>NC_050575.1:53880108-55265108 GCF_011100635.1 Trichosurus vulpecula
GAGTTGCGTTTCATTCAAGCTGTCAACATTATAACAGGAGTACAAAAGTGAAATTCTTTTGACAAGAATACTTAGGAAGCCCTTTCATTTCACATGACCCTTTCAAAAATATTTCTCAGACTAAAGAAGATTCAGCAGCAAGGTGCTTTCAAAAGCTCAATGGAATAAGGAAGAAATGCATGAAACAGAAAAAAAGAAACAAGGGGCAGAGAATTGAGATTTCACAGCTGGCTCTCAAATGGAGTTGCTTTAGGTTGAACTTCACTCTTATAAAGATGCTGCTGTTGCTTTTTTCTTTTCTTTTCTCTTTTTTTTCTTTTCTGTTTTTAGCAATTATTTTCTTCAGCCAAGAAACAATATTCATATATCTCACTTTTGTTTCAAAATGTGGTTATTTCAAGGTTAGAACAGGTTTGGGCTGCTTAACCTTAATCTTTGTACAACTTGTATTGATAATAATTCACATTTACCTACCACTTTTTTCATACATAATTTCATTTAATAACATACTGGTGACATAATGAATTGCCGATCCCAATTTATAGTTGAGAAACTGAAAGCCTAGAAAGATTTAGTAATTTCTTTGAGGTTTCACACAGAAGCAAAAATGGCTCAAGGCCTAAAACTATGATTGCCTGCTCTCAATCTATTCTTTCTTTTCTGTGCTACATACACTTAAGTATATGGTCCAGAGCAACTCCCAAGAGCTTTATTTATTGACTTTAAACCCTACCTCTATTTGTTTGTTTTACAAGTATTTAATCTATTCAAAACTTAGATACTTAGATCCCAGCTCAAGACTCCTCACTATTAATGGAACTTTTAAGCTAAATAGCTTCATTCTTATACCTCTGTTATCAAATGGGAAGAAAAAGGGACAGCTGAAAGAATAAATTGATTAGCTTCATGTCTTTCCCTTCCTCTTTTCTTGCCTCCCTCCCTTCTTTCCTTCCTTCAAAACAATTCATAAATACTCTTGTTACTGTCTTCACTTGGTATTTCAACATTATGACTTTTATTCGGCTGCAAAACACAGATGTAGCCTCAAAAGAAAGACAATTTTTAAAATATAAGCATATCCTACATAAATACTGCCCTGAAAAATGTCTGCTCACAATAATACCATGATAACTAAAACTTGTGATAATCTTGTAAAATCCTGCTGTAACATTATTCAGCAAGTCTGAGCAAGCATTTGAGCCCATTGACACAAACTCTTCTGGGCATCAGTGTGTTGTTGCCTTAACACTCCTTGTTATGTAGGTACAAAGCAGTGTTCTTAGGGAATTAAGTATCCCCTTACCCAACAACACTGCACTGCTTCACCAAACTTTATGTATTTTGAGGCACCAAATAATGATTTCAGTGATTCTTATATATTTTCTTTTCTTTAAAAAAATATTGAATCTGCAATGTGATGTTCCCAGCTCAACCCAACAACATTTATTAAGTGCCTTCTATATGCAAGGCACTGTTTTGGGTGTTGTGAATGCAAAGGAAGAAAATAAATGACTCTCCCCTTATGAAGATTATGTTTATGGGCCCGGGGGAGGGAAAGGAAGGGATACATGATAATTTGAGGAGAGAAAAGCAGCAACAATCAAGAGGATTAGGAAAAACTCCCTTTAAAAGATGGCATACAATGCAAACACATGGCTTGAAGCTGGTTGGAGTCTTGAGTATGGGGCTCACATGTTTTCCCCAACCAGTGCATACCTTTGGTCTTAATATATTTATGAGTACAAACCTAAGATGAAGGGTGATTAAAAAAAGAACCAAAGTGTTATAAGAGCTGGGGCAAAGAGCTACTTGGATCTACTTATAGTATTCATTTACAAGATTAGCAGTGACTGCAGAAGACCCCAGTTAATTGGGACAATATTTTATGAAAGTGAATTTGGAACTTTGTTCAAGAATATACTTTGGTTACTGTATTCTCCTTGATGCTACCCCAATTAGTTATTGGGTCAATTAAGTCTTTTCATTGTCAATTTATCTTTATTTTCCATGGCTGTCTTAACACCTGAGGTGGTTTATATGGATATAGAAATTCATATACTGAGCATTTTTATGATTATAGCACTTGCATTGGAGTTGGAAAGACCTTAGTTCCAGTTCTGACTCTAACATATACTAGTCATGGAACCCTATCAAGTCATTTAACCCCTTGGTAACCCAAGCAGCTCTCTAAGACTAAAAGTAATAAATAAGATGGAGAAAGGAATTTTCATGCTGGGAAAGCCTTACTCTAATGATTAAATCACAGATCCATATTTGCTATCCCCCTTTCCACTCAAGAATTGTTATTGTAAAGAAACTAATAATTGTACATAAATATACATCATATGTGTATATGTATGTACATATATATATATACATATAAAAGCACAAGGGCACCTTGTAATAACAACTCAGAAACACTTTATTTGACCCCTAAGAATATCCCTGTCTACAAAATACCAAAAGAGCTGGCCAAAGCAGCTAAGAATTCAGTTAATTTCCAAAAATACCTGGTTGTTTTTGACAAAACCACCAGTTTACTTTTACTTTTCAACCAGTTATCTTGTCGTGATTATGATACATATGGTTTCACCAGTGCACTTTACTTGACGTTCCATTGGAGTGTGAGAAGCTCGATTTATAAGGAAACCCTATGCAAATAAAGTGTCCTCTTTCAGGTACTCCTTGAGGTGAATCCAAATACAAGCCCACACAGAACCTCAGACAAGCACAAAATTCAGCTGACTGCCTTTGCCTGGTTGTACCTTCCATGTTATTGTCAGGTTGCACCATGAACCAGAAAAACAACAATAGCAATTTGCAAATGGGCATAACTATTTGCAAGCCTTTCTTCCCCACCCCACCCCCTCTGGGGGGAAAAATGACCTTAGAAGTATAGGAGAGCTGATTTTTGTAACCATGAAATGTTCTAATCAAAGTAAAGTACATTTTGGGGAAAACATTTGATTTTTCAGAAAGTTGGCAGAGAATATAAATTTTTTGCTTCCCTTCAGTTGTCCCATTGCCCACTTTCTTTATTCATCTTTTTCTCCCCAAAGGAAAAAAAAAATAGATTTAGGTAGGTTCTTCTTAGAGGATAACTTAGCTAAGGAAAACAAAAAAAAAAGAAATACAAAAAAATAACTTAGAGTTGTTATCCTATCCCCACGAAATCATCCTTCAATACTTCATATGAATGGGTGTATTTTTTCATGCCTGTTTACTTTAAATCCTAATGGAATCAGGACAGATGAATGACAAGAGCCTTTACTGGATCATTATTCACTAAAAGGGCAAATTTGTCATCATTCTCCTAAAAAATAACTTGAAGATGATTCATTTCCAAAGACCCCATTTTATGGTCCATGGCTCTCAGTGGAACTTACTTTAAATAGGTCAGCTAGCATTACTTTGATGCTGTCAATTGACTCCATTTTGTTTTTATAATAGTTTGGTTTCAAGGGCCACAAATCAAAGCATGATGAAATAATTCAAAAGCTGGAAAAACAAAACAAAACAAGAGTTCTATAAAGTTTGAGCTTTTGTTCTTGGTCAAGTGGCTATCCTCTACCATGCCATAATTTAAAAAGCACTTGTATTACTTTTTTTTTCAATTTTAACATGGGTTTTCCATGATGGTATTTTAAAAAAATCATTGTCACTTCCAATTGACTCCGCCACATCTTTCACCCTAAGAGAACCTTCTTAGGCAAAAGAAAGCAACACATTTTCCATGTCTAACAACATATATGCCTCATTCCTCACCATTAGTCCACTACCTCTATGCTGAGAGGAGAGGCATTCTTTCACCAGACATTATAGTTTGCTTAATAAACATGAATATGTATGTACATGTACATATACACACTTGCATAGACATATATATATATATACGTATACATATATGCAACATAGATCAACTCATGTTCAAATATCACAAATAAAAGTAATAGATCTCAATCTATTTTTTAAAGACAAAGACCATATTGATTAAGTATTATGGAGATCCCCAATGTAATTTGCCCAGTTTTAATGAACTTCTTGTCCATCAGTCACTCATTCTCAGACTGTTGTGCTGTTTTCACCACGGGCACAAGATTCTGAATTTCATTGATAATTTCACTGAGCGGTGATCTCCAGGGAGGCCTTTCTCGTGTTACTTTCTCTGACCTCATTCAAGCACTGGATGGCTTAGCCAAGGCTGAGTCAAATTGTTGCACATTGATATATATCAAGTGACACCCACTGAATTACCTCTTCTCCTTTCCCAGTGTTGCTCAGTTGTACATAAGTGTAATGTCAAATTGTCTACAGGTTCTCTTGTGTGTAATTGTGGATGCATTTCGAATGCAAACTGTCAAAGGAATCAGTTTTCCTGGAAGGCATTAAAATTAAATATGCTTACTGCAGTATAGACACCGACAATTATGGACTCACTCAAATGCATGTCTTCATGTTGTCAGTCCTCAGAAGTGGAGAGGTTATTTGGCAATTGTCTTCAGTCTGTGAATAACAAATATACACAACTGCTGTGACTCTAATTACTCAGTAACTGTTTTTACTGTGGTATGTAACACTGTAGCTTTTAGCCTGCTGTATTTCCTTCCTACCTATTTGTTCCTGAGAGAAAAGCGTGATTAAAAAAATAATAATGCCCTTTATCCAATGGAATTGCACACAGGATGGGTATCATTGGTCCAACCACAAAGCAGCCTGCCTTTTACTGAACTGGTGACTCTAGGTGGTATATAAATATATACATAACTATGTATATAATATCTACAATTCCAGTTATTACCATTCCATCTTACCCTCACTTCCAATGGAAAAAAATCTATTATTTTGTTTAGAATTGCTGATAGATCATGAGGAGACTCATTTGCTATTATTAACAACTTCCATATCCTGTTTAGTTATTACAGTATGGTAAATGATACAGACATGGTATCAGTATTGTGAAATTGTGTGGTTGAAACTACAAAATGCATTTGTGGATATATTCTAAAGGACAGACCAGAAACTGTCTCTTCTAATGAAATATATTACAGAATATCTTGTGAATATGATTACAGAAATTGGTAACTATTTTGTGTCCTTCCATTTACAATTCCATTTCATATACATTGTAATTTACCACTAATCATAATAATCATTTGATAACATCCAGTTGTCATATATATATATAAATATATGTACAAACTTACATTTCCAAATACATATCAGGTTTATGCTTCAACATTATATGATGCCATTCAAGAATTTTAGATTAATGGTAAATGTCATTGAAATTTATTTATTTATGTTTTAGAAACTAGCTGGGTGGGCATAAAGAAATGGAAGTTAGTCAAGAGAGTGTGTATGATAGGTAGGCAAGGATTTGGGGGAATCTTAAGGATATCTAACATAAGAAATGTTTTTATACATACACATACATGCATATATATGACATATAAATCAGCATCAGTTTATGAAATGTTATGGTTGAAACTATATAATGTATGTATATGTGTATATCACATATTTATATACACAAACATGTGCACATGTGCAAATATATATCTGTTTATATAAATATGCACATATACACAATGTATATATATATAATATAGGGGGCTGTCCTATGAAATCTCCCACTGTACAAGAGTGTAGATTGACTACTCATCTGCAGCTTACTCTATAGTCTTAGAAATTTTCCCTGGCCATGGAGAGGTTAAGTGACTTGCCCTTCCATACAGCGTTCAGAATGCATTTTAATAAAAGAAGGAGGAAAGTATGCAAAGAATAAAAGACTGTAGCAAAGGAGATTGACAATAGGAATATGATAGTTCTGAGAAACTTTCCCAAGTAAACAATATCCAGAATGAGCTCAAAGTAAAAGAGCCACTGTGTTAATGTGAAGAATAAATAGAAAAAGAAAATATGGGATATACATTACAAATTCTCACTAGATACACTGGTCAAAACAACGTTTGAATATGGCATCTTATTTTCATCCCAGTAACTTTTTTTGCATGTAACTAAGCCATCTAATAGATGCAGTGTTTTTGCTGAAACACTAGGGAAGGATCTGTAGTCATTTCCCGGGAAGATGAAGGAAACTAAGCTAAACTTTTACTGGTACAAGATTTGGGACAGGAGAAAGTAAAGCTTTCTTCCCTCATTAATCTGAGACCCAGTAACATATTAAGGAAAAAAATGTGGACTTTCCCCTTGATAATTTAAATAAGCTACATCCTAGACTGGGTGCGATTTAATGTTATTCTACCTCTAGACAATTGGATGGATTGAATGAACTTGTAATCTCAAGGATTTTGCAGGAGTATAGTTTGCATTCCACTACAACCAAACAGCAGGATAACTTCATTTTTTCTCCACTGTTATTGGCAGGAGAAAGAGAACGAATTTAGGAGAAACAGAAAAAGCCTCAAGCATCAAAGATAAAGAAGAGTAGGTGATCCCAGCTAATTCTCCATGAATGTTTTCTAGACCTTCCACTCCTTTTTTAAGAAATGAACTATCATGAATACAGTCTAAATGATATGACTACAAAGGGAAAAAATAGCGTTGAGTTACTTTTACTGTTTTTGTTGCTTTGGATTATGCTAGGAACCAAAGAGATAACAAATGTGGGGTAAATTATTTTAAAGGGCATTGAATAACATAGGAGTCGACAAAGCAGGCTACTGAAACTGCTTTTGTGAAGTGGTATACAATTTTTATTGATTCTTGACCAATGGGATGCCAGATCTGATGAATGCTTAGTCAGAGACATGTGGGAATTTCTCCAGCTGTGCTTCTGATGAGATGCAGCTGGGACTTCCCTTCACCAATATGGCATTATGTTTGCAGAAGCTCACATAACAGCTTTCTTGAATCTTACTGATTTATTCAAATAAGTGTGTGGACCAAGTGAAGAAGACTTTTGGAAACAGTACTATCTAGGAGGGTCGAAATTTACAGAAATAAAGCCCCTTTAATGAGTTTTCTTCCCTCTGTGTTTCAACAGTAGAAACACATTCTCAACATCTACAATCACATTCATCCTTTTGTAGATGTATCCAGTTGACTATGACAGAAGCTGATCAAGACAGAGTGAAGTATTTATCCCAACAGGTGGCTAAGAACAGCCCTTGGATTTGCAGATTAACTTCATGTTGAAAGAAACCAACCTAATCTCACAGGGTTTTAGAAAAAAATCAACACTGATTCAGCACAAGAGGCACAGAAGAAAGACTGTTGATGCCCCTCCCCTGCCCACACACATACACATGCTTAGAAGCTCATGGCACTCCACTGGCACTGCATGGGATCCCTTGCTTTTTTCTCAGCAATCAATATTATGAAAACACCAAAAGAGGATAATCTCAGGGACTCAAATCAGTCCTTGGCTTGTTTTTCTTTTGCTCCAGGTGTATAGAAATCCTCTATTTCTTCTCTATAGCATACAAAGGAACAAAACACCAAATACAACTTTAAATGGGAGGAGAGGGCCAGGGGGGGCAGTTTTGACACACCAGGGATTATTTTTCCTATGTTTTTAGGCACAGAGATGCACCCCAAAGTGGATGTGAGGCAATTAAATCTGACATATCTATGAAGGAAAAACGCAAAGCATAGAAAAGCCCATTTATCTTTCTTGAGTGTCCCCAGTGCACAAATAAAACTTTCCTTCTCTCTGCCTCTCATATCTTCTGCCTTTCCTTGTTTCCTTTCCCCCCTTATTTTAATTTCCATAACTTTCTCTGTTCCTCTTTCCCCTTCCCACCTACCCTGAGATAATACAGTATTATTCTCTGAAAAGCTAAAGGATCTATTCTCATTGATATAGGCACTCTGATCTACCATGAAAACCATATAGCTCAAAAGTAATAATTATAACAGAAAATCAAGCAGCCAGTGACATTGCACATCATCTCTGGCATGACTTTTTTCCATCTATGAGGTTAGGGGGTTAGATTGCTATTTTCTATAGTCCCTTTTAGCTGTAACACTCAATGAACCATTACCTTCCAACTCATGTAATTGTCTTAGCTTAGGCTCTAATTTGGGCTCCTCCTCATGAGGAGATCCTTGGTAATTCTGATAAACATCCTATTTGAGATTGGGGAGGGAGGTATTTTTAATAAGATAACTTTATAGAAGAGAGACCTAGATCCAAATAAGGATAGGGGCATGAACCTAAATGACCCAACAATCACTGACTACTGTTTACAGATGACAATAAGCCTTCCTCTTTTCCATTCCAATGGGCTTTAGCTTGGGAAGAGGGGTAGGTCCTAAAAATAATTCACACATCTCATTATTTTTCTACATCTGGCCAACTTCATGGACTATTTCCCTTTCTTTCATATAGCAGCCATCTTTGCCTCAGTAATCCCAGTCTGTACTGGAGTTATAGAAGACTGCTACAGTAAGGGTGGGGAGTGTGTCTATGTGTGTGTGTGTGTGTGTGTGTGTGTGTGTGTGTGTGTGTGTATGAGTATGTGTGTTTACATTTGAATATGTGTGCATGTCCTCATTCTTTATCTGTATTAATTAGAATTGGGGCCAAAAAACACAATACTTGCCAGTAGCTTATTCTCTACCACCACCCTGGGATACAGCACCCCTTTGAATTTAAAAACGAAAAGCTTTCAGTCATCTTTTCTATGCCTAGACGGAGGTTATATTTTAATGGCCTTGTGTTCTCTCAATCACTTGACTTTAAGAAATGCTAGAGGGTTTGAGCAAAGAAGGAAGGAAGTTAAGAACAGTCAGATCTGTACATGGGAGCTGAACAAGTTCTCTCCTGCTGGAATAAATGAATAATACTGTAATCTAATCTTAGGGAGATGATAATAAAGCCCTTTAAATATACCAGAACGCAGACTCATGGTGGGATGGAGTTGATTTGGAAAATCATGCAGGGCCTTCTGGGTCTGCAGTTGGTCCTGGAACCCTTCAGAAGTTTAATGGAACAAAGCAAACCTGGAAAAAGGCAAATCTTACAAAGGATTCTAAAAAATAGGGGATGGAAATAACATCTCCCCACTTTGCCTATGATAAGTTTTTTTTTTAAATTTCAAAGTGGTCTGTCCATTCATTTGATATCTTCTTATTTATATTTATTAAATCTTGAAGAAGTGAGAAAGATAAGGAAAAAAAGAGGGAGAGAGGGAATAGATGGGGAGGGGAGAAAGACAGGGAGAGACAGTGACAGAGGCAGAGAAAGACAAAAAGAGAGCATTGTCTTTCTCATGAAATGGGAAATAAAATAAACCCATTCACCACTTCCAGTTTAATGATATCCATACAATATAGATAGTATCTGCTCAATACAAAGACATAGACACTACTAATATTAACAAATCTTTTCCAGGTTATGCACAAGACACATTCCGTGTATTTCTTATGTGTTCAGTCTATCCCAGTGGCAACACTGGACATAATTGATAAAGTTGTTCAGTGCTGGGGAGTCTTTGAGTCAAATACAACCTGAGACATAAAAAAAATATGTTTTATGACAAAGTATGAAAGAGAGAATTCCTCCCTTCCTGGGAAGAGATGATAAAATTCCAATGTTTTTACAACTTTATGATATCTTTAATGCGTAATATCTGGTTTGATGGACTTCCTTGGTCTCCTGTCCCTTGCCCTACCTATATTATGCTGCTGCTTCTCAGCTTCATTAAATTCCAGTACCATAAAGGGGAGGCACACAGGCATCAGGTAACACAAAAATAATTCAGAATGAAGTAGAGGCTAGGAGAGCTCAGAGAATTGAAGGAGAATGTCTAGCAAGGAAAAAAAAAGAGATAGAAGCAGGGCTGAATGGCAATGGTCTGACTGGGCCCAGGGAAGGTGTGAGAGACATCTTTAGGGAAGTACTGCTATGAGATTGTGAGAAGGAGAATAAATGCATATTGGTAACCATGCCATTGGATGTGAGGGGATAAATAGGTACTGATGGTGCTGAGTTGTGTGTTGAATAATAGAATACTATTCATGGCTAGTATTTGTTTAGCATATAAAGTTTGCAAAATGATTATATACAATATGTGTTTATATATGTAATAAACACATGTGTATGTACGCAAATTATTGTAGTTATGACTCTAACCCCATCATTCTCTTAGTTCAGGTCTGATATTGAGACAAAATGATGAACTTATGAGTCATTGAACAAAGCAGATTTATTTTGTCCAAACACAGCAAAGATAGATGGCAGGGATACACTTAGCTTAACTGAATGGGCTCATTTCCTAATGTAAATGTATTGAATTACTACATCATTAGGTATGGTGATTCCTATGGACTCTGGCACTCACCAAGCCTGAAAGTTCCAGACAACAAAAGGCTGGTGACCTTTTGTGCCCCCAGGCCAGGAAACTGTGCCAGAGAAGCTGAGGTCAATCAGGTTACATGGAGGAAGTGACAAAAGAAGGAGACAGAGAAGGGGAAGGAATCTAATTTGATCCTAAAAACAATCCAGGGAGGCAGGTTCCCCACATTATAGATGAGGAAACTGAGGCTGAAAGAGCTTAGTTTCCCCAGGGTCTCATAACTCTTAACTGTCTGAATCAGGATTTGAATTACATTCTTTCTGACTCCAGGTCCAGCACTTTATCCACTGTGCAACCTAACTTCCTACAACTGAAGTAGGATTTGCTTTAAAAGCTGGAATTTTTATTTGATGTAACTCTTACATAGAAAAGTCTCATATAGCAACCTTGCCTGTTTCCCAAACTCCCATTCCCACTAGCAGGATAGTTCCCCAGAAGCAGCTGACTACTCATTTCCTCAGGTTTATACAGGTAATTCTGAGAGCTTGTGGGGTTTTACCGCTATCATACCTAATTACTATCTAAAGGGTGTTTCTAAAATCTGGACACAGGCAAAAATGCATATTTTCAAGAATGAAATTTTCAACATTTTATTTAATTTGTATATTAAACAAATAACATCTTTAATATGATTTCCATCATTTGTGATGCAGAGGTTGATGCCCTTTGCAAGATTCCCGTGAACTCCATGCAATAACTCCACGTGGCTGTCAATTTTAGCACATTTACTCTTTATGTGTTCAATCAAGTGTGTTGCATCTGTGATTTTCATTGACTACAGCTTCTCCTTTAGCATACCCCAGAAAAAGGAGTCAAGGGGACTAAGGTCTATTAATATTCCAATTTCTTGAAAATATGCATTTTTCCTATGTGTCCAGATTTTAGGGACATCCTGTGGTATATTTTTCAGAGATTATCAATTAGCCAGCCAGAGTGAATTAGCTTTTAAAAAGTGGTATTTTCTAAGATGATATATGAGCTATTGCCACAAAACCAATCCCCCCAAAAGTCTAGGACACACTCTTCCACTAGTACATGTGTATTTCAGGGGAAAGTGGGCTTAAGCTCATAGAGCACACATGGCAAAGAGTAAATCACAGTTCCTGATTAATGCAAATATTTTTTCTCCCTTCATGGAGAGTTCTCCTTAAAAGTTCTCCTTAACTATAGCTTTTTGCTGGGTTCAAAATATCTGTGCCTTTGTAAAGTCATGAAACCAACTTTCCAGTCCAGTCAAATCAAATCAGCTAGCTCTTACTGAGTACTTACTCCATGTGTAAGGAACATATAAGGAAGCTAGGTGGCTCAGTGGATGGAATACCTCACCTGGAGTCAGGAAGACCTGAGTTCAAATTTGGCCTCAGATACTTACTAGTTATGTGACCCTGGCCAAGTCACTTAACCTCTGTTTGCCTTAATCTACTGGAGAAGGAAATGACAAACCACTACAGTATCTTTGCTAAGAAAACTTCATAGACAGTATGGTCCATGAGGTCATAAAGAGTTGGACACAACCGAACAAGAACAAATATGTGCCAGAAACAATGCCGTTTCCCTTGGTATGCCTAATTTGTCATTATCTTTTAGTTCCTGATGTAGGCACGACCATCAGCCCCTGGATCCAGAGACTCTGCTACCAACATCAATTGGAAGTCCAGAATCTTCCAACTTTTTGAAATTTACAAAATCATCATCTGTACAAAGGAGTGGGGGAGAGGGAATTTAATACTCCCTCTGGGCTCATTTCCAACTCTGGTTGCAATAGTGGTGCAAGCGTCTATCTCCTCAAGGATATCTTGAACCTTGGCTCTTCCTGACCAAAAGCTTTCTGTCATATCTATATCTATATCTATATCTATATCTATATCTATATCTATATCTATATCTATACATGTGTGTATGTGTGCGTTTATACATATACATACACATACATACATACACATGCATATACTCAGATGTGTGTCTATAATATATATATATACATATATACACATACATATATACATATATATACATATACATGTGTGTATATATATATATATATATATATATATATATACTCAGAGGTGTATCTAATTCTTTCAAACTATCTAAATACATATGCTGTGTATCCTCATCTGAATTCATTCAATGACTCAAAAGCACTTCAATCTGCCCCAATTTATTAAGGATTTGTTTGACCCTGGTTTACACTTGTGGTTGATTCATTGATTCAATAGATGTCTAGGTTTTCTGAAAAAAAAATGGTATGAAGGTGTAGAACACCCCCCTCCTCCCTTACACCTATATCCTATTGACCAGATCCATAATTCTTGCTCTCATTCCTCCCCATATCATCTCTACCTATGCTATTGTCTGAGAAACCATCACAAACGAGTCATAAGAGTTTATGCCCCTAGTCTAATAACTATCTTCCAACTAATATCTATTTGTATTTGTTGCTAATAGTGACTCATATTTCTGTAATTCTTCAAGGTTTACAAAATGTTCTTTCTTAAAAACCTTATGGCTAGTCCTAGGTATTACAAATATTATTTATATTAACCTCATTTTACAGAGAAAACAGATGCACAGAGAGGCCAAAGAGTTTGTCTATGGTCACATGGCTAATAAGCGTTAGAGCTGGCTTTTGAACATAGGTCCCTAGCTCCAAATATAATGCAAAATTAATTTTATTAATTTGTCTGTCCTATTGAAGGAAGAAATTTATTGGTGATTTAATTCAATTTAACAATGATTAAGCACCTGAACAATGATTAAGATCAAATGAGATAATATTTATAAAATGGTTTGCCCAGTGCTTGGCATGTAATAGGTATTATATAAATGTTTATTCCCTTCCTTTCTCTCCCCAAATATTCTTATAAGATTTAAAGTTTCAAAGGTATTTGCTGATCATCTAGTCCAACCCCTTCATTCATAATTGAGGAAACTATGAGAGTTAAGTAATTCATGGAGATTAAGCCCGTAGAGATTAAGTTGCCTCAGCTCACAAAGAGGGGTAAACCTCAGAGCAAATGTTTGAATACAAGTTCCTAACTGCAAATCCAGGGTGATTGTTTTGCTTTGTTTTCCCTACTATGTATGAATGTGTTTGATGCTATGGAAAATACAGTGAGGTAACTGTTCTCATGGAATATAGGGTTCAGTAAGTATACATAGAAACTATTATAAATGCACAATTAATCATAAGACAAAATAATAATGATAATTGCATTAAATAGGTACAATAGTTCTTTGTGAGGGAGTGAAAGGAAGGTCATTATTTTCTGAAATAGGGGGCAGATCAGAGATCTGTTGAGTTTCAATGAACAAAGAAGATTGAGGATTAGATTTCACACATGGAGAAACAGCATGAGGAATAACATTCAAGTGGAAAAGATGGGATATGTATGTGGAAAACTGAATAGTTTTTTTTTTAAGCAGAATATATGCAGAAGAAAATAACATGGGATAAGATTGTAAAGGTGATTGGCTCCGTGTTGAAGCAAATGTCAGCAAACTATTTGAACTTTACATAGAAAGCAATGGGGATTCATTATGCATTTTTGTGTGTGTGTGTGTGGTGTGTGTGTGCGTGCGTATATCACACAATACACATATACATGTGTATATATATAATATTCATATATATACCTATATTCATATATTGAATTATATACATATATATATGTATATATAAATGTAAAGGAGTGATATGATTCATCTGTGCAAGAATGCGTATGTATAGCCTATATCAGATTTCACATTGTCTGGGGGAGGGGACAGGGAAGGGAGGTGAAAAAAATGTAAAACTTATGGTTAATGTTGAAAACTAAAATAAATAAATTAATGTTTCAACCTATGTATAAAGGCAGAAAACATTTTCCCCTCCAATACTAGAAATAGATTGGAATGGTTGAGAATGGAGGATGGAACACCTATTAGATGATATCGGAATTTTACTGACATGGAAATAGGGACAAAAAGCTAAGGTGGTTCATTGGGAACGAAGAGAAGGAATAGAGGGTGGAGATGTTTTATAGATGGAATCGATATTTCCTGATCACATCAAACAACTGCTACAATCAATCTCTTTACCCTTGAGAACAAGACAGAATCACAGGATCATATAGAGGTGGAAGAGATCTTAGAGGGCATCTAATTCAACCCCTCATTTTATACATGAGGAAAATGAAACCCATAGAGATTAAGTGACTTGCCCAAAGTCACAAAAGTAGTTGTAAAATCCTAATTTGAACCCAGGTGGTCTGCTGCCAAACCCAGTGTTCTTTCCTCTGCAGCCTAAGTAAAAAAATTACTGAAAGGGATAAATATGAGAGAAAGTCTTATTTATTATTCAGGTATTCCTAGTCTCAGAAGGAGAATAAGGAAATAGCCATATAGCTTTTTAAATCCTATGGGTCAGAGGAATGGGAGACACTCTATTCTCCTCCCCTAAGGGTTCCCTACATGAATTATCCATGACAGAGTGGCCTTAAGTATCTCCAGGAAAGATTTCTTTGGAAGAAAATAAACACAGACTTGATCAATAACACACCCATTTCTAATTCAAAAATTCATTCTAATACAAGATCAAGAGCTCCATTTTACAATGGAAAACAATGAAACTCATTGAGAATTAGAATCAATCAAGAACAATATCCAAGAAAACAGTCTTATGTTAAATTTAAAAAGGTTAACACTTTTTTTAAAGGCAGATCGTGTACTTTTCAAGCAAGTGGCAGATCATGGAGCCAACTGAACTAATCCAGAAATAATTGTGAAGATAATTTGCTACTAAGCATAAGGAGAGAGTGCTGGGATAAATGGAATATTTTACCAAAATCAGAGATTTCTCCTGTCAGAAACAGGACCTGAAGTCTGATTCCACGACCAGTCTTTTATACACAATGCCTTAGAGTTTTGGCAATGATAGACCTACAGAGAGAAAACACAAGTCTGGACTCACTCCTATTTCCAATAATATAAGTAGAAAGATAGACAAATAAATAGAATAAGAGGGAAGGGAAGAGAAGGGAAAAGAGGAAAGAACTGGGAAGAAGAGGCTGAGGGGAAGGGGAAGGAAAAGAAAGAAAGGAGAGGGAAGTGGAAAGAAGGAAAAATTTAGAAGACATTGATAGGGAAGGAATTAGCCGCACCTATTAGGCAGCCTTCTGAAGGAGTTTGGTTGGTGGTTGTTGTCTTCTATTCTTTGAAGAGGACCAAAATGATATCACTATGTTGGAGTCAAGTTACAATGTGTCTGACTGCAACTGATTACACTAATAAGAGCTTGGAATGTTCTACCACAGGTCAGGCACAAATAATCCATGTGAACGTTTGGGTGAATTTAACCACCGATGGAAAGAAAGATATGGGATGATACCCTGCAAGTACAGGCAAATCAAGTGAGGTGTTTTTGAGGATAGAAGATACATGATCATGTTAGCACATAGCAGAGAAGCAGCTAGCAGGCAGGAAGAGATAAAAAAAATTAGTGAAAAAATGGGGATAACAGAGGAAGCAATTTGCTAGAGAAGACAGGATGAAATAGGATCACTTGTGCATGCAGAGGTTTGCCTTGCCAAAGAGGAAGGCCACCTCTTCCTCTGATATAGGATTGAAGGAAGTGGTAATGTTAGAAGGCATCTAAGCGATGTTAAATTAGGAAAATGGCAGTCCTCTTTGGCAAGTCCTCTCAATTTTTTTTTCAGTGAAATATGAGGCAAGGTTCTTAACTGACAAGGTAGGAGTCGGAGGAGCCACAGGAGTTTAGAGAAGGTTGAAAACACTTGAACAAGCCATAGTAGTGTCAGTTAGGGAGACGGGAGAGGCTTACATTGCTGCAGTAAGAGCCCTGCTGAGATTATGTTATAGAAATTTGAGGTGTACCCACGCAACATGGTTTTGTAATTTGATCCAGCTTTACTTAGCAGCATGTAATTAAGAGGGAAGACATCAAATAGTGGGAATAATCCAAAGATGAGATAATGGACTCAGGGACTCAAAAGGAGAGTATAGAGATGAACTGGTTTACCAAGGAGTCAAGATGCAGAAGGGAGGAGAATATGGCCAGGGTAGGGGCAATGTATAGATAGATTGCTTGTTCTACAATATACACTGAATACTATATTTGTATTTTATAGCCATGATTTCCCCCATTGAGAGACATTGTGGTATAATGATGAAGAGTCAAACAGAGGCCCAGAGCACAGGGTTCATTTCACCTCTGACATATTTGCTGCATAGCCCTAGCAAATCAATTAACTTTTCAGTGCTGTAAGTAACCCTTTAATGTCATGGAATCTTAGACACTGAGTTAAATGAAGAATCTCATCCAATCAGTAAGGATGTTGTTCTCTGGAGGCAAGGTGCAATTTGCATTGTAAGGAGCATCCTCACCAGACACTTCCCTGTACTAATAAGGTTACACATCCAGTTCCTAACCCTAAATTTCCCCAGAGTGAATTATATTTACTATTTTGTAATAAGGGCTTGAGAGCCGACTGATATTCTGAGACTGGTACATCCAGGGTAATAAGCATTGTCTCTCAGTTCTAAGAGTTATTTGAACTCTCTATATCAGAGGTTCCCAAACTTTTTTGGCCTACCACCCCCTTTTCAAAGAAAAACAAATTACTCAGTGGCCCCATGGAAATCTTTAACCCTTTGACTTTTGTGTGTGCGGGCACCAAATTTGTGTCATTTCAAAAAATATATAAAGTATATTTTTTAAAAAATGACATCTTAAATTTAGAAATTCATTGTGAATTTGTGGAGTTTTTTCCTGCATTGAACTTTTGATGATGTAATATTGTATCATGTAACCATATGATATCATATGGTGAATCAGCCTTTACACACACATATTCCTGCTGAGATGCTGGACATCCCAACAATGTTAGACATGCTCACCTGCCAACACTTGCTTGTCAAGACCTGTGGGCAGACTTGACCACTGATTGGTTGTAACTTGTATTTTGTGTGTTAATTTGGAAAATAATGTAATCACTATGACTTTAACTCTGTCACGCAACAGATGAAACACATATGAACAGGTTTTCAAAATTTTCTTATCTTCTTTCCTTATGCTTCTACCATCTCTTATTTTATTCAATGCCCCCCAGTTGCACTTGAGGCTACCTCCTCCTTAAATCATTCCAGCACCCCCTAGGGGATGATTTTGCCTACTTTGGGAACCTCTGATCCATTTCTTTGACCTGGAAGAAGGACTTGAGTCACTCTTGGAGGTTTTCAAAGAGGTATACAAAGCATGTGAGATAAAAAAGAGTGAGGAGGCAGTGTCTCCTGCACTGTTTGGGATGATAGAGCAACACCAAGTGAAGTTATAAAGATCTCCAACATCGTGTCTAGATCTTTTTCACCATTATAACAATGATGCTTGACTTTTGAAGAATGGAACACTGAGTTTGACACCTGTATAATAATACCGCTGGGGGAGCTAGTGGTGCAGTGGATAAAACACCAGGTCAGGTGTCAGGAAGACCAGAGTTCAAATCTGGCTTCAGACACTTATCAGCTGTGTGATACTGGGCAAGTCACTTAGCTTTCTTTGGCTCTGTTTCCTCACCTGTAAAATGAGCTGGAGAAGGAAATGGCAAACCACTGCAGTAATTTTGCCAAGAAAATTCCAAATGGGGTCGCAAAGAGTTGGAAATGACTCAACAACAATAGTATTCCATATTTATCTTTCACATATTATAAATTACTTTTCTCACAAAAACTGGGTGAATAATATAGAAATATTGTTATCCCCTTCTTTATCTTTGAAGAGAACTGGGGTTCAGAGAGAATGGTTCAGTTTCCTGACTCCAGGTTCAGGATTTTCCACTATCCCACATTGTTTCTTACTATATTATTAGTATAGTTGTGCGTATATATATATAATAATATATATATATATAATATATATATATACATATATATATACACACATATATGTTATATACAGCTATGTATGTGTATATGTATATATGATATATATACACATATATGTATATATACAGCTATATGTGTATATGTATATAAATAATATATATAAATACTATATTATTAGTGTATGTATATAGCAGCATGGTATAACAGACATGGTTCAAATCTTGCCTCCCACATATGCTATGTAATGGACAAATCACTTCACCTCTTAGTGATAGACTTTAGATGAAGATGCCAACTCCTGGCCTTCAAATCTCCCACTGCCAATCAAATTAAAATGTAATTGGAAAATATTTAAAAAAATAAATAAATATACAGTATATATTATATATATATATATATATATATATACAGATAGATAGATAGATAGATAGATAGATATAATATTAATTTGTGGTTTGTTAAGTTAATATACACTTTCAGTGATTTCTTTTTTATTTTCACAGCACCGCTCCAGGCAACTCTTTCAGACTGCAAATTGCAGAGAAGATGCTGACCTCAATTAGTACAGGACCTGTTTCTAATTCAGAATCATCCATACTGATGTTATCACAGACCCAGTCCCCACTCCTACATTTAACGCTTTGTGGTTAAAAATCTTTATCTCAGTTATCTCATAGCTGATGCATCTGACAATCTTGTGAGGTCTCATAAACAGTATAATGTTAGAGCCTCCATTTTACAGATGAGGAAAGTGAAGCTTTAAATTCACTGATCGCTCTATCCAAACTGTCATACCTGAAATGTCCCTTTCTGTCTGCCAAGCTACATGTATTGCACAATTAGCCCAGGAGAAATTATAAATAATAACTCATTTCTAGAGCACTTTCTCTCCAACAATCCAGTGGACTAAGTGGTATAATTATTATATTACAATGAGAAAACCAAGGCTTAGAGAGGCAAAGCAATTTGTTCAAAGTCAAAGTTATTAAATTTCCTAATTGCAAATCATAACCAATGTCATGGAATTGTAGGCGCTCACTTGAATGGGGCATCTCGTCCAATCCTTACCTGAAAAAAATCTCTTTATCACATACTAGGTGAACATTGGGGCAGCTAGGCAGCAAAGTAGATACAAGGCTGGGCCTGAGTTCAAATGTGACCTCAGATACTTACTAGCTGTGTGACCCTTGGCAAGTCACTTATTTGCCTTAGCTCTACATTTGCAAAAAAAAGCTGGTGAAGGAAATGGCAAATTGCTCCAGGATCTTTGTTAAGGAAAAAAGCCCAAATGGGGTCACAGAGAGTCTGACAACTGAAACGACTAACAAACAACAAAATGAATGATGAAAGAGTCTTAGTGTGAAGATTTTTAAGGAAAGTAACCTACTGTCCACTGAATCAAACCATTTCATGTTTTAAAAAATATTTATTTATTTTCAGTTTTCAACATTAATTTCCATGAGTTTTAAATTTTCTTCCCTTCTCTCCCCAAGACAGCATACAATCCAATATGGGCTCTACACACACATTCCTATTAAACACATTTTCACATTGGTCATGTTGCATAGAAGAATCACAGTGAATGAGAGAAGCCATGAGAAAGAAAATGAAACAAATAAAGAGAAAAGATTCTGCTTCACTCTGCATTCCAACTCCATAGTTTTTTTTTTCTCTCAATGTGGATGACATTTTCCAGCATGAGTCCTTTATAAAAGTTAAGTCTTTGCATTTCTGAGAAGAGCTAAGTCTAACAAATCGACCCTCATACACTGTGGCTGTTACTGTGTACAATGTTCTCCTGGTACTGCTCACTTCATTCAGCATCAGTTCATATAAGCCTTTTCAGTTTTCCCAAAATCCACCTGGTCATCATTTCTTACAGCATGATAGTATTCCATTGGATTCATATACCACAACTTGTTCAGCCATTCCTCAACTTATTGGCATCCCCTTGACTTGCAGTTCTTGGTCACTACAAAAAGAGGTGCTGTGAATATGTTTGTACATGTAGGTCCTCTTCCCATTTTTACGATCTCTTTGGGATATAGCCCTAGAAGCGATATTGCTGGGTCAAAGGGCATGCACTTTTTATAGCCCTTTGGGCATATTTCCATTTTTATTTCTTATTTAATATTTTTAATTTTCAGTATTAATTTTCACAATAGTTTGAATTACAAATTTTCTCCCCATTTCAACCCTCCCTCCCACTCCAAGATGGCATATATTCTGATTGCTCCACACCCCAGTCAGCCCTCCCTTCTGTCTCCCCACTCCCCCCATCCCCTTTTCCCTTACTTTCTTGTAGGGCAAGACAAATGTTTATGCCCCATTGCCTGTGTATCTTATTTCCTAGTTGCATGCAAAAACTTTTATTTGAACATCTTATTTGAAAACTTTGAGTTCCAAAGTCTCTCTTCACTCCCTGCCCACCCTCCCTAAGAAAGCAAGCAATTCAACTTAGGCCACAAGGTATCATTAAACAAAATGCTTCCACAATACTCGTACTGTGAAAGACTAAATATATTTTGCTCCTATATCCCCTTTATCCAATTTTCTCCCTTGACCCTGTCCCTTTTCAAAAGTGTTTGCTTTTGATTGCCTCCTCCCCCTGTCTGCTCCCCCTTCTACCCCCCCCCCCTTTGTTATCTCCTTCCTCCTTCTTTCCTGTGGGGTAAGATACCCAATTGAGTGTGAATGTTATTCCCTCCTCAGGTCAAATCTGAAGAGAGCAAGATTAACTCATTCCCCTCACCTGCCCCCTCTTCCCTCCCAGCAGAATTACTTTTCTTGCCACTTTTATGTGAGATAATTCACCCCATTCTATCTCTCCCTTTCTCCCTCTCAATATATTCCTCTCTCATCCCTTAATTTGATTTTTTTAGATATCATCCCTTCATATTCAACTCACCCTGGTGACAATAGTCCTGGGAGTTTTCTTTTTGGGATCTTTTTGAGGAGGCGATCAGTGGATTCTTTCAATTTCTTTTACCCTCTGGCTAGACTATCAGGGCAGTTCTCCTTGATAATTTCTTGAAAGATGATATCTAGGCTTTTTTTAATCATGGCTTTCAGGTAGTCCAGTAATTTTTAAATTCTCTCTCCTGCATCTATTTTCCAGGTCAGTGGTTTTTCCAATGAGATAGTTCACAGTGTCTTCCATTTTTTCATTCTTTTGGTTCTGTTTTATGATACCCTGATTTATCATAAAGTCACTAGCTTCCACTTGCTCCAATCTAATTTTCAAGGCAGTATTTTCTTCAGTGGTCTTTTGGACCTCCTTTTCCATTTGGCTAATTCTGCCTTTCAAGGCATTCTTCTTTTCATTGGGTTTTTGGAGCTCTTTTGACATTTGAGTTAGTCTATTTTTTAAGGTGTTGTTTTCTTCAGTATTTTTTTGGGTCCTTTAGAAAGTCATTGACTTGTTTTTCATGGTTTTCTCACATCATTCTCATTTCTCTTTCCAGTTTTTCCTCTACTTCTCTAACTTGCTTTCCAAATCCTTTTTGAGTTCTTCCATGTCCTGAGACCAGTTCATGTTTTTCTTGGAGGCTTTTGATGTAGGCTCTTTGACTTTGTTGACTTCTTCTGGCTGTATGTTTTGGTTCTCTTTGTCACCAAAGAAAGATTCCAAAGTCTGAGTCTGAATCATCTGAGTCTGTTTTCACTTCCTGGTCATGTTCCCAGGCCAACTACTTGAATCCTTGAGTTTTTTCATCAGGTATGACTGCTGTAGAGTAGAGAGTACTTTGTCCCAGGCTTGAGGGGATGTGCTGTGTTTTCAGAGCTATTTCTACACAGCAAGCTCTACCACACCGTGTCCTCATCCTGCCAGAACGACCAACCCGGACTGGACTCAGATCTTCAGCAGGCTCTGCTACTCACTACTGATCTGCCACTTAATTCCTGCCACCGGTGTGAGCCTGGGGCACGAAGCAACTGCAATTGTCGTTCTGTTAGCTGCACCCACATCCGTTAACCTCCAGGGCAGTGGCGCCAAACTGCAAACTCCTATCACTCCGTCCCTGGCAGTTTTTCCTCCACTAACCTTCTCCTGTTGGTCTTAGTGGTTTGTGGGTTGAGAAGTCTGGTAACTGCCACAGTACCACTTATTGCAGGGCCCTTAGGGCCTGTTCCGCCTGGGCTCCTGGTCTGGTTGGTCCATGCACAGCCACAATGCTGAAGTCTTCTGCTCATGCTCCCAGCTCCGTGCAGGACAGAACTACCCAGCTGACCACCCATGCTGTCCTGAGCTGAGGCCCCTGCTCCCTCTGCTATTTCATGTGTTCTGCAGTTCTAGAATTTGTTCAGAGGACATTTTTTATCAGTGTTTAGAGGGTCCTGGGGGAAAGCCCTAGGCAAGTCCCTTCTTTTCCAGCCACCATATTCCCTTTGGGCATATTTCCAAATTGCTCTTCAGAATGGTTCAATCAGCTCACAGCTCCACCAGTAATGAATTAGTGTTCCAACTTTCCAGTGTCTTCTCCAACATTTAGCATTTTCCTGTTTTGTCATGTTAGCCAATTTGATAGATGTGATATGGTACTTTAGAGTTTGTTTGGTTTGCATCTCTCTAATCAATAGTGATTTAGAGCCATTTTTTATGACTATAGATATATTAATTTCTTACTCTGAAACCTGCCGGTTCATATCCTTTGACCATTATCAATGGGAAATGACCTGTATTCTTGTAAATTTGACTCAGCTTCTCTGCATATTTTAGAAATGAGGCCTTTATCAAAGACACTAGTTGTAAAAATTCTTTCCCAATTTTCTGCTTCCCTCCTAATCTTGATTGCATTGGCTTCATCTGTGCAAAACTTTTTCAATTAATGTAATCAAAATTATCCATTTTGCATTTCATAATGTTCTCTTGTTTGTTCATAAATTCTCTATTTCCCATAAATCTGAAGATAAACTATTCCTTGTTCCCCTAATTTGTTTTAGCATCAAACTTTATACCCACATTGTGTACCCATTTGAACTTTATTCTAGTATATGGTGTCAGACATTGGTCTATGCCCAGTTTTGGCCATACTATTTTCAGTTTTCCCAGCAATTTTGGTCAAACAGTGACTTCTTATCCAGAAGCTGGGCCCTTTGGGTTTATCAAACAGTAGATTGCTATAATCATTGACTATTGTGTCTTGTGCACCTAACCTATTCCACTGATCTGCCCATCTATTCTTAGCCAGTATCAAGTGGTTTTGATGATAGCTGCTTTATAATAAAATTTTTAAGTTAATTAATTATTATATTTTTTTAGCTTACAACACTCAGTTCCACAAGTTTTTGAGTTCCAAATTTTCTCCCCACATCACCTCCCCAATTCCTCCCAACACAGCATGTGATCTGATATAGGTTCTAAATATACCTTCACATTAAACTTATTTTCCCAGTAATCAAATTGTAAGAGAAGATTATAACCAATGAAATGAATCATAAGAAAGGTTGCTGAAACAAAACCAAAATCAAATCAAATTAAGTCAAATTAAAAAAGAAAGAGCAAGTAGTTTGCTTCAATCTGCATTCAGACTCTGTGATTCTTTCTCTGGATATGGATATCCTTTTTCATCATGAGTCTTTTGGAGCTGTCTTAGAAACCTTGCAATGTTGAGAAGAGCCAAGTCTATCAAAGTTAGTCATCACAGAAGCAATGTGTCTGTGGTTGTATACAATGTTCTCCTGCTTCTGCTCCCTTCATTCATCATCAGATCATATAAGTTTCTCCAGGTTCTTATGAAGTCCATCTGCTCCTTATTTCTTATAGCACAACAGTATTCCATTACATTCATGTACCACAATCTGTTTATCCATTCCCCAGTTGATAGGCATCCCCTTGATTTCCAATTCTTTGCCATCACAAAAAGAGCTGTTATAATATTTTTGTACATATGGGTCCTTTCCCCCCTTGTATAATTTCTTTGGGATATAGTCCTGGAAGTAATATTGCTGGGTCAAAGGGTATGCACATCTTTATAGCTATTTGGGCACAGTTTCAAACTGTTTTCCAGAATGGTTGGATCAGTTCATAGCTACACCAACAATGCAGAAGTGTTCCAATTTTCCCACATCTTCTCCAATACTTATTATTTTCTTGTTTTGACATGTTAGCCAATCTGACAGGAGAGATGCGGTACCTAAGAGTTGTTTTGATTTTGCATTTCTCTAATCAATAGAGATTTAGAGCACTTTTTCATATGACTATAGATATCTTTAATTTCTTTCTTTGAAAATTGCTTGTTCATATCTTTTGCCCATTTATCAATTGGGGAATGACTTGTATTCTTATAAATTTGACTCAGTTCCCTGTATATTTCAGAGATGAGGCCTTTGATTGTGAAGACTCTTTCCCAGTTTTCTGCTTCCCTCCTAATCTTGGTTGTATTGGCTTTGTTTGCACAAAACTTTTCAATTTAATGTTATCAAAATTATCCATTTTGCATTTTGTAATGTTCTCTATTTCTTGTTTAGTCATAAATTCTTCCCTCCTCTATAAGTCTGACTGGTAAACTATTCCCTTATTTCCTAAATTGTTTACAGTACCATCCTTTATATCTAAATCCTGAACCATTTTGTCTTTATTTTGGTATATGGAGTAAGATATTGGTCTATGCCCAATTTCTGCCATACTATTTTCCAGTATTCCTAGAAGTTTTTGTCAAATAGTGAGTTCTTATCCCAAAAGCTAGACTCTTTGGGTTTATCAAAGAGTAGATTACTATATTCATTAGCTACTGTGTTTTGTGTACCTAACCTATTCCACTGATCCACCACTTTATTTCTTAGCCAGTCGAAAGTAGTTTTGATGATTGCTACTTTATAATACAATTCAGGATCTGCGTTGGCTAGGCCCCCTTCCCTAGCATTTTTTTTCATTAATTCCCTTGAAATTCTGGACCTTTTCTTCTTCCAGATGAATTTTGATATTTTTCTAGCTCTATAAAATATTTTTGGTAGTTTGATTGGTGTGACACTGAATAAGTAAGTTAATTTAGGTAGAATTGTCATTTTTTTTTATTTTATCAACTCAGCCTACCCATGAGTAACTGATGTTTATCCAATTATTTAGATCTGACTTTATTTGCATGAAAAGTATTTTGTAATTGTGTTCATATAGTCCCTGGGTTTGTTTTGGCAGGTAGACTCCCAAATATTTATAATGTCTACAGTAACTTTAAATGGAATTTCTCTTTCTATTTCTTGCTGTTGCACTTTGTTAGTAATATATAGAAATACAGATGATTTATGTGGGTTTATTTTATGTCCTGCCACTTTGCTAAAGTTGTTTATTTCAAGTAGTTTTTTTTCTTTATTCTCTAGGATTCTCTAAGTATATCATCATATCATCTGTGAAGAGTGATAACCTAGTTTCTTCTGGGTCTATTCTAATTCCTTCAATTTCTTTTTCTTCTCTTATTGCTAAAGCTAACATTTCTAGTACCCTATCAAATAACAGTGGTGATAATGGATATCCTTCTTTCACCCCATTTTTTATAATGCTCGCTAATGGTTTTAGGTAAATGCCACTCATCATTTTAAGGAAGGTTCCATTTATTTCTTTACTCTGTAGTGTTTTCAATAGGAATGGGTGTTGTATTTGTCAACAGCTTTTTCTGCATCTATTGAGATAATCATACGGTTTCTGTTAGTTTTGTTGTTGATATGATCAATATGCTCATAGTTTTCCTAATATTGAACCAGCCCTGAATTCCTGGTACAAATCCTACCTTATCAAAATTTATTATTCTCATATTAATTTGCTGTTATCTTTTTGCTAATATTTTGCTTAAAATTTTTGTATCTAGATTCATTAGGGAATTTGGTCTATAATTTACTTTCTCTGTTTTAGCTCTTCCTGGATTAGATATCAGTACCATATTTGTTTCATAAAAAGAATTTGGTAGGTGTTTCATTTTTAAATAGCCATAATCATTAAGAAGTTTTTTTGTTTTGTTTTGCTTCATATATGTTGTGTATGTTTTTATAACAAGCCTATCTGCACCCTTGTTACTTTCATCCATTGTGCCTAATACTGATATCAGGGGTATGTCTAATCCTTCTTATCCATGGTTTAAAATAATCGAAAACAACCATAAGGTTGATCTGGAAATTTCTCTACTCCAGTCCACGGATACCTTAGTTCCTTTATTTTATTTCATTTTTTTGAGTTTTAGTGATGTTTTGTTTTTACATTACAAATATTTACATATTACTTCCATTCCCTGACAGGTCTCTTGCAACAACAACAACAACAACAACAAAATTACATACAATGTGTGACTATACATTTTATTTTTAGCAAATTTAAAAAAAAATTATATATTATATAATTAGTCATTTTACCTTCTAAAATGTTCTCAATTTCTTGCTTGTTCATGAATTTTTTCTCTATCTACAAACATGACAGGTAGTTTTCCCCTGTTTTGATCATTTGTTTATGTTATTGCCTTTTATACCTATGTCATATTCTTATTTGGAGCTTATTCTGGTATTAGGTGTCAAGAATTGACCTGAATCATTTTTTTTCTATACTGCTGTCCAATTTGTCCAATATTTGTCAAATAGTGAGTCCTTATGGCAGTAACTGGCGTCTTTGTCTTTATTGCTTATTAAGTTAATAGATACATTATTTCTTTATGTTGTGTACCTAATCAGTATGACCGATCAATCTTTCTGTTTTTTATTAGGTACCATATTGTTTAGTGAATTTATTGCTTAGTAGTATTATTTCATATTTGTCACTGCTGGGCCCCTTTCATGCTCCCTTTTTTCCCTCACCATTTCCTTTGAGATTTTGACATTTTTTTTGCTTCCATGTGAGTTTGATTATTATGTTTTGAGTTCTAAAAACAGTAATCCATTAAGTAGTTTAATTGGTAGGGCACCAAATAAGTAAATTAATTTAGGTGGTGTCATTTTTATTATATTGACTCATCCTTCCTGTGAGCAATTATTATTTTCTAATTATTTAGGTTGGTCTTGATTTATGTAAAGAGTGGTGGGTAGTTATATCTACCCAGTTCTCTTGTGTATCATGGAAGGTAGATTTCCTAGTATTTTATGCATTCTTTGGTAATTTCTAATGAAATTTTTCTAGCTCTTCCTGTTGGGTTTTAGTAGCATTATAAAGAAAAGTTGATGATTTGGGTGTATTTGTCTTGTAAGTTTGTTGGACTTGTTATTTCACTTAATTTTTAGTGGACTCCATGAGGTGTTTTTCAGCACACCATCATATTATCTGCAAAATGTCACAATTTTGTTTCTTCTTTACATATGACTAATCCTTCATTTTTTCCCCTTGCCTTATTCAATTAGTATTTACAATTAGCATTTCTAGGACTCTGTAAAATAGAAATGGTGACAATGACCATCCTTGTTTCACCTCTAACTTTATTGGAAATGTTTGTAGTTCAACTCTGTCACATATAATGATAGGTCTCAGTTTTAGATATGTTTTATTTATTAATTTAAAGAAAGCCCTATTTACTCTTAAGTTTTCTAGTGTTTTTGAATGAAAATGAGTACTGTATTTTGTCAAAAGTGTGTACTGCATTTGTTGACATAATCATACAGCTTTTGTTATTAATAAGATTTTATAGTTTTCCTAATACTAGCCCTGCATTTTGGCCTGTGCTGTTATTTTAAATTTATGTATCTCTGTTCACTAGGGATATTGATCTAAAGATTTATACTTTTCTTTTTGTTTTAATTTTCCCTTTATTCAAGAACTTATCACTGTCATAGAAGGAATTCAGTAGGTTTTTTTTTTTTTTTTGCTGTTGTGGCAAACAGTTTATGCAATATTGGAATTAGATTTTCTTGAAATGTATGACAATTAATTTGTGACTCTATCTAGCCTTAGAGATTCTTTGTCCTATCCCACCTTTCAGAAGTTTCTTCATAACTCATTCAATTTTTCTGAAACTGAATTGTTTAAAATTTCTATTTCCTATTCCGTTAAAATGAACATTTAAGTTTTTGTAAATATTTACTTATCACACATAGGTTGTCAGTTTTAGTGATGTAGTTGTGCAAAATAGTGTATAATAATGTTATTTCTTATTCATTTGTCATGAATTCCTATTTTTAATTTTGGATACTGGCCATTTGATTTTCCAATTTCTTCTTATTGAATAGTTCAGCTAATAGTTTATCTATTTTGAATTTTTTAAAGCTCCTAGTATGATTTGTTAATTTGATTTTTGTATTCAATATTGTTCATTTTTTCTTTTATCTTTAGGATTTCTATTTTTATGTTTAATTAGGGTTTTAAATTTGTTGATTTTCTAATATTTTTATTTACATTCTCAATTCCTTTTTTCTTTCTCTTTTTTAATAAAAATTTTAAGAGATATAAATTTTCCCTAAGAACTCTTCATCCCTACAATTTTGATGTGTTGACTTGGTATTATCTTTAATATATTTTGTCCTTTTGCCCACCAGTTCTTTAGGACTAAGTTAATGTGTCCAGTTGGTTTTTAATTCATTTTGTAGTAACCTTTTATTTAATGCAAATTTATTACATTGTGATGAATAATGAATGCATATAATATTTATACTTTTCCGCATTTGTTGAGTTTTTTATGTCTTAGGATATATATGTATGTCTAAAGCTTTTGTAAAGGTGCAATAAACAGTTTTGAAATATGTCAGATCTTTTCTATTTCCATTCAATAATTGCTAGAGGGCTATCATATATATTTTTTTCTAAAATTCTATTCAGGTCTCTGGCTATCATTATTATTGCTATTATTATCATTTTAGTTAGCTATATCGAGGGCTAATAGATTTTGATGCTAAAAGCCTCCTCAGCCTCAGTGGGAAGAAATTCCCTGAGGGATTAAAGTGAAACTGAAAGAATTCAGGGCTAAGGTAGATAAACAACAAGAACAACAAAATAACACCCCCCAAAAAAACAAACCAAAAGAAAATAAACCCAAACAAAAAGAAAAACCTGATGTATTAATGAAAACCACAAAAACAATATGTAAAGTGTGTGTGTGTGTGGGGTGAACCTCCTCACATTGCTTCTAACAGGAAAAAAGGATGGAGTAGGCCTGCTTGTGGAAGAGAGGAATTTTAACTTTGACTTTAGTAGACAACCAGGTCTATTCTAGGACAAGAGAGCAAATTCAGATTTAACTGAGGATTAAAGAAAAAGCCTCTCCTTCTTATCTCATTTTCTAACAGAAAGAGCTTCAACTAAAGCCAATCATAGAAGAGGAGAATTTGCCCCAAAGGAAAAGCAGGGGTTGTAACCCTAGACAAAAGAAATGAAAAGTTTCCATGAAAGAAAAATTCCCTGGGGAAATGGAAAAGTCCTCAACTTGATTTGATTCTCAGAGCAGAGGAGTTCTGGTATTCAAATATTGAAGCTACAAAATGGGTAAGGTGTGTGTGTGTGTGTGTGTGTGTGTGTGTGTGCAGTGACTTTTATGATACCAAAGATGATACAAACCCTTGAAGAGGAAAATAATTCAAAATCGCCTAAAATAAAAACCTCAAAGGAAAAAAAATACAACTTGCCTACAAGAAAAATTAAAATTTTTCAAAGAAAGATGCAAGAATTTAATTAAAATATCATAAAGGAAATGAAAACTATAAAGGAGACTTGGAAAAAGGGACAAAAGTTTAATGGAAGAGGTACAAAACTTTAGTAATGTATTCCCTAAAAATCAAAATGGACCAAATGGAAATTACTAACTCTAGGAAACAACAAGAATTCTTTTATAAAAAATTAAGATAATGAGAAAATAGAGGAAAATGTAATATTTCTTACATCAAAAGTTAATGACATAGGGGTGGAGCCAAGATGGCAGCTGGTAAGCAGGGACTAGAGTGAGCTCCCTACCGAGTCCCTCCAAAAACCTATAAAAAAATGGCTCTGAACCAATTATAGAACGGCAGAACCCACAGAACAGCAGAGGGAAACAGGGCTCCAGCCCAGGACAGCCTGGATGGTCTCTGGGTGAGGTCTTTTCCACACGGAGCTGGGAGCTGGGAGCTGGGAACAGAGTGGAGCAGAGCCCAGCCTGAGCGGCGTGGAACAACTAAACTTGGAGTCGGGTGGATGGGGCCCCTAGCACCCTGAATATGTGAGCTGCGGCAGTTACCAAAACCCCTCGACCCACAAACACCAAAGACTGCGGAGAAGGTTAGTGGGAAAAGCTGCGGGAGTGGAAGGAGTTTGCGGTTCGGCTTCCAGCCCCGGGGGCAGCGGAAGTGGGGCAGCTACAGTTGCTGCTGTTTCTGGCCCCAGGCCCACCTGGTGGGAGGAATTAAGTGGCAGATCAGAGCAGGAGTGCAAAAGCCTGCTGAAGATCTAAGCCCAGCCCGGGCTGGGGGTTCTTGGGGAAGGAGTAGTGCAGGTCTGACAGAGCTGGCACCTCCCCCCCAAACGTGGAACATACAACTCGTTAGTCTACAAGAAGTCATACCCCACTGAAAAACTCAAGGGTCAAGTTAATTGGTTGGGAATATGGCCAGGCAGCGAAAACGCGCCCAGATTCAGTCTCAGACTTTGGATTCTTTCTCTGGTGACAAAGAAGACCAAAACATACAGCCTAAAGAAGACAACAAAGTCTTAGAGCCTACAACAAAAGCCTCCAAGAAAAACATGAACTGGCCCCAGGCCATAGAAGAACTCAAAAAGGATTTGGAAAAGCAAGTTAGAGAAGTAGAGGAAAAATTGGGAAGAGAAATGAGAAGGATGCGAGAAAACCATGAAAAACAAGTCAATGACTTGCTAAAGGAGACCCAAAAAAATGCTGAAAAATACACTGAAGAAAACAACACCTTAAAAAACAGATTAACTCAAATGGCAAAAGAGCTCCAAAAAGCCAATGAGGAGAAGAATGCCTTGAAAGGCCGAATTAGCCAAATGGAAAAGGAGGTCCAAAAGACCACTGAAGAAAATACTACTTTAAAAATTAGATTGGAGCAAGTGGAAGCAAGTGACTTTATGAGAAATCAGGATATTATAAAACAAAACCAAAGGAATGAAAAAATGGAAGACAAATGTGAAATATCTCCTTGGAAAAACCACTGACCTGGAAAATAGATCCAGGAGAGATAATTTAAAAATTATTGGACTACCTGAAAGCCATGATCAAAAATAGAGCCTAGATATCATCTTTCAAGAAATTATCAAGGAGAACTGCCCTGATATTCTAGAGCTACAGGGCAAAATAGAAATTGAAAGAATCCATCGATCGCCTCCTCAAATCGATCCCCAAAAGAAATCTCCTAGGAATATTGCCGCCAAATTCCAGAGCTCCCAGATCAAGGAGAAAATACTGCAAGCAGCCAGAAAGAAACAATTTGAGTATTGTGGAAACCCAATCAGAATAACCCAAGATCTGACAGCTTCTACATTAAGAGATCGAAGGGCTTGGAATGCAATATTCCGGAGGTCAATGGAGCTAGGATTAAAACCTAGAATCACCTACCCAGCAAAACTGAGTATCATGTTCCAAGGCAAAATATGGATTTTCAATAAAATAGAGGACTTTCAAGCTTTCTCAGTGAAAAGACCAGAACTGAATAGAAAATTTGACTTTCAAACACAAGAATCAAGAGAAGCATGAAAAGGTAATCAAGAAACAGAAATTGCAAAGGACTTACTAAAGTTGAACTGTTTTGTTTACATTCCTACATGGAAAGATGATGTGTATGATTCATGAGACCTCAGTATTAGGGTAGTTGAAGGGAATATGCATATATATGTATATATGTTTATGTATATATATATAAGTGAATGTGTATGTGTGTATATATCTATGTGTATGTGTATGTATGTGTATATATATGTGTGTGTGTGTTTTTATATGTATATGTATATATATATATATATAGATAGATGTAAAAGAGAGAGAGCAGACACAGGGTGAGTTGAAGATGAAGGGAAGATATCTAAAAGAAATAAAATGAAATTAAGGGATGAGAGAGCAACATACAGAGAGAGGGAGATAGGGAGAGATAGAATGGGGTGGATTATCTCACATAAAGGTGGCAAGAAGAAGCAGTTCTATGGGAGGAGGGGAGAGGGCAGGTGAGGGGGGAATGAGTGAACCTTGCTCTCATCAGATTTGGCCTGAGGGGGAATACCATACATACTCAGTTGAGTATCTTACCCCACAGGAAAGAAGAGGGAGGAAGATAAAAAAAAAAAGTTAATGACAGAGAAAATAGATCAAAGAGGAAAAAATTAAAAATCCTAGGATTGCCAAAAATCCATGACCAAAATCAAAGTAGCTGGCTATGGTCTTTTTTTAAAGTGCTAAAGAAAATTGCCAGATGTAGTAGAACAAAAGGGCAATGTGAAAATAAAATGAATTCACTAATCACCTCGTGAAAGAAAACACAAAATAAAAATTCCCAGGAATGACATTTCTAAAATCCCAGTTCCTTCTACTAATAGTCTTGTGACATGATTTTGAAGGCCTTCATCATGCTAACTGTGCTAGATTGAATACTCTTTATTTTATCTAAGTCCTTCTTAAAATGAGGTGAGTCCTCAAGGGAACATAAGATTCCAGATATTGTCTGAGTATCTAGTTCCTAATCCTGCTCACTATGCATCTCATATTATTCTAGAGGCATTAAAAGATTGCTAATTCCTTTGACAGCTTCAAGCTTAAATTCACAATTATTAAATACCTACTATGTGCAATACACTAAGGATAAAAAGATGATAAAAATACATTTTCTACCTTTTAGGAGCTTATAATCTAATATGAGAGGGGGAGTATGTAACATGTACAAGTATGTGATAAGGTAGAAGATGGTAAAGGAGAAGAGGCAAAAGCCTAAAAGAAAATTTCAGGAGGAAGAGAGAGCCCTTAAAGCTAAGGGAATCAATGAAAGCTTCTTGGATGAAGTATCTCCTGAATTGGCCTTTGAAAGGTTAGAATCTCAGGGGGGCGGAGCCAAGATGGTGGCTGGAAAGCAGAGACTAGTGTGAGTTCCCCGCCAAGTCCCTCCAAAAACCTATAAAAAATGGCTCTGAACCAATTCTAGACCTGCAGAATGCACAAAATAGCAGAGGGAAGCAGGGCTGCAGCCCAGGACAGCCTGGATGGTCTCTGGGAAAGTTCTATCCCCCACAGAGCTGGGAGGGGAGGGGAGCAGAGCAGAGGCCAGCTTGGGCCTCGTGGAACAACCAGACGAGGAGCGAGGTGGACTGGGCCCTAGCGCCCTGAATCAGTGAGCTGCAGCAGTTATCAGACTTCTCAACACACAACCACCAAAGACAACAGGGAAGGTTAGTGGGAAAATCTTCTGGGGACAGGGTGATAGAGTTTGCCATTCAGTCACCACCCAGGGGGCAGCAGAGGTGGGGCAGCTACAGAACTACAACTGCAGTTGCTTCCTACCCCAGGACCACCTGGTGGGAGGAATTAATTAAGATCAGAGCAGGAATGCAGAGCCTGCTGAAGATCTGAGTCCAGTTCGGCTTGGGGGTTCTTGGGGAAGGAGGAGTAATGGTGTGGCAGAACTGACTGTAATAGCTCTGAAAACAATAGCGCATCCCCTCAAGCTTGGAACAAAGTACTCTTTACTCTACAAGCAGTCATACCCTGACATAAAACTCACGGGTCAAGTAAGTTGGCTGGGAACATGTCCAGGCAGCGAAAACACACCCAGATTCAGTCTCAGACCTTGGAATCTTTCTTTGGTGACAATGAAGACCAAAACATACAGCCAGAAGAAGTCAACAAAGTCAAAGAGCCTATAACAAAAGCCTCCAAGAAAAACATGAACTGGTCTCAGGCCATGGGAGAGCTCAAAAGATTTGGAAAAGGAAGTTAGAGAAGTAGAGGAAAAATTGGGAAGAGAAATGAGAAGGATATGAGAAAACCATGACAAATAACTCAATGACTTGCTAAAGGAGACCCAGAAAAATACTGAAAAATATACTGAAGAAAAAAACACCTTAAAAAATAGATTAACTCAAATGGCAAAAGAACTCCAAAAAGCCAATGAGGAGAAGAATGCCTTGAAAGGCAGAATTAGCCAAATGGAAAAGGAGGTCCAAAAAAACCACTGAAGAAAATACTACCTTGAAAATTAGGTTGGAGCAAATGGAAGCTAGTGACTTGATGAGAAATCAAGATATTACAAAACAGAACCAAAGGAACGGAAAAGTGGAAGACAACGTGAAATATCTCATTAGATAAACCACTGACCTGGAAAATAGATCCAGGAGAGATAATTTAAAAATTATTGGACTACCTGAAAGCTATGATCAAAAAAGAGCCTAGATATCATCTTTCAAGAAATTATCAAAGAGAACTGCCCTGATATTCTAGAGACACAGGGCAAAATAGAAATTGAAAGAATCCACCGATTGCCTCCTCAAATAGATCCCAAAAAGAAATCTCCTAGGAATATTGTCGCTAAATTCCAGAGCTCCCATATCAAGGAGAAAATACTGCAAGCAGTCAGAAGGAAACAATTTGAGTATTGTGAAAACACAATCAGAATAACCCAAAATCTAGCAGCTGCTACATTAAGAGATTGAAGGGCTTTGAATGCGATATTCCGGAGGTCAGTGGAGCTAGGATTGAAACTAAGAATCACCTATCCAGCAAAAGTAAGTATCATGCTCCAAGGCAAAATATGGATTTTCAATAAAATAGAGGACTTTCAAGCTTTCTCAGTGAAAAGACCAGGGCTGAATAGAAAATTTGACTTTCAAACACAAGAATCAAGAGAAGCATGAAAAGGTAATCAAGAAAGGGAAATTGCCGGGGACTTGCTAAAGTTGAACTGTTTTGTTTACATTCCTACATGGAAAGATGATGTGTATGATTCATGAGACCTCAGTATTAGGGTAGCTGAAGGGAATATGCATATATATATATATGTATATATATATATATGTATATATATATATATGTGTGTGTGTGTGTGTGTGTGTATGTGTATGTGTATGTATGTGCATATGTGTATATGTGTGTATATATATATATATATATATATATATATATAGAGAGAGAGAGAGAGAGAGAGAGACAGAGAGAGAGAGAGAGACAGAGAGAGAGACAGAGAGAGAGAGAGGGCACAGGGTGAGTTGAAGGTGAAGGGATGATATCTAAAAGAAATAACATCAAATTAAGGGATGAGAGAGGAATATATTGACAGAGGGAGAAAGGGAGAGGTAGAATGGGGTAAATTATCTCGCATAAAAGTGGCAAGAAAAAGCAGTTCTGTAGGAAGGGAAGAGAAGGCAGGTGAGTGGGAATGAGTGAATCTTGCTCTCATCAGATTTGACCTGAGGAGGGAATACCATACACACTCAATTGGGTATCTTACCCCACAGGAAAGAAGGAGGAAAAAGATAAAAAAGAAAGGGTGGATGATAGAAGGGAGGGCAGATGAGGGAGGAGGTAATCGAAAACAAACACTTTCAAAAAAGGACAGGGTGAAGAGAGAAAATTGGATAAAAGGGGATAGGTTAGGAAGGAGCAAAGTATAGTTAGTCTTTCACAACATGAGTATTGTGGAAGGGTTTTACATAATGATACACATGTTTCCTATGTTGAATTGCTTGCCTTCTTAGGGAGGGTGGGTGGGAAGGGAAGAGGAGAGAGAATTTGGAACTCAAAGTTTTAAAAACATATGTTCAAAAACAAACAAAAAAATGTTTTTGGCATGCAACTAGAAAATAAGATACACAGGCAATGGGGTATAGAAATGGGGTATATCTTGCCCTACAAGAAAGGAAGGGAAAAGGGGATGGGAGGGGAATGGGGTGACAGAAGGGAGGGCTGACTGGGGAACAGGGCGACCAGAGTATATGCCATCTTGGAGTGGGGGGCAGGGTAGAAATGGGGAGAAAATTTGTAATTCAAACTCTTGTGAAAATCAATGCTGAAAACTAAATATATTAAATAAATTTTAAAAAAAGAAAAAAAAAGAAAGGTTAGAATCTCAACAAGTAGAGATGGAAGAATGAGGGACAAAACTATAAGGATACATTTACCAAGTTAGTAGCAATAAGAGTGTAGGGAGAAAATTAAAAGTAGAGACACTCAATAATTCTCCAAAAACAAATTCCAAGGAAGGAGCCAACAATAATTCAGTGTCTTTAGAGGTCTATGAACATGTAGCAAGATTCTGGACTAACTCTAATAATCTATATATTCACTAGCAGGTAGGATCGCCAGTACAACTCTCTCTCTCTCTCTCTCTCTCTCTCTCTCTCCCTCTCTCTCTCTCTCTTTTTTTTTTCTCTCTTTCTTTTTCCCTCCCAGAAATCTAGGGATACTCGAGATAGGTAGTAGAGTATTTCTAATGTAATTAGCCCAATTCCCCTTTCTATTGTAATCCTTCAATAATATACAGAATAAATCCTTTTATTAAGGAGATTTGTTCTGTGAAGGTTGGATTCAGTCAAAAGGCCTCACCTGAGGACCTAGAGAGCCACATGTTGCCTGGAGGTCACAGGTTCCCCACCCCTGATATGACCAATTGATTTTTCCTCAATATCTATTTTCTATTGAACACCAATTCATTTTGAAATCAAGATATTTAGTGAAAATATTTGTCAAGAATAAAAAACGTTCTCCTGCAACTCATGGCATACTGCACTCTCTCCTACTTAGTATCATGGAGAAAGTGGGATTAAATGTAAAGGGGTGTAACAACAATGTTGGTAGCACCTATTGTGGCTGTGTAAGATCAATAACACCAGCACACAGAAGGGCTGCCAACACAGGTTCTTTGATCTGCTTTTCTAAAGAAAACAACTTTAATGGGTTAACAATCTCAGTTTAATTAAACATACATATATCATTTACTTAATTCAGGGGGACAGATCAGCCCCCTGAACTTCAGAACAAAGACAAACAGAAAGTAGAAGCAGACATAACATAAACAGAGAAAATAACACAAACCAGTCTATCCACAGTAATACATAGTTACCAGAGAGACACCAACATCTGGGTTATCAAAGCTGGGAGGCTGTTTCAAAAGCTTGTCCAGAGTCTTGTCACCCACACTCTTTCAATGAGTGTGCCTCAAAAGTCAAACCTTCTAGTACATATATGCCTGAGAGCTCTAGGATGTGGGAAAGCAAGTTCTTCAATCACCAACACTAGGGTGTGGGAAAGCTCTTCACTCACTAGTACCACATCGTATACATTGTTTCTAATTGAGGACTCCCCATAGCCTTAGTACTGAGAAACACTCCCACGACAAAAAGATCCCATTTTGCCTGCCACATTCAAACAAAGACCAGACTCATTAAAGGTGCTAGGTAGGGGGCAGAGCCAAGAAGGCCGCATGAAGGCAGCGTCTTACCGGAGGTCTCTCACAAGGTCAGTCAGATTCCCATAAAAAAGTGAATTTGGGCAGATTTGAGAGAGTCAGAAACCGCGAGTAGTGTGCGTGGGGCAAATTTCTGAGCCGGGAGAGTCTGAGGGGCCGGAGGCACGAACCTGTGGGCTCGGAGAGTGCTCGGTGCGGAGCTGCTCCAGACCAAGGCGGAAGCGGCTGGCTGGGAAATCCACGTGGGAGACGGGGTGGGAGAAAGCTGGGCGCCCGAAACCAGCAGAGATCCCCAGGCCTCCCAACACAGGATGGCAGTCTGTGGAAGCGACGAGAGGCAGCGCAACGCCACCAGCCGTGAAAACACCCACTCCTGACACTTGCAAAACCCAGGAACTCGGCTTCTTGAACTTCCGGAAGACTCAATGGCCAGGTAAAAGGCTCTAATCCCTCCCCCCCTCACCCAGAGAATTCCTCGGGAAAAAAAAAAAAGAACGCTGGAACTGAGCAGAAAATAGTGGGGCCTCAGTGGTTAAATAGCAGAAGTTCATTAGTCCCAGAGGGGCAGAGTCGGCAGGGGTCAACACCAGGAGCCCAGACGTAACCTTGCTCCCCCAGGGGAAGTGCCAGATATGAGCTCAAACAACAAACAGCTGAGACCATTGCTGAAAAGCAAGTGCTGGAGAGCACCCACAGGGAGTGAGATGCCAGGGAGCCAGACCCCTCCCCCACACCTCAGGAAACTGAAGGTTATAATTCTAGACTCACAACCCCCAGAATAAGAAAGCTGGGACAGAAAGCCCTGAGACCCACAGATAGAAATTCGTTGTAAAGCCAGCAAAAGGCAAACCAACATGAAGAAGAACACAAAAAAACCGAGAACAATAGATTCTTTTTATGGAAACAGGCAGGATCAAAATACAAATATGGAAGAATTAAGTAATGATACAGTAGATACATCAGATACCTCAAAAGGTAATATGAACTGGTCTCCAGCCCAAAAAGCAAACTTCTGGAAGAGCTAAAGGAGGATTTTAAAAACCAAATTAGGGAGCTACAAGAAAATATGGAAAAAAAGATTGGCGAAATGGCTACGGAGATTCAGAATCTAGAGAGAGAAAATCACACCCTAAGAGGCAAAATCAACCAATTGGTAAAGGAGACTCAAAAGCAAAATGTAAACACTAACTCATTAAAAATTAGACTTGAGCAAGTGGAAGCTAATGAATCTATGAGGCACCAAGAAGTAATAAAACAAAACATAAAGAATGAAAAAATTGAAAAAAATGTGAAATATCTAATTGGCAAAACAACTGACCTGGAAAATAGATCCAGGAGAGACAATTTAACAGTTATTGGTCTACTGGAAATCCACGATGAAAAAAAGAGCCTTGACAGTATCTTAGAAGAAATTATCAAAGACAACTGCCCAGAGGTCCTAGAACCAGAGGGCAAAATAGTCATTGAAAGTATTCACCGATCACCCCCTGAAAGAGATCCCAAACTGAAAACACCAAGAAATATTATAGGCAAATTTCAGAGCTATAAACTCAAGGAGAAAATACTGCAAGCAGCTAAAAAGAAGCAATTCAAATATCGTGGAACTACAGTCAGGATCACGCAGGATCTCTCAGCTTCCACATCAAATGACAGGAGAAATTGGAATATGATATTCCGAAGGGCAAAGGAGCTGGGACTACAACCAAGGATCAACTACCCAGCAAAACTAAGCAGAACTTTCCAGGCAAGGCGATGGACATTCAATGAAATAAGGGAATTCCAGACCTTCCTGATAGAAACGCCAGAACTCAATGGAAAATTTGATCTCCAAATACAAAACTCAAGAGAGACATAAAAAGGTAACCAGGGGGAAAAACCCCACAAACCTTATTAACCAATAAGGGTAGATTGTTTACATCTTTATGTGGGATTATATCATCTAATGTATGTTTTATATATATACACACATATATAAGTCATTCGTGTGAATGGTACAGCTATTATGACAATTGAAAGGGATATACATAGGTTGTGAATGCCTGTATAAATTAACTGATGTAAAGATATAAAATATAAGTAAGAGATATAAGGGGAGGGTTATGAGAAGCGGTAAGGAGGTAGTAGAAAAGGGTAAATTACAGCAAATGAAGTGGCACAAAAACATATTATAGTAGAGGGAAAGAAGGGAGGGAGAAGAGCAGTATTTGAGCTTTACAGTCATCTGATCTAGTTCAAGAAGGGAATAACATACTCTGATAAGTTTAGAAATCTAACTTGTCCTACGGGAAGTGGGAGGGTAAGAGGGGAAAAAGGGAGGGGGGTGCTCAGAAGGGGGAGGAGAAGTAGCAAGTGGGTAACGGTAAGATAAGGGAGGGGAATAAAGAGGGAGGGGTAACTGAGAAAAGCGGCAGTCAAAAGCAAAACTTTGTTGAGGAGGAGAAGGAGAAAGGGAGAAATAAAAGTATAAACAGGGGGAATTAGGATGGAGAAAAAGACACAGATAGAAATCATAACCCTGAACGTACAGGGGATGAACATTCTCACAAAACAGAAGCAGATAGCAGAATGGATTAAAAACCATAACCCTACAATATGCTGTTTACGAGAAACACATTTGAAACATGGGGATACGCATAGCGTAAAGGTAAAAGGCTGGAGTAAAATATATTGTGCCTCAGCAAAAGTAAAAAAAGCAGGGGTAGCAATCCTAATCTCAGACAAAGCAAAAGTAAAGATAGATTCAATTAAAAGAGATAAGGAAGGACATTATATCCTGCTAAAAGGCACCATAAACAATGAAGCAATATCATTGCTTAACATATATGCACCAAGTGGTAAGGCATACAAATTCTTAGAGGAGAGGTTAAGGGAGTTACAGGAAGAATTAGACAGCAAAACTATAATATTGGGAGACCTCAACCTCCCCCTTTCTGAACTTGATAAATCTAACCTCAAAATAAATAAGAAAAAAGTGAAGGAGGTAAACAGAATTTTAGAAAAGGCACATATGATAGACCTCTGGAGAAAACTGAATGGGGATAAAAGGGAATATACTTTCTTCTCAAAAGTACATGGCACATACTCAAAAATTGACCATGTACTAGGGCATAAAAACCTCACAATCCAGTGCAGAAAAGCAGAAGTAGTCAATGCATCCTTTTCAGATCATGATGCAATAAGAATCATTTTAATAAAGTACCATGGAAAAATAAGCTAAAAACTAATTGGAAACTAAATAATTTAATTCTAAAGAATGAGTGGGCCAAAGAACAAATCAGAGAAACAATTAGTAATTTCATTCAAGAGAATGACAATAATGAAACAACATACCAAAACTTATGGGATGCAGCAAAAGCAGTTCTTAGGGGAAGTTTTATATCTCTAAATGCCTACATGAATAAAATAGGGAAAGAGGAGATCAATGATCCGGGCATACAGCTGAAAAAGCTAGAAAAAAAGCAAATTGAAAATCCCCAATTAAATACCAAATTAGAAATAATGAAAATCAAAGGAGAGATTAATAAAATTGAAACCAAGAAAACTATTGAATTAATAAATAAAACAAAGAGCTGGTTTTATGAAAAAAACAATAAAATTGATAAACCTTTGGCCAATTTGATCAAAAAAAAGAAAGAAGAAAATCAAATTACGAGTATAAAAATGAAAAGGGTGAGGTCACCTCTAATGAAGAGGAAATCAAAACAATAATTAGGAATTGTTTTGCCCAACTGTATGCCCATAAATTTGACAACCTTAGAGATATGGATGAATATCTACAAAAACATAAACTGCCCAGGCTAACAGAGAAGGAAGTGAAATTTCTTAATAGCCCCATATCAGAAAAAGAAATTGAGCATGCCATCAATGAACTCCCTAGGAAAAAATCTCCAGGGCCAGATGGTTTTACATGTGAATTCTATCAAACATTTAAAGAACAACTAATTCCAATACTTTGTAGACTATTTGGGAAAATAGGTGAAGAAGGAGTCCTACCAAATTCTTTTTATGACACAAATATGGTACTAATACCCAAACCAGGTAGAGTGAAAACAGAGAAAGAAAATTATAGACCAATTTCTCTAATGAATATTGATGCAAAAATTTTAAATAAAATATTAGCAAAAAGATTGCAGCAACTCATCACGAGAATAATACACTATGACCAGGTAGGATTTATTCCAGGAATGCAAGGCTGGTTCCATATTAGGAAAACTATTAGCATAATTGACCATATCAACAACAAAACTAGCAGAAACCATACGATCATCTCAATAGATGCAGAAAAAGCCTTTGACAAAGTACAACACCCATTGCTATTAAAAACACTAGAAAGCATAGGAATAAGTGGAACCTTCCTCAAAATTATAAATAGCATCTACCTAAATCCATTGACAAGCATTATTTGTAATGGGGATAAGTTAGATGCATTCCCAATAAGATCAGAGGTGAAACAAGGATGTCCATTATCACCCCTGTTATTCAATTTGGTACTAGAAACGTTAGTTGCAGCAATAAGAGAAGAAAAGGAAATTGAAGGGATTAGAATAGGAAAAGAAGAAACTAAATTATCACTTTTTGCAGATGATATGATGATTTATCTAGAGAATCCTAGAGAATCAAGTAAAAAACTACTTGAAATAATAAACAACTTTAGCAAAGTTGCAGGATATAAGATAAACTCACATAAATCCTCAGCATTCCTATACATTACTGATGAAGCCCAACAGCAAGAGATATGTTAGGGGCGCTCTGGACCTGGGCCTCCTGAAAGGGTAGTGAGACGCCAGGGAGTCTGGACCTGCTGACGCAGCAGTGCCTGTGTGGCTTCTGTTACGTCAGTACCGGGGCGGCTCCAACTGGAAGGGCTCCACCTTCGGGGAGGAACTGGGGAGGAGCTAACCCGAAACTCCCAATATAAGGAGCACCCCAGAGAGGGTCAGTGGGATTTTTGTGTAAGATTTCTGGTACGCCATTGCAATAAAACTGCTTGTCGCATTCTGGTAGCTGCCTGGTGATTCTCCTCTCGCATCCCCCGGGAGGAGCCGGAGACGTCCGAAGACCCGTGGGCAGGGTGAGTGTGAGGCGGTAGTCGGGGAGAACGGGGTGCTATTGTGGGGCACACCCGTCCGGCCGCCGACAGCTGGCGCCCAAACGTGGGGCTTGACCAGTGAGGCCGCTCCTGCTCCCATTAGATAAGGGGAGCGGAAGACCAGGCAGAACCCAAGGAGACAGGTTGAGCCCTTGGGATGGGACCGAAGGTCTGTAAAGCCCGTGTTGAGCCGGAGGACAAAGGCGTACTTGCCTGCCAGATCTACAAGGTCTGTAAGGAGCAAGGCGTTAGAATTCATATAAGAGCATGTAGAGAGTGGGTGGAGAAAGTTTGGGTAGTTAGCCCGTGGTTAGAACACACGGGGGTAGATCCGCAGAGATGGGGTTTGGTGGGCCAGCAAATGGCCTCTTACCATAAAACGGACCCCACATTCTTAGACCCCAAGGATTTCACGATTTACTCGGCGATTGGGGCTGCCCTATCGCCCCAGCCACCCCCTATACGGGACGAAAGGGGGGCCCAAGTAGGGACATCCCTGGCAGGCTCAGATGATGACGATGAGGAAGAGAAAATCCCCGAGCCGAAATCCATCTACCCTTGGGAGGCTTTGCAGCAAGGCAAAGAGGGCTTCCCAGGTCCCCTTCCAAGGGAGGAGTTGTTGGAAGCCCCAAAGCAGAAGGAAGGGCAGAACTCACTAGGCAAGGGAGGTGCTTCTTTACCACCTAGGTACCGTTTCACAGAGAGAAGAGAGGAACAGGCAAGAGGGCATAAGTGGGAGGAAGCTCATGAGCCCGGGGAGAAGGAAGAAGCGGCCACCGCCCTTATGGCAGAGATGACACTGGGGCCGCGGAGAGGCTTTTCGTTCAGTACCAAGAGTGCAGCTGCAGCCCGGCCCCCACAGAGCCTGCTGTCCTTCAGCCTACGCCAGGCTGTGAAGGACGGGGAGGATGTAGATTGGGCAGAGTGGGACTCCCCGCTGGCACTACCGGTGCTGATAGAAAATCCAGGCGATATAGACGAGGACAGATATCACCGACCTGTTCCCTTTAAGTTTATTAAAGATTTGAAGGAGGCAGTCCAGAAATATGGCCCAGGCTCAGCCTATGTACAAAAGGCTTTAGAATCATCCTGCCTTACGCTCCCCTGGACCCCATTCGATTTTCAGGAAGTTGCAGAGGCGATTTTTGAGCCCGCCACGGCAGTAGCCTTCAAGGCTTACGTCCGTAGGGAAGCGCAGAAGTTTATTGCAGAGCATAATATTGCAGACGAGCAGGATGCCTTAGACATGATTTTGGGACAAGGACCTTATGTGTCTTTACAACACCAGTTAAATTATGACGACCTGGTGAGGAGGGCAGTGAATACCTGCCACATTAAGGCCCTCCAAAAATTAGGCACTCCTGGGAGCAAGGTCTCCTTAACTTCCCTCAAGCAGAGGAATAATGAATCACCCCTGGACTTTATTAGCAGGGTACAAACAGTAGTCCATGCCATCTTTGGCAAGACGGGCGCAGCACCACCTCTGATAGTGCAGTTAGTGAAGGGAGGGCTGTTACCGCAATATCGTGCAGCGCTTGCATCGCTGCCACATAATCCCTCCCTTGATCAAATTATTGACAAAATGATGGATTTGCCAAACCGAGACCCTATGACCATGATGGCTTCATGCCTGGAAAAACAAACTCAGTTGATGGCACAGTGGGGCGGGAATGGAAGGAGGCTTACTTGCTTCAACTGTGGGAAAGAGGGGCATATGAAGAACGCTTGCCGTGCGCCATTTAACGGCATTAAATGCTTCTCATGTGGCAAGTTAGGGCATGTAGCCAAAAACTGTCGTTCCATGCTAAGACCATTGGAACTATCCTTACCCAGTCAAACTGCCATTTCTGAAAATGAGATTTTAAAGAAAGAGTTAGATGCCTTGAGAGCCTTTTGTGATTCAGTTAAACAAGATAAGATTAAGCTCCAAAATGAACTGGCCCATAAGGTGGCAGAATGCAAAGCTTTGGCATTAGAATGTGAAAGAGTCAAGGAGGATTCTGATGACCACATAAAGCAGTTGGAGGATGCTTTAAAAGATGTGCAAAAGAGAATGTATGATTCAGAAGGTAAAGTAAAGCAAATGCAGACTCATTTTCTTGCTCTAAAGGAGCACTTGACGAATGAAGCAGCTTCAGGAAATAACAGATTAACAGAAGAACTAAGGGAGCAATTGAAAGAAATGAAAGCAAAATATGAGGGAGCTTCTGCTGAAGCAGGAAGGCTAAAGAACCAAATCAAACGAAATGAAAAGTTAGTAGAGGAATTTAAAAGGGATGAAGGGAGACTAGTAGAAGAAAATAAGCGACTACAGAAAGAATTTAGCATGTCTGAAATAGAGCGAGAGAAGAGAGGAAGAAAAGCCTTGGAGATGGAAGGCCAATTAAAGGAGTTAGCAACAAAGTTGGCCCTCTCCATCCCTACGGGAAAATTTGAAAACATGAAGAGCTTACTATCAAATGAAGTGAATGAGAAAGCAAAAAAGTTTGTAGAGATGGAAAGGGAATATGAAAAATCACAGGCTGAACTTAGGCAGTTAAAGAGAGAACTTGAGAACTATGAAGCTAAGCTTTCTCAACATGTTAGGCCAGAAGAATATGAACAACTTAAGGACAAATTTGAACAAAAGTCAGGTGAATTTGGGAAGAAGATCACTGAGTTAACTTTGAGGAATCAGACATTACAGAAAGAACTTGAGAAGGTTGGTTCAGACAATAAGCTACTAAACCAACAGTTGCAGAACTTAGAGATTGAGATGAAAACTCATTATATTCCTTTAAAATTGAATGAAGAAATGAAAAAATCACATGCTTTGACAGTTGATGATCTGAACAAAAAGCTAATGAATGTGACACAAAAGTATAAAGAAAGAGAAATGGAAACTGAGAAACTCACGCCACGGATCAGGCCACATTCATAAGAATCATATACAAGATGGCCAAGATCAGGGGTGTACAATCACTCCCCGAAGTACAGATGTGGCTACCGAAACAGAGCAAGAGGAGGAACTTGCACACTTGGTAGACTCCAAGGACAAGATACCAGAAAAAGGAAAGAATGAAGTAAGGTTCTGAAGAAGTTAGTCCCAATAAAGCACGGCACCTGGCCTCTGTTACATCAGGGGGCCAAGCAATTTGTGCATAGGATTCAAAAAAATCCTCTCTGTGTTTTTTGTCTCTGTGTCTGTGTGCTGTATCTGTGTTTCTGTGTGTGTGTAACCTGACACCCTGTAATGTCCACTATCTCTTTCTCTCCCTCCCTGACTCCAGTCTCTTCAGAGGAGCGGGAGGGCAGGGGGGGAGAGCAGGAGAGAGGAATATGTCTTCTTGTTTAATGGTCTATAGTTGTTGGAAATAATGCTCTTTCTTTCTCCCTTCATCCCAAATCTGGCCAATTTGGAATGTGAGGAGAGATAAGAAAGGAGGCGGGGACCTTTTCCCTGAAATTCAAATGTGTTACTCCTGATTTGATGCTTAAGATAAAGTCAGAATTTCTCATACCATTTGGCACTAAGGCAAATTCGGAAAATGCATGAATCTCCTAAAGAGACACTTTGAGCTCCCCAGTATGAGGAGAAAGGGACATGGTACCACTGGATCTTTTCCAGAGTCCCACTCACCTTAGACAGGCAAATTCAAAGTTCTCACTTCCAAAAAGGTTTTTAAGGAGTGAACACAGAAGTAAAATTTACTCGAGAAAAAATTAGAACCATTAAGATTTTGATTTAGCAGATTCTGTTAACCATAGATAATCTGGTTAAGTATATGAAACCTTTTTCAACATAATAATACACGTATGAATGTGAAGAAAAATCAGTTTATATGACAAAGGATATTCTGTATCCCCCTCCGATCCGTAGACTCCTTGGGGGGTTAAGAATTCCAGCTCTATGTCAGAAGTATATACAAAGATGTTTTAATTCCTGTGTGGTGAATGAGAATCACCATGAGACTAGTATAGATAAAAAAGTTGGAAAATATTTAATGACATAACGGTATTAAATCTATAGAGTTAATAAGTACTTTTCAATATACAACTACAGAGATCCTTATGTGCAATTTAGTGACCCTCATTCCTGTTTGAATTTGAAACAAGTGGTTTAAAGCTTCCAAAACAGAGAAATGAAAGCTAAACGTGAAAGCCAATCTGAACATAGTGTACCCAAAAGACTGTTACTGTAGTCCTGAGAAACAAAAATACTTCTTCGGATAGGAATTATCTCCATAGATATAACCCAGTCCGCCTGGGTGAAAACATTTCTAGCTCGCTGTGATTTTCCTACGTTTGCTACTTGGAAAGTTTAGAAAGTGATTTGCAAATATACAATAGAGAGTTGGCTTCTTTTCAAAATAATTGCCCTGTGTACAAGCTGCTTTTTCTTATTTAGGCCCTTTTATTCTGATGTGCCTTTCCCCTAAAAGTTCTCAAATAAATTAAATCATAATAACATAGAAACTGTAGAAATTAGAAAGTAAAGATCTCTCAGGGACCCCTCAATGATTCCTTAGACCTTTGATTCAGGTGCTGGACTCTGCAGCTTCCCAGCACCTTTCCCCCTTTCAGTCCACAGCCAGACTCTGCAACTATGAGGAGAAGAAAAGCCTCTATGCTTGGTAAGCCTAATGTATGTAATGATTTGGGAATGCAGTTAATGTCATCTGAAATTTTTCTGTTTGTACTCTTATTGTACTTCTGAATTGTAGTAAAATTCTCCTACATTGTAAAATTTAAGTGACCAGATATGAGATTAGACAAAGTGATCTTTAATTTGAATTTTGGTGAAACTACAAAATGAAAACAATTGTGTAAAACTGGTTAAGTTACTTTCTCAGCCTTGCTAACCCTACCTTGTTAAGATCACAGCTAAAACAATTCTGCCAGCACTTAGGAAACTTGTAAGATCGTTAACTAGGTTATTTGGGATTACTGTTTTAATGTTAAACACCACTACAGTTTTGGAAAGATAAAAGGAATTAAGTCCACCTAAAGATATTGATCAGGATAAATATATTGCTTATTGTGAGTTATTATAATTGCTGTTCCATTAATTATCAACCCCCTCTGCCTGGAAGGGAAACCGACTATACCTTCTTCGCAATGATTCAAATTTCTTAGGTCTCCTTTTTACCCAGAATACTGGCCCAGCACATTTTAAACCGAGCTAATTATAATATGTGATTGCAAACTATTTGTAAAACTTTCCCAAGAAAATGTGAATGGAACTTAGAAATTCATATTTGAATAATTTAAAAGGTGCATATTGTTATTTGGCATTGAGAAATTTACTAACTGTATAACCCTGAGAAAATTCTGTTCACTGTAGTTTACTGTTCAATAAGGGAATGGTGGTGGAATCCATTCCCAGGGATATTACAAAGATCGCATGATTGTAAACGTGCTTGGCACACTACTTGATATAAGATACATGCTATTTACATGTAACCTGTTTTAAGTCAAAAATAATTGCTTTATATTAACTTTATGTGGATTTTCTTCAATATGAAGTTTTGGTAATCAGATGAATGATTCTCTGTATTAAGCAATTTGGGGTCCTATCTGCCTGCGGTAAAGCCACCAACATGGAAATTAATTGGTCTTGGTTTTCAAGTTTAAATGGATGATAATTATGGTTTTTTGATATTTTGTTATACGTCTCAAATTTTTCTTATTGCGTAAATTGGTGAGCAGCTATATCATCTGTGTTGTTAGAAACGCAATTTCTTTTATAATCTAACTGTTATTAGGTTCAGAATTGTAATTTGAGGAATCTTAAATTACCAAATTTTGTGTTTCATTGTTTTGCTATCATTTGGGAAATTTGTGAGATCATTAATTAAGCTATTAATGTTGTTGCTTAGTGATAGTATTTACTATGGTAAGTTTTGTGTTCCTTTTTTTTAATTATGTGGAGAAGGTGTGGTGATTAACAGTTCAGAATCACGTAGCACTTAGAAATTAATAATATCGGGATAAATTATAAGCTGTCTGAGAAAGAGAGATTTTTCTGAAGGAAAGTTTTGTGCACTCCTTTGCATAATTTTTGGTAAGACTCGACCTTGAATAAGTTTGCTCAGAGGAACAGCAAAAGATAGCACACAGAGTTCTCTATGTAACCCCTTCCTAGGGACCATGTTGCTTCTCCTTATTTTGTAACATTGCCAAGGCCCTTGGAAACTCTCTGCACTCTCTGCACGGGCAAGGTCATCAGCCCAGAAAAAGAACTTGTTTGAGTTATGTAGGTCCTACACAATGCACTTGGCTTGCTGAGGAACTGAAAGTTTATGTACGAGAATGAAAGATGTTTAATTAACTCCCTTATGTATGTGAGTCCTATTGTCATTAAACAAAAAGGGGGAGTGGCGGGTAGGCTGACCCATGCGCAGCTCGCTACAGCTACCTTTACTGCCACTGCCAATTTTTCAGCTACCTTTACTGCCAATTTTCTGCCAATTTTTTGCAATTTCGTGATGATGGCCTTACGCCTGCATTAAAGTACTATGCTGGGGACCGGTGTCACAAACAGGAACCGGGCCCACAAGAGGCACCGCCGCCAACTGCGTGCCTTCAAGACAGCACGGCCTGGTGGAAAAATGAGAGGGGGGTGTGGCATGGGCCGGGAAGGGTCGTAATCAGAGGGAGGAGGGTATCTTTGTGTCTCCACAGATGATGCCACAGGAGAACACGTCTGGGTGCCCCTCCGCCTTGTCCGTGAGGTCGCACCCCCAGCAGACGCAACGACGCCCCAGGGGACGGAGGCCACGACGAAAGAACAGGACTGTCTGGAAACAGAGGGCGGCCTTCACCAACGCCCTCAGCTGCCTGCTCGCCATGATCCAGTTGGTGACCCCGTCCACAGCTGCTCCTGCCATCTTGCCGCCCCTGGCAGCAAAGCCCACGCACTGGGCTGTTACCCCGAATCTCAGGATGTTCCAGTTGGTGACCTGCAGCCCATCCTGTCTGTGTAACCCCTATTCCCTACCATGTTTCCCAGTATGCACAATTAGAAAGACTTCTAGCACTGCCACTACTTTCACCACTGAACTGCATATGCTAGATGAGGTCATTGCGGCCATACAGAATGCCACTATACAATTCAATGGCGACTGGGAAGAGAACTATACCAACGCTAAGGCCTGGTGGGACACTCTCAGTGTCCACCAGTTGCTCCAATGGGCCTCCATTGGAGGACTTGTTCTCATACTAGCCTTTCTCATCTGTTTGTTCCTGCCCTGCTTGATTTCTTGTATGATTGGGGTTTTGCGCCGCTCCTTAGAAGCTGTAAAAGCCGATGTCATTAAACAAAAAGGGGGAGTTGTTAGGGGCGCTCTGGACCTGGGCCTCCTGAAAGGGTAGTGAGACGCCAGGGAGTCTGGACCTGCTGACGCAGCAGTGCCTGTGTGGCTTCTGTTACGTCAGTACCGGGGCGGCTCCAACTGGAAGGGCTCCACCTTCGGGGAGGAACTGGGGAGGAGCTAACCCGAAACTCCCAATATAAGGAGCACCCCAGAGAGGGTCAGTGGGATTTTTGTGTAAGATTTCTGGTACGCCATTGCAATAAAACTGCTTGTCGCATTCTGGTAGCTGCCTGGTGATTCTCCTCTCGCATCCCCCGGGAGGAGCCGGAGACGTCCGAAGACCCGTGGGCAGGGTGAGTGTGAGGCGGTAGTCGGGGAGAACGGGGTGCTATTGTGGGGCACACCCGTCCGGCCGCCGACAGAGATAGAAAGAGAAATTCCATTGAAAGTTACTGATGACACTATAAAATATTTGGAAGTCTATTTGCCAAGACAAACCCAGGGCCTATATGAACGTAACTATGAAACACTTTTCACGCGAATAAAATCAGATCTAAATAAATGGAAAAATATCAGTTGCTCATGGTTAGGCCGAGCTAATATAATAAAAATGACAATCTTACCTAAATTAATCTATCTATTCAGTGCCATACCAATCGAACTACCAAAAAATTATTTTACTGAGCTGGACAAAATAATAACAAAATTCATTTGGAAAAACAAGAGGTCTAGAGTATCTAGGGTATTAATGAAAAGACATGCTAGAGAAGGTGGCTTAGCCACACCAGATATCAAACTGTACTACAGAGCGGCAGTCATCAAAACTGCCTGGTACTGGTTAAGAAACAAGGGTGTGGATCAGTGGAATAGGATAGGTACACAAGTAGGAGAAATCAACAAGTTTAGCAATCTACTCTTTGATAAACCCAAAGAGGCCAGCTTCTGGGCTAATAATTCACTATTTCACAAAAACTGTTGGGAAAATTGGAAAATGGTGGGGCAAAAACTGGGCATAGACCAATATCTTACACCATATACCAAAATAAAGTCAAAATGGGTTCATGATTTAGGAGTAAAAGCTGAAACTATAAGTAACTTGGGAAAGCAAGGAATAGTTTACTTATCAGATTTATGGAAAAGTAAAGAATTCATGACCCAACAAGAGATAGAGAGCATTACAAAATGCAAAATGGATAATTTTGATTATGTCAAATTGCAATGTTTTTGTACAAAAAAAGCCAATGCAAAAAGAATTAGGAGGGAAGCAGAAAATTGGGAGAAAATCTTTGCAACTAGTATCTCTGATAAAGGCCTCATTTCTAAAATATACAGGGAACTGGGCCAAATATATAGGAATACAAGCCATTCCCCAATTGAGAAATGGTCAAAGGATATGAACAGGCAGTTTTCAGAGGAAGAAATTAAAGCTATCTATAGGCATATGAAAAAATGCTCTGGATCACTACTGATTAGAGAAATGCAAATCAAAACAACTCTTAGATACCACATCTCTCCTGTCAGATTGGCTAAAATAACAAAACAGGAAAATGATAAATGCTGGAAAGAATGTGGGGAAATTGGAACATTGTTGCATTGCTGGTGGAGTTGTGAGCTGATCCAGCCATTTTGGAGAGCAGTTTGGAACTATGCCCAAAGGGGTATAGATATGTTCATACCCTTTGACCCAGCAATACCACTTCTAAGGTTGTATCCCAAAGAAATCTCACAAGCGGGAAAAGGACCCATATGTACAAGAATATTTATAGCAGCTCTTTTTGTTGTAGCCAAGAATTGGAAATGAAAGGGATGCCCATCAATTGGGGAATGGCTGAACAAGCTGTAGTATACGAAGGTGATGGAATACTATTGTGCCATAAGAAATGGGGACGATGCAGACTTCGTAACAACCTTGAAAAACCTACACGACATAATGCTGAGTGAGCGGAGCAGAGCCAGAAGAACTTTGTGCACAGCCACAGATATATGGATCCCGTGAGGACCAACCCTGACATACTGCGCTCTTCTCAGCAACCTAAGGGGCAAGGACAACTCCAGGGGACTCAAGATGGAGAATGCTGTCTTCATCCAGAGAAAGAACTGTGAAGTTTGAATACAGATTGAGGTGCACTACATGCTCGCCTTTTTTGCTTCTCTTTTGTTTTTGTTTTTGGGTTGTTTTTTTTTTTTGGTTCTGTTTCTTCTTTCTCATGATTCATTCCATTGGTCAAAATTCTTCTCCACAACTTGACTAGTGCATAAATTAATTCAATGCAAAGTTATACATGACAGTTATATGAGATTCCATGCCATCTTGGGGAGGAAGGGGGGAGGGAGGGGAGAAAATCTGGAACTCAAAACTATGTAGAACTGTCTGTGGTAAACTAAAAATAAATAAAGAAATAAAAAAAAAAAGGTGCTAGGTAGCCTTTCGCATTTCAAAAGAGAACAGCAAAAAAAGTCCTGTCCTGATTACCATTACAAGGGGTTGCTAGAAAGCTGTTGCCCCAAGTTTACCCCACAATTCAGTATAACTCACAGACAATTTGCTCACCTGTTTGCCACATAGCTTCTTGGCTCCTGGTTCAATCAGCTGATAAAGGTGGGTCTTGTAGGGTAGACCTCAGTATTGGCTTCTTCTTGAGTTCAGCTGCAAGCCTTTAAGTGTCTCTTCTAGCCTTTCAATTTCTCATAAAACACTGTACTGAAGGAAAGAAGGTGCAAACAAGAGGCAGCCCAATCTAAAACTAAGCTTTCCCAATAGGTTATGCATTCTTGGTTGGCCTACTGGTGACTTAGCAACACCCTCCCTTTGAACCTTGAGAATTATCCTTAGGGCTTGTGGCCAACAAAAGGAAAAGAAATTGTTCCCCCTTGTACATACTTAGTTTCAGTTTAGTTATCAGTTAAAAGGTTTTCTGTCATCATTCAGTAAGCTGATAGTGAACAGTCACAGAATACCTGTGCATACTCTACATTGCAGGGCAGAGACTTTTATTCCAGCTTTTTTGAAGCATTTTCTCTTCAACAAGCAGAGTAGAGTGTACTTCCTTTAGGAGCTGGACCCCTTTGGCCACTTCTTGATTTGGAATAAACAATAGACCCATTGTATTTGTGGTGATGGACTGGAAAGATTATATACTCAAGACTTAATCAATTGGATCCCTTAATTTTTAAGATCCACTGGAAAAAAGTGTATTTTCTTTGTTTTAGGTCACTCTTAAGGTAATTAGGGTGAGGCTTTTTCTGTTTTCTCTTTTAGAATGCTAAGGTAATCAAGTACCTTTGATGAGTCTTGCCTTTCAAATGTAATGGCAAGCAAACTGGACATTTTGTTGTCTTTTGTTTCTTTGATTGAATCAAGAGTCTTTGAAAGAGTGTCATGGGATTTGACCAGAGGAGACTCTAGGTAGCCATTGTTAAGAGCACCCCCTCTCTGGTTTTGAAAATCTAGATTTTGGTGCTTCTCTTTTTTGTAACTATGTATGTGATGTCTTGATCAGAAAAAGCCTGTCTGTTGAACTATGATATTTGTTCTGTGTATATTTTCTCTATTTGTAATTTCTGTTTGTATTTGCTCTGAAGTTCAGGGTGCTGACTTTTTCCCCTGAACTAAGTGAATGATACATGTATCTTTAATTAAACTTAGATTGTTAATCCTTTAAAGTAGCTTTCCTTAGAAAAGCAGATCAAAGAACCTGTGCTAGCAGCTCTCCTGTGTACTCTTGTTGTTGGTCTTTCTTGGTTGGTCCTGTTGTTGGTCCTCCACAGCAGCTGCTAGAAATATTGTTATTAAAGTCATACCTGTGTAATGTGTTTTCTGATGTATCTTTACAAGTCATACTAGTTCCTTTTCAGATGACTTCTGCATAGTTGAATGGTTAAGAACTCCTGCATTATTGATTCCTTGCATTGTACTGATATTGAATTTTAATATGAGAAGTTTGGATTTTGAATCCCTAAAATGCCAATGTCTAGCTGACAAATACTCCTTTTTTCCTGCTTCATTTAAACAGACTTAGATTGATATCCTTGTTGTAAAATCCACATGCAATGCAATTCCAAAGGATAAAGCTTTACTACCATCTCTTTTTTAGAGAATTTCACACTTGTCTATGACTTGTATTTCCTGTTTTCTTAGTCTCAAACTGAGCTTGCTTGTTCTATTTTTGGCTGAGTTTTGAATTTCATTAGTATTGCAAGTATTAAGGATCCATTCAGGGAAATTCCTGCCTCCTTGTAAGCAGCGTATAGGGACCCAGAAGAAATCTGACTGGATCTCCAAAGGAGACCTGTTGTCCCCTGCATAAAATTTGACTGTACCATATGTTGAAAGGAACACCCATTAGCTGTCTAGACCCCAGTTATCTTGGCCTTATGCACTGAGGCAATCGTGGAAGAGTTTTCACCCAAGACAGTTTATTTTCTTACCTCTTCAAATGTGTTTCATATGTGCCATTTCCTATGAGCAATAGGTGGTTTCAGTGAATAGCTCTGATAGAGCTATCTCTACTCTCTGGGGCTATTTTGTAAACAGGCAAGTTGCTCAATCTCTCAATAACTTTGTATGGGTTAGCATTCCATTGGTCAGCTAACCTGTGACCCTTGACTGTCAAGGTTTCTCAATAGAACTCTCTCTTTGTTGAAAGCATTGACATTGTATTCTGACATCTAGCTTCTTTTGTTTCTGTTCATATAAAAAGCTATGGTTACTTGGATGGCTACATTTCTCAGTTTCTTCTTTAACTTATAGATGTGCTGAGTTTCAGTAGTTGCATTATCTCCTTCATGTGAGTTACCAAAAAATAAATCAATGGAAGGCATGTTTCCTCACCTAAATGTAAACAAGTGTAATATAAAGTCTATACCGTCATTGCTGGTGAAATTCCATTGAGTATTTTATTCCCATCAAAATTTGATACTCTACATTCATTTATATCTTTTCATTTTTCTTAGGTACCACCAATATGGCTGATGCATGAGGGCCTTTCAATTCTGTAATGAGGCCATTAACCTGCATTTTGTTGAGATAGCTTTTCAAATCTGCCTTCATAGACAGAAGAATCTCCCTAGATCTTTCTCTGAATGGTCAGGAACCAGTGAGCTGACTTCTATAGATTGTAGCTTGAGTGCAACCTACATCCCATTCATATAATGAGAACATATCTCTTCTTTTGTTGAATTCTGGCTTCAAGCTATCCTTCCACTCCTGTTGTATGTGGATGTCCCTAAAGTGGACTCCTAAAGTGGAATAGCCATACCAGATCTAAAACTAAAGCAGCAATCATCAAAACTACTTGGTACTGGCTAAGAAATAGAGTGATGAATCAGTGGAACAAGACACAGTAGTAAATGACTACAGTAATCTACTGTTTGATAAATCCAATGACTCCAGCTTCTGGCATAAGAACTCACTATTTAACAAAAACTGCCGTGAAAACTAGAAAATAGTATGGTAGAAACTAGGCATAGACCAACATCTTATACCCTATACTAAGATAAGGTCAAAATGGCTATGTGATTTAGACATAAAGGTTCATAGCATAAGCCAGGGATGGGGAACCTTCAACCTTGAGGTCACATGTGGCAGTCTAGGACCATTCCAGTGAAGGACTTGCTCTGTCAAGTTTAGATTCAAAAGATGCACTTGAGGACTGGTACTAGAGGGCCACATATGTGTAGTACCATGTCAGACCTATCAGATTGGCTATCATGACAAAATAAATGCTGGAGAGGATGTGTGGAGTGTACCATGTCAGATCTGTCAGATTGGCTAACATGACAAAATAAATGCTGGAGAGGATGTAGGAACACTAATACATTGTTGGTGGAATTGTGAACTGATCCAACCATCTTGGAGAACAATTTCAAAGTATGCCCAAAGAGCTATAAAACTATGCTACCCTCAATAACACTAATAGGTCTGTACCCCAAAGAGATCATAAAAAATGGAAAAGGACCTACATGTACAAAAATATAGCAGCTCTTTTGGTGGCCAAGAATTGGAAATTGAGGAGATTCCCATCAATTGGGGAATGGCTGAACAAGTTGTGGTATATAAATATAATGGAATACTATTGTTCTGTAAGAAATGACGAGCAGGCACATTTCAGAAAAACCTCGAAAGACTTACATGAAATGATGCTTAGTGAAGTGAGTAGAACCAGAAGAACATTGTACACCGTAACAACAACATTGTGCAATGATCAACTATGATAGACTTAGCTCTTCTCAGCAATACAATGATCTAAGACAATTCCAAAAGACTCATGATGGAAAATGTGATCCTCATCCAGAGAAAGAATTATGGAGTCAGAATGCATATTTTCTTATTTTGTTTTTTCTATTTTCTTTTTTATTTTGTTTTTTCTTTCTCATGGTTTTCCCCTTTTGCTCTGTTTTTTTCTTTTACAACATGGCTAACATAGAAATATGTTTAATATGATTATACATGTATAAACTATATCAAATTGCTTGCCACCTTGGAGAGGGGAGAGGAGAGGGAGGGGAAAAAATTCGTCATTCAAAATCTTATAAAAGGGAAGGTTGAAAACTATCTTTTCAAGTAATTGGAAAAATAAAATACTATTAAGTGGGAAAAATAAAGTAAAGAAGAGATAGAGAAGGCCCCTTTTATTAAAACGCTAGTATTGTTAACAAAATGATATAATTACCCAGAAAAAAAAAATAAAGTGGACTCCCTCAGGATTCAACTAAGAGCGAGAACAGTTAGGATTCCTATGATGTTGACTGGAACTTCTTGATAATATGATCTTATAAGTTTCTGCACAGTCTGCATTCACGGTAAATGTGTGCAAGTATTGGTTCTAAGTTTGTTGCTTGCCAGATCTTTGAAAAGACCAGAATTGGTTTCAATCAGTTCTGATGTTCCAGTGGGTGTTGGAGAGTCTGGACATACCAAAGACACACTGTCTACTTTTCCATTAACACCAACAATTTTCTTGGGAAATTCGAGCTCACCTCAATGTATCTTAGGAATTCATAAACTTTGTCACTTGAATCACAAAGTCCAAGCCCTGTCTTTGGCTTTAAAGATATTTTACCCATAGACCTGTCATAAAAAGACTGAAAAATATTGTCCAGGACAGCATTGCAGTCCACATTCTCCATTTTTCCAACACTTCTGCACAAGGTCCTTTGTGTCCGATTGAAATAAATCCATAAGGAATTGACGATGAAGTCAATGTGACCATCCTCAGGGGCTTAGGACGACTTCTTTCCTTGTGCCTGTTCTGGTTTCCCACAGCTGGATAAGATTTTAAATTCTTCAAAGTCAATGTTGCATTCCTTTGCTAGTACACCTGATATAAGCATGGCTATTTAATCCACAATTACAACAAAAGGTGAACCTGTTATTCTGAGGATTTCTTGATAGAGGTCCTCATATTTCAGACTTTACTACCTACCATTCTCCTGGTCCTCTATCTCTCCAAATACAATAGGATTGTGAACTATTTCATCCCTCACTTGATTGTCTTGAGTCGCATACCCAGCATCGATGGTGTTGTCCTGCTTTGCTCCTATAGCCCACACTCAAAGAAGTCTGGCACTTGCAAAAGCTGAGCCTTATAAATTTATAGGGACCCTGGAAGCTTGGAATTACCTGTCTCATCTTGGATATTGTCAGCAATGGTTTCAGTGAATGCAGCACTCTGATGACAGGAGGAACTGAACAGGTTTTCTTCTTTCTGCTATATACTATTAAAGACAAAATTAATATTGGATTCTTCTGATTTAGCCCCCTCAAACATCACAGCTAATGTTTAGATACATTCCAGCCAGGTTGCATCTGGCCTGCCTCTGTGAGGTTATTCACCCACAGTACAGCTCCTATACTATCTGTCAGTCTCATTTCTTTGTCTGGCTCAGCAACCTTCCATGTCTTGCATGTCAATCCCAAGTCTCCTAGGATATTTCTCCTGAGATAGATCACAACCACAAAATAACAATTTTGGGCCTATAGAATAAATATTTAGCAAAGGAGGTATTGCCTCAGCATTACTCTAAGATTAAGAGGGATTCCTGGATTTAATTGTGACATTTAGTTTTTCTGTAAGAATGCCTTCTTTGATTAGAAATGTTCCTACATCTAAGAATTGTTATCCTCAAACACTGTAGAAGTCTGAAATTCCCAGCAATGACTCTTTACTTTCAATTCCTCGGTTTTATCTCCATTGTCAAAATTTTCAACCAGGACTAGAAAAGCTTCCTAAATTGTCTGCATGCCTTAATATCAGTAGCCTTAATTATTCAATATTCAATCCTTTCATTTTTTTTTGCAAAATATCCTTAAAATATTCTCAGTCTTTACATATAGGACTACTACTATTAAAAGGCCTCTGCTCTTTTCAAACCTAAAAGCAATATAGTACCCCTTACTTACCTTTGCTCCCATATTTCTAAAGATTTCTCCACATAAGCCTACATTAATACATAAATATCAATACAATGATTAAATATACAGCATTTCACCAACAATAATCTATTTCATTAATATACTCTACTTAAACAGAAGAACAGTACAGCAAAAGGCATGAATTTAAATCTTGGATTACTTTTTCAAAAATCAACATAATTATGCTTACGGTAGCTGTTGAAAATTATGCTGATTCAGTGACCCATTGTTCTCAGCCCTGCTTGTCAATCAGTATTGGGGGAAGCTTTGTTGAAGGATGTGCTATTGGGTGGATGCATTACCCAGTCTGCAGCTTTTGTATTAACTGCTATTCATTGCATAACAAGTCACCTCTTATCTGTTTGTACCTTAGGGAGGAGCTGAGAAATAATTGCTTATCATTTTTGCTGAAATGGACCCATCTGAGTTGTCTTTATCTCATTATTAGTGTTAATAGTAAAATCTGGCTGTATCTTGAACCCTTTGCTGATCCCAAGTGATCAGCCCATTAATATGTTACTTACCTTGATAGAAAGTTTGTAGGGTATGTTTAAGGAAAACTAGTCCCTCTGGTGTGAGGGCTGCTAAATCCTTTTCTGGGTTGATTTCCACCTTTAACATCTACCTGATTCCCTTAACTCTTATCTGCAGCTCCAAGAAGCTGTAGCATGTGCAGTGACTACACCCTGGCAAACTGTTTTGGCAGACAGGCTAAACTAGGTTGAGGGTAAATGAGGAGTCTCAATCCCATCAGTGAGTTAGGGGGTTGTCTAGACTAAGCATGGAAAGATATCCCCTAATAGAATGGGCGGATAAGAACAATTTGTTCCAACATCCATGAAGGTAACTGAAGCAGGCACCATGGAGTGCTTAGAGCTTGGTTACGCATTGAAGACACCAAGGTCATCCACTGCATCTTGAGCCATCACCAGTCATCTTGACTCTGTCCTGCCACTGGACAGCGATTAATGGAAGAAACAGTGATGCCAAAGACTTTGCAGTACTCTGCCTCATTTAAATACGATTTACACATGAATGAAAAGAATCACCCATACCATTTCACCATTTTTATCTATCTCAAAGTTCTGTGGTGACAGGCAAGTGATGAAGCAGCAGGTGTGGATACACTGGGAGGTGTAGTCACCACCCTGCACACAGGCAGCCCAGGCCATAGGCTTGTCTTATCAGTGGAAGCAGCCTTTTAAGGATCACACTGCTCATCTCCTGATGTAAGGAAGGGGCTATAAAAGGTGCCCTAAAATTTTTCTGCTTCCTCAACCCTAGCTTGATTACCATGGCAGGTGGGGATCTCATCCTGTCGTCAAAACGCATACACACACACACACACACACACATACACACGCACAACACACACACACACTTCTGCAAAGATGATTCCACTCACTATCAGTACATGGAATGTGCACACACTTGTAGACAATACAAAATCCAGTAGACCTGAAAGATGAACAGCTCTCGTTGCAAGATATCTCAGAAGGTATCACATACAAATAGCAGCCCTGAGTGAAAAAAGGCTGGCAAATGAAGGCCAGCATACTGAAGTCATAGTTGGATACACATTTTTCTGGAGCGGCCACAGTGAAGGGGAGCACCTCAACGCTGGTGTAGGTTTTGCAATCAAAACTAATCTAGCATTGCCTCAAGGGGCAGAGCCAAGATGGCAGAGCAGAAGTAGGGACCTGATTAAGCTCTCCACCAAACCCCTCTAAATACCTGTAAAAATGACTCTAAACAAATTCTAGAGCTGCATAAGCCACAAAATGACAGAGTGAAACAGATTTCCGGCCCAAGACAATCTGGAAGGCTGACAGAAAGGGTCTATTTCACCGGGCAGGGAGGAGAAAGCAGCCCAGCATGGGCTGAGTCGGCACAGATGGGGCTGGAGTAGCCCTAGGGCACTGAATCACAGGCAGCTATGGTAGTTTCCAGACTTCTCAGTCCACAAATGCCAAAAACAGTTTCAAAGGTCAGTGGGAAAGTTCTCTCACCTGGGTGAGAGAGGAGTATGGTCTGGCCACCGCCCCAACCTCAGCCCCAGGGCAGCAGCAGCCACTGCCACAGTAGCAGCTGCTTCTGGAGTTCTTGGCCTACAGACCGTGGGAGAACTAAGCGGCTAATCTGGGTTGCAGTCCTGGGTGGTGGTCCTGGGGTGAGGAAGAGCACTGGCTTGGCAGAATGGGTGGTAGCTGTGGAGAGAAAACCCTCCTTGCAGTTCCAGGGCAGAAAAGAGTGCTTTTGGTTGCTCACAGACCAGAGCAGAGGTTAGGAGAGGAGTAAACACCTCTTTTTTGATCATATCATTTTGGAGGAACTGAGAATTTACCTGTCCCTAAAGATATCTCTAAAAACAGGCGCACAAAAACCCTGAAACCTGGGGCAGTACACCATTCGCTTAACAAAGAGCTCAAAAGTCAAATAATTGGCTGGGAAACTGAGCCAATGGGGGAAAAGAATAAGACTATGGAAGGTTACTTGCTTGGAAAAAAGGTATTTTCTTATACACTTACTGACAAGAAAGATCAAGGCATGCAGCCAGAGGAAGATAACAAGGTCAAGGCTCCTACATCCAAAGCCTCCAAGAAAAATGTGAAATGGTCTCAGGCCATGGAAGAGCACAAAAAAGATTTTGAAAATCAAGTAAGAGAAGTGGAGGAAAATTTTAGAAGAGAAATGAGAGTGATGCAAGAAAATAATGAAAAATGAGTCAACAGCTTCCTAATGGAGATGCAAAAAAATGCTGAAGATAATAACACCTTTAAAAATAGACTAACCCAAATGGATATATACATATATACACACACATATATTTATGTGTATGCATGTATATACACATATATGTATGTATATGTGTGTATATATGTTTGTGCATATGTGCCTGTATTTATGTATATATGTATGTGTATATATATATATATGTATGTATATGTGTGTATATGTGTAGACAGAGGGCACAGGGTGAGCTGAACAGGAAAGGATGATACCTAAAAAATAAAATTAAGTATTGAGAGGAATGTACTATGAGAAAGAGAAAAGGAGAGGTAGGATGTAGTAAATCATCTCACATAAAAGAGGCAAAAAGAGCTTTTACAATGGAGGGGAAGAGGAGGGAAGTGAGAGGGAATAAATGAGCCTTAGTCTCATCGGATTTGGATTAAGGGGGCAATAACATATGCACTCAATTTGGTATGGAAATCTATTTTACCATACAGGAAAGCAGGGGGGAAGGGAATAAAAGGGGAGACAATAGAAGAGACAGTAGATTGGGGAAGGGGCAGTCAGAAGCAAGTTTTTGTGGAGGCACAAGTCAAAGGAGAGAATACAATAAATGGAGGATGGGACAGGACAGAGGGGAATATACTTAGTCTTTCACAGCATGACTGTTATGGTAGTGTTTTGTATGACTACACATGTATAACCTTGTATTGGCAATCAAAATGGGCTTTTAGCACTTATTCAATCCAATGCCCTTGAAGAGTTTGGCCTTGGTTTCCTTGATTAAATTAGGGGTCCTTGATTACCTCCTTGCCTCAAGGGAAAGCCTAGTTTACATGGGTTTGAGTGACATGTTTGTGACATCAGAGGCTTTTAGACCATGTGGGTTTAAGTAGCATGTTTGTGACACTTTTAGGTCAAGTAGGTAAGTCACATGTGTGACTCTCCTTTGACCCTGAACAAGATATATAAATCCAGAGGTTGGTGTTCTCTTGGGGGCTCTCATTGTTGGAGGCCTGTTGATGTGGAGACTCTGGGCAGCTGTAGTTAGGAGCCCTCCAGCTTGTAAACCCAGATGTTGGGACTTTGTTAAACCCTGGTAACTATGCATTGAGATTTGAATCAGACAAGGTCTCTCTGTTGATGTTTATAATTTGTTTGGATTTACTCTGAAGTTCAGGGTGCTGGCTTTTCCCCCCGAACTAAGTGAATGATATTTGTATATTCGATTACATTCAGATTGTTAACCCCTTAACATTACTTTCCTTAGTAAAGCAGATCAAAAGAACCTGTGCTTGCAGAGTTCTTGTTGTTGGGCTTTTGTTGGTTTTTCAGCCCCACAACAGCTGGTAGGAGATTGTTCCAACAAACCCATATCAAATTGCTTCCTTTCTCAATGACAGTGGGTGGGGAGGGAAGAAGGGAGAGAATGTGGAACTCAAGGCTTTAAAAAGGAATGTTAAAAATTGTTTTTACATGCAACTGGGAAAAAGATATACAGGTAATGGGGTATAGAAATCTATCTTGCCCTACAGAAAAATAAAAGGGAAGGGAATAAGAGAAGAGGGTGGGGGGTAATAGAAGGGAGGGCAGATTGGATTAAGGGGTAATCAGAATGTATGCTCTCATGGGGTGGGGGGGAAGGGAGAGATGGGGAGAAAATTTGGAATTCAGAATCTTATGGAAGTGTATGTTGAAAATTGAAAATAAATAAATTTATGTAACAAGAATTAAAAAAAAAAACCTAATCTAGTCAACAAGCTTGTATGCCCTCCAAAAGTGGTGAATTACAGGCTCATGACACTGCCATTGTCATTGGTAGAAAAATGTTATGCCACCATAATCAGTGCCTATGCTCCCACCATGAGGAATCCTGATGAGGTCAAAGGAAAATTTTATGAAGACCTGGAGACCCTTATCATCAATGTGCCAAAAGAAGACAATAATTATAATTCTGAATGACTTTAATGCTAGAGTAGGCTCAGACTACCAGACATGGCAGGGAGTCCTTGGGAAGAATGGAATTATAAATAGCAACAGCAATGGTCACTTCCTAGTGAGGGAATGTCCATCTCAACACCTTCTCATCAATACTGTCGTCTGTTTATCTAAACACAATAAAACTTGCTGGATTCAACCTTGCAGCAAACATTGGCATTTAACAGACTATGAAATTGTAAGGAAAAAGACACAAACAGGATGGGAGAGTGATGAAGGCAATGTGTGGTGCAGAATGCTGGACTGATCATAGACTTATCCTTTCCAAGCTAAATAAGTCTTAATGCATCCTGGGCCATCCCTAGTAGTCCAGGTGAATATCTGACCACTGGACCCAGATGGTCCTGGAGGAGAAAGTGAGGCTGGTGACCTTACACAGTCCTCACTCACTCAAATCAAAGTCAACTGCAAGTCATGGCATCATTTCCCTGATGTCATGATCCCCTTCAAGAACAAAGGACAAACACAACCTATGAATAGCCTCTCCTCCCCTTCCCCCTTCTCCTATCTTCCCTTCCCATCTTCTCCTCTCCTCTCCTCTCTTCTCCTCTCCTTGCCTTACCTGAGGGTGCTTTGCCCAAAAGAAGGTACATTTTGATTGCTGAAAGCTGCCTCCTTAACTTTGGGTTTACTGGTTAGATTTCTTTCTCAAAAAACAAGGCTTAAACCCAGCTCACTCTGGAGCTCATAGATTGGACAATAGGTCCCTGCCCTCCTAGCACAGAGTAAATACTAAATAGCAACTGTTTCTCTTTTTGCCAGGAACCCTAAGGGTCTCCCCCTCCCAGCCTGATTTCTTTTTATGAGTTTTTGATGAAAGGGGCCATCCCTTGATTAACTTCTTAAAGAGGCCTATTCACTAAGTGGGCGTTATCTCACTCAAAGTGAGAGCCTGAAAAGACCTTAGCCCAGAAGGGCTAGGGTCTTCCAATGCATTGTGGCCCATCTCCAGTCATCCTGGTGAATATCAGGCCACTGGATCCAGATGGCTCTGGAGGAGAAAGTGAAGTTGGTGACCTTGCACAACCCTCCCTCATTCAAATCAAAGTCAACTGCAAGTCATGGCATCATTTCCCTGATGTCTTGGTCCTCTTTGAGAATGAAGGACAAATACAACAATTCCCCATCAACAAAAGTTGAGGCCCCAAGGTAAAATGACTACTAGAAGAATTAATGTCAACAGACTAGAGCACTTCTCTGAGAGGGAACAATTTTTTGCTAACTTGGTGAGAGAGTTGAGTCAACACACAGTTGACAAAAGTGGAATAGAAAATGAGTTGGCAACTTCCAGAGATTTGGTACACAGCACTACATTTGCTCATCTGTGTCAGAACACCTGCAAACATCAAGACTGGTTTGATAAAAATGATGGGAAAATTCAGAAGCTACTAAAATGAAAAATGAGAGCTCCACGGGACTTACCAGCAGTATAGGTGATCCGTCTCTAAGAAGGCAGAATTTAATTCCATCAAAAACAAAGTACAAGTGAAGCTTAGAGAAATGCAGAATTCTTAGCTCAGTAAGAAGGAAGATGAAATTCAGTTTTATGCTGATAGTAACAATCCAGAGGAGTTTTATGATGCCCTGGAGGCTATTTATGGGCCAAAGACATATGGTGCATCTCAACTACTCAGTCTCAATGGAGCCACATTGATTACTGATAAGGAAATAATCCTAGAGAGATGAGCTGAACACTTCCATAGTATTCCCAATAGACTGTCATCAATCAATGCTGAAGCCATTGACCATTTACCTCAGGTTGAAGTCAATGACTCTCCAGCTGATGTTCCAACTAAAGAACAGGTTTCCCATGTCATTAGGCTCCTTTCATGTGGCAAAGCACCTGGTGTTAATTCTATTCCACCCGAGATTTACAAGGTAGGGGGTCCACCACTCATATAAAAGGTGACTGAAATGTTCTGGGTTATACGGCAAGAGATGATTATTCCTCAGGAGTTCAAGGTTGCATCTATTGTCCATATCTATGAAGACAAAGGGAATAGATTGTCCTGTGACACAGTAGAGTCTCTCTTTTAGTCATTGCTGGCAAGATTCCTGCCAGAGTCCTCCTAAATAGGCAGATTCATCACATGGAAGATGGTCATCTACCTGAGAGCCAGTGTGGCTTCAGAAGGGGCCAAGGAATGGTCAATATGGTGATTGCTACCCAAAAACTCCAGGAGAAATGCCAGAAATAGAACAGAGATTTGTATACAATGTTTATAGATCTGACTAAGGCCTTTGAAACTGTCAGTTGTGATGATTTATGGAAAATCACGTCAAATTTTGGTTTCTTGGAGAAGTTCATCAGTATTATATGTCAATTTCATAATGGCATTCTGGCCCGGTTACTGGATAATGGATGATGCTCTCACACTTTCCCAGTCACCAATGGAATGAAACAAGGCTGTGTACTTGCTTCCATGCCTTTTAGCATGATATTTTCAGTCATGTTATCAAATGCCTTCAGTGAAGATGAACACAGCATCAAGGTCAGCTACTGCACTGATGGAAAATTATTCAACTTGAAAAGGCTAAAAGCCAAGACTAAAGTGGAGGGAGTATTGGTATATGAACTTTGTTTGAAGATGATTGTGTATTCAATGAAGGCTCTGAGGCTGAGATGTATCAAAGTATTTAATTGGGGGTTTTCAATTGGCTCTTTTTCTAGTTTTTTCAGCTGTATGCCCAGATCATTGATCTCCTCTTTCCCTATTTTATTCATGTAGGCATTTAGAGATATAAAACTTCCCCTAAGAACTGCTTTTGCTGCATCCCATAAGTTTTGGTATGTTGTTTCATTATTGTCATTCTCTTGAATGAAATTATTAATTGTTTCTCTGATTTGTTCTTTGGCCCACTCATTCTTTAGAATTAAATTATTTAGTTTCCAATTAGTTTTTAGCTTATTTTTCCATGGTACTTTATTAAAAATGATTCTTATTGCATCATGATCTGAAAAGGATGCATTGACTACTTCTGCTTTTCTGCACTGGATTGTGAGGTTTTTATGCCCTAGTACATGGTCAATTTTTGAGTATGTGCCATGTACTTTTGAGAAGAAAGTATATTCCCTTTTATCCCCATTCAGTTTTCTCCAGAGGTCTATCATATGTGCCTTTTCTAAAATTCTGTTTACCTCCTTCACTTTTTTCTTATTTACTTTGAGGTTAGATTTATCAAGTTCAGAAAGGGGGAGGTTGAGGTCTCCCAATATTATAGTTTTGCTGTCTATTTCTTCCTGTAACTCCCTTAACGTCTCCTCGAAGTATTTGTATGCCTTACCACTTGGTGCATATATGTTAAGCAATGATATTGCTTCATTGTTTATGGTGCCTTTTAGCAGGATATAATGTCCTTCCTTATCTCTTTTAATTGAATCTATCTTTACTTTTGCTTTGTCTGAGATTAGGATTGCTACACCTGCTTTTTTTACTTTAGCTGAGGCACAATATATTTTACTCCAGCCTTTTATCTTTACCCTATGCGTATCCCCCTGTTTCAAATGCGTTTCTTGTAAACAGCATATTGTAGGATTATGGTTTTTAATCCATTCTCCTATCTGCTTCTGTTTTGTGAGAATGTTCATCCCCTGTACGTTCAGGGTTATGATTTCTATCTGTGTCTTTTTCTCCATCCTAATTCCCCCTGTTTATGCTTTTATTTCTCCCTTTCCCCTTCTCCTCCTCAACAAAGTTTTGCTTTTGACCGCTGCTTTTCTCAGTTACCCCTCCCTCTTTATTCCCCTCCCTTATCTTACCGTTACCCACTTGCTACTTCTCCTCCCCCTTCTGAGCACCCCCGTCCCTTTTCCCCCCTTACCCTCCCACTTCCCGTAGGACAAGTTAGATTTCTAAACTTATCAGAGTATGTTATTCCCTTCTTGAACTAGATCAGATGACAGTAAAGCTCAAATACTTCTCTTCTCCCTCCCTTCTTTCCCTCTACTATAATATGTTTTTGTGCCACTTCATTTGGTGTAATTTACCCTTTTCTACTACGTCCTTACCGCTTCCCTCATAGCCCTCCCCTTATATCTCTTACTTATATTTTATATTTTTACATCAGTTAATTTATACAGGCATTCACAACCTATGTATATCCCTTTCAATTGTCATAATAGCTGTACTATTCACAAGAATGACTTATATATGTGTGTGTGTATATATATATATACATAAAACATACATCAGATGATATAATCCCACATAAAGATGTAAACAACCTACCCTTATTGGTTAATAAGGTTTGTGGGGTTTTTCCCCCTGGTTACCTTTTTATGTCTCTCTTGAGTTTTGTATTTGGAGATCAAATTTTCCATTGAGTTTGGCCTTTTTATCAGGAAGGTCTGGAATTCCCTTATTTCATTGAATGTCCATCGCCTTGCCTGGAAAATTATGCTTAGTTTTGCTGGGTATTTGATCCTTGGTTGTAGTCCCAGCTCCTTTGCCCTTCGGAATATCATATTCCAATTTCTCCTGTCTTTTAATGTGGAAGCTGAGAGATTCTGCGTGATCCTGACTGTAGTTCCACGATATTTGAATTGCTTCTTTTTGGTTGCTTGCAGTATTTTCTCCTTGAGTTTATAGCTCTGAAATTTGGCTATAATATTTCTTGGTGTTTTCAGTTTGGGATCTCTTTCAGGGGGTGATTGGTGAATTCTTTCAATGACTATTTTGCCCTCTGGTTCTAGGACCTCTGGGCAGTTGTCTTTGATAATTTCTTCTAAGATACTGTCAAGGCTCTTTTTTTCATCGTGGATTTCCAGTAGACCAATAACTGTTAAATTGTCTCTCCTGAATCTATTTTCCAGGTCAGTTGTTTTGCCAATCAGATATTTCACATTTTTTTTCTATTTTTTCATTCTTTACATTTTGTTTTATTACTTCTTGGTGCCTCATAGATTCATTAGCTTCCACTTGCTCAAGTCTAATTTTTAATGAGTTAGTGTTTACATTTTGCTTTTGAGTCTCCTTTTCCAATTGGTTGATTTTGCCTCTTAGGGTGTGATTTTCTCTCTCTAGATTCTGAATCTCCGTAGCCATTTCGCCAATCTTTTTTTCCATATTTTCTTGTAGCTCCCTAATTTGGTTTTTAAAATCCTCCTTTAGCTCTTCCAGAAGTTTGCTTTTTGGGCTGGAGACCAGTTCATATTACCTTTTGAGGTATCTGATGTATCTACTGTATCATTACTTAATTCTTCCATATTTGTATTTTGATCCTGCCTGTTTCCATAAAAAGAATCTATTGTTCTCGGTTTTTTTGTGTTCTTCTTCATGTTGGTTTGCCTTTTGCTGGCTTTACAACGAATTTCTATCTGTGGGCCTCAGAGCTTTCTGTCCCAGCTTTCTTATTCTGGGGGTTGTGAGTCTAGAATTATAACCTTCAGTTTCCTGAGGTGTGGGGGAGGGGTCTGGCTCCCTGGCGTCTCACTCCCTGTGGGTGCTCTCCAGCACTTGCTTTTCAGCAATGGTCTCAGCTGTTTGTTTGAGCTGATGTCTGGCACTTCCCCTGGGGGAGCAAGGTTATGTCTGGGCTCCTGGCATTGCCCCCTGCCAACTCTGCCCCTATGGGACTAATGAACTTCTGCTATTTGACCACTGAAGCCCCACTACTTTCTGCTCAGTTCCAGCGTTCTTTTTTTTTTCCCCGAGGGATTCTCTGGGTGGGGAGGGGAGGGATTAGAGCTGTTTACCTCAACATTAAGAACTCCCGGAAGTTCAAGAAGCCGAGTTTAATACGTTTGGGCTGCAAACTTCTGGAGACGATGTTTCATGGGTTGCGTTGCGCTGCCTCTCGTCGCTCCCACAGACTGCCGTCCTGCGTTGGGAGTCCTGGTGATCTCCGCCGGTTTCGGGCGCCCAGCTTTCTCCCACCCTGTCTCCCACTTGGATTTCCCAGCCAGCCGCTTCCGCCTTGGTCTGGAGCAGCTCCGCACCGAGCACTCTCTGAGCCTACAGGTTCGTGCCTCCGGCCTTTCAGACTCTCCCGGCTCAGAAATTTGCCCCACGCAGACTGCTCGCGGTTTCTGACTCTCTCAAATCTGCTCAAATTCACTTTTTTATGGGAATCTGATAGACCTTGTGAGAGAGCTCTGGTAAGATGCTGCCTTCATGCGGCCATCTTGGCTCCGTCCCCCGAGATGTATCAAAGTATGGATGGATTCTCTGTTGCTTGTGCTAATATTGGCCTAACAATTAACAGCAAGAAAATATAGGCGCTCCATCAGTCAGCATCACACCATCCATATGTGGAACCTTCAGTTACAGCAAATGGAGAAGTTTTGAATGCTGTGGATAAGTTCCCTTACCTTGGCTTTATACTTTCCAGATATGTACACATTAATAATGAAGTTAACACATACATTGTCAGATCTAGCTCAGTGACTGGGAAGCTCTGAAGGAAAGTGTGGGAGTGAAGAGGTATTATACTCACTACTGAATGGGATGGATAATTGTGAAGACTTCACAGGGTATGTCTAATGGAGAGGTTTTGGGATTTGATTTGACTTTGTGATTTTGGAAGATGAGGGCCTGGAACTGTGGGCGTGCCCTCCCCCCTCTCTCTCAGATGTTAGAAGATAATGAACTTCCTGTGAGCTATTTGTTCTCTGATCCAGGTAGGGTCTCTCCTTCCCCCACCCCATTTCTTCTCCTTGACTTTCAGACACCACCCTGGCAGTTGAGTTCTGATAGGGAAAAACCTGAATGGACCAGATCAACCTTGGTCCTCTGTGTGGTTTTTGCACCTAGACTGTAAGCCCACCTTCCAGCCAATGGTGAGAAGGAATAGAGGTGGGTGGGAATTTTTTTCATTAAGACTATAAATTAAGGCAGGTTCCCTTTTACCTCACCTCCTCCATTATGGAGGTGTGCCCAAATCTTGCAAGGTTGGTAGAATAAATTTACTTTGTTTCTCTTAAAGATGTCTCCCCTATTATTTAAAAATTCTGTCCCATACACTACCAAACTGAAGGTCTACAAAGCCATTGTACTGATTTTCTTGCTGTATGCCTGTGAAACCTGGACAGTCTAAAAGCACTATGCCAGGAAACTGAGTTACTTCCTTTTGAATTGTCTTAGGAAGATTCTGAAGATCATCCTGCAGGATAAGATACAAGACACTGAGGTCTTTTCTTGGAGTAAACCGCCAAGCATTAAAAGTCTACAGCAGAGAGTGCAACTCTGATGGGCTAGCCATGTTGTTTGAATGCTAAATGCACACTTGTCAAAAAGACAATTTTATGGAGAACTCACACAGGGCAAGAGCTCACATAGTAGTCAGAAAAAGTGATGCAAGAACACTCTCAAAGTTTCTCCTAAGAACTTTGGAACTGATTGTGTGACATGGGAGACACTGGCACAGGACCTCCCAACATGGCATGCCTTCATCAGAGAAGGTGCTGTATTTTATGAGCAAAGCAGTATTGAACTAGAACAAAAGAAATGCAAGATGTGCAAATTTGTGGAATCTACCCTAAACGTTCACATGGACTTGAAGTATTCTGCACTTATATTGGTCTGATCAGCCATATTCAGACACACTATGACTTAACTGTAACATTGTGATATTATTTTTGTCCTCTTTGAGAATGGGACAACAACCTATCAACCATCTTGATGCATTTTAATAAACTTTTAAATTCTCTTTCTCCAGAGTTTTGCCTCATTAATCAGAGTGAAAGCGGAAACAAAGAATTTCTCTTTCAGCATAGCATTCAGACTTTTTAGAAATATACCATATCAATAAAATCAGCAACTGAATAGCAGTGTTTTCAAGATAATATAAGGTTAAAATGAAGCTAAGCCAGTCTGGATAAACTTGTTGTACCTTCCCCCCAAATTAAAATTAAATTAAAACCATTCTAGAATACAACCAGGAAGAGACAAAATTATACATGACTATAAAAAATGTTGCTTATGAATAAAAAATATAAAAAAGAAAAATGCAAGCAAAAACTGTTTTCCAAAATGAGAAGACAAAATACCAAAACACACAGCAAAATTTCTCAGAACCTTTCTTAATCTAAGAAGTTTCCTAGCCACTCAGATTGTTTGGGGTAGTTTCCTAGGGCAACACCCATTCAAATGAAAAGTGTTAAGTAAGAAATGGAGGCTAAGAGTATGGCCTCAGGATGCATCAACACACACAAACACACCCATAAACACACAAATCAATTTGGAAACAATAAAAAAAGTGTTTCCCCTAATTTTTTTTTTTCAGAAACTAATTTTAGCATACAAAATGTGAACAAGGCTATTTGCAGAAAACAATTTCTATGTAATTGTATTCCAGGGTAACAAAAACAGAAACAAACCTAAAACAATGGATTTTATAAAATTGAAGGCTAGAACTTTTGTTTTGTTTTGTTTTGTTTTTTAAGGCCAGAACTTTCAATGGCCCATTCAATAAAAGCCTGAGGCAATTAGGTCAAAAGGTGTACTCAAATAGCCTCATTAATAAAACAATGTGATGCTTTTGGAGCAAAACACCTAACCACAGAAAGACAGAAAAAATTTGTCCAAGGCATTTAGAAGAAATCTAGCTAAACTCCCACAACTTGTGGTAAAAATAAACTACTACAACCATATACTTATAGACAACCCTCACATGGAAGATGGTGGAGCATGAGGTATTGTTTTTGCCCGTGTAGTTTATTTATGTCCATGTGAGTCTGCCTAATGTGGCTTTGCACAGGATGATTTCAAAAAAACCTGGAAAGACTTACATGAACTGATACAAAGTGAAATGACCAAAACCAGGGGAATATTGTTCACAGCAATAGCAATACTATACAATGAAGAATTGTAACTGGTTTAGCTATTCTCAGCAGTACAACGATCCAAGACAATCCCAAAGGACTCCTGATGAAGCATACTATTTGACTCCAGAGAAAGAACTGACATTGAATACACACTGAAGCATACTATTTTATACTTTCTTTTTTTTTTTAAATTTGATTCTTCTTGTCCAAAATCAACAATATGGAAATGTTTTACATGATTATACATATGTAACCTATATCTGCTTACTGTGTGAAGGCTATGGAAGGGAAAGGAAGGAGGGATAGAATTTGGAACTCAAAACTTTAAGAAAAAAATAAATGTTAAAAAATTGTTTTATCATGTAATTAAAGGGAAATAAAACATTATTAAAAAAAATAAATGTGGCTTTGAAGGGAGGCAAGAACAGATATCTCAAGTGTGACCTCCTCTCACCTTCTCCAGGGGAGATTTTAATTCTCTGATCTTCTGGAAGGGGAGGTGGGGGTGGAGGAGAGATATTGGGCTAGAATTACATCTATCTGCTTTCCTTAAATACTATTAGGCTAGGGGAAGTAATTTTAGGTTTAAGCTGAATTCCTGATTACTGTTTCTTAATGGGAATTGAGTGCTCCCCATTATAAATTCAAATTTTGTCACCATTCCTACCAGATGCCAGTTCCACAATGAACATACATAGCAAATAGCAAATAAACCCATTAATCTGATTTTATAGCAAAATAGAAATCAGAGAAAGTACACTGATGAGAATACAGACATATTGAATGAGCTCTCTCATTGGGAACAAGATAACTCAGCTCAGCCTGAGTTCACCTCAGCTCTCTCTCAAAGACAGTTCCAGATCTCAACCAAGGGAAAATTTCTTAAAGTCCCTAGTGTAGAAAGCTTGGAATAGGGATGTGATCAAAGTTCTCAATGTTGGTTTCTTTTTATAATCTTTCTCTCTTCAAATGCTTGAAGAGAAGATTGAATCATACCTTTTCTCTCTCAAAGTTGTAATCCAGAAGAGCCAAGGATCTCCCTTTTCTTCTCTCAACAACTCTGCCAACCTCTCAGAGGTGTAGGGTATTGAATAATCAATATCCAGCAATGAGGAGGAAGTCCCATACAAGTGATTCTTTGAGCAAAAGGTGATTGATAGATGGATAGATAGATAGATGGATAGATAGATAGATAATAATGGTGTAGATAAATAGAGATAGAGAAATGTAGATATTGGATAGATAGATAGAGGCAGAGATTGAGATAGATGATGTAGATTCGTTTCCCACCAGCTAAATTGCTTGAATTTTACTCCAGTATCATGTTATCTGAGTCAGGTAACTTCTCCCACTCCTTCCCCCTGCTTTTAAGCTTCCTTTTGTTTATGGTCTTCTCCCATTATATAGTAAGTTTCTTGAGGACAGTGACTGTCTTTCATTTTCGTATTTGTATCCCCAGTGCACATAGTATCCTGGCACATAATAGGCACTAAATACATGTTTATTGTATTGTATTGTATTTTATATAGTTATTCGCTTATATACACATATATGTGCACATATGTATTTGTTGTTTATATACATATATACACATATGGGCATGTGTATATATGAATTCATGGGATAAAATATATTTTTATACTATGGATCTGGAATATATTTTTATACTATGGATCAGCTTATCAAAAAGGTACAGAATACATTAAAGAGGAGAATGATGTGATACATTAGAAAGAAATATTCATGTGAAAAAAAAATTCAGAAAGCAGAAGAAAGTAAGCATATGAGAGATATAATTTTACTATTTATTCATAACCAATTATAAATCTGGGATCCAGGCTTTTTGCCTTTATTTCCTCATTTAGGTCCAGCCCCAGTAAAAAGTCAAATCTCTAAAGGATTTGTTGATTGATTTTTGAGATTGTCCTAGCCCTCAAGGTGCATGCTCTTCAATCTTGGGTGGGACTCCACTTAACTAGGGGACCTTACTTCTGGAGTGTAAACAGAATCTAATCTAGGTGAATTTTTGCTCCCAAGGAAAAGAGTCCCTGTCCTTGTACCCTTCCATTAAAGTTTGGGGTGCCCAAGCTCATGAAGGAAAAAATGAACCCGAGTGGACTAGATGGAGATGGATTCCCCTGTTTAGAGTGCTGGAGATGGTTGAGTCTCATGATCAAGCTATCTTCTCAGCAGGAGGAGCTGAAGACTTCTAGTCTACCTCCTCATTAAATGTCCACCAATCAGAATTGGTTTTCATTTGTCAAAAGTCCCACCTTAATTATCATAGCATTCCCTTTAAAAAATATATTTTAAGGCTTTCGGGTTTTCCATGTTTGTGTCTTTGGTTACTTAGAGAAACCAATGACCATCAGTTTATTGATTGGCAGCTATCGTAATTAATAAATTGATTATTAATTACCTATGAACTTTCTGTGTTGGGAGTTTTTAATTTGTTACACACAATGGATAACATTTGTATACTGATCAACACTGGGAGAAACAGGTGCGCTATTATCTTGGTGATATCCTCCAGTCCACCTGTACAGAAAGAGGAAATGGATGAAGATATTATGAAACAGACTGCCAATTTTGCATAGAGGAATGATAATGATGATGAGATAATGATGAGGCATATTGGCTATTTGGATATTGGCTTGAGATACCTCAAAGACAAATCCACAGCAACCAATAAAATCTTGGTTTGCCTTAAATTTATCTTGAATCCTTTTAAGATAAGCAAGTGGGAAAAGAATTGCTAAGTACTAATTGATTGTGCCCAGTATGTTAAAAAAAAATAGGAACATTGATGGAAAGAGAGTAGTTTGTCTCATAACTTACAGTAGAAAAAGTCCAAGAATTGTTTCACATTCATTCAAGATTTGGGGATAGCAGATTTTAAAGAATTCGGTTTGTGAAGCTGATAATTGTTACCCTGTTTTATTTTTTTAATTATTTGATTAATTATTAAGAATTGTATCTAATCAGTGTATCTAATCAGTTGCAATAATTGTGAATCAAATTCAGACACAAATAGCCTATTAGTAAAATCTGTAAGCATTTAATTTCCCTGTTCCTATGGGTTAAAGCCCAGCCACAAACTCAAATCCTTAAGATTTTGCTGACCATGACTAACAAGTAAATCTGATCATAGGATATTTGCCCATCCTGAGATTTTCCAGGGGATGTGAGTCAACTCTATGTTTTCCTTGTTGCCCTGAGTCCTCCCCATACACACAGACTCTGAATCAAGTCAAGCAAAGCCAACCCTTCATCTCAGTGTCTTAGTTTATCACAGTTCATCACAATCTTAGTTTAATTTGCCTCACTTGTTGGCTTTCCGTACTATATGTAACCAAATATATAAAAGAGTTGCTCTGTTGAATGAATCCTTGGCTACTAAGGAGTCTTATATGCCTTTTATTGACAATTATTAGCCTTGTTAATAAGTTGATCATGCTTAGGAACTTTGTGCCTCAGTTTCTCTTTATCACAGATTTTTTATTATGACAAGTTAAAGGTTAGGTAGCATCCCTTGGTCTAAAATTATATAGAGAAAGTCTGCCTTGGAGAATATTCAAACTCTTAAGAATAGAATTTTGAAGATAAAAAAATAGAAGTAGTTCTAATGAGGAAGAAATTTGGAAGAAACTGTGTTAAGATGTGTTGATATATATATGGATGTTGTCACAACAATGTTGCTAGCAGTGGTTGTGGGAGGGAAAGACCAATAACACTAGCACACAGAAGGGTTGCTAACAAAGGTTCCTTGATTTGCTTTTCTAAGGAAAGCAACTTTAAGGGGTTAATAATCTCACTTTAATTAAACATACATATATCATTCACTTAGCTCAGGGGAAAAAGCCAGCATCCTGAACTTCATAGAGAATACAAACAGAAATTACAAGCATACCATCTATAAACAGAGCAAATAAGACACAGAGATCAACAGACAGGCCTCTATCTGTCTGACCAAAGAATTACAGTTACCAGAGAGAGAGGCACCAACATCTGGGTTTTCAAAGCCGTGGGGCTGTTTCAACAGCTTACCCAGAGTCTCATCAACAAACCCTCTTTCAATGAGTGTGCCCCCAAAGGCAAACTGCCAAACTCAGAGCTCTTATACCCTGTTCAGGGCCCTTAGGGCTCAAAGCCTAGATAGCAAAAAAGTGTGGGGCCTGGGGGCTGGGGCCTGGGGCTTGGGGCCTGGGGCCTGGGACTTTCTTGTTTCTTAAGCAGGTCAACGACTCTAGATTAAAGACTCCCAACTGAAATAAAGGCATGACAATCAAAGGCACTTGATGATATCAGCATTCCATAAGAGAAGAAGAGCAAAAAAGTCCCACCTTAATTATCATAATAGATGTATAGACAACTCATTGATCAACTTATATTTTATTTTTTAAAAATTATTATTATTTATTTAATATTTTTAGCTTTCAGCATGGATTTCTACAAGATATTGAATTACAAATTTTCTCCCCATTTCTACCCTCCCCTCCCCAATCCAAGATGGCATATATTCTGATTGCCCTGTTCCCCAGTCAGGCCTCCCTTCTGTCACCCCACTAACACCATCCCCTTTTCCCTTACTTTCTTGTAGGGCAAAATAGACTTCTATTCCCCATTGCCTGTATATATTATCTCCCAGTTGCATGCAAAAAGAATGTTTTTTTTTTAATGTCTGCTTTTAAATCTTTGAGTTCCAAATTCTCTCCCCTCTTGCCTCCTCACCCACCCTCCCTAAGAACGCAAAGTCACACATGTGTCGTCATGTTAAACCTTTCCACAATACTCATGTTGTGAAAAACTAACTATATTTTGCTCTCTCCTACCCTGTCCCCCTTTATTCAATTTTCTCTCTTGACCTAGTCCCTTTTCAAAAGTGTTTGCTTTTGATTACCTCCTCCCCCTATCTACCCTCCCTTCAATAATCCTCCCGTTTTTATCTCCTTCCTCCTTCTTTCCTGTGGGGTAAGATACCCAATTGAATGTGTGTTATTCTCTCCTCAAGTCAAATCTGATGAGTGCAAATTCACTTATTCCCCCTCACCTGCCCCCTCTTCCTTCCAACAGAACTGCTTTTTCTTGTCACTTTTATGTGAGATAATTTACCCCATTCTATCTCTCCCTTTCTCCCTCTCTCAATATATTTCTCTCTCATCCCTTAATTTGATTTTATTTTTTTAGATGCCATCCCTTCATATTCAACTCACCCTGCCTGTCCCCTCTGTCTCTATATATGTATATTCCCTTCAGCTACCCTAACACTGAGGTCTCATGAATTATACACATCATCTTTCCATGTAGGAATGTAAACAAAACAGTTCAATTTTAATAAGTCCCTTGTGATTTCTCTTTCTTGTTGACCTTTTCATGATTCTCTTGATTCTTGTGTTTGAAAGTCAGATTTTCTATTCAGCTCTGGTCTTTTCACTGAGAAAGCTTGAAAGTCCTCTATTTTATTGAAAATCCATATTTTGCCTTGGAGCATGAGACTCAGTTTTTCTGGGTAGGTGATTCTTATTTTTAATCCTAGCTCCATTGACCTCTGGAATATCATATTCCAAGCCCTTTGATCCCTTAATATAGAAGCTGCTAGATTTTGTGTTATTCTGATTATGTTTTCACAGTACTCAAATTGTTTCTTTCCAGCTGCTGGCAGTATTTTCTCCTTGACGTAGAAACTCTGGAACTTGGTGACAATATTCCTAGGAGTTTTCTTTTTGGGATCTATTTGAGAAGGCAATCAGTGGATTCTTTCAATTTCTATTTTACCCTCTGGCTCTAGAATATCAGGGCAGTTATCTTTGATGATTTCTTGAAAGATGATATCTAAGCTCTTTTTTTTTGATCATGAGTTTCAGGTAGTCCAATAATTTTAAAATTATCTCTCCTGGATCTATTTTCCAGGTCACTGGTTTTTCCAATGAGATATGTCACATTATCTTCCATTTTTTCATTCCTTTGGTTCTGTTTTATAATATCTTGGTTTCTCATAAAGTCACTGGCTCCACTTGCTCCAATCTAATTTTCAAGGTAGTATTTTCTTCAGTGGTCTTTTGGACCTCCTTTTCCATTTGGCTAATTCTGCCTTTTAATGCATTCTTCTCCTCATTGGCTTTTTGGAACTCTTTTTCTATTTGTGTTAGTCTATTTTTTAAGGTGTTGTTTTCTTCAGTATTTTTTGGGTCTCCTTTAGCAAGTCATTGACTTGCTTCTTGTGGTTTTCTTGCATCACTCTTCTTTCTCTTCCCAATTTTTCCTCTGCTTCTCTAGCTTGCTTTTCCAAATCCTTTTTGAGGTCTTCCATGGCCTGAGATGAATTCATATTTTTCTTGGAGGCTTTTGATGTAGACTCTTTGACTTTGTTGACTTCCTCTGACTGTATATTTTGATCTTCTTTATCACCAAAAAAAGATTCCAAAGTCTGAGTCTGAATCTGAGTCTGTTTTTGCTTCCTGGCCATGTTCCCAGCCAATTACTTGACCCTTGAGTTTTTTGTCAGGGTATGACTGCTTGTAAGGAGTGTTTTGTCCCAAGCTTGAGGGGCTATGCTGCAATTTTCAGAGCTACTTCTACACAGCAAGCTCTGCCACACCAGTGCTTCTCCTTCCCCCAAAACTGCCAACCTAGAAGGGCAACTGAGATCCAAGCAGACTCTGCACTCCTGCTCTAATCCACCACTTGATTCCTCCCACCAGTAGGCCACCTCCCACCTGGGGCCAGAAGTAATTGCAGCTATAGCTCTAGAAGCAGCCTCAGAGCTGCACCACCTCTGCTACCGCTGGGGTGGTGACTGACCATGAATTCCTTTCACTCTGTCTCCGCAGTTTTTTCCCACTAACCTTCTCTGTTGTTTTTGGTATCTGTGGGTTTAGAAGTCTGGTAACTGCCACAGCTTACTGATGCAGGGGACTATGCCTGTTCCGCCAGGCTTCCTGTCTGGTTGTTCTTGGCATGGCCCATGCTGGGGTCTGCTCAACTCCACTCCCAGCTCCTTGCAATAGACCCTTCCCAGCAACCATCCAGGCTGTGCTGGACTGGAGGCCTGTTTCCCTTTGCTATTTCATGGGTTCTGAAGTTCTAGAATTTGTTTAGAGCCATTTTGTATTGGTTTTTGGAGGGACCTGGTGGGGGGAGCTCATACAAGTCCCTGCTTTCCAGCCACCATCTTGGCTCCACCCCTGATCAACTTATATTTTCAAGAGGGAAATATTAAAGGATGACTTACTGGGCAAAGGAGGAGAGAGAATATACTTGCAAATAAAAGTGACATAACAACAAAAAAAAATCAATTTTTAAAAGGTATTTATAAAAGATCGATGGGTTCAAGGAGAGCTAATAAAGGATGAAAGCATAATATAATCCCATAAGAATAGATTAAAAACCTTTAAATATTAGAATGAACTTAGGCTATAAATAAATAATAAACCAAACAAAAAGGGTTTGTAAACAGCATATTGGTGAAAAGATAAGGATCAAAGAAGGGATAGGTCCACTACTCAGGGTGGATGAAACTATAATGATGGAGGATGGAGGGAAGCCATATTTACTTAGCACTTACTTATCTAACAAAAGAACATTGGTTTTAGGACAGGAAAAGATATAATTTTTATAGTGTTAACAGAGATGCAAAACTCAAGATGAATAAAACAATAAATGGCAAGAGACCACTTAGCTTCTGAAATAAGTGCACATCACTAGTATTATACAAATTTCATCCCAAGATCCTGAGACCTAGTAGATACCCCTCAGTGGATTAAATTGGTTAAAGGAAATGAATAAACAGTTCTCAAAAGAACTACAAATTATTAATAACCATGTGAAAGATTGCTCCAAATCACTAATGAGAATATAAATGCAATGCAAAGCAACTCTGATGTTTCATCTTAAACTCAGCAAATTGTTAAAGATGACAAAATATGGAGTCAATGCTAGAGGGAAGATAGGAACATTAATTTATCATTGTTGGAGCTTTGAATTACTTCAACCATTCTTGAAAGGAATTCAGAATTATACTAAAAAAACATAAAAATGTCTGATAGAATGTATATCTACCAGAATTTCCTCAATCTCCATGTCCAACTCCTAACCATATAGGTTAGGATGTTCTTTCCCTAAAATTCAAGAAAGATATATTGAAGACATAATTGACACAGTGGGCAAATAGTCCCATAGTTATTAATACAGCTTCCGCAAGTCATGCTGATATGGCTTATTAGTCACCTAAAGACATTAAAGAAAAAGTCTTTTCTTGGTAAAGTAGGAATTCTTCAGATAAGATGGATGCCTCATGGCCAGATGAGGTACCATATCCTACCCTGATGACCAGACTCATTGCCATATTGAGATAAGGAATGTACCTATAAAAAAATTATAAAAGTGCTTTGGAAAACTTAAGGCTCTGTATAAATATTAATTATTATTATTATTATTATTATTATTAATGTTGTTAATTATTATTCTTGTTGTGTGGAGCTTTTCTATGCTATAGCTAAATAAAACTTTTTTGTTAAATGTTTAATCCTCTAAAAGTCCCCCACTTGGTTCTAAAGTCATACACAAAATATATGGGGATTAGTCTTAGACCCTGAACACACACAAAAAGATGCCCATACCCTTTGATCCAGAGATCCTAATGATAGAAAGATACCCCAAGGATGTCACAAACTTAAAGATTCCATATACACCAACATATTCATAGGCAACAAATTTGTGTGTGTGTGTGTGTATGTGTGTGTTATAAAAGGTCTAGAAATAAAAAAATACTGATCTATTTAATAATATATAAACAAACTGTGGTAGATTAATGTGATGCTAATATAAAAAGAGCTCAGAGTTGTATGGGAAAAATGAACTTATTTATAATGAAATAAGCAGAAGAATATATATATACATATATATATATATATATAGACTATAACAAATAGAAAAAGAATAACAACTATTAAATGTTACTTAATTATAATGAGCAAGTTCTTTGAGAAAAGAATTAAGAAAATGCATCTACTTTCTGTTATTCAAAAAACAGAGTTGAGGTATAGAATATTGTATATATTTTCAGACATAGTGTTTTGATTAATTTCATTTAACTGCTTTTTTACTGTTTTTTTTTCTTTTTAACAATAGGTGGCCAACTGTTTAGGGGACAGATCAAGGAATATATTTGGGAATAAACGTAATGTTAAAACAAAAGATATCAATTAAAAATAAGAGTTTTAAAATAAAAGAAGTTGTCGGTATGATTGTTGAGCAGTCTCTCCAATTTTTGAAATATTATGGGGAAAAAGAAACATACCATCTCATTGAAAGAAAAAAAAAAACAATAAAGATCGAGAGACAGAGAGAGAGAGAGAGAGAGAGAGAGAGAGAGAGAGAGAGGGAGAGGAACAAAGTCTGCATATTATAGTCTAGTGAGCTTGCCATCAATTCTTGGGCAAAAAAGGAATATTAATCAAACAGTTGATTGATGGTGAGAAGTGGTCATCATAAGGAGTATGCCTAGTATGCCTTGATCACAAACAAATAATTCCAGACTAGCTTTATTTTCTTTTTTTTACAATGTACTTGTTGTTGAGAAGAATGTTATACATGAAATTTATTTAGATTTCCACAAAGCATTTGACAGTCTTTCATGTTCACCTTGTGGGTAAGAGGATAGAAATGTCGATGATGACCTTCTATTAATGACTGTGATACAGTTCAGCAACACACATATCAGAGAGTATTATAATTAAGTGGATGTATTAATGGGTTGGCATTGACTCAAGGAAGGGAACAAATCATTAGTATGGTATCCTAGATATTAGTGTTTGGGCATGACACATTTTCACCAAAAGCTGTGCAAAGAGCCATACATGACATTCTTACAAAAACTGCAGAAAACACAAAGCTGGGAGGAAGAGCTAACACACCAAATGACAGGATCCATAAAGGTCTTAAAGGATAAAATCAATGGACTGAATTACATAACATAAAATTAAATAAGATGCTTAAATAAATGTAAAGTCCTACACTTGTGTTGAAACAATAGTTTTGCAAGTCCAAGACTGGGAAAGTATGACTAGCAACAGTTCGTCTGAAAAGAAAAATAGATTTGTGGGTTTTAGTCAAATTTAATATAAGTAAGCAGTGTGAAATTGTGGTCAAAATAACTAAATCAGTCTTTGGTTGCATTGAAAGGCATAGTGTCCAGACTGAGGGGAATCAGACTTTTGCTGTTTTTTGCCCTTGTCATGCCATTATCTGTAGTATATCCCAGTTCTGAAAGAACACTGGTATTTTAAGAATGACTGACAAGCTGCAGCATGTAAAGGGAGTGCTGATCAGTATGATGTAGGGCCACACGATTATGCTGTATGGGAATTGTTTTAAAGCATGTTTATACTAGAAGAGAAAAGATGGGAAGGTGGCTGAAGAAGGGGAGGAAAGGGTTAAAATAATTGATACAATAATTGTATTTGGAAGGATTTTATGTGGAAGAAAGGTGCTCTGTAGTCCCAGTAGGCTAAATGTGAAGTAATTGATGGAAGTTGGAGAGAAGAAGCTTTCAGCTCTTATGTAAAGAAATAGTTAATAATTAATGGTATCCAAGAGTGGAATAGGAATACTTGAAGAAGAGGCTTCATCTTCATTAGAATTCTTCAAATAGAAGGTATCTCATTTGGGATTTTCTAGAATGAATTCTTGTTCAGGTACAAGCTGGACTAGATGACCTCTGAGGTCCCTTACAAATTTGGGATTCTGTGAATGCATTTCAATCACGGTGGACGACCTGACTGAATACAGGAAACTCAGTGCTAAACAAAAACACAGGCGAGTAATCCAGTTTGATTTGGAATGCAGAGAAGGAGCAGAGGTGAGCTGAGTGCAATAAGGCTTTCAGTATATGTTAGGGTCAGATTATTGTAGGCTTCAAATGACAGATTGAGAAGTTCATATTCCATCCTAGATGCAACGTGTAGCCACTGAAAGTTTCTAAGCAAGGAAAATGCTTTATGAAACTTATTTAATATCATAGGACCATAGATTTAAAAATACAAGGGACCTTTGAGTTAACCTAGTCTACTCTCTCTCTCTCTCTTTTTAATTAGATTTTTTATTTTTAGTTTACAACACTTAGCTTTACATATTCTTGAGTTTCAAATTTCCTTCCCTTCCCTCCCCTCTCCTCTCCTTCCTTAAGATGGCATGCAGTCTGATAGATTCTACATGAACCTTTGCATTAAACTTATTTACACAATACTCAAGTTGCAAAGAAGAATTATGACCAATGGAAAGAATCATGAGAGAGAAGAAACAAAACCAAAAAAAAAAGGAAAAAAAAAGAAAGCAAATAGTTTGCCTCAATCTGCATTCAGATTCCACAGTTCTTTCTCTGGATGTAGCTAGCTTTTTCCATCATGAGTCCTTTGGAACTGTCTTTGAGCCTTAGATTGCTGTGGAGAGTCAAGTCTATCAAAGTTAGTCATTGTAGAATCAATATATCTGTGGTTGTGTATAATTTTCTCCTGGTTCTGCTCCTTTCACTCAGCATCAGATCATGTAGGTCTTTCCAAGTTATTATGAAGTCTGTATCTTCCCCACTTCTTATAGCATGATACTATTCCATTACATTCATATAACATAACTTACTCAGCCATTCCCCAATTGATGGGCATCCCCTTCATTTCCAATTCTTTGCCACCACAAAAAGAGCAGCTATAAATATTTTGGTACACACGGGTCCCTTTCCCACTTGTGTGATCTCTTTGGGATATAGCCCTGGGAGTAGTATTGCTGGGTCAAAGGGTATGCACATTTTTATAGCCCTTTGGAAATAGTTACAAATTGCTCTCCAAATGGCTGAATCTGTTCACAACTCCACCAGCAATGTATTAATGTTCCAATTTTCCCAGTCCTCTCCAGCATTTATCATTTTCCTGTTTTGTCATGTTAACCAATCTGACAGGAAAGATGTGGTACCTAAGAGTTGTTTTGATTTTCATTTCTCTAATCAATAGTGATTTATAGCATTTGTTCATATGCCTACAGATATCCTTAATTCCTTCCTCTGAAAAATACCCGTTCATATATTTGACCATTTCTCAATTGGGGAATAACGTTTATTCCTATAAATTTGGCTCAATTCCCTGTATATTTTAGATACGAGGCCTTTATCAGAGACATTGGTTGTAAAGATTTTCTCCCAATTTTCTGCTTCCCTCCTAATCTTTGTTGCATTGGCTTTGTTTATACAAAGGCTTTTCGGTTTATCATAATCAAAATTATCCATTTTGCATTTTACAATGCTTTCTATCTCTTGTTGTATCATGAATTCTGCCCTTTCCCATAAATCTGACAAGTAAAATATTCATTGCTCTCTCAAATTACTTATAGTATCAGGCTTCATTCCTAAATTAGGTACCCATTTTGACTTTATTTTAGTATATGGTGTAAGATATGGGTCTATGCCCAGTTTCTGCCATACTATTTTCCAATTTTCCCAGCAGTTTTTGCGAAATAGTGAATTTTTAACCCAGAAGCTAGATTCTTTGAGTTTATCAAAGAGTAGGTTGCTACAGTTGGTGACTTCTGTGTCATGTATACCTAACAGATTCCAGTGATCTACCACTCTGTTTCTTAGCCAGTACCAGGGAGTTTTGAGGACAGCTGCTTTATAGTACAGCTTGATATCGGGTATGGCTGGGCTACCTTTCCTAGCATTTCTTTTCATTAATTCCTTTAATATTCTGGACTTCTTGTTCTTCCAGTTGAATTTTGTTACTGTTTTATTGAGCTCTGTTAAACAATTTTTTGGTAGTTCAGTTGGTATGGCACTGAATAGGTAAATTAATTTAGGCAAAATTGTCATTTTTATTGTATTAGCTCAGCCTAACCACAAGCAATTGATGTTATTCCATCTAATTAGATCTGACTTTATTTGTGCGAGATGTGTTTCGTATAGGCCCTGGGTTTGTCTTGGCAGGTAGACTCCCAAATATTTTATAGTGTAACATTAAATGGAATTTCTTGTTCTATCTCTTGCTGTTGGGCTTTGTTAGTAATATATAGGAATGCTGAAGATTTATGTTTATATTACATCCTGCAACTTTGTTAAAGTTATTATTTTTAAAAAAATCATTATTTATTTAATATTTTTAGTTTTCAGCATTAATTTTAACAAGACTTTGAATTACAAATTTTCTCCCCATTTCTACCCTCCCCCTCACTCCAAGATGGCATACATTCTGATTGCTCCGTTCCCCAGTCAGCTCTCCCTTCTGTCACCCCACTACCCCCCCATCCCCTTTTCCCTTACTTTCTTGTAGGGCAAGATAGATGTCTATGCCCCATTGCCTATATATCTTATTTCCTAGTTGGATGCAAAAACTTCTTGTTTGAACATCTTCTTTTAAAACTTTGAGTTCCAAATTCTCTCCCCTCTTCCCTCCCCATCCACCTTCCCTAAGAAGGCAAGCAATTCAACATAGGCCACATGTGTATCATTATGCAAAACCCTTCCCCAATGCTCATGTTGTGAAAGATTACCTATATTTTGTTCCTTCCTATCCTATCCCCCTTTATCCAATTTTCTGCCTTGACCCTGTCCCTTTTCAAAAGTGTTTGCTTTTGATTACCTCTTCCCCCTACCTACCTTCCCTTCAATCATCCTCCCATTTTTATCACCTTCCTCCTTCTTTCTTGAGGGATAAGATACCCAACTGAGTGTATTATTCCCTCCTTAGGTCAAAGGCAACGAGAGCAAGATTCACTCATTCCCCCTCACCTGCCCCCTCTTCCTTCCCAACAAAACTGATTTTTCTTGCCACTTTTCTGTGAGATAATTTACCCCATTCTATCTCTCCCTTTCTCCCTCTCTCAATATATCATCACTTAATTTGGTTTTTTTTTAGATATCATCCCATCATATCCAACTCACCCCGTGCCTCTGTCTATATATACATATATATATATATATATATATATATATATATATATATGTGTGTGTGTGTGTGTGTGTGTGTGTGTGTGTGTGTGTGTATTATACACATTATATTTCCATGTAGGAATGTAAACAAAACAGTTCAACTTTAGTAAGTCCCTTATGATTTCTCTTTCTTGTTTACTTTTTCATGCTTCTCTTGATTCTTGTGTTTGAAATTCAAATTTTCTATTCAGCTCTGGTCTTTTTACTGAGAAAGCTTGAAAGTCCTCTATTTTATTGAAAATCCATATTTTGCCTTGGAGCATGATACTCAGTTTGGCTGGGTAGGTGATTCTTAGTTTTAATCCTAGCTCCATTGACCTCTGGAACACCATAATCCAAGCCCTTTGATCCCTTAATATAGAAGCTGCTATATCTTGTATTATTCTGATCGTGTTTCCAAAATACTCAAATTGTTTCTTTCTGGCTGCTTGCAGTATTTTCTCCTTGATCTGGGAGATCCAGAGTCTGGCTAAAACATTCCTAGGAGTTTTCTTTTTGGGATCTTTTTCAGGAGGTGATCAGTGGATTCTTTCTATTTCTATTTTATGATCTGGCTCTAGAATATCAGTTCAGTTTTCCTTTATAATTTCTTGAAAGATGATATCTAGGCTCTTTTTTTGATCATGGCTTTCAGGTAGTCCAATAATTTTTAAATTATCTCTCCTGGATCTATTTTCCAGGTCAGTGGCTTTTCCAATGAGATATTTCACATTGTCTTCCATTTTTTCATTCATTTGGTTCCATTTTATAATATCTTGATTTCTCATCAAGTCACTAGCTTCCACTTGCTCCAATCTCATTTTTAAGGTAGTATTTTCTTTAGTGGTCTTTTGGTCCTCCTTTTCCATTTGGCTGATTCTGCCTTTTGAGGCATTCTTCTCATTGGCTTTTTGGAGCTCTTTTGCCATTTGAGTTAGTCTATTTTTTACGGCGTTATTTTCTTCAGTATTTTTTGGGTCTCCTTTAGTAAGCCATTGACTTGTTTTCATGGTTTTCTCATATCATTCTCATTTCTCTTCCCAATTTTTCCTGTACTTCTCTAACTTGATTTTCCAAATCCTTTTTGAGCTCTTCCATGGCCTGAGACCAGTTCATGTTTTTCTTGGAGGCTTTTGATGTAGGCGCTTTGACTTTCTTGACTTCTTCTGGCTGTATGTTTTGGTCTTCTTTGTCACCAAAGAAAGATTCCATAGTCTGAGTCTGAATCTGAGTCAGTTTTCTCTGTCTGGCCATGTTCCCAGCCAACTCAAGGGAGTTTTTGGTTGGGGTATGATTGCTTATAGAGAGTACTTTGTTCCAAATCTGAGGGGATAAGCTATTGTTTTCAGAGCTATTTCTGTACAGCAAGCTCTGCCACACCAGTGCTCCTCCTCCCCCAAAAACTGCCAACCTGGACCAGACTCAGATCTTAAGCATGCTCTGCACTCCAGCTCTGATCCACCACTTAATTCCTCCCACCAGGTAGTCCTGGGGCCAGAAGCAACTGCAGCTGTAGTTCTGTAGTTGCGTCACCCCCGCTGTTCCTGGGGCAGTGGCCAAACCACAAACTCCTTTCACTCTGTCTCCTGCAGCTTTTCCCACTGACCTTCTCTATTGTCTTTGGTGTTTCTGGGTTGAGAAGTCTGGTAACCTCCACAGCTCACTGATTCAGGGTGCTAGGGCCTGTTCCGCCCAGCTCCTAGTCTGGTTGGGCCAGGGGCAGCCCACGCTGGTCTTTGCTCTGCTCTGCTCCCAGCTCCATGAGCAATAGACCTTACCCAGCACCCATCTAGGCTTTCCTGGGCTGAATCCCTGCTTCCCTCTCTATTTTGTGGGTTCTGCAGTTCCAGAATTTGTTCAGAGGCATTTTTTATCTGTGTTTGGAAGGTCTGGGGGTAGAGCCCAAGGCAAGTTCCTGCTTTCCATCTGCCATCTTGGCACCACCATAAAGTTGTTTATTATTTCAAGTAGTTTTTTTACTTGATTCTCCAGGATTCTCTAAGTAAATCATCATATCATCTGAAAAAAGGGATAATTTAGTTTCTTCTTTGCTTATTCTAATACCTTCAATTACTTTTTCTTCCCTTAATGCTTACGCTAACATTTCTAGTACCAAATTGAATAATAGGGGTGATAATGGACATCCTTGTTTCACCCAAGATCTTATTGAGAATGAATCTAGCATTTCCCTGTTACATATAATGCTTGCTGATGGTTTTAGGTATATGGTATTTATAATTTTAAGGAAGACTCAGTTTATTCATATTCTTTCTAGTGTTTTTAATAGGAATGGGTGTTGTATTTTGTCAAAAAGCTTTTTCTACATCTATTGAGATAATCATATGGTTTCTTCTAGGTTTGTTATTGATATGATTAATTATACTGATGATTTTCCTAATATTGAACAGCCTTGCATTCCTGGAATAAATCCTACCTGGTCATAGTGGATTATTCTCCCAAATTGGTCCAATCTTTTTGCTAATATTTGATTTAAAATTTTTGAGTCTATATTCATTAGGGAAATTGGTCTATAATTTTCTTTCTCTGTTTTGACCCTTCCTGGTTTAGGTATTAGTACCACATTTGTTGCACAAAATGAATTTGGTAGGACCCCTTTTTCACCTATTTTCCCAAATAGTCTATAAAGTATGGGAATTAATTGTTTAAATGTTTGGTAGAATACACATGCAAAATCATCTGACCCTGTTAAAAATCTAGGGAGTTCATTTATGGCTTGCTCAATTTCTTTTTCTGAAATGGAGTTATTTAGATAATTTTCTTCCTCTTATGTTAACCTGGGCAGTTTGTATTTTTGTAAATATTCCTCCCTTTCCCTGAGGTTATCAAATTTATGGGCATACAATTGGGCAAAATAATTCCTGATTACTGTTTTAATTTCCTCTTCACTGGAGGTGAATTCACCCTTTTTATTTTTAATATCGGTAATTTAGTTTTCTTCTTTCTTTTTTTTTAATCAAATTGACCAAAGGTTTATAAATTTTATTGGTTTTTCATAAAACAAACTCTTGGAGGGGGTGGAGCCAAGATGGCGGCTGGAAAGCAGGGACTAGCATGAGCTCCCCTCCGAGTCCTTCCAAAAACCTAAAAAAAATGGTTCTGAACCAATTCTAGAACTGCAGAAACCAAAAAACAGCAGAGGGAAGCAGGGCTTCAGCCCAGGACAGCCTGGATGGTCTCTGGGTGAGGTCTATCCCACACGGAGCTGGGAGCTGGGAGCTGGGAATGGAGCAGAGCAGAGCCCAGCCTGAGCGGGGCTTGGACCAACCAGACCAGGAGCCGGGTGGAGCAGGACCTAGCACCTTGAATCAGTGAGCTTCGGCAGTTACCAGACTTCTTAACCCACAAACACGAAAGACAGTGGAGAAGGTTAGTGGGAAAAGCTGTGGGACTGGAAGGAGTTCGCGGTTTGGCCACCACCGCCAGGGCAGCAGAGGTGGGGCAGCTGCAGCTGCTGTTGCTTCCAGCCCCAGGCCCACCTGGTGGGAAGAATTAAGTGGCGGATCAGAGCAGGAGTGCAAAAGCCTGCTGAAGATCTAAGCCCAGTCCCGGTTGGGGATTCTTGGGGAAGGTGTAGTGCTGGTGTGACAGAGCTGGCACCTCCCTCCCCGCCCCCTTCAACGTGGAACATAGAACTCGTTAGTCTACAAGCAGTCATACCCCGCTGAAAAACTCAAGGGTCAAGTTAGCTCGTTGGGAATATGGCCAGACAGCGAAAACACACCCAGATTCAGTCTCAGACTTTGGATTCTTTCTTTGATGACAAAGAAGACCAAAACATACAGCCTAAAGAAGTCAACAAAGTCATAGAGCCTACACCAAAAGCCTCCAAGAAAAACATTAACTGGTCCCAGGCCATGGAAGAGCTTCAAAAAGATTTGGAAAAGCAAGTTAGAGAAGTAGAGGAAAAATTGGGAAAAGAAATGAGAAGGATATGAGAAAACCATGAAAAACAACTGAATGACTTGCTAAAGGAGACCCCAAAAAAATACTGAAAAATACACTGAAGAAAACAACACCTTAAAAAACAGACTAACTCAAATGGCAAAAGAGCTCCAAAAAGCCAATGAGGAGAAGAATGCCTTGAAAGGCAGAATTACCCAAATGGAAAAGGAGGTCCAACGGACCACTGAAGAAAATACTACCTTAAAAATTAGATTGGAGCATGTGGAAGCTAGTGACTTTATGAGAAATCAAGATATTATAAAACAGAACCAAAGGAATGAAAAAATGGAAGAACATGTGAAATATCTCATTGGAAAAACCACTGACCTAGAAAATAGATCCAGGAGAGATAATTTTAAAATTATTCGAGTACCTGAAAGCTATGATAAAAAAAAGAGCCTAGATATCATCTTTCAAGAAATCATCAAGGAGAACTGCTTTTTTATTCTAGAGCCAGAGGTCAAAATAGAAATTGAAAGAATCCACTGATCGCCTCCTCAAATAGATCCCAAAAAGAAAACTCCTAGGAATATTGTCGCCAAATTCCAGAGCTCCCAGATCAAGGAGAAAATACTGCAAGCAACCAGAAAGAAACAATTTCAGTATTGTGGAAACACAATCAGAATACCCAAGATGTGGCAGCTTCTACATTAAGAGATCAAAGGGCTTGGAATACAATATTCCGGAGGTCAATGGAGCTAGGACTAAAACCTAAAATCACCTACCCAGCCAAACTGAGTATCATGCTCCAATGCAAAATATGGATTTTCAATAAAACAGAGGACTTTCAAGCTTTCTCAGTGAAAAGACCACAGCTGAATAGAAAATTTGACTTTGAAACACAAGAATCAAGAGAAGCATGAAAAGGTAAAACAGAAAGAGACATCATGAGGGACTTACTAAAGTTGAACTGTTTTGTTTACATTCCTACATAGAAAGATGATCTGTATGATTTGTGAGACCTCAATATCATAGTAGCTGAAAGGAGCATGCATATATATATATATATATATATATATATATATATATATATATATATATATATATATATATATATGTTTATGTATATATATAAGTGAATATGCATGTATGTATATATGTATGTGTGTATATATATGTATATATATACATATATATATATATATATATATATATATACATAGAGAGAGAGAGAGAGACAGAGAGAGAGAGAGAGAGAGAGACAGAGAGAGAGAGACAGAGACAGAGACAGAGAGAGAGACAGAGAGAGAGAGCGAACACAGGGTGAGTTGAAGATGATGGGAAGTTATCTAAAAGAAATAAAATCAAACTAAGGGATGAGAGAGAAATATACTGAGAGAGGGAGATAGGGAGAGATAGAATGGGGTGGAATATCTCGCATAAAGGTGGCAAGAGGAAGCAGTTCTGTGGGAGGAGGGGAGAGGGCAGGTGAGGGGGGAATGAGTGAATCTTGCTCTCATCAAATTTGGTCTGAGGAGGGAATGCCATACATACTCAACTGGGTATCTTACCCCACAGGAAAGAAGAGGGAAGAAGATAAAAAAGGGGGGGGGATGATGGAGGGGCGGGCAGATAGGGGTGGAGGTAATAAAAAACAAACACTTTGGAAAGGAGACAGGGTCAAGGGAGAAAATTCAATAAAGGGGGATGGGTTGGGAAGGAGCAAATTATAGTTAGTCTTTCACAACATGAGTGTTGTGGAAGGGTTATACATAATGATACACATGTGGCCTATGCTGAATTGCTTGACTTCTTAGGGAGGGTGGGTGGGAATGGAAGAGAGGAGAGAATTTGGAACTCAAAGTTTTAAAAACAGATGTTCAAAAACAAAAAAAAAAGTTTTTGCATGCAACTAGAAAATAAGATACACAGGCAATGGGGCGTAGAAATTTATCTTGCCCTACAAGAAAGGAAGGTTAAAGGGGATGGGAGGGGAGTGGGGTGACAGAAGGCATGGCTGAATGGGGAATAGGGCAACTAGAATATATGTCATCTTGGAGTGGGGGGGAGGGTAGAAATGGGGAGAAAATTTGTAATTCAAACTCTTGTGAGAATCAATGCTGAAAACTAAATATGTTAAATAAATAAATTTTAAAAAAACCAAACTCTTAGTTTTATTTATTAGTTCAGTAGGTTTCTTGATTTCAATTTTATTAATCACCCCTTTGATTTTCAGTATTTCTAATTTGGTATCTAATTGGGGGTTTTCAATTTGTTCTTTTTCTACCTTTTTCAGTTGCATGCCTATTTCATTGATCTCTTTTTTATCTATTTTATTCATGTGAGCATTTAGAGATATAAAACTTCCCCTAAGAACTGTTTTTGCAGCATCCCATAAGTTTTGCTATGTTGTTTCATTACTGTTATTCTCTTGAATGAAGTTACGAATTATTTCAATGATTTGTTCTTTGGCCCACTCATTCTTTAGGATTAGATTATTTAGTTTCCAATTAATTTTTAACTTATCTTTCCATGGTCCTTTATTACAAATAGTTTTTATTGCATCATGATCTGAGAAGGATTCATTGATTATTACAGCCTTTCTGCACTAGATCATGAGGTTTTTATGACCTAGTACATGGTCAATTTTTAAGTATGTGCCATATATCACTGAGAAAAAAGTATATTCCTTTTTATCTCCATGCAATTTTCTCCAGAGATCTGTCGCATCTGCCTTTTCTAAAATTCTACTCGCCTCCTTAACTTCTTTCTTGTTTATTTTGAGGTTAGATTTATCAAGTTCAGAGAGGGGGAGGTTGAGGTCCCCCTCTAGTATGGTTTTGTTGTGTATTTCTTCCTGTAACTCTCTTAACTTCTCCTCTAAGAATTTGCATGCTATAACGCTTGGTGCATATATGTTAAATAATGATATTGCTTCATTGTCTATGGTACCTTTTAGCAGGATATAGAGTCCTTCCTTATCTCTTTTAATTAAATCTGTCTTTGCTTTTGTTTTGTCTGAGATTAGGATTGCTACTCATGCTTTTTGTACTTTAGCTGAAGCACAATATATTCTGTTCCATCCTTTTACTTTTACCCTGTGTGTCTTCCCCTTTTTCAAATGTGTTTCTTGTAAACAACAAATTGTATAATTATGCTTTTTAATCCATTCTACTATCCACCTCTGTTTTAGGGGAGACTTCATCTCATTCACATTCACAGTTACAATTACAAGTTATGTCTTTTTCTACATCCTGTTTCCTGCCCCCCCACCTTTATGCTTTTATTTCTCCCTCCCCCCTTCTGCTCCTCAAAAGAGTTTTGCTTTTGGTCACCACCTTCTTCAATTTACCCTCCCTCTTGATTTCCCTCCCTTATCTTACCCTTTTCCCTTTGCTACTTCTTCCCTCCATTCTGATCACCACCCCTTTCCATTCCCTTTTCCCCTCCTACTGCCTGTAGGACAAGTTTGATTTCTATACTTTTCAGCATATGTTATTCTCTTCTTGAACGAAATCTGATGAGAGTAAAGCTCATATACTACTCTTCTCCCTCCCATCTTTCCCTTTACTCTAATGCGTTTTTATGTCTCTTCATTTGATGTAGTTTACCCTTTTCTACTACCTCCTTACCTCTTCTCTCACAGCCCTCCCTTTACATCTCTTAATTATGTTTTTTATCATTATATAAGTTATTTTATACTGACACCCACAGTCTATTTGTATCCCTTTCAATTGTCATAATACCTGTACTATTCTCAAGATTGACATATATATGTACATATATATATATATATATATATACATATACACACACATATATAACATATATAAAACAATATAATCCTATACAAACAATTTGCCCTTATTGATTGACAAGGTTTGTGGTCTCCCCCCCCCCCCCGTTTACCTTTTTATGTCTGTCTTGAGTTTTGTATTTGAAGATCAAGTTTTCCATTGAGTTCTGGCCTTTTCATCAGGAAGGTGAGGAATTCCCTCACTTCGTTGAATGTCCATCTCCTTGTCTGAAAAATTATGTTCAATTTTACTGGGTAGTTGATCCTTGGTTGCAGTCCAAGCTCCTTTGCCTTTCAGAATATCATATTCCAGTTTCTCTTGTCATTTAAGGTAGAAGCTGAAAGATCCTGTGTGATCCTGATTGTAATTCCACGATATTTGAATTGTTTCTTTTTGCCTACTTGCAGTACTTTCTCCTTGACTTTGTAATTCTGAAATTTGGCTATAATGTTTCTTGGAGTTTTCAATTTAGGATCTCTTTCAGGGGGTGATTAGTGGATTCTTTCAATGATTATCTTCCCCTCTTGTTCTAGGACTTCTGGGCAGTTGTCTTTGATAATTTCTTCGAAGATATTGTCCAGGCTCTTTTTTTCATTGTTGTTTTCTGGTAGACCAATAATTCTTAAATTGTATCTCCTGGATGTACTTTCCAAGTCAGTTGTTTTTTGAATGAGATATTTCTCTTTTTCTTCTAGTTTTTCATTTTTCACATTTTGTTTGACTACTTCTTGATGCCTCATAGAGTCATTAGCTTCCACTTGCTCAATTACAATTTTTAATGAGTTACTGTCTTCATTTTGCTTTATAGTCTCCTTTTCCAGTTGATTGATTTTTCCTTTCAGGGTGTCATTTTCTCTGTTTAGATTCTGAATCTCCTTAGTCATTTCACCAATTTTGCTTTTTAAAGACATGATCTCATCTGTGTTTTTTTTTTTCCATTTTTCTTTTATCTCCCTTATTTGGTTTTTAAAATCCTCCTTTAGCTCTTCCAGGAATGCTTTTTGGGTTGAGACCAGTTCACTTTCCCTTTTGAGGTATCAGATGTGGTTACAGTGTCAATGCTGTCCTCTTCTGAAATGGTATTTTGATCTTCCCTGTCTCCATAAAAAGAATCAATGGTCCTCGTTTTTTTTTCATGTTCTTCATGTTGGTTAGCTTTTTCCTAGTTTTATAGTGAATTTTTGCTTTTAGGGCTCAGGAAGCTCTGCCCCAGGTTTCTTGTTCTGGGAAGTGTGAACCTAGTTACTGGCTTTGTGTATTACGGCCTACAGATTCCTCAGGTGTGGAGCAGGGGTTGTCTTTTTGCCGGAAGTCTCCTCTTCTCCTGGGGGTGCTCTCCAACACCAGTGGTCTCAGCTGTTGTCTGTGTGTAGCCAGAATGGACTTTGTTTTCTTTGAATGACTCAGCTTGCCTCATTGAGCTTCCCTGGACGCTGGGGCTTGCTCTTCTGGGGCAGGACCAGAGCTTCCTGTGTGATGAGTTGTGGGGCTGGCTGAGGGGAAGTGTGTTAATGTGGTCTACACTAGGGGGAAGGGCCAAGTCAAAAACCAATCGGCCCTGGTCGTTCAGGCGGCACTTGATGATGTCAAAAACTCTATAAGAGGGGAGAGGACAGCTTGAAGATCCTCCTTTCCTTTTCCGGTTGGAGCCAGAGACACCTACAGCCGAAGCTGAGCTGCCGGTAGCAGAGCTGACCAGAGGCTAGTGGGTAATCTTCTTACCGTAGAGGGGAAGCATGTATACGACTTTGCCTTATCCCATCTCGCTTCTTTGTGACCTCCTGGTTACCCTTATAAGGCGGACTTATTGGGCCTGGAAGCTTTTGATGAAAATATCAAAATGGGGACGCTGGTTTGTGGGCTTGTTATTGTGGAGTGTAAATACATGCTTTAGTTCTCCTGCCTTCTGCCTAGAGAATTCCTTATATCCTGCGGTTCCGGACCTTTTAGGCACATATGAGATTCTCTTTGAAATCATAAATTCTGCCTTCCTAATATACTGTGCTGGTGTCTGCCACTTCCCCTGGCTGTGCAAAGGTACATCTGGGTTCCTAGTGTTTACCCTTTCTGGCTCTGCCCTTCTGGGACTCAGGGATTCCCACCATTTGGCTAGTGAAGCCCCAGTTCTGTCTCCCCTATTCCAGTGTTTTTCCCAAGGAATCCTCTGGGTCAGTGAGGGAGAGATGGATGAGAGCTGTTTGCCTGGCCATTATGTCTCATGGAAGTTCATTAAGGCAGGCTTCAAACCTTTGGGCTGCAAGCCTCAGGAGTAGATGTGTCATGGCCACAGGTGCTGCACTGCTGCCTCCAATTGCTTCAACAGACTGCCATCCTGTATTGGGAGGCCTTTGGATCTCCGCCATTTTTGGGAACCCAGGTTCCTCCCAGCCTGGATCTCTGTCTGGTTTCTGCAGCTGCTTCTGCTTTGGTGCTGTCTGGTGCAGTTCTACATGCCAGGTACTCTTGAGCCTTCAGATCCACACTGTCGACCTTTCGGACCCTCCTGGCTTGGGAAATTCGCCTCACTTAGTCTATTAGTACCTTCTAACTCTCTCAAATCTCAGATTCACTTTTTCAGAGGTATCTGTAAGAACTTGTGTCTCTCTCTCTTTTTTAACAGTTAATTGAAGAAACTGAGTCCTAAAAAGGTTAAAAACATGTTCAAGATCATAGATATATTTAGCAACAAGATCAAAATTTGAACCCAGGTCTTCTGACTTCAGATCCCACTCACCTTCCATGGCACCACTCTACTTTTTAGTTATTAGAAGGATTATTTTTGACAACTGTATGAAGAACAGTAAGAAATAAAAGACCAGAAGTAAGGAAGAAAGGAGAATAAAATGATATTCCAGGTGTTGCAGGTCAAAATGAGTGTGCTAGAAATTGGTTTGCAGAAGGGAAATATCTGAGAAATAATATTAAGTTACTATCAGCATGCTTTACATTATGTTTATGTAAAGATAATCAAAATCAATAAAGTGAAATAGCTTTAGTATGCAAGACTGTTTGTTGAAATGAGTAAGTAAAGTTTATTTGGAATAAGATTTGAGGGTTTTGGTGATTTTTATTTTTTTGGTTAAAGCCATGTTAGGCCTCAGAACCTAAAACTTTAGGTCATAGATTTTCCAGGACATTTTCTTTCTCAAGAAGGGAAATTGCATTTTTCAAAAAATATTCTTTTTCTAAAATAATTTTAATATATATTTTGCTTTAGTATCTTCTATATCCTCCTCAGCATCCTTCCTGTCCTACTTCCTCAAAGCCACTTTCTATAATAAAGAATTTACTCCCTACACCCACTTAATGAAGAAAAATATTTTAAAAAATCAGCAAAAGCAATCAACACATCAAGGAACTTTGACTTGGTATGAAATGCCTACAGTTGTGAATCTCCACCTCTGAAAAGGATCAGGGGAGCTGTCTTTTCCCCTGTTTTCTTGAGGCCAAGCCTTACCAAACTTTTTAGGAGAGACAGGACATATTCCAAGTTTTGATCTGGTAAATATAGTTGCCTTCCCTAAAAGTCAGGAGATCTAAGTTGGAAATCCAGAGTTTCTTTGAATGTCCTTAGTGATAAATTTCCTAGATTCCTAGGTGTCCCATTCATAAAGTGAAGACCATAGGTATCAGTGACCTATGGCAAGGTCAGTTAGTTTTGAAGACGTACATTACTACAGAGCCCAAAGGACTTTGACTATGAACTCAGAGTACTAAAGAGACACTGTCTAATATTGTCAACAATTCTCAAACTTTATAGAGGCTCTCCTGGGATTGTAGATTATTAGGGTAAATAATTTCTTCGATGAATGAACCTGAGCTTGTAGGAAGACTGGAGGCTACAAAGCATGCATCAAATGTGAATTCAATCCAGGCTAAGGAACTCAAATACTTTTAAAAATACCTACCCTTCCACCATGCCTCAACATGACTCACTACCACCTACATCAAACCCTAAGTCTCTGGTTTTGAAGCAGCTTACTTTATTTTTTTTTTAATTTTTATCATTTTTATTTAATATTTTAGTTTTCAACATTGATTTCCACAAGATTTTGAGTTACAAATTTTCTTCTCATTTCTACCCTCCCCCCCATTCCAAGATGGCATATATTGCCTCATTCCCCAGTCTGCCCTCCCTTCTGTCATCCCACTCTGCCCCCCCATCCCCTTTCCCCTTACTTTCTTGTAGGAGAGGATAGATTTTTTTTTTAGTTTATTTAATATATTTAGTTTTCAGCATTGATTTTCACAAGAGTTTGAATTACAAATTTTCTCCCCATTTCTACCCTGCCCCCCACTCCAAGATGGCATATATTCTGGTTGCCCTGTTCCCCAGTTAGCCCTCCCTTCTGTCACCCCACTCCCCTCCCATCCCCTTTTCCCTTCCTTTCTTGTAGGGCAAGATAAATTTCTACGCCCCATTGCCTGTGTATCTTATTTTTTAGTTGCATGCAAAAAATTTTTTTTTGTTGTTTTTGAACACCTGTTTTAAAAACTTTGAGTTCCAGCAGCTTACTTTAAAAGCTCATAGCAGTATATCCATTCTGATGACATATTTGATCATCACAGGATCCTGAAGTCTGGAGACTCCAAATACCTAATGAAATATGGTATGGATAGAAATATCTGAGGATAAACTATTGTTTAGTGAGCAAGAGATACAGTAGACTGAACCAAGTCCTGAAGACTCAAGTCAAAGAATTAAGTTGTCAGGATGAGAGAGAGAGAAAGAGAGAGAGAGAGAGAGAGAGAGAGAGAGAGAGAGAGAGAGAGAGAGGGAGAGAGAGAGAGAGAGAGAGAGAGAGAGAGAGAGAGAGAGAGAGAGAGAGAGAGAGAGAGAGAGAAGAGAGAGAGAGAGAGAGAGAGAGAGAGAGAGAGAGAGAGAGAGAGAGAGAGAGACATACAGAAAGGCAGAGAAACAGAGACAGAGAAATAGGCAGAGAATCTCCCTTGCTCATGCCCACGTGCTCACCTCTGGGCCACAGTTCTCAGAAAAAGAGTAAAGCTTGTTGTCCCAAGGGAACAGAGATCCTGAGGAGCAGTATTTCTTACAGCTGCAAGGGATCAGGGCCTTTACCAGTTAATGACCAGAAAATAGGATACAGAAGCAGTGTCCACATCACTCCCTGGCTTATACCACATTAGAAGGACTGAAAACTTCCAACCTCCCAGAAATAGCTCTGAACATAGGAGTGGGAAAAAGCCTGAAGCTTCGGACAGTACTCTCCCAGCCCACTCCCGGGGAACAGGATCCAACTTTAGCATGAACTTCAAAGTCAAGTAATAGGATAGAGAAAAAAAAAACAAACAAACAAACAATAGAACTGGACTATATAAACAACTATGGTGACAGGAAAGATTAAAACACAAATTGAGAAGACAAGAATGTCAAAACAGCTACAGGCAAAGCCTCAAAAGAAAAAGAACGTGAATTATATATATGAACCCAACAAAAATTCCTGGAAGATGTAAAAATGTTTTTTTTTTCTCTTAATCATTTTATTTCTTAATATTTTAGCTTTCAACAATGATTTCCACAAGATTTTGAGCTACAAATTTTCTCCCCATTTCTACCCTCCCCCCACTCCAAGATGGCATATATTCTGATTGCCCCATTCCCCAGTCAGTCCCCCCTTCTGTCACCCCACTCCCCGCCACATCCCCTTTACCCTTACTTTCTTGTAAGGCAGGATAGATTTCTATGCCCCATTCCCTATTTCTCAGTTGCATGCAAAAAACAACTTTTTTGAGCAACTGCTTTTAAAACTTTGAGTTCCAAATTCTCTCCCCTCTTCCCTTCCTACTCACCCTCTCTAAGAAGGCAAGCAATTCAACATAGGCCATAAATGTATCATTATGTAAAACACTTCCACAATACTCATGTTGTGAAAGACTAACTATGTTTCCCTCCATCCTATCCTATCCCCCTTTATTCAATTTTCACCCTTGACCCTGTCCCTTTTCAAAAGTGTTTGCTTTTGATTACCTCCTCCCCCTATGTGCCCTCCCTTCTATCATCCCCCCTTTTTTATCTTCTTTGTCCTTTTTTCCTGTTGGGTCAGATACCCAATTTAGTGTGTATGTTATTCCCTCCTCAGGTCAAATCCGATGAGAGCAAGATTTACTCATTCCCCCTCACCTGCCCCCTCTTCCCTTCCAACAGATCTGCTTTTTCTTGCCACTTTTATGTGAGATAATTTAACCCATTCTATCTCTCCCTTTCTCCCACTGCCAATATATCATCCCTTAATTTGATTTTATTTTTTTAGATATCATCCCTTCATATTCAACTTACCCTGTGCCCTCTGTCTATATATATATATATATATATATATGTATATATATATATGTATATTATATATATATACATATATATATATATATACATATATATATATACATATATATATATGTATGTGTATATATATATATACATATATATATATATATATATATATATATATATGTATATTTCCTTTACCCTAATACTGAGAAAGGTCTAATAAATTACACACATCATCATTCCATATAGGAATGTAAACAAAACAGTTCAACTTTAGTAAGTCCCTTATGATTTCTCTTTCTTGTTTATCTTTTCATGCTTCTCTTGATTCTTGTGTTTGAAAGTCAAATTTTCTATTCAGTTCTGGCCTTTTCACTGAGAAAGCTTGAACGTCCTCTATTTTATTGAAAATCCATATTTTGCCTTGGAGCATGAGACTCAGTTTTGCTGGGTAGGTGATTCTTGGTTTTAATCCTAGCTCCTTTGACCTCTGGGAATATCATATTCCAAGCCCTTCAATCTCTAATTGTAGAAACTGTTAGATCTTGTAGTATCCTGACTGTGTTTCCACAATACATGAATTGTTTCTTTCTGGCTGCTTGCAGTATTTTCTCCTTGACCTGAGAAGTCTGGAATTTGATGACAATGTTCCCAGTAGTTTTCTTTTTGGGATCTTTTTCAAGAGGTGATCAGTGGATTCTTTCAATTTCTATTTTACCCTCTGGCTCTCGAATATCATGGTAGTTTTTCTTTATAATTTCTTGAAAGATGATATCTAGGCTCTTTTTTTGATCATGGTTTTCAGGTAGTCCAATAATTTTTAAATTATCTCTCCTGGATGTATTTTCCAGGAAGTGGTTTTTCTAATGATGTATTTCACGTTGTCTTCCATTTTTCCATTCCTTTGGTTCTGTTTTATAATACCTTGATTTCTCATAATGTCACTAGCTTCCACTAGCTCCAATCTAATTTTTAAGGTGGTATTTTCTTCAGTGGCCTTTTGGGCCTCCTTTTCCATTTGGCTAATTCTGCCTTTCAAGGCATTCTTTTTGGAGCTCTTTTTCCTTTTGGGTTAGTCTATTCTTTAAGGTGTTATTTTCTTCAGTACTTTTTTGGGTCTCCTTTAACAAGTTATTGACTTGTTTTTCATGGGTTTCTTGCATCACTCTCATTTCTCTTCCCAAATTTTCCTCTACTTCTCTTACTTGATTTTCCAAATCCTTTTTGAGCTCTTCCATGCCCTGAGATGAATTCATATTTTTCTTGGAGGCTTTTGATGTAGGCTCTTTGACTTTGTTGACTTCTTCTGGCTGTATGTTTTGATTTTCTTTGTCATAAAAAAAAGATTCTAGAGTCTCAGTCTCAGTCTGCATCCTTTTTCACTGCCTGTCCATGTTCCCTGCCAGCTACTTTACCTTTGAGCTTTCTGTTAGGGTATGACTGCTTGTAGAGTAGAGAGTGCTTTTCCCCAAGCTTTGGAGGCTTTGCATTGCTGTTTTCAGAGCTATGCCTACTCTACTGTCACCAGAAGCCCTGCCACAGCAGTGCTCCTCCTCCCCCAAGAACCATCAAGCAGGATTGTGACCCAGATCCAAGCAGGGCAAAGCAAGTCTTGCACTCCCATTCTGCTCCGCTGCTTTATTCCCCTCACTGTGTGAGCCGGGGACTCCAGAAGCTTCTGGAGCTGGAGCTCTGGAAGCAGCCATGGCAGCTTCCTGCTGCTGCCAACACCCCACCACCTCCACCACCCCCAGGACTGGGGCTGGACTGCTCTCTAACCTGATTTGGCAGTTTACCTACTAACCTGCTCTGTGGTCTTCGGAGTTTGTGGATTGAGGAGTCTGGTAACTGCCATATCTCAATGATTCATCACCCAAAGTGTTGCTCTGGTGAACTCCTGGTTTTTTCTGAACTGGTGTGGCCTATGGTAGGCTGAGCTCTGATCCCAGCACTGTGTGATAGACCCTTCCCAGCAACCCTCCAGGCCATCCTGGGCTGGAGATCTGCTTCCCTCTGCTATTTCATGGGTTCCCCAGCTCTAGAATTTGTTTAGAGTCATTTTTACAGGTGTTTGGAGGGATTTGGGGGAGAGCTTAAGCAAGTCCCTGCTTTCCAGCTACCATTTTGGCTCTTCCCTAAAAATTATTTCAAAACTCAAATAAGAATGGTAGAGGGGAAATTGAGAAAATAAGTGATAGTGATGCAAGAAAATTGTGAAAAGACAATTAGTAACTTGGTAAAAGAAGCAGAAAAATACTTAAGAAAATAATTCCTTAAAAAACAGAATTGACCAAATGGTAAAAGGGATACTTCACTGATGAAAATAACTCCTTGAAAGGCAGACTTGGCTAAATGGAAAAGAAGGTACAAAATCTCACTGAAGAAAATAATTCCTTAAAAATTAGAATGACCATGTTGAAGCTAATGATTCCATAAGACATCAAGAAACAGTAAAACAAAGTCAAATCAATGAAAAATAGAAAAATATATGAAACTGCTCACTGCAAAAATAACTGATCTGAAAAAATGGACTGAAGAGAGATAATTTAAGAATTATGGAACTATTTGGAAGCCATAATCAAAGAAAGAACCAGACATCATATTTCAAGAAATTATTAAGGAAAAGTGCTCCAATATCCTAGCACCAGAGGGTAAAATAGAAATGGGGAAAAAAATCTACCTATCACTTTCTGAATGAGATCCCAAAATGAAAATTCCCAGGAATATTATAGCCAAATTCCGGAGCTCCTAAATCAAAGAAAAAGTATTTCAAGCAGCCAGAAAGAAATTATTCAAATACCATGCAGTCAAAGTCAAGGTCACACAAGATTTAATAGCTTCCATGTTAAAGGAACAGAGGGCTTGAAATATAATATGCCACAATGCACAGGAAAAAGGATTACAACCAAGAAGAATCTACCCAGCAAAAGTGAGTATAATCTTTCAGAGGAAAAAAATATATTAAAGAAATAGAAGAATTTCAAGAATTTCTGATTAAAAAAAAACTAGGGATGAGTAGAAAATTTGATTTTTAAGTGCATGACTCAAAATAATGATAAAAAGGAATTAAAAATATTAAGAGACTTGATAATGTTAAACTATTTACATTCCTGTATGGGAAGTTATGTGACTTCTGAGAACTTTATCATTATTAGGACAGTTAAAAGGACTCTGCATAAACAGAGGGATTTTATGGGCTGATTATGTTTTGCTGATCTCAAAAAAAATGGATTTGTGAGAAAGAGGATTGCACTGGAAGAAAGGTGAAGGAAAAGGAAGAATGGGGAAATATTTCACATAAAAGAGGCTTGCAAGGAAGAGCTATTAAAGTGGAGTGGAAAATAGGTGGGCAACATTTGAACCTCATTTTCATCTGAATTTGTCCAAGCAAAAAAGAATATAGATAAATAGATTGATAGATAGATGGAAAGATAGAAAATAAATAAATACATATAGATACACACAGTTGCACAGAGAAATTTATCTTACCCAACAGGTAATTAGGAGTGGAAAAGGATAAAACAAAAGGGATAAAAAGGAGGATGAATCAAATAAAGAAGTAAGTAAAACAGCCTTTTGAGGAGAGACAGGGGAAAAAGAGGGAGAGAAGGAAAAAAAAGTGATAAAATAGGATGGAGGGAAATGTACATTTAGCAATCATAATTATTAATGTGAATGGGATAAAGTCACCCACAAAATGGATATTAGATATCAGAATCCAACAATATGTTTTTTTTCTTTTACAAGAAACACACTTGAAACAAAAAGACACAGAGTAAAAATAAGAGGCTGGAGTGGAATCTACTATGCTTCAGCTAAAACAAAAAAAAAAAAGGCAAGAATAGCAATTATAATCTCAAAGTAAAAGCAAAAATAGACCTAATTAGAAGAGATATTTAGAGAAACTACATCTTGCTAAAAGGTACCATAGGCGCTGAAGTAATCTTAATACCAATTATATATGCACCAAACAGCAGAGCATTAAAATTCTTAAGGGAAAAGTTAAATGAGTTACTGAAGGAAACAGATGGTAAAACAATACTAAACTTTTCCCTCTCAGAGCTAGATAAATCTAAGTATAAAATGAAAGAGAAAGAAATTAGGAGATGAAAAGAATTTTAGAAGAGTTAGCTATGATAGACTTCTGGAGAAAACTGTATAGGGACAAAAAGAAATATACATTTTATTGTAGCTTCACAGAAAATTGACCTTTTATAAAAACAAAAAACTCACAAACAATACAGAAATGCAAAAATATTAAAGGTCCTCTTTCCAGACCATAATGCAATAAAATTTTTAATCCACAATGGATTGTGGAATGATTGATTAAAAGTAATTTGGAAACTACACAATCTTATTCTAAAGAATTAGTGGATGAAAAATGATATCATAGAAGCACTTAATAATTCATTAATTGATAATAGCAAAAATGACACAATATCTCAACATTTGTAGAATTCAGCCAAAGCCATTTTAGAGGAAAAATTATATCTCTAATTGCATACATCAATGAAAGAGAGAAAGATCAGATCAATGAATTGGGCATACAACTAAAAAACTTTTAAAAAGGACAAATTTTAAATCCTCAATTAAACCTTAAAAGGAACATCCTGAAAATCAAAAGAGAGATTAAAAGAACTGCAAATAAAAAGAAATGAACTAATAAAACTAGAAGCTGGTTTTATGAAAAAAAAATGAACCATTGGTTAATTTAATTAAAAAAAAAAGGAAAGAAGTAAACCAAACCACCAGTATCAAACATGAGAAATGTGAATGAAAATACAATTAAAGCAATTATTAGGAGTTATTTTACCCAACTATATGCCAGTAAAATTGACCATCTAGGTAAAATAGATTAACATTTAAAAAAATAATAAAATTGCCTAGATTAACCAAAGAGGAAATGGAATTATTAAGCAATCCTATCTTAGAAAAAGAAGTTAAACAAGCCATAAATGAACTCTCTAAGAAAAGTCCATAAAACTACATGGATTTACAAGTGAATTCTACAAAACACTTAGTCAACAATTAATCCAAATACTATATAAACTAATTTTAAAAATAGCTAAAGGAGCCTGTCAAATTCCTTTCTTGATATAAATCACCAATATTGTTTTAATATCTCAATCAGGAACAGCAAAAACAGAGTGGGAGAGCAAAGGATGGTTCAATTTCCCTAATGAATATGAAAACAAAATTTTTAAATAAAATAATAGAAAAGGGATGACAGAAATATCACACAGGCACACACACACACAAACACATACACATACACTCACACACAAGAATAAACAAAACAAAAGAAAACCCATATATCATGAGCAGGTAGGATGTATATGAAGAGTGTAGGACTGGTAAAATATTAGAAAAATATAAGCATGATTAAACACATCAGTAACAAAAGCACCAAAAACCATACGATTATTTCAATAGATGAGGAAAAAGCTTTTAATAAAATAGTATACCCATTCCTATTTAAAACACTAGAAAGAATAAGAATAAATGCAGCCTTTCTTAAAATTATAAGTAGATACCATATAAAATTGAGAGCAAACATTATCTGTAACAGATAAATTTGAAGCCTTCCCAATAAAATCAGGGGTGAAGCAAGGATTTCCATTATCAACACTATTAGTCAATGTTGTATTAGAAATGTCAGCTATTGCAATAGGACAAGAAAAAGAAATTAAAGGAATTAGAATAGACAATGAGAAAATGAAACTATTACTACTAGCAGATAATATGATGGTATCGTTAGAGAGCCCTAGAGAATAAATTAAAACAAAAACTAGTTGAAACAATCAACAGTTTTACCAAATTGCTCATATGAAATAAATTCACATAATTTATCAACATTTCTATATGCTACCAACAAAATCAGCAGGAAGAGATAGAAAGAGAAATTCTATTTAAAATAACTGCAAACAAGAAAACTCATGAATTGTCTTTCTATCCACATCAGAATGATTTCAAGGGCTATTCTGAGTTTAACTTTGTTTTGTTTTTATTTTTGTTTTTTTGGCAGGGCAATTGGGGTTAAGTGACTTGCCCAAGGTCAGACAACTAGTCCATGTGTCAAGTGTCTGAGGCCGGATTTGAACCCAGGTCCTCCCGACTCCAGGGCTGGTGCTGTACTCACTGTGCCACCTAGCTGCCCCCTGAGTCTAACTTTGGATGGAACAAAAAGATGAATATGAGGATCAGATGAGATATTTGTAAAATGATACAAGGGAATATGGAAAAAGAGAGAGATTAATGCACTGTTGGTAAAGTTATGAACTGGTCAAACCATTCTGGAAAATAATTTGGAACTATGTCCTAAAAGTTATGAAACCATGTATGCCCTTTTACCCAGCAATATCATTACTAGTTTTGTATCCAAAAAAGATCAAAGAAAAGGTAATAGGATTTGTATGTACAAAAATATTTATAACAGCTTTTTGGAGTGGCAAAGAAATGGAAATGGAGGTGATACCCATCAACTGGGTAATGGCTGAGCAAGTTGTGGTATCTGATTTTGATGAATTGATATTGTGCTATAAGAAATGACAAAGGGTTGGTTTCAGGAAAACCTGGAAAGACTTATATGAACCTCCATAAAATGAACCAAGAGTAAACTGTACATGGTAACAGCAATATTGCAATGGTGACCAACTGTAAAAGATTTACCTACTGTGATTAAGAAAATGATCCGAGTCAATTCCAAAAGATACATGAGGAAAAACACTATCCACTTCCAGAGAGAGAACTGATGAACTCTGAAGGCAAATTGAAGCCTGTTTTATTTCACTTTCTTTATTTTTCTTTTTTTTTCCCCCAACGTGGTTGATAGACATATATTTTACATGACTTCACATGTATACTTGTTATTGTATTACTTGTATTCTCAATGCATGCAGGAGGTGCAGGAAGAAGAAAATTTGGAGCTCATTTTTAATGAATATTAATAAATAAATTTTAAAAAGAAAAATGCACAAAAGAAAAAAAAATGGCGTAGTATTGTTTTCAAGACTTTGGTTAGAAGACACTGAGAATTCGGGAAATATTTTTGCTTGCTCATTTTAACCTTCTTACCAGAGACTTTCATCTATTATTTTTTAATTTTCTTGAATTGCCTTTAACTGCTGTGGGAACTGCTTTGATATTGGATTTTAGTAAAAGGGCTATTTGAATGCTGAGGCTCTGAATGATCCACTGCACCATATACAGACTATTGATCTGGACAAGACAACAGCTATGATCTGATGGACCTGGATGCAGTGTGGTGCTTCCAAGACCCTTAAGAACTGCATTTTTATCCACATCAGAATGATTTCAGGGGCTGTTCTGAGCCTAATTTTGAATGGAACAAAAAGATGAATATGACCATCAGATGACATATTTGTAAAATGCTTTACACATTTTAGAGTGCTCTGTAAATGAAAGCTATCATTATTATTAGTGTATATATGTGTGTGTACATATTTTACATATACATACACATACATACATACACACACACACATACACACACACACACACACACACACACACACACACACACATATATATATATATATACATATATATATATATATATACATATATATATATATATATATATAATCTAAACTTTGTGCATTGCTACGTAAATGGATTTCAGCCCGTTGGTTCCACTCAAAGTTACGGTCAAGGGAGCTTAAATCCCTCCTGCTGCTATGCACTTAGATGCAGCTCTACTCATGTTCCCTGGCCATTCTGAAAACAAATGTCCTACTTTGTAAAGCAGCACAAAATGACAGAGCACAAATAGCTAAGCCATTTAACATTTGCAGACACTCAAGGTAATTTATTTGCTGTCAATATACTGCACGCACATTAGAGGGGATTGTAACTGGATTGCTGGCATGCTATTGATTCATGGTGCAGGCTGTTTATCTGTGACAAGAAAACATCAGTTGGTATTGACAAATCATCTGAAAATACTCACCAACTCGACACTGCATCAAGTTGAGTGAAATATTTAGTAAACGGACTGCTGGGAGTAGAGCTGGAGCCAAAGGAAGAATGATTCCATCAGACAATTTTGGAACTCTCTATAAACACTAAATTCAATCCTATTGATAAGAAAAGAATAGCTTCCTCCCTCTCCCCACTGGGGAAATGTATATGTTGAGGTCAAAGACTGAAAACCAGTTAATATGAAAGGCAGGGAAGAACAATCAGAAAACGCTTGAATTGGGAGAATGTATATACTTGAGTTCTCCCTAAGAAAGAACTTGTTGGAGGTTTTGAAACTTGCTTTCTTTATTGCTGCCCTTAGCAAAATAAAGTGTTTACTAGACTAGGCTCCCTAGTGCATAAGGGAGAACTGGTAAAATTCAGAATCTGAAAACACATTTATTTATAGAATTATAATCAATTCAACTTAACAGACACATTGTGAAAACATACTAAGTTCAGTGCACCATGCTAGGTATCATGGGAAACACAAATATAAATAAGACTGTGATCCCATCCACGAGAATTTGTAACATCTGGGCAGCTAGTTGGTGCAGTGAGTAGAGAACTGGCCCTGGAGTCAGGAGGACCTGAGTTCAAATCCAGCCTCAGACACTTTACACAATTACTAGCTGTGTGACCTTGGGCAAGTCACTTAACAGCAACTACCCTTCCTTCCCCTCTCCTAAATAAATAAATAAGTTTAAAAATTAAAAAAAAAAGAATTTGTAATCTATTGGGGGAAAATAAAATTTGCATATATCTCTATGATGCAAAATGCAATGTGAATGAGCGCAAGAAAAACAATATGCTATGAGGGTTCATATAAAGTAGGAATCACTTTTGGCTAGAGAGATCAAGAAAGATTAAATGAAAGATGAGGTATCTGAGCTAGACCTTGAAGGATGAGTGGAGGTGAGGTAGAGGGTTCTCCACAAAGAGGTGTGTGAGGTGGTGAGAAGATAAAATGTGAAGACTTTGCAGGGAATATACATGTATAAATATATATCTATATCTATTCATATCTATACTTAGAAATGTTTAAAAAGAAATAGGGAAATAGGGAAGTGAAAAAATTCTGAGGCCATGAGAGCCTGATTGCTCAGCCTCTTGGGAAAGTTGTGTTTTACCCTGAAACTTTTTGTTCTTGCTTCTGGTTCTGGTTTAAAGATTTGCTTAGTAAGAATAGGGTCACTGTGACCTGCTTTCCTTTACTGTAAGAATGGAGAGGATCTCCCCCTCCCCTTATCTTATTCTCCTTCTTTAGATTTACAGATGTCACCTCAGTTGCAATCATTAACTTAGGCAATGGGAATTGGAATTTCTGTGCCTTGACTTCCCGGTTCTTTGTCTAGTTTTTCATGCTCAGATTGTAAGCCTGCCTCCTAGCCACTGGTGAGAATGGTCAAAGATGGGTGGGAATTCTCTTGCATTAGGTATAATATTGCTGCTATGTTCCTTGTGCCTCCACCTCCCTTGCTAGATCCGTCCTGGCAGAGGATGCCCTATTCTCACGAGAATTGAATAAAATTTTATTTCTGTTCCCACACTGAGATGGCTCCTTATTAAAAATTAATTTTTTTTAATTGGTAAAGGTCTTTCATCCCACACAGAGTTAACAGCACAAACAAATATATGGAGGGAGAAAGGATGTATTTTGGGGGAATAGTGAGTAGACTAATTTAGTCGGACCACAGGGCATCTGAAGGAGAATAAGGTGTTGCTAGGACAGATGATAAATGGCCTTGAATTCTAGGTCAAGGATTAGATTTTTATTTAGGAGGCAGTGAGGATTCCACAAAGATTTTTGAGAAGTTGAGTGACATGGGCTATGAATTAGCAATCAGATTCAATTAACATTTGTGAAGAATCTACTATGTACCAGACACTGTGTTAAACACTGGAGATATAAAGGAAGGGATGATAGTCCCTTCCCTCAAGGAGCTCACTATCAAATGCAGAGGAAACACCACGTAAAAAGAAGCTGACAGCAGGGCTTACATGAAAGTTGTCAGCAGCACCCAGCCCAGGGAGAATAATGAAGTCCCACAGTCTGGTCAGGGAGATGATTTGAGAAGGTGTGAGTTACAGAGTTGATTTCATCTTGTAAGATAATGAGTTTCTGGAGATCATGAAGTATGAGAGCAACTTGTTGGAAAAGGTAAGTAAATTTAATTTGGTCTTGTGTAGGATGGATTGGAATAAGGACAAAAAATGGAAACAGGGGGCTTATTTTAATACTACACATGAGAAGTAATAAGGGCTATAATGAGTAGCAAAAAGAAAAAGAAGGAATGGATTCTAGAGCCATTATGGATATAGAATCAATGGGATTTTATAACTGATTGGTAGAAGCAAGTAAATTAAGGCATCAGAGAACTGATAGATTGGGAGAACAAGAGAGAGTGATTAATATTTAATGTCTGGACAATGGCAAAGAGCTGGCTTGGTAGAAAAGAGAAAGTGATTGGGATTATAGCAACTTCAGATTGTGGCCAAATTGGTCTAACCCACACTTGCTAGTGTGACAGACCTCTCCACAGAAACTTAGCATATGGAGAGTAACTGCAGAGTTTGGCTGATTACCCAGTTCCCATGGCTCTTCAACTTGAAAGGAGAAAAGATAAACTATGATGGAAGGCTTGAAGGACCCAGAGTAGAGTAGATGGAGGGTCCAGTTGGAGAATGGTACTGTGGCAGAAGGTGATGGCTGTAAGTGAAGGATGTGAGCAAAATGAGGAGAAATGGAGTAAATAGTAGAATGACTGATGAAATGAACACTCTTTGTCCATTACTCCTTTATTTTACCCCAACTTCTATGATTGGCTAGGTGAGTTGTTCACTGTTTAATTGTCCCGACTAATGACTATGGCTTCTCTTTCCCCTCCTCAAGCCAACAAGAAGAGGAAAGAAGCATGAAAAGGGAGAAAAGTCAATTTTGTTCCCTATTGGTTTCGGCCCTAGGCAGCTCTAAGCAGATGAATGAGTCTCTGACTATTTGGTTTTGAATTAATGCTATATTGTACACCATTTTTATAAATTTCTGGATGACCACCAACCTGAGCTATTTGATTTAAAGGCATAAAGAGGGAAAATTCAGTCCTCTAGAAGAGAATTTCAGGATTGGGGGCCAACCAAAGAAAGGAATAACGGCACTGATATTTTCATTACCTTGTAAACTGAACAAATTGAGATCATACCCTTAGACAAAAAGAGATAAAATCATGTTTCCTAGGAGCCCAAGAAAAGTCATATGCAGAGAACTGCAGGGCTCCTCTTTTCTATGTAACCATTAGGGGAAAAATAGTCTAGACACCTCGTGGAGAGGAAGGAAACGCAACAACTTGAAACATGGGCCTCAGATTGGCCATAGACATCATAAGTAAGTGTAAGTGATGTCCAAAATCTAGCCACACTTCTAAGTGGCTCAAGTAACATAGAGGCAATTGATTACTAGAATTGGAATTGGAATTGGAAAAGTCAAGGATTTTGAGTCAAATTGTGGTAATAATAGTAAAAAGCATTTATATAGCACTTCAAAGTTTGCTAAACCCTTCATATGAGTTATCTCATACAATCCTCACAACAACCCTGTGAAAAAAGGCTACTTTTTCACCTCCATTTTACAGATGAGGAAACTGAGGCCCAGAGAGATTAAGTGACATTCCCAGGATCACACAGCTAATAAATGTGATAAGCAGGATTTTAATTCATCTTCCTGAGTCTTGGTCAAATTATCTATCTATCCATGTTTATATGTATATAGACACATACACACATACATGTGTGTACAGTGTTTGTGTATGTAGGTGTGTGTATTATACAATATGATATAAAGCATGTCAGAGAGGTTCGAAGTAAGATAGCATTTGAGTTTCAAGGGGGAAATTTGTTGCTGACAAGGGAATCAGTGAAGAATTCTTGGAGAATATTGAATTTGAGTTGTTCTTTAACAGAATCTCAGACTGAGAAAGGACTTTATAGGACATCTAGTCCAGCCCATGCATGAATTGTAATCCTCTCTCCAACATTGAATTCAAATCTGGCCTCAGCCACCTACTACTTCTGTGATCCTGGACAAGTCACCAAACTTCTGTTTCAGTTTCTTCAGTTATAAAATGGGAATAAAAGCATCACTTACCTAGAAATGTTGTTGTAAGGAGCAAAGGAATAGGGCTAATGTATTGCAGTAGAAAAGTAAGTAGATTTGTAGTTAGGGCACCTGCGACTATAACCCAGCTCTGCTACTTATTGGCTATGTTACTTTGGCCAAGTCACTTAAAATCTGGAAGTCTTAGTTTACTCATCTTCAAAATGAAGGGCTTGGATTAGATGACCCTTAAGTCTCATTCCAATTTGAAATCAATGATCCCACAGATCTATGCCTAAGAAAGATTATTATGGAAACATAATATGGAATGCAGTGGAGGATGGAAGCAGGAAGCAGGAAGATATTTCAGTGGTGGATGATAGTGAATACTAGGACTAAGGTAGTAGCTGTGAGAAAAGAGGGTGAATGCAAGAGATGCTGGAGAGGTAAAATCAATGGTTATTGTTAACAGATTGGATGTGAGAGATGAGAGAGGGGGGCAAATGAAAGATAACTAATAGGCTTTGAAAATAGACTGGGAAAATGGAGGTGCCACATATAGAAACAGTGAAGCCATAAAGGGGATCCAGTCATATTGGGGAAATAATTAATTTGGCTTTAGACGTATTGAGTTTGAGTTGCTGATGGCATATCCAGGGGGAAATATCCTATAAGCAGTTGAAGACATATGCATAGAACTCAGGAGAGAGATAAGGTTAAAATTTGGGAGACATTTGCAAAAAAAGTGACAATTGAAGTCTTAGAAATGAATGGAATTGCAAAATGAGATGATAGAAGAAAAGAGCACTTATAAAACACCCAGATTTTGGTGTGGGAAGGAAAATGAAGACTCAATAAATAAAAAAGAGAAGTAATGGTAACAGAGAAAGATTGAGGTCATCTGGTTTGTCCTTCATTCTCAAAGAAGACCATGACATCAGAAAAATGATGACATGACTTTCAATTGAATTGTATTTGAGTGAGGGAAGGCTGTGCAAAGTCACCAACCTCACTTTCTCCTCCAGAGCCATCTGGACCAGAGCCAGTGACCAGATATAGATCAGGATGATTGCAGATGGCCTAGGATGCAGTGGGAGAGCTTGGCCTTTTTAAGCTAAAGTTTTCCCAAATTCTCACTTTGTGTGAGGCAACACCCATTCAGTAAATAGGCCTGTTTAAGAAATGAGTCAAGGGATGGCCCCTTTATTAAAAAAAAAATCAAAGTGGGAGGAGAAGACTTTCAGGGTTGCTGGCCAAAAGAGAAACAATTACTCTTTACATTCACTCTGAGCCAGGAGGGCCCAAAAATAACCATTAAGTGGTGCTTGGGCGGGGACCTATTGCCCAATCAATGAGACTTGGGTGAATTGGATTTAAGTCATGATCTTTAAGAAAGAAATTTAGCAAGTAAACCCCAAGTTAACTAGGTACATTTCAGCAAAGAGAGTGAAGCCAAGGGAGAAGAGAGAAACTAGTAGGGAAGGATAATCGAGAATGTGAAAAATTTGCTAAGAAATCAAGGAGGATAAGGGAACAGGACAAGATATTTTTGTCCATTATGCTACATACATTGTTCCAAAGATGCATTCTATTAGACAATAGAAGATAAGCTGAATTCCAAAGACTTTCATTATCAAAAGTAGTTAATTTATCTACTTGTATAACAACGTGCAGGACATTATATAGAAAAGAATAATAGCAATTTGTCCTTAAACCGTTTCTATCTTAACTCAATTAATTAAAAAATGATGATGAGATCACAGTGCTAATAATCATAACACCAACAGTAACAATAAGAAGTTGTTTTATGTACAGTATACAAAGTCATTTTCTGTGCATTCTAGAGTAGTGTGGTATAACAGAAAAGGCCCCACAGTTGGTTTGAGAGAGTTTGAGTCATGGTTCTGCTGCTTCACCATTTATATATTAAACATGTGGAACCTTGGACAGCAACTAGTTCAAACACTTCCTCTTCCAGGAAACTGAGGAGCAAGATGGATAAATGAATTATCTAAACTCAAAAAAGTCATAAATGTCAAAGTTCTAATTTGAACCCAGGACTTCTGACTCTAAATCTAATATCTGCATAACCTTGGCAGGTTCCATATTCTCTCTGGGCTTCTACCTCCTTATCTATAAAATTGCTCTTAATCTGGACTGGATTATGATGATCTTAAATTAATTTAATCTATTAAGTTTAGCTGTCTTGTAAGGTAGGCAATAAATGTAATTATTATCTCCATTTTACAAATAAAAAAATCACACTTGGAAAGGTTCAGTAATTTAACTAAGATGAAATAGAAAGTGGAGGCAGCTAGGTGGCTCAGAGGATAGAACTCTGAACCTGTAGTCAGAAAGACCGGAATTCAAATCCAACATTAGACACCTAATAGTTATATGACCCTGGGCAAGACACTTAACCTCTGTCTCCCTCAGTTTCCCCAACTCTAAAATGATTATCATAACAGTACCTATCTACCAGGGTTATTGTGAGGAACAAAAGAGATAATATTTAGGAGGTACCTAATAAATGATTTTTTTCTCCTCTCCTTCCCACCCAATAGGTAGTAGAGAATCCAAATCTATTAGATCTAAAACCTCTTGAAAGTAAAGACTTAGTAATTTTTAATTGTTTAGAAACTAACAAATTGCTTTGTATATAGCATAAACCTTTGGATTCTAGTTCAACACACTTCCATCACACTTCTCTATCACTGTACAATATTCTTTTAATGTACTGGAGTTGTAAAAATTTCCAAAGGTTTCTAGGCACTTGTGGCATAACCAAATTTTTGAGATGATATGGGTTTTTGTCTGTCTTAATCAATGAACCATCAATATAATAGCAAATGTTGCAGCTCAGAAGCAGGTGCTGGGACCAGTCACAATACCACAGAACATCTAGACTCTAGTTTATTTGGATTATCATCATAACTGAATAAAATTTATTGCATATAATATTTGTCATAATTTGTACTTAATAAGTATGTACTGATTGACTAATGCATCATCCTACATCAAACTTCAAATCAAAATAATTTAATGGAGTAAAGACTATGGTTCAGAAATAGGTATGTGATTATGGCAATGATGAGAAGGAATGAAAGCCTAGCTCTATCAACAAAACAAAGGCTGGAATATTATGTGCCCTCCAAATGAAGCCAGGTAAAGCAAAACATTTTTGACAAATAGAACCATCCAAAGTGGGGCTGCCTTTGAAATAAGTATCTCATTAGAGGTTTCCAAGAAGTGGCCAAATGACCCCTTGTTGGGTTTGTTGAAGAATTAATTCTTATCTAGGAATGAGGCAGCTTAGATAGCTTCTAATGTTTACTTTAGCTTAAGGATTCTGCAGTTCTACAATTTTCTTTTTCATGAGTCACCAATGAAAACAAAGGAACTAGTCTTTACTTTCTGGACTGGGTTCCCTGTCAGGGATTGATGGAACTCAGACATTTGCCAATTTACTGGAAAATAACTTGGTTGGTGAGTCATCAAACTAATTTCCATTTGATTTAATTTAAGTCTGCCATATTAGTCCATTTATAGCCATGATTATTTTTCTGGGGTACTTCAAGGAACACTCTTTCTAGTCAATATATTCAATAGCAGGAAGATGCTTTACTGAATTTATAGAAATCCTTTCCCTAGTTCTTCTAAAGGCCTTTAACTTAGTTTGTTGTCTATTGTTTTCTACAGTTGTTCATACAGGATCTTTAGCTTGAGTAAATTGCAATTGAGGTGATGCTCAATGAACATTATAATAATGCTTTACTCTGGGAGTTGCCGTGCCTAAAGCATGGCTCTAAATGGCTGTAATGGCCATTTTGCAGGTAAAAATACCTTTAGAATGATATTCTTCTGATTTTAGCAACACAGTCTTTTTTTGTGAAGATCCCTCTGAGAACAGACTTTCATTTTTGGTTTTGCCAGCACCTGGAACACTACCTGAGCATAATAGACACTCAAATGTTTACTAAATTGAATTCAAGAATCCTGAGCCATCTTTTCCAGCATAATTTTGACCTGACTCTTTTATGTTGCCTACTCATTGAAGGTTGCCTTTGTTTGGAGAATTTGCCATGTTCTTTGTACAATTTATTTACTTATCCAACATATGCAACAGATGTTGGCAAGTAAGTCAAAACTAGTCATTTGTGTCTTCTGCTCTATACTCATCATAAGTGCTACAAGGGAAAAATAGACCAAGTTTTCCAAGAAATTTTGTGTTTCATTGTCCTTGGATTCACAATGGAATTAAATTTGTCAAGTTATTTACAATCCTTCGACAAAAATGTAAGTTAGTTTTCTATTTAATGACAACCTCTCTGTCTTCTGCTTTCACTAATTGTGACAATTTCAATATGGATATGGTTCCATCTTAAAATGGGGATGATAATAGCACCTACTTCCCAGGGTTGTGGTTAGGATAAAATAAGATGACATTTGCAAAGTGCTTTACAAACTTTAAAGAGCTCTATAAAGACTAGCAATTATATTAATAACAACAATATTCATAATAATAATATTGTTAGCTTGTTAAGCTGTTGGTTTTGGGTCCAGCTGCTCCTTTCATACATTATGACATCTTCTCTTTCTTCACCTTGGTCTTGTCTATGCTCCATGCCTGGGATTCCTTCCTTCCTCACTTCTGTCTCCTAGTATCCCTCATTCCATTCAAAATCCTGACCAACTGACACCTATATGACGAATTTGTTAATTGCCCTCTGGATACTGGTGCCCTTCTACTCCTATGTATACGGGCACACGCACACACACACACACACACACACACCCCACTTTGTATTTTTCTGTGAATATTGAATACCTTCTTATTTTCCTCAGGATAGTCTCTTTTGCTTATGCTAATTAAGAGACAAAATGTCCAGATCACCAAATGGACTATGTAATGATGAATTCCATTTCCTCTTGGGTCATGATGAAACCAGCTAGACCAATTCTTTATTTTTGCTTTTCAAGCAGATACTGTGAGGCATCCATCCATTACATTGATATTTTCATCTGGTATCTGGGTTTTATTTATCCCAGGAATGTCAATTTGGAGATAATTCAGCTCTTCCAGTATTATTTTGACTCATTAATCATACATTTAGAATACTTACCATCATGTTATTCTCTACAGATCATTGAATGATTTATCTGTCACCCCTTTTTTCCACTCTTCTACCATTATTGTTTAGCAGAAAGGAACCTCACAGATGATCATTTTTTCTTTTACTTGTTTTATTAGCATCCCTAGCCAAAGAATTCATTGTGTAGTAGTGGAAACTGGTGGTGAGAAACTTCTCTGTGCTTAATTATTTTTCTTCTCACATAGAGGTCAGTGTGTCACCAAGATTGTATTTGAATCCTGTCTTCCATGACAGAAACTTTGAGACATGATTCTCTACTGGCATAGACTTCAAAAATCCATGGTCAATTATATGCCATAATGAGGCACTGGGTTAAGACTTTCCAACAAACCCAAATAATAGAGTTAAAAGTATGTTACATACCTTTTACCCCCTTTCCCACTGTTTTCTTTTCTCTACTGAGCACACATGTACTCTTTATTCCAATGCCATTTCCAACTTTTCTCTCTAGATTGTAGCAATATTAATCCTATACTAGTTATTTTATTGCTGATATGGAAATAATAATCTCTTCTGGGTTATACCTCCAGTGGTCCCATATTGGATATTTAAGTGATAGAAAATACTGCTCCAACACCTTGAAGTTAAATGATATTCATTCCTGCATATTTTTACATTATAATAGTGCCATTTTAAATCTTCATAGGTTTTTATTATTTAGCTGAAGGAATATTTGCATAGATATTAATGTACAATCTTCTATAATAGTATCCCTGATCTTTATTGCTGTAGTTATCCGAAATGAAAGGTTACTGGAGGTGAGTTGCATTGGATAACTCATTCGTTCGCACATTCACTTAAGAAGTACTAGTCACTGCAATGACTACAATGTGCATGGCTCCATGCTAGGCACTTTGGAGTATATAAAAAGGAAGAAGATTGTACATCCAAGAGCTCAAATTGACAGGATAATTAATATATATGTCAAAATACCATTATTCAAGATAAAATGTAAAAATGAAATGAAAATTCTGTAGACCACTAGTTGTAGAAATGTAGAAGAGGGACAAATTATACCTGGCTAGAAAGATCAGGGGAAGGTTTATGGAAGGTGAGACTTCATGGAAATATTGAAGCTTGAGTAGCAATTGGACATGTAATTCTGGGAAGAATGGTCATTCCAGTTAAAGGAAAGACATGAGCATAGTCATGGCTATGAGAAAGTATTAGGAATATTTGAAGAATAACTCATATTGATTAGATCACATATATACATACACACACATATATATATATATATATATATATATATATATATATATATATATATATATGGAGATAAGCCTAGAAAAGAAAACCAGAATGAAACAACAGAAGGCCTTGCATGCTAGATACATTAGATTGACCTTGATTTAATAAGTAATGGAAAGAGCCAGGAGGTTCAGGATAAGCATATGATCTGTGAAATCAAGGATAACTGTCAATGATCTCTAAGATCTTGGAGAATGGGATAGATTGCTATAGGCCTGAAGAGCATTACATGTCATCATAATTTTCAAGAAGAAGAAAAAATAGAACGGGGAGGTGGTAGAGTCTATAAAGTATAGGCCAGTGAGATTGACTTCTTTTTTCACAATAAAATCCAAAAAAAATTAAATGGTTTATTCATGAACATTTAGGAAGAGGAGCAGAGATTGCTTTTTAGTTTTGCGTGCTTTCATCAAGTACCTATCATGTCAGAATGGGCTTCTTCACTCTTTTTTGACAAGGTAACTAGACTAATTAATAGTGGAATGTTATACTCATGGGAGACTTCAATTACATCAAAACATTTAACAAAATCTCCCCTATCCTTGTGAACAAGATGGGGAGATAGATCAAATGATGGGACAATTGTTTAGATTTAGAACTGCTTGGGTGACCAGACTCAACAAGTAGCTACTAATCAGTTGATGCCACCTTGGATAGCAGCTTCTATGAAGTGTCTTATTAAACTTTCCTTGTTCCTATGCTAGTCAGTGTTATTAACCAATGTCTTCAATGAACCCATAGGTAGAAAGGACTTTTGTCACATTTGCAGATGACTCAAACATGAGGGTAAAGGTTAAGAGAAGAAAAATAGCTTGATAATCTTGTAAGTCAGAACAAATCTAAGAAGATTAAATTTACTAAAGATAAATTCAAAATCTTGCTCTTAGAGTCACAAAATCAATGTAGGAGAAGGAGTGAGTACTGCTAGATAGAAAGTTTTCTGAAAAAGATATGGGATTTTATGGGACTTTGAACTCAATACAAGTCAACAGTATGGAAAAGCAAAAAACTTCTAAAATATCTGGCTATATCCAGGTAGGCATATTGTCCAGGACTAAGGGATTGATAGTATTTGGCCTTGGTCATAGTACATCTGGAAGAGTGTGTTTCATTCTGGGTGCCAAATTTTAGAAAGCATGTTAATAAACTGGAGAGGATCCAGGGGACAGTAAAAATAATCTCAAAAACCTGCCTTATGAGAATCAATTGAAAGAATTGAGGATGGTAAACCTTTATAAAGAAAAAAAACTCAGGGGAAATGTACTTGCCTAGTTTAATTATTCAAAACGATTTCATGTGAAAGTATTTTTCTTGTTCTTCTTGGCTCAGAGGACACAAATAGAAGCACTAAGTAGAAGTTGCAGGAAAAAGCCTTCCTAAAAGTTAGAACTATCCAGAAATAAAATGGACTGCTCTAAGGTCAAGTGGATTCTCTCCTCACTGGAAATTTTCAAGTAGAGATTTTATTTTGTTAGGTTAGGGAAATCATAGACAGGAAGAATTTGGACTAGAAACCCCTTTCAACTCTAACCTTCCACAATTTGGTGATGCTGGCAAAATTTATCATTCAGTGAATATGTATTAAATATCTACTGCATAGAAAGAACTATGCTAGGTTACGGGCATACTAAGACAAAAGCAAAAAGTTCCTGCTTTCAAGGAACTTACATTCTATAGGGTACAGCCCTGCTCCTACAGCACCTTCATAGAACTTAGAGACACAGAATTTTCTACTTACAGTGGAAAAGAAATCAAGGAGTAAAGCTGTCGATGCTAGGGAAAAAAAATCACAATTGCTTGTATTCACTTATCTAGATACTGTGCAGACCATTCCAGTGATATTTGCCAAAGAGAAAGCACTGGGAATATGAGTAATTTTTTTTTTCTTTTTTTCCCCCTACATTTTAATACAGGTGGAACATTGAATGATTCCTTCACTTCAGCTCCTTCACAGCCAAACCAGGAGGCAGGGACTGTTTAAGTTTCTCTGCCTTCTCTTTGTCTGTGATGACCAATGTGTACAGGTACCTGCTGCATCGAACTTTAAACTTCACATTGTCCTTGTTTTTCTTGATCTTGACAGATTTGGCATCTTTTCTCCTGGCTGTGAGCAGGAAGTCTTTTATTTCCTCGATTTTTCGGGGCATGGCGGCGGCGGCGGGACGAGGGGCGGCGTGTGGCCCGAGAAGTCGCGCCACGGGAGAGATACTCACTCGAATATGAGTAATTCTATAGCAAAATGCTGTGAGTACTTCAGGGATGTGTAATTAAAAATCTTCTAGTTTAGTGTTTATGAACCTTTTTGGTCGTGGATCCCTTCGCAGTTTGGTGAAGGTCTTGGACTCCTTCAGAGAATAATGTTTCCAAATAGATAAAATAAAAAAGAGGGTTATAAAGGAAAATAATCGTACCGAAATAAAATTATCAAAATATTAAAAAAAGTTCACTGACCACAGGCTAAGACTATCAGGATTAGAACCAATCTTGTTCTCTTTGTATTACACTATGCTTGTTGATAAGACAATGACATTATCATAGGATCTTAAGTTTTTATCTAGAAGAGATCTTAGAAATTACCTAGTCAATAGACTTAGAAAAAAAAGTAACAAAATTCATCTGGAAGAACAAAACATTGAGAGTATCAAAGGGAATAAATGGAAAAAAATGTGAAGGAAGGTGTAATGGAATGAGATTTCAAACTATATTGCAAAGTGGTAATACAGTAACATAGTAATCTAGTGTTTGATAAACCCAAAGATTCTTGTTTTGGGGGTAAGAATTCACCATTGTAAAAACTGCTAGGAAAACTGGAAAGCAGATTGTTAGAAACTAGGCATGCTCCAACATCTTACAACATATACCAAGATAAAGTCAAAATGTTTACATGATTTAGATATAAAGACTGATATATAACAGATTAGGGGGGTATGGAAGATATTACCTGTCCAATCTATGGATAAGGGAAGAGTTTATAACCAAACAAGAATTAGAGAGATTCACAAGAAGTTAAATGGATAATTTTTGATTACATGAACTTAAAAATGCTTTTGGACAACCAAAACCAAATGAAGCTAAAATTAGAAAGAAAGCAGGAAACTGGGAAAACATTTTACAGCTACTTTCTCTGATAAAAGCTTCATTTTTCATATGTATAGAAAACTGAATCAAATTTGTAAAAATAAGACCCATTCTTTAACTGATAAATGGTCAAAAGATATGAGCAAGCAGTTTTCAGAAGATGAAATCAAAGCTATCGATGGTCATGTGAAAAAATGCTCTGAGTTACTATTGATTTTAGAAATATAAATTAAAACAATTTTGTGGTAAAATCTTATACTTAGTAGATTGACTAACATGATAGAAAATAAAAATGATAAATGCTGAAAAGGATGGGGAAAATAGAAACACTAATGCATTGTTGCTGGAACTGTGAACTTTTCTAACCATTCTGGAGAACAATTTGGAACCATGCCCAAAGAAATATAAAATTGTGCATACCTTTTGACCCAGCAATACCACTAGTAGGTCTATATCCTGAAGAAGTAAAAAATAAAGGAAAAAGACCTGTACACACAGAAATGTTTATAGCAGATTTTTTTTGTGATGGCAAAGAATTGAAAATTGAGGGGATGTCCCTTAATTGGTGAATGGCTGAAAGAGTAGTGGTATAGTGGATAAAGTGGCAGACCTGGAGTCAGGAAGACTCATCTTCCTAAGTTCAAATCAAACACTACTAGCTGTGTGACCCTAGACAAGTTATTTAATCCCATTTGCCTCAATTTCCTCATCTGCAAAATGAGCTAGAAAGTGAAATGGCAAGCACCTCCAGTATCTTTGTCAAGAAAATCCCAAAGAGAGTCATGAAGAATCAGACACTACTGAAACGACTGCACAAATGATGATCAACTTTGCAAAACTTAGCCCCTTTGATCAAGACAGTAATCCAAGATAATTCAAAAGGACATATGACAAAAAATGATATTCACGTCCTGAATGAGAACTGATGAACTCTGCATGTGAGTCATAATTTTTCCATTTTACTTTTTCTTTTTTTGGCAACATGGCTAATATGGAAATATGTTTTACATGACTTCACATTTATAATTAATATCATATTGCTTTCTTTCTCAGTGGGTAGGTGAGGGGCTGAAGGAAGAAGAAAATTTGAATTCAAAATTTTTTTAAAAGAATGTTAAAAAGAAATTTTTTTATAAAAAAGAAGTCATCTAATTCAACTCACTCATTTTACTTACGAGGAATTGCAGATCCAATGAGGTTCTTCCTTTCCCAAGGCCATATGAGGAGTATGTTACAAAGGGAGAATTTGAATGCAGATCCTCTGATTTCAAAACCAGTACTCTTTTCAATATAAAAATGCTGCCCTTCCAATGCTGTATTGAAATAGTAACTTTTAGGATACTATTAGGATAGGATAGGATAGGATAGTGGTTCTTCTATTTTCCACATTCCCCTTAATAGGACTCTCGTGGCATGAAGTAGCTTTATAGTTTACTATCACTGTCCGTGGACTTTTTAATAAGATTTGCAGCATTATATTCTAAGGAATAAAGAACATAATAGAAATTTTGCATCTTAAGAATGATATTCCTGGTCAAGGAATCTTCCTGTAGTAGCCCAAGTGAGCTGATCTTGAGCGGTAGCCTTCCTTTTTAATCTTCATGGTTCAAGCCCGTCCTAGGAAAAAAATGATGGGCACAAAACATCCCTATCATCAGAAAAATACTCACAAGCAATAATGAGAATAATTTCAAACTAAGCAAATGGATACTTTCTCCAAATAAACTCTAAATCACCAGGTGTTTCATGCATGAGCCATCAAGCTGCAAACATTCCCCAAAGCCGCTGCTTATACAGTATATGACTCTAAGGATTGGTGGTTTAAGCATTATAACTGCAGACTTTGAAACATTAGTGAATGTTTTGGTGTGAAAGGTATGTGATTTATGTCAGAAAATTTGTATATATGAACTGTTCTGTAGCTATACCATTTCGGTTTATATCGTTCCATGGTAGATGAATAGTAAAGTAGAGTATACTAATAACATTTTACTCATATAATTTATATCTTTATTTACCAATACATTCATTTCACCGTTTAGTTTATTGCAACATTAGAAATCTCTGGGTAAAGTCAAAATTTTATACTTAAAAAAACTGACACAAATTCCTTTTGTTTGGCACAGCACAAATAGCATCAGATGAGAGGTCATATTAGAATAAAATTAAATTTGAGACACAAATTGGCAACTACCTAGTTGTGTGGCCAGGATATAGTAGTTTAGTTTCCCTCTCTGACCCTCAGGTACCTCATGTTTAAAACAAAGGTACTAATTTAAATGATCTGCAAGACCCCTCTAGCTCTAAAATATGATGGTTTTTTCTTTCTACTTAAATAATATAGCTGAAAGACTAAAGGCCAACAACTCTTGGGTCTCAGTTTCCTCATCTGTAAAACGAGAGATACTAAGTGTCTGAGGCTAGATTTGAACTCAGAAAGATGAGTCTTCCTGACTCCAGGCCCCACACTCTATCCACTGCACCACTTAGCTGCCCTAAAGAACTTTAACTCCTCCTTTACCAGACAACTCAAATATCCTTTCCTCCCAGAAGCCTTTACCAATACCGTCAGTACTTAATGACCTTCTCCTCAAGTTCTTCCCTAACACATTTTACCTCTCTTATATATAATACATTATATCTATATAGACATTTGGTCTATCTCCCTTCTTTAATATAAGCTCCAAGTAAGGAAGTCAACATGTTTTTATCACAATTTTCCATCTCCTCTAACACTTATTCCAGTGCCCTTTACCTAGTGGGCATTTAATAAACATTTGAGGAATTGGTGGCCTGAATGGAACTTAATTGGCAGAGGAAAGGGCCTCAGATATAATTACTGGCTCTTTTTTTAAAGGCAAATGCTGATAGTATTCTTTTACATCCTTTCCAATGCACTTCTATCATTCCTTTCAAGACTTACCTGAAGGTTCATCTTCCTTAGTGAGTTTTTGAAAGTGCAAGTTGATTCAAAAGTCATTTTGATGTCTAAACTATTTTAAATTTTTAAAATTCAGTTACATTAAGATGGACAAGCCAATGTACTTTTGTCATCTGGACAAGTCTCTCATACCCTCCAGAATCTTAAGGTTAGGAAGAAAATCTGATGTGATTTAATCCAAACTCTTTGTTTTAGAAACGAGTAAACTAGAGTTCAGAAAAGTTAACCAACTAATTTAGATAGGACTAAGGTGAGAGCCTGCCATAGTAGAACTGGAATGGAAACCTTAATTTTCTAATTCCTAGTTTTATTTTCTTTCTACTTTTTCATGCTGCTCCTCATAGCCTGATTGGCTAATAGCTCAAACTGATAACTCTGACAAATCAGAGGCAATACTATGAAAAGAGAATTCATGATAATAGAAGTTGATTAAAGGTCAGTTGCAGATTATTTACATGTAAGCACACCAAAGCTGTTCCTTCAGGCTTCTGGACTTGGTCAGAGCTTGGGATAGTGGTAGTGACAACACTTAAGTCAAATGTAACATGGCTCAGAGTCAAAGTTCCGGGCTCATATATACACAGTAGAGAGAAGAATGGACTTTGGGTTAAAAAATGGTTTCAAATCCTAACTCTGATACTTACTGGCCATAACACCATGTCACTTAAACTTGTTGCGCCTCACTTTACTCATCTATGAAATGGAGAATATAGTATCTTTAATATTTGCCTCATTGGGTTAATGTAAGCTTAAAATAAGATAATGTATATTAAGTACTTCACATGTTTTAAAGTGTCATATACATTTAACTTATTATGATTACTGAAAGCGTCTTAATAAACCATTTTTTGGTCTTGTACCCATCCGGGAAAACCAGTAAATATCTAAATTTGCTTCTCGTCTCATACTCAAGATCTTAGAAAATTAAGGAAGACTTCCCTTCTGACAGTTCCCAAGTATCATGGGGATCTAGGCACTAACTCCCTACTTTTTGAGCATCTTTCCCTTTGCCTTCCACTTGGCTCGTCATCTTCTTTGCTCATTCCACAACCCCTATTACAAAACCATCCCTACTAGGTTCAGACCTTGCTGATTTTCCCTAAATTTCAGAGAAACTTTAAAGAAAGCATGAGAAGGGGGCAACTAGGTGGGGCAGTGAGTAGAGCACCAGCCCTGGAGTGAGGAGGACCTGAGTTCAAATCTAGCATCAGAAACTTGACACACTTACTAGCTATGTGACCTTGGGCAAGTCACTTAACCTCAATTGCTCTACCTTCCCACCTCCAAAAAAAAGCATCAGAAGAATACATAAGGGACAAAGCTGGAAGCTGCTTCAGTGCTACAGAGTACAAGGCTCATGTTCCCATTATAAAATTCTTTTAAGCATGTAGCAATGTTCCTGAAATAAACATTCATTTACCCTTCAGGACACTGGTTGTCACTAGTATGCAGATGGGGACAAAAATTCTTCTTTATAGTAGCATAGTGCAGATACAGTCAAACATGATCTGACATATCTATAAAATGCAAGCAATCATCATCACTTCCTGTGTAATTTCATACGTACTGGCATTTACTTATCTGTGAACATATTTATTTTACCTAGTAGGATGTAGAATGTAAGGTCCTTGGGAGAAAGGACTTTTTCATTTTTGTTTTTGTATTCTCAGTGCCTAGTACCGTGTCTGACATAGAATTGGCACTTTATAAGTAAATGATGTATTGGACTGAAAATGAGGATGGAGCGGATCAGAGATGATGGTCTGATTTCTCATAAAGGCTAACTTGCAATCACTTTAATGTAGCTTGCCAATAAACCAGGGAAAAACTGTAAGGGAAAGTTGTGGCTTCTCTATCTTCAATACTTTAGATTTCAATACTTTAGAACTTTGCATTTACTAAAGAGGAGAGAAAAAAGAGAGTAGTCAACCAGCCAAGAAAGGAGGAGCATTAGTGCTCAGACAATGAGGTGCCTTCAAACCAAACAGCTGCTTTTCTCGCCATAGTATATTCCATACCCGAGAGCTGCCTTTCCAAGATAAGCTTAGCCCAACGCCAATGTCTTAAGCAGCAAACAAACATGATTGTGTGCCTGCCTCCCCATGCTGGTTCTAGCTGACCAGCTTAGGCTAAAATCAAATGCTGCTTAGTTGTTCTTAAAAAAAAATCGGACAAATGCCTAATCTCAAATTGTCTGGTACTGCTTTGAACAAATCCTGTCCCTCCTGTTTTTGAGAAGCCGGTGGAGCAGCCATTTTGGGATTTAATCAGAGAACAGTGCTGGGGAATTAGTTTGGAAAAAAAAAAATAACCCACTTTAATAAATCTGTTATTCAGACAGACACTGTGTATTGGAAGGAAACATCAGACCCCAGAAGAGAAAATGGCAATAGCTGCCAGGCAAGGGGACAACAAATCTGAGTTGCTTTTTGCAACATCTGTTGGAAGTCGACAAACTGCCTGGTAACGTACAACCTGCATTAGGCATCTGGTCAGTGAGGACAATGTTACCCACTTCTTAGTAACTTGAAATTGATTTTCAGGTCTATTATGTCAATATCAAGAGGTACCTGGACAAGAAGCATCATAGGGGAGGGAGGGAGGTCAAAGAGTTGTGGTGGTGATACACACACACACACAATATGTAAGTACTTCAGATTCCTCTCCCTCCTGCTCTTGTTATTTTTGCCCCAACCTTTTGTTTAATTTGTGAGTTAAAAACAAAACAAAAACTTGAGTTCAATCATTTCTTCCTTCTTCCCCCACCATCCTAATATACAGATAAGCAGAGAAGCCTGAGCATCACATCATGTGACACTTGCAAAAAAGAAAAAGTCAGCCAACTCCCTAAAGTGCTTTACAGCAGATCCATTCCATCAACCATAATAGCCTCCCTCATTGCACTATTTCTTTCCAGCAAACCAGTAAGTTCTGTTTCCCTGTGAATTCTCATCTCCTCTTGCCTAAAATGAAGCAAGGCTGATCTTTGCTCTTCAGTGATCAAAGTCATCTTAGAAGCTTATCATCTGCATCCAGACGAATTTCACCCGATGATGTTGTGGGCGGCGTTCTTGTTGTGAAAATGCCGACTCTAAAGATATCAATAACATGTGCAGAGATTGTAGAATGAAAACAGGTTTTGTTAAGGGACACATTCAAATCTGAATGCCTTCCCCACAGGAAAACTGGTTGTAAATCATAAAGAAGATAATGAAAGAGGAACTGGATTTCCGTGAAGGTTTAAGGCTGAAGAGGCAGAAGGAGGGGTGGGAGCTGGAGCCCAGCCAAGGTACAGAGATTTAATCTTGGTTAATAGACTTGTGTAAAACACTGGCATTTCACTAGCATAGGAAAGAAATAAAGGCATATTGTTTCGCAAAATTACAAAACTTTATAGTTGGAAGGACCTTCAACCGCCATATAGTCCAACCTATAATTCTAAAAAAAAAGACTCCACCACACAACAGGCCTAGCAAATGGTTATCTAGCCTCTGATTAAAGAGCTCTAGTGATGGAGAACTTGTCATATCCCAAGGAAGCCCATTCCAATTTGGGAAAAATCTGTTTGCTCAGAAGTTTTTTTTCTCTGACATTCAGCCTAAATTTACCTTTACAATTCCCACATGTTGCTCTTAGTTCTGTACTCCATGGCCAAACTAAGCAAGACTAATTCCCCTTAAAAGTGACAACTTTTCAAATAGTTGAACTCACCTATCATGGTTCCCTAAATCTTATGTTGTCCAGGCTAAACACATTAAAGTTCTTAAGCCAATACTTATATGTCACCTATCAAATGACCCTCAGTCCTTCATCGTCCTGGGTGACCTCTTCTGGACACTCTCCACAATAACAATGACCCTCCTAACCTGTGGTACCTAAATGTTTGGAAGTAACTTTCAAGATTTCAATAATATGGATTTATTTAATGCCCTGGATTATGAAGATACTTGCAAATTCAGGAAATGTTAAGGTAGGTACAGTTGGCAATGAGTAGACCTCTTTGGCTAAAGCATAGGGATTTGTTTAGGGGAAAGGTAGGAGTTAAGGCTGGATAGGACAAAGATTAGTTTGTGGAGCAGTCTTGAATGCCAGAAAAAAGAGTTTGGATTTTATTCTCAATGGATGGGGACTCATGGAAGCAAAAGAAGGACATGTCAAAGATGTTTTAGGAAGACTTCATGTGGCAACACTGTGCAGGATGGTTTGAAAGGGGACAGGGATCTGAAGCAATGAGATCACCTGGCATAAATAATCCTTTTTCCAGGATAAGTTGGATCAGATGGCCATTGATATTCTTACTGTGACTCGAATTCTGTGATTTAGTGACTCTATTATAGTTATACATTTCTCTAGGCATGAGTTGACAAGGATCTGAACTAGCGTGGTGACAGAATAAATCAGAAATGGAAAGGTTTTTGAAGGTGTAATCACAATGACGAATGGGAAGGGGAGTGGTATTTTGTAACAGTTTAAACATTTCAGACTGATTTCGTAGATTAGGGGGAACTCAAAGACATGGGAACTTAAAGCTGGATTTTGCAGGAGGGCAAAACGAGGGCACGAAGGAGTTAAATGACTTGCCAAGAAGAAAATGGGAATAGAACCGACCAACTTCTAGATTGCTGCTCTAACTAGGAGATGTTGTTCACTTCCCATTTTCAAGATGAATAGCACAATATAGTGTAAGTACTAAGTATTATCATTCCTCATACCAGGCTTTTATTGCTTGTTTGACGCCACTGGGTAACCTGCATTCAGTGACATTTGCAAATCTAAGAAACACCAAATTATCGCTGTATCTCACGTGACTCATCACAGGTCTGACATTAATCACTGCATTGTGTAAACTCCATCATCAGGGCACATTACCCATTTTTTTTAAGTTTCCCAGTAGATTACTTCCCTCAATTCCAGGGTAGTGCCAATGCATCTCTGCAAGTTTGACTTCGCCAGTTGCCTGAAGTGACTTGCAGCCAAAACAGCCTTTTCTTGAGTTTTTGCAATCAGCCTGTATTCTCTGTATAAACACTAGTTTGGGCTTTTATTTTTAGATTCTTCTAATATGCCCTGATAAATGTGTTCCTCTTAAGAGCTTGTCAGGAACAGAGGTGATTGATACACTGTTCCAAAGGAAGGAGAAAAAATGTTGGCTCTGCCATTGGGACAGATTACATAAATAATGTTCTAAGGCTAATCTGTACTAAATGGATTTTATATTTTAAATGCCCTCCACTGCCATGTGAGTATGAATCACATTTCTTCATCAGAATCATCATGAGGGCTTCCTTGACCTGTGAAATCTAACAAATAAATATAGGAAGCAAAGTGGGCAATGGATCCTCTAGCAATGTGGCTCCAGGTGTGTGTACATTTATTAGTAGGGGCATTGTTTATTCTGCAGGCTCATAAATCATCCTCCCACATAAGAAGAGCTGCCAACTAGAAATAAAGGACTGTCCTTGGTTGTGAGAGGGGCCTGATTAGAAAGGTGCTCCTTTTTCCATGCCAGATGGCTAGGGCTTCAAGTCCCTTTTCACTTCTTTCTGTTTGAGTTGTGGTTCTTGCCTGTGATGCTTTTGTCTGTCTTACCTCATCCCATGAAATACAGTATAGGAATGGAAAATTGTAGTCAGATTTCCTAATGGTTCAGCATGATAATTTGTTTCTGTCCTATGGAGTAGTCTACCAGAAGAGAAAAAATGAGAATAGAAAGAAATTCCATTGTTTCAACAAGTGAAGGACCACTGCTACTACTTTATATAAGAATAACAGATTTGCAATGTGCTTTATGCTCATCATTTTATTTGGGCCTCACAATAGCCTTGTAAGGTAATTGCTACAGGTATTTTTAATCACTATTTTGCTGATAGAGAAACTGAGGCTCAGAGTGTTTAAGTGATTTATCTTAGTAATAAGGAAGTAAAATATAAAGAAACTAGGTAGCCTCTCTGGGCAAAGAAGCCAACCTTTATTAACAGAAAAAAGGTGGTGTCTACAGTCTGCCCAGTACAGCCTGAGACCTCAAATAACAGAATTCACAGTTATTTACAGTTCTCTTGATTCATGTTTGGTGCAAGCACACTAGCTATGACTCAAAGAGCAGACCTGCCCTTTTACTCAAGCAAGCCTATTGCTCAAACATGCCATGATATCTCAATACACAGATCTTTTACTCAAGCATAAGCTGAAAGTCTTGTATTTGTAGGTGTGTTTTTACATCATTGGTTAGGTCCACATTTTCCCCAGTATATTTTAATATAAATATTTTTACGGTGACATTCCTGAGATCAACTGACACAGGTATTTACCTGGGACTACATCATAGTTTCAGCCATACACAGTTATAGGTGAAAATCTGTGCATAACTGAAACCATGTGCAGCCACACAGGTTTTCACTCCATATAAATCACATAGATACTTCTTATCCTATTAAAATTATTTCAGCTGATAGATGAATAGCAAAACAAGGTGCTCAATGCATTGATTATTAATTTTACTCATTACAGAGGCAGCCATGGTAGAGTAGAAAGAGCATACACTCTCTTGGGGCAAAGGACCTGGGTTCGAATCCCACCTCTGACAGTTTACTACCTATGTGACATTGGCATGTTACCTTGACTCTCCTTGCTTCAGTTTCCTGAGTATAAGATTAGAGAGCCTCATACAGTAGCCATTGACCTATTATTCTCAGATCTATCATCACACCAAAGTACTCAGTGTTCGAGATAGAATTCAAGTCCAGATCTCCCCTGATTCTGAGACCTGTACCTTTTCCAATACCTCATGCTGCCTTTCTAATATTCTTAGGAATGAGATAGGGATAGGAATCAATTGTGATTTTATTGGTTTAGGAAGCTCCTGGGAGAAGACATTAGCTGGCATTCTTTGCAATTTACCAAGATTAAGAGGTTAAATCTGTTAAGTGAGTTGGCCAGCACATATCAGAGGGAAAACCTGGATCCAGGCCTTTGCTTTAAGTCTAATTCTCTGACTACTATACTACAAGTTCTCCTCGTACTTAGGATAATACAATAGACATTTATTAATTAGCTACCAAATACAGAGAGCTGTGATGGATTCTGGGGTGACACAAAGCCTTAGGAAACTTATATTTTAGCAGAAAGATAAGGAACATACTGCTGTAGTATACAATATTATATGCCTGACTCTTGTGTACCTTGATTATATCCATCTGCTTTGAGACAGTCTTATTGGATCCGAAGCTTCTTTCTAGAGTGTATTCAAAAGTGAATCTTAGTCAAAAGCGCATATTCAGTGATACTAATAAATCAGACAGACCACTTCATTCTGCCAACAGATTGCGTAGGAAATGTATGTTAAGGGGACAGGAAAAAAATGACTTGATTGGAAAGTAGTTGATTTAGTGACGGCTGATTTTATCCACATCCATACATCCCCTAAAGGAACCAGATAAAGCAGTTACCAGCGGTCACTCTGCCCAGGTAGTGAGATGACCGCAGAGTGACCAACAATCCATCATTAGTGTTTCTGTGGTCAGTAATGACCATCTCTATATATGATTAGTTAGACATTGCTGATGTAGGTATAGAAACTATTTCTCTGGACACAGAGAAATACACTGAATGTCAAGTTCATGTTCAACCATATCAACAAGACTCCAAGCTAGGGACTGACAATGTATGGAAGGCAAGAAAAAAAATGTTACCCGGCTCTATCCATTCTGTTGTTCTGTTGTCATCTTGTTCCTACCTTCATAGCATCTTTTGTATACACTCCCTTCTTGCAACCACACGGTCATCACCCTGGTACATGCCTTCCTCACTTCATGCCTAGATCATTGAATAGCCTTCTAGTTATTCTCCTTGCCTTGAGACTCTTCCCACTTCAATCCAGCCTCAGCTCAGCTGCCACACAGCTAATTTTCCCCAAGTGCTATTCTGACCATGTCATCTCCCTACTCAACACCAGTAGATCTGTATTACCTCAGAGATCCCCTTTGTATCCTGGCCCTTTTCTACATTTTCAGTCTTCCTACACTTTATTCCCTAACACTTACTCTGTGATCCTCCTTGCTTTGCCTCACAAAAGACATCGATCTGTCAACTCTCATTCTTGTCCTTGACTGTCCCACCTGACTGGAGTGTCATTCCTCCTCATGTCTTCCTATTGGCTTTTCTGGCTTTCTCCAAGACTCAAGTCAAACTCTACATTCTTCAGGAGAAGCCTTTGTTCCCATACTCCCCTTGCCCAAAAATTTCTAGTGCCTCCCCTCTGAGACTACTTTTCAAAAAGAGTGTTTGTATAGACAAATATATTTTATTTATAGTAATGTGCATGTTATTTCCCCCATTCTACTGTAAACCCCTTAAAGCCAGGAACTTCTTAATTTTTTTAATTTATTTTTGAATTTCTTTGTATCACTAACACTTAACATAATTTCTAGCAAATAATAATTGCTTAACAAATACTTATTTAAGTGGGAAACTAGGTGGCCTAGTGAGTATAGAACTGAACCTGGACTAAGGAAGACTTGAATTCAATTGTTATCATAGTATCCAGGGGTCAGAAACCTGCAGCCTCCAGCCGTATGTGGCCCTGTAGGTCCTAAAGTTTGGCCCTTTGACTGAATCTAAACTTCACAGAACAAATTCCTTTAATAAATGGATTTGTAAAATTTGGACTCAGTCTAAAGGCTGAACCTAAGGACATGTGGCCTCAAGGCTGCAAATTCCTCACCCCTGTTGACACTTACTAAATAAATGCTAGGTATTAAACTGTAGGAAAACAGACTACTTGTGCACTGTTGGTGGAGCTGCAAATTGGCTCAGCAATTCAAAAAAAATTGGAACTATGTCCCCCAAAATCCTAAATTGTGCACACCCAGCAATGCTACTACTAGGCCTATATCCAAGAAGACAAACAAGAGAAGAAAAGAATCTAAATGTACAAAAATATTTGAAGCAGATCTTTTTCTGATGCTAGAAATCTATAAACTAAGGGAGTTTCTATCAATTGGGGGATGGCTCAACAAATTAATGTAATAGGATACTATTTTGCTATAGGAAATCAAGAAAAAGATGGACTCAGAGAAACCTGGTAAGTGTCCTATGAACTCATGCAAACTGAAGTGAAAAGAACCTAGAGGACAACTTATAATAAAAACAATTTATAAGGACGAGAGAACTCTGATCAATAAAATGATTAATCATTATTCTAGAGGATTTATGATGAAAAATGCTACCTACATACTGAGAGAGAGAGTGTTTCAACAATCCAGCTAGCAGCTTTTGTGGGGGTGAAAGACAAACAGAAGCCCAACAACAAGCACACCAATCACACTGCAAAAGCACAGGTTCTTTTGATCTACTTTAATAAGGAAAGCAACGTTAAAGGGTTGACAAGCTTACATTAATTCAGCATACAAATATCACTCACTTAGTTCAAGGGAAAAAGTCAGCACCCTGAACTTCAGAGCAAAATACAAACAAATTACAAACATCAACAGACAGACCAAATACAGATTCATAGTTACCAACATCTAGGTTCAGCCCGGGAGCTCACAACGTGGGCTGGCCCAGAGTCACACACACCACCACTGCTGTGGGTAAGAGCTCCAAATAAGAGAAAGCCAACCCCTGGTTTTATATCTTTTTCAGGGTCAGGGGTGAGTCAAACATATCACTCAAACGCATGTGTAAACTAGGCCCTCCCTTAGCCCCACCTGGGGCCCCACCTTGGTTACCAAGTCATACCCACATAGGTTTAGCACCTAATTGGGGTTTGGGCCTGGGGCTTAGCACCTAGTAAGACTCAAAGACACTTAATTAATCATTTTAAAACAGTAAGAAAGCCCCAACTCAACTGATAGTACAGAGAGGTGATGGACTCATTTTGCAGAATGAGAGGTATATTTTTGAATGTGGATGATATGTTTGCCTACACATATTTGTTACAAAAGAGTTTTATTTTTCATTTTTTTTCCCCTAGTGTTGAAGGCAATGGGAAGAAGAAAAAAAATTAAAGTTGATGATAGAAAAATAAATAAATGTTTACTGACTATTAACCAACTAGCTGATGATCTCCCTTTTAGTGGTACAGACACCCATCACTGCCTATGCTACTTTTTCCTGGATAACTCTCAGGAGAGATGCAGTATGTGGCTACATTTATGTCTATTCTGAGAGACATTATGGCCACTGTCATGTTCAGTGCACCAAAAGAATAAGGATGCAGTTTGGTGTCCAGTCTTCAAAAATTATAATGCCTCCATTTCCTCTCTTGTCACTCACTGCATTCTAAACCCTCTGCATTCTGGCTTCCAAACTCATCATGCACCCTGAATTGGAGGCAGTGAGGTGATCTAGTGGAGAGAGCACTGGCCTGGAGTCAGGAACACCTGACTTCAAGTATGTCCTAACACACTTAAGTTGTGTGCCCACAGACAATTCACCTAACCTCTCTTTGCCTCAGTTTCCTCAACTGTAAAATGGGAATAATGACAGCATTTGCCTCCAAGAGTTATGAGGATCAAATGAGAGAATATTTTCAAGCATTTAGCCTAGTGCCTGGCATATAAGAGCATGATATAAATGCTTATTTTTTTCCACTCCCTTTCTTTCCCTAAATTTCTCTGTTCAAAATTACTAATAATCTCTTAATTATCAAATCCAAGGGACTTTCATCCTTCTTGATCTCTTTGTGGCATTTGATACTTTTGACTACCTTCTCTTCCCAAATATTTTCTTCATTTACTGTTTGGTTTTTTTTTTTTTTTTACGTTGCCCTGTCTTAGCTCTCCTTTTACCTTTCTGAAAATTCCTTTTCATTTTTCCTTTACTGGATCTTCACTCACATAATAGTCACTAACTGTGGAATGTCCAGCAAGGCTTCATCCTGGAGGCTCTTTTGTCTCTATATTACCTCATTTGGTCACCTCATCATGTTCTCATGAGTTCCATTAGCAGCTCCATTAATATTATGCTTACATCTATATATCCAGGCGCAGAACCCACAAAATAGCAGAGGGAAGCAGGGATTCAGCCCAGGACAGCCTGGATGGTCGCTGGATGATGTCTATCACACACGGAGCTGAGGGGAGCAGAGCTCATCGTGGGAGGCAGCAGGACCAACCAGACTAGGAGGCGGGAAGGACAGGCCCTAGCACCCTGAATCAGTGAGCTGGGGCAGTTACCAGACTTCTCAACCCACAAACACCAAAGACAACAGAGAAGGTTAGTGGGAAAATTTGCGGGGGACAGAGTTCGTGGTTTGGCCACTGCCCCAGGGGCAGCAGGGGAAGTGTAGCTACAGAACTACAGCTGCAGTTACTTCCGGCCCCAAGCCCACCTGGTGGGAGGAATTAAGTGGCAGATCAGAGCAGGAGTGCAGAGCCTGCTGAAGATTTGCATCAGGTCCAGGCTGGTGGTTCTTGAGGAAGGAAGAGTGCTGGTGTGGCAGAGCTGGCTGTATAGAAATAGCTCTGAAATCAACAACGCATCACCTCAAGCTTGGAACAAAGTACTCTTTGCTCTACAAGCAGTCATACCCCCACGAAAAACTCAAGGGTCAAGTAAGTTGGCTGGGAACATGGCCAGGCAGTGAAAACACACCCAGATTCAGTCTCAGACTTTGGAATCCTTCTTTGGTGACAAAGAAGACAAAAACATATGGCCTGAAGAAGTCAACAAAGTCCAAGAGCCTACACCAAACGCCTCCAAGAAAAACATGAACTGGTCTCAGAGCTCAAAAAGGATTTGGAAAAGCAAGTTAGAGAAGTAGAGGAAAAATTGGGACAAGAAATGAGAATGATGCAAGAAAATCATGAAAAACAAGTCAATGACTTGCTAAAGGAGACCCAAAAAAATACTGAAAAAAATATTGAAGAAAACAAAACTTTAAAAAAATAGACTAACTCAAATGGCAAAAGAGCTCCAAAAAGCCAATGAGGAAAAGAGTGCCTTGAAGGGCAGAATTAGCCAAATGGAAAAGGAGGTCCAAAAGACCACTGAAGAAAATACTACCTTAAAAATTAGATTGGAGCAAGTGGAAGCCAGTGACTTGATGAGAAATCAAGATTTTATAAAACAGAACCAAAGGAATGAAAAAATGGAAGACAATGTGAAATATCTCATTGGAAAAACCACTGACCTGGAAAATAGATCCAGGAGAGATAATTTAAAAATTATTGGACTACCTGAAAGCCATGATCAAAAGCAGAGCCTAGATATCATCTTTCAAGAAATTATCAAGGAGAACTGCCCTGATATTCTAGAGCCAGAGGGTAAAATAGAAACTGAAAGAATCCACAGATCGCCTCCTCAAATAGATCCCCAAAAGAAAACTCCTGGGAACATTGTCACCAAATTCCAGAGCTCCCAGATCAAGGAGAAAATACTGCAAGCAGCCAGAAAGAAACAATTTGAATATTGTGGAAAAACAATCAGGATAACACAGGATCTGGCAGCTTCCACGTTAAGGGATCGAAGAGCTTGGAATATGATATTCCAGAGGTCAATGCATCTAGGATTAAAACCAAGAATCACCTACCCAGCAAAACTGAGTCTCATGCTTCAAGGCAAAATATGGATTTTCAATAAAATAGAGGACTTTCAAGCTTTCTCAGTGAAAAGACCAGAGCTGAAGAGAAAATTTAACTTTCAAACTCAACAATCAAGAGAAGCATGAAGAGGTAAAGAAGAAAGAGAAATCATAAGGGACTTACTAAAGTTGAACTGTTTTGTTTACATTCCTACACAGAAAGATGTTGTGTATGATTCATGAGACCTCAATATCATAGTAGCTGAAAGGAATATGCATATATACATATGTGTGTGTGTGTGTGTATACATATATATACATATGCATGTGTCTATGTATGTATATATATATATATATACACACACACACACACACAGACACAAAGGGCACATGGTGAGTTGAATATGAAGGGATGATATCTAAAAAAATAAAATCAATTTAAGGGATAAGAGCAGAATATATTGAGAGAGGGAGAAAGGGAGAGATAGAATGGGGTAAATTATCTCGCATAAAAGTGGCAAGAAAAAGTGGTTCTGTAGGAAGGGAAGAGGGGGCAGGTGAGGGGGAATGAATAAATCTTGTTCTCATCAGATTTGACCTGAGGAGGGAATACCATACACACTCAATTGGGTATCTTACCCCACAGGAAAGAAGGAGGAAGAAGATAAAAAAGGGGGGATGATAGAAGGGAGGGCAGACAGGGGGAGGAGGTAATCAACAACAACAAACATTTTCGAAAAGGGACAGGGTGGCCTATGTTGAATTGCTTGCCTTCTTAGGGAGGGTGGGTGGGGAGGGAAGAGGGGAGAGAATTTGGAACCCAAAGTTTTAAAAACAGACATTCAAAAACAACAACAACAAAAAAAAGTTTTTTCATGCAACTAGGAAATCAGATACACAGGCAATGGGGCATAGAAATTTATCTTGCCCTACAAGAGAAGAAGGGAAAGGGGGATGGGAGGGGAGTGGGGTGACAGATGGGAGGGCTGACTGGGGAACGGGCCAACCAGAATATATGCAGTCTTGGAGTGGAGGGAGGGTAGAAATGGGGAAAAAATTTGCAATTCAAACTTTTGTGAAAATCAATGCTGAAAACTAAATATATTAGATAAATTAAAAAAAATAAAATAAAAATGCAGAGAAGAGAATAGAGGAAGTTCAGAAGGAAGTACAAGCAAACAAAAGTTTTGAAAGTAAAATGTTGAATTTAGAAAATACTTTAAAAATTAGTGTCATGAAATAGAAATTCATGTTTTCACATGCAAAAAAAAAAGATCTATATATCCAGGCCAGCATCCCCAGCTTCTTATTGAACATTTCTAATTGTATATCCTGTAACAGTCTCAAATTCAATGTGTCCAGAATAAACTTCATTATATTTTCCTCAAAACTTACTTGTCTTCCTAACATCCCTATGGTCATCCAAGGTATTATTATCCTCCAAATCACCCAGGGCCACAACATTGATGTCATCCTCTACTTACGCTTACTTACCGCATGTATCCAATCACCTGTAAAGTCTTGGCATTTCTATCCTCACAGTATTTCTTTTGTATGTCTCCTCTCTTCTCACACAAATACCATCATAGTTCAGGACTTCATTGCCTCTATATGTGTCACACCCCCTGCTCAATATACTGCAGTTACTTCTGATTACCTCCAATATCAAATACAATCTCCTTTGTTTGCCATTTGAAGCGCTTTCCTACTTTGCCTCATCTTTCCTCTTCAGATTTATTCCACATTGCTACCTACACTTACTCACTCTACGATCTAGCCAAACTGATATTTGTGCTTTTACTCACATGTGATCATCTTCATGACTTCACACTGATTGGCATGCCGGGTATTCTTTGGATCTTTACTTCCACAACTTAGCATCTCTAACTTCCTTCAAGATTTAGCTCTTGTGCCACCTTCTGTAGGAGGATTTTTCTGTCCTCAGAGTTCCTAGAATCTTCTCTCTCAACAAATTCCCCCCACCCCTAAGTTTACCTTACCATACTCTGCATGCATCTGGTATTTATCTTTTTATATACATGTTGCTGCCCAAATTAGGATGTCAGAATCTTCAGGTCAGCAACTATTTTGCTTTCCTTTTTGTATTCCCAGGTCTTAACTTAGTAGGAGCTTAATGTTTATTGAGATTGACACAGTAAATTCTAAATGCTTATTGATTGAAATAAAGAAATGAAAGAAAAAATAACAATTTAAATTAATTCAAATAACTTGGTAAAGGGAAGGCAAATGAGGGAGGTGTCCTATGAGAATAGCTTAGCAATATAATAGTTTAAATAAATCTAATTGCAAAGACAAAGCAGTAAAATACATTGGGGATGGGCTGACATATCCAATCCAGATGGATTTCTAGGAGAGTTCTATCAAAGTTTAAAAATTCAATATCCAAATGGATCTGTTACCTTATCAATTTGGGATTTTTCTCCAATGACGCAGCTTACAACTCCCTCATATCTGCCCTTCTTGTGTGACTCTTACCCATATTTTCTTAAAAATTTTCCCCAGAAAGTCCACCCAAGGTCCTAAAGGCCTTTCTCCTTTTCTTGCAGGTTCATGAGGGTATCAGTGGAGCACTTTAGCTATTTACTTGATATCCCTTGCTCATATCACATAACCAGTATACCTTCATAGGAGTTACTCATTAGTTGTGCGATTCAGACTCCTCACACTCCCTTTCTCCTTTGCCCTCTGTGCCACATTCATCTTTATTTCTTCAGAGCCAAAAATGTCCCATGACTGTTCTGACACACTTATTATGGGACACATTGCCAAATAGTGACTATGGTAAAATGTTAATATTAAAAAGGTAGGCTTTGGTTTTCATAGGAAGGATGAGTTCAGTTAAAGAGATGAATAATATCTGGAAAGTAATCCAATTCACTTTTATCTTATTTTTCATCCTTGGGCCCAGTTAATTGTCCATATATACTGTTTATTCCTGATGTACATACTATTGGACAAGGCTCTCCAAATACAAGCCGAAATCTGGGCAATAGACATTCTTCATCCAGTCAGTCTCCTCTGAGAGGACAGTCAAGCCGAAAATCCTTTGAGCTGTTACAGAAATCATCAAGAAAAGCTCTTTGATGTTCTATGCCTTGATACAATCAATATAACCTCATTCACAAAAGGGATATCTTGAAGACTTCACCTAACAAAAGGAAACCTCTTCAACCCAGATACTTTGCTGGATCTAGCATAGTCACCCAAGGGCATTCAAGGAGAAAAATGGAAGGAGGACTACAAACAAAATAGAAATGGAAAATATATACAAAAGTATATTTTTCATCAATGGCAGGAGAATTCATGTGGAGAAACAAAAGATCAGAATTTCAAAAATGATAATAAAAGAATGGAGGGGGTAATAGCATTTTCAAATTATGTTAAAAAGCAATAATTATCAAAGGAATCTAGTACTGGTTAATTTTTTTTAAGTTGATCATTGCTACATAGCAGAAACAATTACATATAGTAGTATAGTATAGATAAACCTAGGGAAACTAACTATTGGAACCCAAGGAAAACCAGAAAGTAGCCTGACAGAAGTTAGGTTGAGACTAACTTATACCACTGTATGTCACAATGAGTTCCAAATGCACATATTCCCTAGAAGAGAAAGAGAGATAGATAGAGAGAGAGAGAGAGAGAGAGAGAGAGAGAGAGAGAGAGAATTGAGGAAAGTACTGTACTTTTGTAATTTTGCCTAGGGGAGAAAGTTTAACTACACAAAGGACAGAAGTGAGTAATCACTGGAAATAAAATGAAAGATTTTAATCACATAGAATTGAAATTATTTCACACAAACAAAATCAATGCAGTTAAAATTAGAAGAGAAGAAGTTGATCCAGTAAAAATGTATGTGTGAAATAGCTTTTATAAGACCCTAATGACCAAAATATCAAGAGAATTGATATTTATACATACAAATAGTGTAAGTTACTTGGGAGGACAGTCACTGTTTGCGGTTTTGTGAATTAGTCTATCTGCTCTCAAAAATAATTTTTAACTATACCTGAAAAGTCATTAGATTATATATAATGTTTGGCCCAATGATACCATTCCTGGCACATACCACAGAAATCAAAGATAAGCGGAAAGGAAATTCACATAAATATTTATAAGTATATATATGTATTTATACATAAACACTCTCTGTTTCAGCAAAGAATTGTAAACAAAGTGGTTATCAGTTGTAGAGTAAGTGAACAAATTTTGACAGATGAATGTGTAGTACAAGTCTGTTATGTGCGCAAAGCATTCAGTTGATGCAGTTTTAGGAAAGTTATGAGGGAAGAGAGTGAATTATTAGGAGTGGCAAAGTTAGAAAATAAACAAATAAAGATTAATAAAACTAATTTAGAGAAAAGTTTAGAAGTTAATAAGGACAAACATTTTTGTACTACCTCATTAAATTTAACATATTATTAAGAAATAACAGAAGTCCATGTTTTCATAGAAAGTCTTTCTTGTTCCTCTTTCAATATTAGAATGTTTGTGTTGATGTTTCTTTGATTCTTAATAGGAAAGAAAACTTTAATTTTAAAATGCAAGGAGAGATTTAAACTAGATGATTTCTGGGCTCTTTTCCAATTTTAATTCCTAAGTAAAGGTAGGCTTTTTAAGGAAAAATTCTACAAGGGATCACATCTTTAGGGTCACTCAAGTAATTACTAAAATGTGAGAACATATAAGGTTCCATTGTGTTAATTGTTTATTGATTTGAAGAAAACATCTAATGTGACAAGTCAAAATACACTCTTATAAGCTGCCTTTAGTAAAGGTGTCTGTCATGTCCCTATCAATGTTTTGTTGTTTTCTGTAGACCTAGCTGGATCCTTCCTTGTATCGTCTATGGGCACGCATCACCAAGTTGTGGTCTTTTATAGCCAGCCTGGCCAGGGTGAAAAAGTGCTTAATGTTAAAGTTGCAGTTCTTGAGGCAAGAACTGCTTCTATAGAAGAAGGTATTAGATTAAAAAATATATATTGTACAGGAATGGCTAACAGGACAATATTACCCATGATTCTTTGCTTAGAGGATGTGACAACCTTTGGAAGACTAAGACCTGTCTCAGCTGGTGCTTGAAGAGAACATCTCTCACTTTCCAGGAGGCATCATAGACCATAATGAAGTTGAATAAAATTGTACTCAGAAAGAACCATGGGATCTGATTCAACAAGACCATCAGAAGCCCAATGATAATTTCCAATAATGAGTTCTCTGCTTATAACACCAAGTGACAAAGCTGTCTCCTTGTATTCAATCATAGATTCAAGCAGACATTGTGGAAATGAGACCCTATTGATTTGCCCCTTCTGGTCAAACATGTAAGTATTAATCATTCTCACCTGTCAGTGTTGTAGAAATAAGGGAACATTAAAGACCTATAGGAAACAAAAGTAAAAATAGTTGCCACACTCCCTTCAATTTCTCATGTGTGGACTGTCAAGAAAATAGGTGCCATCATGAGTAATTGTGTGGTCTTAACTAATAATGAGGTAATAGCAAAAATACTACTTCTATAGCTCTCTAATGTTTGCAAAGCACTTTATCTATGTCATTTCAGTTGATCCTCATAGCACCCCTATGTGGTATGTGCTATTATTATCCCCCTTTTACAGGACAGACAGCTGAGGCCAACAGACTAAGTGGTTTACATGAGGTCACATAAATAGCAAGTGAGATTTGACCACATCTTCTTGCCTCCAAATACATTTCTCTATGACCTTCACCACCTAGCTGCCTAGCTTCTGGTCAACCCTGGTATGGTCATCTTGTTTGAACAAATCAGGTAGCCTCCTAGAAGCTGTTACATGGTCATCAATATAATCAATGCTTTCAATCTACATTTACCACCAAACATCAGGAGACCTTTTCTGGTTCTATTCTGCTTTGCTTGTATCTTCTCCTCTGATAATAATGAGGCACAGCCTGCTTTTTCCTTACAGAGGAAGAATTTTATTATACTGTCAAAGTCCTGCCCTTGGAGTACTTCCACAGCCCCCTGTCTTGGGCCATAATTTGATCCAATGATATTTTGACAGTTTGATGGTTTCATAGTTTCCATTATTTTATTAACAACATTTTCATGGGTCCTGATTCTGAGGTGGTAAAGAAGGTCCTATATTCATTACTGACAGGCCTTGGGGTATGACTTGGGCCTGTGAATCAACCTAAGGTCCAGTGCTTTGCTGAAACTGTAGAGGCCCTAGGCATCTTATGGCATGGGTCCAAGAAGAATTTTTTCCAACAATTGAGGGGAGTATTTTTGGCCCTGAAATCCCTAAAATAAGGGAGCATTTACCCAAATAGAAGGGCCAGTGTTTGAGGTCTGTTTGGATTCTGACAATGGCATACCTCTCAACCCAATATCCTGCTGTGCTCCTTACATCACGTAACTAGGAAAAGATACCTTTGAAGATTAGAGATAAAATTGATATAAACTCTTGTATTTGGCATTTAAAGATCTTGGTAATGTAGCCTCTGTCCACTTTTCCAGGCTTCTAATGTTTTACTTCCCTGTACTCATTGGAGTCAGGAAGACTCATCTTCCTGAGTTCAAATCTGGCCTCAGACACTTACTTACTAGCTGGGTGATCCTAGGCAAATCACTTTACCTTGTTTGCCTCACTTTTGTCTTCTGTAAAACAAGCTGGAGAAAAAAAATGGCAAACAACTACAGTATCTTTGCCAAGAAAACCCCAAATGGGGTTATGAAGAGTCAGACAAAACTGAAATGACTCAACAACAGCTCACTTTACAATCCATCTACACCAGTCTATTTATCTGCTCACAAATCTCCATATCCATGCCTTTTTACTGGCTGTCTCCCATGACTAGGGTGTTTTTTCCCCCTTACTTGTCTCTTAGTTCTTTTTTTTCTGGCTTCCTCTAGAACAATTCAAATCCCTTCTTCTAAAGGGGGCTTTTTTTTGGTACTAGTACCTTCGCCTCTGATAATAACTTTATCTAATCTGCATATATGTAGAATGTACCTTCTGATTTATATATCTCCTCCACCATCAGAATGTAAGCTCCTTCTCTTTGTGGTAGCAAAGAATTGGAAACTGAGGGGATGCCCATCAGTTGGGGAATGGAAGAACAAGCAAGTTGTACTAAATGATTGTGATTGAATACTACTGTGCTATAAGAAACAACAAGAAGGCCTGGGTTCAGAAGAACCTGGGAATATGTATATGAACTGATGCAAAGTGAATTGAGTAGAATAAGGAAAATACTGTACACGGTACCACCAATACTATATTGACGATCAATTGTGAAAGACTTAGTTACTCTGACCAAAACAACGATCCATGACAATTCCAAAGGACTCATGATGAAAAATGTTATCTAACTCCAGAGGGGTAACTGATTAACTCTGAGTATAGATTGAAGCATATTTTCTTCCACTTTATTTTTTTTTAATCATGGGCAATATAAATGAATATTGATGACACCAGGGAACCATAAGGTTTTAGGGGTGCTTGGGACCCCAAAATGCCAACAAAATGGGTCCTGCTCAAATGAGTTCAACTCAAGACTTCTCACAGCCAAAGAAAGACAAAGTTTATTACAGTTTCACCATATTGGGTAGTCTTAAGAAATCTCACCATTTGTGCTGCTCATTTTCACAAGGGTGCCAGATTCAATCTGATGTAGATTGAATCTGAGCACCTTCATGGAGACAAGAAGAAACTTATACACAGAAAAATTGTGGAAGAGATCTAGGGTGGTCCTGGGGTGATGGGAGGAGGGGTTTAGGGAGGGTCTTGAGGAGGAGTCTAAGGATGATCATGATGGGACTGGGGTGAGGTCAGACTTCAGGAACCAAGAGAATAGGATTAAGAGTGGGAAGTGGCTGAAGGTTACCTAGACATAATAGACAATGTAGGGCTAGGTTAGTTTAAACATAACAGATTTGGGCATAGGCACTTTGATAGGATGAAGGGTGGGAAGTAGCTGGGGCAAAGGAGGGTTTTGGGAAACATAAAGGAAAGGCTTATGGCCTCAGGCAAAAGCCTCATCTAGTAGGAAGATTCAAGGAGAGTTAAAGGGAGGCTCCCAGCATCTAAACCCTATCAAATATGATACATGACTTCATACATACAATAGGTATCATGTTGCTTACCTTCTCAATCGGTGGGAGAAAGGACGGAGGAGAGAGAGAATTTGGACCTCAAAATAAAGAAAAGAATGAATGTTTTCAAAAATAATCATAAAGTAATAATAATTTGGAATCTTCCAAATATCTAGTAATAGGAGGAATGCAAATTTTAAAAAATCATAGGTTTTTACCTCACAAATAGCAAATTGGCAAAAATTACAAAAGACAAGAATAATTGGAGGGGCTGTGGAAAGACAAGCATGCTAAAGTACAGCATTGCTGGTGCAGCTGTCCATTAGTATAAATATTCTAGGAAGCAATCGGAAATTATGCAAATAAAGTGGCTAAAATATCCATACCCTTTGACCCAAAGATTCCATTGCTTGGCATATACTCCAATGAGGTCATTAATAAAAGGTTCAATATCCACCAAAAAGAAAAAAAAGGAAAAGAATGTAAGCTTTTTGAGAAGCTGAGGCCAACAGCTTCTTTGGGGTTTCTTTGTATCCATGGCACTTACAAAGTACCTTAATAAATGCTTGTTGAGAGACTGACAAGCCTTCACACTGAGTCTGTATGGTATCAGGAGCCCACTGTTCCTTGTTGCCTCTTGACTGGTATGATGAGGTCTTCTCTCTGTGTTATATAATACAGCGAATGTGAACAAAATTCCTCCCTGATTTTGGAAATAGCATTTGCTGGAAGGGGCAGCAAAGTTTTGAGATAGAACTAACTAGAATTCATCTAATCCACCCCCTTCATTTTATGGAAGAGGAAACCTAGATTCAGAGGAAGTGAAATGACTTATGTACAGTAACAAAGGTAATAAGTAGCAGAGTCAATGTTTTAATCCAGATCCACTGACTCCAAATCCAAAATCAGTACCTTTTTTGAAAAACTCTTCTTAACTAGTCACTACAGCTGTTTTTTTTTTTTTTTAACAAGATGCTATACAGAAAAGTGTACATTTTCAGGCTTTTTCCTATCCTGGGATGCATCAAAGAAAACAGTTATCTCTGCTATGTTTTCTCTTCTTAGGCACTGGATTTTGTTAGTCAATCTAATAGAGTTGTATGCTAATTACTTGAGGGGGCAGATAGCTTCCATAAGAAAGAATACACTCTTGGGTGTGGTGGCACTTGCCTGAGGTCCCTGCTGCTTCTGAGGCTCAGGCTAGTGAACAGCTTGATTTTGGGGGTTCTGATGTGCTGTGGAGCTAATGCTGATCATGTGTCTATGCTAATTCCATTACAAGTATGATGATAATGTAGGACCAGAGGATCAGACTACATAAGGAGGAATGAATTGACCCAGGTCAGAAAAACAAAGAATATTAAAGCTTCAATCCCAATCAATATTTGGATCAGGCCTGTGAGAAGCTGCTGCACATCCAGCTTGGGTGAGATACAAAGACCCACTCTAGCGAGAAAAATGTATTAGATCTGGGGCAAATATACATACATACATGTCTCCAATAAAGGGTGGAATTATGTGACCTAGTCAGTCTCAGTCTGTCACCATTTCATGGAAGAATGGGAGGCAGTGGAGTTGTAATGATTATAGTGGTTTAAGAAACATATTTTCTAAATAATTTAATCGTTTTATTAATAAGGCTAGCATGTTGTTAATAAAAGCATGATCATTTGACTATCTCTCTTTGACCTATCATAGTGTTTGTCCTTCATTCTCAAAGAGGACAAATAATATCAAGAAAGTGATTGACTTACAAGTGAATTGGATTTAAGTGAGGAAGGGCTGTGCAAAATCATCAGTCTCACTCTCTCCTCCAGGGTCATCTGAGTACAGTGTCAAGACATGTCTAGACTACTAGAGATGACCTGAGATGTGGTGGGAGACCTTTTGCTTTTTTAAGCTGAAGTCTTTCTCAGGTCTTAGTTCATCTGAGGAAATACCCATTCTGTGATTTAAGGCTAGGTAAGAGATGAGGCAAAAGATGGCCTAGTTTGTCTACTCAACAAATAAAAAAAAAAGTAAACTGAGTGGGGCTTTGAAGAGTAGTTGTTCAATGACATCATGTCACCCTTGGACAGAAAGACTTATCTCTATACCCAGTGGTGCCCCCCCCCATTTTGGGCAATCTATTCCAAGAATGTATGACCCTCCCAAACCTGAGCAGAACATAAGGGCTACTCTGCTTGGGTGGGATCTGAACAAGAAATTTAGTCCAGTCTCATTATCAGCAATATCTTTCAAGATAACAAACTTTTTAAAATCAGTACTTTAGAAAAAAGGGGGGACTATTGATCTCCCTAAATCATTGGTTATTAATAATCATTTCTCTCAGGGTGGTTGTGGTGGTGGTGGTACTGACTTAGAAAGCATGGATAGAAACAGCCAAAAAGAACTGGTGGATTCACAAATCGCCAAAACAAAACAAAAATCTGCATGTGCTTTTTTTCTGACATGCCTACCAAATATGTATTGGGGACTCCTGAATCTGATTGGTGCATTCAGAAAAGGGGCTACCTCCATTTGGCTGTTCTTAAATCAAAAATAGTCTCATCCACAGTGCCTCTGAGTCAAAAAACAAAAACAAAAACACAGTATCACAGAATTTTAAAGGTAAAAGGCAGCTTCCGGGTCATCTCATTTGACCCACACTCAAAAAGGAACCTATCGCTACTGGAAGAACCCCACTTCACTTTTGTATGATTTCATTGTTTAGAAGTTTGGGGCAAGATTGCTTACCTCCTAGAGTTTATATGAACTGTGTGTCTACATGTGCTGCAAAGTTTCTTAGAACCAGGACAAAGTGAAAAGTGGTGAGGGAGCTGACGAGGTACTTGTCTTCTTACCACTGGACAGTTTTATGAAGATAAGTTATTGTGGGTTAAGTTCACTGTTTGACCATGTACCTTTCAATCATTTCACAGATAAGAAATACATCTTTGGAGGAGTTAATAATAAGTTTTATTCTAGTCTAGTCTTCTCAGAAGGTTGCTGAGAATCAACTCCTACAGCATCCCCTAATCACCCCTCTGGAAGGGGCCTGCGAGAAGCGGGGGGCAACTACCCCTAAGTCTTGATGTGGTCACTCAAGCACAGCTGTCGCACTCCCTTAAATCCCCTCTAGCCTCAACGGGGACTGTTTGAGGCAGGTACATTCATTCCTCTATTTATTATCCATGGATTCTCCAACTCACTGACCAATGCCCACCTGTTTTATAGGGCACTGGACAAAGAAGGCATCTTGCCAAAATTAAGCTCATAAGTTAACTTTAGCAATATTGTCATTCTGCACAAATGTAGTAAATATCAATTATGTCACCCCTATATCTCACAGTGCAGCCTCAGTAGGACTGCCTGTGCTATGATTCTGGGAATTACTATCTAAGATCCTTGGGGATACTCTGGGAGTTATTATCTAACACCTGGAAACTAGACATTTGCCATGGCCATGGATCCTGAGAAACTGAACTCTAAAAGGATAACAAAATTCTCCTTACATATATTGATATATACTCATATCACCACTATGTATCCAATTAAGTTTGAGCTTGAGCAAAAATTCTGTACACAATTTGTTCTTCTGAACCTCATAGGATCATATGGCTATACCCACAAGTTGCCCCAGAGATACAATAGTTCAAGCATCTTATTTTACAATTGAGGAAACTGAGGCTCAGAAGACTAAATGTCCAAGGTCACACAGGTAGTAAAGAGTGGAGTCATGACTTGAACTCAGTTCCTCTGGCTCCAGAATCAATATACTTTTCACAGTCTTTTTGAACCTTAAAATGTGGTACTAGTCTCACCTTTTCCATTTCTCCAAATGTTTCTCAGCTATGAATAATTTCCACATAAAAAAATTACTGTCTTTGAATGACACTGAAGCAAAATCGTATGCCATTGTATTGTACCCATGGTTGTAGAGTTAACGTGGCTCATAAGGGAGACAATAAATAGGAAAGTATATCTGCCAAATATTTTCATCACTGTCATGGAAGATGTTTTGTTTGAAGTCCAAATAAAAGAAGGAATCCCTTCAATACGTGAAGTGTTCCTATTTGCAAATATCACTTTACTAACTGCATCACAACTCTTCATAATAGAAAACCTGATTTGTGAAATGCTCAACAATGAGAAAAAGATTAATCTGACTCCACACTAAAAAAAAAGCAAAGTGAATACAAAACAAGCTATGTATGTATTAGACAGATGAGTAGTAGATTCAATTCATCAATGAGTGCATTTTGAGCTGAACTAAACAACTTGGAAAGTATATAGGTTCCAGAATTGATAGGAATTATTATTTTGGATGTTATGAATTTTAGAAATATAGGTGATCTCAATCTGTTTGTTATTGCAAAAACCTATCTGTAATGGTAACAATCTATGATCTTGGAAGAACTAAAATTTTAGATATTTCAAAGTTCAATGGAAAGATACTTGACAAAAGAAAACAAAAAATTAATTTCAGAGGGACACAAAGAAACAGCAATTTTATACAAACCTTGTTAAACTTACTATGTAGTTTCAAAACATGGTGTCCTATTTAACCCTTTGATGTTGTTTGCATATTGGAATGCTAGCTTTTGATGACTAAGTTCACAATAAAAGAGACCATTAGAAAAAATTAAGTGACTTAAGTATGTTGAAGTTTGTTGTAAGTAAGGAGGATTGTGTTATCCTTCTTAGAGTTTAGTTTCCAATTGTTAGATATAACTTCCAGAATAGCTCCAAGGATCCTATATAATAATTGCTAGAATCAGTAATAGACAGCCCTACTGAGGCTGCTCCATGAGATATGGGGTGACATAATGTGATATTTACTATGCTTACACTGAATGGTGATATTGCTAAAGAAGATGCCTTCTTTGTTGTCCTCTAACGCAAACATGCACTGGTCAGTGAGGGAGAAATCATTTGGGATTTGGGTAATGCATAGAAGAATGTACCTGCATGTACCTGCCTCAACCGGCCCCCATTGAGGCTTGAGCGCACTTAGGGAAGTATATAAACTGTGATGCTGTGCCTGTCTTGATAGATTCCATTGAGAAGTAGGGCTAGTTGCTCCCCCACCCCTTTTGTTGGCCCCTGTGAGAAAGATAACTAGGAAATGCTGGAGGAGTTGGTGTGCCCATTATCAGCAACCCTTTTGAGAAGATTAGACTAAAATAAAATAAGATTATTAATGCCTCCAAAGCTGTCTTCCTGTCTTTCCTGTCTGACCAGATGAAGGGTGAACCTCTTAGAGGATGGAGTCCAAATGCTCCAGTGTCTCTCACGTATCTGTGAAACACTTGTTACCAAGGAAAATTTATATTTAAAAAGTGGCATAGTATACATTTTTGCCTATGTGAATAGTCAAGGTGAAACCATCAAACAATAAGAATGAGGTGTGAAAAATAGGTAGCCTTAGTAGCTTATTGGAAAGAGCACTGGATTTGGAGTCAAAAGACCTTGGCTCAAATCTGGACCCTGGTACTTAATCAATCAATAAATAAGCATTTACTTACTTACTTACACACACTTACTATGTGATTACCACTATGCGTTAGGTGCTGGAAATAGTGCTGGAAAAACAAAAAAGTGAAATAGCTGCTCATCTCAAAGGGCTTACATTTTATAAGGGGAAGCAATGAGCACAGTTCCTGGCATACAGTAGACACTTATTAAATGCCTGTTGAGTGACTATGAGAATATAATAAAAAAATAAGTACAAAGTAGTTTGAGATGTTCAGGAAAGGCTTCATGTAGAAAGCTGTGACTGAGCTGAACCTTGAAAGAAGTAAAGGATTCTTCTGTAAAACGGAGAAATGAGGAAGAAAGAATATATTCTAAGTATGGGACATAGGACATAGTACAAAGGAATAGAGATCAGAGATGGAGTGTCTTGTGAGAAGAACAGGCAGGAGTCCAATTTGGCCCGCTGGATGTAGTGTGGGAAAGTGAATAACGAACAATGAAACCAGAAGGTAAGTTGGAGCCAGGTTGTGAAGGACTTTTAAATTACCAACCAAAGGTATTTATATTAGCTCCTAGAGGTAATAAAAAGCCACTAGAGTTTATTGAATAGGGAAGTAATATGGCCAGACTCCTATTTTGGGAAATTAATTTTCGCGCTTAAGTAGAGGGTGGATTGGAGTTGGTGTGGCCTTGAGTAAGTTAATGGAACTCTCTAGGTCTCAATTTACTCCATTTTTAAAATGAGGAATTGGGCCAGGTGACCTCTGAGGTTTGTTTCAACTGAAATACTAAAGGAAGATGAGCAAGGGAATATAGGGACAAGAACACTGAGAAGCCTGACTTCGATGCTGATCTTCGTGACTTTGTACAAGTCACTTAAACTTACGGGGTTTTAGTTTCCTCATCTTTAAAATAATCGAGTTGACCCATATGCCTCAGTGGTCTCTTCTATTTCTGTCAAATATTCTAAAGCTCTCAAGGGAAGATGATAATGAATGGAAGGGCTATTATTTACAGTATTAGAGGGAACATTTATAATCAACAAACATTTACTAAGCCCTGACTATATGACAGGATATGTGCTAGGAACTAGGTACACAAAAACAAAAATGTAACATTCTCTACTTGCCAAGAGTTTAAAGTCAATCACCCTGATTAAATCACCAATTCAACAAGTTGCCAAAGTTAAGTACTAAACTAAGCTGCCAATGAGGAGGTTACAAAGATAAATTAGAAATGGTCCCTGCCTTTAAGAGTTTGTAATTTAAAAAGAGAGAAGACTGGTTCATGTAAATTACAATGCAAAATAGAATATAAGTGCGTTGAAGCCGTATAAACAGAGTGTGCTGGAGTCAACTGTAAAGCGCCTGTAAGAGCCAAATGTTAAATTGTTGGTGTAAGCATTTTTGAACCTCAGGAATTGGCAATATCTACAAGTGGTGACTTGATTTACTGTTTTGTTGATTTCTAGACTTAAGAAAATGTGAATAATGTAGATTAAATTTTAAGGTATATATGCATATACCTCCCTGCCTCCCAACCCCCAGCTTGGTTGTTAAATGTTTACCAGCACACCCTTGCCTTGCATTATAAAAGTGTTTGAGCTCAGCAGGAGTGCAGTAGAAAGCTCAGTGAATGAAGTCATCACCAAACTGGGTGCATGGTGACTTTAGGCTAATAATAATAACTTACATTTATATAGCACTTTAAGGTTTGCAAAGTGCTTTACATGACCACATTTGAGCCTCACAACACCCCTACATACAAAGTGCTACAAGTGTTTAGAGGACTATAAGATCTTTTGATAGTCTAATAATCATTGAAACCCCTAAAAATGAAACAGTTACTCTGATGCAATGTGACCCATTTCAGGGTTAGGGTTAGGGTTAGGGTTAGAGTAGGGAGGCCCACATTTAGAATTAGGGTTAGGGTTAGAGTTAAGGTTAGGGTTAGGGTTAAGTTTAGGGTTAGGGTTAGGGTTAGGGTCACAGTAAGCATTCAAGTTCAGGGTTAGCCTTTGGCTTAGGGTTCATAAACTTTTTTATTCTAAATAACCTAGAAAGGGGACCCACCTTCCTTCTCACTGGCCAATGCAGCCCTAGCCTTCTTCAAGCTTTTGCTCTCTTCACTTCCCCTCTACCTTCTGAGAATCTCTTTTTCCTTGCACAGCAGTGCTTTAAAAGGTTATTTAATTAGAGGATCTGAGTACAAATCCTGCCTATGACACTAACTAGTTGTGAGCCCATAGTGAAGTCAATTTATTGCTCTGATTCTCAGATTCCTGATCTTTAAAATAGTATTATTAGGCTGACAATCTCTAAGAAAACAATAATTCTAAATCAATCATCCTGGATCTCTTCCTATAACCACCTGGCTATTGTTTGGCACTCTAGCTTTCTCCTAAAGACAACACCACAACTCTTGACACTTTCTTTAAGGCTGGCTGGTTTTCTCAAACTCCCAAAACACAGGGCCAGGAGTTTTCACACACCTCATTCTTCTCTTCCACTTTGACATCCGGCCACCATCACTCATCAACCATTTCTCCTATTTTATTGTTAACTCTTAACCCATACAGATCCTGTGCCATCTAAAGGGCTCACATTTTTTTCTCCACCCCAACTTTTTCAAATACCTCATTCTTTTAGTTAGTCAGCCTCCTTGAGTTCTAAAACCTGTTTCTAATGTACCTCAACCATACATATTACTGGCTATATATTTGATGCCAGGCTTGGCTCACATGCTAGAATTATCATTTATAGCTCTGACCATATGAACTTTGAAAATAATTATTTGCTCTTGTAGTGTTAAAGTGATTAAGGTCTTCTCTGCCCATTCAGTAGGGCCTTTCCTTACACCCTTTTCTTAGTAGGTTTCAGGCCCCAAGGCCCCACTCTTTTGCTGTTTAGGTCATGAATGCTGTGAAACCCTCAGGGCCCTAAGAAGACATGCTAAGTTCACAGCCAATTGTATGAGCACTGAATTATAGCCACTCAGATGTGCATGAACTCAGCCAATCAGAGACCTGAGTTCTAGCCAATCAGATTCTGGCTGGATCTGTATATAAGGAGAGCCCAGAACTGCATACAACAGAATTGAGAGAAGGAAAATTGAGAAGTGGACATCGAGAAGACATTGAGGCAGCCAGCAATGAGAAAGTCTGCAGAGGGAAGAGTGCAGACAAGAGAGTTGTGGAGATCAAGGAGCTGAGAATCCATAGCAAAAAGAATTGGAGAACTGAGAATTCAGAGAAACCAGGAGACTGCAAGGACTCTGAGAACTGCAAGGGCTTTTAGAACTTCGGGACAAGACAAAGGCAAGCAGATGGTTAGGATCATGAGTGATTGTTTATGAGAAGGCCCTAGCTGAGGTGAACATTACAGGATGACTTTGGTTCTTTGGTATAATACTGTGTTATAATTTCCTTGTTGCTACATTGAGGTGGTCTTACTGGTTTTGGAATACAATTACAGCTATATTGAATTGGAATCATTGGTCTTGGGATTGGATACTCTGGTATCTAAATAAATGTTATACTTCCTCTGCCTTCTACCTAGAGAATTTTTCATACTTCGCAATTCCAAACCATACAGGCATGTTCATAGTCATCCTCGAGGTCATGGATCGGCTTACTGATACAGCTCTTCCTTCAACGTATTTTTCATTGATTTTTAAAATGAACTACACTAAAGACCTACTACACAATCATACACTGAAGTGACACTGAATTCTCACAACCTGTACCTGACAAACACTAGTTCCAGAAGGTCCTACCAATTTAGAAAGATAAGAGAGATGTCACATATGGGCTGGAAGTGGACACTTTGGCAGTTATTTGGAAGTAGATGAATTAAGTTTGGAGACATTCATCTCCTGAGAAATGTGCACCAGGTTATAGCTTTTTTTTTAACCATGATAATAAATATTTTTAATTTTTTTATAGAATCTATATAATTTGAACACAGAGGGACTGAGATGGAGAGACAGAAACAGAGACAGGGAGTGTTGGAGACAAAGGAAAAGAGAGAGTGAGAGGGAGAGAGAGAATATTTCTAAAGTCACATATCTCTGTTAGGCACAGATTTCTTTTTAAAAAGCTATACAATAAATTTTATATTTTACTTTCAAAGCTATCCTATTTGTGTTTTCCTTTGAACTACCTTCTGTTCTCTTATGTGCAGATTTAAATATTCTTGAAATTACTTTTAGAAGTGTTTATTTTCTCTCCCTCCCCCTTCCCCCCTCACAATAGAAGTCTTAAAAAAACCAGAAACCTCACAATAAGAGTTCATAGGCCAGTGAAACAAATCCCTACATTTTGTCCATGACAATTAATATAAGCATCATACTCTAAAACATGGAAAAGCCACAGTCTACATCACTACATAAAGAATCTATATATATATTTATTTCAAATATTGTAATACTATCACCATTACATAAAAATAAAAAATCCATTGTTATTTGTACCCCACTGTAAGTAATACAGAATTATATAAAAATGATAACTAACATTTATGTAGAACTTTATTTTATAAAGAGCTTTACATACATTATCTCATTTGGTTTCACTTAATTCATAGATGTCTATTCCAACCACCATAAGACAATAATCAACAAAAATCTGTAATGTAACTATGGAAAATTGAAAAAAAATGATAACAATTCCTGTTTCTCACCCTCCTTGCTCTGAGATTTAGGATATAAGCTGGTAGTTTTATCTTTCAGTTTACAAATAAGGAAATTGCAGCTCCCTGAGGTAGGTATAGTGAGGGGGTAGGAGATGAGAGCATCAGTGCTTGAGTTCCTAAACCTCTGCAAAGTATACTAAGATAGATGGGAGCCATGAAAGTCACCTAACCTATCCAACAAAACTATGGTTGGTACTTCTCAGAAAATATACAACTACCTCCTGGCCATGGAGACCATCTGCTTGTTATGTTGGGAGCAACTAATGGGTGGGTATAAAACTAAGTTCAAAAGTATAGCAGATTTTAAGCTAATTGTTAACCCCCAAGAGATCATTTTATACCATTTTCTGTGTTAGTCTCAATTTGTTTATTTCTCCCACAAATGTTAAGCTACACAGGGTTGTTTTTTCCCCTGTTCACCTTGAATGTATCTGAACTCTCCATCCTTTCTAACATATTTGTAACGTTTTGCAATGTCAGATGTTGCTTCCAGCTGTAAGAGAATTTTTCCTTTATGCTCCTTTAAAGTAAAAGCAATTTAGAACGTTTACATCTGTGGGAAGCATGGCTCCATGTGGAGTCCAGCACCCAAGAGGTGGTTGTTTTTATCCACTATTGGACTATATCAAAGGCAGTATTGTCAAGTACTTAATGATCTCCTTTTCATGTGGGGCTTGAAATTTCAATGGAGTTTTTATTATTCATATCAATCTGGCTTTTAGATCATCTTCCATAGACACTCCAGATTAAATTTTCTTCATTATCATTACAGAACTAGATGAATAAGTGGCACATCTGTTCATGAAGTGGTTTATTATCTGTTCAGATGAGGTTTGGGATGAATAGAGAAATAACTATGGAGGAGACAAATGTGCCCAGGTTGATGCCTGATGTGAAATTCTGAACCAGTTGTGCTAACTAAAAGCAAAAAATAAGATATAAATTCTTGTTTCCCACCCTCCTTACTGAAGAGATAATTATTAACTAATGATTGAGTGCCATTTATCATTGAGGGAAAATGCAGTGAAGGCAGAGAGCAAATCAAAACAACCACACATAAACTTAGCATGTGAGTAGAACTTTAAAAAGGTCCCATATTGTTCTAATCAATTCCCATTTCATCCTTCCAAAAGAAGACTTGGAGATCTGTAAATATTGTACCAACATACCCATATCTAATATTTTACATGCAAAATAAGATTGTATAAATAAATCTTTTGGTTTTGAAGATACTAACTCTTTACAGCTGTGTTATTTACATGAGAACTAGAATCAGTCTTTTCTATTAGTCTGTCTGTGGGAATTTCTGTAGCAGCACCCAACCCAGGCAAGCAATGAATTTGAGAGATATCTCAGGATTCTTCCACATCCCTTAAATTTTCACAGGTTGTGGCTACATGAAAGTGGCACAGAAATGTCACCAAAAATTCTGTGATTTTAGCTTACCATAATTCATACATGGGGTCTTGGTGGCACTGGGAACATGGACATAAATGTTTCAGCCATGTCCATTACTATAACATTCTCATAGACATACAGATAGCCCCACTAAACCTCATTTTTCTCCCCAGTGAAATGTGCATGATAATACTATCTAACTCAAAGCATTATTGTTAGAAAAGCTCTTTGTGTCCTGCAATGCACTTTACAAATGAGACTTGTTATTATAAACAACTGATTTAACAGCATTTCTTCCTTGTAAATGTCCTTTCTTACCGTTACCATTCTAGGGACCCTTCCTGACACTTCTATTTCCTCACCTGTATTGACCTGTTAGGTCAATTCTAGCAGAATGTTAGCTTGTTCAGGGTAGGGACTACTTCATATTTTGTCTTTGTATCTCCAGCATCTATGTGGTGTATCTTATATAAATATGCATACACACACATACACACACACACACACATGAATATACACACAGAGATAGATAAAAAAAGTTCTAGAGGTGTAGTTTTTGGGTAATTAATCATTTTATTAATTATGTAGGCAGATAGTTATTAAAAGGGGTCAGTGGTACTCTCAAATGCCAAAGACCTCTCATCCCACTCAACATTTAAATGCCCTTGGAAGGGCGAGCATTTCCAATGGTCGAAATCCACTTTGACTGGTTAACAAGTAATAAGAGAAGGACTATATAATGGGAGAGGGGCTTACTCTACTGATGGCCTGGAGGACTGATCACTCAGGAATCCTGATCACTCAGTCTTGGTCAAAGAGACTTATCTATAACCATATCACCCCATTTAAGGTAATCTAGACAAAAGGGAGAATCCATTTCTTCCCTGACCTGTCTAACTAAAACACATTGGGTGGGAGTCCAACAACTGACCTAAACTAAAATTTCTTTGTCTTTTGGTCAGATCTAAACTTTCCCAGTGTGGTAGATCTGCCCAAGATTTTATTTCTTTATCAGCCTTGCCCTTCGAAGGCTGCCTGAATGGCTTACAGGAAATGAGGAAATATAAGGGGGTGAAAACTTAGTCCTTATTGAATAATTGGTTATTAATATGAGAGAAATAATAGTTTCTCTCAATATAAATAAAATGCTATATAATACATGTATATATACAGCATATATAGACACATGTATGCATATATATATATATATATATATATATAAATATATTCTGATTCTGCAAGTATTTTAAAGTTAACAATAAATTCACAAACGCTTATTAAGCACCTAACATGTACAAAGCATTGAGGATACAGAGACAAAAAAGAGGCAATCTCTGCTCTCAAGAAATATACATCTAACTTGACCATGTAGGAAAATTCTTCTAATGGACATATAGTTATAGTTGTTTTAAAATCATCTGTCCTTGTTCACTCAGGTGACTGCCTAGTTAGAGCAATCATCAAGATAAATACTAAATTTGGGGCAGCTAGGTGGCACAGTGAGTAGAGCACTGGCCCTGGAATCAAGAAGATCTGAGTTCAAATGTGGCCTCAGACACTCGACACACTTACTAGCTGTGTGACCTTAGGCAAGTCACTTAACCCCACTTCCCCCCTCCAAAAAAAAGAAAAAAAAAGATAAATACTAAATTCCACAAAAGGGTAAAGATAAGAAGACACTGTGAGATCATGACATTCCCAGTATGATTTCTTTCAATATTGAAAAAAAAACCTGGGAAATGGATAAAAATAAAGAAATTGACTCTATCACTATTTCTCAGAGAAGTTTGACTAAACCACCAAACAAGCTCATTTACAAAACACCAGAAGAATCTTAGAAGACTTGATCTTTTATTTGACTCTAATGTCAGTCTGCAGAAAGCTTGGCATGAGATCTAGTCATATCATCATGAGAACATTTATAGATGTAACAGGAAAGAAGATAATAAACAGATGTAAGACAGAACAGACCTGCCTAGATTTTTATATGCAAATATTGTTTTTAGTGATAATAATAGAAGCATTATGCTTAGACTATGCCAACTCTGTCTGCTGTCCTTGATGGAGAAGTGACATTTCAATAATTAAAGGATTCATAATTTTATGCCTTCACTAACAGAAATCAAATCCTTCCATTTCTTAGTGGATAGTTTATGTTTAGGCTGAAAAATCATCACACTAAGGTCATCCTGATGATGGGAACTGATATTGGTACTTTAAAAAATGAAGTCAGAAAAGTTGGCTGGACCTTTCATTGAAAAGATATGTGTGTATGTGTATACATACATACATACACGCACACACACACACACACACACACACATACACACACACATATATTTTCCCAAATTGTACTATTCTCGTTAAGGAATCAACACAAGTTATTTGGATTATTCTCCTAAGTAGTTTTCAAATGTTTTGATCTCAAGGCCCCTAAACTCATAAAAATTATTGAGAATTTGAGTTTTCATTTATTTGAGTAGTAGCTATGAATATTTCTCATACTAGAAGTTAAAATATTTTAGTATTATTAGGAAAATTATTTTGACCTTGAAGATATGCTGAAAGGGTCTTATGGACCTCTAGGGGTCTGCATACATTTTAAGAACTACTGCCTAGGATTCTGGGAAGATGGCACAGTAGGTCAGAAAATTCAAGCCCTCAAGATTTTCCTCCACAAAAGGGTTAAAATAGCTCCTTAGGTCGTACGAAGTGTGGGTGGAGACAAGGAAGACTAGGGGGACAACTGAGATCTTCCTGGGACCATTTGAGAAGATCCAAAGTGGGAGAGTTTTGGTCCTTGGAGGAGTAAACACCTCCAGACTAAGTTCTGTTTTAACAACAAGCAGCAAGTGCTGGGGTTAGTTGGTTTGAGAGGCTGTATCTGCCCCAGCCACAGGAACTTTTCACCCAAGGATAGTGAGGGGAGTTGGTCGTTTGAGCCCAGGAAGATTGAGGGAACCTCTGCTGATGAAGAACGCCAGACCCAGCCATACAGCAAAGAGTGGTGAAGGGCTAGAAGCAACCAGCACAGATCCAGTGAGTGCAGAAGCAGTGAGGCAGAAAGCCCCTGGCTGTGGGCACTTACAGGAGGTTGGAGGTTTGGCTTTGTTTTCAGGCTAGAGGGGAGAACTGAAGATCTGGGGCAAGAGTCACTATTTCCCATACCCTGGGGCTAGAGGTGATTACAAAAATCAAGTTATTACCACAAAAAAAAATGCACAGGCAAAGGAGCAAGAATCCAACCATAGAAACCTATTACAGGAATAGAGATGACCAGGGTTCATCTTCACAGGAGGACACTGAAGTAAAGAAACCCCCAAAGAATAATGTCATATAGTTACCTGCCCAAAAAGAATTTACAGAAGATTTTAAAAATTAAATGACAGAGATGGAGGAAAAACTAAAAACGAAAACAATGCAAGAAAAACAAGATGGTTATGAAAGGAAATTCAACCAATTAGAAAAGGAGATGCAGAATATTATGGAGGAAAATGATACCTTGAAAATTTAGAAATGGGCAAAGTGAAGCCAGTGAATGTATAAGAGATCAAGAAATAATTAAAGAAAACAAGAATAATGAAAAAAAAATAGAAGAGAAAGTGAAACATCTTATAAGAAAAATAGCAGATTTGGAGACTAGATCAAGAAGAGAAAATATAAAAATAGTAGGACTAACTGAAAATTATGATCAAAAAATAACTTTGATACAATAATATAAGAAATAATTACAGCAAATAGTCCTGAATCACCAGAACAAGGCAAGGAAGTAGAAATAGAAAACAATCCGTTAAACACCACTTAAAAGAGATCTTATGAGAAAAACTCATAGGAATATCATAGTCAAATTTCAAAACCCCGAGCTCAAAGACAAAAAATTAAAAGCCTCAAGATCACAACAATTTAAATATGATGGTACTACAATTAGAATTACACAAGACCTAGCAGCAGAAACATTAAAGGATCACAGGTCTTGGAACACAATATATCTAAGAGCAAAAGACCTGGGGATCTGGCTGAAAATATCATACTCTGCAAATTTAAATATTATCTTGAATGAAAAACAAATTGGCATTTGATAAACTCTCTGACTTTAAAGACTTTGTTAAAAAAAATCCTGAACTTAATAGAAGATTTGACATACAAGAACCAAGAGAAACATAAGGTATGTACCAAAGACTGACTATAAGAGATTCATTAGGACAGACTGTATATCTTTTATATAATGTAAAATGTACGTCTAAGATTTTTATTAATAATTGGTGAGCTCATAAGAAAGAAGAGGGTAAACCTGACTATGATATGAATTTAAAATGTAACCATTTAGAAATAGCTCAAAAGAGTAACTATTTTATACAAATGAGATGCAAGAGGAAGAAAGGATACAGAGAAATTAGATGGGGAAGGAAGGCTGGTAGTTCTAGTAACCTACTTTCATGGGGAATGGGTTTAAGAGGGAACAATACATATACATTTAAAAGAATATAAAAGTCTTCTAAATCTAGAAGAAATAAAATGGTGGGGGTATAGAGAGGGGGAAGAGGACAAGGGAGGGACTTTTAGAGGGGAGAATGAGGGAATAGGTAAAAGGGGGTATAGAAGGATCTTTAGATTTATGTGAATGGGAGGATAGGGGAGGGATCCTTGGAGGGTCATGGGCAAGTAATAGGAGGGCAAGGTACTTGGTAGAGGAATCAGGAGCAATGGTAGGATTCAGCCAGTTCACACAGGTTTGGCAAAACCAATACCTAACTTTATGTTGAGTTCAGTGAACCGTTGCTGGGGCAGGGAGGGGGGGAGGAGCAAGGGAGTGATAGCAGCAGCAGCAGAGGCTCTGACAGCTTAGACGCTTTCCCCTCCCCTGCTCCTTCCTTCTCCATCTGGTCATGAATGAATCACCTGCCAAGCCATGCCTCCAGGGGCCAGCAGGGAAGCTACACGTCTGGGACCAAATCTCTTAGTGTAAAGGTGAGAAAAAGTAAGCAGTTACTTTGGGCTTCCTCCCAAGGCCTTCTGCCTCCTGCCTGCTTGCCACTCCTACTATACCTAGCACAAGGACACGGAAGGCACTGATGGTGGAAGCCACACAATACGTGTTTAAAAAGTCAGATTGTCGTTGGTGTCTCAGACTTGGCCTTTTAGTGTAACCGAAACTGTTCAAGAGAAACTCTGACTTTTTCCCTGGCCCTGAGCTCACCTTAGTCCTGTATAGTAGTAAAGCAAAATTCATGACCTTGGAGAGGGCCATGGATGTGCCTGAGTGGTTCGGAATCATGAAATATAGGGGATTCTCTAGGTAGAAGACAGAGGAAGTATAACACTTATTTAGACTCCAGAGTATCAGATCCAAGGATCAATGCCCCCGATTTGATATAGTAACAATAATATTCCAAAACCAGTATGCCCACCTCACTGTAGTAACAAGGAAATTATAACAACATATTATAGCAAGGAACCAAGCCATACTTGTCACTCCCCCCTGCTTCTAGGGCCTTCCTATAAAAGATCACTCATGAACTCTTCAATCAGCACTCTCTCTTGCAGTTCTGTTGACTCTGAGTTCCTTGAACTCCACAACTCTCTCTTGTTCAGCACTCCCTGCTCTGGACTCTCTCTCTTGATGCTGGCTCTCTGTTTCTGAATCCTGCAGCTCTCCACTCCACTGCTCCCAGTTCTGGACTCTCCTTTTATACAGTACTAACTGTCATCTGATTGACTAGAACTCAGAGCACATACCATTGGCTCTGGTCTGGCAACTCCGCTCAGGGCCCTGAGGGCTTCATGCCTGTGGCAAACTAGCAAACTAGTAAGCTAGTTTGCTAACTAGCCTGGGGCCTGATAATGTAGTTAGTGAACTAGTGTGGGCCTGTCTCTAATCAGGCCTCCCTTTGTTGGCCCCACCTGAAGCCTATTCAATGGGCAAGAAACATCTTTCCCTTATTGATTGGCTTTACATCCTGGTCTCCAGGTATCAGGATGGTGTCCGCTGACTCCTGGGAGAAGCTGGGCTGTGAGTCCATGGGTTCAATAACACTATGTATACAACCCAATACAAGACTATTTTTCTGACCTGGTCCAGTGCCTTATCACAAACACACTCCCCTGGACACAAACATACACACACGCATTCATAGACATTCACCAACATTCACTCAGCGGTAGTTAGTGCAGAGAACCGGTTTCTAATTTATTTGAATCCCACTACTGATCAATAGGGATAGGAAACAAGAGATATGCACAAATATAAAAACAAAGATCAGGAGTAGAGTATGTTTGGGAATGTATATGTCTATATATATATATATGTGTGTGTGTGTGTGTGTGTGTGTGTGTATGTATATATCTATAGCTATAGAGAAACATATCTAAACTCTATTGTAGCCTTGGGGGTGGGAGGAGGGGAAAAAAAGAACAAAGTAAAAAAGTACACAGCAGAGAAGAAAAGAAAACTCACAAGGAATCAAAGATGGACAATTCTCAACACAACACGTATTATGTATCATATAGGATTTCTTGAAATGAAAATCTATTATCATATATTTTGAATCCTTTCTTACATTCTGCTATGCACACGGCATGCTTTTTTCTTTCTTAATATGTATTTCTTTCAATATTTAAGTTTATGATATGTTTTGTTCCTTTTCTTTATTCTGTATTTGTGTTCTGGCCTTTGAGTCTAAAATTTAAAAAAAAATAAAAAAACAAAGAAATACTGCCCTAAATGAATAATGATAATAGGGTGATTCATTTCACTTTTACTCATAGCCAAATTGAGGCACACTAAGTGAAATCACAGATAGTTGAAGGCTTAATTGCGCTGTGAGTATATATCTATTCTCTTGCTGTACATTTTATACTTTTCTGTCTCCTAGGACCCAGTACAGTGCTTCACACACAGTAGCATTCCAACATATGTTAATCATCTCTATTTTTGATGATCGTTTTTGATCATTACATGTGGAGCAAAAACTAAGGTGATGTGACAGGAGCTTTGACCTATTTTAACAATTTTAGAAAGCACTAAGAGCACCTATACTCTTTCATCAGAGTAGAAACAACAGAACTTAGTGTAGTAAGAATAATAATTGGCTAAAATTAAAAGGGATGCAGCTAGATGGCTCAGTGAATAGAGTGCTTGGCCTGGAGCCAAGAAGACCTGAATTCAAATCCAACCTTGGACACTCACTAGCTCTGTGATTCTGGGCAAGTCATTTAACCTCCATTTGCCTTAATCCACTGGAGAAGGAAATGGCAAACCACTCTAGTATCTTTGCCAAAAAGACCTAATGCACAGTATTGGCATGCTTTGGTCAATGGGGTCACAATGAGCTAGTAGGGATATAGCTTTCCTATATCCTGTATTCGTTTTCTCTTGTGATATGAACTGAATTTGTCTTAGAAAATCGATGTTTATTTTTGTACTATTTGCTCTGGGTACATTTTGTGAAGCTTTCCCTGGGAGTGAAAAACAATGAGAGTCATTGCATTTAGATAATACTCATAATGATGAATTCCCAAAGATAGCCATTATTCCATCTTCCTCAGTTGACTTGATGTTAAGATAATGAAAAGCTGTTAAGATAATGACATTAAGTCAATGCAAGATTCCTATTCCATACAACTTCTACCTGTGGTATGCTTAACACTAAATTAAAGGTTTGACAGTTCCTATCTATGATTTAATTTACTATACATTCTCATGGAGCCCAGACCAAAGTCAATCCTTATGATTCATGGATATGAAATAGGAAGCACTATATTATCTATAAAGCCAACATTTGTTTAAAAGAATGGGATATTGCCTGAACGCCAATAATTTATTATATATGATTGAAATATTCTTCCCTATCCAATTTGTGATGGCTCATCTGTATTACTAATAGAGACTAAAGATGCCAGCGCTGCCACTTATAAAGGATAGAAATGTGTTATTACTTAGAATATTCAGGGCCCAGCAGCAATGTCTAATTCTCTAACCCAACATTTGATGGTGATGGTAATGATAATAGTAATACTAATAATAGCTAGCATTTATGTAGTGCTTTGAAGTTTGAAAAGCATTTTACATATGGTATTTCATTAAATCCTTACAACAACCCAATGAGTTAGTTGCCATTATTATCTTCATATTATAGATAAGAAAAAGGAAGCTGAGTGCAAGAGGTGAAATGACTTTGTCTAAGGTCGCACAGTGGTGGCTAAGCATACCACAGGTAGAAGCATTTGGGGCAGGATTTAAACTCAGGTCGTCCTGGCTCCAAGTCCAGCACTTTGCTGTATCACCTAGCTGCCAGCAGATAGAATTTAAGCTCTTTGAGGGTAGAGAATTTTCCATATGTTTTTTCTTTGTATCTATAGCTCTTAGCACAATAGCTGGTGTACAGTGATAATTAATGAGTATTTTCCTGATTAATCCTGGGGTAGTACAGCTTACTAAGTTGTTTTTTTTTTTCAAAGATCTAAAGGACCCTGAAGTGAAATAAGTTTTAGCAAACATCATGATGTGCACAGTTGGATCCAGGCTTGATTTATGTGATCACTGAAAACAACCCTGTGTTCATAAATGTGATTGGCCTAGTGTGGCTGAGTTCATCTTCACTTGAATCTAGGAAGGACTGTTACATATGTTCTTAGAGAATTAAGATGGACCTGTGGTAAATCAAATTTTATGATTAGAAGTACAGGTCACTTCTGATGTAAACACAAAACTTTTTACAACGTGTGTGATTGCACGGGGAAGGCCAGAGCTCCTGTCCCTCGTGGATGCTATTGATGAGAAGATGTGTGTGGAGAAGGTGAGAGGTGAATTGGACTAGATCAAGGCTACCTGTTTTTATACAGCCTGAGAGAAAATAATTTTTTTCATTCTTAAGTACAATAAAACTTTACTTAAAATGTAATAATCAATACCAATCCCTGGACTAGATGACAGCTAATGTCCTTTCCAGCTCCAAAATTTTGTGATTCTATGATTCAATTAGTCGGACCAGCTGTCAAAATCACCATTGTTGTTAAAGGACTGTTATTGAGAGTACATCGTTCTGGCCAGTCATCCCTGAAAACAAGTACAAAATAGGCAAGGCATGAGGTCTCTGTGGAAGGCTGAATCAGCAAAACAATTCTTGGATGACTGCAATACAAATTAAGAAAGTAAAACAGAGAGAGAGAGAGAATGCTAAGATCAATTAGATATGTCCAATAATGGAATGGCATGCATTGAAAGGCATTGAGATCCCCTTGTCATAGGAAGCTAAATATCCATCTGTCATAGTGTGAGGAGTTTTCTTAAATAACCTTTAACATGATCCAGCTCTGATATTCCATTAAGGTGAGTTTACTCACCTTAGTTTTAAAATTTAATTGAACTTTTTAATTAATAATAAAAAATTTTCTTTCCCTTCCCAGTTCTTGAAAAGGAAAAACCCAAACCTTTGTAAAATATATGCATAGTCAAGAAAAAATAAATTGCCTCATTGTCCATATACAACATACACATATCTAATATGTGTGTGTGTCTAAAGCTGAATATTGAGTCTTTTCTGTCAAAAAGTACCCACCTTACTTTATAAGACAGACTCACTCTGTATTGTTATTGTTGTTGTTTAGGCATTTCAGTTGTGTTCATCCCTTAGTGAACCCATACGGAATTTTCTTGGCAAAGATACTGGAGTGGTTTGCCATTTCCTTCTCCAGTGGATCTATTTTGCCAGGTAACCAGAGGAAATGACTTGCCCAGGGTCAAACAGCTAGGAAGTATCTAAGGCTGGATTTGAATGCAAAGTCTTCTTGAGTCCAGGCCTAGACACCTATCCATTGAGCCTCTAAATTGTTAAGTTGTTTTTCGGTCATGTCTGCCTCTTCATGACACCATTTGGGGTTTTCTTGGCAGAGATAGTAGAGTGGTTTGCCATTTCATTCTCCAGCTCATTTTACACATGAAGAACTGAGGCAAATAGGGTTGCGTGACTAGCCCAGGATCACATAGCTAGTAAGTGTCTAAGGTCAGACAGAGAGATTAGTCTTCCTGACTCCAGGCCCAGCACTCTATGTAACGTACCACCTAGCTGTCCTGAATATTTTTTTTGGTCACTTAGTCATGTCTTGCTCATTGCATCCCCATTTACGGGTTTTCTTGACTAAGATATTAGAGTTGTTTGCCATTTACTTCTCTAGGTCATTTTACAGATGAGGAAACTAAGGCAAACGGGGTTAAATGACTTGCCCAGGGTTTCACAGTTAGTAAGTGTCTGAGGCTGGATTTGACCTCAAGTCTTCCTGGCTCCAGGGCTGGCACTCTATCCACTGAGCCATCTAGTTGCCCTTCACCTTGTATGATCTATAATAATTCACTCCTTTTTTGTGTCACAGGATGAAAGGGGTAGATATCAGGATATAAGACCTGGCATATGAAAATTATACATCTGTAAGCAGAACAAGTCTGTGGTGGTAATTAGTCCTTTGTTTCACAGTTCCAATCCAAGAATTTTCAGATTTAAATTCCTTATTTCTTCAGGCAGGCTAGTCATTTCTACTTGATCTTAATTGAGGGAGAGTTTCACTTCAGATACTCTATTTATCTAATTATTCACTCACTATATTCCTTTGTTTCTACATATCAAGTTAAAGTTATTTTTGATGTAAATAATGAAGTGAAACATCACCTTTCATAGCATCTTCTGTTGACAAAATGTTGAAAACAAATCACAATGCATATCTTGACTAATAAGAAGGCTTTTAAGATTCAATAAACATTGATACTGCACCAGTTGAATCTTATTAATCTCCCATTAGTTAGTTTTATTAAAGGAAAGAATGTTGAAAAGTGTTTCTTTTTCTCTCTGCTGAAAGATAAATGATGAGTTTATCCGTTAACTCTAACTTTCTGAACTCTTTTTAAATAAAGATGTCTTTTTAAAAATTGATTTATGTGCTAACCTCATATGTTCACTACTCACCATTATTTTTCTCTCAAATAAAATGTTTAATTAGTTTTCATTTGAATAGCTCAAATGAATTCTCTGATCATCTCCCTGACCTTGAAGTTTAGTATGCATCATGATTAGGTGGTTGGCTATAAAAAGTTTGTCTTTTTCTCTTCCAAATGTTTTTGTGATATAACTTTAGTTGCCATGGAGGCAAATTTACTTCCAAGTATCTTGGGACCCATAAGAGAGAAAAGCACGAAAGAACTCAATGTCTCCAACCTAATAGTGAATATTGGGTTGGATTACCACTATTTTGAGCAGTGTTATAGTATGTATATGTATACATATGTATACGTAAATGCATATACACATGTATACTTATATACATACAGATATGTGTATGTATATATGTGTGTGTATGCACATATTTTGTGTGTGTGTATGTGTCTATTTGTATATATGTATATCAAACATTGACATTGCTGTCTAAGACTACTCTTAGAGTGAACATGGGGTTCTACCTCACCATAGGATTTCCATAAATGCTTCCTTCTTCGATGTAATTTGTTTTTTCCCTCAAACTGTTATTGGTATGTCAGCGAAAAAGAGGGTCTCTATGAAGAGTAAATGTGCAAAAACTGATAGAACTAGCAGAGATGGATCTAGTAACTCCTATTCTATAGGGCTGGAAATAATTGAGTCGGTGACACTGGCCTCCTTGCTGTTGCTCTATTAAGTTATCCCATCTCTTGGTCCTGGGCATTTTCATTGTCTGTCCCTCATGTCTGGAATACTCTCCCTCCTCACTTCTGCCTCCTGACTTTCTTGGCTTCCTTTCAATCCCAGGTAAAATCTTACTTCCTATCAGAAGCTCTTTCCAATCCTTCTTTATCCTAGAGTCTTCTCCTATTTATCCTCTATATAACTTTTCGGTACATAATCATTTGCCTGTTGTCTCTGCCATTAGATTGTGAGTTTCTCAATAACAGATATTTTTTGCCTTCTCTTTGTAACCCTGGTGATTTGTGCAGGGCCAGGCACACAGTAGCTGCTTAATAAATTGATATTCACTGACTGACTGAATGCCAGTTTACCCATTAGAGGCTGCTTGACATTTTCATTTGGTCTCACAGTTGTTTTTGGAAAGTTTTAGCTTCCCCCTTTTTTAGCTTCCCCTTTTCCCTTTGCAAAGCTATCACAGCTCCATTCACGAAGCTGCCCAATAGGCATGATAGATTGGATAGTAAGGTGCCAAGATGCCAAGATTAGCTCTACTTTTGTTTTTTATTCCTCAGCTTCTTTCCCAAAGGGGTGTTTTTCAAGTAGCCTTAGGCACTTAGACTGGATTTGTTAAAAAGAATTCAGAAATAAAGACCAAAAGTCAACAGTAGAAGCAGAAAAGCAGAAGCTGGAGTCTCTTCATCCAGGGGCTTTATTACAATATATGTGTGTGTGTATGTGTGTGTGTGTATGTGTGTATGTATGTGTATATATATATATATATATATACATATATGTGTGTGTATATGTGTATATATATATATATGTGTATCTATCTATCTATAACGGATCAGAAGCACTTTATTTAGCCTGATTTGGGGTCTTAGTGGGGAAGGAGTCCTGTCCGTCTGGCTGCTCCATCCATGTACCCATCCTGGCCTGGGTAGCACTATGCCCACTGGCTTTGCAGGGGAATCAGGGACAGAACCAAGCTGATGAGAGAGATTCCAGGAGAATATTTGGGCAGGAGGCTTTGTTGCAGGGAGGTGCCACCGAGGGTGCTGTTGGCAATGCAGACGTACACGGGCACGTACACGGGATTGCTGGAGGAGGTCCAGGTGTTCAGAGTGCTGTAGTTGTAAGCAAAGTACCAGTACTCTCCCAAGTTGGTCTCCTTCAAATCACGGATGGTGATGTTTAATTCTGGGCCTCTGGTCTCCGCCATGTGGTTTTTTAATTCGATGTCGCCCTTGCCCACCATCCAAATCTGGACAGTGAGGCCCTCGGGGGCCTTGCAGATGATTTGTACTGAGCCACCGATCTTCACTTTAACCGGGTGGATGGTCATGGTGAGGCCCGGGAAAACATCAGTAATGATTAAGTCCAAATACGAACTGGGCCTGGACCATATTTCGCCAGGTTCGATACATGAAGTTTTATGGGGAGCTGTGCTCAACCCTTATGGAAGGGTGGTACAGGTGGCATTCATGCCCCGGGTAGATGGCCAGGTACTCTTCTCCCACAGCGGCCCATTGATCAAAATAGAGCATCATCAGATGGAAGTAGTTGGCCCTCCGGGGAGTGTAGCAGCTGTGATGGTGACCAAGATGCCCAGCAGGAGGATGTTGCTGGATTTCATTTGGATTTCAGGGCCTAGGCCTGAGAAAGAGAAAAAAATGTAAAAAAATCATTCTTAGGTTGGGGCCATATGAAAAGAGGTGACCAGGAAGTATTTGAATCTCCAGTAGTAGTCTAATGACCCTTGCTGTAGGCAATTAAGTTAGCAATGGTGGTGGTATTCAGCTTGGTTCACTTTGAAGTAAAACCACTATTTTTCCTAATAGGGTTGTGTAGGAGGAGAGGTTCAAGAAAGAAGCTGGAGAAAAAGTTACACATGAGAAGAGAAGTAGCCCAGGTAATTAAAAAAAAAAGGAACTAAATTGGGAGAAAGGTGAAGAAGAGGGACTAAACACCCTGCCTGCCTCTTTACCAGCTCAACACAGCACCATGCAATCCTTTCTGGTTTATTTAAATGGGAAAAGAGAAACCTGAGGTAACAAAAGACCATAAAGGAAGCACAAAAGTGAATAAAAAAAGATTCTTTTAAATGATTGGAGAGGCATACTTGAATAATGGCTAGAAAACTGGTCTCCAGGTTTCTGTACCACCTCTGACACATGTTGGTCATTTAACCTCTCCACATCTCCAGCAAATCTCTAAAGTTTTAACCTGTAGAGGAAGTTCCACTTTGCGTTGGTAAACAAAATTGCTTAGCAGGGATGCCTTATACCACTAAAATTAGAGGTATGGGAACATAAGAAAAAAAAACTTGGATATATAAAAGGAAGATAGAACATGTGAGAGAAGGATATCTTCTGAGTGTAGAATCAAGTAATTTTGGGAAAAAGGATAATTGAGTTTAAAGTAGTTAGCAAGGGCACCAGGCGGTAGAGGAGAGGACACTTTGAGCCCCTGTTCTATAGCACTGTTCTGATTGTGTCCAAGTCCACAGGAACTTGAACAAGTTACTTAATTCATGTAAGCCTAGGTTTTTCTGTCTATAAAATGAGGTTAATGCTTTCATTACTTTCCTAATAGATTTGTGAGGAAAGTGCTTTACAAATTCTGATTATTATTTCTATACTATTTTTTATTTCTTATCTATTTTAATATCTCATTTCTGTTTACATTACATTTGCTTATTTTTTCTAATTTAAAAATAATTTCATTCATTAATCTTCTCTTTTTTTCTAACTTGTTAATTCATGTTTCTAGGGATATGCTTTTCCCCTGATAATTGCTTTAGCTGCACCCTACAGATTTTGGGCCTATTGTTCCATCATTACATCTTTTTCACATAATTATTCATGGTTTCTATGAATTGTTTTTCATCCTACTTATTTAGGGTTAGGATTTCACTGATAAGTCGCCAATGGGGGTCTATGCCTTTTACTTGTGTTCCCTGAACTGATTACTATTTTAATTTTATTTTCTATGATAGATGTAACTTACATTCTAAAGTAAAGATGAGATGTTATCATTTGTATCATCCTATCCCTACTTGCATAATGTTTGATAAACTACTTTATTTCTCAGAGAATCATTTCCCTCATCTTTAAAATGAGAAGGTTGGTCTTAATCACCTCCATGATCCTTCCTAACTCTAAATCTTAAAATCACAACTGCATTGCTGGGGTTGCTGTGGTAAGCATGTTTAAATTCCTTGGTGTGATAAGACTGTCATGGAGTGATGAGTATGGATTTAGTATCAGAGAAACTGGATTTGAATCCTGATTCTGCTATTTCAAATTTGACTCAGCAAATCTTTAAGTACCTGCTATATGCCAGGAATTGTGTTAACCACTGGAGATATGGAATGAAATGAAATACATTCTCTGCTCTCAAGGATCTTACGATCTAATTGGGGGGCAGGGGAAGACTACAACAAAGGAAGCAGGAAAAGGAGGAGCAGACATCTTGTTCAGAGGAGTTGAAACTAGGCAAGGGCAGATGCAGAATTGAGTGAGCCAGAAGTTCAATTTCCACCCTCTATAAAGGAAGGCTTTAGGAGGAGATTGCTATTCCTATAGCCCTCCAATCAGTCCTTCAATCACTGAAGGAGGTGATTGTTGTCTGTGTGCCCTTAGCAAGTCATTTACATTCTCAGTGATTCAGTTTCCTCCATTTTAAAATGAGATTGGACTACTCCCTAAAATTCTTTACCACTCTCAATCTCTCAATATATGCTTCTATGAAATTCTCTAATAATGAAATTGTGAGCATTAACATGTGTTACCCAAGCAAATGATTTGTGATTAGTTATAGAGTGATGATGATGATGATTATAGTTTGAGTAGTTTTTGTCAAGACCCATGATCTCATTGACCTAGGGAACTTGAACTGTGGAAATTCCTCCAAATTAGGAGTCCGTTTTCTACTATATGAAGAAAAAATTGTCTTGGTGCACTTAAAGGTTAAGTGATTTTTCCACATTAACACTACTAATATATTTTAATGGGAGGACTTGAATCTATGTCTTCCCAACTCCACAGGTAACCCTCTACCCACTGTGCCTTGCTATTTCTCATTATGTTGTACATAATTAAAGAATGGTGAATGAACATCGATTTTAATGTTTTGTATCTAATTAGAAGATGTATTACGATTATGTTAATGTAGTATACCCATCTTTCTTGGTGTTCTCTGTCTCTCCTGTGGAGATAACAAATAAGGGAACATTTTAGTAGTAAAACATTTTTCCAGACTGCTATACATCTTGACAGATCAGATTGAACTGGCTTTTCTGTGAATAGGCAGATACAATTTGAAATTTATTTTTATATTTTGTTTTCAAATCACCTTTATTTCTAAATATATCTACCCTTCCCCTATCCAGCAAATGATGCCTTGTAACAAATCATAAAAAAGAAAGAATTAAGTAGTCCAACAAAACTGACTAATATCTAACAAGCCTGATGGTCTATAAAATATTTTGCACCCATAATCCCTTACTTTTTTAAAAAAACACAAAACAGAGAAATGCACTTTCTTGTTCTTTGGGGCCAGTGTTGGTCATTATAATTGTAGAGCATCGTTTCAGATCTCTTTATTTGTTTTTTATTTACATCATTGTGGTTATTGTACTGTTTTTAACTAGATGAACTTAAAAACAATAATTCCTACAGTTAACTCATAAAGGAATCTAGTAATAACTTCAAACTGAATATTCTTTAAAAAAGAAATTTAAATCATGCGTATTTCAGAAGTTATAGGGAGTTCCATACTTTCCAATCACCTCATGCCTCAATTTCTATGATACTATCTCAATTGATCTCTCTGCACCTGGGCTCTCCTTTCTCCAGCTCATCTGTGTGAAAAATAGCCTTTGTGATCTTACTATGCTTATGAAGATTAAATATAGAGTGAAAATCTCTTGTCTCTCATATGAAGTCGAAAATTCTTCAACTAATCATTCAAAATCCTCCTTCAGGTGGGCTCTCCCTAACTATCCAGGTTTCTGTTTCACTATTTCCATATTCCAGTCAGTATAATTAATTACTCTTCCAACACAAGCCATGCTCATTCTTATCTCTTTGTCTTTGCTCATACAGTTTCATTCACCTGGATCTTCTGCCTGTTTCAATGGGTGTGAATCCTATCTCTCCTTCAACCCCCAGTTCGAACCCAACCTCCTTGATGGAGTTACCATGACCTTCATTTCTAATTCACTATATAAATATTTATTATCACTACTACTACAAAAGATGCTAAGTGATAGTTCAGTATTCCTAAGACAATAAATGGGCCAGTAAATGATCTCCAGTTCATTGGACAGATCCACTGTGAAAGATCTATTTGAAAACACAAATAATTAATTGAAAGTCATGGGTCAGTCTACCTCAATGGAACAAATATCCAAAATGATAAAATCAAAATCAAATCAAAATTCCACCAAAGCATTCTCTCTTCTCTTCCTATGATTTGTTATATATCTTATCTGTAGACTGCAAATTTCTTAATGACAGGAATAAAATCTCATAATCTTTTATAACCTCCATAGTACCTAGTACCTACTATAGTGCTGGGTACTCAAGAAATACAAGCTGACTTGACTCACTGTGAATAATGATGCTTATGAGGAAGTGTGTTCTCCACAGTGAAATTATGCATTTGGGGCTACACTTAAAGAATTAATGAGGCAGTGGGTATACACAGCAAACATCTAAATGACTATACATTTTTTGCATTTTGAAAATGCTAGTGACACAAGACCACACCATCTGTTGTGCTGGCTGCTGTCACAACTAAGATAATATCATTCAATGTATAAGCCAGGATTCACAAACCGAAGAAATCCAAAATTAGGTATGGCTGAATTTGGTGGGAAAGTAAACACATGGAAAAGCTTTTGAAGATTAGTTACAGCAGCAAGTCTTGAATTGGCTCCCTTGTTTCACATATTCATCCATATTCTGGCTTGTTCTGTAGCTAGAGAGTTACTTGATACATCCTTTTGGAATAACATTGAAAAGATCTATGTTTATCCATTGTGTATATAGCAGAGAGAGAAGTAATAATACCTTGGGGATCTGTAATTTCGTTAGTGGGGGAACTCCCTTCACCTTTGCAGAATGAAACTTGTATTTAATTTATAATCTTAGGATAACCTGAGGCTCAAAAAAATTAAGAGGCTTGTTCAGAATTATGTGTATCAGAAGGAGGGAGAAAGTGAGACTGGTGACCTTGCACAGTCCTCCTTCACTCAAATCAAAGTCGATGGCAAGTCATGTCATCATTTCCCTGATGTCCTAGTCCTGTGAGTACCCTCCCCCTCAACCCCTTCCCTCCCCTCTCCTTCCTCTCCATGCCCCTTAGCTCAGAGTTTATTGGCTAGATTTATTTCTCAAAAACTAAGCCCTAAACCCAATTCACTCTGGAACTCATAGATTGAACAATAGGTCTCTGCCTTCCTAGCACGGAGTGAATATAAATACCAAATAGTAGCTGTTTCTCTTTTGGCCAGGAACCCTGAGAGTCTTCCCTTCCCAATTTGAGGTTTTTTTTGAGTTTTGATTAAAGGGGCCATCCCTTGATTAATTTCTTAAAGAGGACTATTCACTGAATGGGTGCTACCTTACTCAAAGTGAGAACCTGAAAAAACCTTAGCCTTAAAAGGCCAAGGTCTCTCCATGTATCCTGGGAGATCTCCAGTTGTCTGGGTGAATATCAGGCCACTCGACCCAGATGGCTCTGGAGGAGAAAGTGAGGTTGGTGACCTTGCACAACCATCCCTCACTCAAATCAAAGTCAGCTGCAAGTCATGGCATCATTTCTCTGATATCATAGTCCTCTTTGAGAACAAAGGACAAACACAACAACACAAACATGTCAGAGGCAAAATTTCAACCCAGAACAGGGTTGAATCCAATACCTTATGCACTATGCCACATTGCCCCAGAACAAAAGAAATTAAGAATGTAAATGTAAAATTACAGCTTGTAATTTTGATTTACATGAAGACATAGAACAGAAACTACTCAACCCAGCTAGTAAAAACCTCTAAATCAGCAGTGAATCATAGCTGTAACTACAACATTGAAGCAAATAAATTGTGTGAGGGGGCAAAGTTTGAATGATGGTATTGCTTAGTGAAGTATTTAGAATCAATTTATGTCAGCTTAGAAAAAGGAAGGACAATTCCCAAATCCAGAACTTCATGTGTTGTAATTGATGCAAGAGTGAAAAGAGCTGGAGGGCAGTGCTGGATCACATGACTAACAAAGTGGTGGTCTAGACATTTTCTCCGATCCTCAAGACTGCCCAAAAGCCTACAAAATAAGAATTATTTGTAAGAGGTCAATGAATTGCAGCTATCTACTCAGACTAAGACATCAAAAACACTATAAATGGCAACAATCTGATGAATTAACAGCAGAAAAACTTAATTCCTAATCCCTAACACAATTACACAGCATATTCCAATCCACCAGGATCCATGATCTGTCAGAGTTCCACAGTAAGGTCCACGGATTTACACTCTAGGATCATTAAGCAATTCCTTGTACATTCCTTATGGAGTGTTCATCTAGGGCCAGCTCCTCTTGTGTGAGGGCTTGCAAAGCTCTTTTAAAGGCTACTCATCTACCTTTGATGTCCACCTGGCACTCAGCTCTCACTTGTGACTCTAAAAAGCTGTAGCAAGGCACAGCAGTCACACCCAGATAAAACTGTCTCAGCATACAGATCAAACCAAATTGAGACTAACCAATATGCCCAAACCTCTTGGGGATGTCTATCCCAAGCATGAAAATATTTCCTCTGGCAGAATGGGCAGATGAGAACAATTATTCCAAAGGCCATGAAGGCAGTTGATGTGGGAGTCATGGAACTGTTAGAGGTTGGGCAGACATCGAAGATGCTAAGGACATCTGCTGCATCCTGAACCATCTCCAGTGGTCTTGACTTTAATCTTGCCACTATACTTTGATGACTCTGGAAGAGAGAGTAACGCTGATGACTGTGCAACTTTGCCTCACTTAAATTCAATCCAGGCACATGTCAAGATATCACCCTGTGATATCATTGATCCTTCTCAAAAATGAAGGCTGAACAACAACATTCTCTACCAGCACACCCTATTATCCTGGCCAAGACTCCACAATTCTGTGGCAATGAGCAACAGAACTTTCCACTGCCACATTTTTCTGAGGGAATTAATGGAGAGAGGAAGAGAACCTGTGGCAATAGGGTTGTCATAGCGTATATTGAGCAAAAATAAATGAAAAGGTAAAATACTAAATTTACAGAGGAAGAAGAACAACAGCAAGAACCATAAAAACATCCTAATTCAGGGGAAAAAAGCAACATTAAAGGCAACCCTAACTCTGAGATTTTTAATTATGACTATTCATTATAACCAAGTTGAATAAATACCAGAAATGCAAGAATGGTCCAACATTAGGAAAACAATCAATGTAATCACATTGAAAACAAAATTGCCCTAAATCACAAGATTATCTTAACGATGCAGAAAAAGGTTTTTGACAAAATGTGTCATTTATTTCTGCTGAAAACCCTATCAAATATAGGCATAGACGGTCTTTTTAATGCCCTAAAAAGTATCTATGTAAAATCCAAAGCAGGTATTAAATAAAGGAGATGTACTAGAGGCTTTCTCAACAAATGCATGAGTAAAACCAGGATGCCCACTCTCCATTTCAACAAAATTTCAGGATACAAAATAAATATTCAATTATCAACAGCATTGGAACAGCTAGGTGGCATAGTACATAGAGCACCAGTCCTGGAATCCAGTGGACTTGAGGTCACATCTGGCCTTAGAAACTTACTAGCTGTATGATTCTGGGCAAGTCACTTAACTGTGACTGCCTTCTCCCCACTAAAAGAAAATCAACAATATTTCTAATATAACAGAAATAAAATCCAAAAATTAATGATAGAAAGGGAAAATATCACTCAAAATAATACACACATGTATGTATGTATGTATGCACGTATGTACACATTGTGTATGTATACAAATGTGTATTATATATACATGTGTATATATGTGTATGTATATATATGTGTATATATACATATATGTGTATATATATATATATAAAACCTTGAAAAGAAAGATTTGAAATAGTTACCAATTACTTTTACTATTTTTATACTCTCCTGTCTACAATGTTCTTTTTAGTCAACCCAAAATGCCTATTCATTTTTGTTCAATTTAACTTTAAAAATGTATATTAAGCACTCCTTGGGTGGGTATTTTGCTAGGTTCTGGAAATGCAAAGTTAAAAAACAAAAACAAACTAAGAAAAACCAGTCCCTGACTTCCAGGAGCTTATAGTGTATGCAGATAAGTAAATACAGAAGCCAAGGCAAACTGGAGTGTTATGTGAATTATTTAGGACAAGCAATAATTTGATAGTTTCATTTTGTGACAGTGATGATCATGTGTGTTTACTCCTACTGACACAGATGGCATAGAATGTATGACCTTGACGAGATACTGGATTGAGCTGGTTTCCCCAATAGTCTTCTGTCAATTGCTAGAGTACCTGCCATACATGTTTCATGTTTTGCTGTGTATTTTTCACCTCTGTGGTTTTTTTTTTTGTAGATTGATTCTCTGTTGTTATTTTTTTTAATTTAAATTTATTTATTTAACATATTTGGTTTTCAACATTGATTTTCACAACAGTTTCAATTACAAATTTTCTCCCCATTTCTACCCTCCCCCCCACTCCAAGATGGCTTATATTCTGGTTGCCCTGTTCCCCAATCAGCCCTCCCCTCTATCACCCCCATTCCCTCTCATCCCCTTTTCCCTTCCTTTCTTGTAGGGCAAGATAAATTTCTACACCCCATTGCCTGTGTATCTTATTTTTTAGTTGCATGCAAAAACTTTTTTTGTTTTTGAACATCTGATTTTAAAACTTTGAGTTCCAAATTCTCTCCCCTCTTCCCTTCCCACCCACCCTCCCTAAGAAGTCGAGCAATTCAACCTAGGCCACACATGTATCATTATGTATAACCCTTCCACAATACTCATGTTGTGAAAGGCTAACTACATTTTGCTCCTTCCCAACCCATCCCGCTTTATTGAATTTTCTCCCTTGACCCTGTCCCCTTTCCAAAGTGTTTGTTTTGATTACCTCCACCCCCATCTGCCCTCCCCTCCATCATCCCCCCCTTTTATTTTCTTTTATCTTCCTCCCTCTTCTTTCCTGTGGGGTAAGATACCCAACTGAGTATATATGGTATTCCCCCTCAGGCCAGATCTGATGGGAGCAAGGTTCACTCATTCCCCCCTCACCTGCCCTCTCCCTTCCTCCCACAGAACTGCTTCCTCTATGCAAGATAATCCAACCCATTCTATCTCTCCCTATCTCCCTCTCTCAGTATGTTGCTCTCTCATCCCTTAATTTCATTTTGTTTCTTTTAGATATCTTCCCTTCATCTTCAACTCACCCTGTGTCTGCTCTCTCTCTTTTACATATATATATATATATATATGTATATATATATATACATACATATATAAAAACACATATATATACATATACATACACATACATACATATACACATAGATATTTACATACATACACATTCACTTATATATATACATAAACATATATATATATGCATATTCCCTTCAACTACCCTAATACTGAGGTCTCATGAATCATACACATCATCTTTCCATGTAGGAATGTAAACAAAACAATTCTACTTTAGTAAGTCCCTTGCAATTTCCGTTTCTTGATTACCTTTTCATGCTTCTCTTGATTCTTGTGTTTGAAAGTCAAATTTTCTATTCAGTTCTGGTCTTTTCACTGAGAAAGCTTGAAAGTCCTCTATTTTATTGAAAATCCATATTTTGCCTTGGAACATGATACTCAGTTTTGCTGGGTAGGTGATTCTAGGTTTTAATCCTAGCTCCATTGACCTCCGGAATATCGCATTCCAAGCCCTTAGATCTCTTAATGTAGAAGCTGCCACATCTTGGGTTATTCTGATTGGGTTGCCACAATACTCAAATTGTTTCTTTCTGGCTGCTTGCAGTATTTTCTCCTTGATCTGGGAGCTCTGGAATTTGGCGACAATATTCCTAGGAGATTACTTTTTGCAATCTATTTGAGGAGGCGATCAATGGATTCTTTCAATTTCTATTTTGCCCTGTGGCTCTAGAATATCAGGGCAGTTCTCCTTGATAATTTCTTGAAAGATGGTATCTACTCTCTTTTTTTGATCATGGCTTTCAGGTAGACCAATAATTTTTAAATTATCTCTCCTGGATCTATTTTCCAGGTCAGTGGTTTTTCCAAGGAGATATTTCACGTTGTCTTCCATTTTTTCATTCCTTTGGTTCTGTTTTATAATATCCTGATTTCTCATAAAGTCACTAGCTTCCACTTGCTCTAATCTAATTTTTAAAGTAGTATTTTCTTCAGTGGTCTTTTGGACCTCCTTTTCCATTTGGCTAATTCTGCCTTTCAAGGCGTTCTTCTCCTCATTGGCTTTTTGGAGCTCTTTTGCCATTTGAGTTAGTCTGTTTTTTAAGGTGTTGTTTTCTTCATTGTATTTTTCAGTATTTTTTGGGGTCTCCTTTAGCAAGTCATTGACTTGTTTTTCATGGTTTTCTCGCATCCTTCTCATTTCTCTTCCCAATTTTTCCTCTACTTCTCTAACTTGCTTTTCCAAATCCTTTTTGAGTTCTTCTATGGCCTGGGGCCAGTTCATGTTTTTCTTGGAGGCTTTTGTTGTAGGCTCTATGACTTTGTTGTCTTCCTTAGGCTGTATGTTTTGGTCTTCTTTGTCACCGAGGAAAGAATCCAAAGTCTGAGACTGAATCTGGGCGCGTTTTCGCTGCCTGGCTATATTCCCAACCAACTAACTTGACCCTTGAGTTTTTCAGTGGGGTATGACTGCTTGTAGACTAAAGAGTTCTATGTTCCACGTTTGAGGGGGAGGTGCCAGCTCTGTCAGACATGCACTACTCCTTCCCCAAGAACCCCCAGTCCAGACTGGGCTTAGATCTTCAGCAGGCTGTTGCACTCCTGCTCTGATCCACCACTTAATTCCTCTCACCAGGTGGGCCTGGAGCTGGAAGTAACAACAGCTGTAGCTGCCACACCTCTGCTGCCCCCGCGGCTGGAAGCTGAACCGCGAACTCCTTCCACTCCCACAGCTTTTCCCACTAACCTTCTCCGCAGTCTTTGGTGTTTGTGGGTCGAGGGGTCTGGTAACTGCCGCAGCTCACATATTCAGGGTGCTAGGGCCCCCTCCGCCTGGCTTCTGGTCTGGATGGTCCACGCCGCTCAGGCTGGCCTCTGCTCCACTCCATTCCCAGCTCCCAGCTCCGAGCTCCCAGCTCCGTGTGGAATAGACCTCACCCAGAGATGATCCAGGCTGTCCTGGGCTGGAGCCCTGCTTCCCTCTGCTGTTCTGTGGGTTCTGCCATTCTAGAATTGGTTCAGAGCCATTTTTTATAGGTTTTTGGAGGGACTCGGGTATGGAGCTCACTCTAGTCCCTGCTTACCAGCCGCCATCTTGGCTCTGCCCCCACCTCTGTGGTTTTTAAGAATAGATATTACACTGTGTTACGAAAATGCTTGTTTTGTTCCATGAATTGAAAATAAATGAAATTTTTAAAAATGGATTCCTTATAAGGAAAAATGAGAAAGTTGTAGTTCTTAACACATTTAAATAACTCAGACATATTGCAGTATGTCGTATAGGAATGTAAAGTATTTCAAAGATCATTCAGTATCATAATGAAACAACATCGGTCACACCAAAGCACAAAGGAAAGTCCTGCAAACTGTTGATGCAAAACACCCTAATTAATTAGTCTTTGAAAAGCAAGAAAATAACTTTAAAGAATCTAGATGTTGGAGTGATGGATAATGATTCCTCTAAAGAGCCATGTTGGTTTCTTGAAGTTGGAAGAATACTGAGAAGATCATTAAATAAATAACTGCTAACCTTTGCTATAAAGAAAAAAAATGCTTGTCATAGGCAAGAATATCTTTATCTGAAGAAATCAACTTTTTTTAAGGCTAAACTAAAACCATTAGAAAAAAACATAATAAAACAATTGTTAAGGGCAATCCAAGTGAGCCTGTAAGATCTGGATATTTTCATTGTGTCAAATAACCACCCAAAAATGTTTAGGTTAGATTGTTTTATTTACAGTGGACCTAAAATCTTGTCTACTTTGAGAAACTAATGAATTCTAATGAATATACTGATGTACTGAGAAATAGGATTCTTCTTCAATTATAGAAATTCCCCAATAAAATTGGAATACAATTCAACCTTGCACAATGCCACACATCATGAAAGGTTAGAAATATATCTGATACATGGAAGTAAATAAGCTTCAATGACCTGACAACTAATGCTCCTGATTGAAACCTCATTATAAACCCATGAGCTATAATGAAGGCTAGACTTGGAAAACTGTTTGAAGTTTTATTGGACAATATAGTCTATTATTTTGCTGTATCCAAGCAATTTGCATACCACTATAATTTCAAGAGAGGAACACCACTAACAATTGGGGGTAAGCAGGAAAGGCATCTTGTAGGTAGTAGAACTTTATTTGAATAAATATTGAAGGGATTGAGGGTTTCAAGAGACGATGGTGAGGAGGGAGAGAATTTCTGCTGTGGGGGACCCCCTGTACAAAAGCAGAAATATTGGTGATAGAATTTCAAGTACAGGGAAATAGAAACTAGGCCAATTTTATTAGACTCAGTCTAGTCAAGAGGAAAGATCAGTTGTACCCAAATTTTTGATGTGAACAAACCATTTGCAGATTGCTCTTGTGCCCTTAGAAAGGGTATCAGTTGCATAATGAAGAAATTCTTATTTGATGATGGTATCTTATGTTAAGTTTGCCACGACTCCTCTCTGCCAGTGACATGAGATCATCTGGAGCCATATTAAAAGGTAAACTTCAAGGGTTTTAATTTTAATCTCCCGCTGAGAACTAGGTTTTGGGATTTGCATGTCTTTTGTGGCTCTTAACAGATAAAAATCACATTTGCACCTCTCAGGTGACTCACATGATACTCTCAGACGTTTCCTTCAGCTTCACAATAGCAAAATAAGAATATAAATCAGGTTTTGGAATGTAAGGGAAAGAAGAAACTAGTTCTATCTTATCTAGTTATGTTGAGTTTGCTACCAGTTTTCTTAGTGAGTGAAATATTTTTTTTTTGTTTTGTGATATAAGGGAATTAAAAAGTAAGAGCAAGGAATTATATAGTATTTTACATATATTTTCTCATTTGCTACTCACAGCTATGGTAGGTAGGTCCTATCATTTTCCCAATTCCATAGATCAGAAAAATAAATCTGTTAACAACCTGCTAAAGAGATAACAAACTATAGGGAAAAGAGAATTAGACTTAGTCAAAATACCTGAGTTCAGATCCCAGTTATTTCACCATGTATTCTGTGCCTTTGGACAAGTCACTTGACTTCATTGGTTTCCAATTTACTCATTTGTAAAGTGGGAATGACAACACTACTTGCATTGCCTATTTGCTTTGCTTTTCAATTCATAAAGTCTCATGTCATAAATGTCATTCTTACTTTTAATAGGATCTGATCCTCTCTGTGTTCTGTCTAATCATCCATATTCCACTGCTTCATGTTATAATGGACTTCTATCACACTTCAATCCTTGTGTGCATTGGTGATCTCATCAATGTGACACACTTTCCATCCATGGATTACAACCCATAATAAATGCTTAATATCTAAATCAGCCATGCCATCCTATCCTAAGCAATTTCTTTCCTGCTCCATTCATAATTGTTCCACGGAAGATCTAGCCAACATGATTTAAAAAAAAACTTTTGTATAGACCTCTTAATGTTCTGTGATATCAGCCTGCACATGACTGTTTATCCCTTTGTTATCCCTTTCTCTTGTAACATCACCAGCATGCCTCCTTTTCTAGTCATGCAAACTCTTGAAAATATAATTATGCTTGTATAGTGCTCATATATACTTGTATACAACTCATCACATATTATAGGTTGCAACTTACAACTCCTTTGTAACTTTCTACTGCCCTTTCAGTCATCTGTAAAGCTGATACCTCTGGCAGCTTTGTGCTCCATTTTTCACAGCCAAAGAGCATCACTGAGTGAATATTTGTGCTCAAAAAATGGTTTTTTTTGGTGGTAGACAGAAACTAATGTCATAGAAAATGCTTTGATTGTAACAAAAAAATGCAGTTACCCAGAAGTTGTTTGCCTTCTCTGTTCATTCCCTACCAATGTCAAGAGAAATCTCAATGTCATTTTGTTGATCCAAATTCAATATAACAATTCCCATACATGGCCACTGTGCTGACAAACTGCTTGACCTTTAGTTTACATTCAACCTAAATGACCTTTATGAAATCACTTAAAATTCCTGAACGTTGATTTGTTCATCTATAAAATGGGGATAATAATATATGGAGCAGGTAGGTAGATTATATGAAATGAAATATGTAGAACATTTTGTAATTGCAACTATTTTTTTAATTGATATATTTTCTTATTTGGGTGATATCACAAAAATATTCAAGTTTCTTATTTATATTCTGCTGGACACATCTTATTTGATTCTCTGTTGGGGGAGCTTCTTGACTAAATGAATCTTATAAGATATGCTACTACCTGATTATTTTGGAACTAGGCACAAACTTCTGTTATAGGATTGTGTTCCTTGGACTGATGGATATATTATCTGTCTCTCTCAAAGAGCTCAGTCTTTCTCTCTATACCCTTAGCAGACAAATGGGGCATTGGGAATAGGCCAGAACCAATGAAGGTGATAAAGGAGTAATGTCAGCTTAATCCCAGCATTTACTAAATGTTTATTAATGAGTTTATTGATTGAGTCAAAACTGGGATGAAGCTAGGTGTTTCCTGAAGTTCCTTCTAGGATTGAAATACCATCATGACTATGATGATATTGATTAAATTATTCTTTTTTTAGGCTTTTAGATTAATTAATTTATTTTTTTGTTTTCAGCATTCATTTCCACAAGATTTTGAGTTATAAATTTTCTCCCCATCTTTCCCCTTCCCTCCACCCCAAGATGGCATGCATTCTGATTAACTCTTTCCCCAGTATGCCCTCCCTTCTATCACACAGTCCCCATCCGCTTTCCCCTTACTTTCATGTAGGCCAAGATAGATTTCTATATCCCATTGTCTGTATATCTTATTTCCCAGTTGTATGTAAAAGCAATTTTTAACATTTGTCTTTAAAACTCTGAGGTCCAAATTCTCTCCCTTCTTCTCTCCCCACCCACCCTTATTACATCTTTAGTTATGCAAAACACTTCCATAATAGCCATGTTGTGAAAGACTAACTATACTTCCCTCCATCCTACCCTGCCACCCACTTATTTTATTTTCTCCTTTGGCCCTGTCTCTTTTCAAAAGTGTTTGCTTCTGACTACCCCCTCCTCCAATCTACCCTCCCTTTTATCACCCCCCCCCATTCCCTTCCCCCCTACTTTTCTGTATGGTTAGATATGATTAAATTATTCTTAAAATGATACTAGAATCCAACTTAGAAGGGGCCATTCAGTCAATTCTGAACAAGAATCCTCACTATACCCTATACAGCAAGTAGTCTTCCCTATTAGAGTATAAATACCTTGAAAGTTGTACCAACAATGGGACTAGCAGCTGCTGTGGGGGCATAAGACCAACAACACCAGCACACAGTGGGGCTGCTAGCACAAGTTCTTTGATCTGCATTTCTAAGGAAAGCAACTTTAAGGGGTTTACAATCTCAGTTAAATTAAACATATATATATATCATTCACTTAGTTCAGGGGAAAAGTCATCACCCTGAACTTCAGAGAAAACACAAACAGAAATTACAAGCAGAAGTTATATAAACAGAGCAAAATAACACAAATCAGCAGACAGGCTTCCAGCTGTCTGTGCAAGCATTACATAAAAAGTTACCAAAGAGAGAAGCACCAACATCTGGGTTTTCAAAGTCATGGGGGACTCCTTAACAGTGGCTATGCAGAGTCTTATCTGGTTAGATCACACAGCACTCTTCCAGTGAGTGAATTCCCAAACAAAATGCTAATCTCAGAGTATACATACACATCTTCAGGGTCAGGGTTTCACACCTCTCAAGGACTTCACACTTTTCAAGGGCTTCACACCTCTCTTGTGACCTAATTAGCAAAAGGTTATGGGCCTTCCTACAAACAAAAGCAAGGCTCAGTCAAAGGCATTTGATTGCCTTGGTGCTGAGAAGCAGTCCAAAAGAAAAAAACAGTAAAAAGTCCCACTTTGCTTGCCCTTACAGGAGTAGAGAATATTTTATTTATCCTACTACTCTCCCCACAATAAAGTGCCTTAATAAAAAGTAGTAATAAATGCTTGTTGACTGATTGGTTGGTTGGTTGTCCAGCCTTAATCTAGTATTCACTAGAAACTGAATGGGGGGACAGAGCCAAGACGGCAGCTGGAAAGCAGGGACTTGTGTGAGCTCCCCGCAAGGTCCCTCCAAACACCTATAAAAATGGCTCTGAACAAATTCTAGAACTGCAGAACCCACAAAAAAGCAGAAGGAAGCAGGGCTCCAGCCCAGGACAACTTGGAAGGTCATGGAGTAATGTCTATCACACAGAAGAGCACAGCGTGAGCCACACCTGGACCAACCAGACCGGAAGCCGGGCAGAACAGGTCCTAGTGCCCGAAATCAGTGAGCTGTAGCAGTTACCACACTTCTCAACCCACAAACACCAAAGACAACAGGGAAGGTTAGTGGGAAAAGCTTCTGGGACAGAGTGAAAAGCGTTCGTGGTTGGGCCACCAACCCGTGGGCAGTGGAGGTGATGTAGCTCTGAGGCTGCTTACAGAGCTACAGCTACAGTTGCTTCCAGTCCCAGGCCCACCTGGTGGGAGATATTAAGTGGTGGATCAGAGCGGGAGTACAGAGCCAGCTTAAATCTGAGTCATGATTGGGGTTGGCAGTTCTTGGGGGAGGAATGGCACTGGTGTGGCAGAGCTTGCTGTGTAGAAAGAGTTCTGAAAACAACCGCACAGACCCTCAAGATTGGGACAAAGTACTCTATACTCAAGGGTCAAGTAAGTTAGCTGGGAACATGGCCAGGCAGCGAAAGCAGACTCAGATTCAGACTCAGACTTTGGAATCTTTCTTTGGTGACAAAGAAGACCAAAACATACAGACAGAAGAACTCAACAAAGTCAAAGATCCTACATCAGAACCCTCCAAGAAAAACATGAACTGGTCTCAGGCCATGGAAGAGCTCAAAAAGGATTTGGAAAAGCAAGTTAGAGAAGTAGGGGAAAAATTGGGAAGAGAAATGAGAGTGATGCAAGAAAATCATGACAAACAAGTCAATGACTGGCTAAAGGAGACCCAAAAAAATACTGAAGAAAATAACACCTTAAAAAATAGACTAACTCAAATGGCGAAAGAGATCCAAAAAGCCAATGGGGAGAAGAATACCTTGAAAGGCAGAATCAGCCAACTGGAAAAGGAGAACCAAATTCCACTGAAGAAAATGCTACCTTAAACATTAGATTGGAGCAAGTGGAAGCTAGTGACTTTGTGAGAAATCAAGATATTTTAAAACAGAACCAAGGGAATGAAATAATGGAAGACAATGTGAAATACCTCATTGAAAAACCATTGACTTGGAAAATAGATCCAGGAGAGACAATTTAAAAATTATTGGACTGCTTGAAAGCCGTGATCAAAAGAAGAGCCTAGATATCATCTTTCAAGAAATTATCAAGGAGAACTGCCCTGATATTCTAGAGCCAGAGGATAAAATAGAAATTGAAAGAATCCACTGATTGCCTCCTGAAAAAGATTCCAAAAAGAAAACTCCTAGGAATATTGTTGCAAAATTCCAGAGCTCCCAGATCAAGGAGAAAATACAGCAAGCAGCCAGAAAAAAACAATTTGAGTATGGTGGAAACACAATCAGGATAATACAAGAGCTAGCAGCTTCTACATTAAGAGATCGAAGGGTTTGGAATATGATATTCCAGAGGTCAATGGAGCTAGGATTAAAACCAAGAATCATCTCCATAGCAAAACTGAGTATCATGCTCCAAGGCAAAATACAGATTTTCAATAAAATAGAGGACTTTCAAGTTTTCTCAGTGAAAAAACCAGAGCTGAATAGAAAATGTGACTTTCAAACACAAGAATCAAGAGAAGCATGAAAAGGTAAACAAGAAAGAGAAATCACAAGTTAATTACTAAAGTTGAACTGTTTTGCTTACATTCCTACATGGAAAGATTATGTGTATAATTTATGAGACCTCTGTATTAGGGTAGCTGAAGGGAATATACATACATACATACATACATACATACATACATACATATATATATATATAGACAGAGGGCACAGGGTGAGTTGAATATGAAGGGATGATATCTAAAAAAAATGAAATCAAATTAAGGGATAAGAGAGGAATATATTAAGAGATGGAGAAAGGGAGAGATAGAATGGGGGTAAATTATCCCACATAAAAGTGGCAAGAAAAAGCAATTCTGTAGGAAGGGAAGAGGGGGCAAGTGAAGGGGAATGAGTGAATCTTGCTCTCATCAGAATTGACCTGAGGATGGAATGCCATACATACTCAAAAGAGTGTCTTACCCAGCAGGAAAGAAGAAGGAAGGAGATAAAAAAGGGTGTACGATAGAAAGGAGGGCAGATAGTGGGAGGAGGTAATCATAAACAAACACTTTAGAAAAGGGATAGGGGCAAGGGAGAAAATTGAATAAAGAGGCATAAGACAGGAAGGAGCAAAAAATAGTTAGTCTTTCACAACATGAGTATTGTGGAAGGGTTTTACATAATGATACTCATGTGGCCTATGTTGAATTGCTTGGAGGGTGGGTGAGGAGAGAAGAAGGGAGAGAATTTGGAACTCAAAGTTTTAAAGACAGATGTTCAAAAAAGATTTTTGCATGCAACTAGGAAATAAGATATACAGGCAATGGGGCATAGAAATTTATCTTGCCCTACAGGAAAGTAAGGGAAAGGGGGATGGCTGGGGGAGTGGGGTGACAGAAGGGAGGGCTTAGTGGGGAACAGGGTGACAAGAATGTATGCCATCTTGGAGTGGGGGGGGTAGAAATGGGGAGAAAATTTGTAATTCAAACTCTTTTGAAAATCAATGCTGAAAATTAAAAATATTAAATAAATAAAATAAATTAATTAAAAAAAAGAAACTGAATGGAATTGATCAGTAGGTAAACCAGTGAAACTAAGAGAATAGGCATATTTATTTAACCTTAGCCTGAGATGAAACTGATACATCTAGATAAATATTAGGGATTTGAGGAGGTTTTCTCCTGTTGCTCACTTAAAGTGATTCCGTTGCATTAGTCAATTAGATCCACTCCAGTGTAATCCCACCTGGCTATTGATGGTCTAAAGCATTGTGATGACCTTATTGTAATGACACCCATACTGTCTTTCTGGCCATGGAGATACTGCTTGAATTTTGCATGATGTGGAGAAATTAAGCCAAGGATTAAACCTTTAGCAAAAAAAAATCTAATTAACAATCATTCTTGCCCAGGATTAAGCCTGGAAACCACCTACAGAAAGGAAACTGACATAATGACACTAGTACCCAGAAGGAGGTGAAATCTTCTCATCAAGTTGGCTGTGATTTTCCATTAGGGAAAAATTGGGTTAGGTAGAAAGAAGAAAAATCTTAAATTTTATTTGTGAAGTTTATTGAAGGAGTGAGGAAGAAGGAGGAAATTCCAAGTCAGAATTGACATTGTTTTGAAAAGTTATAACTGTTAAATAAAGGATATCATAAGGGTATTATGTCATAAATGAAGCACAAAGATATTAAATGGATTTTGCCAAGATCACATTGCTAGTCTGTGGGTTGGACTGGGCTTAGAAACTAGATTAATGCTTTTTCCACTACTCTGTACCTACAAATTCTCCTGCAAGTCAATGTTATCAAAATTTTCTCTTCCCCCATATTTAAAAACAAAGCTCATTTAGGTTAATCTAAAACAATACATAATCAATTTACTTTTATGTGATGATAGAGGGTAACTGTTACAGATAAATTCAAATCACAAATACTTCAAGAATACACTAATTAAATTTTTCCAGTTTGTTAATTTAATTTCCTACATCTGTTATTTGCCAAAATAATCTTCCCAAGGCACAGATATGATCATGTCACTCTCTTATTAAAAAAACAAATCTTGAGTAGCTCCTTATTTTCTTTAGTGTATAAATACAAACTTTGCAGTCAGATATGTAAAACCCAGCACAATCTGGCTCTAATTTACATTAATTTTCCAGCTTTATCATAGCCTGCTCTAGCAGATTAGAGAGGCTGATAACTGTTTCCCCAAGTCAATATTTGATCTTTGGCTTCCATGCAACCACACAAGTCATCACTTATACCTAGAATGATGTTTTCCCAACTTCAACCTCTTTGAATATTTATCTTCCTTCAAGGCTCAGTTTAGATGCCCACTCAGCCTTCCCCCAATAAAACCTTCTCTGAACCCCTCCCAGCAGTTATTAGTGCTTTCACCCTTCTTAATTTACCTCATATTAGACTTTATTAGTGTGCATGGATTATCCTCTCCCCACCCACTCAGGAGAATGTAAGCTTTTAAATGGTAGAGACTGCTTTGTTTTGTTTTTGTAGCTCTGGAATCTACCAATGTACCTTGTATCAGGGAATCACAGGACAGAGATGAATAGGACCCCTGTGCCTATATCTGAAGAAGAATCCTTATAATGATATACTTGACAAATGGTTGTCCAGATTATTTGGAGACTTTGTGGGGTTAGGGAGGGAGGTAACCCAACACTCAAACCACTCATTCCACTTTGACACAATTTCATTAGGAAATCTTTTCTGACACCAAGCCAAAGTTTGTCTCTTTGCGACTTTTCCCTACCATTTCTGGTTCTTCCCTCTGAAGCAGAGCAGAACAAATCTAATCAATTTTGCCCTGATAATTGTTCAAGTATTTGAGATAGCTATTATGTTTCTGCTAAGTTTGTTCTTTTCTACCCTAAAGATGCCTAAATCCTCCATCTTATGATATGATTATGACTCAAGGGTTTTTTTTCCCATCTTGGTTGCTTTTTGCTGGATGTAATCCAGTTCCCAAACTGTGGTGCCCAAAGCTGAACATAATACTCCTTGTGTAACATTGAAAGGTGTATTTACCCAAAATTTATATACATTTAACATAGATTAGTCTAATGAAGTACATTTTTATTGCAGTGGGATGGGCATCCTGGAGTTCAGGACAACGTTGACCTACAAACAGGGCTATAATTAAGATATGTAACTGGGGCAATTTCAATTACCCTGGAAATGATGATTTTTAAGGTACAACCACATATCTGCTACTTGGCTTTCACCTGGTTGAGTCTGATTAGAGACAAATACCATGAGAACTTAAAAAAGTGAGAAAAAAATGAGTAATGTCAACCATGAGGACATGTTGTTTGAAGAAGTCAGGAACTGCAGTGGAGAAAGGACATATGAACAAGTTATTGAACTTATTGAAGAGAAAAAAAAGGATTAGGAGGTCTATAAATGAAATCAAGAAGGATCTGAATAGACTGGAGTAAATTTAAAAGGAATACATAGTTGTCGAGTAATGGTGACAGAGGGACTCTGAAAATTGATTTAGGGTCAAGGAGTATGCCAGCTCTTTCTCCTCATTTTGTATGTAAAGGAATGTGAGAGAAAGACCAGACAGCCTTAGAAAGAGTGCCAAGAGAAAGAGCAAAGATAGCAGAGTTAAAGCAAGGACTCATCTAAGCTCTCCCTCAAACACCTATAACTGCCTTTAAATAATGACTCTAAACAAATTCTAGAGTGGCAGAGCCCATGAAGAGGGTGATGCAATTTTCTGGCCCAAGACAAACTTGGAAGGTTGGCAGGAAAAGTTTATCATACCTGGGTGAGAATGGAGCATAGTACAGTGCAGGCCACACCAGCAGAGCCCTGGCCCCAACAAACCAGGAACAGGTTTTGGGACCCATTGAATCAGCAGAGGCAATGGTTGCTTCTCAAGCTCTTAGCCCACAGATGGTAATGGGGCTGAACAACTGGTCAGAAGTAGATTACAGGGGTCTCTTTGCTGGCACTAAAGCAGGATTCTGTTGCTTTGCCTGTACTTGGATCTGGGTCACAGTTCTGGGTGGCAGTACAAGAGTGAGGAGGAGCACTAGCCCACCAGAACTTGCAACTGTAATGTAGTGTAGCTGTAGTGGAATGGGGACTCTCCCCATGGCTCTAGGAAAGAAAAGAGCACTTGTGGTCACTCACAAACCACAACACATGCTAGGAAAGGAAGAAACACCTCTCCTTAGATCATACCACTTAGGAAGAACTGAAAACTTATAAGTCCCTAAAATTATCTCTGAAAACAGCTGTGTAAAACCCATGAATCTTGGGATAGTAAACATTCTATCCTGGAAGCAGAGCCCTACTTTAACAAAGAGTTCAAAGTCAAGTAATAGACTGGAAAATGAGAAAACAACAGAAAAAAAATCTGACCATAAAAAGTTATTATGGTAACAAAAAAGATCAAAACATACACTCAGGAGAAGATAACAAAGTCAAAGTTTCAAATCCTCCTAGAAAAATATGAATTGGTCTTAGGCCATGGAAGAACTCAAAAGGATTTTGAAAATCAAGCGAGAGAAGTAGAGGAAAAATTGGGAAGAGAAATGCGAGTGATGCAATAAAATCGTGAAAAGCAAGTCAACAACCTGGAAAAGGAGGCACACAAAAAATACTGAAGAAAATAAAACCTTAAAAATCAGACTAAGCCAAATGCTAAAAGAACTACAAAAATCCAATGAGGAAAAGAGTGACTTAAATAATTGAATTGGCCAAATAGAAAAAAGAGGCACAAGTAGAATTGGCCAAATAGAAAAAGAGGTACAAAAGTTCTGTGAAAAACATAATTCCTTAAAAATTAGAATTGAGCAAATAAAAGCCAATGACTTTCTTAAAAATCAAGAAACAATAAAAGTAAATGAAAAGAGTGGGAAAAAGAAGTTATTGTGAAATATTTCATTGGAAAAAAAACTGACCTGGAGAATAGATCCAGGAGAGATAATCTAAAAAGTATTGGACTGTTTAAGGCCATGATAAAATAAAAAGCCTGGATATTATATTTCAAGAAGTTATCAAGAAAAATTGCCCTGATATCCTAGAACCGGAGAGTAAAATAAAAATTGAAAGAATCCACCAACCTCCTGAAAAACATCTCCAAATGAAACTTCCAGGAATATTATAACTAAATTCCAGAGCTCCCAGGTCAAGGAGCAAATATTGCAAGTAGCCAGAAAGAAACAATTCAAGTATCATAGAGGCACAGTCAGGATAACACAAGATTTAGCAGCTTTTACATTCAAGGATTGGAGGGCTCGAAATATGATATTCTAGAAGGCAAAGGGGCTAGGATTGCACCCAAGAATCACATACCCAAGAAAACAGAGTATAATCCTTCTGGGAGAAAGATGCATATTCAAAGAAATAAAGAACTTTCAAGCATTCTTGTTGAACAGATCAGAGCTGAATAGAAAATTTGACTTTCGAATATGACTCAAGAGATGCATATAAAGGTAAACAGGGAAGGGAAATCATAAGTGACTTAATAAGGTTAAAGTGTTTACATTCCTACATAGGAAGATGGTATTTATAACTCATAATACCTTTCTCATTATTAGGACAGATAGAAAGATTATACATAGACAGAGGGCACAGGTGTGAGTTGAATATGAAGGGATGATATCTAAAAAATAAAATTAAGGGGTGAGAGAGTAATGTGTAGGGGAAAAGAGAAAGGGAGAGGTAGACTAGGGTAAATTGTCTCACATAAAAGAAGCAAGAAAAGTCTTTACAAGGGAGGGGAAGAGGGGGAGTTGAAGGGGAGTGAGTGAACCTTAGTCTCATCAGAATGGACTCAAAGATGAAATAACATACACAGTCAACTGGGTCTAGAAATCTATCTTACTCCACAGGAAAGTAGGAGGGAAAGGGGATGGGGGTGGGGAGGGCAGTGGTAGCAGGAAGAGCATATTGGGGGAGGAGTAGTCAGAACCACAACACTTTTGAGAGAAGACTGGGTGAAAAGGGAGAGAAAATACAATAAAGGAAGCAGGGTGGGGGGAGGGAGAAGCATAAAATGTAGGGAAATACAATTAGTAATACTGTGAAAAAAATTTTGAAGCAGTTTTTTCTGATGAAGTTCTCATTTCTCAAACATATAAAGAACTGAGTCAAATTTATAAAAAAGAGCCATTCTTTAATTGATAAATTATCAAAAGATATGAAGTTTTCAGATGAAGTAATCAAAGCCATCTATAGCCATATGAAAAATGCTCTAACTCACTATTGATTGGAGAAATGCAAATTAAATTAGGTGTTACCTCATACCTATTAGATTGGCTAATAGGACAGAAAAGGAAAATGACAAATGTTGGAGGGGATGTAGGAAAAATGAGACATTAATGCATTGTTGGTGGAGTTGTGAACTGATTCAACAGTTCATTCTGTACACAATTTGAAACTATACCCAAAGGGCTACAAAACCATAAAACTCTTTGACCTAGCAATACCATAACTAGGTCTGTATCCCAAAAGAGATTAAAAAAAGGAAAAGGAAAAGGACCTATACATACAAAAATATTTATAGCAGCTCTTTTTGTAGTGGCAAAGAATTGAAAATTGAGGGGATGTCCATCAATTGGGGAATGGCTAAACAAATTGTCGCATGTGATTGAGATGGAATACTATTGTGCTATAAGAAATGATGAGCAGGATGCTTCCAGAAAAACCTGGAAAGACTTGCATGGGCTGATGCAAAATAAAATGTATTGTATACAAAGTAACAGCAATGTTGTAAGATGACCAGCTATGAATGGCCTAGCTATTCTCAGCAATAAAACAATCCAAGAGAATTTTGAAGGACTGATGATGAAAAATGCTAATCATCCCCAGAGAAAGAACTGATGGTGTCTGAATACAGATTGAAGCATACTTTTTTTAGTTTATTTTTCTTGATTTTTTTGTCTGTGTTTTCATCCACAACTTGACTACTATGGAAATGTTTTGCATGACTACACATGTACATCTTATATCAAATTGTTTGCCTTCTCAGTGAGGGGAAGAAAGAAGGGAGAGAATTTGGAACTCAAAGTTTTATGAGCAAATATTAAAAACTGTTTTTACATGTAACTGGGGGAAAATAAAATATTAAATAAATAAACATTTGTTAATATAAAAAAGAGTACCAAGAGAAATGGGTTGTTCAGGAGAAGCCTAGATTTCTCTGAATACCAGAAGATGGGAGAAACTTGAGTAAAAGAAATATTGGCTGGAGAGTTTATTAACAATGAAGGAGGATCTGAGATAGCATAGTGGAAAAAAAGGCAGAGGATTGTAAAAAGTAAAGAGGGCTAAAACAAATTGGACAGCTATCACAGCATGGGGAGATTTGCAAGGATGAGGAATTTTGAAGGTGGGGATATGAGGAAGCACAGAAAACACAATCCAACCACATGTACAGTCATGGAGGAGAGAGGATGATTGTTCCTGTTCCCATCCTCCCTGACCTCTACTCTCATTGCCTCTGCTCCTTTAGTCTTTCATGGGGCCTGCCTTTCCTCTGACCACCCTCGGGTATCTCTATTAGCAGATAACATGAAGAGTTGGGGTCCCAGTGCACAAACAGGAAGGATGTAATGCTCTGCCCTGCAGATTTGGGGCCTTGGATGCCCAGATCTATTAATCATGGTTTAGCTTAGGAATGATATTTTTCTATGAATAATTAATATAGCAATAATTGTAATACCTTGCCTACTTTCATGAAACTATAGCTTGGGCAGTTCTCTTTGCTTTAATACAATAAAACAAATGTTTTTATTTGTTTATTCTTTACTTTATGCAGGACACGTTTTTAGATAGTTCAAGTACAATGTTTTAAAGATCTCTTTCTATCCCTTAAGATCTCTTACACTCTGGCTCTTGCTTCCTTATCCAAACTTATTTTCCAATATCTCTAAAAAAATCCTCAAATCTCTTTATTGTCCTATTATTAATAAATCCTGCACCTTCCCACTTTCTATCTCTGTTTCTTTGCTAACATGGTTCTTATAACCTGAGATGTTCTTTTCATCTGTTGCTATCTCTCCAACAACTACTCATCATTCAAGGCCGCAATTCAAGTCTTACCTCCTCTGAGAAGCCTTACCTTATTATTCTTTGCTACTCTCTTGTCTCATCCTCTAAACTCCATACAGTACTTATAGTCTGTCCCATATAATTGTGAAGTTAACTGTCCTATCTTGTATTGTTCATTATTATTTCATGATTTGCTGTTATTTCTCCCAAGCAAATTTTAAGCACTGTGATGAACCCACCACAAAGATTAGTATATCAGAAGCGCTTAACCTCTTCTTGTTGATTAAGTTCCTACTTAGAGACAGAGTGGAGTAGAGGCTAGAGTCCTAAAGTTGTAGTCAAGAAAACCTGAGTTCAAATTTTGCCTCAGCTGTTTAATAGATATGTGACTCTGAATAAGTTTCTTAACATCTCGTTGCCTTAGTTTCCTCATATGTAAAATGAAAAGTTTGGAGTCAAAATCTTCTAAGGTTCATTCTGACCCCAAACCTAATCACATTGTTTTTGAGGGCCTGGTTCCCAAAGGTTTTATCCATGACCCTTTTTACCATTTCACATCTCACAAATGTACTTCCTCTTATGGTCTCTGTCAATCCTATCTCTTGCAAACTTCAACTTCTTTGCTTACTCTAAATGCCATCAATACATCCTAGAAAAACTAATCACTAGAACTCTTCATTATACATGGGACAGCCTTTCTGGCATGATATCCCCATTGTTAGTTCAAAAGCCATAGATGGGTCAACCAATCAACTTTGAGAGTGGCTGTTGTTTCTCTCAGCCGTCACCTCCAGACTCCTATTAGCGAGGAAAGTTCCTAGGTGCCCTTATGATGGGAACGCTCACAAGCAATAAACAATTGAACACTGAGATTTACATTGGCCAGGCAGTTCCCTGTGCCAGGCTCTAATAATAACTCCATTTTTCCTCACCCCATGGCAAAGAACGCAGTCAGTTGTGCCCAATTATGCTGAGCACAGCAGCCTCAAACTTATTAAGGGTAGGAAACGGGCTGTTTCAGAATGTGAAAAGCTCAACATAATGTGAAAATAATTTCTCAAGTGTATGGTTTAGCTGCTATTTTTTTTCCAAACCGGAATTAAGTTTTGTTTCCCAGTGTAGGGCACTGAGCATGGTCTCTTAGTTAAAATGTAGAAAGTGGGAGTCCAAATTTAAAAGCTCTATTCCTGGATCAGCTCCTGTACTGAATGACCTAGGGCAAATCACTTGCTCTGTTTGACATTCATGAAGTACATTTAATAGTAGCCAGGCCCCTAGTGTTGCAGGAATTTTGAGGAGTAAAGATCTATAGTGGGCCTGGAGACCAGTGACTGAAGGGTTAGTTAGAGAGAAAACAAAATGGTTTATAAGTCAATGAACACAAACGTCTTTCCAGCTGTTGGAGCAAAGGGACAATTGGAAATAAACTATTAGAAAGACCTTCATGAATGACTTGAAGTCATCATTTCAGTGGGACAGATGGCATTGGAGCAATTCCCCCCAGTGCTTTGCTTTCAGCATCCCTGGAGAAGAATGGCTATTCCATCCCCAACATGTTCTGCCACTTAATGATTCTGATGATGTTTTTTCAAACGTTTAGGAAGAAATTTTCCATGCTGCAACATAGACCTGGTGTGACCTGTTCTCTCTCCTCCTACTAACAAGAATAATTGATCCCTTTGCTGGCCTTCTCCCAGGAAGGCCCAACAAGGAAGCAGTCTCTCTCCTCACTGCTCTTCTAATTGAATATCTGTGCCTGTGCAACTGCATATTTCAGGCCATCTTCATAAAAATGCTGAGCTGGAGGATTATAATGCAACAAAAAGACAACAAAAGTTTCTTCCCCAAGTCAGTACAGCTATAGGCAGATTCTGCCAAACACTTTCCCCAACAAGTCCTTCAACTTTCCAAAGCTTGTTTATTTAGAGGATTATATGGATTCTGGAAGTGTATGTGGTCTAAACTGTGTTTATTTTTAACTCTTTTTTTTAATAGATTAAGGGGTTTTTGTTTCAGACTGAGAATGTACAATGCACTGGCTACATTTATATTAGTTGCTATGGTTTCCAATGCTCCAGAAATTGCTCAAGAAAGGAGCAGAATTGTTCTAACCATGCAAAGATGTTTTTCCCCCCTACTAACTTGCTTGTGCCCACGTAATGTACCAGTTCTGAACGTCTGCTGCTCTCATCCCCATCTGTGCTGCTTCCAAGGAGTGGGAAATACCAGGTGGGACAGAGCTAAGTACGCAGTTTTTCATCCTTGCAACTGACAGCCCAAGGATGTGTGTCTCCCCGACTGTCCTGTACTTCCAGTGACTTCTGTCTAATTTACCAAGTTCAGTTTAGGTGTGAGGATGATTATTTCCCCCCACATCTGTAAAAGTATCTCTTCTTGGAGTGTTTTGTTTAGCCAAATCACTTCTGTAGGAAAATATATCAGCTACTGAGGAGGAAAAAACAGCACAGATGAATGATTCTTATGTTGCAACAACTTTGGGAATTAGGGGAAAAAAAGATTTTTGCAGTAAGTTTCCTGATTTTTCAGTGGCTCTTCACCCAGTCTCGCCCAGAACTGGAGCAATGGGCAGACTCTGCCTTTGAGATAATCACTGTTTTAAAAGGCTTTGGTCTAATTATCCATTGAACTTCTTAGGGCCATTTGCCTGAAAAATAGGGCCAAATGCTTGGAAGCAATAAAAGGTCATAATGGTAATAGCTCCCATTTTCCATACCTTCAAGGTTTTCAAAGCCCTTTCCTCACAACAAACCTCTGATGTAGGTGCTGCAACTATTACTATTACTATCTCTGTTGTACAGGTGAAGTATGATCTATGCTGGATATCAGTTCAAAATAGAGGATGTCAAATCCCAAGTCTCCTACTTACTACGTGAATGAACTTTCCAAGTCACCTGACCTTTCTAGGGCTCAATTTCCTTCTCTATATAATGAGGGGTTTGGACCAGATGGCCACTGAGGTCCCTTCCCTTCCAGCTTGGAATCTGTAATCTATGATAAACACACTTTCCCCAGTATACAAACTAGCAAGCAGGCTGTTTTATGTAACCCTTTAAAGGAATGCTTCTCTTAGTTGTAAATGGAAGTGGGGGCATGTATGTCTGTTTTTAGAGAGAGAGAGAGAGAGAGAGAGAGAGATTCTTCTTTTCCTGCTGAGCATTCTGCTTCTATAAATAAATAAATCTATAAATCATAGAAAAAATGCACTCACCATCAATGACTCTAGGTATTTTGCCACGTCATGTAAAACCATGCATAACCTTTTCCCCCTAAGATCTAGCAGAGGGAAAGAATACCAGAATACAAAACAAAAAACAAAATAAAACACAACCCCTGTCCTGACTTCATGACAATAATAATCTAGCAAAGGAAAAGACACAACTGTATTTGACAGTAACAATAATATACAATATTACATGATAAACACAACAAAATGTTGTGGGTCAAAGGTCCAAGGAAGTTCATTACCGGAAGATGTTTGGTCATTTTTCAGTCCTGTCTGACTCTTTGTGAACCTGTTTGGGGTTTTCTTGGCAAAGATATTGGAGTGATTTGCTATTTCCTTCTTCAGCTCATTTTACAGATGAAGAAACTGAGGCAAACAGGGTTAAGGGACTTGTCCAGAGTCACATAGCTAGTAAGTGTCTAAGCCCAGATTTGAAGTCAAAGATGAGTCTCCTTGACTCCAGGCCTAGTGTTCTACCCACTTGCATCATCTAGCTGCCCCTTACCAGTAGAGGGATCAGGAGAAACTTCATGGAGGGGACAGAATCAGAGCTGGATTTTCAATGAAAGGTTGGAATTCAGCAAAGGGGAGGGAGGACCTCCTGTGCATATGGATTGGCATGAGCTAAGGCACAAAGGTGCAGGACATATTCAAGGTAAAGAGTGATTCTGCTTGGTTGGAGCATAGTATATGTGGAAGAGAATAATACAGGAACATACTGAAAATATAGGTTGGTACCAATTTGTTGAAGGCCATGATTGAAGGCCGAAGGATTTTAGCTCTATTTGGTAGACAATTTGGAGTCAATGAAGGTTTTTGATCAAAGTGGCAACATGACTAAATTAATAAGAGACAAAGAGACAGAGACAGAGAGAGAGAGAGAGAGAGGGAGAGAGAGAGAGAGAGAGAGAGAGAGAGAGAGAGAGAGAGATTTAGGTTATCGTAGTAGTCTATACCTTCAGTAACTAAAATTTCTGCCTCGTATGTCATTTTAAGCTTATTAAGGGATAAGAGCATAGCAGAAAGAGAGATATGTCTTTCAACCAAGCCTCATTTTTAGGTTCTCAAGGGCCCTACAATGCCCTCAAGTTGCACTATATGGCAGCTGTGTCCCTTTCTGATAATATAGTGCCAAAGCAAATATTTCTTGTGTCTTGACTTCAAGGCTCTCGTGATATCACCTTGGAAGTCTGGCAAAGCCAGAGAACAGGGAATCAGATTTTAGTGCTTAGCAAAGTATCTAATACATAGTAGGTGCTTAATAAATGCTGATTGACTTGTATTGTGATCAGGTTGTCTGCCTAAACACACTGACCCTTTTAAAGTTCATTCCTAAGCAGGATCCTTTATAGTTTTCCAGATCAGAAGTGTCAAGTACAGGGCCTATAGAGATCATCTTGCAAACTCCAAAGTGAAGCCTGGACCAAATTAAAATATAATTGGGAAATATTTAATAAGATAAATAAAAATATAACAGATGATGTTAAAATTTAAAACTAAGTCAGTATTCAGTGCAGAGGGATCCTTAAGTATGGATTGGTGGCCAATGTTTCTATTTGATTTGACACCACTAATCTAAATTAAAAAGAATCCTTTACATTTGTTTGTGGTTTTTTAAAGTACTTTCATATCTATTACATGTCTTATTTGATGCCAAAAACACTGGAATTTAAAGAAATGAGGTACTATCATCTCTAGATTGAAATATCAAAAAGTTTCATTGGTTGAGGAATGGTTAAACAAATTGTGATACATGAATACAATGGAGTATTACTGAGTTGTAAGAGATAATGACTAAGATAAAGACAGAGACATATGGAAAAAAAAACTTATAGGAGCTAAAGAAAAGCAAAATAAGTAGAAACAAGAAAACAGTATTCATAATAATTATATTTAAGCAAATTAAAAAAATATTCAGTTGAAATTCAATGTAGTAAAAATATAATGACTAAGCTTGGCCCCAAAGAAGAGATATGAGAAGGCATTTCCCACTTCTTCTTTGTAGATGTGGGGTGCTATGTGTGTGAAAAATTGCATTTATAGTGTCAGACTTTTGCTATATGTTTGGTTAGTTTTGCTGAACTGTTTTTTTTGTTTCCCTATTTTTCTAAAAAAAAAATTACTATAAAGAATTGCTCTCTGGGATAATGATAGATTGGAAGCTATAGATGATATAAAATAGCAATAAAATTTTACTTAAGAATTAGAAAATGGCTCAGGTCTGTGAGCAGCAAGTGGGTATATTGAATAGAAAGATAGATTTGGAGTCAGGAAGACTTGAGTTCAAATCCTGCCTCAGGCACTTACGCTGGGAAAGTCATTCAAGTTTCCTAATCAGTAAAATGTGGATGATGATAGCAATACCTACTTCACAGGGCTAATGTAAGAATCAAATGAGATAATATATTAAAAGCATTTTGCAAGCCTTAAGGCGCTATATTGATGTTAGCTAACATTATTAATTGTCTTTTAGCACTTACAGCTTAAAGATCACTTTATTCAACTCATTTATTTTAGAAATGATGAGACAGAGCCAGGGGGTGAAACAGTTAACTGATATCATTCAAGTAGGAAGCAAGAGAGCTGAGATTCAGATTTTTATGTTCTGATTTCAAATCCAATGTCCTTTCCCCTACACTCCACTGTCTATCTATGTCATGTCAGATAATAAAGTGAAGGTGCTTGGGTCCAAAATTATTGAGCTGATGATTTCAGTTTTCCATGACATTCTCCTTGTGTAGACAATCTAAACATCTGTTACCTAGATTATATTCTCCGCTTTTCCAAGCTTCTTTTCCTGGAGCTTGCCACCTCATTATGTGAATTCAGCATTTGCCTTGTCCCTGGAGAGAAATAAAAACATCTTTATTTTTCCCACTCAGAAGGGTTGAAGAAATTTGAATCTTGGAAAAGTCCTTCGAATTTCTGGGTTCACTTCTGCCCTGAGCCCTGTACAAACACTTCCCTTTTCAATGAGAACTTAGTTTACTGCAGTACCACCCGAAGTTCAGTGTGAATGGGCCATTTTATTTCTAATTTTTGGCCCCAAAATCTCACTGCTCTCTCCCTGGGAGAGCATTCAGCAAGGCTAGGGGATAAATGAAAAATCTTCACAGGAGGGTGAATACCATAAGATTGTAAGACTGACCAAGAGTAAGAACCTTTTGTAAGAAAATGCAAAGAAATCATTGATTATTTGGCTATCTGCACCCCTGGCACCTGTTTTACAAAGCTATTCATCTGTGTCAACATTTGTGCCTGCTCATAGACATAAGATGCTTTTTCTCTAAGAAATGGCTTTGAGGCAGACATAACAGAAATTCTACAGTTCGTCTTCATCTGTCTCTTCCATACTCCATTTTGTCCCTTTTACTCTGAAGGGGCAACTAGCTACTGTCTCTCTTTATTGTTTAGAGGAATGCCAAGCCAACTGCGAGAGGTTTTCCTCCCTCTACAGGCAAAGAACCAATGACTGTTTTGTTACCCTCATTGCAGAGTACACAGGGAATGTAAGGGGAAAGATTTGCAAACTGTTAAACAACACAGTAATAAAAATTTATGCTCCAAACACTGATGCTGTAACGGCCAGAGCTGATCAGTTCTATGAAGACCTACACAATCTTCTACAAATAACAGCCCTCCAAAAATTGGGAAATCAAAAGATAATTAGAATAACAGGCAAGTTCAGAGAGCAAAATGAAGCAGTGAAGAAACTAATAGAGTTCTGTCAAGATAACTCTTTGGCCATAACAAACACTCTTTTTCAGTAACCGAAATGGCAACTCTACACATGGATATCAGCAGATGATCAATATAGAAATCAGACTGATTATATACTTTGCAGCCAAAGTTGGAGAACCTATACAATCATTTATAACAAGACCTGGAGCTGACTGTGGACCAGATCATGAGTTTCTCATTGGAAAATTCAGACTTAAATTGAAGAAAGTGGGGAAAACAATCAGACCATTTAGATATGACCTTAATAACACCCCACATGAATATAAAGTAGAGGTGATGAATAGATTTAAGGGATTAGATGTGGTATGTAGAGTGCCTAAAGAACTACAGACAAAGGTTCACAATATTGTACAGGAAGCAGCAACAAAAAATATTCTAAAGAAAAAGAAGAGCAAGAAAGCAAAATAGCTGTCTGATGAGGCTTTACAAGTAGCTGAGTAAAGAAGGAAAAGGAAAGGAAAAGGAATACAGAATTCCAGAGAATAGCAAGGAGAAATAAGAAAGTTTTCTTAAATGAGCAATGCAAAGAAGTAGAAGAAAACAACAGAAAAGGAAAGATAAGAGAACTCTCCAAGAAAATTACAGCTATCAAGGGAAAGTTTCATGCAAAAACAGGAATGATAAAAGATAACAATGGTAGAGAAGAGATTAAGAAGTTACAAAAATACACAAAAGAACTATACAAGAAAGATTTTAACATCACAGATAACCTGATGACTGATAACCACCAAATAGTGTGGTTACTGATCTAGAGCCAGACATCTAGGAGAATGAAGTGAAGTGAAGTGGGCCTTACAATAAGGCTACTGGAAGTGATCGGATTCTAGTTGAGCTATTTAAAACCCTAAAAGACAGTTCTAAAGAAGGAAAATGCTAAGGCATGTTCCAATTACTGAACAATTATGTTCACTTCACATGCCAGCAAAGTAATGTTTGGGATTCTGCAAACTAGGCTTTAGCTATATGTAAAGTGAGAATTACCAGAAAAACAGACTGATTTTCAGAGGCAGGGGAACAATTTGCCAACATTCATTTGATTTTGGAGAGAGCAAGGGGGTTCCAGAAAAGCAAAACAATAAAGCCATCTACTTCTGCTTCCTTGACTGCACCAAAGCTTTTAATTGTGTGCCATTCCTCAAAGAGATAGGAGTACTAGATCATCTTACTTGTCTCCTGTATGTAGGCCAAGAAGCAGTTAAAACTGAACCCTGGAAAAACTAATTGGTTTAAGATTGGAAAAGGAGTATGGCAAGGCTATATATTGTCACCTTATTTAACTTATATGCAGATATATCATGTGAAATGTCAACCTGGATGAATCAAAAGCCAGAATTAAGGTTGCCAGAAGAAATATCAGGAATCACAGATATGCAGATGATATCAGATGATCCACTCTCCTATATGAAAATGATCCACTCTAATGGCAGAAAGTGAAGAGGAATGAAGAAGTTTCTTGGTGAAGGTGAATGAGCAGAGTGTAAAATCTGGCTTGAGAATTGCCATCAAAAAAACTAAGATCTTGGCTTTGCTTCCTGGCAAAGGGGGGAGAAGAAATGGAAAGTGTCAGATTTTATATTCTTTGGATCAAAGATCACTGCAGATGGTGACTGCAGCCACAAAATTAAAAGACTCTTGCTCCTTTGAAGAAAAGTTATGGCAAATATGCACAGCATACTAAAAAGCAGAGACATCACCTTGCTGATAAAGGTCCATAAAGTCAGAGCTATGGTTTTTCCAGTAACAATGGATGGCTGTGAGAGTTTGATTATAAGGAAAGTTGGGTGCCCCAGAATTGACACTTTCAAATTATGGTTACAGAGAGGATTTTTGAGAGTGTCTTGGACAGCAAGGAGGCCAAATCAGTCAATATTTAAAGAAATTCTATCCACTGGAAGGTCAAATACTGAATTTAAATTTTAAATACATTGGTGACATAATGAGAAGAAAGTACTGATTGGGAAAAGATCCTGATGTTGTGAAAGATTGAAGGCAAAAGGAAAAGGGGATGGCAGAGGATGACATGGATAGATAGTGCCGTGGAAGCAATGAACATGAACTTGGACAGACTTTGAGAGATAATAAAGGATAGAAGACTTGGTGTACTGTGGTTTAAAGGGACACAAAGGGTAGGGCACAACTGAATGACTGAAGAACCACACTTTTAAAATATTAGTTTCTTAAATCTGATCTTTAGCACTGATTTACTCCATTTTGTAAAAGATGAAGTATAGTGGAAAGAAACTGGGTGCTTACCTAAGAGGAGGTAACAAAAATAATAATTTTATACTCATTTCTGGGTTCAGAAATACCAGAAGTACTAGCTTGCACAGTGCGAGAGTCATACAGGTTAGGTCCTGGAAGGGATTATATGGATGTATGAATCATCTATCAGCATCACTGAGCACAGTCCTAGGCACAGAGCATAAGCTCAATATATCTTTAGTTGAGGATAGATTCTTCTTCTTTTTTCTGTTTTTGTTTTTGAATTTATTTAATGTATTTAGTTTTCAGCATTGATTTTCACAAAAGTTTGAATTACAAATTTTTTCCCCATTTCTACCCTTCCCCTTCTCCAAGATGGCATATATTCCGGTTGCCCTATTCCCTAGTCAGCCCTGCCATCTGTTACCCCACTGCCCTCCCATCCCCCTTTCCCTTCTTCTCTTATAGGGCAAGATAAATTTCTATGCCCCATTGCCTGTGTATCTTATTCCCTAGTTGCATGAAAAAACTTTTTGTTGTTGTTGTTGCTGTTTTTGAACGTCTGTTTTTAAAACTTCGAGTTCCAAATTCTCTCCCCTCTTCTCTCCCCACCCGCCCTCCCTAAGAAGGCAAGCAATTCAACATAGGCCATATGCGTATCATTATGTGAAACCCTTCCATAATACTCATGTTGTGAAAGATTAACAATGTTTTGCTCCTTCCTAACCTATTCCCCTTTATTGAATTTTCTCCCTTGACTAAAGTGTTTGTTTTTGATTACCTCCTCCCCCTGTCTGCCTTCCCTTCTATCATCCCCCCTTTTTTTTTCTTCTTCCTCTTCTTTCCTGTGTAGTAAGATACCCAATTGAGTGTGTATGGTATTCCCTCCTCAGGTCAAATCCGATGAGAGCAAGATTTACTCATTCCCCCTCACCTGCCCCCTCTTCCCTTCCTACAGAACCACTTTTTCTTGCCACTTTTATGCAAGATAATTTACCCCATTTTATCTCTCCCTTTCTCCCTCTCTCAATATATTCCTCTCTTATCCTTTAAATTAATTTTATTTTTTTTAGATATCATCCCTTCATATTCAACTCACCCTGTGCCCTCTGTGTGTGTGTATGTGTATATATATATATACCTACATATATACGTACATAGACACACACATATATATATGTATACACACATGCACACACACACACACACACACACACACACACACACACACACACATATATATATATATATATATATATATATATGCATATTCCTTTCAGCTACTATGATATTGAGGTCTCATGAATGATACACATCATCTTTCCATGTAGGAATGTAAACAAAACAGTTCAACTTTAGTAAGTCCCTTATGATTTCTCTTTCTTGATTACCTTTTCATGCTTCTCTTGATTGTTGTGTTTGAAAGTCAAATTTTCTATTTGGCTCTGGTCTTTTCACTGAGAAAGCTTGAAAGTCCTCTATTTTATTGAAAATCCATATTTTGCCTTGGAGCCCTTCGGTAGTTGAGGATAGATTCTTAAGCAAAATTAGGGCCATTTAGAAACTCATACTACCTTTTTAAAATCAAACAACAAACATTTATTAACTACCTACTATGTGCCAGGTACTGTGCAAAGTTTTGGATGATGTCACAGAAGACAATTTTGCCCTCCCAAAATGTCCTGTGATGTTGCCACTGGAGAAAGAGTTTGAGTCTGTGTAAACTATGGGATTGATCAGGAATGGCACGTCCTATGTTCTAGTGTTTTCCCTAGAGCAAAACCATATTGCCATTGTCAAGACATAAGGTAGATTACTCACATTCATAGACTTTGTTTTATTTGGGGGAATGTGAAGTGATAAGGCCTATTAGGTTTAAAACACACACATACACACACACACACACACACACACACACAGGAGTCTGATTCTTATTCTTTCAGATTTCAGATTTAAAATGGCCTCCACACAGTCACAATTAGCCATGTGTGACTTGTCTGTTCTGTGAGTGCTGAGTCCCAGTTGGTTTGATAATGCCTCTCTGCATGGATCTCCTACTCCCCACCATCAAGCACTGTGGTTGTTTGGAGAATGCAAACTCAGTTTTAAGATTGGCCCAGGCAAAATGTGTTTGTGAAGGCAATATATATTTTGAGTTCATGCTGAAAAACACAACAGCCTGATGCATTCCAAAGCAAAATAGAAATTATTTTTATATGACGTGGATTATTCAAAACATTTTCCTACTGTTAGTACAGGTGATTAAAAGCTGACTATATAGCCAATTCCCCAACTTATAAATGGATTATGTTCAAAAAGTTTTGTTAAATGAGAATATATTTTTTCCCACACAAACAATGTTTTAAGTGGTGGTTAGTTTCCTAAGTTAACCCACAAAAGCCTAATACATAACCTACCCGAATTAATAGTACTAAAATAACAAAATAAAAAATGTTTTTTTTTCAGGCAAGGCTTGATTCAGGTTAGCCTGGTTGTTTAGGCTCAGTACTGTGTAACAACAATTCGGCTAGCAGCTGTTGTGGGGTGTGAGACCCAATAAGACCAGCCACAAGTGATGCCAGCACAGGTTCTTTTGATCTGCTTTACTAAGGAAAGTAACTTTAAGGGGTTAACAATCTCACTTTAATCACACATGCAAATATCATTCATTTAGTTCAGGAGGAAAAGCCTGACCTTCAGAGCAAATACAAATAAATTACAAACATCGACAGACAGACCTTGTTTGATTCAAATCACGACTCATAGTTACCAGGAAAGCATCAACATCTGGGTTTACAAGCCAAGGTGCTCTTAAAAATAACTGCCCAGTTTCTTCAAGTGACACACCACTCTTCCATTGAGTGAGAGCTCCAAGCAAAACATCTGGGTTTCTTCAAAGCCAAGGGGTGGGGGTGGGGGTGGGGGCTCTTTAACAATGGCTTGCCCAGAGTCACACTCCATTCTTCCAGTGAGTGTGAGCCCCAAGAAAAAATGCCAACCTCTGAGTTTATATACTCAGTTCAGAGTCAAAGGGCATCACAATATGCAACTCAAACCCACATGACCTAAAAGCATCACAAACATGTGCCTCAAACCCATGGAAACCAGGCTTTCCCTTGAGGCAAGGAAGTCATCAAGGACTCCTGATCCAAAGAAACAAAGGTCAGACTCTTCAAGGGTACTTGATTAAATAAATGTTAAGAGAAAACAGTAAAAGAAAGTCCCTCCTTAATTACTGATACATCTCAAGCCCTTCCAAAGCAAAGTGATTATATATATATATATACAAACATACATATCCATATAATCACTTTGCTTTGGCAGAAAGTTATAAGGATCCCTCTGTCTAGAACAGCAAAAGTACAAGGTAGCATCTTTGATGATGGTAATGGCTCTTCCCGTGACAGTCATTCTTAAGAAGAGTGGTAGAAGTTGATGACTGTTGATACTCTAATCACAGCAGGGATGCTTTCTAGGAAGAAGGAAAATGCCTTGACTGGGCTCTCCAGCTCCTGCCCTGGACCTTGTATCCCAGGCAATGAGTTCTTGCATATATTATGATCTACTCTCTGGCCATTTGTTTGTGTGTGTGTGTGTGTGTGTGTGTGAGAGAGAGAGAAGAGAGAGAGAGAGAGAGAGAGAGAGAGAGAGAGAGAGAGAGAGATTTTGCCATTGCTGCCATTCATGCATTCTTTCTCTTCCGATTCTTCTAACCTTTCCAATACTAGCTTGGGGAATAGTAAAAAAAATAAACACTGCCATTCCAGGAAAAGTCATTTAAGGGACAATGCCAAGATACCAGATTACAGGTAGAAACCTAGCTGAGCTCTCTCAACATTCCTCTTGTAACAACTTTAAAATTATGTCTCAAATGAAATTTTATATTGGTAGGGTCAACAAAAGGTTAGAGTGAGACATTTTTAAAATCTAATATAACTTAGCAAGTCAGCAGGAGAGACCTATAACACCAAGTTGTAGACTTTCCCAGAATGTGGCAGGAGCACCAGCAGCAGTCCTTGGGGGAGGCACAAGTAGCTGCAGCAGCAGCTTTGGGAGCTCTCATCCCAGAGATACTAAGGGGGTTGTACAACTGGTCAGAAAGAGATAATAAGTGACTCCTTGCTGTCAGTGGGTGCAGCTAGCACTGAGTGGCAATTCTATTAACATTGGTTCTGGGTCATAGTTCTAGCATGGAGAGGAGCACTTCTTGTTGGTCACAAGGAAGCAGTGGTCCTGGTCACAGTTCCAAGGCAGAGAGATATGCTATTATTTGCAGTTGTAGGGGAGCAGGGGAGCCAATCACAGTTGCAGGGCCAAAAAGAACACTAGCATTTTTGGTTGCAAAAGATAAAAAAGGCCCTTCCTCAGTAAAGATCAGAGTGCAGGGCAGGAAAGCAGTGACCATCCCTATCTCAGGATCACATCACCTTGGAAACACCAAAAACTTGTAGATCCCCAGAACTAGCTATGAAAATAGCAGTATAAAAAACCTAAAATTTGGGACAGTGCTTCCCCACACTTGGGTGAACAGAACGCAATTTTAACATAGAGTTCAAAGCCAAGAAATAGTCTGAAAAAATGAGAAAACAACAACATTAAAAAATTTGACCAGAAAAAGCTACTGTGGTGGCAAGGAAGAATAAGATACAAACTCAGAATTGGTTTAATTGTAAAAGAGGCACAAAATTCACTGAAGAAAAGAATTCTTTAAATGGAGAATTGGCAAGTACAAAAATATTTGTATTTTCACAAGTATTTGCAGCAGTTCTTTTTGAGGTGGCAAAGCAGTGAAAATTGAGGGGATATCAGTGGTGAGATTCATCTGATTCACACCGGTTTGGTAGAACCAGTACCTAATTTTAGGTTGAGTTCTTCGAACTGGTTGTTGAGGGTGGTACAGGCCCCATGCTTCGATGGAGAACCAATTGTTAATTCATTGGAATCCCACCACTAAGGGATACCCAGCAATTTGGGAATGGCCGAACAACTTATGACTTGTGACGAAGAACTATTGTGATATGAGAAATGACTGGAATGGGGTGGCAGGTATGGTTTCAGAAAAAGAAAAATGTGGGAAGACCTATATGCACTGTTGCAAAGAGAAGTGAGAAGAACTGGGATATCATTTGTGCACAGTAATAGCAAAGTCATAATGATAATCAACTGTGAAGGACTTGGCTACTCTGATCAATACAATTCAAAAGGACTCATGATGAAAACTGCTATTCACCTCCAGAGAGAGACCTGAATGCTGAGTGAATAACTGAAGTATAATTTTCTCACTTTAATTTTTTTTGTGATATGGCAAATATGGAAATATGTTTGGCATGATTTCACATGTATAATTAGTTGATATCATTTTACTTGCCCTCTCAGTGGGTAGGGGAAGTATGAGAAAGGGAGAGAACTTAAAATTTAAAAAGAAAGGAATGTTAAAAATAAAAATAATAAGTTTTTTTTAAAGATCATTTAAAACAATTTCCTTATGGATCTACTCACTATCCTTATGACTTCTCAGTCCAATATACACCTCTCTGAATATCGTTTCCTTATGTGTATGAATTTCCCTTATTAGAATATGAACTTCTTAAGGTCAAGAAGTTTTAAAAAGACTTTTATCTCCAGAGCTGGGCACAGTGACTCTCACACAGAAAAAATCTAATGAATGTTTTTTCATTCATTCATTAAACAACAGATTCCATATGATGTACCTAAGAGTTTTCCTCTTTTCATTCTGGCATTCATTATAGCTGTATCAGCATGCAGTAGGGATGCAGGGTGTCTTAAACCTAGGTAGCATCTAATTTCAGTCTTTACTAATTTATGAACCATAAATATTGGAGCTGCATACATAACAAAAAAGTCTAATATTTAAATGAAGTTTGCCAATATATTTGATCAAGGTTTCTATTTTCTTCCTCTTGCCTACATACCCTTAGGTTATGAGACTCAAACCTATCTCTTTCCCTCCTTAGTAGTAGGGTAGCTTAGTATTTCTTCCACCAAAGGAAGCTGGGTATAAGCATGGAAAGCAATATTAAGAAAAGGTGGATGTTAAAAATGGCTCAACTGAGCTTTCTTTTTGAGGCTCATAAATCGATTCACCAATTATTTATCAAGTGCCTATTTATATCAAAGGAACTAAAGGAAGGCCCCCAGTGCATTGGGTAAATTCTCTGTGGTTTAGGGAGGAAAATGACAAAAGTTGCATAGAATTAGAGGGCACATATGGGCATCAATCTTATTTTTATTCTGGAGGGAGGAAGGCAGGGCAATTGGGGTTAAGTAACTTGCCCAAGGTCACACAGCCAGTAAAGTGTGTCAAGGGTCTGATGTCAGATTCAACTCAGTCCTCCTGACTCCAGGGCCCGAACTCTACTCACTGCACCACCTAACTGCCCCCACCAATCTTATTCTTTGCAGAGAGTATGAGCATTGAAGAGATCATAGATCCCTGAAGTTGAAACCTGTGTGCAACACTGTACTAGGCACTGCAAAAGAAACAGACAATTAAAATACCAGCCCTCATGAAGCTTATGTGGCATTAAGTAGCCTTATCCTAAGACAAGGATTCTTTTTTTCAATTATTTAAAGTTTTTTTAAAAGAATTATTTATTTTCACTTCTTAACATTCATTTCCACAAAATTTTGAATTCCAAATTTTCTCTCTGTATCTACCCTCTCTCCACCACAGAGCAGCATGCATTCTGATTACCCCTTCCTCCAATCTGCCCTCCCTTCTATCACCTCCCATCCCTTGTCTTATCCCCTACCCTTCTATTTTCCTGTAGGGCAAGATAGATTTCTATACCCCATTGCCTATGTATCTTATTTCCCAGTTGCTTGTAAAAACATTTTTAACATTAATTTTAAAGCTATGATTTCCACATTCTCTGTCTTCTTCCCTCCTCACCAACCCTCACTAAGAAAATAAGCAATTCGATATAGGTTATACATGTGTAGTCATGCAAAACACTTCTATAACAGTAATGTTGTGAAAGACTAACTATATTTCCCTCTATCTTGTCCCACCCCCATTTATTCTATTCTCTCCTTTGACCTGTCCCTCCACAAAAGTGTTTGCTTCTGATTACCCCTTCCCCCAATCTGCCATTCCTTCTATTATCCTGCTTCTCTTATCCCCTTCCTCCTGCTTTCCTGTAGGGTAAGATAGATTTCCATACCCATTTGAGTATGTATGTTATTTCCTCTTTAAGCCAAATCCAATAAGAGTAAGGTTCACTTGTTCCCTCTCAACTTCCCCCTCTTCTCCTCCATTATAAAAGCTCTTTCTTGCTTCTTTTATGTGAGATAATTTGCTACATTCTACCTCTCCCTTTCTCTTTCTACCAATACATTCCTCTCAACACTTAATTTTATTTTTTAGGTATCATCCCTTCATATTCAGCTCACCCTCACACACACACCCTCACACACACCCTCACACACACACACACACACACATACACACACACGTACATATGCACACATACACATACATATAGTACACATATATATACACACACGTATGTATACACATACGCACAAGCATATATATGTATATATATATATGTATATATATATATATATACACACACATATACACATACATATGTGCATATTCCCTCGACCCTAATACTGAGAAAGGTCTTATGAGTTACAAATATCATCTTTCCATGTAGTAAGGTAGACAGGTCAATTTTAATAAGTTCCTTATGGCTTCTCTTTCCTGTTTACCTTTTCGTGTTTCTCTTGATTCTTGTATTTGAAAGTAAAATTTTCAATTCATCTCTGGTCTTTTCAACAAGAAGACTTAGAAGCACTCTATTTCATTGAAATTCTATTTTCCCATGAAATATTATATTAAGTTTTGCTGGGTAGGTGATTCTTGGTTTTAATCCTAGCTCCTTTGACCTCAGGAATACCATATTCCAAGCCCTCCAATCCCTTAGTGTGGAAACTGCTAGATCTTGTGTTATCCTGATTGCATTTCAACAGTACTTGAATTGTTTCCTCCTGGCTGCTTGTAATATTTTCTCCTTGACCTGTAAACTCTCTCTCTCTCTCTCTCTCTCTCTCTCTCTCTCTCTCTCTCTCTCTCTCTCTCTTCCCCTCTCTCTCTCCATACACACATAGACACACACACACACACACACACACACACGCAAATACACACATCCACACAGCACATAAACATATAACTATATACATGTAACTATATATATAAAAACTATATATCTATATATGTGTGTATATGTCTATATACACATATATGTATATGTACGTATATATATGTGTGTGTGTGTATATATATATATATATATATGTATATATATATATATACGTGTGTGTGTGTAGTTGTTTATTGCCTACATTCATAACAGAAGGAAATGCTGTTTCAGTCAGAGCTTAATGAAAATAGGGTAAATTTTTTTTCCATCAAAGTTCACAGAACCTCTGAAACCTATCCATAGTCGTACTGGGGTAACTGTGGACTTGATATTAAGTACCCTTGTCCCCTGCAGCCAAGATGTCAGAGTAGGAGCAGGGACCTGCTTGAGCTCTCCCTCCAAACCCCTGAAAATACCTGTTAAAAATGACTCTAAACAAATTCTAGAGCAGCAGAAGCCACAAAATGACAAAATGAAACAGATTTCTAGCCCAAGACACCTGGGCCAGTGTGGAATGAAGCGCAGTGTGGGCTGCACCATGCTGGAGTAGGCCTCAGGGCACTGAATCACTGGCAGCTGTGGCAGTTTCCAGACTTCTCAACCCACAAATGCCAAAGACAGCTTCAAAGGTCAGTGGGAAAGGTCTCTCACCTGAGTAAGAGAGGAGCATGATCCAGCCCCAGCCCTAGCCCCAGTACCAGGGTGGCAGCAGCCACTGCAGCAGCAGAGGCTACTTCTGGAGCTCTCTGTCTACAGAGGTAGAGGAATCGAGCTGATGATCTGCATCTCACTCCTGGGTGGTTGTCCTGGGCTGAGGAGGAGTGCTGGTGTGGCAGAGCTTGTGGTGGTTTGGAAAGGGTATCCTCCTCACAATTCCAAGGCAGAAGAGAGTGCTTGTGGTTACTCACAGACCAGTGCATAGGCCAGGAGAGGAGAAGACACTACTCCTTTGATCATACCACTTTGGAAGAAGTGAAAATTTACAGGTACTTAGATATATCTCTGAAAACAGCTGCTTAAAACCCCTGAAACTTGGGGCAATACACTGTCCTCTTACCAAAGAGCTCAAAAGTCAAGTAATTGGCTGAAGAAATGAGCAAAGAAAGGAAAAAAAATAAGACTAGAGTAGGTTACTTTCTTGGCAAAAAGTTATTTTCTTACACCCTTAGTGATGAAGAAGATGGTAATCAGGGTGAGACATTTTTGTTTTCTCTTTTAGAATGCCAAGGTAATCAAGGACCTTTGATGAGTCTTGCCTTTCAAATGTAATGGCAAGCTATAGTATGAAGGCAGAATTTATGATTTCAAAGAGAATCATATATATGTGTGAATGGTTCAGAACCGCATGATATAAGGAATTCTCTAAGTAGAAGGCAGAAGAATTAAAGCATTTACTCAAGCTCCAAAGTAACAGACCCACGAACCAGAATCCCCATTTTGATATTTTGATCAAAAGCCTCCAGGTCCAATAAGTCCGCCTCACAAGAGTAACCAGGAGGCCACAGAGAAGCATGATGGTATTAAACAAAATCACATACATGCTTCCCCTCTCCGGTAAGAAGATTACCTACTGGCCTCAAGTCCTTGCTCAGCACTCCTCAGTCCACACTCGGGTCGGCTCTGCTACTGGCAGCTCCTGCTTCGGCTTTATCTTCAGCTTCAGCTGTAGCTGTCTCTGGCTTCAACGGAAAAGGGATCTTCAAGCTGTCTTCTCTCCTCTTATAGAGTTTTTGACATCATCAAGCGTCATCTGAATGACCAGAGCCCAGGCTCTGGTGATTGGTTCTTGAGTTGGCCCCTCCCCTTAGGACCCTGGGAGGGTCACATCCACATAGATCAGGTTAACACCCAATAGGGCATGGCTCTGGAGTTAACACCTCCCCTTAGACAGCCCCATCTTGGGCCCCACCCCAGTCACCAATCCACACCCACATAGGTTCCACACCTAATAAGGCTCTGGGCCTGGGGCCCAGCACCTAGCAAGTCTCAATGAAATACAATGAGTTACTCAAAGAAAACAAAGGCCATTTTGCTTACCAACACACAAGCAACTTGGACTTTTTGTTGTCTTTTATTTCTTTGATTGAATCAAATGTCTTTGACCTGCTTAAGAAACAAGAAAGCTTAGTTCATATAGGTTTGAGTCACATGGTTCTGACACCCTTTGACACTGAAAAAGTATATATATAAACTCAGAGATTAGCATTTTGCCTTTGGGGGCACATTTATTGAAAGAGTGTTGGTGATGCGATTCTATGTAGGCTGTTGAAGAAGCCCCCCGTGCCCCCTGGCTTTGAAAAACCCAGATGTTGGTGCTTCTCTCTCTCTGGTAACTATGTATTGTGATTTGATCTAGTTATATTGTGTCCATTTGTAATTTCTGTTTGTATTTGCTCTAAAGTTCGGGGTGTTGGCTTTTCCCCCTGAACTAAGTGAATGTTTGATTAAAGGGAGATTGTAAACTCCTTAAAGTTGCTTTCCTTAGAAAAGCAGATCAAAGAATCTGTGCTACCAGCCCTCTTGTGTGCTGGTGTTATTGGACTTACACAGCCACAGTAGCTGCTAGCAGCATTGTTGTTACAATTCCTCACAGTCACTGGGTTGTCTGTCTTCCTACTCTGTATGCCTTATTATTAAAGAGTTATTGATCTATTACTATCCTCTTTCTGCCATTGTGATCTTTTCCAGTAATGACCCAAAAAACTGGGTCTGTTTGCCCTGATCTAATCTTTGTGTCCCCCTTCTTTAGCTATAGATCAGGGTACCTCAATGTGTCCTACTTGAATATAGTCAAAACCTAGCAGTTCTGAGGACACTGGGCCCCCTTAGGAAAATAACTCCTTTTGTTTCCTGTTTTATTTTTTTTAATTTAGTATTCATTTTGTCATTCTTTTATTTTTTTTGAGTTCCAAATTCTCTCTCTCTCCCTCTTGCACCTCCCCCATCCACTGACAAGGAAAGCAATATTTCAATTATACATACAAAATCAGGTAAAACATATTTTCATATTAGCCATATCTGACAAAAAAATAAGAAAAATTAAGAAAACTAGTTCAATGTACACTCAGGGTTCATCAATTTTTTTCTCTGGAGGTGGATAAAATTTTTCATCATGTCCTTTGGAATTCTCTTGGAACATTGTATTGACCAAAGAAGCTAATTCTTTCACAGAAAATCATCATTACAATATTGCTATTACTGTGTACAATGATCTTCTGGTTCTGCTCACTTCACTTTCCATCAGTTCATACAGGTCTTCCTATGTTTTCTGAAACTGTCCCCCTCATCATTTCTTAAAGCAGAATAGTACTCCATCACAATCATATGTCACAACTTGTTCATCCATTCCCCAATTGATGGATGTCCCCTCAAATTCCAAATCTTTGCCACCCTAAAAGAGTTGCTATAAATATCTGTATGGACATAGATCCTCTTTATTTTTCTTTGATCTCTTTGAGGTACAGATCTAATGGTATTGCTGAATAAAGGTTTTAAACAGTTTTATAGCCCTTTAGGTATAGTTCCAAATTTTTCTCTAGAATAGTTGGACCAATTCACAACTCCACCAACAATTCATTAATGTACCTTTTTTCTCTCATTTCTTCTAGCATCTGTCATTTCTGATAGGTGTGAGATGGTGCCTCAGAATTGCTTCAATTTGCATTTGTCCAATCAATGATTTAGAACATGTTTTCATGTGGCTATAGATAGCTTTGATTTCTCCTTCTGTAAACTGTCTGTTCATATACTTTAACCATTTTATCAATTGGGAAATGGCTCTTATTTTTAGAAATTTGACATAGTTATATGTTTGAAAAAGAGGACTTTATCAGAGAAATTTGCTGAAAATTGTTTTTAAATTATTTCATTGTTTATTGTACATTTCATCAAAATGTAGTTTTCCCTGATTGTGTCTTTCAATTTGTTCTATTTTTTTTTGCTTTTGCTTTGTCTGAGATCATGGTTGCTACCCCTAGACTCTTTTTTCTTTTTTTTATTTCTGCTGAAGCACTATAGATTCTACTCCATCTCCCTATTTTATGTGTATGTGTGTCTTTCTCTTTCAAATGTGTCTATTATAAATAAGATATTCTTAGATTTTGATTTTTAATCCATTTTACTATCCACTTCCGTTTTATGGATGAACCCATGCCATTCTTATTCACAGTCATGACAACTAACTGTATATTTTCCACTACAGGGGGGAAACCTGCAGACTTAAGCCCACATGTGGCTTACTACATCCTCAGGTGAGGCCCTTTGACTGAATCTAAGTTTCACTGAACAAATCCCCTTAATAAAAGGATTTGTTCTGCAATACTTGGATTCAGTAAAAAGGTTGATTCCAAAGACCTTAGAAAGCCACATGTGGCTTTGAGACAGCAGGTTGCCCACCCCTGCATCTTATTTTCTTCTGTTTATCCTTCTCTCTCTTTATCCTTTTCCTCCTCAGAAATCTGTTTCTCCTCTGACCATTTCCTCCCTTAACCAATCATACCTATTATCGGTCTCCCATTTTCTTTTTTTTCCTCTCCCCCACCCACCCATTTCCCTGTTGGGAAGGACAAATTTCTATACACACCTGAGTATATATATGCATTCTTGCCTCTTTGAGCCAATTCTGATGAGAATAAGGTTCAGGTATTGCTGACCACTCCTCCACTATAAAAACTTTACTTGTGTGTCTCTTCTATATGAGAAAAGATTCCCCATTCTCCTTCTTCCTCTCCACTTTTCCCCATGCATCCCTGTTTTTCATGCTTCTTTTTTTTAGATCATCCCAATGTAACCAATACCCATGCCCTTTATTTTTTTATTCTCCTTCTAAATGCCCTAATAAAGAAAAATTTCTTAGGAGTTATGAGTATCATCATCTAATATAGGATATAAATAGATTAACCTTATTAAATCCCTTATGATTTCTCTTTCCTGTTTACTATTTTATGCTTCTCTTGAGTCCTGTATTTGAAAATCAAATTTTTTATTCAGCTCTGGTCTTTTGATCAAGAATTCCTGAAAATCCTCAATTTCATTAAATATCCATTTTCCCCCTGAAGGATTATACTCAGTTTTGCTGAGTAAGTTATTCTTGGTTGTAATCCTAGCTCCTTTGCCTTCTGGGATGTCATATGCCAAGCCTTTCAATCCTTTGGTGTTGAAGTTGTTAAATCTTGTGCTTTCCTGAATATGGCTTCATTATATTTGAATTGTTTCTTTCTGGCTGCTTACAATATTTTCTCCTTGACATAGGAACTCTGGAATTAGGCTACAATATTCCTGGGACTTTTCATTTTGGAATCTCTTTCAGGAGATGATGGGTGGATTCTTTCAGTTTCTATTTTTGTCCTCTACATCTAAGATATTGGGGGCAGTTCTACTTGATAATTTCTTGAATATGATGTCTTTGCTCCTTTTTAAAAAAAAATCATGCAATTCAGATAGTTTAATAATTCTTAAATTATCTCTCCTTGATCTATTTATCAGCTCACTTGTTTTTCCAGTGAGATATTTCACATTTCTCCCTATTTTTTTCATTCTTTTGACTTTGTTTTATTGTTTCTTGAAGTATCATGGAGTCATTATCTTACATTTGCTTAATTCTAATTTTTAAGGAATTATATTCTTCAGTGAGCTTTTGTACCTCCTTTTCCATTTAGCCAATTCTGCTTTTTGAGGCATTCTCTTCAGTGGATTTTTGTTCCTCTTTTGCCTTTAGGCCAATTCTGTTTTTTAAAGTGTTATTTTCTTTAGTATTTTTATGCTTCTTTTACTAAGTTTTAATTCACTTTTCATAAGTTTCTTGCATCACTCTCATTTCTTTTCTGAATTTTTCTCTACCTCTCTTAACTATTTCTTTAACTCTTCATTGGGTTTGGGCCCAATTAGCTTTTTTCTTTTGTTGTCCAAGTTGCTTTTATTCTTTGAGACTTTTGTTGCAAGTATTTTTACACTGTTGTCTTGAGTTTGTCTTAGCCTTCACTGCCATCACAATAGTTTTTTAGGGTCAAGTTATTTTTAAAAAAAAATTATTGTTGTCTCATTTTTCCTGCCTATTTCTTGACTTTGGACTTAATGTTAAAATTGAGTTATTCTCACTTTGAGGTGCGGAGGCACTCTCACAAGTTTCAGGATTTTTTGTGCTGCTATGATTTTCATAGCTACTTCTAGGGGTCAGTCTTCAAATTTTTGTAACTTCCAAGGTGTTGTGATTTAGAGATAGGTGTGGTCACTGCTCTCCTAGTTTGTACTTTGGTCTTCACTCAGGAAGGGCCTCTGCAACTGCAAGTTGCTCCTTACCACCTTAAAATTACAACCCAGAACTGCTTATGGCAATATTGTTGCCAATCAGTATCAGTTCAACCCACTGGCAGCAAAGGGTCCTCTGTAATCTCTTTCTGACCAGTTGCCCAACTGCTTCACAGTCTCTGAGATGAGCTCCTGAGGCTGTTGTTGCTCCTATGGTGCTGGTGCTGTCTTTGTCATGCTTTGGGCCAGCCCGTACCCTGGGGTCACAAATCTTTTCTGCTAACCTCCTAAGTTGTCTTAAGCTGGAAGAATGTCTGAACTTGACCTTTTGTTGGTTCTTCTGTTCCAAAATTCAATTTGATGCATTATTTTAGTGTTGTTTGGAAGGGAATGTGTGGTGGCAAGCAGGGTGGAACTTTTTGTTGTGTTTTGTTTTGGAGTGATTTTCAGCACCAAGGCAATTAAGTGCCTTTGAGTCTCACCTTTGTTTCAATCAAAAGTCTTTGATTGAATGGGGAGTCTTTGATGACCTGCTTAAGTCAGGGGAAGGCTTAGGTCCCATGGGTTTGAGTCACATGATTGCGATGCCCTCTGACCCTGAACAAGTATATATATACTCTGAGGTTAGCATTTTGCTTGGGGCTTATTTACTGGAAGAGTGTCATATGATTTGACCAGATGAGACTCTGGGTAGCTGTTGCAACCTCCCAGCTTTGAAAAACCCAGATATTGGTGCTTCTCTCTCTGGTAACTATGTATGTAACGTCTTGGACAAACAGCTAGAAGCTTATCCGCTCACTGGTGTTATTTTGCTCTGTTTATGTAATTTCTGTTATAGTTTCTGTTTGTGTTTTTTCTGAAGTTCAGGATGCTGACTTTTTTGCCTGAACTAAGTGAATGATATGTGTATATTTAATTAAAATGAGATTGTAAACCCCTTAAAGTTGCTTTCCTTAGAAAAGCAGATCAAAGAACCTGTGCTAACAGCCTTGCTGTGTACTGGTGTTATTGGCCTTACACAACCAGAGTAGTGGCAAGTAGCTTTGTTGTTACAGAACGTTGGGAGATTTTGGCTGCTTTGCTGCCTCTAATCCATCATCTTGGCTTCTTCTCACTGACAATCATTCTTTTATGGCACTCACAGTGCTTTGGGTCCCTGGGAACTAGTAGCAATGGAGTGCCCTTCTCAGTCCTGGATCTCAGATCACCCTAATCCCAGGCACCCTCAATGTAGACCAGGGCCCCCCTAAACATCGTACAAAGAATAGGTGGTGTTACTAGCCACGGCACCTAGACCAACATGGATTTCATTGTAGGGGCAATCAGGGTACTCAAGACCCTTATAGTTATAGTCTCTAAGCACCTCGTTACCTTTCCCATAACTAGCATAGAAAGCTTAAGACATCAACAATCCACTTGTATCAAAGTAAAAGAATTAGCACTGGCCTTAGTAAGGCCAAGTGAGTTCCAGTTTCATTTCTCCTATGCATGTAAATTGCCAACACCCTGTAGTATAAGCTTAGGCAAGGGATGGAAGGCCTGCATCCTATCATAAAACATTTACTTGCTCAAGGTCTAATTATCCCATAGTTTCCCCATTCAATTCTCCATTCTGATCAGTCTACAAAATAGGCAAGAATGAACGGAGAAAACTGGATTATAGGAATTTGTATAAGATTGTTTCCCCAATCAGAGCCCCACTTCCAACATTATAGAAGTTATAGAGGCCATCCAATCCTCTGGCTGCCCTTGGTTTGTAGTGCCGGGTCTGGCTAATATGTTCTAATCTCTACCAATATCCTTGGATTCCAAACCCCTCATTTTACTTTCACCTTTGAGGGGGCACAACATGGGTTCACTTTATTTGAATTTCCCTGTGATTGCCCACAGACTATACCATGAGGATGTGGGTGACCACCCAGTATTTGAGGGAATCTGTAGATGACAGTACATGGATGATATCATGATCTGAGGTGCTGCCTCTGACCCAGTCCAAGCCCACCTCATGACCACAGTCAGACATCTGAATAGTCATAGTCGGGCAGCCACTCCCTAAAAAATACAAGCCCTGTTAGAGTGTAAAAAATTCCTGGGACATATATACTCTTTAGAACAGAAACATTTCTGCCCTATTCCAAGATAATCTATTCTCCCTCATGGACCCATTGATGTTAAGGGAGCTTGACATGTAGTAGGTTTGTTTGGGTTTTGGAGACAATATATTCCCTATCTTATAACCCTACTTGCCCTCATCTACACAGTCACATGAAAGTCTTCTACCTTTCAGTGGGATCCAGAGCAATAGAAGCCTCTGAGTGTAGTCAAGCTAGCAGCCAGTCAAGCCCATGGTGCATCCAAGTGATGGCTTCCAGATAGAGGCCTTAGCCATATACATCAAAGCTTTTTTTTTAACCTAAGGACCCACCATAATGGCAAGAGACTGCCAATGAGTTACTAGAACAAGCAGCTCTCAGATATTTCTACCAGGTATTCACCCCTAGAGAGATAGGTGCTATCTACCTATTGGGCTCTGATGGTCATCAAGCCCTAACAGGCCTCATCACTCTAAGGACTAAATTGCTTATCTTCCCCTGAATTAAGGAAAAGAACTCCAAAAAGCTAAGGTCAGCCACTGATGGTAGCCTGTCGAAATGGAAGTAGTATTTGCGAGTCAGGGATGAACTGCCCCATCTCAGCCCCTGCCCCCACCAGGAAGTCAGGAATTTTTGTGAGCAAGTAGCAAAAACTCTGTTAGTCTCTCTTCACCCAGGGGATACCCACAATCCCCTAATTACTGGACACACTGACTAAGTGTGACCCACAGTGGGACCATTTTGCGAGCACTGATAGAGGTGAGGCTTATTTCACAGATATCAATTGCTCCAGGACCAGAGGGAATTTCTGCTTAGTAGCTGCAGCCTTTCACTCTGTGACTGTCATTTTAATGAAGGATGAAGGGATTAAGACAGTATTCAATAGGCAGAACTGTAGACCATTTATCTACCCATGGGGGAAGCAGGAAGGCACTTTTACTGGTTCTAGATTTACTTCTGTGCAGTAGCCAATGGAATTGTTTGGTCTGGCAAGTGGGCCCACAATGACTGGCAAATCCAGGGACAAAATGTATGAGATCCTGAGTTTTGGAAAGACACTGCAGAGTAAGCACAAATATACTCCGTCTGTGTCAGTCATATTTCAGCCTACATGGGAAGGGCTATAGAGGAAGTAGAACCAAGTGGTTGACAATTTCACATGAGCCTACGTGGCTTCCCATTACTGTACAGGACATATGCTATAAGTAAATAGAATTGGTGAAATGGGCAGATGAGTGCTCTAGACATTGAGGGAGTGGCAACTTTACAGGCTGATTATGGAGGCAAGGGGTGATAGTCTTTAGTCTCTAAGCCCTCATTGGCCAAGTCACCAGGGAATGTGAAATGTGTTACCTGCTACCCAGGCAGGGAAGATTTTGCCATTTTGTAAACTCTTCCTGCTATACATGGATTGATCTTTCAGGAGACAATGCCCTCATAGTGGACTCTCTGAAAGGCAGAGTGAAAACTTTTATGTCCTTCCTAAATTATCCCTTCCCCAGGTTAAACATCACCAATTCTTCCAAATGTCATTCATATAACATTATGTTTTGGGGAGGCTGTAGACTTTGTCCACATTATCCCTTAATTTTTGTACCTACAGGTCAACAGTATACTATGACCAGAATAAAATTCCCTTGTTCTGGACACTATACTTCTCTGAATGTAATCTAAAATCCCAATAGTTTTTATGCCTGACACTTCTTGGTATTGACTTATATTGAGATTCCTGGCCATTAGAAATGATAGATTTTTTTTTTGCAAATTTCTATCTAGTCGTTTCACCCCTATCATGTATTTGTAAAGATGATTTTTAAATACCATAACTGTGTAATTTTTGCTGAACTGTATTAAATTTTATATTGTGAAATTTAAGTCAATCTTCTAAGCTATCACAGAAATTTTTAGATCCCTACTTTGCCATCCCATCCAACTTTGTGTTACTTGAAAATTTCACAAGCTTCTCCTTTGTACTTTCTTCCAGATTACTGGCAATTTTTTTTTCTTTTAAAAACACAAAGTCATGGGTAGATCCATGTAAATATTCCACTAGAAACCTTCATACAAGTTGAAAATCAGAGAATATCAGAGACAGAAGGAACCAACTCTTCCTTGAAGCACATTGGTTTTACCTTCTGACTTTCTGGCCTACATTTCTCCTTGTTACTTAGGACAGGGGTGTCAAACACATGGCCCCTGAACCTCCTGTAGCAAACAACACTCCTAAGATTAGAATGTAGTTCCTATTTGACTTTAATGTGTTGCTGTGTTAACAACAGAAGAAATATATAAATGTGTGGTTTTCTAAGTCAATATGCAGACTACAATGATCCTTGTGTATGGTTTAGTGGACTCCATTTCAATTTCCTGTGGGGGTGAAAAACCAACACAAGCCCAATGACAAGAATGCTGCAAGCCCAGGTTCTTTTGATCTCCTTTACTAAGGAAAGCAACATTAAAGGGTTAACAATCTTACTTTAATCCAGCATACAAATATCATTCACTTAGTTCAGGGGAAAAAGCCAGCACCCTGAACTTCAGAGCAAATACAAACATCGACAGACAGGCCAAATACAATTCATAGTTACCAACATCTGAGTTCAGCTGGGGAGCTCATAACAACAGCTGGCCCAGAGTCACACGCACCACTACTGCTGTGGGTCAGAGCTCCAAAAAAGGAAAGCCAGCCCCTGGTTTATATCATTTTCTGGGTCAAGGGTGAGTCACACATGTGACTCACCCATGTGACTAAAATGGTCACTAAAAATTCAACTTAAACCCACGTGGTCTAAAAGCCTCTGATGTCACAAACATGTCACTCAAATCCATGTAAACTAGGCTTTCCCTTGATGCAAGGAGGTCATCAAGGACTCCTAATTTAATCAAGGAAATAAAGGCCAAACTCTTCAAGGGCACTTGGTTGAATTAAGTGCTAAGAGCCCATTTTGATTGCCAATACATCATCTGGGTTTACAAGCTGAAGGGTTCTTAACTACACTTGCCCAGAGTCTTCACATCAGCACACCACCAAGAGTGAGAGCCCTAAGCAAATAGCTCTGTTCTCTCTTTTTATGCACTCTTTAGCAGTCACCAAATGTCATCTGAGCCACCAGAACTTAAGCTCTTACTACTGGCTCTGGTCTTAGCAACTACCCTTAGGACCCTGAGGGCTTCACGCCCACATAGGTTTAGCATTTAATAGATAGGAGTTTGGGCCTGGGGCTTAGCACTTAATAAGACTCAGTAAAAGACACCCAACTTAACTGATATTACAACTATTTGAATAATGGTAGGTTTTTTTTAATTGAAGAAGTTTCTTGATAAGTAAAACCATTAAAAAAAAACAAACAGTGACTACAGGAAACCAATTTCAAAAATGAAATGAGAACAACACAAAGCTCCAAGTCATTTTAAGATGTCTTCCTTGGTAAGTCCCAATAGGACCTCAGTCCCAATAAAGAGCTCAGGGTCTCCAAGCAGATCTAAGAGACAACGACATTTCCTTGGCTCTTTCTGTGGTGGAATAGGGATAAGTAGTCCCATGTAATTAATTGGAAATTATACTATCAAACTATGAGAGAGATGAGAGGAAGAAGTAGGATGTTGGAGAAGACGCTCATGGGAAAAATTCTGTGTGTGGCATTTTGTACCACTAGATCAAATGCTATTTTAGGGAGGAATGATAAATATTAATATAGCACCTGCTTCAATTATTTTCAACTAGCAGAAGCTGACACAACACAGGGTTCACAGCAAGATCCTGAGAAAGCAGCTCCTGACAGACTTGCATGTTTACTTCCATGATCTTCACTGAGCAGCTTCCTTAATTGGCTCTCCGAGGTAGTCACAGGACAAGTAAGGTTGTCCCTTTGAAACAGGGTCAGGTCTTCCACATTTTTCTGTCTCTCCCTGATGCTATCCACAATGGTGACTAATTTGCTGAAAGAGCACAGAATAGCTAGATTTTTCTTAGTTTATTGAAAAGTTGCTAGTGGAAGGTGAGCATTTTGATGTGAATCAGTCTAATTTACATTTGCCATTTTCCCTGAGGTGAGAATTTAGCTTCATTTGGCTCCATTTTCAATAACTATAAAGAGTCACCAACCCACAAGAAATCACTGAGTAGATGGGGGCACCAATGCCTGAAAATTTTCAATAGGAATAGTCATAATTCAGACAGACTGTATTATATGTATATGGCTCTGCCTATGAAAGTCTCTAGCTTTACATTATTAAATAATTGGTCAGTGTAACTAGCTTCCTATTGGAAGTTTCAGTTAGATATTTGGAGGGAGAAGAAATTGCTCCTTCAGATGGATAAGTACACAAATGTAGTCCCTCAGCAACTATCAGGTATATATACTTCAGACTATTTTCCCCTCAATTCCACAGTCACAATCTGATTTATGACCCACAAAACAAATGTGGCATGGCAAAAACACATTGTAGTCCTTCATAGCCTTTTAAACTTATTTGATTACTTACAGCAAATCTATTTAAATTCCATGTGAGATTATACTCTACAACTGTCTGGTTACTAGATTGTGTGGAAAAATGATTTCAAAGTACACAGTTAATGTTGAGTCTAAGCCAAGAATTCCATTGTACCCATATTATTTCATATGGTTCACTCCACTGATCAAATTATCTGGCAACTAAAAATCTTTTTTAGACAATGTGTTTCAAGAAATGGAGTACTTTCTAGTCTTTTAGCCTTCTGTACCTTTCTTATGATGGAGAAGGAAATGGCAAACCACTCCAGGATCTTTGCCAAAAAAGAAAACCCAAATGATGTCAGGAATAATTGGACATGACTGAAACAACAAGAACAAGAGACCTTTTTACATACCTGTCTTGTGTTTTGTTACAATATTTGTGATTTTGTCATATCTCTCTTAGACCTGAAGTTAGAAATGCTGTGTCTTTTATGACATATGACTCAATGAAAAAGAAACATTTATTAGATACTTGCTAAGTGAAAAGCACCATATTAAGAGCTGAAAATACAAACAGAAAAGTAAAGATAGTCAGTGCTTACGAGGAACTCACATTCCAATGGGGGTGTCAATATTCATTGGAAGTATCATCAGCAAGTCGTATAGAAAGGCCTCATGGACCTTAGGGTGCTGGACAAAGGAAACAGTGATGCATTTTATTTAAATGTCTTTTCCATGGATAAAACTGTATCTATTTCTGACAACACTAAGGACTTTGGTGGCAAGAACTTTTATTTGTGGGCTCATGGTAAATAGGTCTGGTGAAGAAGTGAAGGGTGTGGTACCTTCTGAGGCTGTTGACAGGTTGCTTTCCATAAGGATGGTTATCTTCTATGATGGTTGTAAGGACTGGACTGGACCTAAGACATGTATGACCTGAGGGACTGGGCAACAGGGGATGGCTATTTTCAAGGCCTTTGATCTCTAGGTCCTTGCTTGTTTCCATCATGGTCTGAGGTCATGGCAGTGGTGTGACTTGCCTAACATATGCTGTTTTTTGTCTCTATCTCAGGATGCCTTGCTGCTCCTGCTAGTGAACCAAGCGTTAAATTTGGAGTGATGAAGAACTATGCTTGAATTCCACTTCATATGATATTTTGTAAAAATTAAGTTTTATTGATATCTTTTGTTTTTACATTGCGCAAAATTTCCCTCTCCTTTTCCCTACCTTCTCCCACAAAGCCATCCCATGTAACCAAGGAATTTTTTTAAGAAGAATAATATAAAGAAAAGTAAAAATAAAATCAGCAAAACTGACCAATACATCCCCCAATATCTGAAAAGACATACTGCATTCCACACTTCTTGACCCTTCATCACTGGCAAAAGGAATGGTGGGGGGTGTGTGTGTGTGTGTGTGTGTGTGTGTGTGTGTGTGTGTTTGTGTGTGTGTGTATGTGTGTGAGAGCATGTTCTCATATCTCTCTTCAGGGTCATGTTTGTTCTTTGTAATATTAGAACATTCATTTTTGATGACTTTATGTTTGCTATTCTTTCCATTGATAATGTTGTAGTCATTGTGTGGATTGTTTGCTTGACTTTGCTTACTACATGCTACATCATTTCGCATAAGCCTTTATGTGCTTCTCTGTATTTGTCATGTGCATAACTTTTTATAGGATAGTAATATTTCATTACATTAATGAACCACAATTTGTTTACTGGTTTACTGATTTTCTCAATAGGAGGATAGTCATTACTTTCCCATTCTTTGCTAGTACTACTACTACTACTACTATTACTACTACTACCACACACACACACACACACACACACACACACACACTTACACACACATATCCTTCCTTAAATAGTTTAGTATGCATGTGTATTGGGAATCAAGATGGGCTCTTAGCACTTAATTCAACCAAGTGCCCTTGAAGAGTTTGGCCTTTATTTCCTTGATTAAGTTAGGAGTCCTTGATGACTTCCTTGCCTCAAGGGAAAAGCCTAGTTTACATGGGCTTGAGTGACATGTTTGTGACATCAGAGGCTTTTAGACTATGTGGGTTTAAGTCGTATTTTTGTGACGATTTTAGGTCACATGGGTGAGTCGCATGTGTGACTCACCTTTGACCCTTACCAAGATATATAAACACAGAGGTGGGCTTTATCTTTTGGAGCTCTGAGCCACAGCAGGAGTGGCATATGACTCTGAGCCAGCCTTGTCGAGCTCCCGGCTGAACTCAGATGTTGATGTTTCCTTGGTAAATATTAATTGTATTTGGTCTGTTCATAAATGTATGTTCGTAGTTTGTTTGTATTTTCCCTCAAGTTCAGCGTGCTGGCTTTTTCCCCTGAACTAAGTGAATGATATTTGTATGCTGGATTAAGGTAAGATTGTTAACCCCTTAATGTTTCTTTCCTTAGTAATGCAGATCTAAAGAAACTGGGCTTGCAGCATTCCTGTTGGGCTTGTATTTGTTTTCCACCCCCACAGCAGCTGCTAGCCAAATTGTTGAAACAACATGCAGTCTTTCTTTTTATCAATGACTTCCTGCTAGAATTTCTGGGTCAAAGTGTATAGATATTTAAGTCATCTTATTTTCCTAATTCCAAAATGCCTTTCAAAATGGTGGCACTGTTTCACAGTACTACCAACAATGCATTAGTGTGATTATCTTCCCACAACCCCACCAACTTTTGTCATCTTTGCTCATTTTCTAGGTGTGATGTGAAGTTGAGGGGTTCATTTGATTCATATTTCTCTTATGATTAGGAATTTGGAGCATTCTTTCTTATGATTGTGGATAGTTTGTAATTCTTCTGTTGTCAACTTATTTGTTCATATCCTTTGACCACTTATCTACTGGGAAATGAAATTTGGTCTTCTATATCTCTGTTAGTTGCTTATATATCTTTTGTTCCAAATCCTTATCAGAAAAATATGATATGAAGATTCCTCCCTCCACCCCGCCCCATTCCGCCACTTCCCTTCTTCTCTTATTTGCATACATGAACTTGAAAGTCTCCATATACTTTCTTGGTCACATATTCTCTCTCAAGTTCAGGTTTCTCTTCTACAGAAGAGACAAAATGCCACCTTTCTCATAAGATTATTGCAAAAATGATTCTAGGATCATTCACTATACTACTGATGCCCTTTTATATTTAATATTCAAAAAAGATTATATAGATTATGTAAAATAATTGATTCTTTTTTGCAATTGAATGAAAGTGTTAGGATTTAAGTTCATCTATTGGCTCAAGGAAAAAACAGGAAAATTACAACAGTATACAGTACGAAGAGGATGAAATATACTTCTCATTCCCATATAGTTTTAATTTTGTTTTGTTTTCTGCTAAGTGAGTCACTACATTTGAGAGGATTTTGTCCCAAATAATTTGGCAGTTATGAATGTTTGATATGATTACATGAATTAAAATATTTTTTAAAAGTTTTTTGGGGCTGGTGTTATATCTGGACGATTGTGTGCTACAGTTTTTTCTACAATGACATTCTCATTCCTGTACGGTTGAATAAAAGAATTCTCAAAGATATTTGGAGATTTATATTTGTCATATGGAAAGTTGTCATCTGTTATTAAAAAAGAGTTTTTAGCATATAATTCCCGTGATTGATTATGACTTCTTAAGGATTTTTTAGGTGCTAAATTATTAGAACTTGGAATGATCTTGTCTTTTCTGGGGACATGCAGGGCTAATGGTTATTAATTCATTTCATACTTTTATTATAATTATTATTTGTATATACCTGTATATTTCTAAATGCAAAGTGCCATATATAGTAAAAACTTAATAAATGTTCATTTTAGGAGTAACAGATAAGTGAGAAATAGAAATCTAGCTAGCCTCAGCCCTGTTTCAGGCCCCGTGATTCAGCACCCCTGTCCAATCACTTTTAGAAATAATTGCCCATTCAGTTTGAAAAAAAAAAACAAGCATTAACATCTATTCTTCTGCTGATTTAATAGCCATCAGCCTTGCATAATCCCAAAAAAGACTGACAAGAAGAAGGATGAGGTGAATTTTATCCAGGTTTTGGCTCTACCTGGCCCAGAAAATTCAGGTTGCGTATATCTTCTTTAGTAATAGTCACTTCTAGCAGTTACAAGCTTGAGGCTTGTTCTTAGAATGATATGGACCAAGGGATGGCAAATATGGTTCACATGGTTTCATGCCCCCAGCCACAGGAATAGATGAGGATTGACTCAGGATCCGTATAACTGCAGGGACCCATCCCTATGGATTACAAAGAGGGACACATTGGCAAGTTTTGCTGCACTATCTTCTTTGCCATGCCCAACTCACTCACAGCCAATACTTTGAGCAAAACTTAATACTACCATTGGGAAAAAAGTTTGCTCATTTCTTTCCCCTCATCTTGTTCCATGGAGTGGAAATGGTTGTAGAGGGAACTTATTCAGGACACAATAGCAAAGCCCCAAGGGCCACATAAAAGAAGATTCTAAACGTTTACTATCTATATTAGAAAAGTCAGAATATTTTTTGCCATTTCACTGAGCTACAGTTACCTTAAAATAAAAAGTCTTGTGGAAATTGGCCAATTGCTGAACATGTTACAGGAAATAGGAATCTATTTACCCAACTGAAGTATGTTCCAGGTGGCCTTTTGTATCTTATGTGATTGTTGTCATTCTTTTAACTCAGAAGAAAGTGACACTTCCTCTGTAGAAATCTCTCCATAGCCCTCATCATCTTTACCACTTACTTGGGTGCTTAATTGTATATTGCCTTATTTTGTTAGTTGGCAAATTTATGTGTGCTTATCTTGAGTCTTCTAAATAAAATCAAAACCCATGTAGTTAGAAAATCTGCTATCTGCCAGGCCCTTTGATATTCACTGTAAAGGTTACCAGAAAGTGTAAGTCATGATTCCTGGCCTAAAGAAATAAAGTTGCAATGTCCAAAAAGACAAGGACTGTGTTTTGTATGCATCACCATCTCCCCTGATCCTGAGTATTTAATATAGTCTTTACAACATACCTGATAATACTTGAGTCAAAGTGAAGAATAAGAAAGCATACATCTTTACACTATAAGGCAAGCACACTAATGAGTATTCTGCCAAGATAGCCCTGTAATCAAAAAGGAGATTATTCCTTGGCCGTATGGTCCCATGGGAATGGTGGTCAGGGAATTACCACAGAGGATCTGCACATGGTAGAGTATTGGACAATTCTTTTCCATCTGTCCACATATAGAGAGAAGTTGGCTGTTTGCCTATGTCATAAATCAAACTGATCTGAATGGAAGTACAGGAATTAAGATGCGTGCAGATAATACCTCCTGTGGTTATTAAAAGATTAGGATCTCCTTGGAGATTTTGGGTTGTGGCAGATGGACCTCCACCTAAAAGCATTGAAGAGATTAGAAAAGAAATTTGAGAAACTCACCTTAAGGAACATAATCTGTTTTTCTATAGAGATGTCTGAAACCCGACCAATTAATAGAGTGGGAATGGGAAAATTCTGAGGAGAAGAGGCCTAAACTGGAGAATCAGTTGTGGTATATTGGAAAGAGCCCTGCACTAGAAAGGATTAAAGAGACCCATTCACTCCACTCTTTACTGGATATGTGACCGTGTGAAAGTCACTTCCTTTATTTAAGACTTAGTTTTTGTTTTTAACTGAAAAATAGATTTCTTGAACTAGATAGTCTCAAGATAACTTCTAACTATGATTCTATTATTTAGAAATGCTACTCCCTTATTTTGTAAACACACTGTGATCTTTCTTTTGACATTTATTTAAGACTTCTCTCTTTATTTGTAGAATTGCAAACTACACATAGGAATCTAAAAGGGGGGGGTGGTCTATCGAAAACTTAAGCACAAGAGGTGGGGAGGGGTAGATCTTTAGTTTCTCTGACTATAAAGTAAGGGGTTGGATTGGGTGGCTTGAGATTCCTTAAAGATTAGGATCTCCTTGGAGATTTTGGGTTGTGGCAGATGGACCTCCACCTAAAAGCATTGAAGAGATTAGAAAAGAAATTTGATCTAGGCACCTATGATCTTACATAGAATTATTTTAAGATGCTATTGACATGCTCACTAACATCGAAGCAGTCCTTAAATTGGTTTGAAAGCTCCCTGCCCAATAAGTTTCATGGAAGTATATCCACTTTGCTGAACTGGGCCCCAGAATGCAGACATGCTTCCCAGGACTTCAACATTAACAAATTTGCATCAAGATAAAATGTCACCCCTTCTGCCAAAGTGAGACTTTTTCACATGAAATAAATGACAACTTTCATATCTGGAAAAAATAGTGAATTTTCACAGGTTTTCACCAAGTTCAAAGGCATGCCAGCTTTCCTTAAGAAATTCTTCCTTCCTTCTTTTTTTTTTACTTCCTTCCTTCCTTCCCTCCCTCCTTCCTTTCTTCCTTCTTTACTTCCTTCCTTCCTTCTTTCCTTTTTTCCTTCCTTCTTTCCTTCCTTCATTCGTTTGTTTGTTCGTTCGTTCCTTCCTTCCTTCCATCCTTTCTTTCTCTTTTATCTCCTTCTAACCCAAGCATCTTTGATTTTGATTTTGGAGTAAGGAGAAGCAAAGGAGGTGGTGAGGTGAAATTGCAAAATGTTTTCAAGTTTCAACAAGCATGGTTCCAAAACCAGAATAGAATAAAAGTATGTTGGGGGATTTTTTTTTCCTTTTTTTGAAAATAAAAATACTCATAAAAGCTCCTGGGAAACAAGGCTCCCACAATCTGTATCCTATTCAAAATGTAAGCTCTTTAAAAGCAGGATCTGTGCCTAGGGATGTCACAATCAGCAGCCAGCTGCTAAGATGCTGTGAGTAACTAATAAACATTAAATAAAGAACCTACTTCTATCCGGGACAAGTTTCCTAAAACACCAAACAAACTTTTTCCTGGGGAGTAGATTCTGAGTGTTCCCTTCAGCTCAGTCTGTAAAGATAAAGCTCCCTCTGTGCTTAGAACACTACTAGTAGTTATAGGTCTATACAAGAAGCTCTCCAGGATATAATTTATTTGGCTAAGATTTGTGTCCCTAAGATGAGCCCCTAAGATTTAAAGTCAGAGGCCTAGGTTCAGATCTCAGGTCTGCCACTTGTGAGGTCTACTCCATTGGTCAATTTACTTGACTTCAGTAGGTGGGTCTCCTGTCCTCATCCATAAAAATTGAGAGATTTAGACTATATGCAGATTTGAAGATCCTTCATAGCTCTAAATTCATGAGCCTGTGAAAAAATTAGCAGGCAATGCAACAGCATTAGAGGCTGGCCTTTCTACTCACATTTCTCACCCTGGCTGTCCCACCTTGGGACTTCTATGACTTTTCTATCATGACCCAAGAAGCTCATTATTGGAATAACTTCATTATCCTGGAAGATCTCATCAGCCTCAGTACTCCACCTCATCTGCTTTTCTGATTGGAAGGTGGGACCATGAATTCCAAACCTCCATATAAGGAGAGAAGAAATCTCAGCTCAGCAATCTTATTTCTCATCTGGCTCTACTACCTTGGGCATTCTCTGACTGAGACTTCTCATGCCTGAGTTAGATACCTTCCAGGTCCCACCCTCACCCTCACCCTTTTCCACTCCTTTGTCTTCCTTCATTCTCTTGTAAGCTTCTGAAAGTCAAAGACTGTCTTTTTTTCTCATTTATATCCTCAGCAATTCAGTAATTTTCACAGTGTCTTGGCACATAGTTGGAACTTAATAAATGTTATAATGGCAATGAAAGTGAGATTTTTTTTTTTGCTGTTTCTCCTCAGCACTGAGGCAACCAAGTGCCTTTGATTGAGTCTTGCCTTTGTTTGAATCAAGAGTCTTTGATTAAATCAAGAGTCTTTGATGACCTCTTTAAGTCACAGGAAATCCTGAGTCACATGAGTTGTGACACCCTCTGTGGGCTGACCCTGAAGAAGTGTACATATATTCTGAGGTTAGCATTTTGCTTTGGGGGCTCAATCATTGGTGGAGTGTTCATGTGATTTGGCCAGATGAGACTCTGGTTAGCCATTAAGGAACCTCTTGGCTTTGAAAAACCCAGATGTTGGTGCTTCTCAGCTATGTATGTGTTGCTATGGACAGGCAGTTAGAAGCCCTGTCTGCTCATTTGTGTTATTTGCTCTGTTTATATAATTTCTGCTTGTAATTTCTGTTTGTCTTTTCTCTGAAGGTCGGGGTGCTGACTTTTTTCCCTAAAATAAGTGAATTTTATATATATATATATATATATATATATATATATATATATATATATATATATCATATATATATTCTTAATTAAAATGAGATTGTAAACCCCTTCAAGTTGCTTTTCTTAGAAAAGCAAATAGAAGAACTTGTGCTAGCAGCCCTCCTGTGTGCAGGTGTTGTTGGTCTTGGTCTTGTTGTTGGTCTTATACCACCACAGCAGCTGCTAGTAACATTGTTGTTACAAATTTTATTGATGGTTGACTAACATTCCAACCTACCTCTTGCAAAACGCAAAATGGTCCCTGTAGTCATAGGTACCCAACTCTAAGATCCCTAAGAGAAAAAGATAGGGAAGAAGTAATGAAAAGCAAGGAAGTTACAGGTGAGATGACCCATGGGACATACTCATTGCAGCACTGGTCCTCCCTGTCCTCACATTTGGTACAATGGAAACAGAAGTGGCTCCCAAGTTAACGAATCCAAGTCCAAGCCCCAACTCTGACTTGGTATTTTTGTCATTCGGCAAAAATATTTTACTGTCTTGGGCTACAGTTCCCTTATCTGTAAAATGAATGGTTGACCTGTATGACTTCCAAGGTCCCCTTCACTCTGGATATATTAACTTATGATATTACCTAAAACCACCTGAAAATTTTTCACTTTATTTTGTTACTTTGCTTATAATTCCAGGATTAGAGAATCTCTTGGATTAACAAGGATTATCTTTTAAGAATACACATACTGGGGGGTGGCTGCTAGAAAGCAGGGACTTGTGTGAACTCCCTGCCAGTGACCTCCAAAAACCTATAAAAATGGCTCTAAACAAATTCTAGAACTGCAGAACACACAAAATAGCAGAGGGAAGCAGGGCTCCAGCCCAGGACAGCCTGGATGGTCTCTGGGCAAGGTCTATCACTCACAGAGCTTGGAGCAGAGGGGAGCAGAGACCAGTGTGGGTGGCGGCAGGACCAACCATGACAGGAGCCTGGTGGAACAGGCCTTAGCACCCTGAATCACTGCTCTGCGGCAGTTACCAGACTTCTCAACCCACAAACACCAAAGACAACAGAGAAGGTTAGTGGGAAAAGCTGCAGGTGAAAGAGTGAAAGGAGTTTGTGGTTCTGTCACCACCCCGGGGGCAGCGGGAGTGATGTAGCTACAGGGCTACAGCTGCAGTTTTTCCAGCCCCAGGCCCACCCAGTGGGAGGAATTAAGTGGTGGATCAGAGCAGGAGTGCATAGTCTGCTTAAGATCTGAGTCAGGTCCAGGTTGGTGGTTCTTGGGGGAGGAGGAGAGCTGGTGTGGTAGAGCTTGTGTTCCACCAGCAATGGAACAATCCGGCTAGCAGCTTCTGTGGGGGTGTAAGATCCACCCACAGCCAGCACCCAGAAATCTGCCAACAGCACAAGTTCTTTTGATCTGCTTAACTAAGGAAAGCAAGGTGAAGGGGTTGACAAGTTTACTTTAATTCAGCATACAAATATCATTCACTAATTTTAGGGGGAGAGACCAGCACACTGAACTTCAGAGCAAATTACAAATAAATTACAAACATCAACAGACAGAACAAATACAGATTCATAGTTGGCAACATCTAGGTTCAGCCTGGGAGCTCAGAACAAGGGCTGGCCCAGAGTCATGCGCACCACCACTGCTGTGCAGAAGAGATCCAAGGAAGAGGAGGCCAACCCCTGGTTTTATATCTTTTTCAGCGTCAGGGGTGAGTCACACATGCGACTCACCCACGTGACCTAAAATCGTCACAAAGAGGCAACTTAAACCCACTTGGTGTAAAAGCCTCTGCTGTCCCAGACATGTAAACTAGGCCCTCCTTGGAGTTAGCCCCACCTTGGGCCCCATCTTAGTTGCCAATCCACACCCACTGAGATTTTGCACCTACTAAGGGTTTGGGCCTGGGGCTTAGAATCTAGTAAGGCTCAATGAAATACACTGAATTACTCAAAGGGAACAAAAACCAGACTTTTCAAGGGCACTTGGTTGAACTAAATGCTAAGGAGCCCATATTGCTTACCAACACAGCTTGCTGTGAGAAATAGCTCTGAAAACAACAACACATCCCCTCAAGCTTGGAACAAAGTGCTCTTTACTCTACAAGCAGTCATACCCCACTGAAAAACTCAAGGGTCAAATAAGTTGGCTGGGAACATGGCCAGGCAGTGAAAACGGACTCGGATTTGGTCACAGACTTTGGAATCTTTCTTTGGTGACAAAGAAGACCAAAACACACAGCCAGAAGAAGTCACCAAAGGCAAAGTGCCTAAACCAAAAGCCTCCAAGAAAAACATGAACTGGTCTCAGGCCATGGAAGAGCTCAAAAAGGAGTTGGAAAAGCAAATTAGAGAAGTAAAGGGGAAATTGGGAAGAGAAATGAGAGTGATGTGAGAATACCATGAAAAACAAATCCATGACTTGCTAAAGCGGACCCAAAAAATACTGAAGAAAACAACACCTTAAAAAATAGACTAACTCAAATGGCAAAAGAGCTCCAGAAAGCCAGTGAGGAGAAGAATGCCTTGAAAGGCAGAATTAGCCAAATGGAAAAGGAGGTCCAAACTACCACTGAAGAAAATACTACCTTAAAAATTAGATTGGATAATCAGGATATTATAAAACAGAACCAGAGGAATGAAAAAATGGAAGACAATGTGAAATATCTCCTTGGAAAAACCACTGACCTGGAAAATAGATCCAGGAGAGATAATTTAAAAATTATTGGACTACCTGAAAGCCATGATCAAAAAAAGAGAGTAGATACCATCTTTCAGGAAATTATCAAGGAGAACTGCCCTGATATTCTAGAGCCACAGGGCAAAATAGAAATTGAAAGAATCCATCGATCGCCTCCTCAAATAGATCCCAAAAAGAAATCTCCTAGGAATATTGTTGCCAAATTCCAGAGCTCCCAGATCAAGGAGAAAATACTGCAAGCAGCCAGAAAGAAACAATTTGAGTATTGTGGAAACCCAATCAGAATAACCCAAGATCTGGCAGCTTCTACATTAAGAGATCGAAGGGCTTGGAATGCGATATTCCGGAGGTCAATGGAGCTAGGATTAAAACCTAGAATCACCTACCCAGCAAAACTGAGTATGATGTTCCAAGGCAAAATATGGATTTTCAATAAAATAGAGGACTTTCAAGCTTTCTCAGTGAAAAGACCAGAACTGAATAGAAAATTTGACTTTCAAACACAAGAATCAAGAGAAGCATGAAAAGGTAATCAAGAAACGGAAATTGCAAGGGACTTACTAAAGTTGAAATGTTTTGTTTACATTCCTACATGGAAAGATGATGAGTATGATTCATGAGACCTCAGTATTAGGGTAGTTGAAGGGAATATCCATATATATATATATATATATGCATATATATATGTTTATGTATATATATAAGTGAATGTGTATGTATGTATATATCTATGTGTATATGTATGTATGTGTATATATATATGTGTTTATGTATATGTATATATATATATGTAAAAGAGAGAGAGCAGACACAGGGTGAGTTGAAGATGAAGGGAAAATATCTAAAAGAAATAAAACGAAATTAAGGGATGAGAGAGTAACATATTGAGAGAGGGAGATAGGGAGAGATAGAACGGGGTGGATTATCTCGCATAAAGGTGGCAAGAGGAAGCAGTTCTATGGGAGGAGGGGAGAGGGCAGGTGAGGGGGGAATGAGTGAACCTTGCTCTCATCAGATTTGGCCTGAGGGGGAATACCATACATACTCAGTTGGGTATTTTACCCCACAGGAAAGAAGAGGGAGGAAGATAAAAAAAAAAATAAAAAGGTGGGGGGTTGATGGAGGGGAGGGCAGATGGGGGTGGAGGTAATCAAAACAAACACTTTGGAAAGGGGACAGGGTCAAGGGAGAAATTTCAATAAAGCGGGATGGGTTGGGAAGGAGCAAAATGTAGTTAGCCTTTCACAACATGAGTATTGTGGAAGGGTTATACATAATAATACATGTGTGGCCTAGGTTGAATTGCTCAGCTTCTTAGGGAGGGTGGGTGGGAAGGGAAGAGGGAAGAGAATTTGGAACTCAAAGTTTTAAAATCAGATGTTCAAAAACAAAAAAAGATTTTGTATGCAACTAAAAAATAAGATACACAGGCAATGGGGCGTAGAAATTTATCTTGCCCTACAAGAAAGGAAGGGAAAAGGGGATGAGAGGGGAGGGGGGTGATAGAGGGGAGGGCTGACTGGGGAACAGGGCAACCAGAATATAAGCCATCTTGGAGTGGGGGGGAGGGTAGAAATGGGGAGAAAATTTGTAATTCAAAATGTTGTGAAAATCAATGCTGAAAACCAAATATGTTAAATGAATAAATTGCATAAAAATAAAAAAAAATAAAAAAAATAAAAATTAGATTGGATCAAGAGGAAGCTAGTGACTTTAGGAGAAATCAAGATATTATAAAACAGAACCAAAGGAATGAAAATGTAGAAGACAATGTGAAATATCTCATTAGAAAAAATGCTGACCTGGAAAATAGATCCAGGAGGGATAATTTTAAAATTATTTGACTACCTGAAAGCCATGATCGAAAAAAGAGCCTAGATATCATCTTTCTAGAAATTATCAAGGAGAACTGCCCTGATATTCTAGAGCCAGAAGGTAAAATAGAAATTGAAAGAATCCACTGATTTACTCCTCAAAAAGATTCCAAAAAGAAAACTCCTAGGAATATTGTTGCCAAATTCCAGAGCTCCCAGATCAAGGAGAAAATACTGCAAGCAATATTTCTTCTGGCTGTATGTTTTGGTCTTCTTTGTCAGCAAAGAAATATTCCAAAGTCTGAATCTGAGTCTGTTTTCTTTGCCTGGCCATGTTCCCAGCAACTATTGATCCCTGAGCTTTTTGTCAGGGTATGACGTCTTGTAGAGTAGAGAGTACTTTGTCCTGAGATTGAGGGTCTGTGCTGTTGTTTTCAGAGCTATGTCTACACAGCAAGCTCTGCCACTGCAGTGCTCCTTCTCCCCTAAGAACTGCCAACCCCCCACCCAAAACTCAGATCTAAGCAGGCTCTGCATTCCTGCTCTGATCCACCACTTAATTCCTCCCATCAGGTGGGTCGGGGACTGGAAGCAATGCAGCTGTAGCTCTGTAAGCAGCCTCAGAGCTGCACCCTGAGGCAGAGGCCAACCACTAACTCCTTTCACTCTGTCCCTCAAGTTTTTACCACTAATCTTCTCTGTTTTCTTTGGTGTTTGTGGTTTGAGAAATCCGGTAACTACCACACCTCACTGATTCAGGGTGCTATGTCCTGTTTTGCCTAGATTCCAGTCTTGTTGGTCTGGGTGTGGCCTATGCTGGGCTCTGCTCCACTTGGCTCCCAGCATGGTGCAATATACCTTACCCTGTGACCATCCAGGCTGTCCTAGGATGGAGCCCTGCTTCCCTCTGATATTTTGTAGGTTCTGCAGTTCCAGAACATGTTCACAGGCGTTTTTTATACTTGTTTGGAGCGTCCTGGGTGAGAGCTTTAGGCGAGTCCCTGCTTTCCAGCCACCATCTTGGCTCTGTCCCTAGTCTTCACCTATTTCAAAGTTCTGGAAGAAACTAGCCTTATGCCCAGGAAAAGGAGATCAAATTTTCTTCCTTCTCAGTACTGTGCCTTGTGGTGCCCTAGCTCAAAGACTCAGAAATCAAGTTCTTACTTCAGGATTATAATTCAGCTGGATTATTCATTAAATTCTATTCATTTCCCTGGGAAACTAATTACTATGTAATAACTGTATTTCTATAGCATCTCAAGGACTACTCAGTGCCTTTTCCATCAACTCAGTGAAGTTATCAATATAAATATTATGATCCCCATCTTATGGATTGGAACCCTGTGGTCTAAAAGCATCATACAGAAATAACATGTCAGAGCTGGGGTTTGATGCCAGATCTCCCTTGAGAGAAGCTACCACTCTTTCCACAGAACCCTGGTGGTTCTCTCACCTGTAGTTTTGCTTGTGTGGGGAAATGTGATCTGAACTGTAAGTATTTCTCTTAAAAACTGTAAATATCTTTACTTCTGTAATACATCCCACTTGTAATTTGGGACTGCTTAAAAAGTAGCAAAGGCAATGTAGCCACGTGCTAAAACATATGGCACAAGTATTTTGGTCCATTGGCAGCACAGGGTGATTTTCCCTAAGGAACTTCTCTTAATCATTTAGTTTAGTATTGCCCAAATATTAGTAGAGAGGAGAAAATCTTCTTAACTCAGTGGTGGAAAATCAATATTATTATTAACAGAAAAAATAAAAGGAGATTTAAACTGGTGAAGGAATGGTTAGCTAGGCATCTTCCTTGGCTACATCCCTGACTTTGATTCTGTGGCCTCATTCTTTTTTATTTTGCCTCAATTATATAAATAAATATAAAATATTTATATTATAAATATAATATATAAAATATATTTATATATAATATAAATGATATATACACATATTACAAAATATAACAAATATAAATATAGAAATAAAAATTAAGGCTCAACTTGTAATGATTAACTACTTATGAATAAACCGAGAGTCAGAAAATGTTCTTGAGTTGCTTTCATTTTGGCCTATAGATTATATAGCTTCTCTTATACTAAAAAGTTCCGCTCAAGAAGTCCTACAGGCTATGTTGTACTCACACAGTTAATTTCTGAAGTAAAAATTAGATTTTTTTTTTGCAGAAAAAAAGGCTGTGTACTTATACATATATCCAATCCTTAGATTAGGAAAGAAATGAGGCCTAGTAGAAAACATGCTGAGTTTAACATCAAGAAGATATGGAATTGAAACCCACTTCTTCAACTTAGTTGCTAAATGACCATGGGCAATTCTCTAAATGTTTGAATATCAGTTTCCTCATTTGTAAAATGAGAATGCTTCTGGTTGAAATAGGAAAACATACATAAATGTTTTGCAAGCCATATAGTACTACATACTTGTGAGCTATTATTTTTTTCTGTTTTTGAGATTTTTTAGTTTTAGTTTACAACACTCAATTCTACATAATTTTGAGATCCAGATTTTCTTCCCCCCTTCCTTCCCTCCCCAAGACAGCATGGAATCTGATATATCTTCTACAAATAACTTCCCATTGAACTTATTTACACAATAGTCAAGTTGTAAAGAAGGATTATGACCCATGGAATGAATCATGAGAAAGAAGAAACAAAATGAAAAAAAAAACCCAAAAACAAAAACAAAAGAGAAAAAAAAAAACAAAGAGGAAAAATGGTGAGCATAAAGTGTGCCTCAATCTGCATTCAGACTTCATAGTTCTTTCTCTGGATGTAGATAGCATTCTCCACTGTGAATCCTTTGGAGTTGTCTTTGTACCTTGTATTGCTGAGAAGAGCAAAGTCTATCAGGGTCAATCATCACAGAATCCTTATATCTGTGGTTGTGTACAATATTCTCCTGGTTCTGTTCCATTCACTTACTCAGCATTATACCATGTAAGTTTTTCCAGGTTATTATGAAGTCCATGTCACCCCCATTTCTTATAGCACAATAGTATTCTATTACCTTCATATACCACAACCTGTTCAGCCATTCCACAATTGATGGGCATCCCCTTGATTTCCAGTTCTTTGCTACTACAAAAAGAGCCACTATAAATATTTTTGTATGTGTGGGTCCTTTTCCCACTTGTGTGATCTCTTTGGGATACAACCCTAGAAGAGGTATTGCTGGGTCAAAGGGTATAGACATTTTTATAGCCCTTTGGGCATAGTTCCAAATTGCTCTCCAGAATGGCTGGATCAGTTCACAATTCCACCAGCAATGGAACAATGTTCCAATTTTCCCATATCCTCTCCAGCATTTATCATTTTCCTGTTTTGTCATTTTAGTCAATCTGACAGGAGAGATGTGGTATCTAAGAGTTGTTTTGATTTGCATTTCTCTAATCAGTAGTGATTTAGAGCATTTTTTCACATGCCTATAGATATCTTTAATTTCTTCCTCTGAAAACTGCCTGTTCATATCCTTTGACCATTCCTCAATTGGGGAATGACTTGTATTCCTATAAATTTGGCTCAGATCCCTGTATATTTCAGAGATGAGGCCTTTATCAGAGACACTGGTTGTAAAGATTTTCTCCCAATTTCCTGCTTCCCTCCTAATCTTTGTTACATTGGATTTTTTAATGTGATATCATTTTAATTTAAAATAATCAAAATTATCTATTTTGCATTTTGTAATGCTCTCTATCACTTCTTGTGTCATGAATTCTTTTCTTTTCCATAAATCTGATAGGTAAACTATTCCTTGCTCTCCCAAATTGCTTATAATATCAGCCTTTATTTCTAAATCATGAACCCATTTTGACTTTATTTTGTAACATATGGGGCTATGCCCAGTTTCTGCCCTACCACTTTCCAATTTTCCCCGAAGTTTTTGTGAAAGAGTGAATTTTTAGCCCAGAAGCTGGATTCTTTGGGCTTATCAGAGAGTAGATTGCTGCAGTCCTTGACTTCTGCATCTTTTGTTCCTATACTATTTCACTGATCCACAACTCTGTTTCTTAGCCAGGACCAGGTGTTTTGATGACTGCTGCTTTATGGTACAGTTTAATATCTGGTATGGCAAGGGCACATTCCTAAGCATTTTTTTTTTCATTGATATCCTAGATATTCTAGACCTCTTGTTCTTCCAGATGAATTTTGTTATTATTTTATCCAATTCTGTAAAACAATTTTTGGTAGTTTGATTGGTATGGTACTGAATAGATAAATTAATTTAGGTAAAATTGTCATTTTTATTATATTGGTTTGGGCTAACCATGAGCAACTGATATTTTTCTATTTATTTAGATCTGACCTTATTCATGTGAAAAGTGTTTCATAATTATGTTCATACAGGCCCTGGATTTGTCTTGCCAGATAGACTCCCAAATATTTTATAGGGCCTACAGTGACTTTGAATGGAATTTCTGTTTCTATCTCTTCTTGTTGGGTTTTGTTAATGATGTATAGGAAAGCTGAGGATTTATGTGAGTTTATTTTATATCCTGCAGCTTTGCTAAAATTGTTTATTATTTCAAGTAGTTTTTTTTATATTATTCTCTAGAGTTCTCTAAGTAAATCATCATCTCATCTGTAAAAACTGGTAATTTAGTTTCTTCTTTGCCTATTCTAATTCCTTCAATTTGTTTTTCTTCTCTTATTGCTACAGCTAACATTTCTAGTACCAAATTGAATAGTAGGGGTGATAATGGACATCCTTGTTTCACCTCTGATTTTATTGGGAATGCATCTAGCTTACCCCCATTACAAATAATGCTTATTGATGGTTTTAGGTAGATGCTATTTATACTTTTAAGGAAGGCTCCATTTATTCCTGTGCTTTCTAGTGTTTTTAATATAAATGGGTGTTGTATTTTGTCAAAGGCTTTTTCTGCATCTACTGAAATGATCATATGGTTTCTGCATATGGTTTCTGCTAGTGTTGTTGTTGATATGGTCAAATATGCTGATAGTTTTCCTAATATCGAGACAGCTTTGCATTCCTGGAATAAATCCTACCTGGTGATAGTGTATTAATCTCATGATATTTTGCTGCAGTCTTTTTGCTAATATTTTATTTAAAATTTTTGCATCAATATTCATTAGGGAAATTGGTCTATAATTTTCTTTCTCTGTTTTGACTCTTCCTGGTTTGAGTATTAGTACCATATTTGTGTCATAAAAAGAATTTGGTAGGACTTCTTCTTCACCTATTTTCCGAAATAGTCTATAAAGTATAGGAATTAATTGTTCTTTAAATGTTTGATAACATTCACAGGTATAACCATCTGCCCTGGGAGATTTTTTCCCAGGGATTTCATTGATGGCTCTCTCAATTTCTTTTTTGAGATGGGATTATTTAGGAATTTTACTTCCTTTTCTGTTTACCTGGGCAATTTATGTTTTTGTAAATATTCATCCATATCTCTAAGGTTGGCAAAATTATTGGGATACAATTGGGAAAAATAATTCCTAATTATTGTTTTGATTTCCTTTTAGTTAGAGGTGAATTCACCCTTTTCATATTTGACACTGGTAATTTGATTTTCTTTTTTCTTTTTTTTTAAATCAAATTGACGAAAAGTTTATCAATTTTATTGGTTTTTTCACAAAACCAGATCTTTGTTTTATTTATTAATTAAACAGTTTTCTTGGTTTCAATTTTATTAATCTCTCCTTTAATTTTCAGTATTTATAATTTAGTATTTAATTGGGATTTTCAATTTGTTGTTTTTCTAGCTTTTTCATTTGCATGCCCAATTCATTGATCTCCGTTTTCTCTATTTTATTCATGTATGCATTTAGAGATATAAAACTTCCCCCTTGCAACTGCTTTTGCTGCATCCCATAAGTTTTGGTATGTTTTCTCATTATTGTCATTCTTTTGCATGAAGTTATTAATTGTTTCTATGATTTGCTCTTTGGTGCACTCATTCTTTAAAATTAGAGTATTTAGTTTCCAATTAATTTTTAGCTTATTTTTCCATGGCTCTTTATTACAAATAATTTTTATTGCTTCATCATCTGAAAAGTAAGCTTTGACTATTTCTGCCTTTCTTCACTGGATTGTGTGGTTTTTATGCACTAGTACATGGTCAATTTTTGAGTATGTGCCATGTATCACTGAGAAAAAAGTATATTCCTTTTTATCCCCATTCAGTTTTCTCCAGAGGTCTATCATATCTGCCTTTTCTAAAATCCTGTTCACCTCCTAAACTTCTCTCTTGTTTATTTTGAAGTTAGATTTATCAAGTTCAGAGAGGGGAAGGCTGAGGTCTCCCGTTATTATAGTTTTGCTGTCTATTTCTTCCTGTAACTCCCTTAACCTCTCCTCTAAGAATATGCATGCCACACCACTTGGTGCATATATGTTAAACAATGATAATGCTTCATTTTTTATGTTACCTTTTAGCAGGATGTAGTTTCCTTCCTTATCTCTTTAGATTAAATCTATCTTTACTTTTGTTTTGTCTGAGATCAGCATTGCTACACCTGCTTTTGTACTTTAGCTGAAGCACAATATATTTTACTCCAGCCTTTTACCTTTACCCTTTGTACATCCGCCTGTTTCAAATGAGTTTCTTGTAAACAGCATATTGTAGGATTACAGTTTTTAGTCCATTCTGCTGTCTGCTTCCTTTTTATGGGAGTTCATCCCATTCATATTCACAGTTATGATTACTATCTGTGTCTTTTTCTCCATCCTATTTCCCCCCTTAAATTTCCCTCCTTTTATTTCTCCCTTTTCCCTTCCACTCCTCAACAAAGTTTTGCTTTAGACCACCCCCTTCCTCAGCTTACCCTCCCTCCTGATTCCCATCTCTTATCTTGCTGTTTTCCATTTGCTATTTCTTCCCTCCCTTCTGAAAACCTGCCTCCCTTTTTTCCCCCTTTCCCCTCCTACTGCCTGTAGGACAAGTTAGATTTATATACTTATCAGGGTATTTTATTCCCTTTTTGAACCAGATCCAATGAGATTAAAGCTCAAATACTGCTCTTCTCTCTCCCTTCTTTCTCTCTACTCTAATGTGCTTTTGTGTCTTTCCATTTGATGTAATTTACCCTTTTCTACTCCCTCCTTACCTCTTCTCCTAGAACCCTCCCTTTACATCTTTTAATTATTTTTTTATCCTCATATCAGTTATTTTATACAGACATCCACAGTTTATGTTCATCCATTTCAATTGTCATAATTACTGTTCTACTATCAAGATTGACATACATATATATATATATATATATATATATATATACACATACATACATGTATATGTATATATAAAACATAAATAAGATGATATAATCCTTTATAAAGATGCAAATAAGTTGCCCTTATTGATTAATAAGGTTTGTGGGGTTTTTTCCCCAGTTTACCTTTATATGTATTTGAAGATCAAATTTTCCATTCAGTTCTAGCCTTTTAATCAGGAAGGTCTGGAATTCCCTTATTTTGTTGAATGTCCATCTCCTTGCCTGAAAAATTATGCTCAGTCTTGCTGAGTAGTTGATCCTTGTTTGTAGTCCCAGCTCCCTTGCCCTTCAGAATATCATATTCCAATTTCTCCTGTCATTTAATGTAGAAGCTGAAAGATGCTGCATGATCCTGACTATAGTTCCACAATATTTGAATTGTTTGTTTTTGGCTGCTTGCAGTATTTTCTCCTTGAGTTTTTAATTCTGAAATTTGGCTATACTATTTCTTGGTGTTTTCAATTTGGGATCTCTTTCAGGGGGTGATTGGTGGATTCTTTCAATGACTATTTTGCCCTCTGGTTCTAGGACCTCTGGGTAGTTATCTTTGACAATTTATTCAAAGATACTGTAAATGCTCTTTTTTTATTGTGGATTTCTGGTAGACCAATAATACTTAAATTGTCTCTCCTGGATCTATTTTCCAGGTCAGTTGTTTTTCCAATCAGATATTTCACATTTTCTTCTATTTTTTCATTCTTTAGATTTTGTTTTACTACTTCCTGATGCCTCATAGAGTCATTAACTTCCACTTGCTCAATTCTAATTTTTAATTAGTTGCTGTCTTCATTTTGCTTTTGAGTCTCCTTTTCCAAGTGGTTGATTTTACCTCTCAGGGTGTCATTTTCTCTTTTTAGATTCTGAATCTCCATAGCCATTTTGCTGATCTTATATTTTAAGGACTTGATTTTGTCAGTGGTTTTTTTTTTTCCATTTTTTCTTTTACCTCCCTAATTTGGTTTTTAAAATTCTCCTTCCAGTAATGCTTTTTGGGCTTGAGACCATTTCACATTCCCTTTTGAGGTATCAGATGTGGGTAAAGTGTCAATGCTATCCTCCTCAAAATTGGTATTTTGATCATGCCTGTCTCCATAAAAAGAATCAATGGTCTTTGGTTTTTGTGTGTTCTTCTTCGTGTTGGTTAGATTTTTCCTGGCTTCACAGTGAATTTCTGCTTTTGGGGCAATGGACTCTCTGTCCCAGGTTTCTTGTTCTGTGAATTGTGAGTCTAGTAACTGATTTTGTGTATTAAAGCCTTCAGTTTCCTGAGGTGTGGGGGAGGGATCTGGCTGCCTGAAGTTTCCTCTTCCCCTGGGGCTTCTCTCCAGCACTGTTGCTCTTCAGCAATGGTCTCAGCTGTTTGTTGTCTGTGTTGGTGTCTGCCACTTCCTCTGGCTGTGCAAAGGTACATCTCGGCTCCTGGTGTTGACCTCTGCTGGCTCTGCCGCTCTGAGACTCAGGAACTCCCACTGCTCAGACACTGAAGCCCCACTTCTGTTTCCTCTATTCCAGAGTTTTTTCCCAAAGAATTCTCTGGGTCTGAGGAGGGGGGGTAGGGATTAGAGCTGTTTACCTGGCCATTATGTCTCCCAGAATTTCAAGAAGACACGTTTCAAACCTTTGGGCTGCAAGCCTCAGTTCTCATGTCTCACAGCCATTGGCGTTTCATTGCTGCCTCTTATTGCTTCTACAGACTGCCATCCTGTGTTTGGAGGCCTGGGAATCTCCACTGGTTGTGGGCACCCAGCTTTCTCCCAGCCTGGGTCACTGGCTGGTTTCCACAGCTGCTTCTGCTTTGGTGCTGTCTGGTGCAGCTACCCAAGCCAAGCGCTCTCCCAGCCTACAGATCCATCCCATCGACCTTTTGGACTCTCCTGGCTTGGAAATTTGTCTACTCAGACTGCTAGAAGCTTCTAACTCTCTCAAATCTGCTCAGATTCATTTTTTTATAGGTATCTGACAGAGCTTGTGAGAGAGCTACAGTAGGATGCTGTTTTCACGTGGCCATCTTGGCTCCACCCCCCCCCCCCATAAGCTATTATTAATGGTATTTCTAATTGAAATGACTGGTGAAGAGGTAACTGCTGTGTAGTATAGCATCCAAGATTCAGATCTAGATTTGAATTCCAATTCTCACACTGAATCACTGAAATCCTTGGAGCCTCAGTTTCCTCATCAGTATTGAGATAGGGACTAGAACTGTGGTTTCATTAGAATAGAAAACTTCCAGGTGAGAGATCTCCCCTTGCCTTGCAAGCCTGAACTTTCTTTTCAATTTATTTTCATAGAGAATTGCCTAGAGATGAAGTTCCTCATAGAGGGTCATACCTTCAGAGGAAGGACTTCAACACAGATCCTCATGTTTTCAAGGCCAGCTCTATCCAAAACCCTAATCCATCTCTCCTTTACTCTTCAGTAAGATGGAACAAATAATACTTGTGCTAGTGAGTAGAAAGTGTTTGGTAAATCGTAAAAGTGCTATGAAAATGTAAACAATTATTGATAACAAAATCAGAGAACAATAGGGAATGAGGTAATGGGCTTAGATATGTAGGCAGGGGAATAAAAACTTTAAGTTTTGAAACACTAGGATCATTTTCCTAGGGAAAAATGATCCGATTCACTTTCATTTTAAATGCATATGCCACCCAGCACTTTGAAGGAATGGCAGACGCTGTTGCCAGACAAAAGTCATGACAATAGGACTGAAACTCTAGAGAGGTTGGGCAACACAGTCCCATAAGGTAATCTTTTCCTGAGTTAAAAGGAAGGATGTCTTTTATTGTATGGAGGTTTGAACTCACAGGAAGATGCAGCATGTTGAAATACAGATAGGTCTGTATCCCAAAAAGATTAAAAAAAAACAAAAGGACCTACATGTACAAACATATTTCTAGCATTTTTTAGTGGTGTCAAAGAATTGAAAATGGAAAGGATGACCCTCAACTGGGGAATGGCTGAACAAGTTGTGGTATATAATTGTAATGGAATATTATTATGCTATAAGAAATGATGGGCAGGATGCTTTCAGAAAAACTGGGAATGATTTATGTAAACTGATGCAAAGGGAAGTGAAAAGAGCCAGGAGAACTGTGTACACAGTAACAGCAATATTGTACAGTGGTCCACTGTGAATGACTTAGCTATTCATAGCAATACAAAGATATGACAATTCCAGAGAAGTTACGATGAAAAATGCTATCCACCTTCTGAGAAAAAACTGATGGACTCTGAGTGCAGATTGAAGCATACTATTTTGTACTTAATTTTTTTCATAGTCTTTTTCTTTCTTTCTTTCTTTCTTTGGTCTGTGTTTTCTTTCACATGACTAATATGTTTTGCACAACTACACATATATAACCTATATCAGATTACTTTCCTTCTCAATCAGGGAGGGAGGGTGAGAATTTGAAGCTAAAAGTTTTAAAAAATCATAAAAGTTGTTTTTGTATGTAATTGAAAATAATTTTTTTTAAAAAGACAGAAGCTAAAAAACAGAATAGATCAAAAGCTAGCATCAATGTCAGAAAGACCTAAGTTCAATTCCAGCCTTTGATACATGCTGGCTTGTCACCCTAGGCAGGTCAGTTCAGTGTTCAGTCATTTTTCAGTCATGTCTGACACTTCATGACCCTGTTTGGGTTTTTCTTGGCAAAGATACTGGAGTGGTTTGTGATTTCCTTCTCCAGCTCATTTTACAGATGAGGAAACTGAGGCAAACAGGGTTAATTGAATTGCCCAGGGTCATACAGCTCTGTTGTTTACAAGATGCAGTGACTTTGGCTGAGGCATACAAACTCTTTGAGCCTCAGTAGCTCTATCTATTTATCCTATATGGATCTATAATGAGGATCAATGAAATAATATTCATGGAGCACTTGAAGCCAGAAAGTATAGTATGTCAAAAATGATTTGAGCCATTAGGGGCATAACTGAGATTACTGAATGAGGGAAGAAGAGACCTCCAACACAGTAAATATCCTTGAACATAGCTGGAAATGAGCACTGCTTGACAACAGTAAAATATCCTAAAATAACAGATGGGAGTTCAGTTTCCTGGGACATCCATACTGTTGTATGTAGAACACAGGAGGGTGCATGGCAGACAGTCACACTCCATTCCACTGGGAAAAGACTGAATTAGCTATTCCACTCAACCTAGCTTCCAGTTCTATTAATCTCAATATCAAATACTCCAGCATAGCTTCTTTTCAGCTACCTAAGCTATGGATAGTTTATGACAGAAACAGGTTACAAACAAAAATAGCCATGGTGCACCATGCAGGTGGGGAGGGTATGTATTTCAAAGGGAGGTTGAGAGCAGTGGCTGCAATTAATTAAAAGGAATCCAGATTTACTAGCTATTACTTTTGTTTGGCACACACATACTCAGGAGTCTTGACAACGGGTGCATTTTAGAAATCAAAACTAAACAGAAGCTAGAAGCTGTGACTGCATGAGGCAAACAGATCCATACAGACAGTTCTTTAGCCAAATCCAGCCCTTCTACATTCCTTTCTGGCTGTCTATATATCCTATAATAAGAAGGAGCTCACATATGTGTAGTGTTTTAAGGTTTACAATCCTCTCTGCATGTAAGAAGCCTAGGTAAGCCAGCTCTTATTAATTAAGCACAATTTGGAAAGCATTTAATAATAATTTTTAACATTTTTGTTTACAAAGCTTACAAAGTGCTGTATATCATCTGTAAAAATGATCTGGGGGTTTTAGTTGATTCTAAGTTCAGTGTGAGCGAACATTGGAATATTTTGCTTCCCCCCACCAAAAACTCTAGTATGAGCTTAAGCTTTATTGAGACAGGCTTAATGCCCAGGATGGGAAGGTAATAGAGTCTTCCCATAGACAGGCCTGGTCAGATGCCATATCAAGGAATGAGTCCAGTTCTGAGAGTCACCTTTTAGAAAGGACATAGATAAGCAGAACATTTAAATGAAAAGGACAAAGACAGCAAAGGACCTTAAAATATGTGGATGAAACATGCTTAAGGAACTGGGATGATTTAACACTGGGAAGAGAAAACTCAGTAAAGACATGGTAGCTAATCTGCAAGTATGTGATGTGTAACCATATTGAAGAAAAAACATTGTTCTACTTGGCAAAAGTAAGAACTTGGATCAATGAAGGATGAGTGGGGGGCATGGAGTAAAAGATTTTGACTTCATATAAATTAAAAAAAAACTCACAAAAAATCTGAAAATGGAATAAGTTGCCTCAGAAGTGATTGCATAATGCTTCACTAGAGCCTTTGGGTGCTCAATGAATGCTGTAAAGGGGTTTCCTGTGGAGATACAGGTTGGACTACATGACCTTTGAGGTATCTTCATATCTGACTTGCTATAATTCTGTAATCTGCAAGGTACCATAATAGGCTTGATCTCAAAGTTTCCGTGCTCCTTTAAAATTAAAAAAAATCTGTGGTCTTACTGTTCATGTTGTCATTGGTGTTCCATTGGATGGAGCATTTTGAGAGGGATCATTTAGTAACTGAATGGCTGTCACAGTCAATCCCCTTTAGCTCTTAAGACATATAAAATAACTAGATAATGATGTGATTATCCATGGTTACTTTCAGCCTTTCTAGAGAGAAAATAAGACCAGCTGTACAGCAGTTCAATTAATTTCAGAGTAATTGATCATTATGGTACCAAAAGCAACAAAAATAATAATAATAGTCATATCTTAGTTGTGCCAAGTTCACAAAGCCTTAGTCTGCTCACACTCATAAAAATAGGTGTCATTTCTATAGCTCTTAAAAATTTACAGAGGACTATACATACATAATCTCATTAAAGTCTCCTTCAGAAAGACATAGTGCCTAGGTTCTATTTTCTACCCCTCATTATGTAGTGAATACATTTTAGTTCCTCTCTGTTACCTTTAGAATCAAATATAAATTCCTCTGTTTTGCATTTAAATCTCTCTATAACTTGATGTGTTGGTAAGCAAAATGGCCGGATCATAATGTGTGTTCTAGGATACATGACTGATTAGATTATGTATCCTATAACAAGGGGTGGAGTGTGTTGGTAAGCAAAATGGCCTTTGTTTTCTTTGAGTAACTCAGTGTATTTCATTGAGCCTTGCTAGGTGCTGGGCCCCAGGCCAAGAGCCCTATTAGGTGTGGAACCTATGTGGGTGCGGATTGGTGACTGGGGTGGGGCCCAAGATGTGACTGGCTAAGGGGAGGTGTTAACTCAAGAGCCATGCCCTATTGGGTGTTAACCTAATCTATGTGGATGTGAACCTCCCAGGGTCCTAAGGGGAGGGGCCAACTCAAGAACCAATCACCAAAGCCTGGGCTCTGGTCATTCAGACGACGCTTGATGATGTCAAAAACTCTATAAGATGAGAGAAGACAGCTTGAAGATCCCTTTTTCTGTTGGAGCTCTCTACCAGCAGCATTGGTGGTGAGTGTGACTCTGGGCCAGCCCTTGTTCCGAGCTCCCGGGCTTAACCTAGATGTTGGTAATTATGAATTTATTGGGTCTGTCTGTTGATGTTTGTAATTTGTTTGTATTTTGTTCTGAAGTTCAGGGTGCTGGATTTTTCCCCTGCACTAAGTGAATGCTGTCTGTATGCTGGATTAAAGTAAACTTGTCAACCCCTTCACCTTGCTTTCCTTGGTTAAGCAGATCAAAAGAACCTGTGCTTTCCCAACATGCCAGCAGCTTTCTGGGTGCTGGCTGTGGGTGGATCTTACACCCTCACAGAAGCTGCTAGCTGGATTGTTGAAACACTTGACACTTTTTTATTTTTCCAGGCTTCTACTTTACTCTCTTACACATAATCTCCCGAGTTTCCTTATTGGTCTTTGTGCTTCTCCACATACTTGACAACCTTTCTCAGTTTTATGCCTGGAGTGACCTCCCTCCTATCTCCTGCATCTTGAATGGTCATCTTCTGTGTCCTGATCCTCCTAGCTGTTTCTACCTTTCTACTTCAGCTGACCTTGTGTTGGATGTTTATGTGTTTTGTATATATCTATATGTATGTGTATATATATGTATGTATATTCATGTATGCATATGTATCTCTATTATTTATACTTTTCCTGGTTAGAATATAAGCTTCTTGAGAGCAAGAATTGTTTCACTTTTGTTTTTCAGGGCTTAACACAATGTTTAGTATGTAAAAGACCCTTAATAAATGTTTATTAAGTGATAAATTTGAACTAGTGACATAGGTTAATAGCACAAAATAGGGACCTCTTGAGAGCTGATCACTAGGCAGTCAGACTTTATGGTTAGTAAAACTTGGTCATTAAATTGGCCAGCATAAGTAGGTCAGCCATTTCACAGTCTAGTAAATGATCGAATTAGATGGGAGGAATGTTAGGACCCTATGGGTTGATGGTTTTAAATGCATAAAATCAGTTAACTGGTCAGAGGCTAGAGCGATAAAGATTTAGAGCTGGAAGGTGAGCCTTAAAAAGCCTTGTGATATAGGTACTAGATATATTATTTTCTCATTTTGTGAACCACCCCCCTCAAAAAAAATCTCAGATACTTAGCCTTAAGGAGTACATTAGAAATAATATGCCCCAAACCCTCTTATTTTGCAGGTGGGGAAACTGATGTCCATAGTGAAAGGAATTAGTATAGCAAAGCTAGGATAAGAACCCAGATTCTCTTTCTTCAGAGCGGGCATTTCTTCTATCATAATATATAGTTCTCTGTTTAAGGGAGTTATATTTCCATTGACTTAATCATAGAAAAGGGGTTATATAATGAAATATTATGCTGTAAAATGTTACACGCACACACATACATTTCAAAAACATGCATGCATTTATCATTTTTACAATTTCAAATATCCCTTGGGGATGAAGATTGATAGATCACACTTTAGGGTCACTGCTAAAAGTCTATTCACTGGATTGAGGAGACAGAATTAAAGATGAATCTAGTTCCTGACTAGAGCAGAAGAAACGTGGAGCTGGAGAAAGGAAAGTTTTAGGTGGCCATGTGGATCTGAAAGACAAAAAGTATAGGCAGAGGCAACCACAATATTGAAAGGGGCCAGGACTTTGGGAGCAAGGCTGCTTAAGCCAATCAGATGCCATTGTGTCATATTGGGACAGAATCGGTGTTGCTCAGACCTCTCTGATTATATACCTGTGTCCCCTTTCCTCATATTGAGTTCCTTCATGAGAGCCTAAAGTTGTTCCCCCTCCCCGCACCTATGGGAGGTGAGAAATTTGTTTACCTTTCTTTGTTTTAAATATTCACTTAAAAAAGTGATAAACAATGACAATTACTAGTAGAGGCTGTACTTACTGGGAAAATATTTGGGAGGAAAGAGCTATGCAGGAGAATCATTCCTAGAGAACACACAGAGATAGATCTAACACTCAGATATTTTGCCAGGAGTGCTATGTCTGGCTGGGCACTCAAAGTTGACAAAAAGGTAAAGAAAGTGACAGATCTTTTGACACATTTCCAATTATAGAGAAGTATCATTTACACCAGAAAGCCATCTGGGCAGTGACTCAGCAATACCATAAAGGAAAAATAAGAGTAGTTGAACAACTCTGATCACCAAATCATCCCCTTCAACACTTCTGTATTAGCAAGGTATCCTTACCATCCTTCATAAATGCAGAAGAGGCTTCCATTGTCCTAGGCAGAGCTTGACTGATTGCAAGCCATGTGTGCTCAGCTCTGGAAGCAACTACTTGGCAGTATTCCTGAGGGCTTTGAACCTAGTTCCTCACCAGATTGCTTTTGCTACGATCTAAAGGTTCATATTGTTACATGCTTAGCAGAAGGTGATTAGATGGAAGTTTGGCTCTTATTATACTTTCTGCCCATCTTTTAAGTCAATCGGCTTTTAGAAATAAAAACCAGGATGTGTTTTCCTTAATTCAAATGCATGAGGAGGTGGGATGTATCCTTTGCTAAGAACCATATGCAATCATACAGGATCAGGTGGTAAAGAAGAGAAATCTCAGAGTTCGTTTAAGCTACTTGTGTTTGAAGCCATCACTAGCTTTCCAGCTGGTTTGTCATTTGCAGTATTATCAGCAGTGAGGAAAAGAGCTGAATATCTTAACATTTTTCATAAGCATCTTTTTTTGTGGGGCTCACCTTTAGAGAGAAAAAGCTACGAAGCATATTAGCAAGGGGGTAATGGAAGCAAATTATGAAGATTTGTATATTACTTGCCACTAGAGAGTTCTCTGTTTTTTTATTGTTGTTGGTGGTGGTACTTGTTTTAAGTGCATGTGCATATGTGTTTTTCCTTGGCAAAAGATTTAATTTCATTATTTATAATCCTTAAAAATAACAACAAAAACAACAACTGGGTTTCTCTGAGGTGGAAATGTATTCTTCCTGTCCATTCCATTTACTAAGTCCTATGAGTTATGTGTACATGTGTGTGTATGTGTATATACATATGTATATATATGTATATGTGTATGTACACATACATCTATGTGTAGATATGTGTATGTGCATATATATGTGTATATAAGTATAATATATATTATAATATATTATGTGTATGTGTATGTATATATGTGTATATATGTGTGTGTGTGTGCATATAGGTATAACACATATTAAAATATATATAGGGTGTATGTGTGTGTGTGTGCATATAGGTATAACACATATTAAAATATATATAGGGTGTATGTGTGTGTGTGTGTGTGTGTGTGTGTGCATATGTATATCTGCAATTTGTCTTTTGCCTTCTATTCCATCCTTACTACTGCTATCATAATTCAGGTTATTGCAATCTCATAACTGGGTGGTTGTATAAGAACTTGTTAACTACAGAGGTGGAAGTCAACTAGGACAATCAGGGCTTGTCTGAAAGTACGAAATTTAGAGGTTGCTGCTAATACTTGTAGTCTTTTAGAATGCAACAGAAATCTGCTTCTCCTGCTCTGCCAACTGTGTCTAGGCCATAGTTTCCCTAGCCATATTCTCATTCTAGCTTTTCATACTCTTTGTCTCTTTATGATAGAATTGTGGCTAAGAACTTTCCCTCAACTGAGGCCCCCTTCATTCCAGTTGTTCAAGTTATAGTTTGTGGTATATATTTTGGGTACAAAAATCCTTATAGCTCTGCCAGTCTGGCCTCCCCAGCTAGCAATTGTCCTTCTACCAATCCTTCTTTTACATAATTATCATATATACTTCCCTAAAGCAATATTTTTATTGTGTCATCCACTTGTACAAAAATCTTTGAATATCTTCTGAAATGTATAATGGATGAGGTTGACAGTTCCCTCCCATTTTCTTTTTCTCTCTGTTCAAGGGTACAATTAGATCATATAGTTTGGAAAGAGGGTATGGAATTGGCAATGGTTTGTATAGATACGGGGCTGCTAAAATGTATTTATGATGACTATTACACTATTCAGTATTTTGGCTAACTCAGTTTTTACCTTCCCACAAAAATATCTCCTCTTTGCCAACCTATTTCCTACATTTCTTAAATCCCAGCTATCCCCCCAAACTAGCTGTATGACTTTAGGAAAGTTATTTATGTGCTTTAGGCCTGTAAAGTGGAGAAAAGGAGAGTAGATAGTCACAGAAGTCCCTTCCAATTCGGTAATTCACACTTATTTCACAAAGCTTTTCCCAGTGTTCATAGTTGACACTGATCTCTGAATTTATATTGAAATCAGTCACTACCACTCATCCTACTTCTTAAAAATACCCATTACCACATTTGGGCAGCTAGGTGGTACAGTAGACAGAGGGCCAGGCCTGCAGTCAAGAAGACTCCTCTCCCTGAGTTCAAATCTGGCCTCAGTTACTAATAGCTGTATGACCCTGGGAAAGACACTTAATCTTGTTTGCCTCAGTTTCCTCACCTGTAAAATAAGAAGGAAATGGCAAACCACTCCAATATTCTTGACAATAAAACCTCAAATGGCGCCACGAAGAGTCAGACATGACTGGAAATGATTGGACAACAACAAACTATGTATTAGCCATGATTAATTCTTCTGTCACGGGATTATCAGGTACTCAATAGCAGATACCATCTTCCATATATAAGTATCCCTTGTAATACATAGGATCTTGGCAATCAGAAGGAAATTAGATATCATCCCTTTGTTTTATAGTTTCATTAAGTTTTTCCTCATCCAAGCTCACACAGTAAGCATGAGGCAGAGCCAAAATTAGAACCCAGCTATTCTGGCTCCAAATCCATTGGGAGGCTGGGTGGTAAAGTGAGAAGAGGATCATTACTTTTTAAAATCAAAGGGACTGAGTTCAAACCCTATCTCAGAGGCTGGTAATCTGTGTAAACTTCGGTGTATCATTTCACTTTCATGAGTCTCATTTTCCTCATCTGTAAAACTGAGTCTCTCTAGCTAGATGGCCTCTAAATCTGTGGTCATATGTTCTTTCTATTACACTGTGCTCCTTGTAGTACAGCCCTGAGATTTTAACAATACTTATTCGATCAAAAACACAGTAGGTATTAAAAAACCCACCACAATAAAAAACTTGTTGAATTGGCTACATTTTAGTAAGAATGTCTTTCTCCTTGTCATAAAAGAGGGAATGATAAGAGCCCAATCACTCCCTTTGGATACCAAGGGAAGGGGAGGTATTCTTACTTAAGAGAGATAGTCTGTAATTCTACGATAGTAAGGCAAAACTTTCTAACTGCTGGACCTGTAAACAAGTAGAAGAGACATCCTCCTGAGTGATTTCCCCATTATTGGAGGTCTTTAAATAGATCCTGGATGACAACTTTTTAGAGATATTAGGTAGGAAGGTTGTATTGGAACCCTTCTAAACCTCCTTCTAATTTTATGGTTCTTGGCTTCTGTATTCTCTCAGAAATGTGATAACCGGAACGATTACATTTGCTTTGCTAAACACTGACCACGAGGTGGAGCTAGGCAGTCAGTGGTTCTTTGTTTTCTTTTGGCTGCAGTGTAGTAAAGGCACCCTTCCTCTCTGCTGGAGAGAAAAAAAAGATGCCTCCAAAAGATCCAGAAGAAAATAGAAACCTAAAAATATTTGACATGTGGTAAGTATAGGAAAGCACTCAATCAGAGGTCAATTCAAATATACTTTGCAAAAAAACATTAATTATAAAACTCCTACTATGGACAAAGCATGGTGGCTTGGGGTTAGAGAATTGGACTCAAAGTTAGAAGACTTGGGTTCAAGTGCTTCTGAAATATACTGGCTTGTGACCTTCATTTCCCAATGTTCCCAGGTAACTCTCTAAGACTAGTAGTCACCGATTTGAACTAGTAGAGGGAGACTGCTCACAGGTCTATATCATTGGTCTGGAGAAAGAGAAAGAGGGAAATAGAGAGGAAGAAAGAGAGAGATAGGGGAGAGAGAGAGAGAGAGAGAGAGAGAGAGTACAACGCACTGGGTTTTATAGTTTTCAGATATCGGAGTATGCCTTAGAGATCATCATTTTGAACTTGATCATTTTACAGGTGAAGAAACTGAGGCACAGAGAAATTAAATGGGATGTGTAAGTCACATAAATTATAACTAACAGAATTAGGATGTGAAACCAATTAAATTCCTCTTAATCCAGTGATCTTTTCATGGCAGCAAACCATGCAATTATGGATGAAGCAAAGACTGACAATGTACTGTCCCTCCCTCTAATGAGTTTATATCTAATAGACAAGCAAATGTTCACATGAGGCATCATGGTAGGGGTGGGGAACCTGCAACCTTTAGGCCACATGTGGCCCTGTAGGTTCTCAAGTGTGGCCCTTTGACAGAATCTAAACTTCACAGAAGAAATCCCTTTAATAAAAGGATTTGTTCTGTAAAACTGCTCAATCAAAAGGCTACACCCAAAGACCTAGAATATGGGCAAGAGGCTGCAAGTTCCCCACCCCTGCTAATGGGTAGGGCTTAGACTTGGAGTCAGGATGACTTGGGTTCAGATCCTACTTTAGACATTTGGTACCTTTGTGATCCTGAGCAAATTACTTAACTTCTCTGTGCCTCAGTTTCCTCAACTATAAAATGAGAGGGCTAAATTAGATGACCTTTAAAGTCCCTTCCAGCTATGAATCTATGACTGTCATTCTCCTGTGAAATAATATACAGTGAAAGACAGAATGTGATAAATACTGTAAAAGTAATGGTTCAGAGTTCAGAGGAGAAATAGATACCTTCTTTCTGGGATAAAACATCCATTTATCTTTCTATTTAACAGACATTTAAGTGTTGACTGTGTGCAAGGAATTATGAAAGGGAGAGAGACAGAGAGGGAGAGACAGAGAGAAAGAGACAGAGAGACAAAAAGAGACAGAGACAAAGAGAGACAGAGACGGACAAACAGAGAGAGACAGAGACAGCAAGAGAGAGATCCTGCCCTCAAACATGAATGGGAAATCGGGGAAAATTTCAAAGCAGAAGTGAAACTTTAACTGAACTATTATGCCTCAGAATGGAGCTGCTTAAAATACTTGCTTGATATGAGTACCTCATTACTCTTGTAACCTCTGTGAGGCATCAGATTGTCTTGCCCCTAGGTGGTAATGATTGTTAGAGAAAGCCTCAAGGCAATCTACTCACAAATCCTCTAAACCACAGTATTAATCCCACTTGCTGGGAACTAAACAAAGCAATGTCGTTAAAATATTAAAGCATTTTTTACACATGTACAATTAACTAATTAAACTACAAAATAAGCAATTATCCCATTGTTAGGAGGGGGAAAAATTAAGATCAGATGTAGTTTTCTTTACAATGAATAATTAAATTGTTACAGCTAGAAGACATTGAATTATATTAAACTGAACAAAAAAGGGGAGGGAAATTCTTTAACACTAATACAGGAATGAAAAAGAGAATAACTAAGTTATCTCAGCTGGAAGGATAGAAAGAGAGACCAACATAGAAAAAGAAAGAGAAAGACTTGATAGTCTCGGTTTGATAGTACCTACTCATGTAATTGCACCCCCAAAGGAGGTATCTTGTGCTCAGACTTCTTTCTTGAGCTATAAATCAATTGGGTAGGCTTTCTGTCACTAAGCAAAAAGCTCTGATCATTTGTACATTTGAAATAATAGGAGAAGATGCTATGGGGTAATATATCCATTGGCAAGCAATAGAGTATAATGTTAACTAGTTCTGGAGGCCTTCCATCTGTTGCCTCTCTGATTCTGCGGCAGAAAAGGAGAGCACTGCCATAAGTTTCAGAGAATCAAAGAATCTCAGAGCTGGGAAAACATGGAGAGGGTTTCAAGTCCAACCCATACCTGACCAAGAATCCTATCTATACCAGTCTCAACAAATGGTCTGCTAGCCTCTTCTGGAAGACTTCTGATGAAGTATAGTGAGTTACTTCCCAAGGTTAGTAGTTCCTTTCATGACTAAGCACTTAAGAATGAGAGCTAGGGAAATCCACCATTACTCTTGGGATCAAGAGTAAACCTATGGACACAGCAGGAGCCAAGATGGTGGCTGGAAAGCAGGGACTCGCTTAAAGCTCTCCCCCAAGACCCTCCAAACACTGATAAAAATGGCTCTGAACAAATGCTAGAACTGCAGAACCCACAAAACAGCAGAGGGGGAAGTAGGGCTCCATCCCAGGACAGCCTGGATGGCTGCTGGGTAAGGTCTATCACTCATGGAGCTGGGAGTGGAGCACAGCAGAGCCCAGTGTGGGCTGTGCCCAGACCAACCAGACTGGGAGCCAAGTGGAACAGGCCCTAGCGCCATGAATCAGTGAGCTGTGGCAGTTACCAGACTTCTCAACCCACAAATACCAAAAACAACAGAGAAGGTTAGTGGGAAATAAATGCGGGGACAGAGTGAAAGGACTTTCTTGTTAGGGCACCATTCCAGGGGCAGTAGGGGTGGTACAGCTACAGAACTACAGCTCTAGGTGCTTCCCACCCCAAGTCCACCTGGTGGGAAGAATTAAGTGGAGGATCAGAGCAGGAGTGCAGAGCTTGCTGAGATCTGAGTCTAGACTGGGTTGGCAGTTCCTGGGGGAGGAGGAGCACTGGTGTGGCAGAACTTGCTGTGGAGAAAAAGCTCTGAAAACAACAGTGCAGCCCCTCAAGCTTGGGATAAAGTAGTCTCTATTCTACAAGCAGTCATACCTGACAAAAAACTCAAAGATCAAGTAGTTGGCTGGGAACATGGCCAGGCAGCAAAAATGGACTCAGATTCAGTCTCAGACTTTGGAATCTTTCTTTGGTGACAAAGAAGACTAAAACATAGGGCCAGATGAAGTCAACAAAGTTACAGAGCCTACATCAAAAGCCTCCAAGAAAAACATGAACTTGTCTCAGGCCATGGAAGAGCTCAAAAATGATTTGGAAAAGCAAGTTAGAGAAGTAGAGGAAAAATTGGGAAGAAAAATGAGAGTGATGTGAGAAAACCATGAAAAAAAGTCAATGACTGGCTAAAGGAGACCCAAAAAAAAAAATTGAAGAAAATAACACCTTAAAAAATAGACTAACTCAAATGGCAAAAGAGCTCCAAAAAGCCAATGAGGAGAAGAATGCCTTCAAAGGCAGAATTAGCCAAATGGAAAAGGAGGTCCAAAAGACCACTGAAGAAAATACTACCTTAAAAATTAGATTGGAGCAAGTGAAAGCTAGTGACTTGATGAGAAATCAAGATATTGTAAAACAGATCCAAAGGAATGAATAAATATTTCTCATTGGAAAAACCACTGACCTGGAGAATAGATCCAGGAGAAATAATTGAAAAGTTACTGGACTACCTGAAAGCCATGATCAAAAAAAGAGCCTAGATATCATCTTTCAAGAAATTATCAAGGAGAACTGCCCTGATATTCTAGAGCCAGAGGGTAAAATAGAAATTGAAAGAAGCCACCAATCATCTCCTGAAAAAGATCCCAAAAAGAAAACTCCTAGGAATATTGTCGCCAAATTCCAGAGCTCCCAGATCAAGGAGAAAATACTGCAAGCACCTGGAAAGAAACAATTTGGGTATTGTGGGAACCAATTGGGATAACACAAGATCTAGCAGCTTCTACATTAAGGGATCAAAGGGCTTGGAATATGATATTCCAGAGGTGATTGGAGCTAGGATTAAAACCAAGAATCACCTACCCAGCAAAACTGAGTCTCATGCTCCAAGGCAAAATATGGGTTTTCAACAAAATAGAGGACTTTCAAGCTTTCTCAGTGAAAAGACCAGAGCTGAATAGAAAATTTGACTTTCAAACACGAGAATCAAGAGAAGCATGAAAAAGTAAACAAGAAAGAGAAATCATAAGGGACTTACTAAAGTTGAACTGTTTTGTTTACATTCTTACATGGAAAGATGATGTGTATACTTCATGGGACCTCAGTATTAGTGTAGCTGAAGGGAATATACATACATACATACATATATATCTATATGGATATAGCTATACGGATATAGATATATATATATCTATATATCTAGATATATATATCTAGATAGATAGACAGACAGACAGATACATAGATAGATAGATAGATAGATAGATAGATAGATAGATAGATAGATAGATAGATACAGAGGGCACAAGGTGAATTGAATATGAAGGGATGATATCTAAAAAAAATCAAATTAAGAGATGAGAGAGGAATATATTGAGAAAAGGAGAAAGGGAGAGGTAGAATGGGGTAAATTATGTCACATAGAAGTGGCAAGAAAAAGCAGTTCAGTAGGAAGGGAAGAGGGGGCAGATGAGGGGGAATGAGTGAAACTTGCTCTCATCAGATTTGATCTCAGGAGGGAATAACTCACACACTCAATTGGGTATCCTACCCCACAGGAAAGTAGGAGGAAGGAGATAAAAAAGGGGGGATGATAGAAGGGAGGGCAGATGGGGGAGGAGGCAATCAAAAGCAAACACTTTAGAAAAGGGACAGGGTCAAGGAAGAAAACTGAATAAAGGCAGATAGAGTAGGTAGGAGCAAAATATAGTTAGTCTTTCACAGCATGAGTATTGTAGAAGGGTTTTACATAATGATACGCATGTGGCCTATGTTGAATTGCTTGCCTTCATAGGGAGGGTGGGTGGGGAGGGAAGAGGGGTGAGAATTTGGAACTCAAAGTTTTGAAAGCAGATGTTCAAAAAAAAGTTTTTGCATGCAACTAGGAAATAAGATATACCAGCAACGGGGCATAGAAATCTCTTGCTCTACAAGGAAGTAAGGGGAAAGAGGATGGGGCGGGGAGTGGGGTGACAGAAGGGAGGGCTGACTGAGGAATGGGGAAATCAGAATAAATGCCATCTTGGAGAGGGGGGAAGGTAGAAATGGGGAGAAAATTTGTATTTCAAACTCTTGCAAAAATCAATGCTGAAAACTGAAAATATTAAAGTATAATAAAGCCCCCTCAAAAGAGTAAACCTATAGGGTGAACCTGTAGCAAATTTGTCTTCTATGCCCTCAGCCAACCCATTTTGTAATTTGTTTCTTTTTTTCCCTCTCCCTTCAAATTCCCTTATGTTGTCTCCAGTTCTGTTTGCCCTTGACTGAATTTACCTTCTCTGCGAATGTTGCCTCAAATGAAATTGAACTGTATGACCTCTGACCTCCTTTTCAAATTTAGTATCTTATGATTCTAAATAGTAGATTTGACTAGTATACTATACTCTAATTTGGTCCAAACTCATGTTATGTCATATTCATATTACAAGGTGATAGAATTAGAATCTCAAATGTGAAAGAGACTTCAGAGAGTATTTGGTCCAAGCATGGTATAATAGTCAAAAGCGGTGAATTTGGAATTAGAACTGACTCTGGCTATTAGATCTAACATTTAATTGTATATCTGTGGGTAAGTCATTTAACTTTTCAGAGCCTCATTTTCCTCTTCAATGAGGATAATCATGTTTCAAATACAGACCTCACAGGTTTGTTATGTTGATCAAATATGATGATGCATGTAAAGCACTATGTATACGGCAACTGTGATGTCCTGAACAGGAATTCTCTTTTATAACATCTTTGTTGGCTGGGCATCAGGGATCCACTTGAACCACTCTGAGAAGGGAAATCTGTTATCTCCTGTTCCACTTCTGGACAACCCTTATTTGTAGAACTTTTTTGAATTTTTAATTTTTTTAATTTAAAAAAATTACATCTAGCTAGGATTTGATTCTCTGCAATGTTCTTCCTCTGTTCTACTGCCAAGCAAAATAGCCTCAATTCCTCTTCCACAAGCTAGCCCTTCAAATACTTGGTTAGCATCTTATTCTCCCCTTCTCTCCCCAACAAGCCTTCTCTTCTTTAGGTGAAACCTCTCCAATTACTTCAGCTGATCTTCAAACTGTGTGACATGGACGAATCACATCTGTACCATTTGAGCAAAAGTCTATCTTGTCCAAGGTTTAGGTTCATTTCTAAGGCATAAGGGACTAGTATTGGGGCATAGAAGCAGTTCATAAAATTTGTTTCCTTCCCAGCTAAGAAGTCATCAGTTTTTAATCTACTGTAACAGTAATTTAAATTTGAAGATCTTTCCCATCCATTAATAGGCCCATGTGGCCTGCTTATGTCACAGGAAGCCTAAGTTACATGTGGTGAGAGTAGCTTGCTGAATGAGAAAAAAAGGAAAGTGCGCTACAAAAATGCTCAGAGAGCGGTTAGAGCTGAGAGAGAGAGAGAGAGAGAGAGAGAGAGAGAGAGAGAGAGAGAGAGAGAGAGAGGGGCGGGGGGAGAGAGAGCAGATGTGTCCTGGCTGGGCTGTAGGTGATTGTTGTTGGCAAGGCGCAACAGGGAGTGGGAAGGTTATGGGATGACTTGGTTTCCTGCTCTGATATCATGTTTTAGACTCTTTGTTGTCATTATAAAGTGGACTTACTGCTTCTGGAATTTTTTTTGCTGCTTGGATGGGTCATGTTGATTTTGGGACCTGGTTCTTTAGTTTCTGAATACATGGTTTGCTTCTTCTAACTTCTATATGGAAAGTCTCATATTTTGCGATACAGAACTACACTGTCGACCTGAAAGTTTGGTTAAAGGAGGCAAACAGGCTAGGTGATATATTAATTCATATACTATATTCCCTTGAAGCTAGCCGATACATGATCATGGAATCAGAAGCAACTTCTGATTGACTGAAAGAAGAAAGACAAGGTTTAAGTAACAATCCGAACTCCAGTTTATGATCTCCATATCATAAGAAAGGAAGTTGTTAGTTGAACAAGACAATTGACAAGGTAGTGTCACTTAGAGATTATGATTGCAAAATGCAAATATCCCTAGAATATCAAGATAAGAGAAATCCCACTCTTCTGGTTGCAGACATTCTGTCACCGACATAAAAGATACACCTTGTCAATCTTATCTGGTCTTTGAAGTTGCTGATACAGAAAGGAGCATTTTTACAGGAGAGCAAAAGCAGTTTGGATGCTTTGGATATTATTGGGGCTCAAATAATCTGAAAGGATTGTCAATAGGCATATTGACAATTATATTGTGATTATTGCCTTGCTGATACATCTACCTACACCTGAACTGAATCAGGGTTATTTGCCAGGCTGTAAACATGTAATTTCAAGTGTTGTCTTCCCATTACTAGCCTTATTATCAACCATAAAATGTTTACTAATTCCATCTAAACTAACAAGCATATATTAAGTTCCTACTATGTGCACAGAACTGGTTTAGTATCAGTTTGCTTCTTTCAGGAAAGACTGAGAAATTATTTTCAAAATATAGTCAGTAACTTAGCAGATGTCACTTTTCCTTGATCCCAGCTAATCTGGTAAAAACTGAATATAATTTACAGATTTGGAAATGAAGAGGTGGAAAAAAAACCCTCATCAAAGTAGTAATTGATATCAAGGAAGAGGTGGTTAATGCTAGTCCCAAGGCAAAGAGAAAGAAACATAAGATGGGATATATGACTAGATAACACAATTTTCAAATCTAAATATTGGTGAATAGTAGCAAATAACCTTCTCTGGGAAGGATTCTCCAAGTCCCTAAGTCCCTCATAGGACATAAGCTACTTAGTGCCTCTCCAGAATTAAATTAAATCGTGCCCAGCTGGCCTGCAAGAGTTCCAACTCCTTCCCAGGTGGGAGGATCATTAGTAGTTTCTTTATTCCACTGATGGTGTGCTAAGTAAATAGGGTGAATGAAGTATTCCTTTACTGAACCCCTCCAATTATTGGTAGTTACATTTTAAGCATTCTGTTATACTCAGACCAATGATATCTTCATTGTAAGAAAATCATGGGCTAGTAACTACCTCCACCAATGCAGATTGACAATGCAACCAGAACTTTTTAATAATCTTAGACAATTCCCAGGGGCCCCCAAGAGATTGTATGACTTGTTCTTGTTCAAATGAATACTCTGTGGTAAAGGGAGACTGAAATCAGTTCATAGGTCCATAGAACAAGAACTGGAAAGGATGTTAAAGGCCATTTAATCCAACCTGTTTCTCTTGTAGGTGGAAAAAAAAATAGAGACCACATGAGGCTAAGTGGTTTGCCCAAGGTCCCATAGTTTACAGTAAATAACAGGGACAAGATTCAAGTCAAGGTTCTTAGGCTCCAAATCCAACATCTTCCCCCCCTCCCCAGTTTCAGTAAGGTGTTACCACTAACTCCAGGGACCAGCCCACTAGGACACATTGCCTCCCCTTAGAAGTGTATAATCTCCTCCTAATCCTTCACATCTCAGTGATGCAGGTGTACCCTCCAAGGAGGCAGATTTTAACTTATCTGTACCTGCCCTTCCTATGTGACCCTTGTGCGTATCCTCTCAGAAACTCACCAAAGAGAGTCCACTCAAAACGTTGGAGATCTTCCTTAATTTCTTTGAATGTTGCAAGGATAACATAATTTTTAAAAGATCATTAAAGAAAGCAAACTAAGAGGGTCACTGGGAAAATGCTATGACTTCTGTAGTATCTAACCCATTAATTGAAATTCCTGTCTGTTGTTGCAAAAGCCCCTTTCAACATTGGCCAAAGAATTATGGCTCCAAAGTGATGGTATAGAAAAGCCATGTCAACTTTACATGCTTGTTATGTTGGTTACAATTTTTACATCACACTGGCTATGCATACTTGTGAATTTTAAGTATCATTTCATGTTCTTATCAGATTTCCTTATGAACTGCAACCACTATAATTGTGCTATTAACTATGAAACACTTCAACAATTTGTTTCAAAAGTAAAACACATTGGGAGAGGATAATGAAGAGCACACATAAGTCTGGTCTTCACTAAACTTGCCCACCATACACACATTAGCAAACTGATAAGAAGCCAATAACTAGACCCACAATCCTCAGAATAAGAAAGCTGGGACAGAGAGCCCAGAGCCCCAAAAGCAGAAATTTATTGTAAATCCAGAAAAAGGCTAACCAACATGAAGAAGAACACAAAAAAACTGATGGCCATTGATTCTATTTATAGAGACAGGCATGATCAAAATACCAATTTGAAAAAGGATAGCAATGACACTATACCCACATCTGATACCTCAAAAGGTAATGTGAACTGGTCTCAAGCCCAAAAAGCATTACTGGAAGAGCTAAAGGAGGATTTTAAAAAACAAATTAGGGAAGTAAAAGAAATAATGAAAAAAATGGAAAATTCACTGATGAAATCAAGTCCCTAAAGAATAAGATTGGTGAAATGGTTATGGAGATTCAGAATCTAAATAGAAAAAATGACACCCTGAGAGGTAAAATCAACCAATTGTAAAAGGAGTTTCAAAAGCAAAATGAAGACAGTAGGTCATTAAAAATTAGAGTTGAGCAAGTGGAAGCTAATGACTCTTGGTTTGCTAATAATGGTTTGCTAATAGATGGAGAAAAAGAAGAGCCATATTTTTAAGTAAAATAATAGTATAATACTCAGGAAGGACAGTTTGTTTTTCTTTCTTTTTTTTCAATCAACAAGCATTTATCAATATAGACTTTATAAACTCTGAAAATCCAACACCTAGAAGAATTGAGTTCCTGAGTAAGGCTACATCTACCTCTCAGGGATCTATTGGGTATTCCTGAAATATTGGGGTGATTTTACTCTAATGGCTCTCAAGTCTCCATTCTGGTCTCAAATAACAATTATTACAGATTAGTCCCTAGTTTAACCCAGTAAAAAGCTAACTTTCACAAAGAGATATTTACTGAGCAGATATAACAGAAACACAAGTATAAACATTTCCAAATATATGTAGGGTCATCTAACTACTCTTTGGAACATGGGGAGATTGAACTCTAGCTTAACCCAGATTCTACATAGCATTTGCCCACCAAGTCACTTCTGAATAAATTTGTAGTGCTCCCTTCAATTCCACTTGTACACTGGGTCTACCAAATTACTCAGGACTTTGATCCTCACCAGACTTAACAATCCACAAAATCCAGCAGGGACTCTAGCTCCCAGACCTCTGCTGACTTACTCTCCTGACCTATCAAAAATCACAAAGTCATAGGCTACCCTGATATTCCTTCACCTAAGAGCAGAAAAGACTAGATGTAACAAAGGCAGAAGCAATAGCAGGGTCATGCACTCCACAAGTTACATCTTAGAGATCCAGGTGGAAAAATAGAGATCCTCTCTCTCTCTCTCTCTCTCTCTCTCTCTCTCTCTCTCTCTCTCAGTCTTTCTCTCTGTCTCTCTCCATGTTTTTCTGTCACTCTCTGTCTCTCTGTCTGTCTCTCTGTCCATCTTTCTCTCTGTCACTCTTTCTGTCTCTCTCTCTACCAGAAGGCTTACAGTCTTCCTTGCCTCCCTACTCAAATACAGTCAGACAAAAAAGAGAAAATACTGATAACTGTCTTTGAATATATTCCCAGCTCTGGCTGAGCAGCCAATCAAAAGTCCATGTTGTTACCACATTGTCAGAATACTAGAAAATAGTTATAGCTCTCTATTCTCTAAAGCTCATAACAGGATTTCATCAGTTGATCACTTTGATTACATTCACATATTCTGGGCTTTCCTAGTACCCCACTGGCAAGAATTCACTGGTAAATGTTTAACATCTAATTCTTAGAAAAAGATACTTGACATAGTTTTAAGTTTAATCTCATTATTAACATTTTCTCTTTCACTTTCTTAAGTCTAGATAATCAACAAAACAATAAATCAAGTCCTGATTTGTAGCATTTGCCAGTTTCAGAAGTTTAAATGCAAAGCTTATTCTGTCACATGAATTTAGTATGTGATAACTCTACTACATGAATGTTAGTAATCTTTATGAGGTCACTGAATTTATGAATTTTACTCAAAGTGGTAAGTTTTCATTCAATAACTATTATTATCATAAATATTATAATGATAATGTGGTATTCCATGAGACACAATGGAGTGAGAATTAGAAAAACATAAGGAAACAGGAAAATAAGCATTATTAAGTGCCTACTATGGGCTGCCTATACTGGCTTAAGTTGTCATTTTATCTACAATAACATTTACTAGAATTATTCATTCATGTAAAAGTCCTCTTAAGCTAATCATAGAACTCCTCTTCCTGGTGAGATCTTGCTAGTCATGGATACTCATTATTGCTTTTCACTCGAACCCTAAAGTGATCTTGCCCATTAATGTAACAGGAAAATAGTAGGAAAAGTATTCTTTATTTCCTATGGCCAAGCTCCTTCCTCTCCATTTGAAATTTGCTTCCTGTCTTCTTAGCAGGACTACTTTGGCCTAGTCATAACATTACACGTTTAGAACTAGAAGGTAACTTAGAGGGCATCTACTCCAATCCCTTCAGTTTACAGATGAGAAAATTGAGACCCAGAGGTCAAGTGCCAAGGTTTAGTAACTTCCAACCCAGTAGAGTTATCCTTTCCACATTGCTGTGGGTTAGGGGAACAGTGTCCTGGGCACTTGGAAAATATGTTGGCCCTCCCTTTGTGTAAGAGAAGTCTGAATTTTTTCTTTTATGGGATGTGTACAGTACCTTATTGTAAAATTTGTATTAAGTATTTGATCACAAACTCTGTGTCTACTGGCCTTCACATAGCACCTGTGGCTTCAACAAAACTCCCTTAAAAATCCAATTTAATTTCTTAGCCTGAACTGCAACATAGCAAAATTGTGATGTAGAAAGTTGCAATGTGGAAGGCATACGAGTACTTTTACCATTGAATCAGGCTACTCGGTGGAATAGATGGTGCTATGACATAGTTGAGCAGGTACAGGAGCTGGAATAAGGAACACACGGATTTCAATCCTGCCCCAAGGCAAGTCACTTAATTTTTTTGTTCTTCAATTTCCTTACCTGTAAAATCCTATAATCCTATCTACAGATAGCTTACATACGTCTGGCCTGCATGGGCCTAGTCTCTCCCTTTACCCTGATATGTATAGTTGTTACAAAGGCAGAGGGTTTTATTTGTCCTTCATTAAGCTGCTTCTTCAAACACTTTGCACATCGTATTTGGTATATTTGTATACTTCTGTAAACCCTACAGCATAATATAAATATTATTATATATGCATTTGTAATTTTCTTTCTATTGTCCTCTTCACCGCTGAAAGTCTTATCCTCTGGTAAAAGCTACTACTCTTCACTAGAGGAAATGGTTTTTAGATTGAACTCCTTATCGAGAGACTAAACCATTAGATTCTTCAAAACCAATGATCTGCCTAAACAATTTTTTCTTATCTACAAATGTTCCTTCTCCACTCTGATATCCTCCTGAATGTTCCTGGGGAGCATCACACAAACATGCCAACTGATTTATATCATCTTTTCCAACTGGGCTCTCACTGCTGTAAGGCAATCCTTTTATTCTTCCTTGATTGAAAATCAATCCCATTCTCCATGGTGGTTTTCTTCAAACCTCCCCAATCTTCATAATTCACAAATCACCTCATCTCCCCTCCCTCTCAGCAAAACACTTCTCCTTCTTTACTTAGAAAATTGAGGCTATCCACTGTGTCTCCTATTATTTCCTACTCAACACATTAAAATCTGTCTTCATGATTCTCTAGGCCCACTCCCCTTCCCCACTCCCCTATCCTCAAAAAAAAAAAAAGAGCTGGACATTTTCTTTCTTTTTTGATGGAAATGGGGACTATTCTTTATTTTTTTAAATGTTATTGATTTTGTTACATATTTCCCAATTGTATGTAAAAATTTTTTTAACATTCATTTAAAAAAAAATCTTGAGTTCCATATTCTCTTCCTCACTCCTGCCCATTGAAAAGGCAAGCAATATGATATCAATTATACATGTAAAGTCATACAAACATGTATTTCCATATTAGCCATGTTACAAAAGAAAACACATAAAAACCACAAGAAAAATTTAAAAAGTTAAAAAAAAAGTATGCTTCAATCTGCACACATAGTTCAGCAGTGCTCTCTTAGGAGGTAGATAGCATTTTTCATGATGGATCCTTAGAATTGTCTTGAATCATTGTCTTGATCAAAGTAGCTAAGTCTTTCACTGTTTATCATCCTTATGCTATTGGTGTTACTATATACAAAGTTTTCTTGGTTCTGCTCACTTTACTTTGCATTGATTATCCTATAAAGGGTTAACTTCTTTTTTTTAAAACCCCTCCACAATACTCATGTTGTGAAAGATTAACTATGTTTTGCTCCTTCCCAACCTATCCCCCTCCACTGAATTTTCTCCCTTGACCCTGTCCCTTTTCAAAAGTGTTTGTTTTTGATTACCTCCTCCCCCTGTCTGCCCTCCCTTCTATCATCCCCCCCTCCTTTATCTTCTTCCTCCTTCTTTCCTGTGGGACAAGACACCCAATTGAGTGTGCATGGCACTCTCCCCTTAGGTCAAATCTGAAAAGAGCAAGATCTATTCATTCCTCCTCACCTGCTCACTCTTCCCTTCCTACTGAAACTCCTTTTCTTGCCACTTTTATGCAAGACAATTTACCCCATTCTATCTCTCCCTTTCTCTGTCTCTCAATATACTCCTCTCTTATCCCTTAATTTTATTTTATTTTTTCAGATATCATCCCTTCATATTCAACTCACCCTGTGCCCTCTGTCTATATGTATATGTATGTATATATATACATATATATATATACATATATACATATATGTATGTATATATGTAGGTGTGTGTGTATATATATATATACACACACACCTACATATATACATACATAGACACACCCACACATATATATATGTGTGTGTGTGTGTGTATATATATATATACACACATACACACATATATATACATATTCCCTTCAGCTACTATAATACTGAGGTCTCATGAATCACACACATCATCTTTCCATGTAGGAATGCAAACAAAACAGTTCAACTTTAGTAAGTCCCTTGTGAGTTCTCTTTCGTGTTTACCTTTCATGCTTCTCTTGATTTTTGTGTTTGAAAGTCAAATTTTCTATTCAGCTCTGGTCTTTTCACTGAGAAAGCTTGAAAGTCCTCTATTTTATTGAAAATCCATATTTTGCCTTGGAGCACAATACTCAGTTTTGCTGGGTAGGTGATTCTTGGTTTTAATCCTAGATCCATTGACATCCAGAATATCATATTCCAAGCGCTTCGATCCCTTAATGTGGAAGCTTCTAGATCCTGTATTATGCTGATTATTTTCCCACAATACCCAAAATGTTTCTTTCTGGCTGCTTGTAATATTTTCTCCTTGACCTGAGAGCTCTGGAATTTGGTAACAATATTCCCAGGAGTTTTCTTTTTGGGATCTTTTGGAGGAGGCCATCTGTAGATTCGTTCAATTTCTATTTTACCCTCTGGCTCTAGAATATCAGGGCAGTTCTCCTTGATAATTTCTTGAAAGATGATATCTAGGCTCTTTTTTTGATCATGGCTTTCAGGTAGTCCAGTAACTTTTCAATTATCTCTTATGGAGCTCTTTTCCAGGTCAGTGCTTTTTCTAATGAGATATTTCACATTGTCTTCCACTTTTTCATTCCTTTGGTTCTGTTTTATAATATCTTGATTTCTCATCAAGTCACTAGCTTCCACTTGCTCCAATCTAAGTTTTACGGTAGTATTTTCTTCAGTGGTCTTTTGGACCTCCTTTTCCATTTGGGTAATTCTACCTCTCAAGGCACTCTTCTCCTCATTGGCTTTTTGGAGCTCTTTTGCCATTTGAGTTAGTCTATTATTTAAGGCATTATTTTTTTCAATATTTTTTTCAGTATAATTTTGGTTTTCCTTTAGCAAGTCATTGACTTGTTTTTCCTAGTTTTCTTGAATCACTCTCATTTTTCTTCCCAATTTTTCCTCTACTTCTCTAACTTGCTTTTCCAAATCCTTTTTGAGCTCTTCCATGGCCTGGGACCAGTTCATGTTTTTCTTGGAGGTTTTTGATGTAGGCTTTATGACTTTGTTGAGTTCTTCTGTCTGTACGTTTTGGTCTTCTTTCTTTGCCACCAAAGAAAGATTCCAAAGTCTGAGACTGAATCTGAGTGCATTTTTACTGCCTGGACATGTTCCCAGTCACCTTACTTGACCCTTGAGTTTTTTGTCGGGGTATGACTGCTTGTAGAGCAAAGAGTACTTTGTTCCAAGTTTGAGGGGATGCACTGTTGATTTCAGAGCTATTTCTGTACAGCCAGCTCTGCCACACCAGCACTCCTCCTTCCCCAAGAACCACCAACCCAGACCTGATGCAAATCTTAAGCAGGCTCTGCACTCCTGCTCTGATCCCCCACTTAATTCCTCCCACCAGGTGGGCCTGGGGCCAGAAATAATTGCAGCTGAAGTTCTGTGGGTGCCCCACCTCCTCTGTCCCCAGGGCGGTGGCTGAACTACCAACTCCTTTCCTGTGTAGCCACAGTTTTTCCCACTAACCTTCTCTGTTGTCTTTGGTGTTTGTGGGTTGAGAAGTCTGGTAACTGCTACAGCTCACTGATTCAGGGCACTAGGGCCTGTTCCACCTGGCTCCTGGTCTCGTTGGTCCTGCTGCTGCCCATGCTGAGCTCTGCTCCCCACTCCAGTGCATGATAGACCTCATCCAGCGACCATCCACGCTGTCCTGGGATGGATTCCTGCTTCCCTCTGCTATTTCATGGGTTCTGCAGTTCTAGAATTTGTTCATAGCCATTTTTATAGGATTTTGGAGGGACCTGGCAGGGAGCTCATGCAAGTCCCTGCTTTCCAGCTGCCATCTTGGCTCCGCTCCCTAGACATTTTCATTGCCAAACTCAACTTGCCTGCCTCTCCCATCTTTTCAAGGAGCTTCTTCTCTTCATAACTTTTTTCTCTATCTAATCTTCAAAGTCATCATTGATAAGTAGATACTAGCTCCTTCCCAGACTCCAATAAACATACATAGATCTTATCTATATTACAAAAAGTCTTCCATTTGTTCTTATCATTCCCTCCAGCAATTGCCCAGTATCTCTTCTCCTTTTCATAGCCAAACTGCTTGAAAAGGTTGTATGCATTTGTTGATTTTATTTTCACACTTCCCATTCAGTTCCCAACACCATGTAATCTGGCTTCTGACCCTACCACTTGACTAAAATTGCTCTTTCCAAGATTGTCAATAAATTTTAACCCAACAAATCCTATGACTTTTTTCTTTTCTTTTTTTCTAATTACATTAACAATAGTTTTCAACATTCATTTTTGTAAGATTTTCAGTTTCAAATTTTTCTCCCTCCTTTTCCTCCACTTTTTTCAAGACAGTAAGCAATCTGACATAGGTTATAAATGTACAGTTATGTTAAACATACTTCCACATTAGTCATGTTGTGAAAGAAGAATCAGAACAAAAGGGAAAAGCCATGAAAAAGAAAAAAAAGGTGAAAATAATGTGCTTTGATCTGCATTCAAACTTCATAGTTTCCACCCTCCCCACCATGTGAAAAACATTTTCTATCATGAGTCTTCTGGACTTGTCTTGAATCGTTGCGTTGCTGAGAGGAGCTAACTGTATTATAGTTGACAGGAACTTCCTGTGTGATGAGTCATGGGGCTGGCTGGGGGGAGGTGTTAACTCCAGAGCAACACCCTGTTGGGTGTTAACCTGGTTTGCCCTAGGGGGAGGGGCCAGCTCAAGAACCAATCGGCTCTGGTTATTCAGGTGGCACTTGATGATGTCAAAAACTCTGTAAGAGGTGAGAGGGCAGCTTGAATAGCCCTTTCCTTTTCCGGTTGGAGCCGGAGATGCCTACAGCTGAAGCTGAGCTGCCGGTAGCAGAGCTGACCCACGTGGAGCGAGGAGTGCTGAGGCAGGACTGCAGGCCAGTGGGTAATCTTCTTACCATAGAGGGGAAGCATGTATACGATTTTGCCTTATACTATCTCGCTTCTCTGTGGCCTCCTGGTTACCCTTGTGAGGCAGACTTATTGGGCCTGGAAGTTTTTGATGAAAATATCAAAATGGGGATGCTGGTTTCTGTGCCTGTTAGTGTGGAGTGTAAATACATGCTTTAGTTCTCCTGCGTTCTGCCTAGAGAATTCCTTATATTCTGCGGTTCTGAACCTTTCAGGCACATATGAGATTCTCTTTGAAATCATAAATTCTGCCTTCCTAATATATCCCCTCAATTTCCAATTCTTGGCCATCACAAAAAGATCTCCTATAAATTGTTTCATATATGTGGGTCCTTTTCCCTCTTTTCTGATCTCTTTGGGACACAGAGCTAGTAGTGATATTGCTGTATCAAATGGTATGCACAGTTTTATAGCCCTTTTGGCATAGTTCCAAATTGCTCTCCAGAATGGTCGGATCAATTCACAACTCTACCAACAATGCATTAGTGTTCCAATTTTTTCATATCTTCTCCAACATTTATGATTTTCCTTTTCTGTCATATTATTAAATCTTATAGGCGTGAGGTGATACCTCAGAGGCATTTTAATTTGCATTTCTCCAATCAGTAGTGATTTACAGCATTTTTTTCCCAAATGACTAGAGATAACATTAATTTCTTCATCTTAAAAATGATTACTCATTTCCTTTGATCACTTATCAATTGGGGAACAATTTGTATTCTTATAAATTTGACTCAGTTCTCTACATATTTTAGAAACGAGGACTTTATCAGAAACACTGGCTGTAAAAATTGTTTCCCAGCTCTCTGCTTCCTTTCTAATTTCAGTTGTGTTGGCTTTGTTTGTGCAAAAACTTTTTAAATTTAATGTAATCAATCATTATTCATTTCGCATTTTATAATGTTCTCAGTCTCTTGTTTGGTCATAAATTTTCCCTTCTCAATAGATTTGACAGGTAAAAGATCCTTTTCAAAAAGGTGTAAAATATTGCCTAGTTTCTGCCATGCTATTTTCCAATTTTCCCTGTGGTTTTCATCAAATAGTGAGTTCTTATCCCAGAAGGTAAAGTTTTATGGTTTAACAAACAGTAGATTACTACAGTCATTTACTACTTTGTCTTCTGTACCTAACCTATTCCATTTAACCACCACTCTACTTCTTAATCAGTACAAATAATTTTGACAATTGCTGCTTTATAATATAGTTTTAGATCTGGTACAGCTAAGCCACTTTCCTTTGCATTTTTTCCCTCAATTTCCTTGAGATTCTGGACTTTTAGTTCTCCCAGATGAAATTTGTTATTTTTTCTAGTTCTATAAAATAATTTTGGTAGTTTGATTGGTATGAAACTGAAAAGGAAATTTATTTAGCTGGAATTGTCATATTTATTAGATCATTTCTGCCTACCCATGAACAATTGATATTTTCCAATTGTTTCAATCTGACTTTATTTGTGTGAAAAGTGTTTTGTAATTGTGTTCAAATCCAACAGCTTTTTTCTCAGTCCTTTTTGTATTTGATCTATCAACAGTTTTTCACCATGTCAATCATATATTGCTTCCAAACACTCTCCTTTCTTGTCTATTAGGTCATTGCTCTTTCTTCGTTCTCCTCCCAACTATGTACCATTCTTCCTAAGTATCCTTTATTGGGTCATTTCTCTCCTTTCACTCACTATATGGGCATTCCCTAAGTTTCTGTTCTGGATCCTCTTTCTCCTCTCTTTACACTCCCTATCTTGATATCTTGTCAGGTCCCACTTGTTAAATTATCTCAATACAGATGATTTCCAAGTCAATATATCTAGCCCTATTTTTTTCCCTTGAACTCTAATCCCACACTACTGTCATCTCCAATAATATCTTCCAAAGACATCCAAAATTAAATATATCTAAAACACAATTCATTATATATTTTTTTTTCTCTCTAAACTCATCCCTCCTTCACATTTCCTCTAGTCTATTCATTCAGGACATCACCATCCTTCCAATAACATAGGTTCAGATATAACAGGTTCCTTCTTCCTAACAGCTCTCTACTTCCAACTAGTTGTTAGATTTTCTTGATTCTGCCCTTATAATATCTCTCCTATTCCTTCTCTACATTTCTATAGTCATAACCCTAGCTTAGGCACTTATCAGCTCCCTCCTGTACTATTCCAGTAGCTTCCAAATTGGTCTTACTATTTTTAGTTCCTCCTTCAATTAATTTTCCCCATAGTTGCCAAATCGATAATCCTAAAGTACAGGTCTCATCTTGTCACCAAGCACCATATCCTACACACTCAAAAATCTTCAATGACTTCCTATTGCTTTAAAAATAAAAGCCAAAGTCCTCAGTCTGGTATTTAAAGTACTCTATGATGGGGCTCACACCCACCTTTTCGGCTTCATTTCATATCACTCCCTTTTATACATAGCATTCCATAATTCTAGTTTGCTAACTGTTCCCCATTTAAGATATTCCATTTCCCAGCTCTTTGCCTTTCCCAGTGGTCTGAAATCCATCCTTACTTCTACTTCTTACTTACTTTCATTCAAAACACAGCTTAGGTGTTGATTCTAATAGCAGGTCTTTCTCAGTCCCTACATCTATTAGCATTCTTTTGTTCCTGAAATTCTTTTGTGTTGTTTGTCACATATTTTGTATTTCCTTAACCATGTACAAGTTGTACTTTCCTAGTTGTAGTTTCCTAGTTGACTTTCAGCTGTTCCTGGGTAGGGAGTGTTTCATTTTTGTTTTTTTAATTCCCTGCACTGAATATAGTACCTGGCACACAGAAGGTACTTAAGAAATACTGCTGTTCAGTCATTTCAGTCATATTCAACTCTTCATGATTCCATTTGGGGTTTTCTTGGCAGAGATACCAGAATGGTTTGACATTTCCTTCTCTAGCTCATCTTAAAGATTAGGAAACTGAGGAAAATAAGGTTAAGTGACTTGTCCAAAGTCACACAACTAGTAAATATCTGAGTCTCAATTTGAACTCAAATCTTCCTGACCCCAGGCCTGAAACTCTATCCACTACACAACCTAGTTTAAGAAATATTAATGTAATTGAATGTATTTACAAAGTGGTTAAACAGTCTTTGAATTAACACCTTTGATGAAGAGGATCCCATCACCTAAATCATTCTAAACTAGGTCTTCTGAATCAAGGTTCAGTGTTCTTTCCACTACGTTGTACTTGCTTTCATGCTTTATTTCTCTATCCCCTCAATCCACTGGAAAGTTTATAGTACCAGAGTGATTTTTTTTCCTGTGATGATACTATGGCAACATGATGAAAATGAGATGAATTAATGTGGTTGCTGTCCGGAGACAACTGGGAGACAGCATCATGCTAAATAAGAGATGTTTCTTATCTGCAGAATGGTTTTCTATTGATCTTGGGTCAGTATGGTTACTTCTGTTCTTGTCACATTATGTTAGCAATGAATTTTCATTTGGCATGTCCTATGGTCTTCACTTGAAGAGTGGAGAAAATGTTCCTTCATGTTCTGTGTATCTCATAATTCAAATCCACTGCCTAGAGGTTTCAAGTGAGGATGACAGTAATATATAAGAAGATTGTATTTTGTGTAAAGTGGTTCCAAGTACTTTACCCATTATTCTTTGTCACTTGTTGTGAGATCTCTGGACTGTAGTTCATAGGTTCAGAGATTTAAAGCTATGAGGGATTTAAGTGATGATCTAGTCCAACCCTGTCATTTTATAGATGATGAAAATAAGATTCAGAAATGTTAGTTACTTGCCTGAGGTCCCATAATGAGTAGAACAAGTATCTTAATACAGGTTTCCCTGACTCCAAATCTAGCACATTATCTACTATACCATGGTCTATCTTTTTCTATTAGTAGAAGCTTTTCAATAAACTAGAATATTGCAGTTTGGAATAAGTTAAGGACCATCTATTATAAAATCTGGAAAAAAGAATATCCCCTGACTTCTTCCTATATGCACATATCTATTTAGGATAAGTAGAGTGTCTTGGCATCCTGGGAAGCATACACGCTATATTCTCAAGCCATGGTTTATAGGCCTTTAAAGGCGAAAGGAGAGGGTGGAGCCAAAATGGTGGAGAAAAAGCAAGGACTTGCCTGAGGTCTCTCAAATTTCCCTCCAAACAACTTCTAATGAATTCTGGAGCAGCAGAATATGCAAAAAGACAGAGCAAAATAATTTTCCACTCCAAGTCAACTTAGAAGGACTGCAGCAAAGATCTGTCTCACTCATTTGTTTAAAAGGGAAGCATAGACCAGGGCAGGTGGTATCCAGAGAAGCTAAGGAGAGGCTTCTAGCAACTGAGGTCCCACTGCCCTGGTGCGGCAGGTGAGCAGCACTATAGGGCAGCTGTAAGGCCTTGAGCCATCAATGCAGTAGGCAAGCTTCTAGGCACAGAGGCCCTGGCACAGTAGGCAAGTCTCCAGGCCTGGAAGCTACATTGCAATAGGCTCCTAGTCTTCCTTGTGCAAGAGACTTCAGGCTGTGCTCCTTGTGCCCCAGGAGAAGAGCTCAACATTTAAAGTCACAAAATAGTCTGGAAAATGAGTAAAAGCAGGACAAAAACAATAAAAACAAAAAGATGCTGAACATAGAAAGCTACTATGGCAGAAGGGAAGATCAAAACATAAACTCAGAAGAGGATAACAGTGTCAAAATTCATTACATGTGAAGCCTTAAAGAAACATAGGAATTAGTGTCAGTCCCAGAAAAGTACTCCAGGAAGAGCTCACAAAAGGATTTTAAAGAGTGGAAGAAGAGAAATTGGAAAAAAGAATGAAAGTTATGCAAGAAAATTATTAAATGAAGGGTCAATAGCTTGGTAAAAGAGGTACAAAAAAATGGAAAAAATGTACAAAAATTCACTGAAGAAAACAGCTTCTTAAAAAGTAGAATTGGCCCATGGAAAATGAAGTAGAAAAGCTCACTGAAGAAAATCATTCCTTAAAAATTAGAATTGGACAAATGCAGGCTAATGACTCAATGAGATATCAAGAATCAATCAAACAAAATCAAAAGAATGAAAAAAATAGAAGAAAATGTGAAATATTTCACTGGAAAACAGCTAGTCTGGAAAATAGATCCAGGAGAGATAATTTAATAATTGTTAGACTACCTGAAAGCCATGATTAAAAGAAGAGCTCAGACATCATTTTTCAAGAAATTACCAAAGAACTCTGTCCTGATATCCTAGAACCAGAGGGCAAAATAGTAATTGAAAGAAACCGTTGAAAGAAACCTCCTGAAAACAATCCCAAAATGAAAATTCCCTGGAATGTTATTGCCAAGCTCCAGAACTTTCAGGTCAAGGAGAAAATACCATAAGCAGCCAGAAAGAACCTATTCAAAATATCAGGGAGCCATGATCAGAATTATATAGGATTTAACAGCTTCTACATTGAAGGATCAGGGGGCTTGGAATATCTTGTTCTGGAAGGCAAAGGAGCTTGGATTACAACCAAAAGTCAACAACCCAGCAAAACTGAGCATAATCCTTAAGAAGAAAAATGAATATTCAGCAAAATAGAGGATTTCAAGCATTTCTAATGAAAAGGCTAGAGCTAAACAGAAAATTTGATTTACGAGCACAAGACTCAAGGGAAGCATAGAAAGGTAAAGCAGAAAGAGAAAACATGAGAGGTTCAATGAGGTTAAACTGTTTTCATAATTATACAGGAAGATGATATTGTAATGCTAAAAAACCACTAGGACAGTGATAAAAAGTATAGATGGACAGGGGTATTTCAACAATCCGGCTAGCAGCTTCTGTGTGGGTATAAGATTCACCCACAGGCATTACCCAGAAAAACTGCCAACAGCACTGGTTCTTTTGATCTGCATAAGCAAGAGAAGCAAGGTGAAGGGGTTGACAAGCTTACTTTTAATTCAGCATTCAAATATTATTCAGTTAGTTCAGGGGAAAAAACCAGCACCCTGAACTTCAAAACAAAATGCAAACAAATTACAAACATCAACAGACTTTGTCTGATTCAAATCCTAACACAGTTACCAGAGTTCAATCAAAGTTTCAGCATCTGGGTTTACAAGCTGGAGGGCTCCTTAGCTACAGCTGCCTGGAGCCTGCTCATCAACACCATCTCGGGAGCCCCCGCACCAATGGCTCTCTCCTCCCTTCTTATAGGGCTTCAGACATTAAACATCATCTGAATCACCAGAGCTCAGGCTCTGGTGATTGGTTCTTGAGTTGGCCCCTCCACTTAGGACCCTGGGAGGTTCACATTCACATGGATTACATTAACACCTAATGGGGTTTGGGTCTGGGGCTTAGCACCTAGTAAAGCTCACTGAGATAAACTGAGTCACTCAAAGAAAACAAAGGCCATTCTGGTTACAAGGGGGTAAAGCTAGAAGTTGACTTTGATGGGATGATATAAAAAAAATTAAAGGGTAAGAAATAGGATTACACTGGGAGAAGAGAGATAAAAAGGTAGAATGGGGTAAACTATCTCACATGAAGAGGTACAAAAAAAAAAACTATTATAGTGGAGGCAAAGAAGGGAGCGGTGAGCATCATTTGAACCTTGTTCATTAGATTTGTCTCAAAGAGGAAATAACATAATACTCAATTCGGTATAGAAATCTATCTTACCCTATCCAAAAACAGGAAAGGAAAGGGATAAAAAGTGGGGGGAGGGTGATAGAAGGGAGAGCAAATTTGGGGAGGCAGAAGTCAGAAGCAAACTGTTGATGAGAATGGATGGAGTGAAATGAGAGAAATAAGCAGTTACTAATCATAACTGTGAATGTGAATGGGATGAACTCATCCACAAAGCGTAAGTAGATAACAGAGAAGTTTAAAAAATCCTACAATATACAAGAAACACATTCAAAGCAGAGAGACACACAGAGAATAAAGGTAAAGGCTGAAGTAGATTCTACTATGCTTCAGCTGACCTAAGAAAATAACAAAACAAAGGTAGTAGTCATGATCTCAGACAAAGCAAAAGCAAAAGTAGATTTAATTAAAAGAGAAAAGGAAGGGGACTACATCTTGCTAAAAAGTACCATAGACAATGAAGTAATAGCAATGCTAAACATAAATGCACCAATTGATATAGTGCCCAAATTTTTAAAGAAGTTTAATGAGTAATAGGAGGTAATAGATAGCATAGTTATACTAGTAGGGGACCTCAAAGCTCCCCTCTCAGAACTAAATAAATATAACCATAAAATAAATAAGAAAGAAGATAAGGAAGTGAATAGAATTTTAGAAAAGCTACATATGATATACCTCTAGAGAACTGATACTCATGAGTGGAAACAAGAAACGTGTAATTAGGTTTTAGTAAAGAATTAGGCACAGTATTTAAACGGTGGGCTTCCTTCTGAACTTTAATCTATATTAAAATGTAAATGTATATACATATGTGTGTATGTATACATATAGAAATAGATATATAAACACATACAAAGTATTTAGTAAATGCTTATTGAAGGAAAACAACAATAACATACTAAGCAAAGAACATACAGCAATATATCACCAGGTTCACATACTATGACCAGGTGGGATTTATACGAGGAATACAGGGCTGGTTACAATATTAGGAAAATTTTCATCACAATTGGCCAAATCAATAACAAAACCAACAGAATTCATACGATTATCTCAAATGATGCAGAAAATGTCTTTGACAAAATACCACACCCATTCTTATTAAAGGCACTACAGGGCATAGAAATAAATGGAGCTTTCCTCAAAATGATAAGTAATATCTATTTAAAACTATCAGCAAACATCATATGTAATGAGGATAAAGCTCAAATCTTTTCCAATAAGATGATGCATGAAGCAAGGATGTCAATTATTGTGACTATTGTCCAATATCGTACTAGAAATGTTAGCTAAATTAATAAGAGAAGAAAAAGAAATTTAAAGAATTAGAACAGGCAATGAGGAGCCAAAACTATCACTCTTTGCATATGATATGATGGCATATTTAGAGAATCCTAAAAAATCAACTAAAAAGCTAGTTGAAATAATTAACAACCTTAGCAAAGTTTCAGGATATAAATTAAACACTTATAAATCATGAGAATTTCTATACATTACCAACAAAACTCAGCATCAAGAAATAGAAAGAAAAATTCCTTTTAAACAACTATAGACAATATAACACACTTGGGAGTCTACTTGTCAAGACAAACCCAGGAACTGTACGAACACAATTACAAAATACTTCACACAAATAAAATTAGATATAAACAATTGGAAAAATGTTAATTGTCCACTGGTAGGCCAAGCCAATATAATAAAAATGACAATTCTAGCTAAATTGATTTACTTATTTAGTGCCCTACCAATCAAATTACCAAAAAATACTTTATAAAGCTAGAAAAAATTGTAACAACATTCATCTGGAAGAACAAAATGTCAATAATATTAAGTGAATCGATGAAAAAAATATGAAGGAAGATGGCCTATCCATAGCAGATCTTAAACTGTGCTATAAAGTGGTAATCATTAAAATATCTGTCAGTAGCTAAGAAATAGAGTTGTGGATGAATGGGATAGATTAGGTACACGAGACACAGTATTAAATGAATGTAGTAGTCTGATGTTTGATAAACCCAAAGACCCCACTATGATAGAAAAGGCTAATAAATGTTGGAGGGGTTGTGGGAAAATTGGGACATTTATGTTCTGTTGGTGGAATTTTGAATGTATTCAACCATTCCGGAGAGCAATTTGGAACTATGCCCAAAGTGCTATAAAATTTTCCATACCCTTTGATCCAGCAATATCACTACTAGGTCTGTGTCCCAAAGAGATTGATAAAAAGGGAAGAGTATCTACATTTATAAAAATATTTGTAGCAGCTCTTTTTGTAGCAGTAAATAATTAGAAACTTATAAAATGTTCATCAATTGAGGAATGGCTCAACAAATTGTGGTATATGATTGTAATTAAATACTACTATGCTATAAGAAATTATGACCAGGCTCATTTTAGAAAAAAAGAAACTTGCAAAGAGTTATATGAACTGATGCAAACTGAAGTGAATAGAATCAGAAGAACTGTGAACACAATAATAATGATACTGAAGAATGATCAACTGTGAATAACTTATCTATTCTCAGTAGTACAACATGCCAAGGCAATTTCAAAGGACTCCTAATGAAAATTGCTGTCCACCTACAGAGAAAGACCTGATGGACTCTGAATGCAGATGGAGTCATAAAATTTTTCACTTTTTGTATTATTTTATGTTTTTTTTTTCTTTTTTGATCTGTGTCCTCTTTCACAGCATGACTAATATGGTAATATGTTTTACATGATTGGACGTGTATAACCTATGTCAAATTGCTTATGTTCTCAGGAAGGAGGGAGGTGAGAGAGGAAGGGAGAAAATTTGGAAGTCAAAATTTTCTCAAAATGAATGTTAAAAATTTTCTTTACATATAATTGGAGGAAAATGGAATATTGTTAAAAAATAAAACCAAGGGTACATTTTTCACTGGAGAAACTCAGCTTGTCACTCTCAGTGCCCTAAGGTACTCCTTCCCTTAAATAATATTATATTTTATTTAACTGTTGTATGGTATTGCAAGCAGCAACATGTTACAAATATGCACAATGTCTGGTACATAGTAGGTGTAAAATAAATGCTTGCTGAATTGAACTGGATTGAAGACGTGGTGTTAAGCATATAATTACAAACATGTATGATTCAAAAAGAATATTGAATAATCATGAGGGGAAAGCAAGAGATAATCTTCAAGGTGTCCTCGTGATGTCAGGAGAATGTGAGCAAGGCCTCTAGTGAACGTAGAGGGGCACATGTTTAAGATTCTTGCAGAACAAACAGGTAAGGGCAGGCAAGGGCAGGGTGCTGTCAGTATTGAAGGGAATATATAGATGAGGTCACATTCATCTGAGTATTCAAAAGTCTAGAAGCTTTTGATTAAAATCTACCAGTATCCTTTTGTGATATGGGCATGGTCCTGAATTGGCAGAGGTTGTGATGACAGAGCATATACTTTATTTCACAGCCTCAATATAGAGGCCTTTAAGAGTGTGTACCATGACAGATTCTATGCTTATTGTTAGAAAGCTAGCCTAGTAAATATGAAGTAGTTTAACAACAGATTTGACCAACAAGAAATTATCTATCAACTTACTTTCTTATTTATTTGCATATAACAACTCATACAGACCGTCTATTCAGGCATTGTAGAATTCACTCGATACCCATGCAAGGAATAAAATCCCAGATCCTTGAATTCTTGAAGGAAGGTCTTCTCAGATCCTGTAACTGATCATGTTTTCTTCAAGTTAATTTATTGAGATTGCATGGAATCCAATTAATTCCTTACTTCAAAACATCAACAATTTCTTTAGCATGGGCATCCTCTACCAATGAAGGGTGCAATATTTCCATGCCTCAGTAGATAATGTCATGCAGGGCTAAAATAATTCAACATCTGGTGACCAGCTTCTGTGGATGACATTTCTAGAACTTAGGCTTATTCTTGGATAACATAGAACCTTAGATAGAAGTGCTGAATGGAAAAATTATGATAAAAAGAGAAAGAAAGGAAGAAAGGAAGAAAGGAAGAAAGAAAGAAAGAAAGAAAGAAAGAAAGAAAGAAAGAAAGAAAGAAAGAAAGAAAGAAAGAAAGAAAAGGAAAGAAAGAAAAAAAGAAAGAGAAAGGAATGAAGTAAGAGAGAGATTAATAGATAGGTAGATAGGTAAATAGATAGTTATTTATATGACAGATAGCCATATATAAATATAGATGATATATTCTGTGTTATAGGCACAAGCCTTCCAGAAATATCTTAAATTAATATATCACTCTTCTAAATCAGAGCATTTGTAGCCTAGAGAGAGAAATGTCCCAACTGGCACATTCATCCTTTTCCTTCTAGTATTTTCTTCTCCTCCAAGACTATTTAAAGTAACATTTAGAGGAATCTTGCTGAAGAAAAACAATGTGTTAATATGGTTTGGTATTACCATTTTACAATAGTCACCAGATAGTATTCACTATCTTATTCCTTCCTGGACCACTCCCCTCAAGGATTGAAAAGGGTTTTCTCCCAGTAATCAATATCATTATAATCCTTTCTGAGTATGATGAGTAATAGTATCATGCCATCTTTCAAGAGATAGGGAAGTTGGAGACCACCCATTAGATGGGTCAGTAGGTCAGTCATTTCAGTCGGTGGTAATAAAGTCATTGATGGAAGCAAAACAATAAATATTTGCTCAAAGTTTAATTTCAGCTTTTAATCCATTTTTTAAGAAAAGCTTTATTGTTGACCTGCTTGAACTTTCTAAGGAGTGAGAAGGTGGAAGGTAGGCAGTCTGTAAAGGGGTATTATACCAGAGAAATATTTTTTCTTAATATTTTCTAGAGGGCAGCTAGGTGATGCAATGAATAGGAAGACCTGAGTTCATATCCAGCCACAAACACTAGCTATGTGACCTTAAGCTTAACCTTGCTTGCCTCAGTTTCCTCATCTGTAAAATGAGCTGGAGAAGGAAATGGAAAACCACTCCAGAATTTTTGCCAAGGAGCTCCCCCTCCCCAAAAAAGGGGGTCACAAGGAGACTGATATGCCTGAAAAACACTAATCAATAACAATATTTTCTAGAGAAACTGAAAAGTATATTTTTACACATTCCACATAAGAATTTCCGGTTTTGTTAGCTCTTCCAGAGCTAATGTTCTGTGGTTGGATAGAGCCAGGTCATTTCCACAGCAGCATAAGGCAGCAGGGTGTACTATAGTGCTCCACTTGGCATCAGGAAGAGCCGTGTTCAAATTCCACTTCTAACATTTACAACCTGAGTGACTATAAGCCATTTGCTTAACTTCTCCACACTTTAGTTTTCTTATCTGTAAAATGGGAATAGTAAAATGGTCATAGTAATCCAGCATGTAACACGGTGCCTGACAAATAGTAGACACTTAATAACTGTTTATTGATTGATTAACACCTGTAGTGCTTGCCTCATAGAGTTATGAGGCTCTTTATAAGTCACTTTACAAACTTTAAAGTGCCAAAGAAGTCTTTTGGAATTATGAAGTAGAAGAGTAAGATTTTTTTAAAGGAAGACTATATAATAATTATTGTTATTGTATTTTTGTTATTTTAAAATCTTATTCAATATTTTATTTTTCCCAGTTACTTGGAAAAACAATTTAACATTCTTTTTTTTCAAATTTTGAGTTCCAAATCTTTTCCCTCCCATTGAGAAGGCAAGCAATTTGACATGGGCTTTAAATGTGTAGTCATGCAAAACACATTTCCATGTAATTCATTTTGTAAAAGAAAACATAAAAAAAAAAAACAAAGAAAAATAAAGAAAATGTATCTTTGATATGCAGACTCTACCCGTACTTTCTGGTGATGCACAGCACCTTTTATCATAAGTCCTATAGAATTGTCTTAGTAGATCATCATACTATATTACTGTTACAATTGCACTGTGTATAGTGTCCTCTTGGATCTGCTTATTTCAGTTTGCATCAGTTCATGCATCATTCTTCCATGTGCTTTTCTGAGAGCATTTTGCCCATCATTTCTTAAAGCACAATAGTATTCCATCACCATCATATACAACTTGTTCAGCCATTCCCCAATTGAGGAATGTCCCCTCCATTTCTAATTCTTTGTAACCACTAAAAGAGCTTTTATAAATATTTTTGCACACATAGGTCTTTATCCTTTTTTTTTTTAAATCTCCTTGAAATATAGACCTAGTACAAGCATTGCCTGGTCAAAGTATGCATGGTTTTATAGCCCTTTGGACATATTTTCAAATTGGTCTCCAGAATGTCATCCCCTCCTATATTTACCACATTTCCCTTTTCTGTCATATTAGCCAATCTGACAGATGTGAGGTAGTAGCTCAGTTGTTTTAATTTGCATTTCTCTTATCAATAGTGATTTAGAGCATTTATGTATGATTGCAGATAGCTTTGATTACTTTGTCTGAGACCTGCCTATTCTTATCTTTTGACCATTTATCAATTGAGGAATGGTTCTTATTTCTATAAATTTGACTCAGTTTTCTACATGTTTGAGAAATAAAGTCTTTTTCAGAGAAGCTTACTATAATTTTTTCCCACAGTAACGATTACCAACTATGTATTTCCCTCCAGTCTTATTTTCCCTCTGTTTCTCTCTCTCTCTCTCGTCTCTCTCGTCTCTCTCTCTCTCTCTCTCTCTGAAGTATTTTGCTTCCAACTTTTACCTCCCCCAAACTGTCCTTTCTTCTATCATCTTCCTGTCCCCTCTTATCACTTTCCCTTCCTCATTTCTTGTATGGTAAGATAGATTTCTACACCCAACTGAGTGTGTATATTCTTCCCTCTTTGAGCCAATTCTGATGAGAGTAAAGTTCATGTAATCCTTCCCCAATTCTGCCATTTTCTCCTCCACTGTAAAATCTCCTGCAGAGCTATTTCATGCCAGATAATTTATGCCATGCTGCCTCTGCCTTTCCCCTGGTCCCACTGGATCCTTCTTTTTCATCCCTTAATTTTATTTTTTAGATTATCACAACATCACATTCAACTCACACCTCTGCTTTCTGTCTATGTATACTCCTTCTAACAGCCCTAATAATGAGAAAATTCTTAGTATCACTTATCACTTATCACTTAGTATCAAGTATCACTTTCCCATGTAGGAATATAAGCACTTTAATATATTGAACCCCTTATGATTTACTGTTTACCTATTTGTGTTTCTCATGAGTATTTTATTTGAAAGTCAAATTTTCTATTCAACTCTGTTTTTTCCATCAGGAATGCTTGAAAGTCCTTTATTTCATTGACTATCCATTTTCCTCACTGAATTGTTGTACTCAGTTTTGCTGGGTAGGTGATTTGTGGTTGTAATCCTAGATCTTTTGCCCTCTGGATTATGGTATTCCACATCCTATGATCCTTTAAAGTAGAAGCTGATAAATCTCATGTTACACTGACTGAGGCTCCATGATATTTGAATTGTTTCTTTTTTTTTGCTGCTTGCAGTATTTTCTCCTTGATCTGCAAGGTATGGAATTTGGCTATAATATTCATGGGAGTTTACATTTTGGGATTTCTTTTAGGCAGTGATCGGTGGATTCTTCCAATTTTTATTTTACCCTCTAGTTCTCAAATATCAGGGCAGTTTCCCATGATAATTTCTTGAAAGATGGTGGTTAGGCTCTTTTTTTGATCATGGCTTTCAGGTAAAATAATTTTTAAATTATCTCTCCTAGATCTATTTTTAGGTCAGTTATTTTTCCAATGAGATATTTCACATTTTCTTCTATGTTTTTCATTCTTTTGATTTTATTTGACTGTTTCTTGATGTCTCAGAAATCCAGTAGCTTCCACTTACTTGATTCTATTTTTTAAAGAGTTTCTTTCTTGGGTGAGCTTTTGTACCTTCTCTTCCACTTGGCCATTTCTACTTTTTAAGGCATTCTTCTCTTCAGTGAGTTTTGTATATCTTTTTTCCATTTGACCAATTCTGCTTTGCAAGGCATACTCTTCATTGAATTTTTGTGTCTCTTTTACCATTTTGGCCTATTCTGTTTTTTGAGGTGTTAATTTGCATCAGTATTTTTTTGGTGCCTCTTCTACCAAGTTGTTGACTTTTTTTCATGACTTTCTTGCATTACTGTCATTTTTCTTCCCAATTTTTCCTCTACTTCTCTTACTTGATTTTTAAAATCTTTTTGGAGCCCTTCCATGGCCTGAGACCGATTCATATTTCTTTTCCTTTGAGGCTTTGGCATGAATTTTTACTTTGTTGTCTTCTTCTGAGTGTGGAGTTTGATCTTCCTTGTCACCATAGTAATTTTTCTATGGTCAGAACATTTTTTTCTGTTGTTTGCTCATTTTCCAGCCTATTTCTTGACTTTTAACTCTATTCTAAAGTGGGGCTCTTCTTCCTAAGTGGAGGGGGCTCTGTCACAAGATTCAGATTTTTGTTCTGGGGACTTGTAAGTTTTTGGCTCTTCCAAGATGGTATAAATCTAGGGAGAAGGGTGTTTATTAGTCTCCTGTACTGTGCGCTGATTTGTGAATGACCACAAGTATTCTTTTCAACCCTGGAACTGGAAACAGGATCCCTGCCCCCCTGCCGCCTTTACCCAGATCTCAGAATCCTGCCCCCAGTGCCAGCAAAGGGACCCCTGTAAATCTATTTGTGACCTGTCATCTCATCTCCTTTCTTTCTGTGGGCTGAGAGGTGGGGAAACTGCCACTGCTGCCACTAATTCAGCTGCCCTGAGGCTTGCTCCTTATTTTTCTTGGGCCTAGTCTGCGCTAGCATGGCCTGCATTGGACTGTGTTCCTCTCTGACCTTGGTGCAACAAACATTTCCTACCAACTTTCTAGGTTGTCTTGGGCTGGAAAATTGTTTCACTGTCTTTTTGTGGGTTCTGCCACCCTAGAATTTGTTTAGAGTCATTATTTCAAGGTATTGAGAGTTTAAGGGAGAGCTCAGGGGAATCCTTGCCTTTACTTGACATCTTGGCTCTGCCTCCAATTGCTGTTATTGTTAATGAAATTAAGTGGAAAACTTTGATTCCAAATACTATTCTTGGTCTGACACCAAGGCATTCTTTCCTTGCACCATTTCTTAATTCCTAAAACACTGGAATTATATTACATCAGCTAATGAAGTGAATAATATAGCTGATGGGTCTGGCATTTTCTGACAGGCAATGACCAGTGGAAAGAATTAACCCTGCTGACAATAAACTGCTAGGAAATTGGTGACCTTTAAATCATTAACAGCATTATGAAGCATAAAAATGTAAAGGAAAAATGATTTGTGCCTGGAGTATTAAATGGTGGACTCATTCATTTCCATGGACAGTTTTCAGGAGTACTTTTTTTGTTTTCTTGCAGCAAAGAATGTACAAATGATTACCAAGAAAAAACCACATACAACAGAACAAAAATGTGGTGTTTCAAGTATTTTTCATTGTGTTTTTAATTACTCCCTAATTTGTCATTGTGGGTGTAAAGTGTGAGGATCAGATAGGTTCAAAGGAAACTTGGTAGTCTACACAGTGTTAGAAAAGGCTCCCTGTAAGAAACATAGGTTGCCAGGGCAGAGGAAAGAGGCTATAGTTGTCATTAATATCTTCCTTTTCCCCTAAGGATTTGGATTCTAGATAGAGCTTTTTGAAGCTTTCTGAATCTTAGTAACAGACAGGAAGCTGGAACCATTCAGTTAACAGGAGCCTAAAGTTAGTTTAGGGATTAAAGTCACTGTTGATCCTTTAATGAAGCACTTGACAGGAGCAGGAATAAGCTATTCAAAGCCTGGTTTTCTGATACTTCACTTCTCTGAAAAAGTCCTGGAATAATTGGTCGTCCTGCTGCAGTTTCTACATATAAATGCATCCTGGGAGAATGTGGAAGGATTGGAAATGTGGCCAAAAGCACTCTGCTAACATACATAGATAGGCTATAGGACCCTGTTGGTGATCATCCCCCCAGGCCAAATAATTTCCAGGGAATCACTGAGAACTCTCTAAGGATGGTGGGAGGAAGACTGGAAGATCCTTTCTCTTTCAACTACAATGAGGCATATACTATCAAGTCCAGCTGTGCTGGAGAATCAGAGGGCCTATGAAGGCAATGAATAATTTATAGAGGATCTAAATGGACCTTCCTCCACTCTTCCTGCCACCTCAGAACATCACTCATTTGCTCATAGCTACATAGAAACTTAGACAATGTTCCAGGAAATCATTGAAAGGAAATTCAAATCTTGGCTCTAGGTCAAACTCTGGTTCAATTCTGAAATACAGAAGCACAGGCAAGAGTACTGGTATCTGAGCTCAGGACAGGTTAGCACAGCCAAAGTGCTTCTCAAAATGCAATAGTGACTGGCTAGTAACTCATTTCAACCATTCTGAGTCACGCACCATGCAGAGGACTAACAGTAGATTGCTTGCCCCACCCCACCCTGCCTATGCCACCTCCCACCCCATAAGCACATATCCTTCTACAAAACTCAAGTTATCTTTGGCTTCAGATGTGTGGGTGTTACACAAGTATGACTTGAAGCAAATCCAACATAGGGCAGTTTCTGTTTTTTTTTTTTTTTAAGCAGGTAAGTGGCTAAAATGAGGTAGGGCTGGGGTGGGTTGGGTTGGGGAGATGATTTTTAACAGGAAATAAAGTCCCCTAGTCAATTGGCTTAGGGAAAACTGCCAGAACTTGATATCTGTCTTAAGGCAGCTAGGGGGTATGGTATATAGAATGCTATATCTGGAATCAGGAAAACCTGAGTGCAAATCCTGCCTCAAATAGTTTCCAACTCTGTGATTCTAGGGCCAATCACTTAACCATTCTAGGCCTTAGTATCCTCATGTGTTGAACTCAATGACTTCCAATTTCCCTTCTAGTTCTAAATCTATGATCTTACAGACTCATTTATCATGAAAAGTAAGGTACCTCTCTACTGAGAAGTAAGAATTCACCCACCACTGATTGAGTCACAATCGATCCTCAATTTATAGGTAGCAGAGAAGGAAAATAAATGCTTTATCTTTTCAAGGTCCCAGAGGTGGGAAGCAAATAAGAGACATTTTCAACTTTCCATCATGATGAGCAGGTGCAATTCTGAGGTAAACTCTTATGAATTGTTATCCAGCTTAAATCTCCTTGTGACATGTTTAGTACATTATTAGGCATAGCTTACAAAGTCTAAAAACAAACTGAAAATCAGCTTGAAATTCAGAAATTTGTTATTTTTTCTTTGATATGGATAAGTTGCAAGACTATCCTTTTGGCCAGCAGGCTGAAGTATGATTATGATAGACTCAATCTCTGGAGCTCTTAGCCTAAGAAAATTGGACATGGGATAATAATACCACCAAAGCTACAGCAGCCAGGAAAGCCTTTGAGAATTCAATGGGAGCTGGTTGATAATTCAATCAAATGCATGACACTAAAACTAATTAAACAAACCAGTAAAAAATTGTGGTGAAAAGTTAATTATAGAGCCTTGTTGAATATTTAGGCCTCACAGCTCCCAACTATGCCAACAATCTTGTATAATTCTGTTACTTTTTTTGTTTCTTGGTGTTTTAAAAAAATTATTATTCATTTATTTTTAACATATTTTTCTTTTTAATTTTAAATTTAAAATTTCCTCCCATTCCTCCTCAACCCACTGAGAAGGCAAGTGATATGAAATTAATTATACTTGTGAAATCCTGCGAAACATATTCCCATATTAGCCATATTTTTTTTAAAAAGCAAAAAAAAAATAAAGTGATAAAATGATACTTCAATTTGTACTCAGAATTCATCAGTTCTTCTCACTTTACTTTGGTTTAACTAGGTCTTGCCATTTTTTTTTTCTGAAACCACCCACCTCAACATTTCTGATAGCACAATAGTACTCCACTGAAATCATATACCACAACTGATATATATACCACATCATTGCCCAATTGATGAACATCCCCTTGACTTCCAATTTGTTGTCACCACAAAAAAAGTTGCCAAAAATATTTTTGTACATATAAGTCCTTTTCCTTTCTCTTTAATTTATGTTGAGATACAGACCTATTAGTGGTACAAGTTAAAGCCCTTTGGCTCCAAATTGTTCTCCAGAATGGTTGGGCCAGTTCACTAACCGTTCATTAGTGCACCTAGTTTTTCCTCATTCCTTTCAGCATTTGTCATTTCTCATAGGTGTGAGTAGTTGTCTGAGAGTTGTTTTAATTTGCCTTGCTCTAATCAATAGTGATTTAGAGTATTTTTATGTGACTATAAATAGCTTTGATTTCTTCTTCTGAACACTATCTGTTTATATCCTTTGGCCATTTATCACTTGGAAAAAGACTCATTTTAAAAATTTGACTCAGTTCTATCCTCAGTATATATTTGAGAAAGAGGCCTTTATCAAGAGAAACATGCTATAATTTTTATACTACTTTTGTCTATGATGCCTTATAGCAAAGTGTAGTTTGTCTGCTTATCCCTTTTAATTAGCTTTATTTCCTTTCTTTTGCTTTGACTGAGATCATGATTGCTATCTATTCCTTTATTTAGTTCAGCTGAAACATATAAGATTCTTCTCCAGCCCTTCATTTTAACTCTCTATGTCTTTCTGTTTCAAATGTGTCACTAGTTGTATTAGTAAGGCAAGATTCACAATGTCTATGGTGACCATGAATATGCCTGTATAGTTCAGAATCACAAAATATAAGAGACTCTCTATATAGAAGGCAGAAGAAGTAAAACATTTATTCAGACACCAGAAGATCAAATCCCAAAGCCAATAATTCCAATTTGACAGCAACAATTGTATCCCAAAACCAATAAGTCCATTTCAATGTAACAGCAAGGAAATTGAAACACAATATCACAGTAAGGAGCCAATCCATCCAGTAAACTTCGCCTCTGGTAGGGCATTCCCATAAATACTCAGTCATGTATCCTAACTGTCTGCTTGCCTGCATCCTTTCCTCCCACAATTCTGAAAGCCCTTGAAGTTCTTAGAGCCCTTCCAGTTCTCTGTCTCTCTCAGTTCTCTCTTCTTCTCACAGTTCTGTCTTCTTTGCAGCTGTCTTCTTCACAGCTCTTTCTATTCTGAGCTTAATGACTACCCTCAGGAATATATATATATATATATATATATATATATATATATATATATATATATATATATATATATATATATATATATATACACACATACACCCTGTTTATGGCCAGAGGGCTTCATACCTAATCAGCAAAAAGGTATGCAACTGGAGCTGGGGCTTAGTACCTACTTAGTAAAAGGGTGTGGGCCTGGGGTTCAGCACCTAATCAGCAAAAGGGTATGGTCCTGCCTACAAATACACTATCCCTAATCAAGCTTCCCTTAACTAGCTCCACCAGAGGCTCATTATATGGGCATGGAAGATCTTTAATCATGACTAGCACCACACTGGTACACAACATATTGTTAGATGTTAGTTTCTAATCCATTATGCTGTCTTTGTCTGTTTTGTGGGTGAGCTCATTCCATTCACATTCACAGTTATGATTACTGTGTATATCCCTCCATCCCATTTTCTTGTTTCTTCTTCTCTCTCTTTTTATCTTGTCTCTCCTCAAAAATCTATTTTCCTTCTGACCGTTGTCTCCCTTAATCTGCCCTCACTTTTATCATCTTCTCCCCCCCATCTCTTATCACATTTTCCTCCTATTTCCCTATTAGGTAAGTGTTTCAACAATCTGTCTAGCAGCTGCTATGGGGGTGTAAAACCAACAACAACCAGTTCACAGATCACTGCAAGTCCAGGTTCTTTTGACCTGCTTTACTAAGGAAAGCCAACACCCTGAACTTCAGAGCAAATAACAAACAAAATTACAAGCAGACCAAATACAACTCATAGTTACCAACAAAACCATCAACATCTCAGTTCAGCCAGAAGGCCCTTACAGTGGCTTCCCAGAGTCCTGTGCCTCCAGGAGTGAGAGCATTAAACAAATACCTCTGTCTTCCCTATTTATGCAGTTTCAGATGTCATCAAAAGTCAGAACTTAGGCTCCTTATATTGGCTCTGGTGTTAGCACCTCCCTTCACTGGCCCCACCTGGAGCCCCACCTTAGTTACCAATTCACACCCACATAGTCTAGCACCTAATAGGGGTTTGGGCCTGGGGCTTAGCACCTAGTAAGGCTCAATCAAACATACTCAATCATTTTAAAACAGTAAGAAAGTCCCAACTTATTTGACATTACAGTCAGTTATATTTCTATACACAAACATGTGTGTGTCTCTCTGTGTGTGTACATGTATATTTGTATGTGTGTATATATGTATATATTATGCTTTGAAAGGAGTTATTTTCTTCAATGAAATTTTGTGCTTCTCCATTAAGTCATTTTTGTTTTTTAAGATGTCATTTTATTTGGCATTTTTTGTGTGCCTCTTTTACCAAACTGTTAATTCTCTTTTCATAAATTTCTTCGATGTCATTTGTCTTCCAAATTTTTCCTCTACCACTCATATCTTTCTTTAACTCTTTCAGGAATTCTTGTTGGGCTTGAGTCAAATAACATTTTAGTATGAGGCCTTGTTTGTAGCTATTTTAACATCGTTATCTTTTTCTGAGTTGATGTCTTGATCTTCCCTGTCACTTTAGCAGCTTTTTATGATGTAAGTCTTTTTGTTGTTTGTGCATTTTCAAAGTCTATTTCTTGACTTTGAATTTTATATTAAGGTTGGACTTTGCTCACCTGGGCATGGGGAGGCATTGTTCCAAGTTTCAAGATTTTTTGTGCTATTTTCTTTGCAGAGCTAGTTTTTGGTGTTTGCAAATTTACAGTATTTCCAACATGGTATTATCCTGAGAGAGTGATGGTCACTGATTTCTTGGCCTGCACTCTAGTCTTTACCCAGGAAGGGTCCCTGATCCTTTGCAGCCATGAAAGAACTAGACCTATCTTTGCTTTAGAACTGTGATCAGGTCTCCTATTCCCTTGTGATACATCACCAGCACTCCTATTCACCTTGGAATAGTGTGTGAGTAACAGACCTGTCAGTCAGTGTCAGCTCTACCCAGGGCCAGCAAAGGGTCTCCTGTAATCTCTTTATGATCATCTATCAGAGCCCCTTACTGTCTCTGAGCTGAGAGCTCTTGAAGCTTCTTCTCCAGCCTCTATTGCTACCACCCTGTGTATGGGCTCTAGGTAGGTTCCTAACCCTATCACAAAACATCATAAACTTTTCCTTCCAATCTCCTAAGTTTTCTTAGGCTGGAACAATGTCTCCTTCTGAGCTTTTGTTGGCTCTGCCCCTCCAAAATGTGATTTGGGGCCTTATTTTAAAGTTGTTTGGAAGGCAATGTTGATAGAGTTCAGCTGATTTGCCTCTAATCTTTCCTCTTGGCTCCTGAGAGCTGACTCTGTAGTTCTTATTGTTCATGTAGTAATCTCACTGGTGGAAAGAATAAGAGATTGTTAATAGGACATGATAATATCTGATATTTTAGATTCATTGTGATAGTTAATGTGCTATGTTCTTCTATATATCGCTGACAGTTTCTCCTTGCCATAAAAGCTACTCTGTTGTATTGGGCCAAATCTTTAGGTAAGACATGTGTTTAAAGAATTTAACTAGAAATCAAGTATGGATTTGGTACTTATGAAATCTTTTCAACCATATGTCATGGGGTGACTGTCCTATGAGGGCACAGTCCTTGGAGCATATCAACTTGCCCTTCCTGGTGAGTTATACAGAGCAGGAGAAATTCTCTGTCTGTTGCCAAACCATTACATGGAACTTAGGAAGCTATTGTAAAGTACCAGTGCATGAAGAATTATGGGGGCAAAAGCTCTATTTACATGCAAATTATCAATACATTCCTCCCTTGTCCCTTTTTCTGCACTTTTCCCTCCTAGTGGTAAGGGATATACAAATTGTTATGAGCTGGGAGGAGGAGGAGAAGGGCAAGGGAAGGGCAGTGGCCATTTTCTCTTTCCTTCCTTCCCCTCTTCTCACCAAACACCACATATCCATGATTGAATGTGCCTGTTTTGTTTAGGTTTTCTTTTTCCTTAATGTTAGATGAATGAGTATTCTGAGATGGGAATATCTAGGCAACCAATGAGATCCATAAAATCCATACAAGGATTTACCAACAACCGAGCTCCTGGAGCAAGTAACATCAGGAATGGAGTAGATTGAGGTGCCAGTATGCTTACCAAGTAACCTTCTTTACTTAGCCCAGCAGTGGATTGACCTATCAGCTGTGGCATCTGTCCTGGAAGAAGTGAGCTTAACTGATTAAGGAAGGGACTCATTCATTACAGTGTAAACTCCCAAGCAAATCTTGTGAAAATTCTACAAAAAGAGAAAAGGTCTCTCAGAACCAAGAGTTGAAAGGTACCCCTTTGGTCCCACTTAGTTTTATATGTGGGCCCCACTACCTTTCTACGTAATAGTTGTACCCATTCTCCACAGGGACTGAGTTTTTGAGCAGACCAATGTGTCCCTATTTTAGGGGGATGTTTTTATAACATTTGTTCTTAATATATTTTACTATGAAATATTCTTTTGAAAAAGCTAATTGACAGCAACTAGTTGATAGTGGAGCAACAGATATAATGGAGGACATGAACAGGTTTGCCTGATATTAGGACTCTGGGGGCAAAAGTTAACTGGTTTCTGGAGACCCAGCCCACCTCTGTGAAATTGAGTTGGGGAAGCAGCCTAGTGGAGATGATCTGTCCTTCAGGAAAAGGATATATACTTATCCCTTCCACATCACAGGGATGGGGTAGTTAGAGGCATAGAGTTCTCAGGATCTAGAAAATCCACTTAAAATTTTTTGGCCCTCCCTTCATACCAGAGAAGAAGTTTGAATTGTTATAGTATTAATAGATAAGCTATATTGACATTATATAATACTAAAATATATTTTATGCATTTCTAAGTTTCTAAACTTTTTTGTGTTGTCTTCTAGCCATTGCAAATCTGTGACGTCTGCAAATCTCCCCCCAAAATTCCCATTTAATTTCTTATGCTGACCTACAATATATTGAAACCATGGTGGGGAAATTTGTGATATGGAAAGGATAACTACTGGAGAAATAAGTACAGGCAGTTCTACTATAACAAGACATATGTGTCCCCCAAAAGCATCATAGCTATGCAAAATCTTGCAATAAAAACCACAGAGCTTCTGGGGAAAATGACATTAGGGGCACAACACTCAAAAATTTCATCAGTGACACATAAAAAATAAGATAGTAACCTAATAAAAATGGTAGCACAGTTTTATGCTTGTTTAAATGGTTAAGAAACACATAAATGCTACAGTAAAGAGTGTCTATGGCTTCAGTCTGTTTCTAAGCTTGCACCTTGTGCTGTAGGAGCAAGTTTGGGCAGTCTGTAACTCAGGGCTTCCGGCCTGGAGACCATGGCAAAAGAGGGTGGGGGTTGTATGGACTGGCTCTACACTCACAGCTTCTACTGAACCAGATGATATACAATACTTCACCTAAACTTTGCTTACAGATATAGGCATCAGAAGAGTTTCAGCTTGTGAGTTATTGGGAAGTGGTACAGTTTGCTGCATCCTCACTATTTCTTGAGGAAGAAATCAAGTAGGAAGAAATCTCATAAAAGCAAAAACAAAATTTGCATTATGCTCAAAATGTTCCCTCGTCTATTAATTGCATTGGGACAAATTTGTATTTTTGAAACACCTGTTATAACTGTAGTTGGACTCACTCAAATATTTTAACAAATTGTGCCTTCATTTATTTGAAAGTTCCCTCTATATATACAGATTATAACACATCTGTATATACCCATATTATCAGTTCCTCTCCATGGCCTCCTATAAGTTCGCCCCAGGGAATATAATACATTTTTTGCAGTCCTTTCTCAATTTCTCCTAACATTGTAAGCATACTAGCCAAGCACTCTTGCTGTGTACAAGTCACTCCTTCCCCTTACCATGTGACCAACCTTACTTCACTTATAATAGGATTTTTTTTATTTTTGTTTTTTTGCAGGGCAGTTAGGGTTAAGTGACTTGCCCAAGGTCACACAGCTAGTACATGTGTCAAGTGTCTGAGGCAGGATTTGAACTCAGGTCCTGACTCCAGTGCCAGTGCTCTACTCACTGCACCACCTAGCTGCCCCCATAGGATTTATTTTTGATGACACCAGTTACTGCTGTTTTTCAAAGTTCCTCACTGTATATATTTGTGCAACCTCTTCATACCTAGCATGTACATCTTCATCATCCTTGATGGGACATTTTTTTTTCCTTCAGAGTCTCTTGTGTTCTGTGTCTCATTGCTTTGAAACGAAGTAGTTGCTCTACCTAAATTAAAATCCCTGCCCAAAGTCCCCTTCTTTCTAGTGGCATTATTTATTTCTGTACTTTGAAGTCTAGTCTATGATGAATCTTGGCATTAGGATGTAAACAGGACCAGAGTAAGAGCCAATCCATAGCCATGTTTCATGCACTACTGATGATTCAGGCCCTGCCATCTATAGTACTGTTCCTTCTTGTCTTCCCCTTCTCTGAGGTCTGATGGGTTGAGTCATTCCAGCCTTGAAGAATAAGTTGAAAAGAGGAAATCATGGACCCCATGGTTTTCATTTTCCCTGTAGTATTTCTTGCTCAGATCCCCCTCTTGCGTTTTTGATTGCCTACAGGCTTCGTTAAATGTGCACACAACAAAACTGGCCTTCTGGAACATGTAGCTGGCAAACCAAACACAACTAATTCCCTGTGTAAGTGAAAAAACTATATGTAAGCAAGTCTTTGTTTCTATATGCCCATTCACACACAAAAGAGGCCCCAGAGATCTAGTCAATTTGACTATAACGCTTTGAAATCCTAAGCACTAAAGATAAAGTAGAATGGAATTCCAACCCCATTGGGGAGCTTTTTAATTTCATTCTAGTCAGGAAGAGGCAAAAAACCCCTCTGATGCATTCACTGTTCTTTCCATTCTCTTTCTCCCTCTTCCTCTCTTCTCTTGTGCTAACATATGGCATACTGTACCTCTGTAGGACTGGGGACAGGCTAGTTTCCTCCCTAATCCCTGACCATAAATATAATTATCAGTCTTTGGGGCTTCAGAACTCTCCTATGGTGATGGGCTCAGCTCTACATCTGCTTCACAGATGTCCACTCTTTGCTACCAGCAGAAGAGTTAGGTATGTAGATCAGCATGAGCCAGAGTTTGTGAAACAAAGCAAATCTAGTCTGTAGGTCTGTGGTAATTATGTGAGAAACTATACTAAAGACAAAAAAAACCAAAATCCTATAGAAGAAAAAACAGCTTTGTGGGGGGAGTGGTATTCTAATTTGTGCAGATTGGTTATGTTGTTTGAGTCAATTGGAGACTTAAGCAATTAGGTAGTGAATTTATTCAAAGTTTATAGGCAACCAGTCAAATTTTCTTGACATATAACTAGGGAAAAATAAAATATTATTTAAAAATAAAATTAACGGGTGAGAAAGAGGAGTGCAGTGGGAGAAAAGAAAAAAAGAGTGGTATAATAGGGTAAATTATTTCACATAAAAGAGGTAAGAAAAGTTTTTACGGTGGAGGGAAAGATGAGGGAAGTGGAGGGGCGTAAGCAAAGCTTACTCTCATCAGAATGGGCTCAGAGAGGGAATAATATAGACACTCAATTTGGTATAGCAATCTATCTTACCACAGGAAAGTAGGAGGGGGAGGGGATAAAAGAAAGAGGGGGGTGATAGAAGGGAGGACAGATTGGGGGAAGGGATAGTCAGAAACAAAACACTTATTTTAAAAAATATATTTATTTATTTTTAGTTTGCAACATTCAGTTCCACAGGCTTTTGAGTTCCAAATTTTCTCCCCCTCCCCCTTTACCTCCTCCCAAGATGGTGTGCAATCAATATGGGCTCTACATATACATTCAAATTAAAGACATTTTCACATTATTCATGTTGCAAAGAAGAATTATAACCAGTGGAATGAACCAAGAAAAAGAAGCAACAAAACAAAACAAAAAAGAGAGAGCAAATAGTACACTTCAATCTGCATTCAGACTCTATCATAATTCCTTCTCTGGATGTGGATAGCATTTTCCATAATGAGCCTTTTGGAGTTGTTTTAGAACCTTGCATTGCTGAAAAGAGCCAAGTCTATCAAAGTTAGTCATCGCACAATGGGGCTCTAGCTGTGTACCATGTTCTCCTGGTTCTGCTCCCCTCACTCAGCATCAGTTCATATAAGTCTTTCAGGTTTTTCTGAAGTCTACCTACTCTTCAATTCTTATAGCACAATAGTATTCTGTTACATTCATATGCCACAACTTGTTCTGCCATTCCCAATTTGATGGACATCCCCTCAATTTCCAGTTCTTTGCCATCACAAAATGACTTGCTATAAATATTTTTGTACATGTGGGTTCTTTTCTCATTTCTATGATCTCTTTGGCATACAGCCCTAGAAGTGGTATTGCAGGGTCAAAAGGTATGTACATTTTTATAGCCCTTTGGATATAGTTCCAAACTGCTCTCCAAAATGATTGGATCAGTTTGAAATGCTGCCAACAGTGCATTAGTGTTCCAATTTTTCCCAAATCTTTTCCAGCGTTTACAATTTTCCTGTTCTGTCATGTTAGCCAATCTGATAGGTGTGATGTGGTACCTCAGAATTGTTTTGATTTGCATTTCTCTAATCAATAGTGATTTAGAGCACTTTTTCATATGACTATAGATATCTTTAATTTCTTCCTTTAAAAAATGCCTGTTCATATCCTTTGACCATTTATCAACTGGGGAATGACTTGTATTCTTATAAATTTGACTCAGTTCTCTATATATTTTAGAAATGAGGCCTTTGTCAGAGACACTGGTTGTAAAAATTCTTCTCCAGTTTTCTGCTTCCCTCCTGATATTGGTTGCATTGGCTTTGTTTGTACAAATTTTTTTTAATTTAATATAATCTAAATTATCCATTTTGTGTTTCATAATATTCTCTATGTCTTATTTGGCCATAAACTCTTCCTTTCACCATAAATCTGACAGATAAACAATTCCTTGCTCTGCCAGTTTGCTTATAGTATCAGCCTTTAAATCTAAATTGTATACCCATTTTGACTTTATTTTGGCATACAGTATAAGATATTGGTCTATGCCCAGTTTCTGCCATACTATTTTCCAGTTTTCCCTGCAGTTTTTATCAAATAATGAGTTCTTCTCCCAGAAGCTGGAGTCTTTGGGTTTATCAAACAATAGATTATTATAGTCACTGCATACCTAATCTATTTCACTGCTCCACCACTCTATTTCTTAGCCAGTACCAAGTAGTTTTGATGATTGCTGCTTTATAATACACTTTAAGATCTGGTATGGCAAGGCCACCTTCCCTAGCATTTGTTTTTTATTAATTGCCTTGATATTCTGGACCTTTTGTTCTTCCAGAAGAATTTTGTTATTGTTTTTCTTAGCTCTATAAACTAATTTTTGGTAGTTTGATTGGTATGGCACTGAATAAGCAAAACTATTTTGAGAAGGGACACGGTCAAAGGAGAAAAAGTATAGACTAAACAGGGCAGGAAAATAGTATGAAAGGAAATACATTTAGCAATTATAACTGTGAAAAAAATTGAACAAAGTTTCTGTGATAAAGAACTCATTTTTCAAATGAGAACTGCATCAAATTTATAAAAAGTAAGAGCCATTCCACAACTGATAAATGATCAAAAGATTTGAACAGTTTTCAGATGAAGCAATCAAAGCTATTTATAGCCATATGAAAAAAAATTCTCTAAACCACTGTTGACTGGAGAGATTGTAACAGCAACCACACTGGTACACTCAGAATTGCTACTAGCACAGGTTCTTTGATCAGCTTTTCTAAAGGAAAGCAACTTTAAAGGGATCAGCAATCTTACTTTAATTAAACATATATACCATTCAGGGGAAAAGTCAGCACCCTGAACTTCAGAGAAAATACCAACAGAGATTACAAGCAGAAATTACAAGCAGAGAAAATAGCACAGATCAACAGACAGATCCAACTGTCTGGCCAAGGCAATATATACATAGTTACCAGAGAAAGAATCACCAACATCTGGATTTACAAAGGGGGTGGGGTGGGGCTCCTTAATGGCTATCCAGAGTCTCCCCTGGCCAAATCACACAAACACTCTTCCAATGAGTGAGCCTCAAAGCAAAATGCTAATCTCAGAGTATATATACACTTCTCAGAGCCAGAGGGCATCACAACCCTCTTGACCCAGTACTTAAATAGAAATTAGCAAAAGGTGTGAGCCTTCCTACAGCAAGCCTCCCCTATTCAAGTTTCCCTTAATGGGCAGAGAAGATCTTCCTAACCCATTCCATTAACATTACAGAGGTGCACATTAAAACAACTCTCATATGCTACCTCATACCTATTAGATTGCCTAATTGGACAGACAGGGAAAATGTCCAATATTTGAGGGGATGTGGGAAAAATGTGTGTAATATCAATTAATTTGGGTGTCTTTGATTGAGTCTTACTAGATGCTAAACCCCAGGCCCCAACCCCTACCTACTAGGTGCTAAGCCTATGTGGGCGTGAAGCCCTCAGGGTCCTAAGAGGAGTTGCTAAGACTAGAGCCAACAGTAGGAGCCTGAGTTCTAGTCATTCAGATGACTTTTAAAGATGGCTAAAGAGTGTATAAAAAGAGAGAACACAGCTATTTGCTTGGGGCTCTCACTCATGAACATGTGTTGATGTGGAGACTCTGGGAAGAGCTCTCCAGCTTGTAAACCCAGATATTAGGACTTTGTTAAACTCTGGTAACTATGCACTGAGATTTGAATCAGACAAGGTCTGTCTGTTGATGTTTGTAATTTGTTTGTATTTACACTGAAGTGCAGGCTGCTGGCTTTTCCCCCTGAACTAAGAGAATGTTAATTGTATGTTGGATTGAAATAAGATTGTTAACCCCATTAAGGCTACTTTCCTTAGTAAAGCAGATCAAGAGAACCTGTGTTGGCAGTTTTCTGTGTGCTGGTTGTTGGTGGGTCTTACAGCCTTACAGCAGCTGCTAGATGAATTTTGCAACAATGAGTCATTAACGTACTGTTGGTGGAGTCGTGAACTGATTCAACCATCCTTTAGAACAATTTACAACTATGCCCAAAGTGCTATAAAATCATGCATACCCTATATGCAGGACCTAGCAATACCACTACTAGGTATGCATCCAAAATGAAATTAAAAAAAAAAAGACAAGGACCTATATATAAAAAAAAATATTTATAGCAGCTCTTTTCTGGTGACAAAGAATTGGGAATTGAGGTTATGCCCATCATTTGGGGAATAGCTGAACAAATTCTGCTATATGATTGTGGTGGACTACTATTGTGCTATAAGAAATGATGAACAAGATGCTCTCAGAAAAACCTAGAAAGACTTACATGAGCTGATGCAAAGCAAAATGTATTGTAACAGCAATAATGTAAGATGATTGGCTGTGAATGACATAGCAATTAGCAATATAGTGATCCAAAGCAACTCAGAAAGACTTATGATAAAAAATGTTAGATGTTCCCAAAGAAAGGACTAATGGCGTCTGAATAGAGATTGAGGCATACTTTTTTTAACTTTACTTTTCCTTGAGGTTTTTTGTCTATATTTTCTTTCTCAACATGACTATTATGGAAATCTTTTGCATAACTACACATATATAACCTATATCTAATTGTTTTCCTTCTCAACAAGGGGGGTGGGGAGGGAGGAAGGGAGAAAATCTGGAACTCAAAGTTTTAAAAATGAATGTTAAGATTGTTTTTACATGTAATCAGGGGAAAATAAAATACCAAGTATTTAAAAAAAAACCTGCTGTCAAAATGTGAATTTCTGTTGTTATTATCATACCAATTCCCCCACAAAATGATTTTAGAAATTGATCTCCCCCAATTGGAAAATCAGCATCCCCCTGTTTATTCAAAGCCTGCATCCGTTAGGTACAATATTCATAATTATCCATGCAGTTCAGACACATTTCACTCAAACATTTAGTGGATGACAGCCCGACTGGTGCTATATTATGATGAAAATTAAATTGTTTCATGATGAGGTTCTGTATTCCAGCACTGCAAGAAACATTTGGTTGATGAGATGGCTGTCTATCTTGAAACTAATTATGAATTTATTTTGCAATAACGTTTCATCCTTTTACTCTGAGGTCAAAACATTGGATTTTCAATTAAAAGGCAAGATGCTTCTGTCTGCAATAAAATTATTCATCCAGTGAATATATATTAAGCACCTTCTGTATGCTCAGCAGAGCAAAAGGGCTCAGGCACTCTACATTCTGGTTTTGCTTTTATTAGTATTGTTATGAGAGTGAAGGAAGAATGGTACTGCTGAAAAAAAATATGCTCTGTAATATTTAGCAAAATGCAAGTATGTAGCAGGTTTTATCAGCATGAATTCAGATTTTATCCAGTTTTATTGCTGAAATGAGCAAGATACCTGTAAGACATGGGCAGATGAGGTGACTTATCAGAGGTAACACACAGGGCTTATCTTCCTACTTGAATCCCAAATCCTTCTGTCCCCCTAGCCTTTAGCAGAAGCCAATGGGACACATCGATGATTAATTTCAGGGAAAGCTTAAAAATAACCTAAATTGCTCATAAGTGGGACGGTCATGATGAAATTCTGACTTCTTGTGAAAAAGCCAATGCATTCAATGGATTTTTATTCGCATTTCAGTATTCAGAGAGGAGATAAATTTAGTCTTTGTTGTGGGCAACTGCTCATTTAGGATATGTATTACATGTTGTGAAAATCCTCATAAAAATTGTGGGAAAAAATCCCAGACTTCATTACAGCAAGCATAAAACAAGCTACTTTGCATACACACACACATATATATATATAAATATGTATATGTATAGATGCAAATGTATATAATATACACATATACAGATGTTTATATTGTATTACATACTGAAAAAGATTAGTCTGCCAAGACATTTTCACCTGTTGATTATGCTTTTCAATATTAAAATCATTTCTAAGTTTGGAATGATTTCAGTTTTCTGTTTTTCTTTCTGGTGCTCTTCAAAACTAATGCTAGTCTAATGAATTTTCTTGCATTGTGAGAGGAAAAAAATATTTCTTTCACCATTAAACCTGGCTCAGGTAAGACTAAAGTGAGGCTTATAACTAATAGCATCATCATCATCATCATCATCATCATCATCATCATCATCATCATTCTTTTTTCTTTTTTTTAATTTTTTCTTTAGCTTCTCGAGGTTATATGAGGATGTGTTGTAAGGGACAGAGAACTGGCCTCAGTGTCCAAGGAGCCCTTGTTTAAGTCTTGCCTCTGACATACATGAACTTTATGACCCTGAGCAAAGCATTTAATTCCTCAGTGTCCCCAGGTGATTCTCTAAGACCATGAAAGTTCAGGGAAGGTCCTGGTTGGCTTTGGAAGAAGGTGCTCACCTGAAGATCCTTAAGCTGATATCATAGATCTTGTCCAAAAAGAAAAATAAAAGTATAGAGTGAAAAGCCCCGAATGAATGGGTGAATGGGTAAGGGGAGATGATGATGTTCTGAGGTCCAACATTTGGAATCTCCGTTTAAGGAGTGGGCCCAGGCCATCTATTTTTTTCATTTCCTACCCAGCTGAACTCTGGACCTCTCCATTATTCCCCAACCTGGGTGCCTTCCCTATCCCACTGCATTTTTCAGCTTCCCTTTGTTTATTATCTTCACCCATTAGCTCCTTGAGGGCAAAGCCTTTCTTTTTCATATTTATACTCTGAGTCCTTAGCACAGTATGTGATACATAGTAATCTCTTAATAAATGTTTATTGATTTACTGTGCTGCTATCCCCTACCCTCCAGTCTGAATGCTGAAGCGTCCCTTGCCTTGCTCTGGTTTTTCCCTGTATCTTCTCCAGACACGGGTTTACCCATGGTCAAACTATTTCTGAGCCCCTGCTTTTAGCCTCATCCCCACCCCACTCCTGTCTTTTTGACCCAGGTGAAAAAACATATAATTGTGGCTCAGAGTATACTATTATCAGGGTCACTTGCTATGACTAAAGGGGTTTCGAAGAATTTGATAAGCCAGGCAAAGACTTTATTTGGCATGTTAATGGAAGCTTATATGGAAACGACCATGGTGCAGTGGATAGAGGTGGTCTTTTGGCAGGAATAGCTGGGTTCAAATCCTCTGACTTTTTTCTCTGACACAACTGGCTTGCAACCCTGGACAACAAGTTCCTTAATCTCTTAATGCCCCAGGGGACTCCAGTTGCCTATCTGCACCTGTGAGCCATGACAATGAAATAACAGGTCACAGAATATAAATGGAACACTTGAACGAATGGGAGGCAGGAAGCAACAAGGAAAAGGAAATCCACTCACTTACCCCAACCTTTACATTGTGCACAGGGACATAGGCCTCCAGGTAATACTTTTAAGGAAGGACAGCCCTCAATCCCCTCACAGAGCTGGGACTAAGTCTCTACAAATATAACTGGAAAGACTCTAGAGAGGGACCGACCAGGGAGGCAGACATGATAGTCTTTAGACCTTAGCGGGAATAAAGACGTGAAAGTTCCTGATGATTTAGAGGGATGCTACTCTGAGAACTGAGTATGTGGTTACACCAGAGAGGCAGCTAGATGGCACAATGGATAGAACGCCAGGACTGGAGTCAGGAAGACCTGACTTCAAATCCATCCTCAGACACAAGCTGTGGGACCCTGGGCAAGTTACATAACCTCTCTTTACCCCAGTTTCTTTAAGTGTAAATGGGGGAAATAGTAGCACCTATCTCTAAGGGTTGTGAAGACCAAGTGAAATGTTTATTAAATGTTTAGCACAGTGCCTGGCGCGTAGTAGGTATACAGAAATGCTGATTTTCTCCCAAATTCACTGGGACTCCTGCATGCTGGCTTCAGATCAGGTACATGATCAGTGCATAGAGAGTTTTATAAGGAGGGGGAGGGAAGGGCTCTGTTAAGGTAACCCTTAGTGATTTCCCGCGCCTGTGGTCACACACAAAGAAACACTAATGAGTTAGGAACCTGAAAGTTTCTATTCTGGAACAGAAGATTCTCAATATGGGGTGAAGATGTTTGGAATGGGGGTAGGATTCCAAAAAAGGGACAGGGCAGAAAGGAGGAGATGGGAAGAGGGGGTATACCCAGTGAATAAACTGTTGGAGAGAGAAAGATCAGATCTTAAAAATAAGTCCCAATGACTCTTTATTCTATAGCGTTAAATATATATATTTCTCTGGCATTTGAGGCCCCTTATAACCTGGCTATAGCCTACTTTTCTAGAATTATTACAAATTACAGCCCTCCACATACTTTATCATCACATCAAATATGCCTTCTTGCTGCTGCTAACACATGGCCTTCCACTTCCACTCTCTCTGTCTTTGCCCAGATTGTGTTCCCATTCCTAGAATCTACTGCCTTCTTGATTCCACCTCATAGAATCTCTAGTTTTCTTTGAAGGCCAACTTAAGGACCAACTCCTATATCAGTCCTTTCCTGGGCAGATATTAATGCCTCCCCAGCATACTCAAAATAACTTTGCATCCACAGGATCAAGCCTGACAATGTCTCTTTCATAGAAGGTGGCTTGTTGATTGAGTATGACACCTGTCTATAATTTATTTTTCCATTCCAAGGAGTAAAATTTTAATAGAATCAGTTTAGTAAAATCCATTTCATAGGTAGGATGCCAGTATGGAGTAAGTACCTATATCATAAATTCTTTGAAGGCAAGAACCATATCTTGTTTATTTTTCCATTACCAACAGATTCTAGCAAAGTCCCTTATATAATAAAATAGTGTCTAACTTTTTTTTTAAATAAACGCATGTATTAGTGAAATATTCACCAAAGAAAACATGCTAGTGGAGATGAAGATATAGGAGCCAAGCAGGAGTAAAAGATTTGATTGATAGATCTGAGTTATCATTGACTATGAAAATGCATTAAGCCTGGTAGGGACTAACATGACTCTATTGTATCTATTCTGGGAACTGTGTAGTTTGGCCAAAGCTAATCAGACACTGGAAACTTCCTTTACTCTGGTGTTAGATGGTTAATGATTAAGTAAATTCTGAAAAGTATTAAAATATGATTAAGACCTAGCACATTGTGTCCCCCCCACCCCAGCATAGGGGGACACTATAATTGTCCAATTTTCTCTTGGGACTTCGTTTCTTTAGTTCCTGAAACATGGGGTATCCCCAAAGTTCTTTTGTAGTTTTAATGTAGCAGAGTGTCCCAGTGTCTTCAAGCTTTAATAGCTTAAAACAACATTAAGACTTTTGGGATGCTCTGTTTTAAGAGGTTGTTGTTATTTTTTTGTCCTTTGTTTTCCAAGAGGATCAACGATAACCTGGGGAGATGCCTTGACTCATGAGTGAATTCGATTTAAGTGAGACAGTTTCAAAAAGTCATTAGCCTCACTCTCTCTTCCAGAGTCATCACAGTCTATTGGCAAGACAAAAGTCAAGAAGACCAACAATGGCCTGGGATGCAGTGGATGGATGACCTTGGCATCTTTGATATCTGACCAAGCTTTCAGGGCTCCACAGTGCCTGCTGTAATCACCTGCATGGCTGTTGGAACAAATTGTTCTCATCTGCCCATTTCACAGGGGAAATCTTAACATGCTTCGGATAGACAACCCCTAACTCACTGATGGGTTTGTGGCCAGTCAGTTACCCTCAATCTGGTTTACCCCATCTGCTGAGACAGTTTACAAGGGTGTATCCACTGTGCATGCTATGGCTTCTTGAAGCCACAGGTGAGAGCTGAGTGTTAGGTGGACACCAAAAGTACATGAGTAGCTCCCAAAAGGGCTGAGCAAGCCTTCACACCAGACATGCTTGAATGTCTCACACATCTCAGGGGGTAGAAAGACTAGCAAAGGAGAAACAGCACAGTAAGTGCTTGACAAATGCCTTTTCATTCAAATGATTTCATTCATAGTATTTAGACCTGGAAAGGATGTCAGAGATCATCTAGTTTAACCCCTTTCTTTTGCAGAAGAATACATAAAGATTCAGAGACATGCTCAAAGTCACAGATGTACTTAAGTTGTAGAACCATATTTGAACCCAGGTTTCTTCATCTGATTCTGAGCTTGGCTCCATTCATCAAAATTTTAAAGGTTGTCCATTTCAATTGTTTTGGAATTGTGTTGGGCTAAGAGGTCTGGATGTTGAAGTGATAGTGATTTATGATTTAAATATGCATGTATGGTACATATGCCATTCTCTTGCAGGAAGGCTGAAACAATCAACTAACTATATCTTGAGTGAAAGATACGATATAGAAAGCATCACAGTGTTGGAAAAGGAGGTGGACCACTGAGTAATGAGAATGAGGTAACAAATCGACTGAATGCTCAATGGATGCTTGAGTTATGAAAAGATCCAGATAAGAATCTCTATCATACTAGCTAGAATTTGTATGAAAGATTTACAGCTGCATATAGATGAGACTAATACTATATAAGAAAACTTGAAGCAGTTGGGATCTTTGACAGTGGAAAGAGTACCAAGAACTGTGAATTCTCGAATCCATCAAAGTACAAAGTGTCCCAAAAGTCTTAGTGTAGTTTAATTTGTGCAAGTTAATAGAACTAAATATTTGGGGACACTGGATATATTCACATAACATTTTATAGCTAACAAAACATTTTCTTTTCCATAGCCCTGTAGAGTTAGGATCAGATTTAGAGTTGGAAGGTCATCTAAACTTAGAGGTCATCTAATCTCCTGTCTTCATTGATCATAGAGCTGAAGCTCAGAGGAAAGAGCTGGGATTTGCTAAATACAAGGTTCTTTCCTCATATTTCCAGACTGCCTTCCAAAGTAGTTAGTAAAATTACTGATAGTTTCATTTTGCTGATGAAAAGACTAGTCTTAAAGCAGACAACTGATTTGCCCACAAGCACATACATAGTAAGGAACAGTAAGGGGACTCAAGCCCAGGTCTTTTGACTTTAGGCTTAGCACCCTTTCTTCCATTCCGTATTAGCTCTAGAAGGAGTCTTAAAGCAAAGAGGCAAATGTTGACTGTAGGAGAAGCTTCCTGGGACCTAAGAATCACTCCTAAAGAAGGAATGTCATTTGGGTTAAGTAATGTCTTTGGAGGTAGCTAGATGGCTCAGTGTCTAGAGTGCTGGGCTTGGAGTAAAAGAGACCTGAGTTCAAATCTAGCCTCAGACACTTATTAACCATATGACCCTGGGCAAGTTATTTAACCTCCACTTGCTTTAATCCACTGGAGAAGGAAATGGTAAACCACTCCATCATCTTTGCCAAGAAAATCCCTTGCACAGTATTAGTGTGCTATCGTCCAAGGAATCATGAAGAATTAGACGTAACTGTATGTCTTTACAGCTTAGATAGAACTTAAGTTTAAGCTTGGGTGGGCAAGAGATTGGGGATCCAGATTACTTGATGGACAGAAACAACACGTTTGGGTAATTCTGTTCCCAAAGTGCATGTGGGAACCTAAGTTATTTGCAAATCAAAAAGGTGTGTTTTAATATTATCATTATTTCTAGCAAACACAAGAATTGTAAAGATTCACAAAAGATAATGCTATCAATTCAATTTTGGACTTTGAGAAAAAGTTAAGTCTCCTACTGGCTCTAATTTTGCCCGAACCCTTTATAGAATGATAATAATAGGGAGTGTTTATAGGGCACTTTAAGATTTGTAAAAATTTTACAACTGTTATCTTATCTGATACTCACACAATCTTGAGAGACTGCTGCTATCATTATCCCCGATTTTACAGATGGAAACTTAGGCACAGACAGATTAGGAGATTTGCTCAGTCATACAACTTGTTAAGTGTCTGAAGTCAAATTTGCACTCAGGTCTTCCTGACTTCATGTGGAGTGCCCTTGGGAGTGCTGTGAGTGACATATTTGACATCTTGTTCTATGCCACAGGACATCCAATTTTATTGCTTTATCTTTATACTTGAGGAAACTCAAACTAAGAGACTTTGAGTGACATGCTCTGGGTCATACAACTATTAAGTATAAGAACCAGGATTGCCTTGTCCACTACACCACACAGTTCCTGTTTACTAGAAATGTCTTTCTCTTCCAACAAAAAATCTGATGTTTTCTCCTTATTTGTTTTCCCCTCTGAGATGACTTTGATATTGACTTGTGATTTCATTCTCATTAAGTTGGTGACTCTGTGGACTCTGTCTCTGGTCGCCCTTGGGATAAACATCAAAGGGCAAATGCTTGATTTCCACGTGCCAGGGTGGAGAAAATCAATTTTGATCCCTAAGGGACAGAACTACTGGTGTAGAAAGTCACCCTGTGCTCTGAGAACCTAACTACTTTGGCACTGAAATCCTGTGGAGGAGACAATCTGGGAGTGCACTGACTGGCTGGGCTCAGGAAACTGCTCTCTGGGGCTATTTAGTGATCTGATTACCTACAAGGAGATAACAGCAAAAGAGTAAATGACTTTTATTTTTTATAGCTGATAGAAGAGATTACCGTTAACGTGCTTATGCTATTTTGCCCAATGCTAATGTAAGAGTGGAGGTTTCTACTTCCACCCAAATTCATGCAATGAAAGAAGGTTCCAGCATCTGGACTGAATGAATCAATTAAAAATAAACTAGGTGTGAATAAGTCCTTAGCCAATTTGAAATGTGCATAGGGGCTTTGGATCATTGGATCAAAGAAGATGATGCACAGAAGAAATATCTTGGGATTTCTAGAAGAATTAGACCTAACTCTGGGCTTATAAATATCAGTGGCTACCCTGGCACCTACTGCCTAAAGGATAGGTATGTTACATTTCAACCCTCCCCCAAGATTTTCCAATGCCTTTATGAGGCTTGAGGGGTATCTCTGCCATTGGCTCAATCTACCATCATTGTGTTTTCTGATATAAAATGTCCCTGTACCACAGGTTCATTTAGCCATTTAACAATCAGATTAACTTTAAAAAATAATATTTACTTCAAAAGTATAGCAAGAACAATACACAAACACCTCTCCAACAACTTCTTTCTCTGGGGAGAGGAGGGTGTTTAGGTTAACAGTTTAACTCAGTTCCATAGCATGGTCCATGATATTCCAAGTCTCTTTGCTTCCCAGCACCCAGGTTTCTCAGGGATTATCTGCAGTATTGACAGCAACATCTGGCCTGGAATCCTGTCTCCAAATGTGCTGGCACTGGGTGCTCCCAGTTCAAGGGACTCCACCACCTAAACCTAAAACTGAAAAGGATTAAGCCAGTGGGACCTTAGAGTCCAAAAGTAGGGAGAGGGGGAAGGGAGCCCTTTTCCCCACTCTCAGCTTAGTCCATGGTACCTGTGCCATCTGTGAGCAGGATACACACACCTCAATGGTGCCGGAAAGAAACTATAGCAGTCTAGTAGATTTAAAGACATCAACTGTTCTAACTATGCAATCAATGGATTTGATGTCATGGTTCCCTTTGAGGACCTCCTGAATCATTTGCTGAGACATACATTAAAGATAAATTGTGCACACGGAGGAAAGGCAGCTTGAGGACCCTACAAGGGCACTGAACCTTGGAGCACAACAAAGAGCTCTACCTAAGGAGAATCTTGTGAGGACTCAGGAACAGTGAGTGGAACCTTTGGCCAATGCACCTTCTATGTTTCAGCCCATTTTTTCCCTGAGATCTTACTTGTATAAAGGGAAAAAGTGCCCCTGGTTTGGAGGGAGTTTTCTGTCACAATTGTCCTTTCTATTCCTACTTAGCCAACGCTTTTTCTAAAAGCTAATTAACTCTGGCTGATAATCAATGGGGAACACATCAGTGAGGGCTTATGAGTGACAATACAGGAAACCTAGGGTTACTCTTAGAATACTGAGGAGAATTATTAGTAATCATCCTCTGGGGAATTGGCTAAAGTGAGTGTGATTTGAAGGAGCAGACCCAGAAAGCTGCTATGTTAAAAATAAAAAGTTAAAAATTAAAACAAAACAACCAGGCCATTCTGATTTCATATATGTCATCATGGTAGTAACTGCTTTGTTCTTCTGGTTAGAATAAAAGCCTAGACCAGGGGTCAGGAGCCTGTGGCCTTGAGGCCACATGTGACCCTCTAGGTCCTCAAGTGCAGCCCTTTGACTTAATCCAAACTTCCCAGAACATGACCTAGACACTGAGGCTGTGAATTCAAACCTTTATGAATGATTTCAGTTCAAAAGCTCATAGGTATGTGTGTTGGTAATCAAAATGGGCTCCTTAGCACTTAGTTCAACAAGTGCCCTTGAAGAGTTTGGCCTTTGTTTCCTTTGATTAATTCAGTGTCTTACTAGGTGCTAAGCCCCAGGCCCAAACCCCTATTAGGTGTAAAACCTTAGTGGGTGTGGATTGGCAACTAAGGTGGGGCCCAAGGTGGGGCTAACTCCAGGGAGGGCCTAGCTTACATGTCTGGGACAGCAGAGGCTTTTAGACCACGTGGGTTTGTCTGCCTCTCTGTGACAATTCTAGGTCACGTGAAAAAGATATAAAAGCCAGGGGTTGGCTGTTTGTTCTTTGGAGCTCCTCCTTATAGCAGTGGTGGCGTGTGACTCTAGGCCAGCCCTTGTTCTGAGCTCCTGGGCTGAACCTAGATGTTGGTAACTACGAATCTGTATTTGGTCTGTCAGTCGATGTTCGTAATTTGTGTGTATTTTGTTCTGAAGTTCAGGGTCCTGGCTTTTTCCCCTGAACTAAGTGAATGCTGTCTGTATGCTGGATTAAAGTAAACTTGTCAACCCCTTTACCTTGCTTTCCTTATTAAGGCAGATCAAAAGAATCTGTGCTGTTGGCAGCTTTCTGGGTGCTGGCTGTGGGTAGATCTTATACCCCCGCAGAAGCTGCTAGCTGGATTGTTGAAACAGTATGACCTATGACCTTGGAAATCATCTAGTCTGACTCTAAATTTAAAATGAGGCCCAGAAAAAAATGTCACTTGCTCCTAATCATGTAGGTGATAAGTAACAGAGTAAGCTTCCAAACCCAGTTTCTACAACTCTTTGGAGTCTTTTGTACCATGCAGACTCTAGTGAGCTGATGACAGGTAACGTTTCAAATAGCAGTTATCCATTGGTCACAAGGGAAACCAAATCCCCAAGGAATGTATCTTCAAATCCATCCCCCACTCCTGGGCAGCAGAGTTGGGGGTGGGGGGAGGGGGGATACAGAAGTTGGAGGATTTGATCTTCTATGGATTGGTCAATAGTAACATCATAAGAGATAAGCTTTTTTATTCTAAGATGTTCTGTATTAATCATCTGTCCCTATTTTTCAGGAGAAAAGAGGTTCCAAAATGAATAAAATGAAGCCAAGAAATGTTAAAAGTTGGAATGGACTTGATAAGCAACCTCTTCTCTGCCGTATCTATTGTGACCAAAGTGCTCTGTAAACCTTACAGGCCCTCCATAAAGGTAATCTATTATTGCTTTGATACTGACTCATGATTTCGTCAATACTGGGAACTCCAGCTCCCTTTTCTGCTCTTTACTAATGCAGATCAGCAACTATTCTGAAATTTATAATCAGAGTTGTTTATAGAGACAGAGAAAGCTTAAGAGATTTTCCTGAGTTCAAACAGTCAATCAATACAGGTCTGAGTGACTACATTAAATTTAGGCTCCTTGAGAGAAGGGACTGGGTATTTGCTTTTCTTTGTATCCTCAATGCTCAGCACATTGTCTTACACATAGTAGGCAATTAATAAATCTTGATTGATTCACTGAAGTATATTTTGGATACACATTTTGTTTACTTAGAGGTTAGCCCTCAATCTATGCCAGGTGGTAGCTTAAGAAGTCAGAGCACCATAGAGTTAGAGATGAAAGGGAACTTAGAGTCTATTGTGTTAAATCCTTTCGTTTTAAATATGAGTAAAGTGAGACACAGAGAGGTTAAAGTGACTTGTCAAAGGTCACACAACTAGTAAATATTTGAGGTAACATTTGAACTCAGGTCTTCCTATTTCCTGTCTATCCCAGTATAATTTGGGGGATTTCATCATAGGCCTTAATGCACCTGTTTCAATTTGGGGGGAACCAGAGATAAAAGAAAGGAAATTGCTTGTCCAGAGTTAGAGTCAATTTGTTGCAAAAATGAAGAGTTTTTAGTAAAAATGAATATGGTAGGGGAACCATAGGTTTCTAGGGGTGGTCGAGACCCCAAAATACCAACACGCCGGGTCCTGCTGAAAGAATTCGACTCAAGACTTCTCAGCCAAGGGAAAAGACAAAGTTTATTAGGGATTCACCATAATGGGCTGTCTTAAGAAATCCCACCCTTTGTGACACCTGTTTTCACAAGCGGGCCAGATTCAATCTACTGAGCTAGGTTGAATCTGAGCTGAGCTAGATTGAACCTGAGCACCTTCATGGAGGCAAGATGGAGATTATATACACAAAGACTGTAGGAGGGATTGAGGGGTGGTCTGGGGTGACTAGAGGAGGGGTTCAGGGAGGGTCTTGAGGAGGAGTCTAAAGAGTACCAGGTGAGGTCAGAGTCCAGGAACCAAGGGAATGGGATTAAGGGTTGGAAGTAGCTGAAGGCATGGATACTGACAGTATCAAGGTTGGGAAGTAACTGAAGGCATGCATATCTATAGTAACAACAGAGGGCAAGGTTTAGGTAGAGATTTGGGCCTAATGATAATGTGAGGCTATAGTCTCTGGGGAAGGCCAGATCTAGTTGGAAGATTCAAGGACAGTTCAAGGGGGCTCCCAAAGACTGTATTCCAGATTCAAGGGGGTTCCCAGAGACTCTGCCCTCATCAGAACTAAGACTAGCATTGTAGACCCCTGGAATGGATGAAGCAAGCACTTATTAAGTACCTACTTACTATGTACCAGGCTCTAGTGTTTTACAAATATTATCACCTTTGAGCCTCATCAAAACTTTGGGAGATAGGTCCTATTATTGTCCTCATTTTATAGTTGAGGAAAAAGGTTATGGGACTCGCCAGGGTCACACAGCTAGTAAGTATATGAAGGCAAATTTGAATTCAGACCTATCCTTAGCTCCATACCTGCTCTATCTGCTGGGCCAGTTAGCTGCCTCCTGGCTCTAAAGTTCCCCTGGAAGGCCTTTGGTGACAGTTTTCTGTTAAACATTTAAAATAAAATAGCCTCATGAGGCTGGAGCTAGATCTCCTTTGAATATAACCCATGCAATCAGAAGAGGAATATTTTCTTTGAGAAAGTTACTTTTAACAGCCCTGCTGGGTGCTCATTTGTAGTCAAACAGCACGGTTTTGCCACTGCTGTTTATGACCCGTTTGGCTTGTTCCAGTCACAAAGAGGGGTTTGTTTAGGGAATTCAGCTCCCGGGCTGTGAAGCTTGCTGGGTGTGATTTGCCCAGGGGATTCCTTTGATATGTAGGCTTCAATTGTGCTAATGTCCCTATTAGTCTTGATTGTCTCTGCTGGGGGTGGTAGAGATCTTTTAGCCTTAGGGGGGAAATTTTTCCTCAGTTCCTTTTCAATTGCCCCCCACATTTTTTTTCTAAATTTTATTCTAGGATATTGATTTTCCTTCCAGATAGTTCTTCTGTTCGTGCTCCTAGGGGGTGGGAGGAAGGAGAGATTAGGGATATATTTTCATAATACAGCAAGATGGTCTTTTACGGGTGTATTTTGCTGATGGTCCTTTAGCTTTTATTGGGCATGAAGAAAGTAGCTCTCCCTTTTTTCATCCATGACATTGCTTTTCTTCCTTTCAGGGCAATTTTGAGTTTAATAAAAAGAATGGTGCTTACAAGCACATGTAAACAAAGATGTGCACACATCAGGACTCCTAGCCACACCCACACCCTCATATTCCCAAAAGAGAATCAAATGTCCATGAGGTTTAGAATGGTGGAGGGGGAGAGGAAAGAAGAGTGGGGAGAAGAATGGAAAAAGAAGAATTAACTACTAATTGGAGGAAAGTGGAGCACACAAAAAACCCTGGCATCCAGAGAATAACAGCAGCTTTCTCTATGTATAGGCATAGCCCAGAGGTCTAAAGGGAGCTGGAAAATTAGAGAAACAATGGAAGGATTGATTGGAATATAAGCATACGCTCTTCTTTTCTTAGGAGACTCCCTCTAAATGAGAATGCATTTCTTTGGAGTGGACATTACCATTGTAAGAAATGGGAGGAGGAGTTTTGTTTCCGCCGAACTAAAGGTGTGCTTCCCTGCCCTCCCCCACCCCAGCTTTAGCAGAGACCAGGCCTCAAGGTCGGTCAGGTGAGAGGTCAGAGGCTTGTAGTCATGTGCATACTTTTTGAGAAGGCAGTCTAGGGAATTAGAGAGGCCAAACCCATTTGAACCTGTTCAAGCTTATCTAGGTTCTGGTCTTGTCAAGAATCCAGGCCTACTGATTTGCATAATTTTCATATGTTAAAGAGGGAAAGTAGGGGAAGTAAAAGAATATAGTTTAATCCTAAACTAAGACAAGGAAAATCTAATTAACTTCACTTTTGCTTCCGTATCCTTATTATCCTATTTATATAAACTGTATAACCTAGGAAAACTATGTAAAAAACAAAGATTGTAAACTAACCATGACTCTAGCAGGAGTGGAGGGAGTGGTTACCCCTGCTCCTGCAGCTGTATCAGTGTGAGTGTTCCCGTGAGCACTACACCCGCTCTCTCGGGGAGCGTAATAAAATGCCTTAATCTGCCCACTCTGGTCCTGAGTTCTTTGGGTGTGAATGGGCAAATCACATGCATTTTCCTAAGTTCAAGTGAAGGGAAGCAACAGGCAGCGGAAGCTCGTCGGGCTTACTCCTGAATCTTGTCTTGGGGTGTCCTGTGATCCCCACTGCAGTATTAAGAGGGCTACCACTCTGCATTCCCTTGGGGAACCCTGTAGTCTGCACAGCCTTCTTAAAGGGACATCACTTGGGACTTCTGGCCCTGTCTCGGGAGCCTTGTGATCTTACTGCCATCCTAAGGGGCCATCGCTTGGGTCTTCCTTAGGGTCTGACCCCTAGGAGGCCCTGTGATCCCCACAGATTAAGGGATGGCTACCACTTGGTCTTCCTCTGAGAGTCCTGTGGTCTGTATAGCCTTCCCTAGGGATTATCACAGGGTTCTTCCTCAGGACTTTGGCCCTGCCTAGGAAGTCCAGTGATCCCCAAAACCACGTTTCTCACACCATGCAAAAGGAAGTCTGAGGTTGCTGAAGCAGGATTACTGGACCATTTTCTCCTTTCCTGTCTTCCTTGAGTGTTGTTTGGGCATAGTTTCAAGGTTGCTATTGTTTACCAAAATTTCTGGGATTACCCTAAAGAGGAAGATGGCAAAGACTTGGTTCAGGGATAAAAATTTCAATAATTTCAGAATCTGAATATTTACAAGCAAGAGTAATTGGATAGGAGCTAAAGGAAGTTAAACTTTATTGTCTTTGAAGAATTTGATAAGCTAATAATTAGCCTAAAGCAGATTGCAGAAAGTTGTGTAACCTATTTGGGAGGAAAACTATTTACAAACCATTCAGAACTATCTATTTGCATTCAAATTGTCATGCTAATTGTCTTTTTAATTCATTAAACTACATCCTTCAGAATAATATTAGATAATATTTTGTTAACCTAGTCAGTTTTTGTACATGCCTAAATAATAATAATTACAATAAAATAATAATTTAAGGATAACAAAGAGCTCATGTTTTATACAGACGTTATGCCATTCGATCCTTATAACAATCATTTCAGGTAGGCTATACAGATATGATTATCTTTCTTTACAGAGTAAGAAACCAAAATTCAATAGGATTCTTTAGAAATGTTTTGCAATTTAAAAATATGAATTGTTTGTCCTTTTGCTAATTTATCATAATCTTTGGAGCTTTTCTGTATTTTGATGTCAATCTGTGGCAGGTATTCAGTGCTAATTACGGGCAGGACATTGTATTAGACAAGAAAGATGATGCGAATGACATCAAAACCAGGGCACTATAATTCTTAGACTGATCAAAGCATTCAGCAGCATCATTTCCATCTGGAAGTTGGTAATAGTGATGTCACTTTTTTTTTCTAAATTTACCTTATTTTGCAATTAAATTAACAACTGAGTTGATTGGGGTAGATCTTTATTTTGTTAGTTTCTTTGTCTATGCAGTCAAACTGAGCTATGTCCAGTTATTTAAGTCAATAAAATCAAGTTAAAAACAATTAATTAGACACTGTGTCAGATAATGTACTAAGTGCTAGGGAGACAAATACAAAAAGAAAGACTGTTCCTGTCCTCAAGGAATTTATCTTCTAACCAGTTCACATATAATCCAATGATCTGATACTTTGAATGATTTCCTGTGCATAAATCCTCATCTCCCATGTTCAGCTTATAGCCTTTCCATGCTAACATGGAAATTCATAAAAGCTAACAGCTTTTATGAATTGTTTTGGCCAAAATATGTTCCTCACATGACAGCCAACCTTCATCTAATGAAGACTAGCTATTCTTCACTTCTATAGATACAATTCTTTTGATTTATTAAACCAGGGAATGCAGCAAGGGACTTGGATGCAATTACAATCTGATATGTATGTCAAAGGAAAAAAAATATTAAAACTATACTTTGTGCTTTGGGCATGAGTTTCTAGAAAGATTTTTCAATCAATTTGTTTATTCTAAATCCAAGCATTTATAGAGAAGGAGGAAAGAGAGAAGGAGGGAGGGAGGGACGGAGTGGGGGAGAGAGAGAGAAAGAGAGAGTATTCAAATTGCTTGAATCTTTTCATGTCCTCAGACATCTAACATAAGACATTTTGAAATTATAATTATAAGAATCTTGAAAAATGAAAAAAGGAAAATGTCACAATAAGATAAAAGCCATGTTGGGGTTGATATTCTATTTTATCTAAAAGAATAACGTTCACTTAATTTTGGGGGGCATACCCCTAGATATTTGTCTTTTGAAAAGCCTCCTTGCCTATGCCCCTTAAGGACTGTCTCCCAGCTTGGTCTGTCACTGGTGACCTGAAGTAATCAAAGGGGCTTCCTCCCTCTGATCAATACCACTGTCCCTTTTGGAAAAGCGAGTTTTTCTCCTTAGATAGGTCATATAATCCTTTCAGGTGATGGGGAAGACAAAGATCTTAATTAAACCTGAGATTTTTTTCAACTTACCCTAAATAAGTTTTATAAGATCTTGACCTTTTTATTACCTTTTCTAGGGGGAAGGTCTAAAAGAAAGGGAGAAAAGTCTAGACAGGACTCTAGAGAAATAAGTCTCATTCTTTTCAGTTGAATGAAAATGAGGTTTTTTAATATGTTTTGACATGGGTATCAGGCTATAGCCCAGAAGGTAGTGTCCAGAATGAGTTTTTTGAAGATGGCAGATGGTGATGAAGGGATTGAAGGAAGGTTCCATATTAAATAGTTTCTAGTAGAAGCACATGCTTCTTTTTACCTTTCTACAGAGAAGCAGAGATGCACAATCAGCTTGGCCAGAGGGTAGAAATCAGGAATAATGGACAGAAATTGCAGTGAAGAATATTTTTGGTTTCATATATGAAAAGCTAAAATAACAATTAGCACTTAAGGCCATCTAAAAATGGAATGGACTGACTTGGGAACCAAAGAGGCCATGAGTTACATATGACATATTGGTCCCATTGATCTGTGAATTCCTTGAGGGCAGAGACTGTCTTTTGTGATTCTTTGTCTCCCCAGCTCTTAACATGATGACCAATACACAGTACATATTCAATAAACATTTACTGACTGATTGATTGCCTTCCAATTGAGACTGGATGGAGATACTCTTTGGTGATATTGTAGAGGATTTCTGTTCTGATATGGTTCTCTATAAATCTGTGACTTTTTTAAATTTGTAGATGAAAAATGGAAAAAAAAATAATCATCCAAGTGTCTCATCTACATGTAACAACAAGTCTCACTGGTCAGTAGAACTGGGATACGATCTCTTGGTAAGGGACCCCAGTTCTGGGCTGGCATCAGTAATCCTGACAGCACACTGTATAGAGTGCTAGGCCTAGAGTCAGAAAGGACTGACCTCAAATCTGCCCACCACACTAACTAGCTACGTGACCCTGGACCTCTGTATGCCTCAGTTTCCTTAACTGTGAAATGGGGATAATAATAGCACCTACTTTGTAGGGTTGTTATGAGGATCAAATGCTGAACTTGTAAAGCCCTTAGCACAGTTCCTGGCAATTTCCTTCCTTTGTGGGGGATCCTAGTCCCAAAAGAGAGGTGTAAGATTCATTCTCAGTGCTTCTAGTTCTTTATATCCCCCACTCCAAAACCCCAGGAAAAATACTATATAAAGTTATTTAATGTGCAATGTAGAGGAAATATAGGACAGCAATTTATTTTCTCCACACAAAAGAAATGCTTAAAATCATAAAATGCAGAAGAATCATAAATGGGAATTGGCAAAGACTTAAAACATGATACGCTAACCTATAACTCATTATATTTTCCTAGGTGGTTGATTCTTAAAACTCAAAACATGAGACATTTCTGTCAGACTGCTAAACAACTATTTCACCTTCAGCTTCCACTATCTGAATACATCAGCCAGGGCCTGTGTCTCCTGGCAGACCAGGGAAGGGCTTAGGCTCATCATGCCAAGAAGAAACAGAAGAGGAAGCAAAGGACCCAAGGTCCAGTCTAGAGCTTGCTTAGGCAGTATATGTGTTCATGCTCAAGCAGCTGCCATGGCTTCTGGGGATAGGGGGATGGAACAAACCCCCTGCCTCATCTTCACAGAAAGTCCAAGGAAGAGTTCTCAGAGTCCCAGCATGTTCAGATTGAGGAACAATGCTAGAAAGGGAAGTAGCTACTTTTAAGGTGGGCCATTCTTCCTGGCTAAGTGGTCAGTGTCTTATTCAATAATCTGTAATGGAGAGAGAGTGAGGAGAGAGACCAAGGAATAATAAGCGCATTGCTTTTTCATCTCAAAGCGCAAGTCCAACTGTGTTGAGTATAAGACTCTCTAGAAGTGGTCAGGGAGCACAGTGCAGTTCTATGAATGCTTCGTGGGGTGACTCCAGTGGGCCCATGTCCACATATACTCCATGAGGTAAGTACCTTACAAGTATCCAGCTATTTGGAAACATCTGAATGATGGAGATGGGGGGGTAATAAAATTAAAGTAAAAAAATAATTTATTGGACTGAATACTGAAAACCCTTTAAGAATTTTTTTTAAGTTATCTATATCCTACTTTATAGGCAGCAAGATGGCATAGTAGATAGCATATTGAGACTCTGAGTGAGGTAGGGCTGAGTTCAATTCTTGTCTCCACTTCTTACTAGCTGGGCAAATCACTTAACTTTAGTTAGCCTTAGTTTATTCATCTTAAAAATTTGGATAATTACAATATACATCTACCACAGTTGCTGGGATCAAATGAGCAAAACGCCTTGCAAAACCTTAAAGTGCCAGATAAATGTAAGTTATCATCATCATCATCATCATCATCATTGATCCTATGGGGGCTATAGACCTCATCTCTTTCAGGCACCATAATAGATTTTTAAAGCACATAGAAAGGTAATATGGAGTGGAGGGTGGCCAAATGGTTAGAGTGCTGAGACTGGAGTCAGGAAGACTCATCTTCATGACTTCAAATCTGGCTTCAGAAACTTACTAGCTGTGTGACCCTAGGCACATCACTTAACTCTGTTGGCCTTAGTTTCTTTATCTGTAAAAGGAGTTGAAGGAAGTGGCAGACCACTCTAATATCTTTGCCAAGGAAATGCCAAATGGGGTCACAAAAAATCAGACATGAACAATAGCAGCAGCAAGGAAGTAAGAGAAGTCAGATCATTCTGTTCACATGGCTTGGTTCACCATGCTACTAGCAAAACATCATTCATATACTTCCAGCTCCAATTTCTCTGAACTCCAGGAAGTCTGCCATTCCTGTGGGGACTTCAGTCTTCACTTTTAGAAACACTGGCATAATGGCCACGCTGAGCCCCTCTTCTTGCAAAGATCTGTTCTTTCAAATCCTAAGCATTTTAAGGAAAGAAAGTGTTGTAAAAACTCTCATATTTGGAGCGAGAGGTTGAGACGGAGGTGAAGACACAAAGGTTTCTCTGCCCTCTGAGGTACATTGAAAGGCCCAGCCTGACTCAGAACACTGTACAACAAAGGGTGGGGACATAAGCCCCCAAAGTGTTCCTCTATTGAAACAATGATGGTGGAAAAGCTGTAGCAGTAAAGCAAGCTCTTTGGTTAGTCCCATGTTCAGGCTATTCGTGTCCACAACAGCTGCCAGGTGGTTTGCAAAAATTTGGCATGGGTAAGCAGCTCCACATCTCCATACACCTGGACTAGATTCCAGCAATGGTTAAAAACTTTTTTTGAAACATAAATGGCTATACTCCTGAGCTCTAAACTACCCTGGCACTTCCAGCTGTTTTCTGGCTTCTGAATTTCTTGGCTGATGCTCACACATGTTCTGCTCACATTCTTAATTTGTGTCCATATGACTTGGTGGCCCAATGCCCACACAGAAATTAGTCAGCCCCTTTGTCGGGAGACAGGTGCCAAATCCCTGTATGTAGATAGGTAATGGATGACTTCAATACAGAGTCATATGGTCCTGTTAACTTTAGGTTGTACCTGAAGGGCCAGGGAAGTAGCAAGTTAAAGGTCTGGAGTATCAGTTCCCCAATATTTCTTCAAGGATATGTTATACTACCAATTCTAAAGGTGAATCCCTTTCCTTTTGTTCATCTTGATAACTGAAGACTATTATTTGGAGGAGTGTGTGTATGTATGTTTATGTAGATGTGTGTGCATGTATTTGAAGGGGGAATTTCACTGGGACCTTGAAATTGAATGCTATGCTCATCAAAACAACTGTGAAGTTACACTATCACTGTGCAGCTGGTACACTGAAAACAGCCCCAAGCATAGCTAAGTATGCAGTAAATACAGAGTTACTATCTCTTGAGAACAATTTATCATTAATAAGTGATTAAAAAACACCCAACAGAGGATGGGAAAGAATGTGAGAGTATAAGAGGCACTCAAAGATACTTTTTTCCTTCATTCTTCCAAAAGCCAGATTTCTTTTCCTTATGTGATCTGGAGTATTTAGGAAAGGACTTGTAGCTAAGAATTACAAGTCTATTGTCCAAGTCTTAGAATGCATTTCCAAGAATATATATGAATATATATATGCATATATACACATATATTGTATATGTATATAATATATATGTATGTATGTGTATATATATATGTGTGTGTGTATATATATATTTTCCCCGAGTTAAGCCAAGGCATGGTTCAACTCATATAATATTTCCATGATCAGAATATATTTGAAGGCAATCACTAATGTCTTTTTCATTTAAGGGAAGGATTTAATATAATGGTCTTTTAAGTTGGGAAGCTATTATAGAACACTATGTATCATAATAATGGGAAATGATGATTAGGAGAAATATTCTATAAATTAGAATGGAAATGGAGACTGCATTCTTCATCTCAGAACACAGGGATGAAATAAGAGAAGAGCTAGAACTGATATTTCCATTTTGGATTTTGGTTGAGAGGATTACCATTTGGAATCATCCCAGAATCAATCAGTCTCAAAGTTGGAAGGAGCCACACAGGCTATCTTGTCTGACTTATTCCTAAATAGGGATCCCCCGAATAGCATCTCTAATGTAACCAGAACCCCAAAGGCCATTGGTATAGGACTTTCTCCTCATTGGTGGAGATTAATGCCCTTCCCCTGCATAAGGGTTGGGCAGAGTCAGCAAGAGAAAGAAAGAAAAGAGACCTGGTCTCTTCAGTCTCTTAGGGTATTCTAGACAGCTTTGGCCTTGCCCCTTATGCAGGGATGGGGCATCAATTTCAACCAGTGAGGAGAGAGTGTCATACCAGTGGGCTTTGGGGCTCAGTGTACTAACAAGAGGTCATCCAGTCTCAACTTGAAGATCTCTTGTGAAGATTTTCTCAGTCTTCTCCATTCCATTTTGGACAGTTGTCATTTTAGGAAGCTTTCCTTTACTTACATTGAACCAAAACCTGCCTTTATGTAATTTCCACTCTACCTATAGTTCAATCTCTTGGGCATAGTTCAAAAAAGAGTCAGATTCTAGGTGGTATAATGAATAGAGAGCCAAGACCTGGAATCAGAAAGACCTAAGTTTAAATCTGCTCACAGATACCAACTGTGTGACCTAGGCAAGTCACTTAGCCTTTCTCTACTTCAGATGGGTTTCCTCATCTGTAAAATGGAGATAATAATGGTACCTACCTCCCAGGGTTTCTGTGAGGAGCAAATGACATTATGAGATAATATGTATAAAGTGCTTTGTAGACATTAAAATAGTAGATGAATTCTAACTACTATTATTGTGATTATCACCCATGATAGTACCTCAAACACTTGAAAACCGACTATACAATCACAGTTACCTCTAAGTCTTTTCTTTTTTCTTCTCGGTTTAGAAATCCCAGTTCCTTAAGCCAGTGTCCATGTAACATGGTTTCTAGTCCCCATAATATCCTAGCCAGTAACATTTGGGAGGATTGTTCTATCTCCCCTTCTGAAAATGTGATACCCCATTATAAACATGTGTAGTCATGGACAGATGATTGGACTTGGAATCAGCGTCTCTAGGTTTAAATTCTAGATCCACTGCTTACTACGTATTTGAATTTAGGCATCACTTAATGAAATTCAATAAGAACTTATTATAGACAGTGAGGTAGGGATATAGATAAAAATTAGTCACTTTCCTCAAGGAGCCTGCATTTCACTAGAATGACTACACCATCTCCAGACCTCAGTTTAATCATCTGTAAAATCATATGGTTGAACTAACCTTCTTCAAACTCTAAAATCCAGTTAGAGATATTCTACCCCATTGTTCCAAATGGGCTCTTACCTAGTCTGTATAGATAGAGATGATAAGTTTCCTCTGGTTTTCTTTCAGGCTTTGGATTCCTTCCATTAGCTGTAGGGATTGGACCTATGGTTTCATCGGGGAACCCCCAGGTAAGGAGATCGCCTCTATCAGTGTAATTTGACCATCTCATATTTAAGAGCAGCATAGAGCTATCTGAATTTCAATGACTCGCCCAGGGTCACACAATATGTATGTCAGAAGTGTGCCTGGAACCCAGATCTTCCTGGCTTTAAGGCTCACACCTTTTCTACTACTTCATACTTCTTTCTTCTCTTGGGATAGTAAATAATCTATGTTGCAAGTAAAGGACAGTATTTTTCAAAAACTGATTTCTGTGAAAATTGGCCATGACTTGAATCTGAAGATGAGTTGTCAAAAAGATTACTTTGATTTAAAGCCATGACCATCTATCACCTTATATTGTATTGTCAGTTTCCCCACAGAGAGCCCAGCTGACGGTTCGCGTATACACTGAATACATCCTAAGCATAAAACAGCATCCTGATGTTTTTCACTTTCCTTTTTACTTTTTAAAGGTAAGGTCAGACATGGTGGAGTGAAGAGAATGCATTGCTGGATTGTGTGGATAATGAGGTTGAGGGTAGGAGGTGCACACCAAATGCCTGAGCTGTTACATTATGAACTCTTTGAGGACAGGGACTTCTATTCACCTTTCCTTGTATTCCCAACACTTAGCACAATGCCTTGCTTATAGCTGGTGTTTAATAAATGCTTATTGACATTTACTGAACCCATGGATGGATCTGGGTGAAATTTTTTTCTACACATGAAGTGTATAAAATCCACAGTAAGTTAATGGTCCTGAAAAAGTTATGAATAATAACATGCTGTTAGCTATAGTTTTGGGAGTACATAGCTGGTCTTTGTTTTTAGTCATTTCAAACTCTTCAAGCTGATCCCATTTGGGGTTTTGTAGGCAAAAATACTGAAGTGGTCTGACATTTCCTTCTCCAGCTCATTTTACAGATGAAGAAACTGAGGCAAACAGGATTGCTCAGGATCATACAGCAAGTCAATATTTGAGGCCAGACTTGAACTCACAAAGATGGAAGCCTTCTTGACTCTAGGTCTGGCACTCTATTCACTATGCCGCCTGGCTGCCCAATACAATTGGTGAACCTCTAGACATAGGCATAATTGTGGCCATATTGTTGCAGTCATAAGAGGCTTTGGACATGATTTAGATCACCTGTGTACCTATCTATCGCACAGTCCTATTTTAATTTGCTTTTTAGTTGTTTTATAGTCATGTCTGACCCCCTGTCATGACCCCATCTGGGGTTTTCTTAGCAAAGATACTGGAATGGTTTGCCAATTCCTTTTTCAACTCATTTTACAGGTAAGGAAACCAAGGCAAATAGGGTAAAGTGACTTGTCCAGGGTCACAAACTTAGTAAATGTCTGAGTCCAGATTTGAACTCAAGTTTTCCTTACTGTAGGCCTGGCACTTTACCCACTACACCAGCTAGCTGTCTCCTATTCTAACAGAGTAGACCTTGTTGTAAGAACATCAGATAGGCTTGTTTAGCTGGATCAAATGTTCAAGAATGGTAATAATGTGTAATAAATCTGGCAAGATAAGTAGGAGCTAAAAACAGAAGAGTTTTCAAAGCTAAATGAAGGAGGGTTTTGTTGTTTTTGTTGTTTATCTAAGAGAAAATAAAGTCACTGGAGTTGTTTATGGGAGGGAGTGACACCTTCAGACTTGAGACTTAGGAAAATCAGTTTGACAGCTGTTTTAGCTGGATTGGAGAAGGAAGAGACCTGAGGCAAGGAGGTCAATTAGGAGAGTAAGGTTAGTTTGGTCAAAATATTCGGTGGGTTTGAGTGAATATAAGTGAACATAAGACGATGTTACTAACAAATAGATAGACTAATAAAATCCTAATAAATTTTGTCAGTGATTGATTTGAGACTTGCACCATATAAATGTAATCTAAAAAACAATAATGAAATGCTGTATAAGTTGAGGAAAGGTGATTGCCTCTCTGTGCTTAGAGGACCTTTTAACGAAGTGTGCATAAACTATAGGGATGATAAAATTATTCTTAAAATTCAGATTGGGAGGAAGGGAGGAAGAAGCATATATTAAATCCCCACTTTGTGCCAGGCATTAGGCTAAGTACTTTATAAACCTTATCACGTTTGATTCTCACAAGAACTCTATTAGGTGGGTGGCATTATAAGCACCTCCATTTTGCAGTTGAAGAAACTGAGGCAGAAAGAGGTTATGTGCCTCTGCACAAGGTCACAGAAGTAGTAAGTGTCTGAGTCTGGATATGTGCTCTATCCATTGTCCCTTCTAGATATATGAACGGTTAATTCTGCTAAAATCCTACTCAGTTTCTTCACCGTGATACGGAGGTTACTCTGGGTTCCCACAGGCTATGTTGAAGGATCTAAGACCCAACAGGTTCTGTTGAATTGGTAAAGGGATTTTGGTTATCTCCCCTGTAGTATACTTGCTTTCAGTTCTGGAACTCCACCCTGGGATCCATGCTGTTCTGACTGGTGAACACAACACATGGTCCACTGTATTTTAGTGACTCTGCTTTAAATTCTATCCCGCCCATTTTCAGCTAGGGCAGCTAGTTGACTCAGTGGATAGAGCACTGGACCTGGAGTCAGGAAGACCAGAGTTTGCATTTGAACTTAGGCACTTACTAGCCATGTGATTCTGGGCAAGTCACTTTACCATTGTTTGCTTCAGTTTTCTCATCTATAAAATGAGCTGGAGAAGAAAATGGCAAAGCACCCCAATATCTTTGCTAAGGAAACCCCAAATGGGTCATGAAAAGTCAGAGATGACTGAAAAACATCAAAGCCATTTTCTTGATTTCTTCTACTCGCTGCAATGGGTGCTACCACCTCCCTTGCCTATCCTTTCCTGCTCTGGAATATAGTCAAATCAACCTTTTCACAGTTACTGGAAAAGGTGTAATAATCATTTCTTATATGGTTCTGTATACCTGCAGCTTCCCCTTCCTGATCACTATTCCTTAAAAGGTTGTATTCTTTTTTACAATTAGAATATAAAGGATTATCTCACTTTTGCATATGCAGCTTTTAATGCTTAATACAATGCTTGGCAAATAGTAAGCACTTAAAGAATTTTTCCTTTCTTCCTTCCTTCCTTCCTTCCTTCCTTTCCTTCCTCCCTTCCTTTCCTTCCTTTCCTCCTTCCCTCCTTTCTTCCTTCTTTCCTTCCTGCCTCCCTCCCCTCCCTCTTTCCCTCGTTCTCTCCTTCCTTCCTTCCTTCACTCCCTCCTTCCTTCCTCCCTCCCTCCCTCCTTCTTTTCCTTCCTTCCATTTCCTTTTCCTAGCTCAAATGATAACAATATAAATTTCCAAGGGCAATTACTTCAGTAGATCAATATGTGCTTCAGTGTTCATGCTGCTCCAGTTCCACTGCTGTTTCCTTCAGCTTCTCTCTGAATCATTTCTCTTAGTCATTTCTGTCCTTCCACCTGGTACAGGTTGGGGAAAGAGCTAAATGTTAAGGAGTTTGTTTGTTTGGTTATCTCTCCCCTTGAGTTTGCTTTGGATTATGATTAATTGAACTTCCTGGGCTAATTTGTTGTCTAATATTCTTATGCAAAACTGTAAATGCCATATTAAACTTAACTAGGAGAGGCAGGGGGTTATCTTCCCGCAAGCCCAAAGATATATGAACTATGCAAATGAGCACTGGTGTTAACACTGCCATGTTTGTCTTCCCAGCATCCTAACCACTGTTTTCCCTGCAGGATAACTTGAGCTAATCTAGTAATTAGTAGTAGGAAGCTTGCAAATCCGCAAGCTAATTTACAAATAAGAAGACTATGTTTAAAATGACATTAGCAGCTCACAGCTCAATGCTAGGGCCACACATAGAAGCTAAACTCTCCTAGCCAGATTCCCCTGCGGTGCTTAGAAAATCAAAAGGGCATTAGGGTCTGTCTTAGAACAAGAAACTTGAAGGGATAGAAAGATAAAGCTGAAAACTTTCTCCTTACCCTGACCCAAGTCTAGATAAGCTAGAATTGCAGAGATAGTGGATGATATCTATAATCAGATTCCAAAAACACTGGACCCTTGAATAATGTTATTCGCCAGAGAATTTCATATTAGACTTGCTTCTGTAGGTTACAAATTATAGCTCCTTATTACATGTATTCATGGAATCATAGAATTCCAGAGCTGGAAGAAAACTCAGAGCTCATCTGGACCAATTATTACACAAAGCATGTATCTTGGCCAGGTTGCACCAGATGAAGCATCACCTAGCCATCACTTGAAAACTTCTAGTAATAGAGAAATCTCAATCTCCTTAGGAAATTCATTCTACTTTTAGGTAGCTGCTAGGTGTTGCAGTGGTTAGAGTACTGGGCCTGGAGTCAGGAAGACAAAAGGAGTTCAAATATGGCCAAAGACTATGTGTGACTTAGTTGTGTGGCCCTGGGCAAGTCACTTAACACTGTTTGCCTCACTTTCCTCATATGTAAAATGAGAGGAGAAGGAAATGGCAAACCACTCCAGCATCTCTGTCAAGACCCAAAGGGGTCATGAAGAGTCAGACATGACTGAACAACAACAAAAAATTTTTTGGAAGTTTTTTTTTCTTCCCCTAACATTAAATTTAAAAATGCCTCCTATAGATTCTTTCTGCCCATTAATCTTATGTTGACCTCCAGGAACAACAAACAACAACAAATATTTAGCACCTTCAGATAACTAACATTATCATCTTCCCCCAAGTCTTCCATTTTTCATGTTAAACCTTGACAATTCCTTTGTCTGATCCTAGTATGACACGTTTTTAAGTTCCTTTACTACACTGGTCATGCACCTGTGAACAGATTACAACTTGTTAAAGTTGCTCCTAAAAGGAGGTACCTTGCCCATGGTTTGACTGAACAGTTTTTCCTGAGAAAACGTATAGCACAGTCATTCCCTCAAAAGAAATTGACCTCTCAGTTCACGCAGGAAAATCCAAGTGGGTGAAGAATACCTATTGCACAGATAATTACAAAGGGCTAGATGAGCAGCCCATTGAACTAGACCATGTTAGGCACTATAAATGGATAGAGATCTTGGTCAAAAATTGAATAGGAGAAGCAAAGGAGGGTGGATTACATTTGAGAAACTATACTATACTGTACTCAGTGATCCCAAAGTACTCCATGACAAGAATCTCTCTCTCTCTCTCTCTCTCTCTCTCTCTCTCTCTCTCTCTCCAATATGTTTTTATTAATGCTTTCTGACTGAAAAATTATAGAACATAATGATCTCTGAAGAATTAAATTTGTGGTGACTCAAAGGATATTGGGGAGATTCAGCATGGGTTTAAGGAGATTGTAGCACATTTCCAAAGATGACTTTCCCCAAAAAGTTGTATAAATGACTTTATCAAGGAAATGAATGACTGGAAAAGCAGCTGGGACAGTTTTAATGAAAGCAATGGGATAGTAGACAGTTAGCTAAAACTCTATGGCTACTAAAAAAAATGTTAAAAGACTTATAAGAAGGCCTTTGGTGCATTGAATGGATATTCTCTGGATGATTTTCACAGGATGAGAAGACATGGTTAAGTTATTATTTATACTATTGGAAGAACACATATCAGTGAGATCATAGTTCTGTTAAAGTATCAGATTAGTGACATAATAACAAATAATATAGATAAATACATAAATATATATAATCTATATATGATATAGATAAATATATAAATAATCTGTAATTGCATCATATATTGTTTATATAATATATTAATAAATATAAATCATAATATAAATAATATAATAGATATAAATAATATAGATAAATATATAAATAAGCAATGAAAGAAAATGTAGTTAGTCAGGCAGAACTTATTTATCAACAAGGTGGGACAGTGGTTAGAATGTTGGAACTGGAGCCAGGAAGACTAGAGTTCAAATCTAGCTTCAGTCACTTATTGTGTGACCCTCTGCAAGTTAACTTGTTTTCCTCAGTTTCCTCATCTATAAAATGGGGGTAAAAATAGCACATACCACTCAGGGTTATTGTGAAGATACTATCTGAAAACTGTTTTACAAAGCTTAAAGTACTATATAATAATAACCATAATAATAGTTATTATTATTATATCCATACTGGTACAGCATGATCACTCTATCCCTTTTTGATTCAAATTAGCCAATATTGTAGTTGTTTTTGACATCTCCTAGCAGATTACCTACCAGATTAAAAAAAAGGGCTCATCAAAAAGAGGGCTCCACAATGTTTTATGCTACATAAAAATATTGACCTTATTTGGTAGGGAGTGAAAAAAGGATTTGCTTAAAGATCCAACTTTGCCATTGTAATAAGTTGGTGTGTAATAATAGACCCAGAAATTAAAGCATTAAAAGTTTTCCAAAGAAGTTAAAGGATTTAACATCCATGCCCAATTCTTCACTCTGGTTAAAAAAATACTACCTGACTAACTCCATTTTCTATCTCCCATGAACAAGTTTTCCCACTCCTCACTCTCCAATTTAGAATGCTTTCCTTTTTCTTTGGCAACTCATGTCTCTCTCTTCAGTCAAAACTCTGTTCAACTCTTACCTTCATGAATGTTTCCAGAACTGTTTATTTTATCACAGCATTCAACTTTTGCTATGGACTACAACTCCGCCTTGGTAGAGCTCTTTATGTATGCAAAATATTTGTTGAAATAACCTATGCTTCCCTATCAACCACAGTGGTACCTGTCAGACCACAATTTGTTAGAACTCTTTTGCTGCTTTTGCACCTAAGTCAAGCCCAATAACCATGGGTGTCTCCCAAGGATCTCTTGTGGGGCATCTTCTCTTCTCCTTCTATACTATTTATCTTGATGGTTTCATTAATTGAGCAATTATCTTCTCTATGCAGATGATTCTCACATTTATTTGTCCATCTCTAACCTCTCTGCTGACTTCATGCCTCTACTTTCCAATTGCCTGTTGAATATCTTGAATCGTATGTCTTTTAGACATCTTAAAGTCAACAGGTCTAAAACTGAACTAGTTATAGTCTCCCTCCCTCCCCGCTCCCAAGCTTTTCACTCTCCCTGACTTTCTTATTATAATAAAATGCTCTACCTTCTCCTAGTCATACAGGTTTGCAACCTAGGTGTCATTCTTGATTGCTCACTCTTTGACCTTCCGTACACAATCTATTGTCAAGTCATGTTGCTTTTACCTTCATGACATCTGTTATATATGCCTTCTTTTCTCAGCTGCTACTATTGCCATTGTGGTGCAGGCCCTTGTCACTTCAGGCCTGGACTTTTGCAATAGCTTTCTGATTGGTCTCTTCCTTAATTCTCTTCCCACTCTAGATCATCTTTCATTCAGCTGTCGAAGTGATCTTCCTAAAGCATAGGTTTGACCATGTCACCCCAATACGCATACACACTCAGAGAACTTCAGTGGTTCCCTCTTACTTCTAGGATGAAATATACAATCCTCTGTTTGGCTTTAAAAAAAAACTTTTCATGCTCTGGCTCCTTTCTACTCCTCCTCATGCCTTACTTGCCTTTATATACTCTGAGATCCAGTGACACTGTCCTTTTTGCTGTTTTTCAAACAACACACTCTAGGTTCTCACACAATGCAATGTTACCACCCATCCCTCATGACTGGAATTCTTCTCATCACCATTTCTGGGCTTCCCTGGCTTTTTCAGGTTTCAACTAAAATCTCACTTTCTCCCAGAAGTCCTTCCTGATCTTTCCTCATGATGGGGCCTTCTCTCTAGGATTAGCTCCAATTTATCCTGGATGTATCTTGCTTGTATGTAGTTGTTTGCAAGTTGTCTTGCAAAGATACTAGATTGTGAGCTCCTTGAGAGCAAGTACCATTTTTTTGTTGTTTTGTTTTTGCCTTTTTTTAATCTCCATCACTTAACACAGTTCCTGGCCCATGGTAAGTTTTTTAACAAGTGCTTGTTGACTGACTGATTGAAAGAATAAAATGATTTTATTTAATATTTATGTATTCCATTAGTAAGAATTCTGAACAGGAGCTAAAGAAGTAGTTTTGTGATGATAATTCCTATTTTTTATCATGGGAGAAAATAAGGAAAGGAAGTGGGGTATAGTAGAAAGAACACTGAACTTGGAGTGAAAAGATGCCAATTTCAGTTCAAGCCCTGCCAATTATTTGTTGTGTCATCTTAGGAAAGTCATTTGGCCTCTCTAAGCCTCAATCAACTTTCTCATCTGGGAGTCAGTAAAACAGCAATAAAAGGTATGCCAATTGGTTGATGAGAGAATGAAAAGAGAAAACGCATGTTAACAGCTTTGTAATAGGTAAATTACCTTACATGTCAGATATTAAGTGTGCAGAGAACATTTATGGTGGACTTGTGAATTGATCCATCTGTTTTGGAAGCTGTGCAAGAAAAGTCACTAAATGCCCAAACTTTTTGAACCTGTGATTCTGCTACTAGGCATCAACACTAAGGAGATTGAAGATGGAAATAAAAGTCCTATAGATATTGAAATATTCATAGCAGCACATTTCTCTGATGCTCCCCTCGAGATAGCCTGGAAATAATGTGGTTGCCCAGTAGTTGAGGAATGTCTGAAAAATTTACAACTTTTAAAATGTCAAGTGTAAAGAATTTCAAGAAACATAGAAAGACTTGTATGAACTGATGCAGAGTGGTGTAAGGTAAACAGCAATAACTATATTTATAGCAACATAACTGAAACTGAAACTAACAGTTGATCTGATTAATGAGTACACTTGGCCCCCAAAACTGCTGAGGAAAAAAAAAGCAAATGAGGTACTATGGATGTGGAATGTTGTATGTGCTATTATGCTTAGCTGTTGTGTCAGTTTTACTTATTTTTCTATTATAAAGGAGGGTTCAATTGTGAAAGGGATGGCGCTGGGGCATAAAATATAGTGTAAAAGTAGAAAACATCACTGTTTTTAAGAGTAAAGAGAAAGCAAAACAAGTCCTCTTCCCAAGTGTGTCAATAGCAGTCTCAGAAGGTTCTGAATATTTACCCAAGATCCTGCTATCTAGAGAAAACTCCCTGTAGTGAATTGTAAGGACAAACCAATAGTTGTGACAAAGCTTCTTTGTCTGGTGAGGAATACATCCATTGACTGTGTATTGATTTAATGAGCAGGTCAGTTTACCACTCTCCTAAGGATGCCAATGAAGATTAGTACAGAAATTAATCTGGACAGCTGAAGTTCAGAAAAAAGAGGCAGATTACAGCCCAAGAAACAAATAAAAAGTGATATCTAAAGGATGGACCAGTGAGAAATCCATCAACTTATAAACAGAACTTAATGGCTAGGATGCTGCCTGCCTGCTTCAGCAGTTCAACAGTGAGACAAGAAGGGTTATAGGGTCAATCTGGAGTTATTTCCAAGATTATCACAATAGTATTTTAAAGTTAACTACAGCGGTATTCAACTGAAATTGATGGAAGCCCAAATCTCAACACCTGCACTCCATGTGTCCTTGTGTTATCCTATAAGAAGTATATAAATGATTTGATTGAAAATCTGGCATCTGACTCACTTGGGCCAAATGATACAAGGCATTTCCGAGTACCACGCTTTAAGAGAGACATTAATAAGCCAGTGTGTATTCTACAGAATGGTGCATATTATAGTGACAGTCTGGAAACCGTGTGATACTAGGAATGGTTGGAGGCATTATAAATGTTTAGCTAGAGATATAAGAAGACACCATAGGCAATGATTACTGTCTCTAAATACCTTAAGGATTAACATGGCAGACGGACTAGAGTTATTTTGTGTATTCCAAAGAGTAGAGACAGGATCAATAGATGTAAGACAGAAGATTGACATCTTAAAGGTTGTAGACAGAGTTGGAAAACCTGGGTTTCAGTCTTTGCTTTGCAATTGATAATGTCTGACATTGGGTACTTTCCTTCATCTCTCTGAATCTGTTACCTCACTTGTAAAATGAGCTACACTGGACTGGCTGATCAGTAAGGTCCTCTCTATTTCTAAGTGTTATGGGTCTCTGATTTCTAATGAAGAAATTTCTAGATCTGCCCCAAAATGTCATGGGCTGTTTTTGGAGGTGGTAAGTGTCCTATCATTATAACAGCAAAGGATGGATGACTATCTATTAGGGATATGGTGGGGAAGATTCACATATTGGATACCTGTTTGAAATAAATAATTGTTAAGAACCATTTGAAATCTATGAATCCATGTTTCTGGGCCTCATTTTTCCCCAACCCCATTATTATTTCCAGGGCTACCATAGCCTGTGATTTCTTTCCTCAGATTCAAAAGGTGATCAGTTAATGAGACATAAAAAGACTTGATTTTGCCCAATGATAAGCAAATCTATCTTCCAATTAACCTGAAATCTTCCACTATCAACCTCCCACTGGACATCAAAGTGGAAAATGCTTTCAGCAAAATAGTCATCAACAGATTTCTCTTTCAAAGATAATTCTTATTAATTTATTTTTACTCTTAGATCTGGAAAAAAGGCCCCTACATTAAAACAAGTATGTAGGCACATTAAGTGAATGTTAAGGAATATGGATGGGTTGACTGGGGAGCAGATGTCTCTTTAGCTTAGCTAATCATGTAGGTGCTTGCCTGTGCTACCATTGTCAGATTTATTGCCTGTTTGACTGAATTCCTCTATTTAGCCACAGAGTAAATTGAAAAGACATGCATCAGATGCTGCTGGTCTTCTTGTCATCAATCCCAATCGGGTGAAGACTCACATCCTCTAAAGAGAAGACATGTAGATGGTCCACTGATCACAAAGAAGTTGCCATTCTGGGTATATTTACTACTTACTTTTGTGCACTTGAATACCTATTGTACCTTTTCTACTTTTCCAAAGGTGGATGACAGGAGACTCAGGAGACTATCCTTTTACTTCAGAATCATGGTCATTTTTCCTCAATTCATATCATTCTTTCCCAGTGAAGATGATTAGCCTGTTTACAAAAGTGTTCTATCAGAAGCTTACATACAGAAGTTTTGTTGGTCTATACTTTTTCTCTTGATTCTAAGTTCTCTGAGGGCCTAGGGATCTGTATTTTCCTGTCTCTCCCATTTTCAGTCCACTCTGTTTATGGATGCCCTGTGCCTCTTCTTTAATCTCTCAGCTTTTAGCATGCTGCCTGGCCCATCATAGGCACTTAATAAATACTTATTTGTAGATAAACACTGATTTTACTTCATCACTTATAGCTGTCTGTTGGACAAAAGATCAAGTTCAAACTCCTTAGCTAAATAATCAAATCTAGTCCTAACTTATCTATCAACACTATTTCCTATTACTCCACAATGCAGACATTTATCACTGGTTCTGATTGTATTGTACATAAAAACTGTTCTATTTTGGGGTTTTGTGAAAGAAGAAAGGAAGGAAGGAAGGAAGAAATCTAGCCAGTAAACCCCAAGTCAAGTGGGCAGCTTCTGGCCATCAAAATTTACCTTCCTTTGGAAATGAGAAGGAGAAGGAAAGGGAGAGGGAGAGGAAGAGGGAAAAGAGAGGGAGAGGGAGAGCTGAGTTACCCAATTAGCTGGGTCCCCATTCAGGCAGCTCAATCTACTCACAAGTTGTGTTTGTCCTTCACTTTTGAAGAGGACCATGGCATCAAGGAAAGGATGATATGACTTTGATTTGAGTGAGTGAGCCATCTGGATCTAGAGACCAGATATTCATCAGGATGACTGGAGATGACCTAGGTTGCAATGGGAGACCCTGGCCCTTTTAGGCTAAGGCCTTTTCAGGAAACCCTATTCACTTTGAAGTTCATAGATTGGACCGTAATAGGTCCCTGCCCAAGCTCCACTTAATGGCTGGCTGCATTTTGGGTCCTCCTGGGTTAGAGTGAATGTCAATTGTAACTGTTTCTCTTTGGAACAGCAGTCCTGAGAGTCTTCCCCTCTCAGCTTGACTTTTTTTTCTAATTAAAAGGGCCATCCCTTGACTCACTTCTTAAAGAGGCCTATTCACTGAATAGGCATTATCTCATTCTAAGTGAGTACCTGAAAAGGCCTTAGCCTAAAAGGGTCATGGTCTCCCATTGCATCCTGGGTCATCTCTAGTCGTCCTGATGAATATCTGGTCACTGGTTCCAGACGGCTCTGGAGGAGAAAGTGAGGCTGGTGACCTTGCTCCCTCCCTCACTCAAATCAAAGTCAACTGCAAGTCATGTCATCATATCCCTGATGCCATGGTCCTCTTTGAAAGTGAAAGACAAACACAACTTTGTTGAGAAAGATAAAAAAGATGAATGATGTGTGATATCTGTCTACAAGTAGTTTAAAATATAGTAGGGAAAATAAGATGTCCATGCAGCCAGGTGCAGGGTTGAAATGTTTAGCTTAGCAGAAAACTAACTATTATCTCTTGGATTGCCCCCACATTCCTATGTGTGGAGACAATCTTCCCTAACTTCTCCATCCAGGTAGCTATAAGAGCTTACTCAAGATCTTCACTTTTTTCCTTACTCATTGCCTAGATAGAACGACAATGGGGGGGGGGGGGAACCTTGCCTGAAGTGCCTGTTTCTGGGAGAAGTATCTGTTACTGACTCAGTCTCCTTCCACCACTTCAATTTGCTTAACCCTGACTCAAGTATTGCCTGGTATTAATTGCCTGCATTCACATGGTTTCTTACCCTTCTCAAGGTATTTAAAGATACAATAGTCATCAACATTGATAAGATGCATGCATACATATACATATGTATTTATGTGTATATACATACATAAACACATGTATGTACTATTTGACTCAAACCAGAAGCAAGGTAGAGCTGACAGCAGCAGCTTTTGACAGAAAGTTTGAACCTTTATCCTTTTATCTTTATGTTTATGTGTGTGTGTGCATTTTCAGTTGTGTCTGACTCTTTGTGAACCCATCTGCAGTTTTCTTGCTTATAATAATTATTATTACAGGCAGAGATATAGATGAAGATTTTTTTCAGAAAGAGACATATTCAGAGGTTAGAGAACAGGTTAGGCAGGTATGGGGAAACAAAAAATAAAAGAATGTGTCAGTGAACAGCAAGTATTCAGGGGGCATGAGGTTTGTCAGGAGTGGTGAGAAGGTAGATATATCAAAACCAGATTGTAGAGGGTTTTGATTTCCAGCCTGGGGAATCTGAACTTGAAATTTAAGATTTGGTAATAATGGTCAAAAATGAGTATTTTTTTGGTCATTCTATAGGCAGGAGAGAAGGCATTGATGACATTTTAACAGAAGTATAATATGTGAACTGAGAATCCTCAGATGAGTGGGCTAGTTTTCGAAGAGGCAGAGGAATTAGAAACCAAATTGCCTTCATTCAGTGAATTTCATAAAGGTCAGGAAGTTACAGGAAAAAAACCAAGCAAAACCCATCTACTTATGCTTCATTGACTACATCAAAACTTTTGACTATGTGGATCACAACAAAATGTGTCAAGGCCTCGAAGAAATCATCTCACCAGCTCATCTTATTTGTCTCCTGATGAACCTGTATATGATCTAAGAAGCCATAGTTAGAACCAAACATGGAACAACTGATTGGTTTAAGATTGGGAAAAGAGTAGACAAGGCTATATATTGTCACTTTACTTACATACTGTATTTGCAGAGTACATGAAAGATCAAAAGCTGGAATTAAAGTTGCCTGGAGAAATATCAACCATCTCAGATATGCAGACAATACTACTTTGATGGCAGAAAGTGAAGAAGCATTAAAAAACCTCTTGATGAGGATGAAAGAAGAGAGTAAAAAAGCTGAGTTGAAGCTCAATATAAAACAACAACAAAACCCTAACATCTTGACAACTGGTCCCTTCACTTTCTGGTAAACAAAGGGAAAAGAAATGGAAGCAGGGTCAGATTTTATATTCTTGGGCTCAGAGATCACTTCAGACAGCAACTGCAGTCATGAAATTAAAAGGTGCTTGCTCCTTGGAAGGAAAGCTATGTCAAATCTGGACAGCATACTAAAAAGCAGAGAGATCATCTTGCTGACATTCAAAGCTATGATTTTTTCCTGTAGCAATGCATGACTGTGAGAGGTGGACTATATGGAAAGTTGAGCACCCTGAATTGTAGTACTAGAGAAGCCTTTGGGACAGGAAGAAAATTAAATCAGTCAATACTTATAGAAATTAATTCAAGCTACTCACTAGAAGCTCAAATATTGAAGCTAAAGCTTAAATACTTTAGCGACATAATGAGAAGACAGGATTCATTGGAAAATACCCTGATGTTCAGAAAGTTTGAAGGCAAGGAGACTGGGATGACAGAGAATGAGATGGATAGATAATATCGTGGAAACACTGAATATGAGTTTGGACAGATTTTGGGAGACAGTTGAGGATTAAAGGGCCAGGTGTGCTGCGGTCCATGGGGTTGCAAAAAGTCAGACATGACTGAATAAATGAACAACAATAAATATAATTTTATTAATGCAGTAGAAAGAATAAACTGAACTAGGTTGGTGGCTGTGTTGGGAATAGAAAGGAGAAAATGGATCAATGTCATGTAGTAGGAGCCGATCTTCCCTTCTCAAAATTTCTACAGCCCATTTGGTATTAAAAAGTTCTAATGCTCTGTAATAGAAATAATGATAATAACTATCAATGTAGTGTTTTAAGGTTTGAAAAGCACTTTACAAATATTATGTGATTTGACCTTTACAATAACCTTGGGATCTAGGTGCTACGATCATCTCTTCTTTACAGATCAGGAAATTGAGACTGAGAGAAATTAAGTGATCCACCCAGGGTCACACAGTTAGAGTCTAAGGCAGGATTTGAAGCCATATCATCTTGACTTTAGGCCCAGTGCTCCATTCACTGAACCGTATTTTGTTGTTGAGTTGTTTTCAGTTGTGTCCAACTCTTTATGACCCCATTTGGGAGTTTTCTTGGCAAAGAAACTGGATTGGTTTGCCCTTTCCTTATCTATCTCATTTTAGAGATGAGGAATTGAGGCAAACAGGATCAAGTGACATTCCCAAGGTTCTCCTGATTCCAAAAGTCAGTGCACTGTGTCGCCTAGCTGCTTTGAACCTCATACCTACATGTAATCAAGTAGTAGCAGATTATTCTTTCATTTTGTTTTTTGTTTTTGTGTTTTTCCTCTCTTGCTACTCAGGATTAGTAATGTCTCTCCTTTTACTTTATATTCCTGGCTGTACCTTGCAATGGATTGGCCACAGACTTCCTTGATTTACTATACTGAACTCTGGTTGCCTGGGATGATCCTCTTTTTGTATTTCTGCACTGCTTTTTGTACATTACTCTTTTCATTGTGCATGCTAAATAGTACCTGTCAGTTGACTGTCTTCTTCACAGAGACAAGCTTGCTTTAGTGCGGAGAGCAACAGTTTTCCAGACTTATCCATGTGGCAGGTCTTCTGCATGAGGGATTGGCTTTTTGAACACTGGATGCCCAGGGGTGAAAAGCTCCCCTTTTCAAATGGGTTCAATGTGGTTTCTGATGAAAGGGTCCATTTACCCTTGAAGTGCTTCGCAGGAAACTGAAAGGTCACAAATGTGTTTCCCCGTGATGACTTTTAAACTGATGGGTAGTAGGCCTCCCAGTGGTTGTGATCAAGCTGTTAAGAAATGTTACATTCCCCTAAGCTATAACCAGAAAAGTTTGGATAATGAGTGAAGAAAAAGTATATAAATCCAATAAAGTGTAGGGGGGAAAAGACAACCCTTAAAACAAAAGACTCTGAATATTTCCCCTTCCCCATTAATAAATAAAACTGGTTTGTTCACTTCAATTTCAAGAATATTGATAAAAAGCCTACTGTGTGAAAAAGTATCACACTGGGTGTAACTGGGGATATATAGGGCAGAGAGTACTAGACAGCCTCAGGAGACAGTGTACTCATCATCACTGGAGGTCTTCAAGTAAATAATCATCCCAGCAGAGGGGCTTCCAATTCAGAATGGGTTGGAGTGGCTTGTCTTTGAGATTCCCTTGTCATCTCCAAGATCTTGTGATTCTAAGAGGTCTGCATTCTAGTGAACTAGTAAAAGCTCTTGTTTAGGATATGACATGGGCAAACTTGTGCATTAGGAAAATGGTCTAAAGAGAGCTTGGATGCAAGAAGGCTATTATAAATTGGTTAGGCCAAAGGTAAAGAGAGTCCAAACTAGGGATGGGATAATGAGAGTCCAGGCAAAGGTCAACTGTGAGAGATATGTGGAAATAGTCAATAGGATTTGACAGATGATTGGATGGGGGTGGGTGGGGGTAAGGAGGCCTATTGAAAATGAGCAAGTTTTACATGAAAACAATAACAATGAAGCATGCAAAAGTCCATGTACCCAATACCCTTCTCATCAAGTACAACTCTGATATAAAAGAATGAGGTGAGGGGAGCCACCTATTGCTATTTTCAGGCTATCAATCTGGGGAGAAAAAAAGGTGGGAGTTATTTGGGAACCTGGAGATAGAGGCTTCCTTTATTTTTTCTTTGTTTTGGTATTTTTTTTGTTTTTGTTTTCTCCTGAGACAGCAATTTTACATGGCATTAATAATAACAGCAGGTGTCTGCTGAAGGTTCAGGTCAGAAGCCACACATATAAAAGCATTTTCTTTTTTTGTTGTTTGTTTAACATCAAAACAACATAGCCAAATCTGTCTCCAGAAAGTAATGAGGGTTAACTCTCTTTATAGATCTTAACATTTGTGGTGCACCTAATAGAGGTAGTGAAACTACACACAGTGATGCTTCCCATATTTGGAGCCTTTGTTCTGTTTTCCAAAACATATCTCTGCTACCAAACCAGTTACATCAGAGCTATAGAAATATATGCTGGTGCTTCTCAGCTAAATCACCCTGTTCAAATCTCCCTGTAACTGCTGTGGTCAGCAGTTGCAGGCTTTAGGAAGCAACTTGGAACAAGTTGTATATAATTTATCATCGCATTAGGATAGTTCTATTAAATAGTTACTTTTTTAAAAAAGAGAGACTATATTACTGTTTTCTGTTCCTTATTTTATCTCCCCACCCCCTTTCTTCCTGGATCGTTTATGAGGATTTTAAAATGTTTTCTTATTTTGCAGCAATGAAGTAGAAAGGGAAATAGCTCTCTAGGACAATCAGTAAACAAGCATTTACGGAGTTTGATACTGTAGCTATGAGAAATAGTATGGATAGAGACACAGCATCAGGCAAGAATACCTGGATCCAAATTCCACCTCTGACATATATACTAGCTTGTGCCCCTGGATAAATCCCTTGGTCCCTCAGTGCCTGAATCACCTCCATAAAGCTATTAAGTTGCAGAGGAGGTACTAATTTGCACTGGATCAGGGAGTTTTGACCAGGATCATTCCCTGTGGCAATGAAATCACAAGTCCAGCGAAAAATACTATGGTACTATTTATTCTATACTGTCATATGAAGTTGGATAGACAACAAATAGAGTATATCTATCAGTGCATATGTCTTGCACAGACAATGGAAGTACAGAGTGTCTTCTGCTTAGAATTAAACAAGAGGAGGTAAGCAGGCTGTATTACCTCTGAGAAATAGGACATTTCTTTTGATGACTCCGACTGTCTGCTTGAAACAAAGACACATCAAAAAACCAAACTAAAACAAAACAAACTCCCCCCAAAACCTAACTCAACCCAACCAAAGATCACAACAAAAAACCCAACCCTTTATTTGTAGCTTTGCTTTCTATGTTAACTAAATTTCCTCCCCTATTCCTCTCCCTGCACCTCCCAAAGAGCCATCCCTTATAATAAAGAATTTTTTTAAAGAAAAAGAGGAAGAGGGAAAAAAGAAAAAAACTGATTAATGCATTGATAAAAGATAATAATATATGCAATGTTCCACTCTTATGGATTCCCTCTCTTCACCTCTTCAGAAAAGTTGAGGGAGGTGACTCATATCTCTATGTTGGCAATAAAGGTATTCTTTGCAATTTTGTAACCTTTATTTTCAGTTGTTTTATGTGATGATCTCTTTTCTTTCTTTTTAAAATCAAATTGACCAAAGGTTTATCAATTTTATTGTTTTTTGAATAAAACCGGCTCAGTTCAGTTGTTTTCTTGATTTCAATTTTATTAATCTCTCCTTTGATTTTCAGTATTTCTAATTTGGTATTTAATTGGGGATTTTCAATTTGCTCTTTTTCTAGCTTTTTCAGTTGCATGCCCAATCCTTTGATCTCCTTTGTCTCTATTTTATTCATGTAAGCATTCAGAGATATAAAACTTCCCCTAAGAACTGCTTTTGCTGTATCCCATTAGTTTTGGTATGTTGTCTTATTATTGCCATTCTCTTGAATGAAGTTATCGATTGTTTCTATGATTTGTTCTTTGACCCACTCATTTTTTAAGATTAGATTATTTAGTTTCCAATTAATTCTTAGTCTATCTTTCCATGGTCCTGAGTGGAACACTGAAATAGTGAAGCCCCCTCAGTATGGTGTTGAATAGAATACTGAAATAGTGAAGCACCCCCTGAGCATGGGAAAGGACCTTTCCTCTCCTACCATCCACCCCCCACCCTGCACCCCTCCTTTTTTTAGAAACTTCTTTGCTGAGAAAGTAGAGATAAGAAATTACATCAAGAGACAGACACTTGCAAGGTCCTGCTTGTCTAACTTTTACTCCCTTTTCCCTAGTCTCATGCCTGTCTTTTTGTTCTTTGTTCTCTGTTCCTGGGAAAAGATTATGCCTTTAGAATGTGAGTTCCAAATCCAGTCAATGGGAAGGGGAGCCAGTATGGGGTGGGGGAACTCTGTTAGTATCTATATAACTTGCATTGAGCTGTATGCAACACACACACACACACACACACACACACAAGTGCTGGCATCATCTTGGGCCATACTAGGGTGTTTCCTTTCTCATGAGAAAGTAATAAACTCCTCTTTGCTTTTTCTCAGGAATGGTTTCTGTATATTTTTAATGTGAGTAGTGGTGTCCACACAGTCCTTTTTTACAAATGATTTTTTTTGCATAATGATCTGAAAAGGATGCAATGACTATTTCTGCCTTTCTGCACAGGATTGTGAGGTTTTTATGCCCTAGTACGTGGTCAAATTTGAGGTATGTGACATGTACTGCTAAGAAAAAAAGTATATTCCTTTCTATACCCATTCAGTTTTCTCTATAGGTCTATCATATCTACCTTTTCTAAAATTCTATTCACCTCCTTAACTTCTTTCTTGTTTATTTTGTAGTTAGATTTATCAAGTTCATAAAGGGGGCAGTTGAGGTCCCCCACTGCTCCAGTTTTGCTGTCTATTTCTTCCTGTAGCTGCCTTAACTTCCCTAAGAATTTGGATGCTATACCAGTTGGTGCAAATATGGTAAGTAATGATATTGCTTCATTTTTTATGGGGCCTTTTAGCAGGATATACTTTCCTTCCTGATCTCTTTTAATTAGATCTGTCTTTCCTTTTGCTTTGTCTGAGATTAGGATTGCTACCCCTGCTTTTTTTACTTGAACTGAAGCATAATATATTTTACTCCAGCCTTTTTCCTTGTGTGTATCCCCCTCTTTTAAATGTGTTTCTTGTAAACAACATATTGTTGGATTTTGGTTTTTAATCCATTCTGCTATCTGCCTTCATTTAATGGGTGAGTTCATCCCATTCACATCCACAGTTATGATTACAATTTTTTCTTTTTTCCATCCTATTCCTCCTCCCCCCGTTTATATTTCCCCCTTCTCCTTTCCCCTCCTCGAAAGAGTTTTGCTTTTGACAACCACCTCCCTCCATATTCCCTCCCTCTCAGCCCCTCCCATCTTACCCTTTTCTTTTACTACTTCTTCCCTCCCTTCTAACCCTTCCCCCTTTACTTTCCCCTTTCTGCTCCTACTGTCTATAGGGCAAGTTTGATTTCTATACTTAACAGAGTATATCATTCTCTCTTTGAACTAAATCCAATGAGAGTAAAGCTCAAACACTGCTCTTCTCCCTCCCTTCTTTTCCTCTAGTATAATGTGTTTTTATGCCTCTTCATGGGATATAATTTACTCTTTTCTGCCTTCTCCTTGCCTCTTCTATCATTAAAATCCCTTTTCATACCTTAGTTAATTTTTTATCATCATATCAGTTAATTTCTACCCACATCCTCTATGTGTATCCCTTTTAATGTCTTACTAACTATACCATTCTCAAAATTAGCATATATCATCCTCCCATATGGGGATGTAAACAGTTTGCCCTAGTTAAAAAAAAGGTTTTTTTTTTCTTTCTTTTATCCCCTGTTTACTTTTTTATGCCTTTTTTGAGTTTTGAAGATCAATTTTCCATTGGGCCTTTTCATTAGGAAGGTCTGGAATTCCCTTCTTTCATTGAATGTCCATCTCTTTGCCTGAAAGATTATGCTCAATTTTGCTGGATACTTGATTCTTGGTTGTAGTCCAAGCTCCTTTACCTTTCAAGATATGATATTCCAGGCCTTCCAGTCTTTTAATGTAGAAGCTGCAAGGTCCTGTGTGATCCTGACTGAAGTTCCATGATATTTGAATTGTTTCTTTCTGGCTGCTTGAAGTATTTTCTCCTTGACCTGATAATTCTAGAATTTGGCTACAATATTCCTTGGAGTTTTCAATTTGGGATCTCTTTGAGGAGTTGATTAGTGGATTCTTTTGATGACTATTTTACCCTCTGGTTCTAGGACCTCAGAGCAATTTTCCTTGTAGATTTCTTGGAAGATACTGTCCAGGCTCTATTTTCATCATGGCTTTTTGGAAGACTAATAATTCTTAGATTATCTCTCCTGGATCTATTTTCCAGGTCAGTTGTTTTTCCAATGAGATATTTTATGTTTTCTTCAATATTTTCATTCTTTAGATTTTGTTTGACTGAATCTTGATGCCTCATAGAGTCGTTAACTTCTACTTTCTCAATTCTATTTTTTAACAAATTATTTTCTTCAGATAGCTTCTGTATGACTCTTTCCATTTGGCCATTTTTACTTTTCAAGGATTCATTTTCTCCTGTTAGATTCTGTAATTCTTCTCTCCCTCTCTAGTTGGCTTTTAAAATTCTCTTTGAGCTCTTCCAAGAATGCTTTTTGGGCTTGAAACCAGATCATATTCCCTTTTGAGGTTTCAGATGTGGGAGTGTCAATTCTGTACTCTTCTGAATTCTTATTTTGATCTCTGTCCCCATAATATGATTCAGTGGTCTTTTTTTTACTTTTCTAACTTGATCCTTCATGGTGGTTGTCTTTTTCTTGGCTTTTAAAATCAACCTCTGCTTTTGGGGCCCAGGGGGCTCTGTTTCAAGCTTCTTGTGTTGGAGCCAGGGGCCTGGTTACTGGCTTCACGCTGTGGCCTCTGGTTTTGTCAGCTAGAAGCTATATACTGCTGCAGCTCACCTGATACTGAGCTGGAGCTGGCTGGTGTGTGCCAAGGATCAAGGCCCAGTGAAGTCTTTTTGTGTTTCCTTGAGGTAACAGCATCCTACACTGAGAGAGGCCAGGGATTCTCCACCACAGCCAGTGGGCTGAGCCTACTCCCATTCCCATATGTCGCTCTGGTATGGTGGGGTGTAGTTCTGTGTGCCCAGTGCTCTCCTGATCTAATGCCACATATCCTGCTCCTTCTGCACTCCCCTGGCTTGGAAATCTGCCACACCTTGTTTCCCGGTGGATTCTACCTCTCTCAAATCTGCTCAGATTCACTTCTCTAGAGGTATCTGAAAAAAATTGTGAGAGGGCTCAGGCACGTCCCTGCTTTCACTCTGCCATCTTGGCTCCACCCCCATGATTCTCTTTCTTACACTGTGGTAGTCACTGTATATATTGTTTTGGATTTGTCTTTGCTTATTTCCCTTCACATCAGTTCAGGTAAAATCTTTCTGTTCTTCTATGCATTCATTACATTTGTCATTTTTTGTCACAGTTATATTCTATTGCATTTATGTTCTATACAATTTGTTGCTTTTCCCTAATCTATGGACACCTACTGAAAGGGCATTTTAAAAAATTCTTTATCTCTTTCTTTGTCTGTCTCTCTCTCTTAATCTTTCTTTCTTTTTTCTTTCTTAATATCCTTTCTGTTATGTTATGTGGCCAACTGTCACACTAAACACTATGGTCTCCAAAGAACTTCAGTTGAAAATTACCCAAAAGACTACAGTATAGATAAGTGGTGAATATGTCTAGGTGACAGCACAGGTCATTATACAAAAGGAGCAGGGTTATGGGTGTGTAACCAGAATGGCCTTTGTTTTCTTTGAGTGACTCAATTTATCTCAGTGAGCTTTACTAGGTGCTAAGCCCCAGGCCCAAACCTCATTAGGTGTTAATGTAATCTATGTGGATGTGAACCTCCCAGGATCCTAAGGGGAGGGGCTAACTCAAGAACCAATCACCAGAGCCTGAGCTCTGGTGATTCAGATGATGTCTGATGTCTGAAGCCCTTTAAGAAGGGAGGACAGAGCCATTTGTGCTGGGCTCTGAAGATGGTGTTGATGAGGAGACTCCGGGCAGCTGTAGTTAAGGAGCCCTCCAGCTTGTAAACCCGGATGTTGAAACTTTGTTGAACTCTGGTAACTATCTGTTGGGACTTGAATCAGACAAAGTCTGTTGATGTCTGTAATTTGTTTGCATTTTGTTTTGAAGTTCAGGGTGCTGTTTTTTTCCCCTGAACTAACTGAATGATATTTGAATTAAAAGTAAGCTTGTCTTAAGGGAGTTACAGGAAGAATTAGACAGCAAAACTATAATATTGGGAGACTTCAACCTCCCCCTTTCTGAACTTGATAAATCTAACCTCAAACTAATTAAGAAAAAAGTTAAGGAGGTAAACAGAATTTTAGAAAAGGCACATATGATAGACCTCTGGAGAAAACTGAATGGGGATAAAAGGGAATATACTTTCTTCTCAAAAGTACATGGCACATACTCAAAAATTGACCATGTACTAGGGCATAAAAACCTCAAAATCCAGTGCAGAAAAGCAGAAGTAGTCAATGCATCCTTTTCAGATCATGATGCAATAAGAATCATTTTTAATAAAGTACCATGGAAAAATAAGCTAAAAACTAATTGGAAACTAAATAATTTAATTCTAAAGAATGAGTGGGCCAAAAACAAATCAGAGAAACAATTAATAATTTCATTCAAGAGAATGACAATAATGAAACAACATACCAAAACTTATGGGATGCAGCAAAAGCAGTTCTTAGGGGAAGTTTTATATCCCTAAATGCCTACATGAATAAAATAGGGAAAGAGGAGATCAATGATCTGGGCATACAGCTGAAAAAGCTAGAAAAAGAGCAAATTGAAAACCCCCAATTAAATACCAAATTAGAAATAATGAAAATCAAAGGAGAGATTAATAAAATTGAAACCAAGAAAACTATTGAATTAATAAATAAAACAAAGAGCTGGTTTTATGAAAAAACCAATAAAATTGATAAACCTTTGGCCAATTTGATTAAAAAAAAGAAAGAAGAAAATCAAATTACTAGTATCAAAAATGAAAAGGGTGAGGTCACCTCTAATGAAGAGGAAATCAAAACAATAATTAGGAATTATTTTGCCCAACTGTATGCCCATAAATTTGACAACCGTAGAGATATGGATGAATATCTACAAAAACATGAACTGCCCAGGCTAACAGAAAAGGAAGTAGAATTTCTTAATGACCCCATATCAGAAAAAGAAATTGAGCAGGCCATCAACAAACTCCCTAGGAAAAAATCTCCAGGGCCAGATGGTTTTACATGTGAATTCTATCAAACATTTAAAGAACAACTAATTCCAATACTTTGTATACTATTTGGGAAAATAGGTGAAGAAGGAGTCCTACCAAATTCTTTTTATGACACAAATATGGTACTAATACCCAAACCAGGTAGAGTCAAAACAGAGAAAGAAAATTATAGACCAATTTCTCTAATGAATATTGATGCAAAAATTTTAAATAAAATATTAGCAAAAAGATTGCAGCAACTCATTACGAGAATAATACACTATGACCAGGTAGGATTTATTCCAGGAATGCAAGGCTGGTTCAATGTTAGGAAAACTATTAGCATAATTGACCATATCAACAACAAAACTAGCAGAAACCATATGATCATCTCAATAGACGCAGAAAAAGCTTTTGACAAAGTACAACACCCATTCCTATTAAAAACACTAGAAAGCATAGGAATAAGGGGAACCTTCCTCAAAATTATAAATAGCATCTACCTAAAACCATCAACAAGCATTATTTGTAATGGGGATAAGCTAGATGCATTCCCAATAAGATCAGCGGTGAAACAAGGATGTCCATTATCACCCCTATTATTCAATTTGGTACTAGAAACGTTAGCTGTAGCAATAAGAGAAGAAAAGGAAATTGAAGGAATTAGAATAGGAAAAGAAGAAACTAAATTATCACTTTTTGCAGATGATATGATGATTTATCTAGAGAATCCTAGAGAATCAAGTAAAAAACTACTTGAAATAATAAACAACTTTAGCAAAGTTGCAGGATATAAAATAAACCCACATAAATCCTCAGCATTCCTATACATTACTGACAAAGCGCAACAGCAAGAGATAGAAAGAGAAATTCCATTCAAAGTTACTGAAGGCACTATAAAATATTTGGGAGTCTATTTGCCAAGACAAACCCAGGGCCTATATGAACATAACTATGAAACACTTTTCACGCGAATAAAATCAGATCTAAATAAATGGAAAATATCAGTTGCTCATGGTTAGGCCAAGCTAATATAATAAAAATGACAATTTTACCTAAATTAATCTATCTATTCAGTGCCATACCAATCAAACTACCAAAAAATTATTTTACTGAGCTGGACCAAATAATAACAAAATTCATTTGGAATAACAAGAGGTCTAGAGTATCTAGGGTATTAATGAAAAGACATGCTAGAGAAGGTGGCTTAGCCACACCAGATATTAAACTGTACTACAGAGCAGCAGTCATCAAAACTGCCTGGTACTGGTTAAGAAATAGGGGTGTGGATCAGTGGAATAGGATAGGTACACAAGTAGGTGAAATCAACAAGTTTAGCAATCTACTCTTTGATAAACCCAAAGAGGCCAGCTTCTGGTCTAATAATTCACTATTTCACAAAAACTGTTGGGAAAATTGGAAAATGGTAGGGCAAAAACTGGGCATAGACCAATATCTTACACCATATACCAAAATAAAGTCAAAATGGGTTCATGATTTAGGAGTAAAAGCTGATACTATAAGTAATTTGGGAAAGCAAGGAATAGTTTACTTATCAGATTTATGGAAAAGTAAAGAATTTGTGACCCAACAAGAGATAGAGAGCATTACAAAATGCAAAATGGATAATTTTGATTATGTCAAATTGAAATGTTTTTGTACAAAAAAAGCCAATGCAACAAGAATTACGAGGGAAGCAGAAAATTGGGAGAAAATCTTTGCAACTAGTATCTCTGACAAAGGCCTCATTTCTAAAATATACAGGGAACTGGGCCAAATATATAGGAATACAAGCCATTCCCCAATTGAGAAATGGTCAAAGGATATGAACAGGCAGTTTTCAGAGGAAGAAATTAAAGCTATCTATAGGCATATGAAAAAATGCTCTGGATCACTACTGATTAGAGAAATGCAAATCAAAACAACTCTCAGATACCACATCTCTCCTGTCAGATTGGCTAAAATAACAAAACAGGAAAATGATAAATCCTGGGGAGAATGTGGGAAAATTGGAACATTGTTGCATTGCTGGTGGAGTTGTGAGCTGATCCAGCCATTTTGGAGAGCAGTTTGGAACTATGCCCAAAGGGCTATAGATATGTTCTTACCCTTTGATCCAGCAATACCACTTCTAGGGTTGTATCCCAAAGAAATCACCCAAGCGGGAAAAGGACCCATATGTACAAGGCTATTTATAGCAGCTCTTTTTGTGGTAGCCAAGAATTGGAAATCAAAGGGATGCCCATCAATTGGGGAATGGCTGAACAAGCTGTGGTATATGAAGGTGATGGAATACTACTGTGCCATAAGAAATAGGGATGATGCAGACTTCATAACAACCTGGAAAAACCTACACGACATAATGCTGAGTGAGCGGAGCAGAGCCAGGAGAACGTTGTGCACAGCCACAGATATACGGATCCCGTGAGGACCAACCCTGACATACTGTGCTCTTCTCAGCAACCTAAGGGGCAAGGACAACTCCAGGGGACTCATGATGGAGAATGCTATCTTCATCCAGAGAAAGAACTGTGAAGTTTGAATACAGAATGAGGCGCACTACATGCTCGCCTTTTCTGCTTCTCTTTTGTTTTTGTTCTTGGGTTTTTTTTTTTGGTTCTGTTTCTTCTTTCTCATGATTCATTCCGTTGGTCAAAATTCTTCTCCACAACTTGACTAGTGCATAAATTAATTCAATGCAAAGTTATACAGGACAGTTATATGAGCTTCCATGCCATCTTGGGGAGGGAGGGGGGAGGGAGGGGAGAAAATCTGGAACTCAAAACTATGTAGAACCATGTGTGGTAAACTAAAAATAAATAAATTAATTAAAAAAAAAAGTAAGCTTGTCAACCCCTTCACCTTGCTTTCCTTAATTAAGCAGATCGAAGGAACCTGTGCTGTTGGCAGCTTTCTTCGTGCTGGCTGTGGGTGAATCTTATACCTCCACAGAAGCTGCTAGCCAGGTTGGTGAAACAGGGTGTCATCGAAGAAATGCACAACTGGAAAAAAGGTGAGATGATTTTGAAGCAAGAGTCAACTGCAATAGATGAACTGTCCATGTTCTTTTCAGGTCTGTGTGCAATATCAATAGAATACAAGGAAGGAACCCAGAATGTTAAGTGGACTCTCATTTGCACATTTTTATAAAATTATATAGATAAGGGTTACACAGAATAGGCAGACATGTAGAGAATGGAATCTGTTTCAGTTTTGGAGGTATGTTTTATACTTTCCCTCCAAACCCAATTAATGTAAGTAAGTAGAAGCCTTAAGTCTTGATGCTTCTATCAAGTGAAAATGCTTCTGATTGAGTCACAGAATCAATCAATCAAAAAAGTGTGAAGTAGGTAGCAACAATTCCTAGACAGCTCTATTAAATCAGTCAATCTGTCAACTAGGTTTGAGAAGTGAAGTGATTTAAACACTGGATGAATAAATGTATTGGAATTAGATGAATGATTTAGACATAGATATGCCTAGGCATATCAGAGGAACAAATTTGAGCAGGATAATGGGTAGGCCTATATTCTCAGTTAGTTTTAGTTCAGTATTGAAAGACAGTCCTACCTCATCCAACACTTAAGAAGAGCTATAGCATAGAAAAGATATTCAACAAGGATACAATAACATTTATCTTTGGTAAATTTGGCTCATCTTGCTTTCATATAGCAACCTGTCTGGTCCACAGAGCAAGATATGAAAATTTATGGTCACCAAGTCTGAAGGGCCCCAACTTTATGTGGATGGGTCTTTTTAGGCCCTTGTATCACTAGGGAACCATGGAAATGCCACGAAAAGTTATGCCAGAAAGCTGTATCAAGGGAGGCAATACTTGACTCTTAATTTCTTTGGCCAATAAAGTTCCAGGGATAGCTTTATTGCCTTTCAGGGGGTTAAAAACAAATAAAAAAAAACTTAGCCCAACAAGTGTGGTGGGGGAAGTGGGCATTCTAGTAAATAGTACTCCTAACACAAGAAGGTAAGCAGTTACATTTTGGAAGAACTTTAAGGAACTAGACCCTACTTCTTGTAACCAGTGGTCCGGAGAGTGATCCCTGAGGGAGTGTTGCATTTCTTCTATCTTTCCTCTTTGACTATCATTGAGAGACTAGACCAGTAACAAACAATACATATAAATGGGAGCTGAGAAAGGATGAATTAGCTAATGGTAGCTTCAGGAAATGTGACCTCTTCAGGGTTGAAGGGAAGATAGTACTTTAGAAGTACACTGACACTTGGGGTCCAGTAAAGAGGTACAGGCACATTTAGAAAAATTCTTGAGAGCTCCACTAAGGGAGCCAAAGACTTTTTTTCCTCTGGGAGTTGTGAGTTGTCCATTTGCCACATCTGTTTTTTAAGTTTGAACTCACTTTCTCCTATACTTGTAGAAGAGTCTATCTCAGACTTTTGGGAGGATGCTTTTGAATAAATTATTCTTATCATACCATCTCAGTAAATATTCCTTTAAAAAATCAGTTCTGGCTGGCTAATTGATAATCATTGGGGAGCACACCAGTGGGGGCTCCTGAACAACAGGAAAAGAAGCTTGCAACCCCTCAGAGTTAGCCCTATAGCTCTGAGGGAGGAATAGCAGTTGCTCTCTAGGGCTGGTCCTACAATTCCAAAGTAACTCCAGAGAGGATGCTACTTCTGAAAACTTGGAAGGAGAACTCAATATTGATGAGATCATAGGTTAATTGGCATATAGGAATATCAGGTGCTTTTAAAATGTGTGACCCAGAACACAGTCATAACACAAGTTCAGATAAAAAAAAGTGATATGAGATTAGAGTAATAGCCGAAAGACCAGGGTTCTAGTCCCAGTCTTGAAATAGCCATAGCCCATTTATTTGACCTTATGTGACCAATAGTATTGATTTCTTTACTCATAGAATAGTAAGTTAGTGCATCAACAAAATTTTATTAAGCATTTACTGTCGGGGGCTAGGCTCTGCCCACCCAGGGAAACCAAAAACTGTTATGGTTTCATGATGTGTTGTGGAGGAACTGTCTCAAAGAATTCAGAGTCAGACCACTTCTAATCCAAGTATAGGCATTTTTTGAGATTGACACCTCTCATGAAGTAGATTAAGTTCCAAGAGAAACCAGAAACTTCAGAGAAAGCAAGATAGATTTTTATAGGGTAAACGCAATTACATAATAGCAATTATGAATATTAAAAAGATAGGAGGGGTTTGTTAAGGAATTAGGTAATAGGAGAGGGGTCCCAGCCATAGTGGGACTGGGCATGTGATTAGCCACAATGCATACAGAGAAACCCATTTGGTGGGGTATATATGTATGATAACGATATTATAATAAAACTCTCTACATCATAAGTTCTCTCTAGGATAGTTCTTTGCAATTACTTCACAGGTGCCTACTTAGGGAACGTCCCTTCTATTGTTTTGGGGTCCACATCCTGCTTGAGCATCCTGGTGGTTCTATATTTTGATTGGCTGACTATCGTGGTCCTTTCTGAGACTAGATGGATATGGTCGTGGTTGAGCGCATGGACATGCATGCTCTTTCTGTGAGAAATATGAGGAATGGATCTGTGGGCAGCGGCTACCTAGAGGCAGTGGCTGGGATCCCATCACATAGAAATACATGCTGTTCTTTGAGAAATATGAGTTTGTTCTAGTGGGCAGTGAGGCATATATGAAGACGTTAGGAAATTGAGTGGGGGGTGTGGCTAGGTAGGTGTAGTGGGCCTGCTGTTTAGTGGGGCCCATAAGGAAGTTAGAATATTGGTAGTGGGGGCAGCTTTATTAGGATTCCATCACTTATTATTTGCCAAAAATTGTGCTAAGTACTAGGAATACTAGCAAAAATACTAGAAAAATAAAAACAGTCTCTGCCCTTAAGGAATTAGCCTTTGAATGGGGGAAGATATAAAAGAAAGGTGGAAAGGCTTCAGGGAGATATTAAGTTCTGCAGTGCTGGGGAATTAAAAAAAAAAAAGCAATACAAGAGAAGAGTACAGAATGCAGCTTGGAGAGGAATGAAGTTCTAGGTAGTGGGTAGCCTCCTCTCCTTCCCACCATCGGAGGTTCTGCTATGATCAGGCAATTGGGAGAAGAGCCATGGTTGGGGAAGGTACATCCAATGTGAAGTACAGGGCTGAAGTAAGAAAGTCCATTTGGAGAGTCAAGAATGTAGTCTGGAGAGGAATGAAGACAAAATAGGAATAATTATGCCCATCCTACCTAACTCCTAGGGTTTTTATAAGAACCAAAAGAAAGACTATGTGAAAATGCTTTGTTCATAAAACAGTATGCAAATACAGCAAATTGCCATTATTACATGTTATTCTATTCAATCAGTAGAATTCGGATCTAGTGGCTCCAATTCCCTTTTGAAGAGAATTGCACCTATGTCAAAGGACCCCCAAACTACTGACACTAGCAAGGCATCCTTGAGGTAGACTTGCCTAGTCATATAGCTAGAAAGATTTTTCTGTCATGCCCATTGATTTCAACATATTTGTTTCTCTGGATTGTTGTGAGGGGATGGAGTACGGGGAAGAGAGAGAGACAGAGAGAGAGAGAGAGAGAGAGAGAGAGAGAGAGAGAGAGAGAGATCCAAAAAGATAAGCAAGCAGTCAGAGTAACACAAAGATAGAAATAGGCAGAGAGGGTGATGGAAACAAAGAAAAATTTAATAGAGATTGACAAAGTCAGTTTGTATCTTAGGGCTGGAAGGTTACCTCAGAAACCAGCTGCTGAACCAGAATTTTTTTTTCTATTATGTACTATACAGAAGGCCATCAAGATACTTTTGAAGCCTCACCTATAGTGAGGGGAAATGATTTGTGATCTTTATGATAGGATACTTGCTCCCCTGGACTTATAGCCAACAGAAAGCAAAAAGCCTGGGAAAATTAATGAACATGACTTTTAATTGCTAGGAAACTGACTCTTCACGCACCCCCTACCCTGTCATTGGTGACACCTTTAGTGACTTACACTTTATCCCCTTGCCAATGTGTTGTCATTTGACCTCTCTACATATCACTTTAAACTGTGAATCCAGATTACATTTCACTGGCAGCTCAATGGCCAGGACAGGGAAGATGGAACCTTTCTGACAGAATATGTGGTAAGAAAGAAAAGAAAGGAAAGGAAGAAAGGAAGGAAAGAAGGAAGGAAGGAAGGAAGGGAGGAAAGAAGAACTCACATTTACGTATGTACATATGACCTGGTCCCTAGCCTCTCTTTAAATCAACCATCCAGCCAAATCCAAGTGTGGGCTGCAAAACCAGGTAATAGTCCCAGTTTCGGTGGAGATAATACCCCTTTCTGTATTTATTTTTTTAGGGGTAAGGGACAGGAAAACAATGATTAAAAGAAATGGATGCAAATAATTTGAAAAATTTCAAGAAAACCAGTTTGAAAGTATTTTTAATTTTTCTAATTTTCTTTTTTTTTCCAGACGGGCTTAGTCTCCAGGGACTTGCTTTTGTTTTTGTTTTTTTTTTCTCCTCAGATGAGTATTCTTAAAGATTATTTTCTGAGTTTCTTCCTCTTTTATTTCCTTTCATAAAAATGAGCTATTTATTTAATTTTATTTCTTTACTTTTTCATCAATATTTTAAGGAGTTATGAACAAGGGTTATAAAACATGGATAAACATGGATAGGTCACAACTTTCAACCTTTGAGGGGATACCTACAATAGTGAGGTCACAAATACATGATATGAAGCAGAGGTAGAATTGGTCCCTAGGAGCCATCCCAGGGAACATAGCACCAGAGCTCCTATGGTTCTATAAATTTAGAGAAGTATCACAGCATTATAAGAGGGAAGCTTTTTTGCAGTACATATTAGCTGAGGATGTGAGAAACAAATTAATGTCACTAAAGGGGAAAAGAGGGATCTCATAGCAGTGAATGCTTTACCAATAGGGTTAAATCTGAAGCAGTGAGCCCCATAATATCCAAACTTGGCACCACCCCTATTTTGGGAAACCTAATCTAGATGACTGATTAGATCACTACTTATTCAGAATTCTTAAGTGTAGGGGGAAAGAGAACAAACATTGCTGAACAATTAGTATATGCCAGGCATTGTATTAAAGGCTTCACAAATGTTTGTTAATTTGACTATTTGATCTTCATAACAACCCTGGGAAGTAGGTGCTATTATTTCCATTTTACAGTTGAGGAAATTGAGGCAGACAGCAGTTAAAGCAGGTAAGAATTAAGTGGTCACTTCAGTGCTGCTCAGCGTCATACAACTAGTAGGTGTCTAAGGCTGGATTTGAATCCACATTTTTCTGACCTTAGGCTTAAGGCTCTACCTACTGCATCATACCTGTCTGGTGATAGAATAGAGCACTGCCACCAAAAACCTGTTGATTATATATACATGTGTGAGTGTGTGTGTGTGTGTGTGTGTGTGTGTGTGTGTGTGTGTATTATATATATACCTTAATCTGGAATTCATAGACATCTTTTCTAGGAGACCTATCAGCTTGAAGAGGGAAAAAATCATCTTTATTTCAAAATAATTTATTTGATTTATAATACTGTCTATTTTATGTGCTTAAAAACATTATTCTGAGAAGGTAACCATAGGTTTCACCAGACTGCCAAAGAGTCCATGACATAAAAAAGGTTAAGAATCCCTACTCAACGCAATGTCAAGTGTCCAAATGAGTTACAAAAGTAGAATTTGAGAGATCTTGGGAATAGCTTGAATATGGAAAGTGAGAGATGGTGAAGAGTCCAGGAAGATTCATAGGTTGTGAGCCTGAGGGACTAGGAGGATGCTGTTGTCATCTCCACTAATAGGGAGTATAGAAGGGATGGGAGATTTTGGGAGAAAGACATTAAGTTTTCTTTTGGAAATGTTTAGCTTATGATGTTTACTAAAAATCGAATTTGAGATGTCAGAAAAGGCAATTGGAGATTCAAGATTGTAGGTCAGCAGAGAGGTTGGGGTTGGAAAGGTAAATCTGAGAATCATCAGCATAAATATGGTAATTAAATACATGGGAGCTGATGACATTACTAAATGAAATTGTACAGAGGGAGAAGAGAAAAAGGTCCAGGACAGAACTCTTGAGTAATATCTATAGTTAGAGGGTATGATTTGGATGAGGGTCCAGCAAAGGAAACCGAGAAGTCAGGTAGGAGGAGATCTGGGAGAGAGTGGTATCCCAAAAACTTATACAAAAGAGAGTATCAAGGTAGAGACAATGATCAGTAGTGTCAGAGGTCACAGAGATGTCAAGGGGAATGAGGATTGATAAAAGGCCATTGGATTTGGCAAGTAAAAGATCAGATAGAATTAGTGTTGATACAAGTAGCTTTCCTGCTATTTCTTTATAATCTGATTTTTAGTATGCAAAGCAATAGAAAGTTTTGAAATCAAAGACTAGACATTGCCATTTTATAAATTAAATTTTTAAATTCACCTTCATTTAAAATAAAATGTGTGTGCATGTGCGTGTGCATGTGTGTGTGTGTATGTGCTGAAAGTCATTACAGTAGTATCTATTTATGTCACCAAATATATAAAAGTACCTATATGCAATCAGAGAGTAGGAGGAGTTAAAAAATTCTGTGTAGGCTGTCAGAATTTTTGCTTAGTTGCCATATTACATTAGAAAGTTGAAGCAAATATTTTTCCCAAATCACAAAGTGACTGAATCATCAAATATAGAGTGTAATCACAACTGCTGGTTTGAAAACAGTATTAAATGAAAAGTTATGAATGGACTCCTGATCTTTAATTGCTTTTAGCCAAAATAGGGGCCATATAATGTTTGAGCAGTTTTTTTTTCCACTTCTTTCTCTATTTCCATTTCATTTCCATTCCATTTCTATCTTCAGGGGACTCTCAGGAACCTCAAACGTGAAAGCAGGATTCCAATTCAATAGTAAATGAATCCAGTATTGATTCCTTGTACACTCCAGTCCGTAATATAGTGAGTAAACAGAGAAGCTGTTCTCAATAATAAAAATTAATATGAATTACAAAGCAATTGAGAAAAATCAAATAAAACAGTCTAATGTTTTTTTTCTGTTTGTTTGTTTTTAGTAAACTAGCATTTTAGGGAAAAGACTTAATGTCTGGGGAGATGAGACCTTACTTTGTAAAGTCAAAATCTGTCAGTTATATACTTTAAACTTTAAAGTATAATATACTACTAGGGTTTCATTGTCATTTTCTGTAGTTAGGATTCCAAAGACAAAGAGAGATGAATTAGTGCAAGATTTGAGCCTTGAAATATTAAGCTTATACCACTCAATTCAGATTCAATGAATAACAAATCACAGCCCTCTTTACAACATTAGGCATAGGCTTTTCCCCAGAAATACACCATGAATTCAAAATATGACTTAGGTAAATCACTTAAACTCTCTCTCATCTGTAACATGGAATAATATTTACACTATGCATCTCACAGAGTTGTTATGAGGAAAGGGCTTTATGAACCTTAAAGGATTATAGAAGTTTGACTTATTGTGGTGAGGGACATATTCTTTTAGCACCTGTGAAGCTGAGTTTCCAGTGCCACTTATGGTGAGTTGTGTGGGCTCTGGCTCAGTGCTGAGGGAGTTGGTATTGGGATGATGCAGCACTATCTAGGTTCCTGTGACAGCAGCAGAGGAAGGGAAATGAACCAATGAGGACTGATCATTGAACCAGGAAGAGGCACTCTGAATTTTAAAAGGAGAGACATATGCTCTTGCTTTCCTCTTCCTTTTTCCCAAATATATGATGTAAACTTCTCTGTCTCTGTCTCTCTCCCCTCTCTCTGTCTTTCTGTCTGTCTCTGTCTGTCTCTCTGTGTCTCTTTCTATGTCTTTCTGTATCTCTAGAACTATCTGTAGTGACAGGGAACATGCACTGTCTAGGTGAGCCTGAGCCTAGGACTCAATCTTTTTGTTGCCTCTTCTGCTTTGTGTTTCTTTCCCTGATTTTAGGTGACTAACAGTAATGCTCAGATGGACATTTCCAGACTGTGAGGCAACCTTGTGAAATTAAAGAGGTTCCCTGAGGCCTGAAGGCCACATGAGGCCTTCTAGGTCCTCAGGTGCAGCCATATGACTGAGTCCAAATTTCACAGAACAAATCCTTTTATTAAGGGGATTTGTTCTGTGAAGTTTGGATTTAGTCAAAGGGCCACAAGTGAGGACTTAGAAGGCCACATGTGGCCTCAAGGCTGCAGGTTCCCTATCCCTGGGTTAGAAGTTCATGGATCCCTTTGTTGGTATCAGCTGAAGGTGCTCCCTCAGCTACTATGATGCTTCTCAGAGAATAATATTAGTGACAGAAGGATAAGATCTTGTCCTTACCTTGCTTCCTAGGAGACATGGATATTAAAGTACTTGTTCAGGCAGTGCAGTACCAAGGTAAAGATAAAATGTCTATTCAACTATTCCACTCAGTGTTCCATAATTGTTATAATTCTTGACCTTCTACAAGATCATACTAGGATTTATAAACATTGATATCTTTAATCCGTCTCTGTACACAAGTTTTCTGTGTCTTAAGCATTTCTTTTCTGTGCAGGAAATAAATAGCTGTCCCATACCTGATCTACTTTCTCTGCTGAACAGCTGTTTGAGCATGCATGTTTGTGGAAAGTCTAAGTTTCATATGCCTCTGCCTTGGGGCTCTGAAGAATGGATATTAAGTATCAGAGAATTTAAAGAAAAAGCCTCATTCTCCTATATGGTGTGAAATTTCCTGAGGAATGAACCTGATCTGCATTCATAAGGCTAGAGCTAAGGGCACCTTAGTGTGCGAGTGAGTGCTCCATCCTAGCTGGACCAGAGTCAGGATGTTTTTGAACTCATAGGATATCAACCAATCAAGTATTTGTGATTTTATAGGTTTGCAAACTCCCTTTATTTACTTTGGATCCTTATCTGCCTATATCTTATCAATATTGAGAATTGCCTGAGATTCAGAGTGGTTATATCTTATCCAGGGCCATCCATCTTGTAATATCATGGGTGGTACTTGAACCCAGGTCTTTCTGGCTTGAAGTTCATTTCTCAACTCTATTTTCCATGCCAGGTTGCCTCTGGATTGGTATTATTATTTTAGATTCTCAAAAAATGCACATTGAATTAAATTGAATCAAATTTAATTGAATCACATCATTCATACCAGAAATAATCTAGCATGACATAAAGAAATTTATAGTGCACCATGGGTTAATGGGGTTTCATGGGTTCTGCACACAGGAAGCATTCAACAAATATTTCTTAATTACTTTCCTAAAGTTTGTTAACTCAGACTGATAATGATTATTTTTAGTCAGTTATGGGAATCCTGAGAAGTCATCTTCCACAGTTCCATTACTATTCATAGTCCCCTTTCCCCATTCATTTTACCTGTAAGCATGTATTAGGAACCCCAGGCCCAGAAAGTGTCAGATCACCTGGCCTTTGTGTCACATGGTACATGTTGCATTTATGATAGTGCAGCTGGCCTTTGCCCTAGTCCTTTAATTCTTAGGGCCCCAGAATTCTCCTGCTGTTTTCTGTGGTACTCTTAGGAAATCCACTCAAGGCCAGGCCCTCTTAAGGGTCAGGGCTTTTGCAGCTAACAAAGAGCAAAAGAAGAATCCATGAAGTAACCTATACAATATCCTGGTAGGTGGTTCCCTTGACATGCTGAGTCCTACCCAAGGGGCTTGGCATTAGAGGTGGGCAAGGATGGAATTAGGGAAGCTGAATAGAAAAGAAAACCTAATCAATCAAGATCTCAGGATACTGGCTATGGAATTGGCAGCTTGCCAATTTTTCTAGCAAATTAGAATCAACCATCAAATGAAAATGCAAAATGAAGTATTTTAATATGTTCAGCTCCGTGGGCTTCAAAAATCTTTGACATCAAAGTTGTTTCTGAAGTTTGAGAATTTTAAGTACTTTTGTTCAAAGCCATGGTCCTGCAAAATTTATGTTATCATGCCAAGCAAAAACAATTCTTTGAGACAATTTGAGTGTCAATGTGAAGTTCCATAAAGCTAATCTTCTGGCAGTGCATAAATAATAAATAATAATTGTCACTGTTCACAATAGAGAATTGATATCTTCTGGATTACTTGTTAGAGGACTAAGACAGCAACTAGTACATCGGATCCTAAGGCTTTGATTGTAAGACTTCAATCCATGTTGTTGACTGACTGACTGACCAAGTTTTGGACTGTTTCTTTTTGGTACTGAACAAGCTCACAGGGAGCAGCACCAATAGTATAGTGAACAGAATGAACTTAGAATCTAGAAGCCCTCATTTAAAATCTTAGTTTTGACATTTCCTTACTTTGTGATGTTGGACAAGTTACTTAAATTATCTGAGCCTCCATTTCTACATTTGGAAAGTGGGGATGGTAAGGTTTTATTACACGTTCAATGAAGCCTTGAAAATAAAATAAGTCAAACAGGTATTCCAGCCCATAGAATGTTTTCTCCACCTCTCTTTCTTCTCTGACAACACGAGCCCTACCTTATTCTGTTACAGGGAAAATACTTTGCAAACATTAAGGATGTCATATGAATGTTAATTATTGTTAACAATAATGATTTATTTGAGAGGGTAAAGGACATCAAGTTTGAAAAGTAGTTATTGTGGTGAAGCCACAGGGCTAAAATATAATGATGCCATTTTCTCTACTTTTTCTTTATTGTAGACCCAGTCAGAAAACAACTATGTTTGTGTCCAATCTATTCACACTACATGAATACAAATGCAACAGGATGCTAGAGATAAATGTCCACTGGTGGACAGAATTCTTTAATCTTCCCTTCCTCAATTCCCTAGGCAGCTTACTTGACCCTGCAACTGACTGGAGCAACTAGCAAGTTAATAGATGAGTAGGGTGCAAGCCATTGAGAGAAGAGTGTACACCTGGAGCGAAAAAGAAAAGATATGGAGCAGGGAGAAGCCCAGGAAGCAACCACAAAAAGTAGCTGAGCAGAATACCGGGAGAGCAGAAGCTACAAAGAGCAATGTCTTGGAAGTGACACTCAAAGGGTGGCTATCAGTTTGCCAAGAACAGACTCTAGGACAATAAGTTGTGTCTGGGAGATGCTATTTTTGCTTGGCTAATGTAGTGAGGCAGAACGAAAGTTCTTGATTCCTCCCTTGATTCCCTGCCTTTCTCTTCTTTGAAATGTGTCAGTTCCTGAAACTCATTTCTTTCTCTTTAGTGTTTATTTACCTTTCTCTTCACTTTTTCTTTAAAGCTCGTTTTTAAAAAATGACATTAACCATTGTATTACTGATCTACGTTTTTTTTTCTTTCTCAAACATGGTTGAGAGATACAATAGAAAGGAAATGCCTGAGAAGAATGAAAGAGAGAGACAAATAGATTTTTTTTTTCAATTTCAACATACATCTGCCAGAACAGTCTTCAAGACTGTGGGCTCAGATCTGTAGAAAGAGAATAATCCATTGATTTTTACAACTTCCACATGGCAAGATTGAAAGGAAAGCCAGTTGTCTGAGGGGAAGAGCCAAAGGAGTGTCTAAACATAAAACCATTTCTTAGATGAACAGCTGAAAGAATGGCTAGGAAGGAGTCAAATTGAAGATGGGTGGGAGAGAAAGAGACAGAGAAACAGAGTCAAAGAGAAAGTGGGGAGAGAGGGAGAGAGAAAGAGAGAGAGAGAGAGAGAGAGAGAGAGAGAGAGAGAGAGAGAGAAACAGACAGAGACAGACAGAGACAGAGAGAGGGAGAGACAAAGAGACAGACACAGACACAGAGGCACAGAGACAAAGACAGAGTAAAAAAGAAAGGAGAGAGACAAACACAGACACACAGAGAAAGAGAGACAGAGACAGAGTAAAAGAAAGGAGAGAGAGAGACAAACACAAAGAGAGACAGAGAGACACAGAGACAGAGAAAAAGATAAACAACTTTCTGCAACTATTCCGACATATCATGACACCATTATCATACAAGAAATGACTAAGAGAAACGGGTCTAGTTTGTCAAAGTCTAGTTCAAGTCATTCTTAAGGTAAGGCAAAGGGATTTAAGAAAGTAATACTAGATTTCCACTCAGCCATGAACATACACCTCTAGCATCTGCTATACAAGTAAAATTGTCTCATTTGACACCATATATGAAAGGCACATATTGCAATGGTATGTGAGGATTCTTTGAGTACTTTGCCCTAGGATGAATCAAATTTAATGTTTATTTAGTATATTTATTGAATAACAATCATGTATCTCCTATAGTTAACAAAGGAATAAGAAGACCTAAAAGACCTCCAGTAGTGTGTCTGTTCTGTATGGGATGGCAGGACGCATAATACTGGCTAGATGCCTGTCTAAGGACTACAGAGAAGATGGCTGGTATAGCCTAGCTGTAATGATTGTTCTATATAGCTCTTCTGCTGAAATCAATGCCACAAAGCAATAAATATAATTATCCCAGGATATATGAGGGCTTTCATCTCTTTAAAAAATCCAGTGATAAGAGACTAAAAGAACTCTGATTTCTAAATGCCTGGCCTAGGAATCTCCTTTCCAACCAGCCATAGTGGAAATGGGAGGGTGGGGGTGGGAGTTCCAAGGAGAAGCAAGAAGCAACAAAGGAAAACTCACAGAAATGAAGAAACTTAGAAAGGATTTTAGAAAATATCTAGTTCAACCCCATGACTGATGCGTGATTACCTTTTACGATATCCTTTATTGATAGTCATTTTATTTGTGTTTGAATACCTCTAGAAATGGCAAACTCACTACCTCATTTGACAGTTCTCAGGCAGTAGGATGCCATTTTAACTTCTTCCTTCTCCCACAGGGGGAACTAGTGCTGAATATCTGTCTGGGAACTTGACTACAAAAAGCCATTAATATATTAACTCCCCTTTCCATCTTGACAGCCACCCACCAAGAGAATGGAACCAAAATAGACATAGAACATGAGAGATTTAGAAAATAAATGAGAGTCAATTTGTTTAACAAGTGTTCAAAACTTTATCATGTTTTTGTAATTTTTGCTTTTATTTCTTCTTCTAAGTCTCTTCCCATGTCTCAACATTCCAGAAGAATGGTGCATATGTTCCCTTGTGCATCTTATTGGACATCAGTATTTTAATTAATGTGGTGCCCTGACAGTCAGAATGCCTATCATGCTGGGCATCATCTGTTAATTAAAACTCTCAAGGAGAGTCATTCCAGAGTCAAACAATGTCGTGCAGGACTTTGCAATCAAAAGGGACTGTTAGTATCTCTTTAGTCTTCTGTCAGCCCCTAGTTGGCAGTCGTCACAAAATTCAGCTTTTTGCTTTTGCCATAAATCAAATGACAAAATGAAAAATTAGTACTATTATCATTTATAGCCTTCCTTATATCACTGAACTCCATTACGTAGTCATACCTGGTTCTCTGCTTTCTTGTGCTTTGAGATGCAAAGCAAAGTAATTGAAAGAGCAAAGAACTTTGGGTCAGAAGAGCTGGCTTCAATTTCTGGCTTTACTGGCTTAAAAACCTTGGAAAAGACAATATCGTTGAATTGTCTCTTCCATTATATGGGGATGATAATATTTTCACCCTTTGCCTTGAAGGAGTGTTGGAAGGAAATCATTTTGTAAATGATAAAAGACTGCACAAATTATACCCATGTGTATGTTTTTGTGGGTGTGTATGTATATACACAACACACATACATACATACGTATGTATGTATTTCACAGTGTAAGAGAGGCTAGGACAGATAGTCCTCATATGTCGATGTGTGTTCCATCATCCCTGTTGTAAAAATAAGTGATAGTGCCATCTTCATATGTGAAGGACAACACAGGATAGCATACTTTGTCAGCCTCCCAAATGTATAATGGTGGGAATTATTACTAAATTTGGAAAAAAGAAAAAGAAAAGAAAGAAAGATCTGGTAGTTTTAGTGGAATTGGACTATAAGTTGAATATCAGTGTGATTTGGTAGCCAAAAAAGTTGGGAAGTTAGCCAAGGAACCTGCACCAGCAGGCTCAAGCTACATTAAGAGATAATATAGATAACAAGAATAAGGAGGTGGTCATTCTGCCTTATTCTACCCTGATCAGACAACATCTGGCATATTATGTTCAGTTCTAATTACTACAAGTTAAGAAGGGCATTGATAAGCTGGAGAGTGTCAGAAGGTGAAACAAGGATGGTAAAGGACCTTGAATTTTTGCCATATGTTTAATGATCAATTAAAAGAACTGGGAATGTTTAGCCTAGAGAAAAAAAAATGAACTGCATAGTGTTTACCACTTGGAAAAGGGATTTGACCTTTTTTTTCTCTGCCTTCACAGGACATAACCAGGATAAATGACTGAAAATTTCCAAGAGGAAAACTTGAGCTTGGTGAAAGGAAAATAATCCTAACTATAATATTTATTTTTTAAAAAAATGAAATGGGCTGCCTTGGAAAGTGTTATAGGAGACATATCCTAACTCTTCCCCGTGTGTAAGTTGGGCTAGCTTTTCCTTAAATGGTATTGAGACATTCCTCAAAAATATGTGACATTATTTATTCATTGAGTACAAAGCAGCCACAAGGAGAGCCAGGGGTGTATTGATGCTGTTGAATCACAAAGGGTAACTCAAGCAATGGCAGTCACTAAGTTAATCAGCTGAAGAAACCACAAAGCCTGTACTATGACAACTAATTAAATTTCTATTGGTTAACTGTTGAATGACCTACAAGTGTCTTTTTTTATTCCAATATTCTATTTTTTTGTGAAAGAGAGAGAGAGAGGAGGAGGAGGAGGAGCAGGAGAAGAAGGAAGAGAGAGAGAGAGAGAGAGAGAGAGAGAGAGAGAGAGAGAGAGAGAGAGAGAGAGAGAGAGAGAAAGAGAGAGAGTTCTGAGGTCCGCTAGCATTTTCTGACCTACGTTTAGAATGAAGCCTGGGCTTTGTAGTGCCTGGGCATTGGAGACTTGGTTTCAGTGGCCAGGCTTCTGCTCATGTAGTGATTACCATTACAAGAGGACTATGAAGGCTAACTCTCTTTCCATTTCCCTGATGTTGCATATGGCCAGTATTTCTACACAATTTCTCTATTTCTTTAAGATATTGTTAATTCCTGATTTGTTTTTCTGTACAACTAGGGTTGATCATATTATAATTTTTATAATTCTATTAATTAATTAATACCAGAGAAAAGATTACTTTATTCCTTTTTCCACCCATCCCAGTGGGGAACTGAGCCAAGTGAGAAAATGTTATGGTTTTATTTTCATTAACAATCCACGTAAACTGTTCAATAGCAGAAAGACACCCATGTGACCTGGGATCATTCACCTCTAGGCTATGGAAGTCAAGAGTAATAAGTCAGAGTGGTAGACCTTTCAGTGCATAGTCTGGCCTTGGGAGTTAAGGGTGGAGTAGAAGGAAACTTAGGCCCCCTGGGCTGCCCAGTAGGAGAAGAAAGGTCTGGAACATAAAACAAAACAAAACATGACCTGTTCCTAGAGTGGGATTGCTCCTTCACCTAAACCTCCAAACTTGGCCTCATATCACTAGTTACATAATCTGTTAGTTATATAAATATTATGTACTGTTAATGCACTTTACTACTTATGACTGCCCATCTGTCCCTGGGCAAAGTGCATATGATACAAATGTTGCATATTGACAGAATGGGACAAGTTATTGAACCCAAATATTATCTACACATGGTAAACATTCAAATATCATTTTTAATTGATGGAAGGAGTATTGTCAAGGAAGAATCATAGTATAAAGACTGACAGATGTGCTTTCATATCTCAGCACATCCAACTTTCTGACTGCTAAACAAGAAAGTTACAGCTAGACAAGATATTCCTCATACTGACTCCCCCCTGCCCACCCAACCATATAAGGCAACACTCTAGATGGCACAGAGAATTCCACTGGGCAGTAGGTTACATAGGTTGATAACTATCAGTGTTCAGCAACATACTTCTCTAAGGGGTTGTAGAAAGGCAATAACAGAGTGGTAAAGGAGTTCCTGGAAGAGGAGCCATCCAGAAAAGGAGCTCCTGGACCAAGCCTCCTAGAAATAAAAGGAAGAAAGGAAACAAACATTTATTAAGTGTCTCCTTTGTGCTAAGCTTTAAAACATCTCATCTAATCTTCATAACAACTCTGGGAAGTAGGTGCTACTACATTTCACAATTACAATTATGAAACTGAGTCATATAAAGATTAAGTTTCTTGCCCAGGGTCACACAGGTAGTAAGAGCAAATTTGTCCTTAAGACAAATTTGAACTCAGGTCTTCCTGATTCCAGGACTCGTGTTCTATCCACTATCTACCTGCCTCTAAACAGATACAGTGCACTCATCTACCAAGCAGAAGTTGGAATAAAGATAGAACCACAGTGAGGAAAAATGAACACAGACTTTCCCCTTCATTGCTATTAGACTCAGATATAAGGCATATTCTGATGTTTCTATGGAAAATGGATTGGGGCATGAACTACAAAGTATTTTGTGGCATTCTCACAAGAAGAAGAGAATCCATATAGGCCCAAAGCTGGGCTTCTGGGCCATAGGATCCAATTTTTTTTAACACTACATTCAAAGAGATCTTTATACTTTCCAAAGTTCTTTGACAACTATTTTTTACAATTATTCTGCTAGTTCAGTCAAACCATCTATATGCATTTATTATTTACTTAGTACATACCAAGCACCATGCCAGGCATTGGGAAAACAACACCAAGAAAAGAAACAGTCTCGGCCCTCAGGGACCTTGTTTTCAATCAAGGAAGACAACATGAAAATAAAAGGAACCTATAGAATAAGTATTCACAGAAAAAAATAAAACAAACACAATATAAGTAGTGAAAGAAGGCTCTGGCTGTTGCAGGGGAAAGTCTGAATGGTCAAGGGCTTATTTTGTGTCTTAATGGAACTGAGGCTTCCATGAAGTGCAGGTGAGGAAGGAGTACGTTACAGACATAAAGGAGCACTAGAGAAAAGGCACAGACACGGGAAGTGGAATGCAATGTGTGAGGAAAAGAAAGAAAGTGAGTTTAACTGGACCATAGATTTTTAGGAAGGGAAGTAAAGTAGAATGAGGATAGAAAGATAGTTTTGGTGTTTCCTGCTCCTTCCCCTGCCCCCCGCCCCCCACAATATCTTACATTTTCTTATCTGTTGGCATACTATTCCCTCTAATTGGATGTAAACTTCTAGAAGGCAGACACTTTTATTTTTTGTCGTAGTAGCTTTGTACCTTGCTCATGGAATACACTGAATAAATGTCTGTTGAATTGAATTGAGGCATCAAGGAGGAGCGGAAAGTGCACTAGATTTGGAGTCAAAGGACCTGGGTTCAAATCCACTTTTATCATTCTATTTACCACCTTGCAACACTGGGGAAATAACTTCACCTCTGAACCTCAGTTTCCTCAACTACAAAATGAGAGGGTTGAACTAGATGACTCTCCTACTCTAAATCTTCACCTCCGATTTGGATTGATTCACTACTAGAACTTCTGCAACCCTTTGCCGGGAATCCTCTTACTTTGGAGATACCTCCACTGTGAGGCCTGCTCTCCTGATTGTTGAGTCCCTAGCCTGGAAGATCATATGATGAGAGGCCTCAGTCATGCTCTCTTCATTCCCAACTTGAATCGTTTTTATACATCGCCTCCTTGCCAGCAACCTTTCCTTCATTTCAGGTTTCATTTCCCTCCTTATATTCACTCATCTCCCAACTTTCAATCTCCCATTTAGGTGTGGTCTTCCTACATTAGAAGGTAAGCTCCTTGAAGTTAGGACCTATCTTATTTCCCTGTTTTTGTGTCTCCAGTGCCTAGCATGCCATGAGGCACAAAGTGAGTGTTTAATAATTGCCTAATCCAGGGGTGGGGAACCTACAGCCTCCAGTTTTACAGAACAAATCCTTTTATTACAGGGAATTTTTCTGTGAAGTTTGGATTCATAGGCTGCACTTGAAGACTTAGAGTGTGACATGTGGCCTTGAGGCTGCAGGTTGCCCACTCCTGGTTAATCCATCCATCCATTTATCTATCTATCTATCCATCATCATCAAAACTAACATTTATATTGTGCTTACTATGTCCCAGGCATTGTGCTAAGTGTTTTATAACTATTATCTGATTTGATTCTCATAAGAATGGTGGGAAGTAGGTGCTATTAATATCCCCTGTTTTACAGGTGAGGAAACTGAAGCAGGCAATCATTAAGTGACTTCCTCAAGATCGCACAACTATGAATTATCTGATGCCAGAATTTAACTTGGGCCATACTGTCTGTAGGCCTGGCATTCTATCCACTATATCACTGAGCTGCCTCTTTCTGCCTGTCTGTCTATCTTTCTTGCTATCTATTTATCTATAGATTATCTATCTAAGGGTGATTCTATAAGTTAACTCCTAAGGGGGTAGGGGAGAGATTCTAAGAAAAACAATTCCATTGGTAAAACAATTTCCTAAAAAAGAAAATGAGAGAACAATATAAAAGACCAAATCCAGCAAATAACCCCTTGACTAAACATGATCCCACACGGGGACATGTGATGCTGCCAGAGGAGAAATCCTTTTCAGAGTTTCCAAACAAAATCATCATCATCTTTCAGTGAGATACCTTACCTGGGTGACCTACTTTTCCCATCTCTCAGGTTGTCATGTAAAGTAGCTGTCCATACACCATCATTGTCATCCTTTTCAAATGTAGCCCAAGGAGGGCTTTCTCATGCTGTGTTATCCTTTATGCATCAGTGCATCAGGAGGGAAGGGAAGCTGGTGGGGTTGCTGCAGTACCCTAATTATACACACTGTGTTGATGAGTAGGAAGATTTATTACTTTATGTCCTTTAGCACTCTAGCCTGGGTTCAAATAGTGTTTTCCTTTCAACCCAAACAACTCCTGAGAATAGAAATTGGAATCCACCCACGTAAGCCTCTGAATTGCCGCATGTAGCACATGTCATGGTTCTTGCTACAGAGCATCTTGCTCCTTAGACAACCTTTTGTTGTTTTACCCAGCCTTTGTCTCCATAGCGACGTCGAGATGTAAGTTTGGACATCTTTCTTTCTCCTTGCTATTGTCTACTTTCTTGCAGGGATAGTAGCAATTCTACTGAAATTGTACTAGGTTGAAGTTGCTTTGGGTCTGAGTTTCTGCAGGAAAACAAAGGAAATTTGGGCCATTAGGTCATGGTGGACAGCACATCTTCACAATTCAAAACCCTCTAACTTTTTCTTCAGAGAAGAATTGTATCTGCATAGTTTGCAGATAATTGCCTCCATTCTGGATTTACTTTGCTAGCATAGAACTGACCCAAAACCTCTATAAGGCATGGTAAGGCAGTAATGCCCTTACAGCTTCCCAGCACTGTGATGAAAATAATTCCACAGGTGGAGGAGTTCTCCATTTAATCAGGTATATGTCTCTCTGCAGATGTCATTATGCATTCTTTTGGTTGTATAAGAAATATTGATAAAATGTGTCCAATGTAATTAAAAATGGATTCATAATGGAAATGCCAATTCAATGAACATAACTAATAACTATGTGAGTTCATATAATTACTTTTTAAATGGTCTAAAGATCTGATATAGAAAGGCTTGACTATCATATTAAAGTATTTCAGAAATGTATCTCATTGGCAAATTCATAAAGTAATTGGAGGAGTCTATGGTGGGGGGAGGGGAAAGAAAGTAGAGTACTAAAGAAAGAAAGAGGGAGATGAAAAGAGGCAGAATCAACCAAAAGACCATGGGAACTGATGCTGCCTGAGTCTACTCTAGAATCTCGTGTGCTTTAATCTTTCCATTCAGGAACTAGATGGAAATAGATATATGTATATATACATATATATGTATATATATATAGATGTATATAGATATCTATATATATAGACATATATCTATCTATCTATATACGTAGATATGTAGATAGATATAGATATAATCTCAGCTTGGTACTATCTGAAAACTTAAAAATTATTCTTTATGTCTATCTATCTATCTAGTAATTTTTAAAGTTTTCTAATAGTACCAAGCTGAAAAGAACACCAAAAGATAGGACAAGAATATAGATAACTATGGAAATTTAGAAAGTGATGAGAAACAAAGGTACAATTCAAATAATGTTATGCTACGGTGCAAAGGATTAAGTCTGGATAAATCCATCAGGACCAATGCTGGAATTCAGGGTAAGCAGTGCAATGATACACTCTTTCTTCTTCTTCTTCTTCTTCTTCTTCTTCTTCTTCTTCTTCTTCTTCTTCTTCTTCTTCTTCTTCTTCTTCTTCTTCTTCTTCTTCTTCTTCTTCTTCTTCTCCTCCTCCTCCTCCTCCTCTTTCTCCTCCTCCTCCTCTTCCTTCTTCTCCCCCTTCCTCCTCCTCCTCTCATTTTCTTCTTTTATTTTTCTTTTACTTTTTCTTCTTGTTTTTCTTCCTGTTGTTGCTACTGTCCTCTTTTTTCTCCTTCTTCCCCTTCCCCTTTTCTTCCTCCTCCTCCTCCTGCATTTTGCAATAAGAATAAATAATGATGAAAATGTGAAATAATCTTCTTCCTCTGCTGCTGTTAAGTTTACACTGCACAGTAGACATGATAGAAAGAGTGGGAAGTAGTAATAGGGAAGGGCATTTGAGGCAAAAAACACTAGCCCCTGGCAGCTGATGAGTTTTGCATTCCCAAGTATGTAATTGACCATAACATGACATTGAGTATTATATTATAGAATTCTGCTCCTGGAAATCTAACAGGCTCTGATCTGAAAGATAAAGTAACTATTGCCACTGCTTCCTTCCTTCTCCTCAACAGAATTCATTTCTCCTCAATTCCAAATCTTGCATAGAAAACAAATTATTATTTTAGTCATTACTTTCCTATACCCAGTTGTTTTCAGGCCCTTTCTCTTGCACTGCCTCCTGTATGGGGATAGACCAGTATTTTGAGATCCCAGAGTCCAAATATTACTGAAACTTTTCAGGACTAATGTGTATATTAGACTGTTGGTCCTCAGGTCAATAGAAAGACCCAGAAGGTGTCCAAAGAACTTCAGATCTTCTCACATATTTGAACTCTTTCTTTGCTACTGGCATTTTCAAAGCCCCCTAGGAGAGTTTACACTAGGCAAGTTCTGAACTCTTTCCCTTAGGAAGTGAGTTTGAAGCTTGATCCTAAAGCAAATAATCTTTAGTTGAGAAAACCTATCTAGATTATAAATGACAGATTTTTGCACAAGGGACAGATAGTTTGTTTATCCATTTATAATTGATTCTCTCTATGTTATACTGAATCATGTAAGTTATTATGACAGTGTTTGTTTCCAGTTCTTTTTACTTTGCTTGTATTTGGCCTAAATTAATCCATTCATTACTACTAAGCAATTTATTTCTATGACTGAAGTGTGTGTGTGTGTGTGTGTGTGTCTGTGTGTGTGTATGTGTGTCTTCAATATGGCTTATATTCAGTGGAGGGAGTCAAATGAATTAACAACCAGTTTTCCACAGAACCGAATAGAGGTGCCACTGACTTGGTGGGTACAGGCCCTGACCCCAGTTTGCTGAACTCAACCTAAAATTAGGTAACTGTTCTACTGAACCAGTGTGAACCTGCTGAATCCCATCACTGCTTATATATATTTTTTTTATTTCTTAAAAAATTATTATTTATTTAATATTTTAGTTTTCAACATTGATTTCACACAAGATTTTGGGTTACAAATTTTCTCCCCATTTCTACCCTCCCCCCATTCCAAAATGGCATATATTCTGATTGCCCCATTCCCCAGTCAGCCTTCCCTTCTGTTACCCCACACCCCCCATCCCCTTTCCCCTTACTTTCTTGTAGGGCAGGATAGATTTCTATGCCCCATTCCCTATATATCTTATTTCTCAGTTGCATGCAAAAACAACTTTTTCTTTTGAGCATCTGATTTTAAAACTTTGAGTTCTAAATTTTCTCCCTTCTTCCCTTGCTACCCACTGTCCCTAAGAAAGCAAGCAATTCAACATAGGGCACACATGTATCATTATGTAAAACACTTCCACACTACTTATGTTGTGAAAGACTAAACATATTTCCCTCCATCCTATCCTGTACCCCTTTATTCAATTTTCTCCTTTGACCCTATCCCTTTTTCAAAGTGTTTGCTTTTGATTACCTACTCCCCCATCTGTCCTCCCTTCTATCATCCCCCCTTTCATCCCCTTCCCTCTACTTTCCTGCGGGGTAAGATACCCAATTGAGTGTGTATGTTATTCCCTCCTCGAGTCAAATCTGATTCACTCATTCCCCCTCACCTTCCCCCACTTCCCTTCCAACAGAATTGCTTTTTCTTGCCACTTTTATGTGAGATAATTTACCATATTCTATCTCTCCCTTTCTCCCTCTCTCAATATATTCTTCTCTCATCCCTTAATTTTATTTTTTAGATATCATCCCTTCATATTGAACTCCCCCTGTGCCCTCTGTCTATATATATATATATATATATATATATATATATATATATATATATGTATATTCCCTTCAACTACCCTAATTCTGAGAAAGGTCTCATGAATTACAAACATGATCTTTCCATGTAGGAAAGTAAGCAAAAGAGTTCAACTTTAGTAAGTCCCTTATGATTTCTCTTTCTTGTTCACCTTTTCATGCTTCTCTTGATTTTTGTATTTGAAAGCCAAATTTTCTATTCAGCTCTGGTCTTTACTTTGAAAGTCCATATTTTGCCTTGGAGCATTATACTCAGTTTTGCTGGGTAGGTGATTCTAGGTTTTAATTCTAGCTCCATTGACCTCCAGAATATCATATTCCAAGTCCTTTGATCCCTTAATGTAGAAGCTGCTAGATCTTGTGTTATCCTGATTGTGTTTCTGCAATGCTCAAATTGTTTCTTTCTGGCTGCTTACAGTATTTTCTCCTTCACCTGGAAACTCTGGAACTTCACTCTGAAACTCTGGTGACAATATTTCTAGGAGTTTTCTTTTTGGGATCTTTTTCAAGATCTTTTCAAGAGGCAATCCACAGATTCTTTTAATTTCTATTTTACCCTCTGGCTCTACAATATCAAGGAAGTTTTCCTTGATAATTTCTTGAAAGATGATGTCTAGGCTCTTTTATTGATCATGGCTTTCAGGTAGTCCAATAATTTTTAAATTATCTCTCCTGGATTTGTTCTCCAGGTCAGTGGTTTTTCTAATGAGTCTTCCATTTCCATTGTCTTCCATTTTTCATTCCTTTGGTTCTGTTTTATAATATCTTGATTTCTCATAAAGTCACTAGCTTCCACTTGGTCCAATCTAATTTTTAAGGTGTTATTTTCTTCAGTGGTCATTTGCACCTCCTTTTCCATTTGCCTAATTCTGCCTTTTAAAACATTCTTCTCCTCATTGGCTTTTTGGAGCTCTTTTGCAATTTGAGTTAGTCTATTTTTTAAAGTGTTATTTTCTTCAGTATTTTTTGGGTCTCCTTTAGCAAATCATTGACTTGTTTTTCATGGTTTTCTTTTATCTCTCTCATTTCTCTTCCCAATTTTTCTTCTACTTCTCTTACTTGCTTTTCCAAATCTTATTTGAGCTCTTCCATGGCCTGAGCCCAATCCGTTTTCTTGGAGGCTTTAGATGTAGGCTCTTTGACTTTGTTGACTTCTTCTGGATGCATGTTTTGATCTTCTTTGTCACCAAAAAAACATTCTGCAGTCTGAGTCTGTGTCTGAGTCTGAGTCTCTGTCCTCTTTAACTGCCTGGCCACGTTCCCAGCCAGCTACTTGACCCTTGAGCTTTTTGTCAGGGTATGACCAGTTGTAGAATAGAGAATGCTTTGTCCCAAGCTTTAGGAGCTGCACTGCTGTTTTCAGAGCTACTTCTACTCCACTGTCACCGCAAGCTCTGCCACAGCAGTGCTCCTCCTCCCCAAGAACTGCCAACCAAGATTGTTACCAAGATCCAAGCAGGGCACAGCAACCCTGCTCTCTTGCTCTTGTCTGCTGCCTGATTCCTCCCACCATGTAAGCCAGGGACTCTGGAAGCAGCTGATGCTGGAGCTCTGGAAGCAGCCACAGGATCTTCCTGTTGCTGCTGCAAATATAGCAGCACCACCTCTGCCACCCCCGGGGCTGGTGGCTGGACCACTTTCTAACTCAATCTAGCAGTTTCACCATTAACCTGCTCCACGGTCTTTGGTGTTTGTGGGATGAGAGGTTTGGTAACTGCCACAGCTCAAGATTCATTGCCCTAAGGCCTGCTCTGGGCCAACTCCCAGTCTGGTCTGTCCTGGCACGGTCCATGGTGGGCTGTACTCTGCTCCCAGCACTGTGTGATAGACCCTTCCCAGTGACTAGTCATGCTGTCCTGTGCTGGAGACCTGCTTCCCTCTGCTATTTCATGGGTTCTGCAATTCTAGAATTTATTCAGAGCCATTTTTTACAGGTGTTTGGAGCGATTTGGAGGAGAGCTTGTGGAAGTCCCTGCTTTCCAGCCACCATCTTGCCTCTGCCCCCTACTATCACTGCTTATATATTAATTTCTCTTCTTGACAAACGTATTTTCCAGGTGGATATGGAAAATACCTTCTTAGATAAGCATTCTACCTCTTTTCCATTTCTTAATTGGTTTAGTTTCTATTCATTTGTTATTTTAGTATGTTTGAAGTTAACACAAACCTTAAGAAATCAATGAACCAATAATAACTTATTAAATGTCATTACCTGTATGGTGAATACAATGGTAAAACTAATACTATGTCTGACTCAAGGATCTTATGCTTCATTCATTAATCATTCATTCATTCATCTATCTTTTTTGTTTAGTCATTTTATTCTGAACTAAGAAAAGTAACAAATAACTTTCTCTTATTTTGCATCTCAGCTGTCAGAGACAGACGTCCTTTGAATTCAACCCTATCTCATTCTCTCCCAGATCTATGCAGAAACCTCCTTAGTTTGAGACAGTCTTATGAGGCTTTGCAGCTTCCAAGTGAATAAAATTATGCTTGTCATCAAACTCTTAACCCACATTTCCCCCACCGTTTTGCTTCATATTTTAATTCACAAGTGGTAGATAAGATTTTTTAACAAAAATTCCTTTAGAGTGACGTAATGTTGTTTGTTTGTTTATATGTTCTTTGAAATTAAGGCCTTAGGTAGATCATAAGATTCCTTTTTTCTAATCTCTTAGCTCACCTTCCATAACAATTTTTATTTCTGGTACTTTGAAGCACAAATAAATAAATAACCTTGTGTCAACAGGTACTGAATAAACTCTGGGATCAACATCCTTGGTGACATTACATACAGGTAACAGGCCACATACTGATTCACTTGAATTTTCTTATAAGACATCAGGGTCCCTGGCACATTCAGCACTGGGAAATTAAAATGCTTGAGCTGTGGATTTCCTTGAAGGTGATATGGTCTAATTCCACATGTTCTTTGATTGTTGTTGTTGTCCCTGACAAGTTTCATACCTCCTTGAGTAGTTTGCACTCAAAATTTTGACACTTACCAAAATTGATCTTAGCAAGGGATCAATATAAAATGTTTCCTTTAAGACTTTGGCTGCTGTAAGATCCTTCTGCTTCCTGTGTATGTACCAGTTGAAATGGTCTGTCACCCTAAGAACGTTTTCTTGGTTTTTCTTTCTAACCTTCTAACAATAATGAAAGCTAAAATTCAAATAGGATTTTAAGGTTTAGATAGTCCTTTGCATATATTATTTCACTTGATCCTTAAGGGCAATCCTGGGAAGGAAGTGCTATCATCACCCCCATTCTACAGATGAGGATACAGAGTTTAAGTAACTTTTGCAGGGTCACACAACTAGTAAGCATCTGGAACAGTACTAGAACTCAGGTCTTTTGGACTCCAGGTCTGGTACACATATCCATTATATTTACTTGATGCGTCTTCTAAAGATAAATACTTGCTGCTGTCACTCTGTTACTTTTCTCCAGGCAAGCAGCTTAGGTTGGCAGTATTTTCCTGTGAATCCACTGAACACAGTTACAACACTTCTTCCATGCATCTGGTGTCATCTTGGGCCAAGAAAACTTGCTCCACACAAGCTCCAGGGTTTCTCTTGGATCAATTATCCAGAATCATCATGAAAAGATTCCAAAGTACCAGGATCATACCAACATACTCCTGCTTATTTTCTTTTTTTTTAGGATTGCCTAGTCTTACATAATTATAGGCTTCTAAAATTGGCATTATTTAGCAGATAAAGCATTGGACTGTCATGAAGACGTGGATTCAGAACATACCTCAGACACTTACTACCAGTCTGACCTTGTGAGTCACCTAATTTATCTTGGCCTCAGTTTCCTTATCTGTGAAATGATAGAGCTGGACTTTCTTCTAAATTTTATTCTAGCTCTAATGCTATGATCTTTTAACTCCACTGTGGAACCCCAACTTCTGACATGTCTTCTGGAGACCTAAGCTGAATCCCCAAGGGTCACAACTCTTTCTCTTTGCCTGTGTTCATCAGTTCTTATGGATCTTCATCCTACAGCTGTGTTCATTACTTATCATCATGGACAATCTGGGCAAAGAAGATGGATCCTATATTAAATTTACTGCCACTGATGAGGCACTCTCAGTCCCAGTTTTCAGCTTTTATTTCCTTTGTTAGTAGTCAAGTTTACTCTGTGTTGAAAATTTACTTCTCCTTTTCCCTGAGGACCCCAAAGTTTCAGATTGGCCAAGGGCCAATGCAGTGGGGCAACAGTTTCAATTAATTTTCTCTGCCTGCTAATTCCTGATTAACTTATAAGAAGCCAGCACCACTAACCATGCTTTTTGGCAGCATCAAAAATGTTGTTTGTCAGGACATAAATTAGTGGGTTTTTATCCATATATATTTGGAATCAATCACCACAAGCATAGCCAAAGAATCTATCAGTGACAGCTCAATTGAATGCCAAGAACTTAGCTTTGGATGGGACGACAAGTTTCACTTCTCCTATACTGGCCAACCAAATTGGTTCTTGGTGGCCGTGATTCTCATGATAAAAAGCTGTTCCCAGTTTCTCTAGACTGCTATCAGAGTATGGCATAAAATATTTGCTTGGAGCTGCAACTGCCAAAGCCAACATTGCTGCATATGTGAGGCAGCTAATCAAATCTTTAAAGTTCTAGTAATATTTCTTGATCCAGTGGTCTGTGAAAGGTATCAGAGAGTCCAGGGAAATTTGTTTTTTCTCTTATGCTTTTTTTTCTTAATCATATACTGTCAGAGAGAAACTCTGAAACAATGTCAGAATTCCTAGCAAATATCCAATAGTATCCACTAAACCAGTCTTTGAAAATTTTTGAGCATGTCTTTGAAATGAGCAAGTCTGACTTCTCAGGACTCCTTTCTGAGATACTATGTGACTTTTGTGCTTCATATAGCCTCTGCAGAACTGAAGGCAGCTAGGTGGTCCAGTGGATAGAGGGCTAGGCCCGAAATCCGACCACAAACACTACTAGCTGTGTGACCCTGGGCAAGTCACTTAGCCTCTGTTTGCCTTAATCTACTGGAGAAGGAAATGGCAAAACACTCTAATATTTTTGCTGAGAAAACCCCATGGTCCATTGAGTCATGAAGAATTGGACACAACTGAATGACCAAACAAAAATTTCAGAACTGCTACTCGTTGAATCACAGCCTCAACGGTAGTATCCACTTGGATGCTATAATTCTAAAGTCCATCAACTATCAGAAGGATAGTTCATGAGATCCCGGTTTATTGTATGGTATATTAATCTACCTTAATTCTTTTCTTCAAAGTCTACTAGTTGTCAGATCATGATGCAATAAAAAACTATACATAATAAAGGGCCATGGGAAAATAGACTAAAATTCAATTCAAAACTGAATAATCTAATCCTCAAGAATGAATGGTTCAAATGACAAATCATAGAAACAATCAATAATTTCATCCAAGAGAGTGACAATAATGGGACAACATACCAAAACTTATAGAATGCAGCCAAAGCCATTCTTAGTGGAAATTGTATGTCTCTAAATGCTTACATGATTAAAATAGAGAAAGAGGAGATGAATGAAATGGTCATGCAACTAAAAAAGCTAGAAAAAGAACAAATTAAAAACTTCAATTAAATACCAAATTAGAAATTCTGAAAATCAAAGGAGAGATTAATAAAATTGAAATTAAGGAAAACTATTGAAGTAATAAGTAAAACTAAGAGGTAGTTTTATGAAAAAAACAATAAGATAGATAAAACTTTGGTTAATTTGATTAAAAAAAGAAAGAAGAAAACAAATTAGTAATATCAAAAATGAAAAGGGCATAATCACAATCAACGAAAAGGAAATTAAAATATTAATTAGGAGCTCTTTTGCCCAATTGTAGTCAAAGAAATCTGACAATCTAAGTGAAATGGATGAATATTTACAAAAATATAAATTGCCCAGATTAATAGAAGAGGAAATAAAATATTTAAATAAATCCATATTAGAGAAAGAAATTGAAGAAGCCATCAATGAACTCCCTAGCAAAAAATCTCCAGGGCCAGGTGGATTTAAAAGTTAATTCTATAAAACATTTAAAGACCAACTAATTCAAATACTATGTAAACTATTGGAAAAATAGGTGAAGAAAGAGTACTGCCAAATTCTTTTTATGTAAAAAATGGTGCTGATACCTAAATTTGGAAGAGCCAAAACAGAGAAAGAAAATTATAGACCAATTTCCCTAATGAATATTGATGCAAAAAATTTAAATAAAATATTAGTGAAGAGATTACAACAATTTATAATGAGGATAATACACTATGGCCAGATGGGATTTGTACCAGGAATGCAAGACTGGTTCGTTATCAGGAAAACTATCAGCATCATTGACTCTATCAATAAGAAAATTAACAGAAATCATATGATTATTTCAATAGATGCAGAAAAAGCTTTTGACAAAATACAATACCCATTCCTATTAAAAAAAAAACCCAAAAAGCATAGGAATAAATGGAGTTTTCCTTAAAATGGTAAGTAGCATCTAAAACCTGCTGCAAGTGTTTTATGTAATAGGGATAAGCTAGAAACATTTCCAATAAGATCAGCGGTAAAATAATGATGCTCATTGCCTCAATACTGTACTAGAAATGATAGTTTTAGCAATATGAGAAGAAAAAACAGGCAGGTGCTTTGCCGGATGGGAATATAAATTTTTAATCTCTGAAACTTTTTTAAAAGACCAGCTTTAACTCCAAATCACTCTGGTTCTCATTGATTGACCAACAACAGGTCCCAGTCCAAGCCCTACTTGGTCATTGTTTGGGCCCTGATGGGCTCATAATGAATATGAATAGCACTTTTTTTCTGTTTTTCTATTTTTCAGAAACCCTGAGGGACTTTCCACCTCAGATCTATATATATTTTTAAAGAGCCATTCTTTGCTTCATTTCTTATTAAGGCTTGATCACTGAATAGTCTTTGCCTCAGTCAAACTGAGACCTGTTAAAGACCTTAGCTTAAAGAGACCAAGGATCCCCTCTACAACCTGAGCCATCTCTAGTTGTCCTAATCTATATCTGGCCACTGGACCCAGATGGCACCAGAGGAGAAAGTGGAGCTGGTGACTTTGCATAGCCCTCCCTCACTTAAATCCAATTCACTTGCATATAATGGCATCACCTTTCTGATGTCATGGTCCTCTTTAAGAATAAAGGACAAATGGTAACAGCATGAGCAACCTCTGTGGAGAACAGAAGAACTTATAACCAAACTTGAGATACAAAGTGTACTAGTTGAAATGCTTCCTAATGTTAGTCTTCTTCCATACTGTTATTATGACCGAGTCAAAGAATATTTAGTAACAATATTTTCAAATGGTTCCAGATGTCTGCTATATCTAAAAGAATTACTCTCCAAGATTACTGTCACAAATGGTCAGTGTTGTTGAGGATTGCATAACTTACTTATTGGAGTCTACCTACATCCCACTCATATAGGGAGAAGAATTTGGCCCTAATGCTGAGTTTTTTCTCTGGCTGACCCTTTCATTCTTCAGGCATTGAATTCACCCTTGAGCTCAAGGGTTCAGTGCTTCTGTGATACTTTGCCCCAGCAGCATCCCCTCTGTTTCTGTAAGCACAGATAATATGGGTTGTCAGATTGTTCAGACACTGAGTTCCAGCTTGCTCCCCATAGTTCTGTGCCAGAACTTTGACTTGGCTGAACTTAGTCCCAATTAACACTGAAAAACCAAGTGATATTCACCAGTATGGGATATACCAGGACAACATTGTTTATTTTCTTAATGATACCCAAGAATTGTCCAGGGAATTTATAACTCTTTGTAGCATTACCTCTAAATGGGTAAAAATTCTTCTTACTCTGCCTTTGCATAGGTTATAAATATATATTCCACAAATGTTCTTCATAAAATTATTGGAATATGGGCAGTGTGGTACAGTGGAAAATGTAATGGGTTTAGGGTCAGAGAACCTGAGTTGAAATCCCAGTTCTTCTACTTACTACTTATATGACTTTGGAAAAGTCATTTCATTTCTTAGGACCTCTCAGTTTCCTCATCTGTAAAATGAGGGGATTGGATCAGATGGACCATATGATTCCTACCAGCTCTAAATCTGTGATCTTATTCATTTGGGATCCATTGTCCAATGGAGAAGAATATGTTATAATTTTCATACTTACTGTTACTGCTTCATGTGGGGTACTGCCAATGCAAGTAGAAAAATTGGTGTGGTGGTTATTTAGTTATTGAAGATTTTGAGATATGTCATAATCTTGGCCCTGTTTCTGTTCCCCAAGGCTAACTAGGTAGAGTTCATCCACTGGAAAACTAAAGGTAATTTTTTTTTTCCATCTACACCCAGAAAACATAAACTTAGCATCACAGTGTTTGGCACATAGTATTTACTTTTTACTGGATAAATGCTTTTTAAATATTCATTCATTCATTCACATACCCATTTTATCCACAGTTGTAGTAAAATATAGCTCAAATTCTTTGGAGTCACTCTGGTTCAGTTCCCAAATTCTTCCTCTGAAGCCGAATTTGCTGTCCCTAGTTTGAGGGATGTGAAATGAATGAACAATGATTTGGCAAACAGCAGGACTAGAATGAGGTATGGTTTGACCTTCACTTAAGTTTTAGTGACATACATTTGAAGAGATTGCAGGTGAAGACCATTTTTTGCAGCCTCTAGACAGTTTCTGTGTCCATAAGCTTACTCCATGCTTTTCAAATCAATCAGACAGTCCTGAATAGTTAGGGATGGGGATGGGATAGGAACATTTTTCCTACCATTCGTGAAGAAAGGTATAAGTTTGCTAATGGAACTTTGTGCTATATAGGTTCCTTAATCATTTGAGTGGCCTAACACTGTGGGGAAATTGTATATTCACAAATAAACACATTTCCAATAAATAAGCAATCATGGTAACTACTCAACTCTAATGAAATAGTTCTTAAAATCAGGTTTCTTTGTGTTGCTAGCAAGATATGTAAAGAAAGAAATGGTGTTACTCTGGTAGTCAAGACCTTGAAAACCTCATTGAGTTCCAGCTCTTCCAACCAATCCCCACAAGCAAACAAACAAGATACTTTAATAGATTCTTGTAATGTAAGTTCAAATTCTCTTATTTTGTCCCTAAAATATCAATATGGATTTTCAATAAACCTCTACATTATAGCCCATGGGTCCTCCTGTGGACTCACATAAACTCAGATCTGAAGTGCAGTGAGTTTTACTAGTAATTTGGATATCTTTTTTTTTTTCATTTATCTTCACTTAGGCTTAAACCAGGAATTTCTGAAATTAACTCAGATCTAGGTTTTCTGTTGCTTATCCTACCAACACACCCAGACAAAGAAGAGCATTGAAGCTTTAGATGTTTAAAGGGATAAAAAATGAATAGCAAAGCAATGAAAACAGTAAAAGTTTCATTACTGAATGAATGTAGTGTTCTTTCACTTCCTCTTCAAAGTAATTTGAGACTCCAGCACTTCTAAACTCATGCCTTTGGTAGTGAAGATATAGGCTTAGTTTCTCTGAAGTATGTGTCTGGATGACCCTAAAGTTGACTCATGTAGAAAAGGGTTAAGTGTAAAATTACCTTTATCCATTACTTGTTTCTACTGATAATTATTTAAGATCATATGAACTCTAATAAGGTCCAAAGCCTGAACTAATCAACCAGAAGAAGAACCTCAGCCTAACATACCTGCCCATTCTTTGTTCTCTGAGTAAACCCAGAAAATGCCTTTTCCTGTGTCAACTACAAGGCCAGATGGAGCTTAATTAAAGGATTTTCCTCTGTTTGTGGCCATTAAGGGTGATACATCTTTTTTTTTTTTGGTTTTTTTTTTTAATTTAAATTTATTTATTTAACATATTTGGTTTTCAGCATTGATTTTCACAACAGTTTGAATTACAAATTTTCTCCCCATTTCTACCCTCCCCCGCACTCCAAGATGGCTTATATTCTGGCCTTGTTCCCCAGTCAGCCCTCCCCTCTATCACCCCCCCCTCCCCTCTCTTCCCCTTTTCCCTTCCTTTCTTATAGGGCAAGATAAATTTCTACGCCCCATTGCCTGTGTATCTTATTTTTTAGTTGCTTGCAAAAACTTTTTTTGTTTTTGAACATCTGATTTTAAAACTTTAGGTTCCAAATTCTCTCCCCTCTTCCCTTCCCACCCACCCTCCCTAAGAAGTCGAGCAATTCAACCTAGGCCACACATGTATCTTTATGTATAACCCTTCCAGAATACTCATGTTGTGCAAGGCTAACTACATTTTGCTCCTTCCCAACCCATCCCGCTTTATTGAATTTTCTCCCTTAACCCTGTCCCCTTTCCAAAGTGTTTGCTTTGATTACCTCCACCCCCATTTGCCCTCCCCTCCATCACCCCCCCCCTTTATTTTTTTTTTATCTTCCTCCCTCTTCTTTCCTGTGGGGTAAGATACCCAACGGAGTATGTATGGTATTCCCCCTCAGGCCAAATCTGATGAGAGCAAGGTTCACTCATTCCCCCCTCACCTGCCCTCTCCCCTCCTCCCACAGAACTGCTTCCTCTTGCCACTTTTATGCAAGATAATCCATCCCTTTCTATCTCTCCCTATCTCCCTCTCTCACTATGTTGCTCTCTCATCCCTTAATTTCATTTTATTTCTTTTAGATATCTTCCCTTCATCTTCAACTCACCCTGTGTCTGCTCTCTCTCTTTTACATATATATATATACACATACATATATACATATACATATAAACACACATATATATAAAAACACACACATATATACACATACATACAGAGACATACATATACACATAGATATATACATACATACACATTCACTTATATATATACATAAACATATATATATATATATATATATATATATATATATATATATATATATATATATGCATATTCCCTTCAACTGCCCTAATACTGAGGTCTCATGAATCATACACATCATCTTTCCATGTAGGAATGTAAACAAAACAGTTCAACTTTAGTAAGTCCCTTGCAATTTCTATTTCTCGATTACCTTTTCATGCTTCCCTTGATTCTTGTGTTTAAAAGTCATATTTTCTATTCAGTTCTGGTCTTTTCACTGAGAAAGCTTGAAAGTCCTCTATTTTATTGAAAATCCATATTTTGCCTTGGAACATGATACTCAGTTTTGCTGGGTAGGTGATTCTAGGTTTTAATCCTAGCTCCATTGACCTCCGGAATATCGCATTCCAAGCCCTTCAATCTCTTAATGTAGAAGCTGCCACATCTTGGGTTATTCTGATTGGGTTTCCACAATACTCAAATTGTTTCTTTCTGGCTGCTTGCAGTATTTTCTCCTTGATCTGGGAGCTCTGGAATTTGGTGACAATATTCCTAGGAGATTTCTTTTTGGGATCTATTTGAGGAGGTGACCGATGGATTCTTTCAATTTCTATTTTGCCCTCTGGCTCTAGAATATCAGGGCAGTTCTCCTTGATAATTTCTTGAAAGATGATATCTAGGCTCTTTTTTTGATCATGGCTTTCAGGTAGTCCAATAATTTTTAAATTATCTCTCCTGGATCTATTTTCCAGGTCAGTGGTTTTTCCAAGGAGATATTTTACATTGTCTTCCATTTTTTCATTCCTTTGGTTCTGTTTTATAATATCCTGATTTCTCATAAAGTCACTAGCTTCCACTTGCTCCAATCTAATTTTTAAAGTAGTATTTTCTTCAGTGGTCTTTTGGACCTCCTTTTCCATTTGGCTAATTCTGCCTTTCAAGGCATTCTTCTCCTCATTGGCTTTTTGGAGCTCTTTTGCCATTTGAGTTAGTCTGTTTTTTAAGGTGTTGTTTTCTTCAGTGTATTTTTCAGTGTTTTTTGGGGGTCTCCTTTAGCAAGTCATTGACTTGTTTTTCATGGTTTTCTCGCATCCTTCTCATTTCTCTTCCCAATTTTTCCTCTACTTCTCTAACTTGCTTTTCCAACTCCTTTTTGAGTTCTTCTATGGCCTGGGGCCAGTTCATGTTTTTCTTGGAGGCTTTTGTTGTAGGCTCTATGACTTTGCTGTCTTCTTTAGGCTGTATGTTTTGTTCTTCTTTGTCACCAAAGAAAGAATCCAAAGTCTGAGACTGAATCTGGGCGTGTTTTCGCTGCCTGGCCATATTCCCAACCAACTAACTTGACCCTTGAGTTTTTCAGTGGGGTTTGACTGCTTGTAGACTAACGAGTTCTATGTTCTACGTTTTGGGGGGGAGGTGCCAGCTCTGTCAGACCCGCACTCCTCCTTCCCCAAGAACCCCCAACCTGGACTGGGCTTAGATCTTCAGCAGGCTGTTGCACCCCTGCTCTGATCCACCACTTAATTCCTCCCACCAGGTGGGCCTGGAGCCGGAAGTAACAACAGCTGTAGCTGCCCCACCTCCGCTGCCCCTGGGGCTGGAAGCCGAACCGCGAACTCCTTCCACTTCCGCAGCTTTTCCCACTAACCTTCTCTGCAGTCTTTGGTGTTTGTGGGTCAAGGGGTCTGGTAACTGCCGCAGCTCACATATTCAGGGCGCTAGGGTCCTCTCTGCCCGGCTTCTGGTCTGGATGGTCCCCGCTGCTCAGGCTGGGCTCTGCTCCACTCCGTTCCCAGCTCCCAGCTCCCAGCTCCCAGCTCCCAGCTCCCAGCTCCCAGCTCCGTGTGGAATAGACCTCACCCAGAGACCATCCAGGCTGTCCTGGGCTGGAGCCCTGCTTCCCTCTGCTGTTCTGTGGGTTCTGCCATTCTAGAATTGGTGCAGAGCCATTTTTTATAGGTTTTTGGTGGGACTCGGGTACTGAGCTCACTCTAGTCCCTGCTTACCAGCTGCCATCTTGGCTCCGCCCCCTCAAGGGTGATACATCTTAATCCAAGACACTATCTTGAATAATGGGACTTCTCTTACCTTAATATTTTATGGACATATGCTATGTTATGTCATGTTAATGGTAAAGATAATATTCTGGGTTGTAATTTCAATTGATGCTTTGTCAACTCTCTTATCTTATTATATTTACAACTTTTTCAATTAAGAAAATTCCTTTCTCATACTATGGTTAAACATATATAGAGATCATAAATTTGAGTGACACAGACATCCTGAGTTAGGATTGCTCTAAAATGTCTTTAAGGTTTCCCATTCTTTTTGTCAGTCAGAATTTTTCTGCCTCTATATATACACATATCTGCTAGTTTTAAGGGAATAAACAATAAGAATGTATATATCACTAGCCTGTTTGCCTCTTTTAACCAAACTTCCAGGTCAACACTACTTACCTAGTCTTAAATTGAACTTTCTTTATGTGATTTCTAGTTACAATCTCTATGCAGATTCATAACTTTTCTCCCTGCTCTCTTTGCCCATTACTCTTCTATTGCATAAGTGTTGGGAATAGATGGAGGGGAGAGAAAAAAATAACCTTCCTTCCTGACCATTTTGCCCTGGGGAGGCCCAGAGCAAAACCTCTCTGCCACTATTAGTAAAAGACTTGACTCTTCTATTTTTTTCCCCTAAGGGGAAGGTCAGAACAAAACTTTCTCAATCACTGATGCAGAAACTCTTCCTGGCTGTTTCACCAAGATAAGGGGTGAGAGCTCAGTCCTCCTTAACCTTGACAGGAAGATACTTTCTCTACCCCCAATGCACATGTAATGAGACAGTGTACCTTCAAGGCAATAAGGGAGGGGGAGAAGATAAAGAAATTGTATATAGGAAGCCATCCTGAGAAACTACATACACACACGCACACACATACACACGCACATACATCACGTATTACAATGCTGCAGATTTAGATGGAATTAAATACAAACAAAATAAGTCTTAATGTTCCTATGGATTGTCTGATCCTTTGCAATAACTTTGTGTAGCCCTCTCTTCCTCATCCACTCCCAATCTAAGTTTCACAGATTGAGGAACAATGTCTTAAAATATCTGAAAGAGCTATGAAATAGAAGATAATAAAACATTTTTCTTCATCTACCAGTGCCAAGACAAGAGATATACCAGGTAATGGAAGCATGACTTTGTAGATAAAGTGCTAGACCGTGAATCAGAATGAGTTAGGTTTAAACCCTGATTCAGGTCTTTAAGAGCTGTGCAATCTTGGACAACTGACTCAACCTCTCTGAGTTTTATTTTCCTAATTTCCCCTAATGGGGAAAATAATAACATCTATTTAATCACTATTTTTGTGAAGATGCAATGAAATAATTAGATAAAATGCTTTAAACACATTAAAGGGCAACACAAATGTCAACTCAGCTATTAATGAGCATTGTTAAATATGGGAGATAAATAAGAGTAGCATCTCCTTCTATGGAGTTGAGTCAAGTCAAGAAGTATATATTAATCATAGACATGATAGCCACTGTACTAAACCCTGGAGATAAAACGAAAGCTAAAAGAAAATAAACAAATGAAACTCAAGTACCCATTCTCAAGGAGCTCACACCCAATAGGAGATAACATACAAACAAATATGTATAAAGAAAATGTAAGGGGTGTTGTGTATGTTGTCCATATATGTTATGCATGTCTACATGAGTCTGCCTAGATGTGGCTTGCAGAGAGTCATGAATGGATACCTCTAGAAACTCTTTCACTCCCCTATCCAAGGAAGATTTTAATTACTTCCAACAGAGGAATCAAGAGATCAGTGCCAGAGGCTGACAACTTTTCTCTCCTCAGAGAGAGGGAGTACTGAGCTAGAATAATATATGTCTACCTTGTCTCCTTTAAATGTTGTTAGGCTGTCATTTTAAAAATATATAGATAACTGAGTCAAATTTATAAGAAAACAAGGCATTCCCCCAATTGATAAATGGTCAAAGCATATGAACAGGCAGTTTTCAGAGGAAGAAATTAAGGATATCTATAGTCATATAAAAATGCTCCAAATCACCATTGATTATGGAAATGCAAATCAAAACAACTCAGGTATGACATCTGGCAGATTGGGTAACATAAGTAAGCAGGAAAATTATAAATACTGGAGAAGAGGTGGGAAAATTGGAACACTATGCATTGTTGGTGGTGTTGTGAACTGATCCAACTATTTTGGAGAGCAATTTGAAACTATCCGCAAAGGGCTATAAAAATGTGCATACCCTTTGACCCAGCAATACCATTCCTAGGGCTGTATCCCATGTAGATCATACAAATGGGAAAAGGATCTACGTGTACAAAAATATCTATAGCAGCTCTTTTTGTGGTGTCAAAAAATTGGAAATTGAGGGAATGCTCATCAACTGGGGAATGGCTGAACAAGTTGTTGCATATGAATATAATGGAATACTATTGTGCTATGAGAAATGAAGAGCAGGAACACTTCAGAAATCCCTCAAAAGACTTATATAAACTGATTCTGAGTGAGGGGAGCAGAACCAGGAGGACATTGTACACAGTTACAGCCACATTGTGCAATGACTAACTTTAATAGACTTGGCTCTTCTCAGCAATGCAAGGTTCTAAGACATCTCCAAAAGGCTCATGATGGAAAATGCTATCCATATCCAGAGAAAGAATTATAGAGTTTGAATGCAGGTTGAAGCATATTATTTGCTCTCCTTTTTGTTTTGTTTTGTTTCTTCTTTCTCATTATTCATTCCATTGGTTACAATTCTTCTTTACAACATGACTAATATGATAATATGTTTAATATGAATGTATATATCTAGACTTTATCAGACTGCACAGCATCTTGGGGAGGGAGGAGGGAAGGAGAGGGGAGAAAACTTAAAACTCAAAAGCTTGTGGAACTGAATGTTCTAAACTAAAAATAAATAAATAAATAAATATTGAAAAAAAGAAAAAGAACAATGCTATGAACTTTGACCAATCTTGGCTTCAAAGAGATAGAGATGTACTTTCTTTTCTTTTCTTTTTTTTTCTTTTTTGCAAAGGTGGGGGATATAATGTTGGATTACATTAATGTGTTGGTTAGTTTTCCTGAAAGTTTTTTTCTTTGTTTTTGTACTTTGTGATAACTAACAAATAAGTGAAAAAAGATTAAAAAATAAATAAATATTGTTAGCCTAGGGGGAATAATTTCTAAGTTCAAACTGAGCTTCTGATGGCTATCCTGTAGTGTAGAAAGCATACATACAAGGTTTAACTTAATACTAAATGCTGCAGGATCCACAAGGAACACACATGGCAAATAAAAAATAAACCCACTTTTGCAATTTGATGGCAAACAAAAAGCAGAGGAAGTATATAGATAAGAAATGTTAGATAATACTCATTGGGAGAAAGCTATTTCAACTCAACTATGGAAGTTTCCCATCTTACTCCAGAGGAATAATCCAAAATCTCTAGTGTAGTAACCTGGGGATAGGAATATGATTGAGGTTCTGGCTGTTCTACCTATCTGCTTTTCCCCAGAATCTTTCTTCACTTCCAGGGATTTGAAGAAAATTTGGAATTCATTTTTCCCCTCTCAGAGTTGTAAGAGATTAACCAGGATCTCTCTTCCTCCAAGTTCTCACCAACTTGACCCATCATTAAAGCAAGGAAGGGGAAGGAACAAGCATTTCCTAAGTACTTACTGTGAGCCAGGTACTATTCTAAGGGCTTTAAAATAGTATACGATTTTATCCTAAGAGTAACATTGGAGGTAAGTCTTATTACTGTACATTGCACAATTGAAGAAACTGAGGCAGCCAGTGGTTAACTGACTTGCCTAGGATTGCATAGTAAATATTTGAGACCAGATTTTAACTCAGGTCTTCTTGATTTCCAGATCAGCACTCCCTCTACTGCACTATCATACTATATTTAGGTTGTTCTAGCTGTCTTTTTCTGCACTGAGTAATAAATTTGCAAAAAAAGGGGGAGGGGTGGAAATCCATGCAAATGAGTTTTGGGGTACAGGTTACAATGATTTAGAGAGGATAAATTGGAAATAATCAACAGGAAGAAGGCACTACGATTAAGCGGGATTAAGAAAAACTTTTCATAAAATGTGGGATTTTAGCTGGAACATGAATAAAGCCAGGAAAACAAGGGGATAGAGATGAGGATAAGTCAAGGTGTGGAAGGCAAATAGTGAAACTGCCAACAAAAGTCTTATATAACAAGGTAGCAATCATCAAAACAATCTGGCACTAACAGATTGAAGAGTGGATCAGTGGAATAGATTAGTTACACAATATATAACATTTATTGAATGACCATGATAATCTAATGCTTGTCAAACTGAAAGATCCAAGCTTTAGTGGCAAAAATTCACAATTTGATGAAAATTGCTGGAAGAACTGATGAGCAGTTTGGTAAAAACTAGGCATAGACCAATGTAAGGTCAAATATTTATATGGTATAGAAATAAAGGGTGAGATCATAATCAAATTAGGAGAACATTGAAAATTTTTCCTGTCAAATCTATGGATAAGGGAGGAGTTTATGACCGAATGAGATAGGGAGGAACACTGGAGGCAAAATGGATAATTTTGATTACATGAAATTATAAAATATTTGCACAAACACAATCAATGTAGCCAAAATTAGAAGGAAAGCAAAAAACTGGGGGGAAAATTTTCAGCAAGTTTCTCTGATAAAGGTCTCATTTCTATAGGGAACAGAGCCCATGCAATAAAATTACAGGCCAGTTTCTAATTCATAAATTGTCAAAGTAAATGAATAGGCAATTTTCAAAAGAAGAAATTAACACTATGAATAGTGACATAATAATGCTATAAATCGCTATTGATTGGAGAAATGTAAATTAAGGTACTAACTCACACCTAACTGGCTAACACAACAGAAAATGAAAATGATAAATTCTGGAGGGGATTTGGAAAAAACAGGGACATGAATGTAATGTTGGCAAAGCTGTGAATTGTCCAAGAATTCTGGATCACAATTTAGAACTGATCCCAAAGCACTATAAAACTGCATACCTTTTGACTACTAGGCACATACTCCAAAGAGATTTAACACACCCCTACCACACACACACACATGAAAATTACCTCTTCGTACAAAAATATTTATAGCAGCTTTTTTGGTAGAAAATAGGGGATTGAGGGGTGCCCATCAACTGGGGAATGGCTGAACAAGTTGTGGTATATGATTGTGATGGAATACAGATATACAGAATGAGATACACAGAATACAGATACACAATGAGATATCACAGGTTTAGTTCTAGACCACCACAAATATCACAATAAAGTGAGTCAAATGACTTTTTTGGTTTCCCTACGCATATAAACATTAGGTTTACACTATACTATAATCTATTAAGTATGCAACAGAGTTGTGTCTAAAATGATGTACATAGTTTAATTTAAAAATACTTTATTGTTAAAAAATGTTGTCATCTGAGTCTTCAGAAAGTAGTAACCTTTTTATTGGTTGAGGGTTTTGTCTCAATGTTGATGACTACTGACTTATCAGGATGGTAATTGCTAAAGGTTGGGGTAGCTGTGACAATTTCTTAAAATAAGACAAGAATGAAGTTTGCCATATTAATTGACTCTTCCTTTCATGAAAGAGTTCTCTGTAGTAGAAGGCCTTTCAAAACTGGAATCTATTCTCTCAAACCTTGTCATTGCTTTATCAACTAAGTTTACATAATATTCTTCAATATTATTGTGTCTCAGGGAATAGGAAAGCTGGAAGAGAGGGAGAGAGACTGGGGAATGGCCAATCAGTGGAGCAGTCAAAACATAAACCATTTATCTATTAAGTTCAGAGTCTTACATGGACATGATTCATGGTGCCCCAGAACAATTACAATAGTAACATCAAAGATTATTGATCACAGATCACTGTAACAGATATTATAATAATGAAAAAAGTTTGAAATATTGTGAGAATTGCTGAAATGTGACACAGAGACCCAATGTGAGAACACACTCTTGGAAAAATGGTGCTTGATGCAAGGTTGCCACAAATTTTCAGTTTGTTTTAAAAATGCTTTATCTGTGAAGCACAATAAAGCAAAGTGCAATAAAATGAGGTATGCCTTTATTGTGGTCTATGAAATGATGAGCAGGATGGTTTCCAAAAAACCTGGGAAGACTTGTATGAATTGATAGAAAGTGAAGTAAGCAAAACCAGAAGAAAATTGTACACGATAATAGCAATATTGTAAGGATGAGCAATTGAGAAAGATTTATCTGTTCAGATTAAGACAGTATCCAAGATAATTCCAAAGGACTAATGATGAAAAATGCTATCTACCTCCAGAGAGAGAATGGGTGAACTCTGAATACAGATTTAAGCATACTTTTTTTCATTTTCTTTGTGTTTTTTTCTTTTTACTTAATTTATCTTTTGCATCATGGCTAATATGGAAATATGTTTTGCATGACTTCTCATGTATAATTGGTATTATATTTCTTGCCTTCTCAATGAATGGGGGAGGAGAGAAAAAAAGAAATTTGGAACTCAAAAACATATTAATGAATGTTAAAAATAAATAAAAAATTTAAAAAAAGAAAACCTTTATATATGTACAAGTGATCCCCTTTATCACCCCCACTTTCTTGCTTACCTTCAATCTCTCCATATATACTGGCTCTCTCTCTACTGCCTGCAAACATGTACATGTCTTCCCCATCTTTAAAAAGCTCTCATTGATCCATCCATCCTTACTAGCTATTGCCCCATCTTATTCCTCCTTATTGTGGCTAGACTCCTTGAGAACGCTCTCTACAATAAGATTTTTCTTTCCTCTTACTTTCTTTTCAATCCCCTCAGTCTGGCTTCAATCATCCCATTAAAACTGCTTTTCCCCAATTCACTAAAGATCTATTAGTTGCCAGATCTGATGGCCTTTTAAAATCCTAATCCTTCTTAGATTCTCTGTCACCTTTGATATTGTTGATTACCCTCTTCTCTTAGATACTTTTTTTAAAATTTCCGCCACATCCCCTACAAGTTCTATTTCTTCTTCTTACTCTCTTTTGCTGGATCTTCATGCAATTCAAATTTTGCAAGTCATTAGCCATGGGAGCTTCACAGAACTTTGTCCTAGGCCTATCTAAATTCTCTTGGTGATCTTTTCAGCTCCCATGGAATAAATTATCCTCTCCATGATGATAATCCTCAAATTTATTTATATAGCCCTAAACTCCCTGCTGACCTTCAATCATACATCTCCAAGTGTTTATTGACCATTTTGAACTAGACATCTCACAGTCATCTTAAACACAACAATTCCCTAAACTGATCTCATTTTCTTTCTTCTCAAACTCTCCCTGCTTCCAAACTTCCCTATTACTTTGGAGGGCACCACCATTTTCCCACTCAATTGGACTTGCAGTTAGGCGTCATCGTTGACTCCTCACTACCTGTCTGTCTCTCCTCACATATCCTATCTCTTACCAAGGCTTATGGATTTTCGCCTTCATTACCATATATATATATATATACCACACTTATCTCTCTGACACCGACATATCTCTGGAGTAGGCTCGCATCACCCCATGCCTAGACTACTGCAACAGCCTGCTTGTTGGTTTGCCTAGCACAAGTACTCCCCCACTTGAGTTCCTCTTATACTTCCCTGGCAAACTGATCTTCATCCAGTGCAGGTCTGACTATGTTCTCCTCCTACTCAACCAATTCCTACTGCTCCATATCCTCTCCAACATAATGTATGAAATCCTGTGACATTCCTTCCTGAAGTGCCTTCCTCCCACCTCTCCACTCCTTGCACCTTATACTCCTCCACATGCAATTCAGTGGCACTGGTCTCCTTGCTGTGCTCCATCTCCCAATTTTGGACATTTTCTCTATCTCGCATTTCTGGAATTCTCACCCTGATTTCCTTCAAGAAGTTCCACCTGAAATCTCACATTTTAAAGGAAGTTTTTCCAGATGCTTTTAAAATCTAGTGCCTTCCTTCTGTTGATTTCTTCCTATTTATCTTTATTTGTACATGGTTGTTTGCATATTGTCTCCATCATTAGATTATGAGCTCCTCAACGGCAAGGATTGCCTTTTTTCTATGTATCTCTAGCACTTAGTCCAGTGCCTGGCAAATAGAAGACACCTAGTAAATGTTTATTGAGTGAGTGAGTGAGAAGCATTGTGGGCAAGAAACAGCAAGAAGCCCAGCAGCACTTAGTTGCAGGAAGTGCATTTTCGTTTGGTCTCAGAGTACATATAAGGAACTAAGGTTTGGTTTTAGACATGTTGAGTGTAAGATGTTTGACATCTGGTTCTGTTGTGCCAAAAAAAGCGAGCAAGACCCGGATATAAATTTTGATGTGGATTTATTCAAGCACGCAACTGTTCGGAGTAAAGACTCAAATCTAACAGCCCTGAGCAGGGGTAGGGTCAGGTTATTTAAAGGGAAAAAACACAAACTGATTTCCATGGAGATGGGGGCACAAACTGCGGGCAAGCTGGGACAGAATTATTTCTGTGGATATGGGAGCACAAACTGTGGGGCGAGCTGGGGCAAGATGGAAGGTAAACTGGGGGACAGGGCACAACAGTTCAAGATATCCAAAAGGCAATTGGTGATGAGAGACTGGATGTCAGGATAAGTAGATTTGAGAATCATTAGCATAGGGAACTGTGGGACACCCATGGTTTGTGGCTACAGTAAAGATACAGTAAAGAAGACTTCATAGGAATACTTCATCAGGCAGGAGAACCAGGATAGAGTACTGTCAGAAAAACCTCAAGAGAATAGTGTGTCCAAGGATGCAGAGAGGTCAAGACTGATGAGAATTGAGTAAAGGTCATTAAGTTTCTCCATTAAGGGATCCTGGTTTTAGTTGAATGAGGAAGTCAGAACCTAGGCTATACAGTTAAGAAGAGAATCAGTCAATAAACATTTATAAAATGCCAAGTATGTCCCAGGTGTGGTGCTAAGCACTGGTAATATAAAGAAATATATTAAAAAAACTAACCCTTGCCCTCAAGGAGCTTAGAATCTAATAGAAGAATACACAAAAGGAACCTGAAAAGTAGGATTTGGGAGAAGGTAACTGTTGTGGAAGGGTTCATGATGGAGAAGTCCAGAGACATACCTCTGAATGAGAAATGAAGAGATGGCTTAAAGAAGTTCTGGGAGGAGTTCTCCACTGTCCAGGCTCTTATTAAAGTCAGGGGGGTCTCTAAAGGCATAGGGTAACAATGAGGTAAGAGTTATAGGGCTGAAGTAATTTTACAGATCAAAAGTTTCCTAGGGCATGACAGAGAAATTGAGAGTTCAGCTGTGTTGGAATTGAAGAGTGAGACAAAATGGTACGTATTATAAATGATCTTATAAAAAATTTTAGTCACCACAGGGATAAGAGATATCGGATGTTGGCTCTTGAGGATGTATAGATCAAATACAGTTGTTGTTGTTGTTGTTTTTGAGGGTAGGGAAGACGTGGAGGTGCTTGTAGGCAGTAGAGAAACAGCTATTACACAGGGAGAGATTGAAGATTAGTAAGAGCACAAATAATAGAAAACTGCTATACAAGACAGGATGAAATATGATTGCTTGTGCATGTGGAGGAGTTTGCTTTGGGGAGGAGAAGGGACATCTCTTCATTATGATATGGTTGAAGGAGGAAAAAAAGTGTTGGAAGGCATCTGAGTAATGTGGGATGAGGTAGGGGGGAGGAGGGAGCTCTCTCAGAAAATGGCCACAATTTTTTCAATATGAAACAGGGTTCTCAGCTGAGAGGGTGAAGAGAGGGAGCAATGAAAGTCTGAGGAGGGTTGGAAAGTTTTGGAAAAAAGTTCTTTGCTGAATGAAATAGTGAATCAATCAAAGAGGCTCAAAAGGATGTCATTGCTTTAGTTATGCATCAAAAATTTGTAGTGCATACATTTAGCAAAGTTTCATGATTTTTTTTCTTAATTTTTGTTTAGCAGCACATGAGTATGAGCAAAGACAGCGAATGATGAGTGTAATCCGAGACTGAGGCTTGTCAGGGAAAGATTGGCAATATTCTCCTTATCGGAGAATAGCACAGTGTAGAATTGAACTGGAGGAACTTAATAGTCAAACAGATATCATTTGCTTTTGGGATAGTCATATCATAAATCATACTGGAAGTGGATACAGGAATTGAAATCACTAAATATTCTTTTTGATTCTCCTCTCTATAAAGATTCACTATGTTTCTTGATACTTAATCTTACATTGCCTTGTGTTGTTCTCTGTTTCATGTCTATTGGTTAGTTGGTAAGCTTCTCATGGGCAGGTACTGTCTTATAATCCTTTTTTGGTGGTTTAATTGTACATTTATTTTGAAATGAAACCAAAAACAAATGCCTCACAAACACAAGTTTGTATAGAATATTAAACTTGAATCTTGCTGTCATGTCGGATACCATGATCTTCTATGTAAGCTTTTTAATTAAAGTTATTTCTTTATGCCTTTTGCAATGTGAATGTGATTAAAATAATAAATGATCCATACTATCACACTTACATAAGATATATAAAGCATCAAGGAAAAAATTTCAAAAAAGGAACATAGCTTGGTAGTACAATTTAATTTTCAATAGTTTTCTTTGTGAAATTTTGTCCTTATTGTTTCAAAATCTTCCTTTTCCTGCTTCTCAAAACACACAAAGAAAGCAAGATAGAATCCTATTTTAAAACAAAAAACTATGGACCTCATATATGCTGCAACCGCAGGCCCCACACCCTATTTATTCATTCAATGAACATCAAGTGTTTACAGTAAATATATCTTAATGAAAGACATAAAAATTCACATCTACCTAAGGATAAAGGTCTGCTGCTGCTGTTTTCTTGAAGTAGTCATTAGAGTTATTATCTAAATTTCTGATTAAGCACAGTAGTTATAAACTAAAGCTTTCATCAGTGATCCACTGGGTCATTACCACCATCTTCTTTAGAAGTGAAAGAACAAACACATGTGTCAGACATAGTCTTGCACGGACCTAGGTCCATACATTTAGGGCTGTGAAAGGTCCTGGAAGAGGACTTGGAGGTCAGCATCATATAAGTAATGTAAGTTGACCCCAGGTCCTAACTCCAGATCCCTGCACAGGTACCACTGTCTTTTACCTTAACTTACCGCTCTGTGCTTTAGTTTCCTCAGCTGTATAATGGAGACAGTAACTGTTCTGCTTCCTTTAAAGGTGCTAGATGAATTAAGTCAGATCTAGGATGCAAGAAGTATCCAAATGCTCCATTAAGATATAAGGATACTGCAGGGTCCTGTGCTAAATGAAATCATTCCTTACCCAAGTTGGCATTAGCACAACCAAATTATAAATTCTCTAAAGACGTGGTTGATTGGGGAAGCTAGGTAGAGCACAGGCCCTGGAGTCAGAAGGACCTGTGTTCAAATCTGGCCTCAGACACTTGACACACTTTCTAGCTGTGTGACCTTGGGCAGGTCACTTAACCCCAATTGCCCTGCCATCCCCCCCTCAAAAAAAGAATTGGTTGATTTAAGTCATTTGGAATAGTACCCAGTAGCTTTTTCCTTGTGACTAGCTGAGGCCAGTCCTCGAGAAAGACATGCTTACTCTTGTATTTTTGGACCCAGCCACCTGAAAGACCCTCTGAGGCCATACTTCTGAACCTCTGATCTGGAGAAACAGACATGTTGGCTTCTGTCCAAAAAGTATTGAACGTATTTTGCTATAGGCAGGAAATAGCCTGAAATAAATGTTTTTTTAAAATATATATAAAAATGAGCTCTCATAAACAATATTATCTTCAGTTGTCTTATAATTTTAGTTCAAAACTAGGTTGCTGTGGAAAGTGAAAGAAAACAAAGGGTAATGGTTTGTGCAATTTGGTCAACTAGGGAAAACACCAAATAGGGCTGTTAATCACATGAAAATATGGCCATGATAAGCATAAAGGGGGTGGCTGGGAGGGAGAGTGAGAAGGGATAAAGAAACTTCAAAAGGAATCATCTCATTCCACTAAAAGCATGGAGATTGTATTTGTCTCCCAAGAAACCAAGCCCAGTCACATAAATATATGCAAAAAATCAAATAATGACAGAAACAAAAGGATAACTGTGTTTTTTCTAAAGAAAGCTAATGAGCAAACCTTTTTTTATAATGATGCACAAGCATTTGAGAGTTCTCTAGGAGTAGCAGTATTACTCATTTTAGTCCTTTTTTAGTTAGCAGCTGCTGTTTTTTTTTCTTCTAACTTTGAGATGCAATTTGGCTTTTTAACCTCAGGACAAGACATCATAATATATGCCTTTTACAAAAATCAAGTCTTCCAGCAAAAACAGTGCATTTTTCCACATAAAAATTTAATTCTCCACTCTTAAAAACCTAGTAGTTGTCATATATGCACCCATTTCCTTCTCAGCATATCTGTGTCTATGTTGAAGTCAAAGAAATGAAGACTAACTGCTCAGGACAGACAGCGGTGCCACCCTGCAGTCACAGCAGCAGCAGCATGATTCTTGAGCTTGTGTTTTTGTGCACCAGGTGAAAATGATACTGAATAAGCTGGTCTAGGAGGAGGTAGCTTGGGCATGAGGAATAAAGTTCTCTGGAAATCTCATCTATCCAGAGAGCATTTCTAAGTGGCTTCTGAACAAACATTTCTCAAGAAATTAATTACAGATCTGGGGTCTTCTCTCCTCATGATGGCATTGTCAGACACAATCATATTAGCCCCTGCACATTTGTGAATTGGACCAGGACCTCTTCCACCATCTACCCCAATATCCAGAGAAAGGAACTAAGTCCTCATCCAATGAACCTTTGGCATCATGTCTTCTATCAACTTTTACCCCCCAAACCCAGGTTCCACTGTCATGACTAAGGCCATATCTATCTGACTGGCCCATGGTGCCAAATACTCAAGTCTAGTAGTAGGTTTAATAGCGAGATCAACTTTCATCCCATTCTCTTGAATATCTTTAATCAGTGCTCCAGGGTTCTCAGTAGCTTCCAGATGAAAGGTATATTGATTTGTTCCTGCTATAACCATTGGCTTTACCCACTGTTCAGGTCTAGAAACTACCTATCTATGAACATGCATGTCAAAGAAAAGGGTCTTGGCCAAGCTGCTTTCAAAATCTTTCTATCACAGTGTAACCAAAGGTGATTTTGGGAACAACATGCCCATCCATTACATCTAGATGCAGACAGTCAGCCCCGGAATACAAGCATCCAGGAGCACTTGGCCCCCAGGCAGGCCAAGTGTCTGTTGAGGATGGACGGGTGGATTTTGCAGCCGGATGCCACGGTGGGTGCAGGTGCCAGGGACAATCCTGGCACAGAGAACACAATGACCCTCTTCTACCACTCCTATAGTCCTTTTACAATCCACAACACTTTGTGCTCAAGGTAAATTGTATGTTCTCAAAAAACAGCAAATATAATGATGATGATGATGATGATAATTCATTTATATAGTACATGAAGGTTTAAAAAGTACCTTCCTCTCATCAAATCTTGAAGTTCTTCAATAATGTTATTGTGGTTCATTCTTCAATCTTGAAGAGGACCAATGACATCATGAGAGTTATATCTTGACTTGCATATAGACTGAATATGATTTGGGCAGAGCTGCATAAATTCATAAGCCTCACTTTATACCCCAGAGTCATTGAAATATATCTGTTCCATTTTAAAGATGAAGAAACTGAGCCTCACTATTTGCTGCTGAATAAAAATGTTAAGTATTCCTGTTTTTATTCTCATGGTTCCAGAACATCAATTTTGCAGGGTGAATATGCTTTTTCAGTATGATAATTAAATAAAGTCATCAGTCTAATAATCATATTTTTCTCACTGATGTCCCTGAGGAATATACTAAGGTTTTAATGAACTGTCACTGATAAAGTGGGATAAGCAGCTACATTTAAGGCTTAGGTTATCTTAAATGTATGTACTTGTATTAAAATACATATTTATATATCATATGCAATATATATATATATAGTGATGTATTTTACATAAAGACATATGCATATGTGTGTGTTATGAAATTCCTCGAAGCCAATCTTTCCTTACCATGAGGATCCAAAACCTGAAGTTGGAAATTGGGAAATATAATAGGACTTGAGACTCTTAGGAATCTGGTAACACTCCCACAAACCTGAACAAGATTATGTGTAGCATTATTTTCTAAATGGCATTCATATTTGAATTGACTTTTTTTTCTTTAAAGATAACTGCCTAGAGCTCTCAGTCACACTCATTTGCCAAGGTGATTTCATTTCACTCTTCATAACTGGAAAAACTAAAAGAGCTGCCAAAGAGAGAGATTTTATAGATTAAAGTAAGGGGCAACCTTATCTGGGTTAATATGTATGGCATCCAAGAATATTAAGATGAGTTATTTTTAAATGGAATGATATTCTATTCACTGTACATGTTTGTCAGAACTTAGAGTTACCAGATGTGTTTCCTACTGATGACTTTTGACTTTTATGTATCTCAAAATTACTTTCTCAGTTTAGAGTTTAGCAATTACTTGCGGAAATCTCATGGCTCAAGGAAAAGAGTATGACATTGGGAGTCAGGGGACTGAGATGACTTCTCCCTGGTCTGCCACTAAGGCATTTTATGATGGTATTACTCTGCAAAGAGTAATCTTAGACCTGAAAACCAGGTTGTGACTCCAAACACAAAATCATAGGATCATCACTGTAGAGGTGAAGCCTCCCAGAAGCTCTCTGATTCAGCTCTTTCACATTGCAGATGAGGAAATTCAGCTTCGTGGTAGTTAAATGACTTGCCTAAGGCCACACAGGGAGCAGGTGTGAAAGGTGAGCCATGAACCCAGGTCCTTTGATTCCTCAGTGTTCTTACCAGATACCACACTATAGCATTTCAAAATAACTTAAACTGCCTCCTCTGGGCCTTAGTTTCTTTATTTATAAATTGAAAAGACTAGTTATATTAAATAAGATCCATAGACTCCTTGGATTTCCATGAATAGATGTTAGTGTGTATGTGGGGATGAATTTGTTACTTTATTAAAAAAAGGGGGATATTTGCATTTCAATAAAATTGGTTTCCTTTGTAACCTTACATATCTTATTTTGTGCGTTTAAAAACATCATTCTGAGAAGGGATCCCCAGACTTTAATAGATGGACAAAGGGATCTATAACATACAAAAAAGATTAGGAACTCCCAGATAAGATGAGCTTTAAGGTCACTTATAGCTCTGACATGCTATGATTATCCTCCATAACTATATCATCTATATCTATATCTATACCTATATCTATACATCAAAATCTATATCTATAGATATAGATATATAGATGTGTGTGTATGTACATGCATATATATTTATACATACATACACATATAGATATATTCTTTAGCTTTAAGGCTATTTCTACATTTTTCAAAGTAAACATAGTTAGAAGTCAACATTTTGAAGAGATAGCTTTGAGGAAATTATCTCAGATAATCCCTTTCACATATTGCAGAAGCTAAGAATGTTGGAAATAGGTGACAGTGAGGAATGAATACAACTGAGAATGGACACCTCGAAAATAAATTCATATTGTTACAGGCAGAACAGCAAAGGGAAAAGGAGGAGTAAAAAAGGTAGAAAGAGTGAAAAAGATAGGAAGGAGACAGAATAAAATGGATGAGAAATAAGGAGAGCAGAAGAAGGGAAGAGATGAGAAAGGAAAGGTAGGAAAGAGGAAAAGTTAAAGTGAAAAGAAAAAAAATAATGATTAGGAGGGGGGAGGAGAAGAGAGAATTAATTCAAATATAGGAAAGAATGTCAGTTAATCAGAATTAAAGTAAGCAAGCAAGGAAGCACTTCCTGAAAACTTATGCTCTGCCCCAGTATGATAGGTACTGTGTTGGATACAAGAACATATAAATCCCTATATACCACACTTTCTTATCAGCTGCATAATTGCAGAGAATGGATTGTGTACAGCAGTGATACAGCACTGCAAGGGTATGTAATATATCTTCATTATCATGAAACACTGCTTCCTGCTATTCTAGGCACAGCAGATACATGTGACGTAAGTTAGAGCAGAAAGCTAGCTAAAAGGAAGGGCTCGCTTTAGATGGATCTGTGGTATTTAGGCTTGTAAGAACAGATTTTTCATAGAGATAGCTATTCACACAAGCTTTGCACAGCTGTTTTGGCTGGCAATCGATCAATCAATCAATCAGTCAATATATGTATATGTGTGTGTGTATATATATATATATATATATATATATATATATATATATATTTCTAGAGAAGGAACACTTTTTCAAAGTGAGCCCAGGTCTAAATAGAGAGAGGAGAGAAGAATTGGGCTTGGAATTTCATCAGTACAGGGAACTCCCAGATGAGAAAACTCCCTCTACCAATATGAGTTGCATCTTTCTCTTTTAAGTATAGTCTCAGAGAGTTGCCCAGGAACTATATAGGTCAATTGACACACCAGCATGTGTCAGAGGCAGGATTTGCATATAGGTCTTTCAAGGTCTGAGGCTAGCTCTCTATCGTGGTCTGCATAGCCACAGGCAAAAAGGAGTATTGGACCATGATCAATCAATCAACTAATAAACATTTGTTAAGTGTTGACTAAGTGCCAGGAGGGGCTGTTTCTATCCTCACTACATTAAACTAAAATAAGAATGAGATAGCAACAATAATTGGCTTTTTTAAAAAACCTACAACACTTTAGGGTTTCAAAGCACTTTTCATGCATTATCTCATTTGACAAGTCTTTATATGAATCTGGATGTGAAGATGGAAATCATATCCAAATTATGATTGCACTCTAGCTGTACTCCCACAGATGGAATAAAATATAAATAATATTGTACCCACTGCTCAGTCTGGAGACCAGAATGCTTGTTCCAATCCGTTCCCTGGCTAGGAATAGTCTATGTAGTTCTGTAATCCTGAAAAATTCCTTTCTCCCCCTGGGCCATAGATTCCTCATCTATACAATGACGGAGTTGGCCTACATAATCTCTGAGGTCCTTCCAGGCTTAAACTCATATTATGTCATAAATCACTGAATTAACTTTTTAAAGACTATTAAGTATTTTATTTTTCTTGAGTTACATTTAAAATAATTTTTAACATTTAACTTTGAGTTCCAAATTCTCTCCCTCCCCTCTTCCAAATTGCCCTCCCCCTCATTGAGAAGGCAAGCAATTCAATATAGTTTTATACATGTGTACTCAGGCAAAACATTTTCATATTAGTCATGCGGTGAAAGAGAACATAGAACACAAAAAACACCCTCAAGAAAAATCAAGTCGAAAAAATATGCTTCAATCTGTATTCAGACACCAGCAGTTCTTCTCTGGGGATGGAGAGCATTTTCATCATAAGTCCTTCAAAGTTTTCTTGAATCTGGATGCTGAGAATAGCTAAGTCATATACCGCTGATCATCATACAATATTGCTGTTACTGTGTACAGAGTACATTTTACTTTGTATCAGCTTGTGTAAGTCTTTCTGGGTTTTTCTGAGAGCAACCTGCTCATCATTTCTTATAGCATCATAATCTTATTCCATCATAATCACATAGCACAATTTGTTCAGCCATTCTTCAATTAATGAGCATACCTTCAATTTCCAGTCCTTTGCTGCCAGAGAAGAGTTGTTATAAATATTTTTGTCCATATTGATCCTTTTCTCTTTTTGCTTTTTTTTATCCTTTTGGGATACAGATCTAATAGTGGTATTGCTAGGTCGAAGGGTATGCCTGGTTTTGTAGCCCTTTGGGAATGGATCCAAATTGCTCTATAGAATGGTTGAATCAGTTCACAACTCCACCAACAGTATATTAATGTCTTAGTTTTCCCACATCCCCTCCAATATTTGTCAAATTCCTTTTCTGTCCTATCAGACAATCTAATAGGTATGAGGTATTGTTTTAATTTGCATTTCTCCAATCAATAGTGAGTTAGAGCATTTCTTCATGTGGCAATAGATAGCTTTGATTACTTCACCTGAAAACTTTCATATCCATTGATGATATATTAATTGTGGAATGACTCTTATTTTTTATGAATTTGACTCAGTTCTCCATAGGTTTGGGAAATGAGGCTTTTATCAGAGAAACTTGCTTCAATTTATTTTTAATAGTTACTATTGCTAACTGTATTTCCCTCCATTCTGTTCCTCCCTCCCATTTATTCTATTGTCTCTCTCCTTTCACCGTGTACCTCCTCAAAAGTGTTTTATTTCTGACAACCCTCTTCCAATCTGCCTTCCCTTCTATCACCACCCCCTTGTCTTATCCCCTTCCCCTCCTACTTTCCTGTAGGGTAAGATAGATTTCTATACACAATTGAGTGTGTACATTACTCCCTCTTTGAGCCAATTCTGAAAAGAGTAAGGTTCACTCCCTCCCGTCACCTATTTCCTCTTCCTCTGCATTGTAAAAGCTTTTCCTTGCCTCTTATATGGGAGATAATTTTTCCCATTCTGCCTTTCCCTTTCCAATTCTCCCAGTACACTCCTCTCTCTCACCTCTTAATTTTATTTTTTAACATATCATCTCTTCATATTGAACTCACAACTCTATCCATATATACTCTAACTGCCTTAATGAGAAATTTCCTATAAGTTATAAGTATCATCTTCCCATGTAGGAAGGTAAACAGTTTAACTTCATTAACATCCTTATGTTTTTGCTTTCTTAATTACCTTTTTATACTTTTCTAGGATCTTGTATTTGAAAGTCAGATTTTCTATTCAGCTCTGGTCTTTTCATCAAGAATGTTTGAAAGTTCTTTGTCTCATTGAATATCTAATTTTTCCTCTGAAGGATTATACTTAGTTTTGCTGGGTAGGTGATTTTTGGTCACTTGCAAACTTAGCTCTTCTGGCCTCCAGAATACCATATTCCAAGCTCTCCAATCCCTTAAAGTAGAAGCTGCTAAATCTTATGTTATTCTGATTATGGCTCCATGATACCTGAATTGTTTCTTTCTGACTGCTTGCAATGTTTTCCTTTTTACCTGGGAGCTCTGGAATTTGGCTATAATATTCCTGGGAATATTTATTGGGGGATCTCTTCCAGGAAGTAATCAGTGGATTCTTTCAATTTCTATTTTATCCTCTGGTTCTAGAATATCAAGGCAGTTTTTCTTGATAATTTCTTGAAAGATGATGTCTAGGCTTTTTTTGATCATGGCCTCCAAATAGCCCAATAATTTTTAAATCATATCTCCCAGATCTTTTCCCCAGGTCAGTTGTTTTTCCAGTGAGACATTTCACACTGTCTTCTATTTTTTCATTCTTTTGGTTTCATTTTTATTATTTCATGATTTCTTTTAAAGTCATTAGCTTCCATTTGCTCTATTTTAATTTGTAAGGAATTATTTTCTTCAGGAAGCCTTTGTACTTCCTTTTCCGTTTCGCCAATTCTACTTTTTAAGGAGTTTTTTTTTTTCCTTCAGTGATTTTTTTGTATATCTTTTTCCATTTGGGCACTTGTGTTTTTTAAGGCATTCTTTCCCTTATTGGCTTTTTGTATCTTTTTTACTATTTGGCCTAGTCTGTTTTTTAAGGTGTAGGTGTTATTTTCTTCAGGTTGGGTGTGTGTGTGTGTGTGTGTGTGTGTGTGTGTGTGTGTCTCCTTTACAAAGTTATTGACTTGTTTTTCATGATTTCCTTGCATTCCTCTCATTTCTCTTCCCAAATTTTCCTCTACTTCTCTTAATTTTCAAAATCCTTTTTGAGCTCTTCCATGGCCTGAGATCAATTTATATTTTTCTTGGATGCTCTGTATGTAGGAGTTTTGACTTTGTTATCTTCTTCTGAGTGTATGTTTTGATCTTCTTTGTCACCACAGTAACTTTTTATGGTCAGAATTTTTTTCTGTTCTTTGCTAAATTTCCCAGCCAATTTCTTGACTTTTAAGTCTTTTTTAAAAATAGGCCTTTCCTTCCAGGGTAAAGGGTACATTGTCCCAAGTTTTAGGGGTTTTGTCTAGCTGTTTTCAGAGATACTTCTAGGGACCTTTAAGCATTCAGCCCTTCCAAGGGGGTATAAACCAAGATGAAGTGTCTTTACTACTCTCTTGGTCTGTGTTCTGGTTTGTGAGTGACCACAAGCACTCTTTTCTGCCCTGAAAATGTGATGAGGGGCCCCCTCTATTGCAGCCACAAGCTCTGGTGTGCTAGTGCTCCTGCTCGCCCTGAGAATGCCACCCAGTACTGTAACCCTTAATCTGAGTAAGGGCAAAGCAGCAGAGTCCTGCCCTAATGACGGCAAAGAGACCTCTATAATCTCCTTCTGACCAGTTCTTTGATAACTTTACTATTGTGGGCTGAGAGCTCTGGAATCAGCTGCTGCCATTGCAGCTACAGATTCTGTCACTTCCAAGGCCTGCTTCTGGTTCACTGGGTCTGTGCTGGTGTGCTACTGCTGGCACAGGCTGTTCTGGACTGTGATCCTCTCTTACCCAGATGCCACAGACCTTTCTGGCTGACCTTTTAAGTTGTCTTTGGCTGTAATATTATTTCACCACATTCTTTTGTGGGTTCTGCTGCTTCAGGAATTGTTTTATGGCATTATTTAAATATGTCCAGAAGAGTTTTGGCAAGATGTCAGTGGAGTCACTGAATTTTATTTATCACCTTGGCTCCCCCCACCCAAGAAACTTTTTTGTAAAGATCATAGTGATCTATTGAACAGATTAAGGGAAATGAATTTTTGAAATAAATTTTCACTAGTAGTTATCCTAGGAAAAACTTTGGGAGAGAATAGGTTTCTTTTCAGATAGTTTCTTTAAGAGAAATACACACATATTATATATTTCCACAGTATATGTATATATGTTTATCCATACATACATTTACATACATGCATATATATATGTACACAAATATATGTTATGAGTTGGAGTGTGCATATACATACATAGATACGTGCTATAGCCCTTACTACTTCAGTAGTCACAGCTACTGAAGATACAGTACAGAAAATTTTTACCACCAAAGTGCATGGTAATGGGTCAGCATCAGAAATGTATGTAATCTAATTAATGGAAGTGCAATTAAAGAAGATATATGAACATCTTCTTTGCTGCCACACTCTAAGGACAACTATGGCATTCCATATTATTTGCAGCTAAAACCTCCAAATATGTTGTCTCTTCTTATTAGAATATGAACTACATGAGAGCAGGAGCTGTCTTTTCTTTTTATATTCCTAGCCTTTACCACAATGATTGCTGTATTGTAAGCAATGAATAAATACCTTGCCATTTATTCATTTATGTACATTTGTGTTTGCACATGTTACATACATATATGTCTGTATTAGTAAACATATTTTTGTATATGTTCAGTTGTTTTTCACTCAGGTCTGACTCTGTGACCCTATTTGAGGTTTTCTTGGCAAAGATACTAGAGTGTCTTGCCATTTATTTCTTTAGCTCATTTTACAGCAGAGGAAACTGAGGCAAACAGAATTGTGTGACTTGCCCAGGGTCACACAGCTAGTAGGTGTCTGAGACCAGATTTGAACTTATGAAGATGAGTCTTCCTCATTCCTAGTCCAATGCTCTATCCATTATGCCACCTACCTGCCCATGTATAGGCATACATAATAAAAAGAAAAATATGTCAGGGTTTTGGGAAGAACAATTTTTCAGAAGTGAATCAATCAATTCTTTTCTTTTTCTCCATAGAATCTGAGGGGCGGGGAGAAACAAGCAACTTGGCTGAGCTCTTTCTTGATCTGATTCTTGGTTCAGATGCTCGGTCAGAGAGCAGGGCAAAGCTGGTAGCCAAATGAAGTCATTATATTTTACAGTTGATTAATGAGAATCTAGTAGAGAAAGCTTTCTGCTCTGTAAATGTGCCACTTAAAGTCACATAACATATGGCTTAATAAAAGAGGCAAGCAGAAATGGTTACTGGATGAAAAAGGCCAGAAACTGCCAGAGAAAGGTATTTCAAGGAGAATGAGGGATGTTCTGACCCACTTCTTCCCTACTTGGCATTTTGTGTAATGAGGAGGAGGATGCTTTACCAATTGCTGATTGGTTTTACTTTGAATCTCTCAAAGAAGTCTCATAAATACAGATGTGGACTAAAATTCCCTAACACTCTAATGATACAAGCAGTATCCCTCCCAGCAGAGATGGGCTCCAGGATGGAAAGGGCCCATTTTTTTCTGACTGGCATTTTATAGCACTTAGCATGCCATGGATGTTTAATAAATAACAATTAGTGAGAAGGAAGAGCTATTAAAGCTTTCAATGACACTTCTGCACATGGGTACAGAGCTAACAGATCCTCCTGTGCTATCCTGAATACTGTCTTTATTGGTTTCAGCTTTTGATTGCCAACCCTGAAGGGGAGGACTCATCATTTAAAAACAGAAGATAATCCAAGAGTAATCACTGACTTAGGAATTAGTTTTGAGCCTGAGATTTAGAAATAATTCTGCCTGATGTTCTGATATTTCAGAACTACTCAAGCAAAATGAATTCTTTTCTTTTTTAAGTCTTTTTTTGGGGGTTTACAATCTCACTTTAATTAAACATGCCTATATCATTCACTTGGTTCAGGGGAAAAAGTCAGCACCCTGAACTTCACAGAAAACAAAAACAGAAATTACAAGCAGAGATTTTATAACACAAATCAGCAGACAGAGCTTCTAACTGTCTGTCCATAGAGAGAGAAGCACCAACATCTGAGTCTTCAAAGCCAGGAGGCTTCTTAACAGCTATCCAGAGTCTCATCTGGACAAATCACAGGAACTCTCTTCCAATAGTTAGCCCCCAAAGTGAAATGCTAACCTCAGAATATATATATATATGTGTCTTCAGGGTCAGCCCACAGAGGGTGTCACAACCATATGGCTTGAACTCTTGTGACTTGAGCTTTCTTGTGACTTAAGTGGGTCATCGAAGACTCTTGAGTAATCAAAGACTGTTAATTCAAACAGAGGCAAGTCTTTTTTTCCATTTAAATCTTTTTAATTCATTTCTTGGCTAAATTTACATACATGAGTTATAGCTATAGCTTTGTGGTACATTTTCTTTTTTTAAATAATTAAGATTTTTTATTTTTAGTTTACAACACCCAGTTCCACATAATTTTGAGTTCCAGATTTTCTTCTCCCCCATCCCCCTCCCTCCCCAAGATGGCATGGAATCTGACATATCTTCTACATATAACCTTGCATTGAACTTATTTACACAATAGTCAAGTTGTAAAGAAGAATTATGACCAACGGAATGGATCATGAGAAAGAAGAAACAAAACCAAAAAAAAAAAAAAAAACAAAGGGAAAAAAGGAGAGCTTACAGTGTGCCTCATTGTGCATTCAGACACCAAATTTCTTTCTCTGGATATAGATAGCTCTCTCTATGATGAGTCCTTTGGGGTTGTCTTTGCACCTTATATTGCTGAGAAGAGTGAAGCCTATCAGGGTTAGTCATCACAGAATCCACATACATGTGGTTGTGTATAATGTTCTCCTGGTTTTGCTCTGTTCACTAAGCATTATATCATGTAGGATTTCCCAGGTTATTATGAAGTCTGTAGCTTCCCCATTTGTTATACCACAATAATATTCCATTATCTTCATATGCCACAACTGGTTCAGTCATTCCCCAATTGATGGGCATCCCCTTGATTTCCAATTCTTTGCTACTACAAAAAGAGCTGCTATAAATATTTTTGTACATATGGGTCCTTTTCCCACTTGTGTGATCTCTTTGGGATGCAACCCTAGAAGTGGTATTGCTGGGTCAAAGGGTATGAACATTTTTATAGTCCTCTGGGCATAGTTCCAAATTGCTCTCCAGAATGGCTGGATCAGTTCACAACTCCACCAGCAATGTAACAATGTTCCAATTTTCCCACATCCTCTACAGCATTTATTATTTTCCTGTTTTGTCCTGTTAGTTAATCTGACAGGAGAGATGTGGTACCTAAGAGTTGTTTTGATTTGCATTTCTCTAATCAATAGTGATTTTGAGTGTTTTTTCATATGCTTATGGATATCTTTAATTTCTTCCCCTGAAAACAGCCTATTCATATCCTTTGACCATTTCTCAATTGGGGAATGACTTGTATTCCTACAAATTTGGCTTAGTTCCCTGTATATTTTAGAGATGAGGCCTTTATCAGAGACATTAGTCATAAAGATTTTCTCCCAATTTTTTGCTTGCCTCCTAATCTTTTTCGTACTGGCTTTTTTTGTACTAAAACATTTCAATTTAAAATAACCAAAATTATTCATTTTGCATTTTGTAATGCTCTCTATCTCTTGTTGTGTTATGAATTCTTTTCTTTTCCATAAGTCTGATAGGTAAACTATTCATTGCTTTCCCAAATTGCTTATAGTTTCAGCCTTTATTCCTAAATCATGAACCCATTTTGACTTTATTTTGGTATACAGTGTAAGATATTGGTCTATTCCCAGTTTGAGCCCTACCATTTTCCAATTTTCCTAGCAATTTTTGTGAAATAGTGAATTCATAGCCCGGAGCTAGATTCTTTGGGTTTATCAAAGAGTACCTTGCTATATTCATTGACTACTGCATCTTGTGTACCTATATTATTCCACTGATGCACAACTATGTTTCTTAGCCAGGACCAGGTAGTTTTGATGACTGCTGCTTTATAGTACAGTTTAATATCTGCTATGGCCAGGCCTCCTTCCCTAGCATTTCTTTTCATTAATTTCCTAGATATTTTAGACCTCTTGTTCTTTCAGATGAATTGTATTATTATTTTATCCAAATCTGTAAAACAAGTTTTTGGCAGTTCAGTTGGTATGGCACTGAATAGATAAATTAATTTAGGTAAAATTGTCATTTTTATTATATTGGTTTGGGCTAACCATGAGCAACTGATATTTTTCCATTTATTTAGATCTGACTTTATTCGTATGAAAAAATGTTTCATAATTCTGTTCATATAGGTCCTGGGTTTGTCTTGGCAGATAGAATCCCAAATATCTTATAGTGTCTACAGTAACTTTGAATGGAATTTCTCTTTCTATCTCTTGCTGTTGGGCTTTGTTAGCGATGTATAGGAATGTCGAGGATTTATGTGGGTTTATTTTATATCCTGCGACTTTGCTAAAGTTGTTTATTATTTCAAGTAGTGTTTTACTTGATTCTCTAGGATTCTCTAAGTAAATCATCATATCATCTGCAAAAAGTGATAATTTAGTTTCTTCTTTGCCTATTCTAATTCCTTCAATTTCTTTTTCTTCTCTTATTGCTACAGCTAACATTTCTAGTACCAAATTGAAAACTAGGGCTGAAAACAGACATACTTGTTTCACCCCTGATCTTATTGGGAATGCATCTAGCTCATCCCCATTACAAATAATGCTTGTTCATTGTTTTAGGTAGATGCTATTTATAATTTTAAACGAGGCTCTATTTATTCCTATGCTTTCTAGTGTTTTTAATAGGAATGGATGTTGTATTTTGTCAAAGGTTTTTATGCATCTATTGAAATGATCATATGGTTTCTGCTAGTTTTGTTGTTGATATGGTCAATTGTGCTGATAGTTTTCCTAATATTGAGACAGCCTTGCATTCCTGGAATAAATCCTACCTGGTGGTAGTGTATTATTCTCATGATAACTTCCTGCAATCTTTTTGATAATATTTTATTTAAAATTTTTGCATACATATTGATTAGGGAAATTGGTCTATAATTTTCTTTTTTTTTGTTTTGACTCTTCCTGGTTTGGGTATTACTACCATATTTGTGTCATAAAAAGAATTTGGTAGGACTCCTTCTTCACATATTTTCCCAAATAGTCTATAAAGTATAGGAATTAATTGTTCTTTAAATGTTTCATAAAATTTACATGTAAAACCATCTGGTCCAGGAGATTTTTTTCCTAGAGAGTTCATTGATAGCTTGCTTAATTTCTTTTTCCGAGATGGGGTTATTTAGGAATTTCACTTCCTCTTCTGTTAACCTGGGCAATTTATATTTTTGTACATAGTCATCCATATCCCTAAGATTGTCAAATTAAGGGGCATACAATTGGGCAAAATAATTCCTAACTATTGTTTTAATTTCCTCTTCGTTGGAGGTGAATCACCCTTTTCATTTTTGATACTGTTAATTTGATTTTCTTCTTTCTTTTTTTAAATCAAATTGACCAAAGTTTTATCAATTTTATTTTTTTTCCATAAAACCAGCTCTTGGTTTTATTTATTAATTGAATAGTTTTCTTGATTTCAATTTCATTCATCTCTCCTTTGATTTCCAGTAGTTCTAATTCGGTATTTAATGGGAGATTTTCAATTTGTTCTTTTTCTAGCTTTTTCAGTGGCATGCCCAATTCATTGATCTCCTTTTTCTGTATTTTACTCATGTAAGCATTTAACGATATAAAAATTCCCCTAAGAATGGCTTTTGCTGCATCCCATAAGTTTTGGTATGTTGTCTCATTATTGTCATTCTCTTGAATGAAGTTATTAATTGTTTCTATGATTTGTTCTTTGGCACACTCATTCTTGAGGATTACATTATTTAGTATACAATTAATTTTTAGTTTATTTTTCCATGGTCTTTTATTACAAATGATTTTTATTGTGTCACTATCTGAGAAGGATACATTGACTATTTCAGCCTTTCTGCCCTGGTTTGTGAGGTTTTTATTACCTAGTACATGGTCAATTTTTGAGCATGTGCCACATACCAGTGAGAAAAAAGTATATTCCTTTCTTATCTCCATGCAGTTTTCTCCAGAGATCTGTCATATCTGCCTTTTCTAAAATTTTATTTACCTCCTAAACTTCTTTCTTGTTTATTTTGAGGTTAGATTTATCAAGTTCAGAGAAGGGGAGGTTGGGGTCCCCCACTTGTATGATTTTGCTCTCTATTTCTTCCTGTAACTCCCTTAACTTCTCCTCTGAGAATCTGTGTACTATAACGCTTGGTGCACATATGTGAAATAATGTTATTGCTTCATTGTTTATGGTGCCTTTAAGCAGCATATAGTGTCCTTCCTTATCTCTTTTAATTAGATCTATCTTTGCTTTTGCTTTGTCTGAGATTAGGATTGCTACTCCTGCTTTTTTTTCTTACTTTAGCTGAAGCACAATATATTCTACTCCATCCTTTTATTTTTACCCTCTGTGTATCCCCCTTTTTCAAATGTGTTTCTTGTAAACAACATATTGTAGCATTATGGTCTTTAATCCATTCTGCTATCCTCCTCTGTTTTAGGGGAGAGCTCATCCCATTCTCATTCACAGCTATGATTACAAGCTGTGTCTTTTTCTCTATCCTGTTTTCCCCCCATTTATGCCATTATTTCTCCCTACCCCCTTCCATTCCTCAAAAGAGTTTTGCTTTTGATCACGGCCTTCCTCAATTTACCCTCCGTTTTAATTTCCCTCCCCTTGATACTTCTTACCTCCCTTCTAACCACCCCACCTTTTCTTTCCCCTTTCCTCTTCTACTGCCTGTAGGACAAATTTGATTTCTATACTTTTCAGAGTATGTTATTCTCTTCTTGGACCAAATCCAGTGAGGGTAAAGCTCACATACGACTTTTCTCCCTCCCATCTTTCACGCTACTATAATGTGTTTTTTTGCCTCTTCATTTGACATAATTTACCCTCTTCTGCTATTTCATTACGTCTTCACCCAGAACCCTCCCTTTACATCTCTTAATTATGTTTTGTATCATTATATCAGTTATTTTATATTGACAACCACAGTCTATGTGCATCCCTTTCAATTGTCATAATGGCTGTAGTATTCTCAAGATTGACATATATATGTTTTATACACACACACACACACACACACACACACACCACACACACACACACACACACACACACACACACACACACATACATATATATATATATATATATATATATATATATATATATATATATATATATATGAAACATATATAAAACAACATAATCCTATATAGGATGTAAACAATTTGCCCTTATCAATTTACAAGGTTTGTGGGGGTTTTCCCTCTGTTTCCCTTTTCATGTCTCTCTTGAATTTTGTATTTGAAGATCAAATTTTCCATTGAGTTTTGGCCTTTTCATCAATAAAGTCTGGCATTCCCTTATTTTGTTGAATGCCCATCTCCTTGCCACAAAAAGTATGCTCAATTTTGCTGGGTAGTTGATGCTTTGTTGTAGTCCAAGATCCTTTGCCTTTCGGAATATCATATTCCAATTTCTCCTGTCATTTAATGTAGAAGCTGAAAGATGATGCGAGATCCTGACTGTAGTTCCACGATATTAGAATTGTTTCTTTTTGGCTGCTTGCAGTATTTCCTCCTTGACTTTGTAATTCTGAAATTTGGCTATAATATTTCTTGGAGTTTTCAATTTGGGATCTCTTTCAGGAGGTGATTGGTGGATTCTTTTGATGACTATTTTACCTTCTGGTTCTAGGACCTCTGGGCAGTTATTTTGTTTGAAGATACTATCCAGGTTCTTTTTTCATCATGGCTTTCTGGTAGACCAATAATTCTTAAATTCTCTCTCCTGGATCTATCTTCCAGGTCAGTTGCTTTTCCAAGCAGATATTTCACGTTTTCTTCTATTTTTTTCATTGTTTACATTTTGTTTGACTATTTCTCAATGCCTCATACATTCATTAACTTCCACTTGCTCAATTCTAATTTTTAATGAGTTGCTGTCTTCATTTTGCTTTTGAATCTCCTGTTCCAATTGGTTGATTTTACCTTTCAGGGTGTCATTTTCTCTATTTAGATTCTCAATTTCCTTAGCCATTTTGCCAATTTTACTTTTTAAAGATTTGATCTCGTCTTTGATTTTTTCCCTTTTTTCTTTTACCTCCCTAATTTGGTTCTTAAAATCCTCCTTGAGTTCTTCCAGGAATGCTTTTTGGGCTTGAGACCAGTTCACATTCCATTTTGAGGTTTTAGATGTGGGTTTAGTGTCGATGCTGTCCTCTTCTGAATTGGTATTTTGATCTTCCCTGTCTCCATAAAAAGAATCAGTGGTCCTCAGTTTTTTCATGTTCTTCTTCATGTTGGTTAGCTTTTTCCTGGCTTTACAATAGATATCTGCTTTTGGGGCTCAGGAATCTCTGCCCCAGGTTTCTTGTTCTGGGAATTGTGAGCCTAGGTACTGGTTTTGTGTGTTATAGCCTTTAGTTTCCTGAGGTGTGGGGAAGGGGTCGTCTGGCTACTGGACATCTCCTCTTCCCCTGGGGCTGTTCTCCAGACCTGGGGTCTCAGCTGTTGGCTGTGCTGGAGTCTGCCACTTCTGCTGGCTCTGCAAAGGCACTTCTGGATTCCTGGTGTTGACCCTTGCTGGCTCTGCCCTTCTGGGATTCAGAAATTCCCACTGTTTGGCTACTGAAACCCCACTTCTGTCTCCTCTATTACAGCATTCTTCTTGAGGAATTCTCTGGGTCAGTGAGGGAGGGAGGGATGAGAGCCATTTACCTGGCCATTATGTCTCCCAGAAGCTCAAGAAGGTGTCAGTATGCACATTTTTACAGTCTTTTGGACAAAGTTCCAAATTGCTCTCCAAAATTGTTGGATCAGTTCACAGTTCCACCAACAACGAATTATAACTTTCCCACATTTTCTCTAACATTTATCAGTTTCCTGTTTCGTCATGTTAGCTAATCTGATAGGTGTGATATGGTACCTCAGAGTTGTTTTCACTTACATCTCTGTAATTAATAGTGTTTTAGAGCACTTTTCATAAGACGATAGATATCTTTAATTTCTTCCTCCAGAAACTTCCTGTTCATATCCTTTGACCATTTATTAATTGAGGAATGACTTATATTCTTGTAAATTTGACTCAGTTCTCTATATATTTTAGAAACGTCTTTATCAGAGACACTAGTTGTAATAATTCTTTCCCAGTTTTCTGTTTCCCTCCTAAATCTTCATTGCATTGGCTTTGTTTGTGCAAAAAATTTTCAATTTAATATAATCAAAATTATCCATTTTTCAAGAAAGACAGCTATTAAACATTTATCAGCATACCTCTATGTGTATCCCTAATCAAAATCCACTCACATTAATTCTTCAGGTAAATTTTTGCAGCAGGTTTTAGGATTCTCTGGCAGTGAAAGGAAAATATCAAGGATACTAGAAATAGGGGTGGGTGGATTCCTATGTGGAATTTATCCTTATTATTTACCTTCATAAAGAAAAACAGATTGAAAAAGTGATTAAAGGTGATATTGGTAAAAGACATGAAAACAATGGAACGTCATCCCCTCAACATTCTCTTCTGGGGGGAGTGAGGTGGGTTGGGAAGGAATCTGCCCTGAAGAGAATGAAAGTCTTGAATCATTTCTCTAAGGTTTAATACAGTTGGAGGCATTCTCTGGATGCCATATTTTAAGTGCAGACTCAGATGATTTGACTTATGGAACCATGGAATAATGAAGAACTTTAAAGATCATTGAATCCAATCTCTAATTTTACAGCTAAGGAAACTGAGAAACACAAAAGGCAAGGTCAACTAGCTGGTTTCTGCAAGGGCTAGTATCCCACTCTCCTGATGCGCAGCCCAAGCTCATGCTGTTGACCTACTCATTCTCCAAACTCAGAACCATTAGTAAATGTGAGAAATATCTCAAATTCTTTTGGCCACTCCAAAGGTACATTTTATATTCAGAGATCATTATTCCAGGTCTCCAGCTGCTGTAGAACAAGGCTGCTCTGCAAACTCCAGCATTAGCAGCTGTCTGTTAAACACTTTACTACAGCTAATTGAAATGGTAACAAAAGTACTGTAATTAGTCTACAAAGAAGACTTTTTTTTCAGTCCAACATCTTTTTGTAAGTACTTACACATGCTCATTGCACTCTGGAATTAAAGCAGTATTTTTAGAGAGTTAGTGGACAAATGAATCAAAAAGCAATCAAAACAGCATGTTTGGTTGGGGGAGAATAGTTTGATTCATTTAAGGGTCATTATCTTTTGTTCTTGGAATTTACATCAGTCCCCTACGGGAGAATATCTATAAATCTATCTATATCTGCACACACACACATATACGATATATGTGTGTATACATATATACACACATACACAAATTATATGCTTGTGTATAAATATATAAACATATATATGTGTATGTATATATGTGTGTGGGTATATGTGTACATATATATATACGCATACACATATATATATACATGCATATGTACATACATACATATGTGTGTGTGTGTGAAAACAGAGAAATAAAAGCAAGTTTTTTTTTTCCCAAAGTTACACAGGGAATAAGTAGTAAAACCAGGAGAAGTACATAGGTCTCCTGACTTTTTAACCCAATGCATTCTCCACCATACCATGTACTTTCATATAATCAAATCAAGTTAAAAATTAATTGCCATTTATTAGACAGAGAAGAGCCAAGTCATTGCTGTAACCAAGGGCACCACTAACCCGCTCTGATTCAGGCTCAAATTGCTCGACTTTTGAGTGTGAATTAATCTACCTGGCTTACTTATTCCTATCCTTAAATTGCAAACAACTAGAACTATCTCAGCCAGCTTACCATGCTAATAGACCCTGGCAATTAATAGCAAGATTCTCTATTAGGACAATGAAAGGGAATAATAATAATGAAAGGAGAATAGTATCAGTCACTATCATGAATGAGTACAGTATCCTTCCACTTCCATACATACTAAGAGGTAGTTGGGAAAGAAATTTATGCAAGACTTATAGCTCTATCAAAGGTAAAACACAGAATTGCTATTTCTCTATAGCTAGAATATACTCTTGGAATGGTACCAGGAATGAAGATATTGGTAAAGGTCAAGGTTGGGTTGCCTATGATCAACTGTTTTCTTTCTTCATTTCCTTTTATGTGCTTGGTCTATAACCTAAATTCTGACCAGTCTACACTGTATGCATTCAGTTTTAACCTGGGTTGTGTTGCCTCAGACACTCTTGACTAGCCACTCCCATCTCCATGCTGTTGAGTCACATCTCTGTCCTTTATGGCCATGAAGACAGAAAAGATGAGTATTGCTTCATAGCCTCTTTATGGGAACAAAGAAAATCTCTTTTCAGCCATTTGACAAAATATATAGAATAAAAGTTGGCCATCATAATCATTTGGCTGGGGCCAATGGATACAGGAAAGGACAAAAATTTTTGAAATAGTCCAGGCTAGAGGTGATAAGGTCCTGGTGTTTGTATGAGAGAAGGGAGTGGTTATTAGGCATGATGTGGAAGTAGAGATAACAAAATTTTGTAACTGACTAGATCTGTGGAGTTAGGGAGATTAAGAGGTTTAGAATGACTTTAAGTTTACAAAATGAGAAAAAGAGAAGTTCAGAAAGATGGATTGTGGAGAAAATGTGATGAGCCTGAAAGGGCATGTGGAGATGTGTATTGTTGTTGTTCAGTTGTTTTTAGTTATCTCTGACTCTTCATAATGCCATTTGGGTATTCTTGGCAAAGATACTGGAGTGGTTTGCCATTCCTTCTCCAGATCATTTTACAGATGAGGAAACTGAGGCAAACAGGGTTCAGTGACTTGCCCAGGGTCACACAGCTATTAAGCATCTGAGGCTGGATTTGAACTTACGAAGATGTATCTTCTTGATTTCTAGCCTGGCATTCTGTCCACTGCCCTGAGATATCTATAGGACAGCCAGTTTGAAAAGTCTAATAGGAATTTGGTGATGCAGGAGTGGAGCACAGGTGAGAGAATAGGAGATTGGCCAGGACAAATACATATATGCACTGTATATACACATAGGTACATAATTATACGTATTTATTCATGAGTCATCTGTGTAAAACTGCTTTCTGTGGGAGCTAATGAAGTTACCAACAGAGAATGTATAGAGGGAATAAAAAAATCTCTAGGACAGGTGTTGGAGTCTACCCAGAGTATGAGGATATGGTATGGATGATGATCTAACAAAGAATATTAGAGTGGTCAGATAGGTAAGTGGAGATTCAAGAGAGAGGAGTATCACAAAAGCCCAGAGAGGAGAGTGTATCCAGGAAGAATATAATCCAAAGTTTTAAATGTTTCTAAGTGGTCAAGATAGGAATTGAGAAAAAAATCATTAGATTTAACAATTAAGAAATATTTGGAAACAGCAATCTGGAAATTTTGAGTAATGAGTTGGCCTATTTTTATACTTGGCCAAGGGTATTATCCCTTTAAATATTAAAAAAAAAATCCTCAAATATTTTGAATGGGAAACTTTCTAAAATGCATTATACACTGCCATGGCTAATTTACAAGGCAAAATAAACAAAGAATCTATGATTTTGTCTATCTATAGATCCACTGTCCATGACATAGTAAATAAGTCTAATGAAGTTGGTAAGTGCATCTCTTGAGGAAATGGGTAATATTTAGTCTGGAGAAAAGGACTCAGGGTTGTGGTAGGGTAAGTGTTATGCTGTGTTATGCTACTGAAAAGGCTGTCATGTGGATGAACTTAGACTTGTTCCATTTGGCCTCAAAGAGAAAAAGTAGGAGCAATATGTGGAAGCTGTAAAGAGACCAGTTTTGGCTTGATTTCAGGAAAATCTTGCTAATAATTACAGCTGTTGAAAAATAGAATGCAGCTAGGTGGGGCCATAGTACACAAAGCACTAGGCCTGGAATCAGGAAGATTCATCTTCCTGAGTTTGAATCTGGCCTCAGACACTTACTAGCTGCATGACCCTAGACTAAAGGATCGGATGCAACTGAAATAAGTGAACAGCAATGGAAAGGACTACCTCAGGGGGTGGCAGATTTCCCTTCTTTGGAAGTCTGTAAAAAGAGACTGGAAGAGCACTTGTCTGGAATACTGTAGTGGGAATTCTCTTGGTCTGTGGGTTAAAGTAGTTGATTGTTCAATCCCCTCCAATTCAAAATTTGGGATTCCATTGTTCTGTGGTCTGAATTGTCTGAGGCACATAGCACTTTTAGATATTTGCCCAGGTCAGAGCATTAGTAAGTATCAAAGATGAAATTTGGACCTACCTCTTCTTGATTCTTTGGCAGCACTTGATCCATTAAAAAAATATATCTCAGAACACAATTTAACCTCTCTTTATGGCTCTGGGTCAGCATTATGAAGATTAAATATTGTACCGTACTATTCTGGTAATATATGGATTATTAGACCCGCAAGACCTAAACGAAATATTAGGAATTCTACAGATGGAAGATGCTGATCATGTGATCTAACTTGAACAAAAGAAAAGTTAATGAAAGTGATTCCAGATCACAAAGCTAGTAAAATGTAAAATTGGAATTCATATCTATTTTCTATAATTCCTAATTTAGTGTTCTTTCTACCACATAATCTTGACTCATTGCCTCTTCACTAACAAACCTCATGCTGTTATATTTTATTAGTTCTTACATTTATTGTTAAATATTTTTTCTATGCTCTTTGCTGTCAGCGTGTCCACTGTAATTTCTACATGTTTTCCACGTGCCTGTCTGTGGAAGTTCTTCTTCTAAGATGTTACTTCTTTCATGTTGCAAGCATAAAAATATGTCATGTAAGCTTATTAGAATGTTGTTTTGTAAAGGCAATCAGTAAATCAGAAGATCTTCCCCCCTCCATTTGAATAGGCTTCAGGTGGGGCTCCAGATGAGGCTAATAAAGGGAGGTCTGATCATTTCTTCCCTCCCAAGTAGGCCCCAAACCCCTAGCTACTAGTTGCTAAGCCTATGTGGGCATGAAGCCCTCATGGTCCTAAGGGGAGTTGCTAAGACCAGAGCCAACAGTAGGCGCCTAAATTCTGGTCGCTCAGATGACATTCTAGTCAATTGGATGATATCTAATGACTGTATAAAAAGAGAGAACACAGGTTGGAGATGGAAATGTGGCAGAAGCAGGAGAGGAGGAGTGGTGGAAGCAGAGCCAGCAGAAGCCAGAAGTAGAACAAGCTGAAGTGTGCAGATCAGAGAGTGCTTGAGGCCAGTGGGTAATCTTATCTGAGGGCCCTAGCATTAGGGGAAACACGAGTATGATTTGGCTTACTGCTATAACGTTTCTTTGTAACCTCCTGGTTACTATTGTGAGGTGGACTTATTGGGTCTGGCAGGTTTTGGCCAGGATATCAGATTGGGGACATTAGTCTGTAGGTCTGTTACTTTAGAGCTTGAAGAAATGCTTCAATTCCTCAGCCTTCTACTTAGAGAATTCCTTATATCCTGTGATCCTGAACCATTCAGGCACATTCATGATTTTCTTTGAAATCATGAATTCTGCCTTTACGTTATATCTTTCAAACAGTCTAAAGTATGCTTAATACATGTAAGAATCTAAAATGCTCACTGATGACTAAACAATATGAAGTTTATGGCATTTATTTATATTTACAATTTATTTTTGCTTATTTCTCAGTTTTTCTTTGTGTGACCAACAGGTAAGTTCTAGACAGTTGCAGTGTGTAAAATGAAATAAAATGGAAACATTACATTGGAGGAAAGGAGTAGGATTTATGGATAGGGAAGATGGTTTTGTTTCCTTGAAATACTGAGATTAAGGATCATGTTTTGAAAATAATAAATCTTTTGAAATTGGCAGCAATGAAATTAAAATTACTGAGATATGAATCTTTTCCTATTGTCCTGACTTCAGACATTTTAAGGAACATGTGGAGGCAAGAAATTAATGACAATGCAAATGTTTGTTATAATCCTTATTTTTATTATTTTTAGTATGTACTAAGTATCAAGCTAGCCTAGCCAGTCAGCTAGCACTGATTAGAGAAGCAGAGAAGAAAATGGGTGCCTTCCATTCTCATTGGACTTCTTAATAGGAAAAAAAAAACTGTTTGGGGGAACCTTAGGTTATGGGAAATAATTCAGCAAAGTAGTGTTTCTCATTAGGGCTACGATGGTCTCATTTTTCTCCATTTCTATTAATTATAAAATCTGATGGTCTATTATTTGAGATGTCATTTGGGGAATTTTGATGACCTTGAAAGGAAATCTGTAAATTCAAATGTTAACAAACAGAAAAATCAATTTGATTATTGTACGGTTTTTGTTTATTACTTAGGGTGGGGGGGTGTACTGGAAATATAGGCTTCCAAGATTTAGTGATCTTTTTATCCCTAAGGCCCAAGTGTTGATAAGTCTCCATTAGACACTTAAGATGTGATGATAGACAATCTTTCACTGAACTTCAGGTCAGGAGACTTTTCTTTGGGCTTCATGGTATAATGATCAATGAGGTATTTATGTTTGGTTAAAGATTCCTGTCATTGGTGTCATAGCAGCCTGACTGCAAAGTGAAGTATAGTACCCTCAAAAATGGCAAACCTATTGAACTGTGATTTTTTTATCCTTGGTTTTACCATTTTGGTAGCTTACAACTCTTCTGTAACTCTAAAACTAAAATGAAACAACACAAAAAATTTTAAAAAGCCCTTGTAATATAAAATTTTAAAAACCTTCTAGTTATATATAGCTCTCCAGAGACCCATATCTATTCAAATAATTGCCTGAGCCATGATTTTCTCTGTGGATTCCACCAACTCTGTAAAGGATAGAACTTTTCAATATTATTTACATTGCATTGCTTTGTAGTAGTGAAAAGGACAATTTACTTAAAATAGAATGCACCATAAAATCAGGATAGTGTATTATCTATGTTGGTAACACTATTGACTTTTTTGTTAATTTGTTTTATTTGTATGTATGTATATGTATATATATGTGTGTGTGTGTGTGTGTGCATGTATATGTATTGTCTTCTGCAATGTGGAAACAGACTAGGGGTGTTCATTGGCTTAAGTTGCTAAGATCTTTACTTTGCTTCTACTCTGGCCTGAATACAAAGGCCAGTCCATGAAAAGGTAGGAATTTATTTCCTTCAGGCTAGACTAGTCTACTATAGAGGAACTGAGTGGTTTAAGATTTAGTGACAATTATTCTGGATGGATGAAACAAAATGTTAACTTTTACTTTACTCTTCTGTTGTGTATTTATTTTTAAATAATATTGTGAAATTTACTCATTAAAGAAATTATATAAATTTTACTTCAAAATATCTTTTGGGAAGAGATGTCCAAAAGCATGAGGGAATGCTGCCAGTTTTAATATTCCTCCCTCTAAGGGGAAAAATGCTTAGATACAGAATAATGATAAAATAATAAATTTATTTCTGGGGAGTTTGTGTCTATATAGAGTATACTATTATTTTCTTTTATTTGATAAGGTTAAAGTAAAATTTATTTTCTCATTAGTCATGTAGATGAAGTATGATGGAGTAGTTTATTATACCATTTCTCTTTATATCAATTCTATGTGATTAATAAGGAAGGCCAATGACACATGGCAGTATAGTCACACCCACTGCATCTATTCCTCCAGTTGATAAATGTTGCCAGATTGACAAAGAATCCTGTGAGTGCTATACAATTGTCAACTTTCCTTTTCCTTTATTCCTGTCATCACATTCACATGAGAAGGAGTACCTAATAGCTTCATAAACCTCCTCCAAAGCTACTGGAATTTTCATTAACATTGCCATCATCTAGTAGAAAAAAAATCCCACTTTCTAAGGACAGTGATGTTCACCACTATATTAATGGCATAATGTTGAATAGTCAAGACAAAGTCCAATTGGCATATGCTAAAGCTCAGATTGTGGGCTATATAGTGGAAAAGAAGCGGCCAATCAATTCTAAGAAAATCCAGGGTCTACACTTCTTAGTAATGTGTTTTAATAATCTGACTAGTAGCTTCTGTGGGGGTGTAAGATCCACCCACAGCCAGCACCCAGGAGGCTGCCAGCATGCCGGGAATGCACCGGTTCTTTTTATCTGCTTAACCACGGAAAGCAAGGTGAAGGGGTTGACAAGCTCACTTTAATCCAGCATACAGATAGCATTCACCTAGTTCAGGGGAGCATACAGACAGCACTCAGTACAGGGGAAAAAGCCAGAACCCTGAACTTCAGAATAAATACAAACAAATTACAAATATCAACAGACAATTCATAGTTACCAACATCTAGGTTCAGCCCAGGAGCTCATAACGAGGGCAGGTCCAGAGTCACTTGCGCCACCACTGCTGTTAGTAGGAAAAGCTGCTGGGACATTGAGAAAAGAGTACACTGTTGGCCACACCCCCCATGACCCCCCCCCCCCACCCCAGTTGTGGAGTCAGTGCACCTCTGAGGCCGCTTACAGAGCTGTAGCTGCAGTTGCTTCTGGCCCCAGGCCCACATGGTGGGAGGAATTAAGTGGTGGATCTGAGGGGGAGTGCAGAGCCTGCTTAGATCCGAGTCAGCATTCCTGGATTGGCACTTCTTGGGGGAGGGGGATCACTGATGTGGCAGAGCTTGCTGTGTAGAAATAGCTCTGAAAGCAACAGTGCAGCCCCTCAAGCTTGGGACAAAATACTCTCTACTCTACAAGCAGTCATACCCTGCTGAAAAACTCAAGGGTCAAGTAGTTGGCTGGGAATATGGCCAGGTGGTGAAAACAGACTCAGACTCAGAATCAGACTTTGGAATCTTTCTTTGGTGACAAAGAAGACCAAAACATACAGACAGAAGAACTCAACAACGTCAAAGAGCCTACATCAAAAGCCTCCAAGAAAAACATGAACTGGTCTCAGGCCATGGAGGAGCTCAAAAAGGATTTGGAAAAGCCAGTTAGAGAAGTAGAGGAAAAATTGGGAAGAGAAATGAGAGTGATGTGAGAATACTATGAAAAACAAGTCCATGACTGGCTAAAGCAGACCCCCTAAAATATTGAAGAAAAGAACACCTTAAAAATAGACTAACTCAAATGGCAAAAGAGCTCCAAAAAGCCAATGAGGAGAAGAATGCCTTGAAAGGCAGGATTAACCAAATGGAAAAGGAGGTCCAAAAGACCACTGAAGAAAATACTACCTTAAAAGTTAGATTGGAGCAAGTGGAAGCTAGTGACTTGATGAGAAATCAAGATGTTAAAAAACAGAACCAAAGGAATTAAAACATAGAAGATTATGTGAAATATCTCATTGGAAAAGCCAATGACCTGGAAAATAGATCCAGGAGGGATAATTTAAAAATCATTGGAATACCTGAAAGCCATGATCAAAAAAAAGAGCCTATTTTGCCCTACAAGAAAGTAAGGTAACACGGGATGGGGGGAGTGGGGTGACAGAAGGGAGAGATGACTGAGGAATGAGGCAATCAGACTATATGCCATCTTGGAGTGGGGGGGAGGGTAGAAATGGGGAGAAAATTTGAAATTCAAACTTGAAGAAATCAATGCTGAAAACTGAAAATATTAAATAAATAAATAATAAAGAAATGACCAGCAGTATGATTTTAGAAAAACCTGGAAAGACATGACTTAATGCAAAGTGAAGTGAGCAGAACCAGGAGAACATTGTACACAGTAATAGCAACATTGTATGATGAAAAACTGTGAATGACTTGGCTATTCTCAGCAATATAATGATTCAAAACAGTCCCAAAGGCCTCAAAATCATATACCACAGCTTATTTAGCCATTCCCCAACTGATTGGCATCCTTTCAATATCCAATTTTCAGCCATCACAAAAAAGCTTCTATAAATATTTTTGTACAAATGAGCCAAAGCAGTAGTTAGGGGAAAATTTATATCTCTAACAGTTTACATTGATAAAATAGAGAAAGCAGATCAATAAATTGGGCATGCAAATAAAAAAAAAAACCTAGAAAAAGAACAAATTAAAAATCTCCAATTAAACACTAAATTAGAAATCCTGAAAATCAAAGGAGAAATGAATAAAATCAAAATCAAGAAAACCACTGAACTAATAAAAAAGCAGAAGTTAGTTTTATGATAAAAAATAAAATATATCATTGATTAATTTGATTTAAAAAAAGGAAAGAAGAAAAATCAGTAGTATCAAAAAGGAAAGGGGTGAATCCACCACTAATAAAGAGGAAATGGAAATACATATTGGAGCTATTTTGCCCAATTATATACAAATAAATTTGACAATCTAAATGAAATTGACAAGTATCTAAAACAACACAAATTACCCAGATTAACAGAAGAAATAAAGTACTTAAATAACCCCAACTTAGAAAAAGAAATTGAACAAGCCACTAATGAACTTCCTAAGAAAAAATCCCCAGGGACAGAAGGATTCACAAATGAATTCCACCAAACAATGAAAGAACAATTAAACCCAATACTACATAAGTTACTTGGAAAAAAAAACATATGAAGGAGTCCTACCAAATTCCTTTTATGATGCAAATATGATGATGATGGCTAAAACAGGAGGAACCAAAACAGAGAAAAAAAATAATAGACCAATTTTCCTAATGAGTATTGATGCAAAGTTTTTAATTCATTTTTTATTTTTAGCTTTCACCACTCAGTTCACAAGTTGAGTTCCAAATTTTATCTCCCTCCCTCACCTCCCTCCTCCCTCCCAAGACAGCATGTAATCCGATATAAATTCTACATATACCTTCGCATTGGAATTATTTACATAATAGTCCAATTATAAAGAATTATAACCAATGGAACAAAACATGAGAAAGAAGAAACAGAGCCAAAAAAGAAGGGAAAAAAGGAGAGCAAATATTTCCCTCAATCTGCATTCAGACTCCATAATTCTTTCTCTGGATGTGCATATCTTTTTCCATCATGAGTCTTTGAACCTTGCATTGATGAGAAGAGCTAAGTCTATCAAAGTTAATCCTTACAGATCCTGTATGTCTGTAATCATGTATAGTGTTCTCCTGGTTATGCTCCCCTCACTCACCATCAGTTCATATAAATCTTTCCAGGTTATAATGAAGTCTGTCTGCTCCTCATTTCTTATAGCACAATAGTATTCCATTACATTCATATACCACAATGTGTTTAGCAATTCCCCAATTGATGGGTATCCACTTGATTTCGAATTCTTTGCCACCAAAAAAGAGCTGCTATAAATATTTTTGTACATATTGGTCCATTTCCCACTTGTGTGATCTCTTTGGGATAGAGCCGTAGTACTGGGTCAAAGGGTATGCACATTTTTATAGCCCTTTAGGAATAGTTCTAAATTGCTCTCCAGAATGGCTGGATTAGTTCACAACTCCATCAACAATGTAACAATGTTCCAATTTTCCCACATCCTGTCCAGCATTTATCATTTTCTTGTTTTATCATGTTAGCTAATCTGACAGGAGAAATGTGGTACCTAAGAGTTGTTTTGATTTGCATTTCTCTAATCAATAGAGATTTGGAGCATTTTTTCATATGCTTATGGATATCTTTAATTTCTTCCTCTGAAAACTGCCTGTTCATATCCTTTGGCTACTTCTCAATTGGGGGATGACTTCTATTCCTATACATTTGACTCAATTCCCCATATATTTTACATATGAGGCCTTTAACAGAAACACTGGTTGCAAAAATTCTTCCTCAATTTTCTGCTTCCCTCCTAATCTTTGTTTCATTGGCTTTGTTTGTACAAAATCTTTTCAATTTGACACAATCAAAATTATCCATTTTGCATTTTGTAATGCTCTGTATCTCTTGTTTGGTCAATGCAATAAAATTTTAAGAAAATACTAGCAAAGAGATTACAACAGTATATTGCAAGGATCATACACTATGACCAGGTAGGATTCATGAAGAAACGAAGGGCTGTTTCAATAGTAGGAAAACTATCAGCATAATTGACCATATCAATAGCAAAACCAACAGAAATCATATGATTATCTCAATAGAAGCAGAAAAAGCATTTGACAAAATACAGTACTCATTCTTATGAAAAATATTAGAGAACATAAGAATAAATGGAGGTTACCTTAAAATGATAAGTAATAGAGCCAAGATGGCGGCTGGTAAGCAGGGACTAGAGTGAGCTCTGTATTTGAGTCCCTCCAAAAACCTATAAAAATGGCTCTGAACCAATTCTAGAACGGCAGAACCCACAGAACAGCAGAGGGAAGCAGGGCTACAGCCCACGACAGCCTGGATGGTCTCTGGGTGAGGTTTATTCCACACGGAGCTGGGAGCTGGAAGCTGGGAGCTGGGAACGGAGTGGAGCAGAGCCCAGCCTGAGCGGCGTAGACCATCCAGACCAGAAACCAGGCGGAGGGAGCCCTAGCGCCCTGAATATGTGAGCTGCGGCAGTTACCAGACCTCTTGACCCACAAACACCAAAGACTGTGGAGAAGGTTAGTGGGAAAAGCTGCGGGAGTGGAAGGAGTTCACAGTTCGGCTTCCAGCCCCAGGGGCAGCGGAGGTGGGGCAGCTACAGCTGTTGTTACTTCTGGCTCCAGGCCCACCTGGTGGGAGGAATTAAGTGGTGGATCAGAGCAGGAGTGCAACAGCCTGCTGAAGATCTAAGCCCAGTCTGGACTGGGGGTTCTTGGGGAAGGAGTAGTGCGGGTCTGACAGAGCTGGCACCTCCCCCCCAAACATGGAACATAGAACTCATTAGTCTACAAGCAGTCATACCCCACTGAAAAACTCAAGGGTCAAGTTAGTTGGTTGGGAATATGGCCAGGCAGCGAAAAAACATCCAGATTCAGTCTCAGACTTTGGATTCTTTCTTTGATGACAAAGAAGACCAAAACATACAGCCTAAAGAAGACAACAAAGTCATAGAGCCTACAACAAAAGCCTCCAAGAAAAACATGAACTGGCCCCAGGCCATAGAAGAACTCAAAAAGGATTTGGAAAAGCAAGTTAGAGAAGTAGAGGAAAAATTGGGAAGAGAAATGAGAAGGATGCGAGAAAACCATGAAAAACAAGTCAATGACTTGCTAAAGGAGACCCAAAAAAATACTGAAAAATACACTGAAGAAAACAACACCTTAAAAAACAGACTAACTCAAATGGCAAAAGAGCTCCAAAAAGCCAATGAGGAGAAGAATGCCTTGAAAGGCAGAGTTAGCCAAATGGAAAAGGAGGTCCAAAAGACCACTGAAGAAAATACTACTTTAAAAATTAGATTGGAGCAAGTGGAAGCTAGTGCCTTTATGAGAAATCAAGATATTATAAAACAGAACCAAAGGAATGAAAAAATGGAAGACAATGTGAAATATCTCCTTGGAAAAACCACTGACCTGGAAAATAGATCCAGGAGAGATAATTTAAAAATTATTGGACTACCTGAAAGCCATGATCAAAAAAAGAGCCTAGATACCATCTTTCAAGAAATTATCAAGGAGAACTGCCCTGATATTCTAGAGCCACAGGGCAAAATAGAAATTGAAAGAATCCATCGATCACCTCCTCAAATAGATTCCAAAAAGAAATCTCCTAGGAATATTGTCGCCAAATTCCAGAGCTCCCAGATCAAGGAGAAAATACTGCAAGCAGCCAGAAAGGAACAATTTGATATTGTGGAAACCCAATCAAAATAACCCAAGATCTGGCAGCTTCTACATTAAGAGATAGAAGAGCTTGGAATGCGATATTCCGGAGGTCAATGGAGCTAGGATTGTGGAAACCCAATCAGAATAACCCAAGATCTGGCAGCTTCTACGTTAAGAGATAGAAGAGCTTGGAATGCGATATTCCGGAGGTCAATGGAGCTAGGATTAAAACCTAGAATCACTACCCAGCAAAACTGAGTATCATGTTCCAAGGCAAAATATGGATTTTCAATAAAATAGAGGACTTTCAAGCTTTCTCAGTGAAAAGACAAGAGCTGAATAGAAAATTTGACTTTCAAACACAAGAATCAAGAGAAGCATGAAAAGGTAATCAAGAAACGGAAATTGCAAGGGACTTACTAAAGTTGAACTGTTTTGTTTACATTCCTACATGGAAATATGATGTGTATGATTCATGAGACCTCAGTTTTAGGGTAGTTGAAGGGAATATGCATATATATATGTTTATATATATATATAAGTGAATGTGTATGTATGTATATATCTATGTGTATATGTATGTATGTGTATGTATGTGTATATATATATGTGTGTGTATATATATATATGTGTGTGTGTGTGTGTGTGTGTGTGTGTGTGTGTGTGTGTGTGTAAAAGAGAGAGAGCAGACACAGGGTGAGTTGAAGATGAAGGGAAGATATCTAAAAGAAATAAAATGAAATTAAGGGATGAGAGAGCAACATACTGAGAGAGGGAGATAGGGAGAGATAGAATGGGGTGGATTATCTCGCATAAAGGTGGCAAGAGGAAGCAGTTCTGTGGGAGGAGGGGAGAGGGCAGGTGAGGGGGGAATGAGTGAACCTTGCTCTCATCTGATTTGGCGTGAGGGGGAATACCATACATACTCAGTTGGGTATCTTACCCCACAGGAAAGAAGAGGGAGGAAGATAAAAAAAATAAAAGGGGGGGGATGATGGAGGGGAGGGCAGATGGGGGTGTAGGTAATCAAAACAGACACTTTGGAAAGGGGACAGGGTCAAGGGAGAAAATTCAATAAAGCAGAATGGGTTGGGAAGGAGCAAAATGTAGTTAGCCTTTCACAACATGAGTATTGTGGAAGGGTTATACATAACGATACATGCGTGGCTTAGGTTGAATTCCTTGACTTCTTAAGGAGGGTGGGTGGGAAGGGAAGATAGAGGGGAGGGCTGACTGGGGAACAGGGCAACCAGAATATAAGCCATCTTGGAGTGGGGGGGAGGGTAGAAATGGGGAGAAAATTTGTAATTCAAACTGTTGTGAAAATCAATGCTGAAAACCAAATATGTTAAATAAATAAATTTAAATTTAAAAAAATGATAAGTAATATATATCCAAGACCATCAACCAGCTTTATCTGTATTAGGGATAAGATAGAAGCCTTCCAAATAAAATCAGGAATGAAACAAGAACAACCATTACTAACTATAGCAACAAGAGAAGAAAAAGAAATTGAAGAAATTAGAATAGGAAATGAGGAAACAAAACTATCATAGATGATATAATGTTTTACCTAGAGAATCCTAGAGAATCAACTTAAAACCAAGTTGAAATAATTAATTTTAAGCAAAGTTTCAGGATACAAAATAAACACACATAAATTAACAGCATTCTATATATTAGCAACAAAATCCAGCAGGAAGAGCTAGAAATAAAAATTCCATTTAAAATAAATGTAGACAATATAAAATACTTGAGAGTCTACCTGCTAAGAAAAACACAGGATATATATCAACACAACTACAAAATACTTTTTACACAAATAAAGTCAGATCTAAATCATTGGAAGAATATCAGTTGCTCATGGGTAGGCCAAGCTAATATAATAAAAATGGCAACTGTCAGTAAATTTATTTATTCAGTGCCATACTGGTCAAATTATCAAAACATTTACACTTCAGTCTTGTACAGCATGTCAAACACTCAACTGAATCAATGGCATATCCTTGTCCATCATCATGATTACAGAAAATTAGTAAGAGGTCCTCATTATTCACCTCAAGAAAGGATCGGGAAATATTCTGGAGATAAGAAAATAAATTTAAAAAAAATAAAGTAAGGATATGTGTTGGTAAGCAAAATGGGCTCCCAGCACTTAGTTCAACAAGTGCCCTTGAAAATTTGGTTTTTTTCCTTTGAGTAATGCAATGTATTCCCCTATTAGGTGTAAAACCTATGTGGGTGTGGATTGGTAACTACGGTGGGGCCCAAGGTAGGGCTAACTCAGGGGAGGGCCTAGTTTTCAAATGAGTTTGAGTGATAGGTTTGGGACATCAGAGGCTCTTAGACCACGTGGGTTTAAGTCACCTCTTTGTGACGATTTTAAATCATGTGGGTGAGTCACATGTCAAATGTGTGACTCACCCCTGATGCTGAAAAAGATATAAAACCAGGGGTTGGCTTCCTGTTCTTTGGAGCTCTTTCCCACAGCAGTGGTGGCATGAGTGACTCTGGGCCAGCCCACATTATGAGCTCCCAGGCCAAACCTAGATGTTGGTAACTATGAATTGTATTTGGTCTGTCTGTTTGTAATTTGTTTAGGGCTTTCACTCATGGTGGTGCTGATGCAGAGACTCTGGGCAGCTGTAGCTAAGGAGCCCTCCAGCTCATAAACCCGGATGCTGAGACTTTGTTCAACTCTGGTAACTATGTATTGGGATTTGAATCAGACAAGGTCTGACTGTCGATGTTTGTAATTTGTTTGTATTTTGTTCTGAAGTTCAGGGTGCTGCCTTTTCCCCCTGAACTAAGTGAATGATATTTGTATGCTGAATTAAAGTAAGCTTGTCAAACCCTTTAACGTAGCATTCCTTAGTTAAGCAGATCAAAAGAACTTGTGCTTTTGCAGCATGCTGGTAGCATTTTTGTTGTTGGTCTTTCACCCCCACAGCAGCTACTAGCTGGATTGTTGAAACAGGATAAAAATTTATATTAAAACTCTGGCAGATATAGAAGCTCTCAAAGAGTGAAAAAAAAAACAAAAAAGTTGATGTAAGTTAGATCATAAAACATAGAATTTGTCCAAGATAGTCTAAAAAATTGACTGTTCCACACAATTATTTAACATAATTCTCGGAGCATTAGCTATAACAATAAAAATAGAACAAAATGAAGGCTATAAATACTGATAAAGCAGAGAAACAATCATCTCTATTTTCTGTTGACTCTGAAAATCAGCAAATTAATTAAATGAACTAATTAATAGCTTCAGTAGAGTAAAAGAATTTTTTAGAAGTCTACAAATATTCATCAGCTTTTCTACACATTATTTTAAAAAAAATAATCTTTTTATTAATTAATTTATTTGGGGTTTTCAACATTCCCTTCTATAACATTTTGAGTTCCAAATTTTCTCCCCATCTCTCCCCTCCCCCACCCTAAGAAAGTATGCATTCTGATTACCAGTTTCTCTAACCTACCTTCCCTTCTATCATTCCCCCTACCGCCACTTCTCCTATCCCCTTCTCTTCTAGATTTCTGTTCACCATTGTCTGAATATCTTATGTTCAGTTGCATGTATAAATAACTTTTAACAGTCCTTTTTAAAACTTTGAGTTCCACATTCTCTCCCTCCCTCCCTCCACACCCACTCTCATTGAGAAGGCAAGCAATTCAATATAGGTTATACATGGGTAGTCATGCAAAACACTTCCATAATAGTCATGCTGTGACTCTATTTCCCTCCATCCTATCCCACTCCCATTTCTTCTGTTCTCTCCTGTGACCCTGTCTCCTGTCAAAAATGTTTGCTTCTGATTACAAGTCCTGCAATCTGCCCTCTTTTCTATCATATAGCCTTCTCCTTACTTTCTTGTAGGGTAAGATAGATTTCCATATGCAATGAAATGTGTATGTTATTCTCACCTTAAGACTAATCCAATGAGGGTAAGGTTCGCTCATTCTTTTACCTACCCTCCACTGTAAAAGTTTTTCTTTTATGTGAGATAATTTACCCCATGCTACCTTTCCTTTCACTTTCTCCCAGGGCATTCCTCTCTCACTCCTTAATTTTATTTTTCAGTTATTTCTTCATATTCAAGCCACCCTATGCATCTCTCTCTCTCTCTCTCTCTCTCTCTCTCTCTCTCTCTCTCTCTCCCTCCACACACACACACACACACACACACATATATACATATATATGCATGTTTATATGTATGTATATGTGTATATGTATATATGTGTATATATGCTTATCTATGTTTATATCAGTATCGATATCTGTGTGTGTGTGTATTCCCTTCAACTACCCTAAAACTGGGAAAGGTCTCATGAGTTACAAATATCATCTTTCTTTCCATGTATGAATGTAAACAGTTCAACTTTAATAAGTCTCTTATGATTTCTTTTTCCTGTTTACCTTTTCATGTTTCTCTTGAGTCTGGTATTTGAAAGTCAAATTTTATATTCAGCTCTGGTCCTTTCATCAAGAATGCTTGAAAGTCCTCTATTTCATTGAATATCCATTTTTTCACCTGCAGGATTATATTCAGTTTTGCTGGGTATGTGATTCTTGGTATTAATCCTACCTTCTTTGACCTCCAGAATTTTATATTCCAAGCCCTCCAATCCTTTAATGTAGAAGCTGCTAAATCTTGGGTTATATTGATTGTTTTTCCACAATACTTGAATTGTTTCCTTCTGGCTGCTCTCAGTATTTTCACCTTGACTTGGGAACTCTAGAAATTGGCTACAATATTCCCAGGAGGATTCCTTTTGGGATGTCTTTGAGGACGTGATTAGTGGATTCTTTCAATTTCTATTTTACTCTTTGAATCTAGAATATCAGGGTAGCTTTCCTTGATAATTCCTTGAAAGATGTTGTCTAGGCTCTTTTTTTTGGTCATGACTTTCAGATAGTCCAATAATTTTTAAATTATCTCTCCTGTATCTATTTTCCAGGTCAGATGTTTTTCCAATGACATATTTCACATTGTTTTTTATTTCTTTTTATTTTTTTATTTTCTTTTATAATTTATTGATTTCTTATAGAGTCATTATCTTCCATTTGCTTTATTCTAATTTTTAAGGAATTATTTTCTTCAGTGAGCTTTAGTATCTTCTTTTCCATTTGGCCAGTTCTGCTTTTCAAGACATTCTTCTACTCATTGGCTTTTTGGACCTCTTTTGCCATTTGGGTTAGTCTATTTTTTAGGTGTTATTTTCTTCAGTATAATTTTTGGCTCTTCTTTAGCAAGATCTTGACTCATTTTTCATGATTTTCTTGTATCACTCTCATTTCTTTTCCAATTTTTTCCTCTACTTCTCTTATTTGATTTTCAAAATCTTTTTGAGCTCTTTCATGGCCTGCAACAAATTCATATTTTTCTTGGAGGCTTTGTATGTAGGAGTTTGACTTTGTTCTCTTCTTCTGGTTGTACATTTTGATCATTGTCACCAAAGCAATATTCTGTAGTCTGATTTCCCCCCTCCCCCCACTGTTTGCTCATTTTCTCAGCCAATTACTTGACTTTTATTCTCTTTTTTAAGGTAGGATTCTGTTTCCAGTATGAAGGGTGTAATGTCCTAAGCCTCAGGGGTTTTGTGAAGCTATTTTCAGAGATACTTCTAGGGACCTGTAAATTTTCAGTTCTTCCAAAGTGGTATAATCAAAGGAGTGGTATTTACTTCCCTCCTAGCCTGTGCTTTGGTCTCGTTTCTGCCTTGAAACTGTGAAGAGGATTCCCTTTCCACCACTGCCACAAGCTACATCATGCCAATGATTCTCCTTGCCACAGGACTGCCACCCAAGACTGCAACACAGATAGAAGCACCACGAAAGTAAGAGAATCCTGCCTCAGCGCCAACAAAGAGATCCCTGAAAGTCCCTCTGACAAGCCACTCAATCTCCATCCCCTTCTGGGCCAAGAGCTCCAGAAACAGCTGCAGCCACTGCTTCCACTGTTGCCACCATTGCCACCATGGGGCTGGGGCTAGACTATATTCTTCTCTCACCCAGGTCAACAGATCTTTCCTATTGACCTTCTAAGTTGTCTTTGGCTTTTGTGGGTTGAGAAATCTGGAAACTGTCACAGCTGCTAGTGATTCAGTCCCCTTGTGGCCTGCTTTTGGTTTCCTGGACCAGTCTATGTTGGGGTCTTTTGAGCTGGACTGTGCTCTTCTCTCAGACTGCTGCAACAGATCTTTCCTGTCAACCTTCCATGTTGTCTTGGGCTGGAAATTTGTTTCACTCTGTCATTTTGTGTGTTCTGCTTTTCCAAGAATTTGTTTAGAGTAATTTTTACAGGTATTTGGAGGGGTTGGGGGAGAGCCCAAGCAAGTCCCTGCTTTTACTCTGCCATTTTGGCTCCACCCCTTTCTATACATTATTCAGAAAAAAAACCAGAATACATGACATAAGAAAATCAATTAAAAATAATAACAAATCTGGCTTTTCTTTGCTGGGATGGGGACGGGGGGGATGTGGGGAGGGGGGGGCGGTTTAGAAGCCAGAGCGGTCCAATTATTTTTTGTAAATGGGAGGGGGGGTAGTTTTTTCATCACTTTCAGTCCAGGTGGGAGGGGGATGGGGGGGCTGAAATTGAAGAGCGATCAGTTCTGAGGGCTGGGGGAAAGTTTGAAGTTTCCTTCTCTTTAAAGAGAAAAGGTTAAAAAAAAAAAAACACCACCCAACCTGGGGAAAAGGAGGAAGGCGGGGCTAGGGGGAGGTTTGAATGAATAAAAAAGGGAAGGAAGGCGGATCCACGTGGTTTAATCGGAGACAGACAGAGATCCCATTGTTCAAAATCAATTAAAAAAAAAAAAAGGCAGACAGAGCAAAAGAAAAGAGAAGTGCCGGAGGAAGGCGAGGGTAGCCCAGCGAGATCTGCAACCTGGGATCTGAGAGGGAGGAAGCCGCCCCGAGGGGCTCCCGCCGAGGGGAGCGAGGCAGAGTTGGGGGCACCTAGTAAACCGGGAGACCCAGCGCGGCCGGAGCGGGAGCAAGACGCCCATCGGGGACCAGGATGCCCAGGAAGAAGGTCGGCGCCGGGCTCGGAGCCGGGGCCAACGTGGCGGCGGCCTGGGAGCAGCAGAGCTCGGGCAACTGGACGACGGCGGCTGGTGCGGCTGGGGCCCGGGGCGGCCCCCCGAGGAAGGCGTGGGGCGGCGCGGCCGCGGGCAGGAAGCGGGAGCGGCCCGAGTGGGGCAGCTCCAGCGGCGGCGGCAGCAGCGGCGACGAGGACGGTCTGGCTGAGCTGGACGGCGGCAGCCTCGGCCCCGGGGCCAAGCGGGCGGCCAAGCCGGCGCCGCTGGGCAAGGCGGGGGCGGGACAGGCCGTCATCATTGCGGAGCCAGAGCACACCAAGGAGCGGATAATACTTGAAGGCTCTAAGTGCAGAGGGCAGCTTTTGATTTTGGGGGCCACCAGCTGGGACCTCATTGGTCGGAAGGAAGTGCCTAAACAGCAAGCTGCTTACCGCAACCTGGGGCAGAACTTGTGGGGGCCTCACAGGTACGGCTGTCTCTCCAGGGTTCAGGTGCCGACGGTGGTCTCTGGGCCCTGTGCTGCTCATAGTCTGCTCATCACCACGGAACGGAAGCTGTGGAGCTGGGGTCGAAATGAGAAGGGGCAGCTTGGACATGGTGATACCAAGAGAGTGGAGGCCCCCAAACTCATCAAAGTCCTCAGCAAGGAAGTAATTGTGTCCGCCGCATGTGGGAGGAACCACACTCTGGCTTTGACAGAAACTGGCTCTGTGTTTGCATTTGGAGAGCACAAGATGGGGCAGCTTGGCCTTGGCAACCAGACCGATGCAATCCCCAGCCCTGCACAGATAATGTACAATGGCCAGCCAATTACCAAAATGGCTTGTGGGGCTGAATTCAGCATGATAATGGACTGCAAAGGAAACCTCTACTCCTTTGGGTGCCCTGAATATGGTCAGCTGGGACACAAATCTGACGGGAAATTCATTGCCCGGGCTCAGAGGATAGAATATGACTGTGAGCTGGTCCCACGCCGAGTAGCCATCTTCATTGAAAAGACAAAAGATGGACAGATTTTGCCAGTCCCCAACGTGGTGGTCCGAGATGTTGCCTGTGGCACCAATCACACGCTGGTTCTAGACTCTCAGAAACGTGTATTTTCTTGGGGGTTTGGAGGATATGGCCGACTGGGCCACGCAGAGCACAAGGATGAGATGGTCCCTCGCCTGGTGAAGCTCTTTGATTTCCCGGGCCGTGGAGCAGCGCAAATCTATGCTGTTCGCCGTCAGTGAAGTTGGTGGCCTGTTTTTCTGGGGTGCTACCAACACTTCTCGGGATTCCACCATGTATCCCAAAGCTGTTCAAGACCTCCGTGGCTGGAAAATTAGAAGCTTAGCTTGTGGGAAAAGCAGTATTATTGTGGCTGCGGATGAGAGCACCATCAGCTGGGGCCCATCTCCAACCTTCGGTGAATTGGGCTACGGCGATCACAAGCCCAAGTCTTCCACCGCAGCCCAAGAAGTGAAAACCTTGGATGGCATTTACACAGAGCAGGTTGCCATGGGCTACTCACAGTCCTTGGTGATCCCAAGGGACGAGAGCGAGACTGAAAAAGAAAAGCTAAAAAAACTCCCTGAGTATAATCCTGGCACCCTCTCCTGATGCCAGGGGCAGCGAGGCTGCTGGAGGGCTCTCCAGGCTGCTCCAGGCAGCTGTCATTTCCAAAGTGCACTGGGACACAAAGAAGGCAGATGAGAAGAGATGACACAGTGAAAAGGTGGCCCGAAGCTCCTATTTGTTAGTCTTCCCGAGGTTCCGTTTTATAAGCAAATTCAACGTTTTCTACCATTTTACTGTACGATTTCCAAAGCGTTCCTCGCTCCCTTCCCCTACCCCAAATGTTAATTAAAATATTTGCTCGTAGTTGACGAGTTAGCATTCCTATGAAAATGGCAGGAAAAAAAAAAATAACAAATCTGATGCTGGGTGAGAGGAACAGAACCAGGAGAACATTGTATACAACAACAGACATATTGATTCTATGATGACTAACTTTGATAGACTTGACTCTCCTCAACAATACAAGGCTCAAAGACAGCTCCAAAGGATTCATGATGAAAAAAGCTAGCTACATTCAGACAAAGACCTGTGGCATCTGAATGCAGATTGAGACAAACTATGTGCATTCTTTTTTTCCCCTCTTTTTTTTTTTGGTTTTGTTTCTTCTTTCTCATGATTCATTCCATTAGTCATAATTCTTCTTTGCCACTTGACTATTGTGTAAATAAGTTTAATGCAAAGGTTTATGTAGAATCTATATCCAACTGTATGCCATCTTGGGGGTGAGGAGGGGGGCAAGGGAAGGGAAGGAAATTTTAAACTCAAGAACGTATAAAACTGAGTGTTGTAAACTAAAAATAAAAAATCTAATTAAAAAATGAAAATAAAAATTACATTATATTAATTTATATATTCAGTGCTAGTTCAATTCATTTTCAAAGTAGAAAATTTATAGAATTATATAAAATTTAAAAAATTTGAAACAAAAGTTCTTCAATCCCAAAGGAAATAATGAAAGAGGTAGAAATGAAAGGACATAGAATTACCAGAAATTAAAGAAGATTATAAAGCAACAATCATCAAAACTATCTGGTACTGGTTAGAAAATACAACAGTGGAATATATCTGAAAATTAAGAAACAAACAAACAGATGATAAAAAACTGTTGTCTACATTTTATAAATAAATTGCGAGATGGCAATATACATATGACATATAAATAGAGGAAAGAACTCCTTAATAGATTTTGATTAATATTTTAGAGCATATGCTACCATAGCATCTCAATGGACATGGAACCTGAATATAAAAGCTCACACAATAAATTAGGGAAATATAGTTGGAAGTACTTTCACAACTACAGCTAAGGGGTAGGTTTATTATCAAATAAGGAATATATATATATATATATATATGTTAAATATTAGAGCTTGATCAAGATATTAATTTCAAATATTATTTCCTAGTGAATCATTTTCCTTTGTGCAAAAACTTTACAATTTTAAAAATTCAAAATTTTCCATTTTATTTCCTGTGATTTTTCTCTATCTCTTTGGTCAGGGGAACATCTATATATCTATATCTATATCTATATCTATATCTATATCTATATCTATATCTATATCTATATCTATATCTATATCTATATCTATATCTATATCTATATCTATATCTTTATCTATGTCTATATATATCTATGTCTATCTTTATCTCTTTCTCTATCTCTCTATCTCTATCTCTGTCTCTATATCCATATCTATATCTATATCTATACCTATATCTATATCTATCTATATGTGTGAAAGTGTGTATTTATATGTATGTGTATGTGTGTATATATGTATATACATGTGTATACACATATATGCATATATACATATACACAAGTATATCTATGTGTGTATGCATGTACACATGTATGTATACACACACATATATACATATATATGTATATATATACAGATTTTAAAAGAAATTACATTTGAAAGATAAATGATGTTTTTTGAATGGAAATATACACATTTTCAGAATTATATGGTACATTAACAAAAATAGTCTATCTGCTGGGGTACAGAGAAATCATAAATTAATTTAAAAAGGCAGAAATATTCTTTGTACACAATAATGTGACAAACTAATAGTAAATACTGGGAATGTGAGAAAAACAGACCTAAAAGAAAATTCAAAGATAAGAATGCTGAATAATAATTAGGTTAAAGAACAAATTGTAGAAAACATAACAATCATATAAACAGAGAATGATTGCAATAAGAAAACATACCAAATTATTTTGATGCAGCTAGTGCAATCTCAAAGGAAAACAATGTATCTCTGAAAATACACCTTCCTGCAATTAAAAAAAAAATACAACTAAAGAAACAAACAAAAAATTAAGAAACCCCAAATAAGCACAAAACAAAAAATTCATGGAGATAAAATGGCAAAAGTACACTATTTTTATAGTGATAAACAAAGCTAAAACTCTGGTCCTTTGAAAAGACAAACAAAATCAATAAACATTTAAGTTAGATAACTAAAATAAAAAATGAAAAATGTGAATTCACAGCAGAGAGGGAAAAATTATGTTAGAACCCAACACACACAGTTTTATATTACCAAAATATCAAAAGAAATGTAAAGAAATGAATAATTACCTATAGTTGGTAATATAATAAATGCCTATAATAAGAAATGAATAATTACCTATAAAGAAATAAAATACCTAAATCAACAAAATAAGAAATAGACATATTAAACATGTTGGTTTGCCAAGAGAAACTGATCAATTCATAAAGGAATTATCAAATAGAAAAACTTTGACTTGTACCATTTATGGATACAAATGAAGTCTAAGCAATGTTTAAAGAGACACCATTACCTCAACTACACAAAATACTCTCAGTTTGTGAGGGGAAAAAACCAAACACTCTGTTAAACTGTTTTTGAAAAAAATATCCCATTATCAAAACCAGTGTAGGGTAAAATTTAAAAAAATATTTAAAAACCTATTTACGATCTTTTTAAAGCAAAACATTAAATAAAATCCTAAGAATAAAGGTATGTCCAAAAATATGTCAAAAATACATCTAAAATATTAATTATGACAAAGTTGGAATTGTACCAGTGATACAATGATTTTTCACCACTAGGAAAACAATTTTTTACAATTAGTTACAGTGAAAACAAAACCAATCAAATTCATAATTTTAAAAACAGATAAACTATTGACAAAATATAGCACTTATTTTTACTTTAACTGTAATAAATATCTAACAAATGTAATGAATATATAACAAATATAACAAAAGCAGATATTTTATTACGATAAAATTGTACATACAAATGAAAATTTGAGCTTTCTTTGCAATTATGAAACACTGGAAATTTTTCCAATAAATGTAAAGATGGAACAATGATGACACTTTTGCCTTGTTTGATATAATTCTAGAGGTGATATGTATTATAATAATAAGTCAAAATAATGATAAAAGTTATAACTATAAAATATAACATGTATGATATAATACAAATATATAATTAATGTAGATTACATAATAAGGAATAATAAAGACAATTAGACAAGAGCAGTAAATTAAGGGCATTAATATCAATGTATGGGACAGAAAATCTTTACACATTGCTGAACAAAGTTTGCCTAGAAAACACCAGAAATTAAGAGCCAGGCACACAAAACAGAGGTGGAGACAGTACACCAGTTTGTATTGACCATTATGTATTTGGAGGGGAACTAATATCAGGTAAGTTTGGAAAATTAGGGTGATACCACTTTATGTAGGGAAATGAATAACATTGATAGGAACAGAGAGGCAGCATAGTACAATAGAAAAGGTGCTGATTATAATCTAGATGACCTTGGTTCAAATCCAGATTCTGATGCTTACTACTAGCATGACCTTGGACAAGTCCAAAGCTCACTGAGACTCAGTTTCCTCATCTATAAAATGATGTGGGCTTGGACTTGATATACTCTGAGATCTCTCACTCTTATGATTTTGTGGATTTTAACATATATTTGGTTCCTTTGTAAAATAGTATGCATATTATTTTCCATACTTAGCAGGCAAAAAATTTAAAAAAAAACAACAAAGATTAAGGAATTGGTCCATGGTCACAGAGATACGTAATGGCAGAGGCATAGTGGAACCTGAACATTCTGACTCTCCTTAATTAGTCCACTGAGTGTCCTGCCAAACTGCTCTCTAAATTACCCAGCTTATGATATAGAATATAAACAAAGAGCAAACTAGTTCTAGAAGTCTTTGAGTACTATGTATATGTCTGGACAACTTCCCATGTGACTTCAAGCATATTCTCTAAGACATTTAATTTCCATAAAGCAGCATAAAAGGAAGAGGCAGGGGAAGAAAAGAGGAGGAGGAAGAAAAGGAGGAGAAAGGTGAGGAGAAGGAGAAGGAAAAGGAGGAAGAAGAGGCAAAAGGGGGAGGAGAAGGAAGAGGAGGAGGAAACCCTTGTCAATGTCTTCCTGCACTTAGCATTATCTGATCATTTCCAATTCACAATTACTTTGAAAAAGAAGTGGGACTTGTATAAAATGTGATTAGATTATTTTGCATTTTAACTAAAAGTTGTATTTAGATTATTCATTATTTTCTTTGAACTTCATGAAATTCCTGTATGGTACAGTAAGAAAGGAATTAATCTCATCTGAAAAGTCATGTGATCAGGGACTTTGAACAAAAATGAACCATAGAGATCATATAGCCAGAAAGAAGGCAACTGCATTTGGAATCACAGGATGTGGGCTTTGCATCCAGCTCTGCCACATCTTAGATACATGGCCCTAGGCAACTCACTTAATGTCTCTATACCACAGCTTCCTAATCAATAATATGTAGGGTTGTGCAAAATGAAACACAATTCTGCAAGGTGGATTTCAACAATATGTGAACCAAGAATTATCAGAAGAGCAGGCTGGTTTTTGAAGAGACGGAGGAACTAGAGAACAAATTGCCAACATTCATTGTATTATGGAAAAAAGTAAAGGGATTCCAGAAAAACAAAAACAAAAACAAAACAAAATATACATCTGCTTCTGCTTCATTGACTACACTAAATACTGTTACTATGTGGATAACAACAAAATGTGGCACTCTCCTCAAAAAGATGGAAGTACCAAGTAATCTTACTTGTCTCCTGAAGAACATGTGTATCAGCCAAGAAGCAACAATTAAACCAAACATGGAATAACTGATCGGTTTAAGATTGGAAAAGGAGTCTGATAGGTCTGTATATTGCTATTTATTTAACTTATATGCAGATTGCATCTTGTGAAATTCCCAGATGGATGACTCAAAATTCAAAATTAAGGTTGCCAAGAGAAATACAAAAATATCAGATATGCAGACAATACCACTCTGATGGCAGAAGGTAAAGAATTAAGGAGTTTCTTGATGAGGGTTAAAGAGGAGTGTGGAAAAGCTGTCTAAAAGCTTAGCATAAAAAACAGACAAACAAAAAAACAACCCACTAAGATCTTGGCAAGTGGTCCCATCACTTCCTGGCAAATGGAGAAATGGGAATATTGGAAGCATTGTCAGATTTCATGTTCTTGGGCTTAAAGATCACTGCAGATGGCAACTTCAGTCGTCAAATTAAGATTATTCTTCCTTGGAAGTAAAGCTATTGCAAATCTGGACAGAATAATAAAAAAAAAATGGAGACCGCACCTTGCCAACAAAGGTCATTATGGTTAAAACTATGATGTTTCTGGTAGTAAAGTTTAGTTGTGAGAGTGAGAATATAGGGAAAGCTGCACAGAATTGACACTTTCTAATTGTGGTGCTAAAAATGGTTTTTGAAAGTCTCTTGGACAGTAAGGAAGCCAAGTCAGTCAGTACTTCAGGATATTAATTCACACTATTCACTGCAAAGTCAGATACTGAAAGCTGAAGCTTAAGTATTTTGGCCACCTAACAAGAAGACAATACTCATTGGAAAAAAAAAAAACATGATGTTGGGAAAAATGGAAGGCGAAAAGAACAGGTGATGGCAGAGGATGTAATGGATGGATAGTGTCATGGAAGCAATGAACATGAGCTTGGATGAACTTCAGAAGCTAGGAGATGATGGAAGAGCCTGTTATGCTGTAGTCTATGAGGTCACAAAGAGTCATACATTACTGTATTACTGAACAACAACAACAAAGATGAAATCCAAGGTCATTTCCAAACCTAAATGACCCTATGAGTACCTCTAATTTTATAGTTAGAGGAACTGGGACCCAAAAAGTTTAAATGGTTTATTATTCAATTTGGAACTGGCAGAGTTCCAGTTCCAATATTCTTTCCACCACATGGCACTATAAGAAAGTTCCAGGGTCCTCTGAGGATTTTAATGAGTTCCTTAGTTGGTACCTCATTATTACATTATTACATTAATGCCAACTGTGGGGAATTATCTGAGAGCCAAGAACACCTGAGTTCAAATATAGCTTCTGACACATTGGCTGTGTGATTTTAAGCAAGACACTTAATATCTAGGTACTCTGGGTAACTTTCTATGATTATTACTAGCAGAGAAGGTATTGACATGAATCAGTAGAGAGAATTTCCTCATCTAGAACATCCCTATGCTAATGAAATCTCAGCTCAAGTCTAAACCTTTTCCTGCTACTGTTCCCATAGCATAAAAATGGCACCTTACCTTACTTTACTTTTAAACAAAATTACTCAGTTTCTAAAGGGTCCCATTACACTTATGGATTGGTACAGGAAAACTATGTGACTAAGATTAATTACCAATGCAAGCAGTTCTAGTTATCGTTATGCTATTAATTAGTTTAATGAGGCATTCATTTAGATTGAAAATATGATACCAGTAAGGTTTTAATTTCAAAAATCAATATCTCATTAACAAGTTATTGCTGTACCCATGGAACTCCACAGATTAATCTCCTGATGTTGGAAAAGCAGTGTTCTGCATAGAAACAGCAAGATTTACACCCTTGGAGCTCTTTTATTTCAAAAAAATACTGTGGTTCTCCTGGGACTGTAAGATCACTAAGGGAGAAGTTTCCTTTCATAGACTCTTGGATCACTCTAGAGCATGTCCTCTTGAGTTCTTAGGCCCAGTGGAAATGCAAAATTCTGCAACAAATTGCCTATTGCAGTTTTAGGTGAAGATAAATGGGCAGAGAAACCTAGCATACATTTAGTTCTGTTTTTATCTGCACAGGAAACAATTGGTGTTTGAATCCATTAATTAACCATTACTCCTTGGGAGTGAGTCCAAGACTTTTTGTCAATAGGGGGATATATCACATCTTTCTTTTCAAAAAGATTCAAAGCAATCAATCAACAACCCAAGAGGCATCGATTAAGCACCTGCTATGTGCCAGGCATTGTGCAAGGCATTGAAAATACAAAAACAAAAGTGAAACAATCTCTCCCTCAACAAGCTTGCAATCTAGCAAGGGAAGAATCCATTTAATACAACTTATTAAAAATACTCGATGTGCTAAGAATTATGTTCAAAGAATATTAAGGCATCCCCTACTATCTGGAAGCTTAACGTACAGTAGAGGACTATGACAATCACACAAATAATTGTAGTGAAAAGCAGGATCTCGTAAAAGCATCAACGACGTTCACAAAGGACTGTGCATACAAAAGTGTTGGAGGTAGGAAAGAACATACTCAGATAAAGGGATAAGGGAAGAGAAGAACTTAAAAAGTGAGTAGAATTTCAGCAGGAGTAAAAATAAGAGGGGTTTCATCCAGGAAGAATATTTGGTAACTGAAGTTTCCCTAAATGCAGCATTAAGTCTTAGAAGCATAGGCTGACATAGACTCTCTGCCAATCTATTAACTGAAAAAATGAAGAAACTGAGGCCCAGAGAAGGAAAGAAGCTTGTCCAGTTGTTATTGCTAGCCAGTACTAGGAACCAGGTTTCTTGATTGTGAATCTAGTAGTCTTTCCATTTTGATATGCTCTTATCCCATTTAAAAATGATTTTTGAATAAGGTCAGGACCCTAATTTATAATTGTATCCAATGCTTTTCCCTGCTTGGAATAGACTATACCACCTCCTACTTTTCCCTCTCCCCCAAAAAATCCTCTTTCATGTTATATCTATCTTCACGTGAACATTTGTAGATGCTAATAATCCCCAAATCCTGTTTTTCCCCTCTTTTCAACATTTTAGTCCTGGGTATATTGACTTCAAAAATTTTATTGATTTTTGTTATTTAAAGCCAATCCAACTGAGAAGGACTTATTTAGTTTCCTCCTGTTATAGACAATGGTTGCCTTCTCTGTTTTTAACTGATTGCCTACATCACCACCAATGCCCTAACCCCCTCTACTTCAAGCTTTGAGTGTCTCCCACTGGGCTTGACTGTGGGGTTTTGTTCAAATAATGTGTAAGCAAACTGCAGCATCCCCCTGTAAAGTAACCAACAGGTTTTTTTTAAAAAGTAATTCAGACTATTTTATATCTTCCAGGGTCCCCTTAAATGACTAAATCCCTACAGCTCTCCTGTCTCTTTAAAGGCAAAAGTTATTTGGATAAACAAGGCACAAAGAAAGTGATTGAGTCATAGGACGTCACACTGTATTTCATGCAGGAATAGAAAGGAAATCTGTTGCTCCACTGTTCTTTCTATCACCCTATACCTATAAGATTAGCAAGGCACAGAATGGCCCATAAATGGAATAATGATGATGATAATAATAATAATTGTAATAACAATAATAATAATAATAGCTAGCATTTATATAGTACTTGCTATGTGTCAGGCACTGTGCTAAAGTGCATTACAGATATTGTCTCATTTGATCTTCAAAAAAATCTTGGGAGGTAGGTGAAACTGAGGCAAACAGAGGTTAAATGATTGATCAAAGTCACACAATTGGCAAGTGTCTGAGGCTAATTTGAATTCAAATCTTCCTGATTGCAGATTCAGCACTCTATCCGCTAAACCACTTAGCTGCCTATAGGTTGGGATCAGAAAGTATTTATTAAGTGTCTACTATTATAGAAGGAGATTCATTATTGAGGCTAAAATGAGATGATGCAGATAAACCACTTTGCCAATGTTAAAGAACTGTATAAATGTCAAGTACTGTTTTCACTATTGGTCGATCATTGGGTTATGAGTCATGTGAGATGTCATTATAGCTCTTACTCATGAAGCACTTTACAATTTACAGTGTGTTTTGCTTAAAACCTTTTGAGGCAGCATAAAAACAATGCTACTTGCAGCTGCTGTGCGGGTTTAAGACCAATGTTACCAGTACACAGGAGGGCTGCTAGCACAGGTTCTTTGATCTGCTTTCCTAAAGGAATACAACTTAAAAGGGGTCAACAATGTTACTTTAATCGAATACATATATTATATATATATATATATGGATATACATGCATACACGCATATGTATATGCATATATACACACATACATATGCATATATATACATGCATAATATACATACACATATACACACATGCATATATGTATGTATGTGTGTGTGTGTGTGTGTGTGTGTGTGTGTGTATACAATATATATGTTCCCTTAGTTCAGGGGAAAAGTCAGCACCCTGAACTTCAGAGAAAATACAAACATAAATTACAAGTAGAAATTATATAAATAGAGTAAATACAAATGGCAAAGACAAACAGACAGGGCTTCCAACTGTCTGACCCAAAGCAATACATACATAGTTACCTGAAAAAGAAGCAGTAACATCTGGGTTTTTCAAAGCTGGAGTGTTCCTTAATGGCTACCCAGAGTCTCATCTGACTAAATCACATGAACACTCTTCCCATGAGTAAGCCTCAAAGCCAAATGCTAACCCCCAGTGTATATATACCTTTCTTCAGGGCCAGAGTACTTCACAATAATCATGACCCAGGCTTATGTGACTCAGGCTTCCATGGGACTCAGTTTCAAAGCAGGCCACATATGCCTATTAAGAGGCATGGAAGATCTTCAAATTGTATTAACATTACAGGCAGGTAGTACAAGTATTTATCTCAATTTACAGATAAGACTACTAAGACTAAAAAAGAGGGAACTAAAAAGTTTTCCCATGGTCACATGGCTTGTACCAAGATTTTTCTGACCCCTCTGCCTGTGCTTTATGTTATGCTAATGAAACATTGGTTCCCACTGTTTCAATGACAGAGAAGTTACATTTCAACCCACCCACAGGGTTTGGTAACCTTAAAGGGGTTAGGGGTGTCTAAGTTCTTTGGCAATGGTTCCAGCTCTCAACAACAGTCTTTTCTTAAGTGTAGGGAATAGAGGGAAATGTTTTTTTTTTTTTTTTTTTTTTTTTTTTTTTTTTTTTTACCTCTAGGAAATAATCATTTAGTGAGGGAGGAAAGATTTATCCATTTGAATTGTAGAAAGTTAAGTATAGGATTTTGTGGCACAGACTGTAAGAATGAGAGGATTTCAGAGAAAGGAAAGAATTTTGTTGTCTATAATTCCTCTCAGTTCTGATATTCTGTTGGTGAATGCCATGAGAACAGGCACCATTGGCTCCATGGGGTTGCTTCTCTCCCAAAGTTTAATATGGTGCAATACATATAGCAGACTTTAAAATGTGGAATCACTGAATGAGTGAACCCAGGAATCAATCTTGCTCAGGTTTAGAGGACCATAGCTCTGGAGTAGAAAGAGACCCCAAAGGTCATCCATTTCAACCTCTTTATTGCTCTTGTATAGAATATAAGCCATTTATTTTCCTTTTCATTTCCACTGCCTAGTGTAGTGTCTAGCACATAGTAGGAACTTAATGAATGAATATTGATTGATTGGTTGATAAAAATGAAGAAACTGAAGTGAATTGACTTGCCTAAGATAAACCACACAGTAAGCATAAGCTTTATTTTATTCCCAGAATCCTAAACTCTCCCCATTCTACAACTTCCCAATTCACTGAATTTTGGGAAACTGATGTTTTATATGCTGCTGTCTCTTATTCAGAACAGCTTCTCCTGTCTTTCCAGTATAGAGTTAAAAGCCATGGAGCTCAGCTTTCATAATGTCTAAGTGGCATGTTAAATTGCAAGTGTTCCAACCTTCCATAAATAATTGTTTAGGACAGAAAATGTAGTCCTGTAATATTGATTCAGGAGCTTGGGCTTTTTAAGTACAATATAAGAAACCGAAAGGGAATCAAAACCAATTGCTTTAGAAGGAGAAATTGTTACTTGCCTTGTCATTATGGAGCATTTCGAAAGGATTGAAAAGGCATTTTCCAGGCAATGGTAGAGTATTCAGTTCAAAAATAATTTACCACCAAAAAGCAAATTTCTCTAAATGAACATCTAATTTGCAGGGGAAAATGGACCCCTGGTGAAGCTGTTGTCCTGACTTCCTGAAACCAGGCTGCTGCTTCAAGCATTTTCACAATGGTGCTCAGTCCATAAAAGCTGATGCTTGTAGTACAGCTTTTCTTACTGTTCTGAATGACTTCTCAAAATAGGCAATAAACAGAAATTGCACTTACCGGATGGGGAGGCTTCAAACACGTTTTCAGAAAGCCCACACAATTTTGCCCAAAGTCAAGATGCTGAGGGAGAAGGCCATGAAAAACACAATCAGGGGCTTACAGTAATGATGCCACTCCCCTTTCCCTGATGGGCGTTTTGTTTTTTTTTTTTTTTGCTAGGGAAAAGAATATTGCTGCCGGGGCATTTGTTGTGTCTGACTTCATACATACGCACACACACATACATACATATTCCAATATATATTCATATATATGTATTCCAATTTATATTCATATATATTCCAATAAAATTTCCCCTTTCTCTTCCTTTATGTATATATGTATGTCTGTGTACACATACATACACACACACACACACACACACACACATATATATATACATACATACATACATATGAAAGGTTTCAGTTTGCTGAAGTGAAAGGTGAGGAAAGTTCCAAGGGTACAAAGCATAATGTTATAGACATGTTTCAGAGAGATTTAAGGGGTAACAAAGGGAAGTTTTTAACCCAGAAAATTAAAATAAGTGGAGTTCACAAAGTCTAGTGTGATCAGCAATTGTGGTGTATATATGTTGAATCAAATTGAATTTTGGCTTATCCTTTGTACACAGGAGATTTCATCCTCTTGAATTTGGAGAAAAAAAACCACATGCTCGACTACACATGTCAAAAAATAATATTCATTATACTTTGAAACTTATGACATAAAATAAATCACATGTATATTGTATTACACAGGTAATTGGTAGTGTTTGACTTGGGTTTTGTACAGTCTTGGCTGAGAAGGAGAAATGCTCTTTAGGAAGGCCAGCATCTCGGGAGGAGAAAGAAGTATCTGGCCATTGGCGATAAGGTGAAATAGGATGGATGGAACCTATTACATTCAAATATAGAAAATTCTGGAGAAATAAAAGATAAATTTTGACTTGGAAAGGATCTTTTCTGGAGTTTTCTATCTTGCAAAAAACACCCTGAAGATGCTACGCAATGATTTTGGACATTTGAGTAAAGAGAAATCCCTAAAGATGTTAAGAAACCAATTTTACTGTCTCATGTTGCAAAGAGATGTAACTAAAAAGGATGAGAGTTATGTCCATTTTTTTCAAAGGAAAGAACTGCCAAAATGTACTGCTTACTTAGAGAGCATAAGAACCAGAGATATGCTAGAACTGTTGTTTATTGAGATTCTAATTACTGGAAGGATATAGGAATAAAATAAGCAACATATTAATTGAAGGAAACCATTTTACCAAGTACATATAGTCATATTCATTCAAGAATGAGAGATCTCTGGCTAAAATGATGTGGGAGAAATAATTCTCTGCATATGGATTCTTTGCTAAATTATTTTGACCAAAATAATGACTTTGAAAGCAAACTATTAAAGGAACTGTTGGCTTTAGCAGTACACATAGAGTCGAGGAGGTGAAAAGCCTTACTATTTTAATTATGCATTGCTGAACATGCTAGGGACACTGAGTTTTAAATAGAAAGCCATGTTGTTATTGTTTAGTCATTTCCACTTATGTACAATTCTTCTTTGGGGGTTTTCTTGGTAAAGATACTAGAGTGGTTTGCAATTTCCTTCTCCAGTTCATTTTACAGATGGGGAAACTGAGGGAAACAGGGTTAAGTGATTTGCCCAGGGTCACATACCTAATAAGTCTCTGAGATCAGATTCGATCTCAGCACCCCCTGACTCCAGAGCTGGCATTTCATCCACTGTACCACCTAGCTGTCCTAAGCGGAAGGCCTACTGGATTCAATATGTGGCATTTCTAGTACATGACAAAAATGCTCCCAGGAATACCAAAGGCTTTAGTCTACACATATTGACATTTGGGAAAGAGCCGAGATGTCTTATTGACTGATACTTAATAGTGTCAAATGAATGGAGAGGATGAAGAGACATATAACTAGAATATGTATGTGCTGAGAGATAGATCGAAGGAAGTCTACCAACTAACCATGATTTCAGCTTAGGATTCTTGTAATCCAGGGAAGACAAAACAGAACAGCCGAGAGAATATATTATTTGATAACAAGTAGTTGAGAGATTGTACAACCTGCTTGCACTACCACCAGCCCCTGCCTCTCCAAAAAAACAAAAAAAAATAGAGTGACAGAAGCTCTAGAAAGACAATCACTATCACCTATTGCCTGGTGGGGAGTTAGCTGGACTCTAATCATCAGGATGAAAAGAGTGAAAGACTATCAGTCAAATCAAAAAGAAGAGACTTGTCAACAATCACCAAGTGATCTCTGAACTAGATAATAACATAATAAGCAACAATTCAGATAAGGAAGGCTCTATCTACACTACTGTCACCTACAATGAACTGAAGTGTTTCTGCCGTGACTTGAAAAGAAAAGTCAGATCCAGAAGTTTGTCCTATATTTTCTGCTGTTTCAGTAGTGCAGAAACAAGGGCAGAAACAAACCATATCATGTGAATATGCTTATATCTGTGCTCCATTAGCCTGCACTGCCAAGTAGCTCTGAGGATGCTGACTGTCAATCTATACAATTAGCTTATTAAAGAAAGTTGTAGAAATGTCATGAAGTCAACCTCTATCTGGCCAGTGACCAAACTAACACCATACTGCAGTTGAAATAAAAGAATGGTCATACCTACTTCAAAGATAATGCCAATAATACATGTTTATACAATGAACTGTATATGTTGTTTATGATTCCCCTGTCACTTAAATTCTGTTACAATGGATGTAGTATTTTTTGTTTTGTTTTTGCTATTTATATTTACTTGCCTTTGAGCTAACAGTATGCATGTACTTTTGATATATATATATATATATATATATATATATATATATATGCATACACATACATGTGTGTGCTACGTTTTATATATTGATTACTGGAATAGTTTTGTCAAGTTACACTACATGGTACTATGCTAATATCTGGCAATAGTGATATGCATGTAAAAAGAAAAAGGAAAATTAATTGGAATGTAGGAATAATTACAGCAGATTCTTGAATTCACATGCTTATGATGATTATGAGGATGTTCAAGTTTTCTCATTAAATTTTGCAGGGATCTGAAAACCTTTCACTGAGAGAGGGAACGTAATACTGTTACAATATCCCCTGATGCATCTAGTACATATTTACCTTTCTTCCCTACTCTACTCCTCCCACCCCCACCCATTTTCTATTAGACATCAAAGATAGAACAACAGGTAGAAAATGCTCAGGCCAAGCATAAAAGGCATTCTCAGGGGTTATAGACAAGATAAATAGTGAGAACTGGGGGAAGGATTACTAAAAAAAATACGATATTGTGTTTCCTTTACCTCCCACTCTCTTTCTCTCCCTTGTTTATTTTTTCAATTTTTATCTCTTCTGTGAGTTGAGATTAGAATGTGTAGTACTCTAGTCTTCAATTTTTCAGTTTGCCTGAGACCCAGAAAGAATGACTATAACATTGGAGAAGATGGTTTGAACAACCTGAGGTGGAGATTCCTCTTGGAATCAGCTTATGGGTACCAAGTAGTATACTTATGTATAGGCTTCCAGTCATAATGGGCACAAATTAGGAAGAGAGGAAAGATGACTGAATGTGCTGCCCGTCAGAAGGTAAGGATCATTCACTATCATCCATTGAAAGGGACAGAGGGAGCCAGATTACAATGAGATGGTTTTTCACCCTTTCTCTTGTGACTTTAAAACTAGGATGCTGAAAGTGCTTTTCCCAAAGGCTTTTGTGTGAATTTCTAAAAGCAGAGCATAGGATAGAGAGATTTTAAAATACATATTTTAAGAAGAGTTACTGTTAGCAGCTTAGGAGTGAAAAGCCTCAATTATTACTTTGTTTTCACTACAGCAACAATTCTATTTAATCTATAAATGAATGAGTGATTCTTTCAATCAATCTAAGAAGGGAGGAAAAGAAAAGAATACTATTCATTTGGATATATGAAAAAAGAATTCAAAATGTTTTAATTTTATTTGAATATTCATATCCTTGTCTGAGAATTGATGGGGAGAAATTTTATTGATGCTTTCAGTTGCACAGAAAGGGCAATGCTGGTAGGTCAATGTGATCACCAGCTAGTGCTTTGTTTAGATGGCTAACTTCCTTGAAGGGAGAGATTATTTCATTTCAATCTTTGATTCCACTCTCTTTGATCCTTTGGATGAGTATTTGGCACATAGTAGATGTTTAATACATACATGCTGATTGACTGATTGATATAGCCAGCTTGCTATACCAATGGAATCCATTTCTGCCCAGCTGAGTGGACTAGGACAGCTTCTCAATAGCTTCTCCTTATATAATACTCTAAATAGTAGCTATCTCAATGCATTGCCTTGGAATGTGTCTAATGAGCAGTGCTTCATACATGTATTACATTTGGGAAATCAATAGTCATCTAAGAAGTTGGTCTCAACTCCAAAAGACTCATGATTGTAATTGCTGTCCACATCCCGAAAAAGAACTATGGAGTCTGAGTGCAGATTGAAGCATATTATTTGCTCTCTCTCTGTTTTTTTTTTTTTTGTTTGTTTCTTCCTTTTTTCCCTTAGTTTCTCCCATTGGATCTGATCCTTCTTTACAACATGACTAATGTGAAAATAGGATTAACATGAATGTATATGTAGATCCTATATCAAATTACAAGCCTTCTTGGTGTGGGGGGAGGGGAGAGATGGGGCGAAAATTTGAAACTTAAAATCTTGTAGAAGTGAATGTTGAAATAAATAAATAAATTTAAAAAAATAAAAAGTAGGAAGTTAGTCTCTAGTCTCAGGATAGTGATTTCTGGAGTACAGCTTAAAATATGGAAATAATGGACTCTTAGCAAGGATTGTAGTATACCTCAAAAGGGTTGATAAAAACATATGTGCCTGGAATATTGCCTAGAATTTTCTTGTTCATGATCATGGCTTACCTTTCTAATTACTCCCAAGTTATGCTTTTATAATGTCTTCTATAACACTACCATAAGTCAAGCTTACTGGTTACATTGGAAGACAATGATGTAAGTGAATTTGCAACTGGTGAATGACTTAATCCAAAGAATAGTCATTAGTGAGTCACTGTTAACTCACATAAAAGTCTTCAGGTTAGCACCTCTGAGAACTGTCATTGACCTTATTCTGCTCTGTAAGTCATAGAGTCTGAACTTTCTTTTCTTCTCAAAATTAAGTTATTTATCTTTCTTCAATCATATTCTCAACAAAATATTAGCACTAACATTTGTCAGTTATTTCAGTATTTGAGGATATATTTCTTCTGACCCTTGTGATTTGAACTCTTTGACACCAGTCAGATGTTATCTAGTTATCTCAACTGATTGAAGTTTTGAATTCCCTGATAATGTGTCATATCCTTCACAATCCAAAGATGACTCTTTTCAGAAGACAGAAAAAAAATAAGAATCCAGTCATTCAGCCTTCTTATCAATACTCGTTATTATTTTCCTATCCATCCTCACCTCCCCCCAGGCAATATAGGCTCAATCTTTCTTTATATGGTCCTAAACATTTATCTTCAGTTTCAGTTTAGAGTAGGCTGTTGGGGAATTAGTTGAACATCTTCTTGGAGATTGTATTAGCAAGGCAATAATCACAATATAAACAATAATTGTCAATATGCCTATGTAGTTCTGCATTGCAAAATATAAGAGACTTTCCGTATAGAAGGCAGAAGAACTAAACTATTTTTTTCAGATACCAGAGAACCAGATCCCAAAACCAATAAGCCCAATCCTTCATAGCAGGAAAGAAATCAATACCAACTATTGGGGCCCTGCCACCAACAATCACTTACGGCACAGCTAGGACATGTCTGCTCTCTCCCTCGGCTCTAACAGCTCTCTCAGAATTTCCTGTGGCACACTTTCCTTTTTCTCTTAGCAAGTTCCTCCAAACCCATGTGACTTAGGTTTCCAGTGATGTAAGCAGGTCGCATGGCCTGTTAATGGGTGGGAAAGATCTTCAAATCTAAATCATCATTAGAGAGATGTACTTACAAGTTGCATACAAACACACTGACATGTATGTGTATATGTGTATGTAGGTATGTAGGTATACACATATATTATATCACCCATGCGATATCCACAGTGGCTGCTATGAATATGCAGGTGCATTCCCAGGTTTGAATCACAAGATATAACAGATTCTCTTCATTGAAGACAAAACCAAGACATTTATTCAAACACCAGAAAGCCAAATCCATCATAGTAATACAGAATCTATACACATTACCAATGCAGGTGGCACCACCATCCCCAAGCCTCCTGTCTGTCAGGCCTCCCCAGAAACAAGCTCCCTTAAGCAAAATCACTCCTTCTCTAACTCACACTAGCTGCTCTTCCTGTCTCTCTTTCTCCCAGCTCTGACTGCTCTGTCTCACCCACTCACTTTCTGTTCCACTCTTCCTGCTCCACCTGTTCTGCAAGTTCCTCCCACCACAGGCTCATACAACTCAGTCTTCCATGTGACTCAGGGCCGCAAAATAGGTCACATAGGCCTATTAATGGATGGGAAAGATATTACTATTCCCATTAACATAACGCACTTATACATATGTATATATGTATATGTGTATATGTGTATATATTCTTTGTAAAGGATGACCAGGTCAGATCACAGGATAATAGAGTATAAGGACAGAGGGTCATTAACATAGGGACAGAAGGGAACTCAGAGGCATTATCTCAAGACTAGATGATTTGTAAAGTTTTTTAGAGCACTAAATCTATTACTTAGTTCCCTTTCAGGAAGAATAATTAACTTGTCCCAGGTCACACATTTAATAAGTGGCAGAGGTTGAAATTGAACCCAGCTCCTCCAGCTCCAAATATACCACATTTCTATTGTACCATTTGTAATGGCAAGCAAAGTGGGACTTTTTGTTTTGCTCTTTTATTCTTTTGAGGTTCCAGTTCTTCTCAGTACTCAGGCAATCAAGTACTTTTGATTGAGTCTTGCCTTTGTTTGAATCGAGAGTCTTTGATTGAATCAAGAGTTTTTGATGACCTGTTTAAGTCACAAGAAGGCCTAAGTCACATGAGTGTGAGTCACATTGTTGAGACGCCCTCTGTGGGCTGACCCTGAAGAAGTGTATGTATACTCTGAGGTTAGTATTTTGCTTGGGGCTCACTCATTGGAAGGGAGTTCCTATGATTCTACCAGATGAAACTCTGGATAGCCATTAAGGATCCCCCCCCAGTTTTGAAAACCCTGATGTTGGTGCTTCCCTCTCTGATAACTATGTATGTATTGCTACGGACAGACAGAAACCCTGTCTGGTGATTTGCATTATTTGCTCTGTTTATATTATTTCTGCTTGTAATTTCTGTTTGTGTTTTCTCTGAAGTTCAGGGTGCTGACTTTTTCCCCTGAACTAAGTGAATGATATGTGTATGTTTAATTAAAGTAAGATTGTAAATCCCTTAAAGTTGTTTTCCTTAGAAAAGCAGATCAAAGGACCTGTGCTTCTTAGCCCTGCTGTGTGTTGGTGTTGTTGCTCTCACACCTCCACACACCTCTGACCTCATATTTATCAGCATGAGGAAGAAGGGAGTTGCTTTTCAACAAACCACCAGGAAGCATACAAAAATATTTAATTAATAAAGATTCATATTTGAATGAGAATCATAACTGTAGAATTGTAAAGGATCTCAGAGCCAATCTAATACAACCCACTCATTGTGTAGTTGTGAAAATTGAGAACCAGAGAGAAAAGTGATATGTCTAAGGTCATCCCTGTAGTGTTTAGGTTCTCTGACTCCAAAACCATCTTTCTTTCCACTGTAACACAATCTTTTGATGATGTAATTTGTCTTCCCTTGGTTATTTTGATAATAACTATCTTATTGCTGGGCAACTTTGTTGCCCATGGGTTGATGATGATGAGGGCCCTCTGTGGATATGAGTAGTCAGATGTTTTTGAAGGCTTAGAAAACCAACTGAGTTAAAATGTTGCTGGGCTCAGTCAGTCTCATTTACAAATCATCCTTAAAAGCCCCATTACTTAAACAAGTTGCCATTGTTAATGCTGTTATGTCCTTTCCAGAGATGCTGCCGCTCCTAATTTGAAACAAATGTTTCCTTTAGGGCTAATTAAGCTGATGAATGACACTTTAAAGAAACACATACTTAAAATGCTCAATATATAGCAAGACTAGGGACTCTGAGTATGATAACTTTGAATTTGTACGAAGGAATGCAATAGGGTTTCACTGCAGAATAATGCTTATTGGGGATGAAAAGAAAAAAGATGCCATTATCATCTGTAATCTGTATGATGCTCAGGCAAACACATAATATTAATAAATAGATATGTATACATACATATTGAGGTACATATATGTATATATGTGTATGTGTATACATACACATACATACATACATATGTAGGTATATGCATATAATGTGTGTTTCAATCCAATCAGTGATATAATTGGTATACAGAACTCCTGGTAAGGCATTTCTTCTATCAATGGTAGACTAGCACCTTCTCTCCAACTTTTATTCTTAAAGAATTTATATTTGGCACGAAAAGGTTACATGAATATCCCAGGGTCACACAATCAGTATGTATCTAAGTGAGAAACTAAATCCAGGTTTTGACTCTAAGGTCAACTCTCTATCAATTATGCTGTATTAACATAAGTGAATCATGTTGTATTATGAAATATACATTGGCCTTAGGACTTGCAAAGACACTATTATTGAGGGATAAGATTCCATAGAATATAGAGTGATAGACTTAAATCAAAAAGATATGGATTCAGTTATTGCATCTGATACTGTGATTATGATCAAGTCACTTGACATCTTTGAACCTCAGTTTCTACTTCTACAAAATGGGGATAATATTACTTGTATTCATACTAATAACACCGGCTAGGTTTTTTGAGGATAAAAAGAGATGATGTTTGTAAAGTGTTTTGCAAACTTTAATGAACTATATCAATGGTAGTTATTATTGTTAGCTATTACTATTTCTTTATAGAATTTGCTTCCAGAAAAAAAAATTCAAGGCTGAAATTCCAAAGCACATAGTGGTTAATTTTAACTATTCAATTCAGAAACAACAAGTTCTGTAAAAGATCAGGATAAACACTTCAAGTGTAAAGGGAAAAATACACTAAAAAACAAAAGACTAGTCTGTACCCACTAGAAAAAGGAGGAAGGAATGGAATAATGTGTTTTAAAGGGCAATGAAGTGGATGATGTAGCCCATGGTTAACTAGCTAGCAAATCTGAGCCAACTATATATTTCAAAATATGGATATTCAATAATAAAGAAGATTTGAAAGATTTTTAGAAGGGTATATATGCAAAATCTGCTTCAGGAGGTCCAAAAGGCATATGGGTATGTAAGACAAAATCCTAAGAGACAGGTTGAGGCCAGATAAATTCATATGAAAACTGTCTGTATAGAGACGAAAACTGAATCCAAGGGAACTGATGAGATCACCAAGCAAAAATAATATAGAGCAGAAAGTATGCCATCCAAGAGTAGAGCTCTAGGGGGACACCGGTGGTTAATAAGCATGACTTAGATGAAGATTTAGTAAAGGGGGAAGAAGGAGTGGACTTTAGTGAACTGAAGGCTCCATGTGAGTCAACACTATGCTATTGCCACCAAAAAAGCTAATGTGGTTCTTGGTTTCCTTTAAGAAAGAGGCAGTTTCCTGCTTTAAGAAGGATTTAGATCTTTTGTATTCTGTCTTTCAAACTCAGACCACATCGATTATGTGTTTAGTTCTAGGCACCACAGTTTAGTTCAGATGTTGATAAACTGAAGAATGTCCAGCAGAAGGCAACATGAATATTAATGAGTCTAAAGCCTTTCCCTTAAAAGCAGCGGGAGAGGGGCCTGGAGATATTTAACCTGGAGAAAAGAAGAATCAAGAATATGTTAACTGATGATAAATGTCTTTACGTTCTTGCAAAACTATCATGGGGAAGAGGTGTTGAGCTTACTTCTTGACACCCAGAGAAGGGTACTAAGAGTAGTGACTGGGAGTTGAAAAGAGGCAAATTAAGGCATCATGTAAAGAAAAAATTTCCTAAAAATTAGTTGTTCACAAATTGAATGGAATTAGTAGTGTTCTCCTCCTTCCCTGTCCCCTCCACTGGTCTTCAAGGAAAGGCTGGGAAACATGTTTGGTGCATTGAAGACATTATTTTTTAGCTATAGTCCGACCTACTTGCCCCCTAAGGTTTCTTCCAGATCTGAAATCCTCTGATTCCTTGATTTCCTGATTCTAATGAGCTGGTTCTCAGGAGGAAGCTTCCCAAGGGAAGAAGATGGAGTTGCTTAATCATGCTTTTTATGGGCAACGTGAAAAATGCCTAGTCCTAGTTTCCTTTCATTGGATCTAAAGCTCACTAATAGTTTGCTGTCCTAGAAAAGGCAATTTCTCTTTAGCCTGTAGATAGCAGCACAGAGCAATCACAGCTGGAGTCCTCTTGGTTCGTGGGACTCTAGTGGATTACTCATGGTCCATTATACCCTTAAATCACATAATTTGGATTTGCATATAAAGTCTGTTGACAGCTTGGATACCCATTCCCAACCCCCAACTTAGGACTTTATCAAGGATAAAGGATTGACACATTACATCTTTTCCCCTCTATAATGAAAATACTGACTATTGTTAGTTCAACATAACATCAAGAGAGTGATGGTATTTCAAATACACATAAATTTGCATAATGCTTAGCATATCTCTTTCTTTGATTTGCTAGACTTTTCCCCTTATTTGTTGTTCCTTTTAGAGACTGAGTCCCTGGGTGGCTCATTCAGCATGCTAAAGAAATTAACAAACTCAGAGGAGACAAGTAAAAGGCAGGCAAAATGTGGCCATTCAGCAGTGAAATTCCTAATGTGAAAAGCTTTAAGACTGTGTTGTATTGGAGCAACCAGATGTTCTCCTTGGCTTACCAGAACATTGCCTGATTCTGTATTTATGGAGAAGATGGGCCTCCTCTCACCCTGTGCATTGTTTATTTACTTTCACTGGAAAATCTCTTGGAGGCTTTAAAAAAAATCTTAAATAAGCCTTTCAATAATTTTTGGCTTGGATATCTGCTGCTACCATGCTGAAGCAGAGAATGTCTGTTCCTATTCCTCCTGGACTGAAATCTTTTCCAGTCTTGGCATCTATACTACCCATCTTATAGTTGTAGTTTGTTGTTTTTCCTTGAGGTAGTTTTGAAGATTAGCGGAAATGTGCTCATGAACTTGAAACCCTTTTGCTTCTCTAAATCTCTTTCCACCCTGTGAGGTTATGGAGCTTATTTGTGAGCCCCTGGAAAAGAGGCCCAGACTGGCATGCAGAAACACAGGGAATGGGTAAGGTTAGAGATTTAATTCAATTCAATCCAAGAACTTGTTAAACACCCATTAAGTACCAGGAACTGTGCAAGGCATAAGAAATGAGGAAGATGAAATATTTCCTACCTTTAAGGAACCAATATTCTATAGGTACATAAGCACATAATTTGAGGAAAGAGAACATGTCAGTATAGTACTCTCCCTTTCTCTTGAAATTACTGATGTAGTTAGCTATAAAGAGGCACTGAGAAGCAGTGTGGAATAGATAGTCATCCTTGGAACCAGGATAAATTACTCAATTTCTTCCTTTAGCTATTTAAAAGCAAAACAAAACAAAACTTTATTGCTGAGAAGGTATGAACCTGTCATTTTAGGGGGAACTTCTTCATCTGAGTTTCCCCTATATCATTGAAATCATAGGTCCTGTCCCTCTCTTCCTTATTTGTTTGCATAGTGTGCCACTGAAAACCAGAATAAGATCTTTGAAGACAGGGATTTTCACTTTTTCTTTTACATTTCTAGTGCCTAGAACTTACACATAGACAACCTAATATATATGTCTTGAGTTAATTTGAGTTCAATTCATTCGGGGGTATCAGAAAAGAATTGAAAAGGAGGTAGCTCCTGAGGTGAGTCTTGAAAGAAGATAAAGATTATAGGGGAAGAATGAAAAAGGAATACCTTCCAGACCTGGAGACAACTTGTACAATTGTAAGGAGGTAGGATATCAAACACCAAATTCTGAGTCTGAAGAACAGCTAGCCATACAATATGGCTGGAACAAAGAATGCATAAGGGAGAGGAATGTGGAATAGCCTCGGGAGAGCCAAAGAGTAAAGGACCTTAAATTGCATTTTGCAGAATTTGAATTTTTAGTGATTACAGAAATATTTCAGACCTGTGCCAGAGGAAGACTATTTTTGTGATTCTGGAGAGGATGGATTGGAGAGAAGGGGAGAAAGAAAGCAGGGGATTTTAACATTGTGCTACTGGGATCATGGTGGTTACATCGACAGATACAGGGGATTTGGTAAAAGGGATGGATTGGGGGATGATACTGTCCAATATCTCTTCTTTTCTTGAAGAAATTTCTAGGAAAAGCTGTCAGTATTCATTATTTCCACTTCCCAGCATCTCATTTATTTCTCAGTCCTTTACAGTCTGTCTTCCAACTTCATCACTCAATTAGAACTCATCTTTCCTTAGTTACCCACAATTTCTTAATTGTCAAATCTGTTGATCTTTTTGCAGTCTTCATCCTTCTTGCTCTCTCGGCAGCATTTGACATTGCTGATGATTGTTTCCTGGGTATTTTCTCTTCTCTGAACTATAATGATACTACTCCATCTAGATTCCCCTTTTACTTGTTTGACCAATCCTTTTCAGTCTCCTTTTCTGTCTCTTTCACTATAATTATATCTCCTAACTGTCAGGATACCCCAAGGTTTTGCCTTGGCTTCCTTTTCGTTTCTCTCTATTTTCTGACTTCATCAGCTCCTATTGGTTTGATTTATAATCTCTATGTAAAAGACTTAGAAATTTATATATCAAGCTTTAGTCTCTCTTTAGAACTCAAGTCTCACATCACAAATTGTCAACTGAACATTGAAAACCAGTAGTCCCATTGACATTTCAAACTCATCATGTCCAAATCATAGCTTATTATATTTCTGCTTAAATACACTTCCCTTTCTGGCTGGGAGAAAGCTGGGCGCCCAAAACCGGCGGAGATCCCCAGGGCTCCCAACACAGGACGGCAATCTGTGGAAGTCATGAGAGGCAGCGCAATGCCACCGGCCGTGAAACATCAACTCCTGAGGCTTGCAGCCCAAAGGTATTCTTGAACTTCGGAGAGACATAATGGCCAGGTAAATGGCTCTAATTCCTCCCCTCCTCACCCAGAGAATTCCTCGGAAAAAAGAATGCTGGAACACAGGAGATAGAAGTGGGGCTTCAGGAGCCAAATAGTAGAAGTTCATTAGTCCCAGAGGGGCAGAGCCAGCAGGGGTCAACACCAGGAGCCCAGATGTAATCTTGCACCTCCAGGGGAAGTGCCAATACCAGCTCAAACAACAAAGAGCTGAGACCATTGCTGAAGAGCAACAGTGTTGGAGAGCAACCATAGGGAAAGAGATATCAGGGAGCCAGACCCCTCCCCCACACCTCAGGAAACTGAAGGCTATAATTCACAAAGCCAACAACTAGACTCACAATCCCCAGAATAAGAAAGCTGGGACAGAGAGCCCTGAGCCCCAAAAGCAGAAATTTATTGTAAAGCCAGGAAAAGGCTAACCAACATGAAGAAGAAAACATAAATACGCTTCCCTTTCTAAACTCCTTTTTCTTTTCTGTAGAGTTCACCACCCTCTTTCCAGTGTTCCAGGCTCAAAACCACTGAATTATCTTCAATTCTTTGTTCTCCTTCACTTCATATTCAGTTACTCACTACATTTTGCCATTTTTCTTTTCATAATGTATCTTGTATCACCCTCTACTCACGCAGCTACCATATTATTTCAGGTCATTATTGCTCATTGCTTATACCAATCATAATAACTCTTTAACTTACCTTTCTGATCCTCTTCAATCTATCCGAATTTCATCACTCCAATCCATGTATTACATAAATCATCCTTTTACACTTCCCTAATTAACTCACATCTCACTCACCACAGTAGCTCTTCCAAACCTTTTCACCTCCTCTCACCAAACCTTCATGGTACCCCTCCCCACATCTTCTTACATAAGAACATTGCCTTATGTTTTACTGAAAGAATTGAGTTCATTAGTTAAATGCTCCCATTTCTTCCATCCTTTTCACCTTATTTCATTCAGATGCCTTCTGCTACTATCTCTTCTTTCACCTTTGCCTCACATGATGAGAGAGCCATTTTGCTATCTCTAAGGCCAACTTCTCTACATGCACAAGTGATTTCACTCCATGCTGTCTCCTCCAGCAGATTGTTCCCACTATTATCCCTGCTTTATAACTTCAATCTTTCTTTATTTACTGGTTGTTTCCCCACTGCCCACAAACATACCTATGGCTCTCCCATCCTCAAAAACCCCTCACTCTAACCTTCCATTCAAATCTCTCATGAAATTTGTGAGTGAACTGAAGAAGGCCATTTACAATAGGTACTTTCACTTCTCCTCTCATCATCTTAACTCTCTAAAGTTTGGTTTCTGACCTTATCTTTCAACCAAACTTTTGTCTCCAATGTTAACAGTGATTTTAATAGTCTTATCCAATGATCTTTTCTCAGTTTGCATCCTTCTTGCCTTCTCTGCAGCCTTTAACACTGGTGATCATTCTCTTCCCTTGATATCCTTTTTTCTTTTTAGGTTTTCAGGGTACTACTCTTCCCTGTTTCTCCTCCTGCTTGTTTGACCATTATCTGATTCCCTTTGATGGATCATCATAAAGGTCATGTTGACTAAACGTGAGTTTTCCTAAAGGGCTCTGTCCTGAACCTTCTCTCTCTACACCAGGGATTGTCATACTATGGTTTGCAGACCCAAACCAACCCCCCCCCAACCTTTTTGTATGGTCTGTGAGAAAATATTGGCTTAATATTTTAAAAACAAAGTGTTATTGTATTTAAAAATGTAAAAACCATTCTTTGCTCACATGCTGTAAGAAATCGGCAGCAGGATGTAGTTTGCCAACCTCTGCTCTGTATCACTTCACTAGTTTCCATGGATTATTTTATCATCTCTATGCTGATTTTCTCAAATTTATTTATCCAAACCCAACTTCTACTATAACCTCTAGACCTGCTCTTTAAATTGCCTGTTAATCTCAAACTGTATGTCCTTTAGACATCTTAAATTCAACATGTCCCAAACCAAATTCATTCTTTCTTTCCAAATCTCTTCCCTGTCCAAATTTTTCTATTACTGTCAAGGGTACCACTGGTCCCTCCTAGGGATACAGACCCAGTTGAAATTTTCCTGGATTGACAAGTGCTTTTATGGAGGATTTTTGGGGAAACATGGATAAAATCTCATAGAATGAGGAGTGGAAACATTGTGATCTTTGTCAAGGGAATAATTTCTCATACCAGTGAAGTCACTTATTTCTCAAAACATAAATTATAGCTTGATTTTTCATAATTCTCAGGGATTAATATAGTTTTATCTGTGAAAAAGAGTCATTTATAAAATTGTCTTATCCAAGGGGAGCAGAACAAAGAATTTTGGAACCCTCAGAATTCTAAGAACTGATTCTTAATCCTGGACCATGTTTTTGCCTCACAGTTCAAACTGCAATATAATGCAATGGGAAAAGCATAGGACTGGGAGCCTAGGGCCTGGATTTCAGTTGGAATTGAAGCAGCAAAATCAAATTACCCTGATAATATTTCTTTTATCTATTGCAAATATCATTTTCTTAAAAAAAGAAAAGAAAAAAAATAGCCTATAATTCCCTCCCATCCTCTCTATGGTTACTAATAGTCTCAAGATGGATTGTATTTTGCATATAAAATTATTTATCTGTATAAAGGGGCTATGCTATGTTATATTTTGTCAATGTTTGGTTGGTTCTTGCTTCAAGTGATCATATAAATTTTATTCTGGTTCTTTAGCCTATGCTCTGCACTGCATTAGAGTGGTTTTTGTCCTGACTTTTGATATCCAGGGATCAGACAGTGATAAGAAAAGCTAATAAGAGTAATCTATATGGTCTTACTCATTTCCTATTTCTACATTCATTCTTGACAATTATTATATAATCCTATCATTATTAAGCTTTGATAACTCTCTTGACTTTAGACATGGACCTCATCCCAAATCCAGAAGGTCTTTCCTGTTCTGCTTATTGGCTTCAGAAAAAGCCCAATGAATAGTGAAATTTTATTTTTCATTAGCACAATTGTGTTCATTTGTCTTCTATTCCATTAATTAATTGGATCATTTCTTTGGTTAGTTTTCTTCAATTTGTCCAAGGTTAATGGTTTGATTTTCAATACATTGAGGGGCATACTTCCTTTTATCTACTCAGACTCCAATGATTTATCACAGTGTGGCAATAAGTCTGGGTTCTCAAAGAATGGGCCAGTGAAACATCAGATTTAGTAGTTGCTATCAAACTTGGAAAGGTTTTATATTAAGACCAGAAAATGACTGTGAATGTCTGAAATGAGAGGACTTAGTCTAGCTTGGTCCAGAGAAACTCATCACATCATCTTCAGCATAGTTAAATTCTGGCCATGGTAACTCTGGAATATGAGTTTTAAAGAGGCTTGGATCTGTGTTGGGGCATACATTCCTATTTGATCAATCAGACATTCAGCTCCCAAGTCATGGTTTTAGAATGTGAAGGAGTAGAAAGAAGAAATATGGATGGTAAAGCCCAAAATAAATATCAGTGAAGTAAAAGTGTGAAAGAAAGGTTATTCAAAGTGAATAAAAAGAAATGAAAGCCTGTATTGTGAAGTGTTGTCAACCAAAATAGAAAATCAGAAAGAAAAAGGGGAAAAACATACATAGACATATCAAGCAACAAAAAATTCACATGTAGATCATGTAGATAGAAAGAAGGAAAAAGTACTCTGAACAGAGGTTCATCTCTCTCTACAGAATGCCTGACTATGTTCTATATATCACATGCTGCATTTTGATTAGTCCTGATTTCAAGAACTAAACAAAAGCATCATCACTGAAGCTGTTCAGGGCAAAATATAAATCAGCTAGAGTGGGGACTGATGTTTGCAGTTTATAAGAGCATAGATTTTGAGCTTTGCATACAGGGCTCAGAAATGTATCTTTCTCAAACCAATTGCAAGAATCAACTGTACAGTAGTATGCATAAATGGAGCCTTCTGTGCCTGAGCTCACACAATACTGATCTCTTTTCTCCGTCTCTTAGCATTTATTGTTTTCATTCTCAAAGAGGACCATGACTTCAGGAATGTGATGTCATGACTTGTAAGTGAATTGGATTAAGAGAAGGCTGTGCAAAGTCACCAGTGTCACTCCTCTGGAGCTCTCTGGCTCTCGTGGCAAGATATAGATCAGGATGACAGGAGATGGCCCTGGATGCAGTGGGAAGCCTTTCTATCAAGTGATTTGTACCAATGCTACTTAGCATTAGTACCAAGCTATTTAATATTCAATTGTGCTCTGTGATGTATTGATCTCTAATTTTTGCTTGTTTCAATCATTCACCCAATAAATATTTGTAAGTACATGCTGATTGCTAAGCACAATACCAGTTGCTGGGAATATAAAAACAAATGTAATCCCTCCCCCTTCTTCAAGGAGTTGAATTCTACTGGAGAGAAATGGCATGTTCTCACTAAATATATACAAAAAAAGGAGGATTTGAACTGGATCTGTGACTTCAGTGATATTTGGAACTCCCAGGTGAGGAAACAATAAATATAGTTTGGTGCCTTCTCTGTCACTTATAGGCTTAGAAGTTTACCTAGATACAGGTCTCCTTAAACTTTTTTCACTCATGACCTCTTCAGTGCTTCTTCAATTATGGTTCACAACCCTGTTTAAGAGGTGCTGTGCAGAACACTAAGAGATCATGCAACTTGCCCAGAGTTATACAACCAATATGTGCAGAAGCCAGGTCTTTCTGACTTCAAGACTGGCTCGGTGTCTAAGGTGGTTTTAAAGAAAGGTTTCATGAAGAAGGTAGGGCTCGAGTGGAGTTTTAAAGTTTCTAAAGGATAGAGACTGGATCTTCTATTTCTCAAACACCATTCCCTATAGCACTTTGCAAAATGCTGAACATATAATAGCTACAGCAACAATATTCTTTCTAGGATGATTATTTCCAACCAAATACCAAGTAACACAATTTGTTATTACTGATATGGAATTTAAAACTGTGAAAGACCAAGAAAATCATGAGATTCTTTAATTTATAGTTACAGTTGACTAGTTAAAAAAAAAGTTGCCAAAACCTTAGAATCTTTAGAAGCTGTGTAGTGCAGTCTTGGCTATTTTAAAGATGAAGAGGCTAAGGTGAGAAGTGATTTACCTAAGGCTACACAGCTTGAATCTTTTCAGGATTACTCAGAGAAATTTCTAGTCACATGGCCCTTATTATAGTTACTTTAAAAAGCCAAACAAAACCAAAACAATAACAAAAAATGAATCAAGCTATCCCTCTCTTGGTTAGAACACAGTGAGGTAATCCAGACTCACAAGATCACAAGGCTCCAGACTCACAAGATTGAAAAGATGGTAAACTACTTGTTTTGCTCAAACCTATCCACAACTACAAAAAGAAGTAATTATTTACTTAACATGAAGAAATTAAAATTGAATCCACAAGACAAGGAAATAGAAACACTGAAGGCTGAAATACTATGAAATAATAGCAACTACAGTATTTAGGGGTCTCATTTCACTAGGGATCTCTCTTTTTACCTATGTCATATTCCAGTCGAAATAACCTTTTATGTCTGTGCTTTAAGATCTGGCTTTCAGAGTCCTTGCTCAGGACTCACTATGTTGGTGATAGCTTCAAAATCATTTTTGTTTGTTTTCTCCCCCAACCTCCATGAACATTCCATAGAACAGATGATGAGAATTGATTGCACCCAGCACAATATTGAAAAGGAAACCAACTGAGGTGGTGGGAACATAGACTATACTACAACAGATGTGTATCTTGCCTGGAAACAACCTCTACTCCTTTTAGAATGGCACTAAAAGCTTAGCTAGTGTCAGTTCACTCTCCTTGGAGATTAATTTGGGCAGGAACCCAAAGCAGGGTCCCACAAGATCCAAACAGAGGAGGCAGGGGACACCTTGAGGGAGCGGGTCTAGGTAGCACTTAAATGGAGAAGAATCAATGAATAAGGAGAGAAAATTGAGATAAGATATTCTGAATAAAAGAAAAAGGATAAATTAGCAAAAGTCAGAAGAAAAAAAAACCTGAATGGAAACTAAAATCAAAGGCAATCTTTTTTTTAAATTTTTTAGATTTTTTTTTTATTTTTAGCTTACAACATTCAGTTCCACAAGTTTTTCAGTACCAAATTTTCTTCCCTTCCCTCCTCTGTCCTCCCCCACCCCAAGACAGCATGGAATCTGACATATGTTCTACATATACCTTCTCATTAAACTTGTGTAAACAATAGTCAAGTTGTAAAGAAGAATTATGAGCAACGATGAGAAAGAATAAACAAACCCAAAAAAGAATACAAAAAGAGAGAGCAAATAGTTTGCCTAAATCTGCATTCAGACTCCATAATTCCTTCTCTGGATGCAGATAGCTCTTTCCATTGTGAGTCGTTTGGATCTGTCTTTGAACCTTGTATTGCTGTGAAGAGTCAAGTCTATCAAAGTTAGTCATCACAGAAGCAGTATGTCTGTGGTTGTGTACAATGTTCTGCTGGTTCTGCTCCCCTCACTTGGCATCATATCATGTAGGTCTTTCCAGGTTATTAGAAATTCTGTACGGTCCCCATTTCTTATAGCACAATATTATTCCATTACATTCTTGTACAACAACTTGCTTAGCCATTCCCCAATTTATGGGCATCACCGTGATTTCCAATTCTTTGCTACCACAAAAAGAGCTGCTTTAAATATTTTTGTACATACTGTTCCCTTTCCCACTTGTGAGATTTCTTTGGGATACAGCCCTAGAAGTTGTATTGCTGGGTCAAAGTGTATGCACATTTCTATAGCTCTTTGGGCATAGTTCCAAATTGCTCTCCAGAATGGCTGGATCAGTTCACTACTCCACCAGCAATGAAACAGTCTTCCAATTTTCCCACATCCTCTCCAGCATTTATCATTTTCCTGTTGTCTCATGTTAGCCAATCTGACAGGAGAGATGTGGTACCTAGAAGTTGTTTTGATTTGCATTTCTTTAATCAGTAGTGATTTCAAGCATTTTTCCATATGCCTATAGATATCTTTAATTTCATCCTCTGAAAACTTCCTGTTCATATCCTTTGACCATTTCTCAATTGGGTAATGACTTGTATTCCTATAAATTTGGCTCAGTTTCCTGTATATTTCAGATATGAAGCCTTTATCAGAGACACTGGTTGGAAAGATTTTCTCCCAGTTTTCTGCTTTCCTCCTAATCTTTGTTTCATTGGCTTTGTTTATACAAAAACTTTTCAATTTAACATAATGAAAATTATTCATTTTATATTTTGCAATGCTCTCTATCTCTTGTTGGGTCATGAATTCTTCCCTTTCCCATAAATCTAACAGGTAAACTATTTGTTGCTTTCCCAAATTGTTTATGGTATCAGCATTTATTCTTAAATCATGAGCCCATTTTGATTCATTTTGGTATACAGTGTAAGATATTGGTCTCTGTCCAGTTTCTGCCATACCATTTTCCAATTTGCCCAGCAGTTTTTGTGAAATAGTGTATTCTTAGCCAAGAAGCTGGATTCTTTGGGTTTATCAAAGAGTAGATTGCTATAGTTGGTGAGTACTGTGTCTTGTGTACTTGACCTATTCCTCTGATCCACCACTCTGTTTCTTATCCAGTACCAAACAGTTTTGATGACTGCTGCTTTATAGTACAGTTTAATATCTGGTATGGCTAGGCCTCCATCCCTAGCATTTCTTTTCATTAATTCACTTCATATTCTGGGTCTTTTGTTCTTCCAGATGAATTTTTTATTATTTTATCTAGCTCTGTAAAATAATTTTGGTAGTTTGATTGGTAGGGCACTGAAGAAGTAAATTAATTTTGGAAAAATTGACATTTTTGTTTTATTAGTTTGGCCTAACCATGAACAACTGATGTTTTCCATTTATTTAAATCTGACTTTATTTCTGAGAAAAGTGTTTCATAATTGTGTTCAAATAGGCCCTGGATTTGTCTTGGCAGGTAGACTTCCCAGTATTTCATAGTGCCTACAGTAACTTTAACTGGAATTTCTCTTTTGATGTCTTGCTGTTTGGCTTTGTTAGTGATGTATAGTAATGTCGAGGATTTATGTGGGTTTATTTTATATCCTGCAGCTTTGCTAAAGTTTTTTTTTATTATTTCAAGTAGTTTTTTACTTGATTCTCTTGGATTCTCTAAGTTTATCATGATATCAACTTCAAAGAGTGATAACTTAATTTCTTCTTTGCTTATTATAATTTCTTCAATATCTTTTTCTTCTCATTTCTAAAGCTAACATTTCTAGTACCAAATTGAACAATAGGGCTGATAAAGGACATCCTTGTTTATCCCTGATCTTCTTGGGAATGGATCTAGCTTATCCCCATTACATATAATGCTTACTGATGGTTTTAAGTAGAAGCTACTTATGATTTTAAGGAAGACTTCATTTATTCCTATGCTTTCTAGTGTTTTTAATAGGAATGGGTGTTCTATGCTGTCAAAAGCTTTTTCTGCATCTATTGAGATGATCATATGGTTTCCGTGAGTTTTGTTGTTGATATGTTCAATTATGATGATAGTTGTCATAATACTGAACCAGCCTTGCATTCCTGGAATGGATTCAACCTGGTCATTGCATATTACTCTCTTGATAAGTTGCTGTAATCTTTTTGTTACTCTTTTATTTAAAATATTGGCATCAGGGCGGAGCCAAGATGGCGGCTGGTAAGCAGGGAATAGCGTGAGCTGTGTCCCGAGTCCCTCCAAAAACTTATAAAAAATGGCTCTGAACCAATTCTAGAGTGGCAGAACCCACAAAACAGCAGAGGGAAGCAGGGCTACAGCCCAGGACAGCCTGGATTGTCTCTGGGTGAGGTCTATCCCACACGGAGCTAGAAGCTGGGAGCTGGGAGCTGGGAGATAGGAGCTGGGAGCTGGGAGCTGGGAACGGAGTGGAGCAGAGCCCAGCCTCAGCGGCGTGGACCAACAAGACCAGCAACCGGGCAGAGCATGCCCCAGCGCCCTGAATAAGTGAGCTGAGGCAGTTACGAGACTTCTCAACCCACAAACACCAAAGACTGCTGAGAAGGTTAGTGGGAAAAGCGGCGGGAGTGGAAAGAGTTCGCGTTCAGCTTCCAGCCCCGGGGGCAGCGGAGGTGGGGCAGCTACAGCTGCTGCTGCTTCTGGCTCCAAGCCCACATGGTGGGAGGGATTAAGTGGCGGATCAGAGCAGGAGTGCAACAGCCTGCTGAAGATCTAAGCCCAGTCTGGACTGGGGGTTCTTGGGGAAGGAGCAGTGCAGGTCTGACAGAGCTGGCACCTCCCCCTCAAACGTGGAACATAGAACTCTTTAGTCTACAAGCAGTCATACCCCGCTGAAAAACTCAAAGGTCAAGTTAGTTAGCTGGGAATATTGCCAGGCAACGAAAACGCACCGAGATTCAGTCTCAGACTTTGCATTCTTTCTTTGCTGACAAAGAAGACCAAAAAATACAGACAGAAGAAATTAATAAAGTCAAAGAGCCTACAACAGAAACCTCCAAGAAAAACATGAACTGGTCCCAGGCCATGGAAGAGCTCAAAAAGGATTTGGAAAAGCAAGTTAGAGAAGTAGAGGAAAAATGGGGAAGAGAAATGAGAAGGATGCGAGAAAACCATGAAAAACAAGTCAATGACTTGCTAAAGGAGACCCAAAAAAATACTGAAAAATACACTGAAGAAAACAACACCTTAAAAAACAGACTAACTCAAATGGCAAAAGAGCTCTAAAAAGCCAGTGAGGAGAAGAATGCCTTGAAAGGCAGAATTAGCCAAATGGAAAAGGAGGTCCAAAAGACCACTGAAGAAAATACTACTTTAAAAATTAGATTGGAGCAAGTGGAAGCTAGTGACTTTATGAGAAATCAAGATATTATAAAACAGAACCAAAGAAATGTAAAAATGGAAGACAATGTCAAATATCTCATTGGAAAAACCACTGACCTGGAAAAGAGATCCAGGAGAGATAATTTAAAAAATTGTTGGACTACCTGAAAGCCATGATCAAAAAAAGAGCCTAGATATCATCTTTCAAGAAATAATCAAGGAGAACTGCCCTGATATTCTAGAGCCACAGGGAAAAATAGAAATTGAAAGAATCCACTGATCACCTCCTCAAATAGATCCCAAAAAGAAATCTCCCAGGAATATTGTCGCCAAATTCCAGAGATCCCAGATCAAGGAGAAAATACTGCAAGCAGCCAGAAAGAAACAATTTGAGTATGGTGGAAACACAATCAGAATAACCCAAGATCTGGCAGCCTCTACATTAAGAGATCGACGGGCTTGGAATACAATATTCCGGAGGTCAATGGAGCTAGGATTAAAACCTAGAATCACCTACCCAGCAAAACTGAGTATCATGCTCCAAGGCAAAATATGGATTTTCAATAAAATAGAGGACTTTCAAGCTTTCTCAGTGAAAAGACCAGAGCTGAATAGAAAATTTGACTTTCAAACACAAGAATCAAGAGAAGCATGAAAAGGTAATCAAGAAAAAGAACAAGAAAAAGAAATTGCAAGGGACTTACTAAAGTTGAACTGTTTTGTTGACATTCCTACATGGAAAGATGATGAATATGATTCATGAGACCTCAGTATTAGGGTAGCTGAAGGGAATATGCATACGTATATGTTTATGTATATATATGGGTGAATGTGTATGTATGTATATATCTATGTGTGTATATATATATTTATACATATATAAATATAATATATGTATAATATATATATTATATATATATATATATATACATATATGAAGACAGAGAGAGAGAGAGAGAGAGAGCGGACACAGGGTGAGTTGAAGATGAAGGGAAGATATCTAAAAGAAATAAAATTAAATTAAGGGATGAGAGAGAAACATACTGAGAGAGGGAGATAAGGAGAGATAGAATGGGGTGGATTATCTCTCATAAAGGTGGTAAGAGGAAGCAGTTCTGTGGGAGGAGGGGAGAGGGCGGATGAGGGGGGAATGAGTGAATCTTGCTCTCATCAGATTTGGCCTAAGGAGGGAATACCATACACACCCAATTGGGAATCTTACCCCACAGGAAAGAAGAGGGAAGAAGATTAAAAAAAAGGGGGGGGATGATGGAGGGGAGGGCTGATGGGGGTGGAGGTAATCAAAAACAAACAGTTTCGAAAGGGGACAGGGTCAAGGGAGAAAATTCAATAAAGGAGGATGTGTTGGGAAGGAGCAAAATATAGTTAGTCTTTCACAACATGAGTATTGTGGAAGGGTTATACATAATGATACACATGTGGCCTATTTTGAATTGCTTGACTTCTTAGGGAGGGTGGGTGGGAAGTGAAGAGGGGAGAGAATTTGGAGCTCAAAGTTTTAAAAACAGATGTTCAAAAACAAACAAAAATATTTTTGCATGCAGCTAGAAAATAAGATACACAGGCAATGGGGTGTAGAAATTTATCTTTCCCTACAAGAAAGGAAGGGAAAAGAGGATGGGAGGGGAGTGGGGTGACAGAGGGGAACGCTGACTGGGTAACTGGCCAACCAGAACATATGCCATCTTGGAGTGGGTGGAAGGATAGAAATGGGGAGAAAATTTGTAATTCAAACTCTTGTGAAAATCAATGCTGAAAACTAAATATTTTAAATAAATTTTAAAAAAATAAAATAATTAAAATTTTTGAGGTACAAGAGGTTAAAAAAATTTTGGCACCAATATTGATGAGGGAAATTGGTCTATAACTTTCTCTGTTTAGACTCTTCCTGTTTTGGGTATTAGTACCATATTTGTGTCATTGAAAGAATTTGGTAGGACTCATTCTTCACTTATTTTTCCAAATAGTCGATAAAGTATGGGAATTAATTGTTCTTTAAATGTTTGATAGAATTCACATGTAAAATCATCTGGCCCTGGAGATTTTTTCCTAGGTGGTTCATTGATGGCTTGCTCAATTTCTTTTTCTGAGATGGGGTTATTTAGGTATTTTATTTCCTCTTCGGTTAACCTACGGATTTTATATTTATGTAAATATTCATTCATTTCCCTCAGGTTGTCAAATTTATGGGCATACAATTGGGCAAAATAATTCCTAATTATTGTTTTAATTTTCTCTTCATTGGAGAATTCACCCCTTTAATTTTTCATACTGGTAATTTTGTTTTCTTCTTTTTTTAATCAAAGTGACCAAAGGTTTATCAATTTTATTAGTTTTTTTCATAAAACTAGCTCTTAGTTTTATTTATTAGTGCAATAGTTTTCTTGATTTCAATTTTTTTTAATCTTTCCTTTGGTTTTTAGTATTTCTAATTTGGTATTTAATTGAAGATTTTCAATTTGTTCTTTTTCTTTCTTTTTCAGTTCTTTGCCCAATTCATTGATCTCCTTTTTATTTATTTTATTCATGTAAGTCTTTAGAGATATAAAACTTCCCCTAAAAACTGTTTTTGTTGCATCCCATAAGTTTTGGTGTGTTGTCTCATTATTTTAATTCTCTTGAATGAAGTTATTGATTGTTTCTATGATTTGTTCTTTGCCCCACTCATTTTTTACAATTAGATTATTTAGTTTTGAATTAATTTTTAGTGTATCTTTCCAAGGTCCTTTATTACAAATAAGTTTAATTGCATCATGACCTGGAAAAGGACATATCGAATATTTCTGCCTTTCTGCACAGGATTGTGAGGTGTTTTTTGCCTTAGTACATGGCCAGTTTTTGAGTGTGTGCCATGTACCACTGAGAAAAAAAGTATATTTCTTTTTATCCCCATTCAGTTTTCTCCAGAGGACTATCATATCTACCTTTTCTAAAATTCTATTCACCTTTTTAACTTCTTTCTTGTTTGTTTTGAGGTTTGATTTATTAGTTTCAGAGAGGGAGAGGTTGAGTTCCCCCACTAGTATAGTTTTGCTGTCTATTTCTTCCTATAGCTCCTTTAACTTCTCCTCTAAGAATTTGTATGCTATACCACTTGGTGCATATATATTAAGTAATGATATTGCTTCGTTGTCAATGGTGAATTTTAGCAGGATATATATTTCCCTTCTTACCCCTTTTAATTATATTTACCATTGCTTTTGATTTGTCTGAGATTACGATTGCTACCCCTGGTTTTTTTTTCACTTTAGCTGGAACATAATATATTCTTCTCCAGCCTTTAACTGTTACCCTGTGTGTATCCCCTTGTTTCAAATGTGTTTCTTGTAAATGACATATTGTAGTATTATGGTTCTTAATCCATTCTGCTATCTGTCTCCTTTCTATGGGGGAGTTCATTCCATTCACATTCACAGTTATGATTACTATCTGTGTCTTTTCCTCCATCCTGTTTCCTGCCTCCCATTTATCCTTTTATTTCTCCCTTCTCCCTTCCACTCCTGGAAAGAGTTTTGCTTTTGACTGCCATCTTCCTCAATTTTCCCTCCCTAATGACAGGATAATTACCTTATCCTTTTCCCCTTGCTACTTCTTCCCTCTCTTCTATCCACCCCACCTTTTCTTTCCCCTTTCACCTCCTACTACCTGTAGGAAAATTTTGATTTTTATACTAATCAGAGTATGTTATTCCCTCCTTGAACCAAATCTGATGAGAGTAAAGCTCAAACATTGCTTTTCTCTCTCCCTTCTTTCCCTCTGTGGTTTTTTTGCCTCTTCATGTGACATAATTTACCTTTCTCTACCTCCTCTTTACTTCTTCCTCCAGAATAATCCCTTTGCACACCTTAATTATGTTTTTTAACCTTCACATCAGTTACTTTAAACTGACATCCTCAGTCTATGTATATCCCTTTTGATTGTCATAATAACTGTACCATTCTCAAGATTGACATATATATAGCACATATAAATCAATGTAATCCTATATAAGGATGTAAACAATTTCCCCTTTTGAATAATGTAGCTGTTTTCCCCCTGTTTACCTTTTTATGTCTCTCGACTTTTTTCTTTGAAAATCAAATTTTCCATTGAGCTCTGGTCTTTTTACCAGGAAGGTCTGGAATTCCCTTATTTCATTGAATATCCATCTCCTTGCCTGAAAAATTATGCTGAATTTTGCTGGGTAGTTAATTCTTGGTTGTAGTACAAGCTCCTTTGCCTTTCAGAATCTCATATTCCAATTCCTCCTTTCTTTTAGTGTAGAAGTTGTAAGATCCTGCATGATCTTGACTGTAGTTCCACAATATTTGAATTGCTTCTTTCTGGCTGCTTGCAGTATTGTCTCCTTAACATGATAATTCTGGAATTTGGCTATAATATTCCTTGGAGTTTTCAATTTGGGATCCCTTTTAGGGGGTGATCCATGGATTGTTTTGATGACTACCATACCCTCTGGTTCTAGGACCTCAGGGCAGTTTTCTTTAAGAATTTCTTGGAAGATACCGTCTAGGCTCTTTTTTCCATCGTGGCTTTCAGGTAGACCAATAATTCTTACATTATCTCCCCTGGATCTGTTTTCCAGATCAGTTGTTTTTCCAATCATCTATTTCACATTTTCTTCTTTTTTTTTAAATTTCTTAGATTTTGTTTGACTGATTCTCGATTTCTCATAAAGTCATTAGCTTCTACCTGCCCAGTTCTGATTTTTAACGTGTTGTTTTCTTTATTTAGCTTTTGTATCTCCTTCTCCATTTGGGTAATTTTACTTTTCAATGAGACATTTTCTCCATTTATATTCTGAAGCTCCTTAATCATTTTGCCAATTTTACTTTTTAAAGATTTGTTCTCACGAGTGATTTTTTTTCCATATTTTCTTTTAACGTTCTAGTTTGGTTTTTAAAGTCCTCCTTGAGTTCTTCCAGGAATGCTTTTTGGGCTGCAGACCAGCTCACATTACCTTTTGAGGTTTCAGATGTGGGTATAGTGTCAATGTTGTCCTCTTCTGACTTGGTATTTTGATCTTCCTTGTCTCCATAATAGGAATCAATAGTCTGGTTTTCTGGTCTGTTTTTTCATGGTGCTTTTTCCCCCCCCAGCTTCCAAAGTGGATCTCTGTTTCTGGGGCTCAGGGGCCTCTGTCTCAAACTTCTTGTGCTGGGAACTGTGGGCCTGCTCACTGGCTTTGTGCACTGTGTCCTCTGGTTTTTGTGAGATGTGGGAGAGGGCTAGTATGCCTGCTAGAAGACTCCTCTTCCCCTAGGGCTGCCCTACAGCATGGGTGGTCTCAGTAGTTGTCTGTGCTTGTGTCTGCCACTTCTCCTGGCCATGAAAAGGCATGTCTGGGGTCCTGGTGTTGGCATTTGCTAGCTCCACCCCCCTGGAGTTCATTAACTCCCGCTGTTCTGCTGAGGTGAGGCTTGCTGGGACACCTCTCCTCCTGCACTAGTCTCCTCCCACCACCACAAAAAGGGCTCTCTCCCAAACTTCTCTTGCTAAAAGGCTACTGAAGCCCCACTTCTGCCTCCTCTATTTCAGGGTTTCTGCTGAGGGAGTATTATCTGGGTGAGGAAAGGAGATATGAGAGCTGTTTTACCTGGTCATCATGGCTCCTGGAAGTTCAAGAAGGCAAGTTTCAAATCTTTAGACTGTGGGCTGGACTCCTCAGGGGTAGCTGATCCCACGGCCATGGGCTCTGCACTGATGTCTCCCATAACTCCAACAGATCCTGTCCTGAGCTGAGAGACCTGGGGATCAATCGCCACCATAGCAGGTACTTCTGACCTTGGCCTGCTCCTGCTCCTGAGTTTCAAGTGGCCAGCACTCTCCCAAAGCAGCGTGCTGGCTGCGTGCATCTGCTGCTCCCTTTTCATGTCGTCTGGTGCACTTCTGAGTGCCGGGTGCTCCTGCCCTACTCAGTCTACTAGTGGCTTCTAACTCTCTCAAATCTGTTCAGATTCACTTTTTTAGAGGTATGTGACAGAATTTGTGAGAGAGCTCCAGTAATTCCCTCCTTTCACAGTGCCATCTTGGCTCTGCCACCCAAAGGCAGACAATCTTAAAAGAAAGACTTAGAAACATAGAAGGAAGCATGAGTAAAACTTCAAAAAGACACCAGAACACATTGAAAAAATAAACTATGAAGAAAAATGAACCACAAATCCCTCATTAAAATAAAATTTTGAAAAAAGGGAGAGATCATGTAAGATAGAAAGAATCTCCAGAATAATTCAAAATAAAACATTTACAATAAGATATTAAGAATGAAATTATCAGAAATCAGAACTATGCATATGGAGGTAAGGAAGATGACCAATAGGTTGAAAATTTAAAACATTATATTTCAAAAATTAAAGCATTTACTTTAAAATATTTTAAAAAGTTTTTAAGTTTAAATTTTGAAAATGTTGAATCTCTACAAAGAAACAGAGCATCTGAAAAAAAGCTGAGAGATTTGTAAGAAAAATATATTCCAGGTAATTTGTTTTTCCTGTAATATATTTTGCATTTTCTTCTCTTTTTTCAGTCTTTGGACTTTCTTTTATTATTATTGATTTCTCAGAGATTCATTACCTGCCTCTTGGCCAATTCTAATTTTTCAGTTTTATTTTTTCAGTAATTTTGTTCTCTTTTACCTAGCTGTTAGTTATGTTTTTGCAATTTTCTTGCATTGCTCTCATTTCTTTTCCCATTTTTCATCTGCTACTCTTTTTTATGTTAAAATATTTTTTCCCTCTTTTCATTGCTTCCTTTAGATCCCTGTTGGTCTTGTGTTTTTCTTTTCTGCATTTTTCTTTGAGATTTTGCTTGTAGATATTTTCAAGTTATTTCCTTCTTCTGAATTGTGTTGAGCTTCCTTTGCACCATAGTAGCTTTTTACAATCAAATTCTTCCCCCCCCCCTCATTTTTCTATGTATTGTTTTGACTCTGAACTTTATATTAGAGTTGAGCTCTGTTTACCTCTGGAGTGGGGAGTGGGAGTAGAATGTCTGGCCTGATGTTTTGACTTTTATGCTTTACTGCCATGACTGGTATACCTGGGAACATATTAGCTTTTGGTGCCACCCGAGCTGGTGTGTTCCAGAGAGGATTCTGGTCCCTGATCTCCTGTTCTGCACTCTAGCCCTTACCAGTCCTTACTAGCCTCTGCTCCTTCCTAACTGCAGTTGCTCCTCTGCACCCTGAAACTGCAACCTAAAACAGAGTAATTGGTGGCAGAGCTGCAAAATGGTGCCCAATCTTGCAGCTAGTGCTAGTACAGAGATCTCCTGGAATCACTGCTTAGTACCTTTACTGTCCCTGTGGGTGCTGGGTTCTCCTAGTGCTGCTGCCTCTAAGGCCAATGGCTAATACCACATCCCCCGTGTTGTACTCTTATCTAGCCCCTACTCCAGTGTCCACAGGCTTCTTTTTCTGTTTTCCTAAACTGCCCTGGACTTTAAAGAAAAAATGACTCACTGTGACTTCTTGCTCCCCATCCCAACTCAGAATTCAGTTTGATGCGTATTTTAAAGTTATTTAGATGGGTTTATTGGGAGAACTCAGCCAAAAAATGCTCAGTTTTCTCTGCCATTTAGCTCTACCCTCCACAAAACAATATTTTCCTAGTCTTTCACCAAACATGAAAGCTGTGAGAGAATATGTTGGAAAAACAATGAAAGGGAAGAACTGGAATGAGGGAAGGAGGCTGGAGTCTTACTTCAGTAAGGGAAAGAAAGGAAAGTGAGTCAATCAAGAACATTATCATAGTTATATAGGCAGAATAGGTAGGGGACTTATACTTGGCTTGACCTGGATGTGATTTGTACCTTAGAAGGCCATCATCTCTGAAAAAGTGTTGTACCTTACTACATCCCATTCAAGAAAAAAGTATGTCAGCTGGCACCAAAAATAGTAAGAGGGGCCTAAAATCAGAGATATAATAAACTAGCTTTGGGAAAAGTGAATGATCATGATAAAAGCATAGTGATACATAGCAATATGCATTTTTCAACAATACTTTTCTTTTGTTGCTTCCATGATGAATTGATATATTTAAAAATAAGGCATAGCACAAAGTGGGGGAAACATAAGATTGACAAATGCAATTATGAAATAAGATAAGGAGGGAAGCAAAATTTGGTATTTCAGAGCCTCTGTCCTTATTATGAAAATAGAGATAATACAGAAAGAAACAATAAGTCATGAGATAGTTTATAAATCAGAGCAGAGAATATATGATAGATTAAGAGGATAGAAAATTAATGTTTGGGGCAAAGAAAGAGAATACTTACTGGAATACAACATTGTAAAAACATTACTTGATTGAACAGCTGGGACGAATGAGGGGTGGTGGTGGTGAGATTTTTTGGACCACACACTTAGCTAGGCAAAGAAAAGAGCAAGGACAAAAGAATGCAGAAACTATATATCTATATTATCTATATTTGTATTTGTATCTATATAATCTTTATCTATACCTATGTTTATGTCTTTCTTTCTATATGTATATATTTGATATCTTTATTCATATCTCTACCTGTATTTATATCTCTATCTCTATCAATTATCTATCTTCTACTATGGTTTCTACTTTCTTTCAATCTTTTTGACACACACGTATATACACACATACATACATAAGCACATATTTATATATGCACACATATACATACATATATGTGTATGCAAATGCTGATGTATATGTATGTATATACAGTGAGGATAATATGTGAAAATTATTGTTTTTTTCTACCATTTGAAATGGTTAGCTTCAGTTAAAGCAAAACTCCTGTTTCAAACCATAATTGTTAAGTTATGTTGGCCACAAGGTCGTCTGAATGAAAATGAATAAATGTTGTGTCATTGGAAATACAACAAAGTTATTGTTAGAGCTTCATTCATATATTTTATTGATGTTCCATCTCTGGCCTTGTCTTTGTACATGTGAAGCAAGGCCCATTATTGCACTGAAACCTTGCAAGATATCTTGGCATTTATGGGATAGATTTCTTTCTTAAGGACCATGCCTTAAACCCAAATCACTCTGCCTCTCATTGCTTGGCCAAGAACTGGTCTCAGCCCAAGCCTTACTTGGTGATTATTTGGTTCCTAATGGCTCAAAATGAGGGTGAATATCAATTGTTTCTGTTTTGGCAAGAAACCCTGAGGGTCTTCCCATCCCAGATTGATTTTTTTTTGACTAAGTAAAAGAGGCCATTCTTTACCTTACTTCTTACCTAGCCATAATCAGTGAATAAGCATTACCTCAGACAATGTGAGACCTGGGAATGAACTTATTATAAAATGGCCAAGATCTCCCATTGCATCCAGAGCCATCTCTAGTTATTCTGATATATATTTTGCCACCAAAGTCAGATAACTCCGGAGGAGAGAGTGAGGCATTTTACTTTGCACAGCCCTCCCTCACTTAAATACAATTCATTTGGAGGTGATGGCATCACCTTCCTGATGTCATAGTCCTCTTTGAGAATGGAGGACAAACAACAAGTATTATGATCCTTCATCTTTTTCAAGGATATCTTTTTCAAGAAGTTCGTGAACAATCATGGGTTATTTGAAACACTCACACAAAGCAGTGCTAATGTAGCAAAATTAGTGTTCAAAATGGATTTCCTAAACTAGCTAGTATACATGGATTTTCCATGTATAAATGATCACCTTTGAAGGAGGCAGATATGGTAATATGGGTCTATCATTATAATGAAATGTATTGATGTGGCCCAGTCAATGACTTGGTAAAAGTTTCTTTTTTCCACTTCTTTTTTTGTTATATAGCCTTTTATGGGTGGGTGGTGGGGGAGACCTGGCTAATAGGTCTCCTCTTGACACACCTGTTGGCCCCTGGAAAATTGTGCTGACAGCGATCCCCTTGACATGAGGAGAAAACAAATGCCAGCATGTTGTCTTCTCTCTGGGACTAAGTGTCCTCGACATGTGATAGAGCACACTGATTAAAGTGCCAAATAGTCCATAATCACATTAAAATGAAAAGTGAGCAGAGCTCAGGAAGAAATTGGACATCCCTGTCACCTTTTTTTTTTACTTCTCTTTAATAGCAATATCTATCTGCTATATTCCAGTTAATATGAATGTCTATTCATATTTTGGTTACAATGAGATGACTTGCTTTTGACAGATCTCATTATGGTCTGAATAGGCCAGTCTAAAATTAACATAGGCTGGTATTAAATGTGATTATGCCAAACTTTTCTTGTGTATGTGTTTTTAGGTAGGAAGATCCTATCCTCATATTCCTCCACTCCCCTGTCCACTTTTGCCCACCCCACCCCCACCTTGTACAATAATGTAAGGAACTAGTAGAGATTTAAACAATCCTAGTCAAGTTAATGAAGCTTATCTGTAGTAGCCACTTGAAATCATAACCATAGCAATCCTGTTTTTAGAGGAGTTAAAGCAGGAATCAGATATTGAGCTGAAAGTGTATGCATTCAGAGGGAGGCTCATTTACCCCCAGAACCCTGAAACACCTCAGCTAAAAGCAGCGAAACAGGTCCTATGCAATATAGTCCTTTCTTTTCTTGCAATGAGCAATCAAAGAGCTGCCCTTTTCTCCTATTCTACTTAGACAGCTAGCAGGTGAGGGTTAAGTTCAGGAAATGATATGAGGAAATGGAAAGTTTTACCCAATGATTCAAGACTTTAATAACCTAGAACCAATCAAAATACATACTATGCGAGCTGAGTGGGAACTGAATATGACCCAGTCATCAAGTTACATGTCTTGAACCTGATACTCTGGAACAATCTACTAGTCCCATAAACATTGGCAAAGTGAAGTAAATGGAGCATAATAATTATCTAGTGATTTCCAGGACCTGATGTATCCAATTTTTCTCTATATATTTATCAGAATCATTGCAGAACTGGCAAATGTCAGATTCCCTAAGTCCGTGTAATCATCGTATTGTCAACACCAGTATGTCTTGGTAATAATGTGTGATTCTATGACTCACAATCATTCAACATCATCATTAGACTATTAGTATTTTTAAAACACAGTTTTTTTGTGTGTCAAGGAGAAACAGCTTGGTGTCATTAAAAGAACTTTGCAATTTTTGAAAGGCAAAGGTAAGCTCCCCCTTCTGTTTAATGTGTGGTTTAACTCATTGTCTATTTTCAGTGCAGGTGTGTGTGTGTGTGTGTGTGTGTGTGTGTGTGTGTGGAGAGAGAAAGAGAGAGAGAGAGAGAGAGAAAGAGAGAGAGAGAGAGAGAGAGAGAGAGAGAGAGAGAGAGAGAGAGAGATTTAGTGCAATCATGTAATGCCATCTATAAACAAGAGCATCAGAAAGGCATCACCAAATGAAAGAAATCTCTCTTTGTTTGGACATGAATTCTAGACTATATTTCAGCCACTACAATGGTGAAGACAACTGGTAAGTTTGTCTCCTTGTTTTGTGCTTCATTTGATCATAATGATCAGAAGATGATCAAACAAAGTTATTTTGTTGCTATAACTTTCAAAGAAACTTCTAAATATTGGTGTATTCCAGCAAAACTATTTGCTTGTGGAGAGGCTTTAAGGTGACATTTTGCTCTATTGATTCATCTGACAAGTATTTATTAAATATCTAGAATGTGACAGGCATTATGCTATGCAAAGGGGAATACAGCAACTGAAGTGAAATAATCTCTGCCCTTAAGGATTTTATATTCTTTTGATGGAATCAACATGAATAAAGGTTGGCAAATACAAGATATACATATATGTTTGCACATATATAAATATGTCCATACACATGTCCATACACATACATGTATATGCACGTCTATATATAAATATTGCACTATCGGCATTCATACTTACATGCATATATACATTTTGGGAGGGGCCGGCAGTCGTTACTGTAATTAGTCAGTAACTTAGAATTTTTAAAACATCTACTCTGTATCAGGTACTGCACTGAATAGTAAGGATTCAAAGAGAGCATCTTTCACTTCCCTCCTAAAATATTTTCCTTGCTTTCAGAGAACTTAGAGTTTAATGAGGGAGATAACATGCAAACGGCTTTATACAAACAAGTTATATACAGGTTAAAATAGGAGCAATCTCAGAGGAAAGACAATAAGATTAAAGAATACTAGGGAAGGGCTTCCTATAGAAGGTAGAACTTTACCTGAGATTTGAAGGAAGCCAGGGAGCTAGGAGGTACAGGTGAAGAAAGAGAGAGCTCCAGACAGTTCTAGGCTGTCTAGAGACAGCCAATGAAAATGCTCAGAGTAAGGGAGGGAGTGTCCTTTATGAAGAACAGCAAAGAGGTCATTGTCATTGGCTTGCAAAAGGCATTGAGGATAGTAAGGTCAAAGAAAACTGGATCATGAAGAGCTTCGAAAGCCAAATTAGGTTTTATATTTGATCTTGGAAGTAATAGGAAGATGCAAGGATTTAGTGAATAAGGGGTTGACCTAGTTAAACCTGCTCTGTTCCAAGTCTGAGATAATGATGGTCTGCACCAGGGTGGTGGCAGTGTCAGAGGAGAGAAGGTAATGGGTTGTATATCAAAGATGTTAGGGCAGAAACAATAGGACTTGAAAACTGATTGGATAGGGGGATTGGAGTAAATGAAAATGAGGAATTGAGCATGACAGACAATGAATCTAAGGGTCTGGGGGGATAATGGCACCCTCAACAATATTAGGAAAGTTAAGAAGAAGGAAGGGTTTAGGCGGAAAGATAATTTAGTTTTGGACATGTTGAGGTTAAGATGCATATAAAACATCTAATTTGAGATATTCTAGGAATTTGGAGATGAAACAAATTCTGTTTTTACAGTAAAAAAGCACAAAAGGATCTTATCCTCTTTATATCTTTCGTTATTTGAATGCTCTACTTTCTGACAAATTTAAGGTCATCTAAAGATGAATGTAGAGGTACATGGCAGGGATAAGCATGACATAACAAGGAATTATTCAGGAGAAATGATCTAGAGGATATCATCAAAAACATGCATAGAAAAGATGGGATGGTTATGTATTGAGAGCATGGGATAGTTTATCATACTCCACTGATATCATAAGACTATAAAGAGAACATGAGAGAGCCTTAACATATGGAGTAACCATCTGTATGAAACCTTTGGGATGTCATACAACATGGAGCGTCTGAGGAGATTTATGATTTGCATTTGTGGAAGGAATACCCAAATTGATGACATCACAGATTCTTTGAAATTTTGGTGTATAAGAATGGGTAAGTTAGGTATGATGGTGTGAATGGGAGATTGTTATATCTTCATCATTATTAAAGCTAGAAGGAACCTTGAAAGCTACCTTCCTACTTCACAAGTTTGTTGTGGAGAAAGAATATAAATGATAAATACATAAGCTGACTAGCAGCTTAATTTTTCCTTCTATACCACAAGGGTAAGGATAGAGTTAAATTAGGCACAGAGTTGATTGTTGTTGTATTTGTCCTTCCTTTTTGAAGAGGACAATGGCATGAGGGAAAGGATGACAGGAATTGCAGTCGACTTTGATTTGAGTGAGGGAAGGCTGTGCAAGTTCACCAGCCTCATTTTCTCCCCTACAGAAATCTGGGTCCAGTGGCTGGACATTCACCAGGACCACTGCAGATGGCCCAGGATGCAGTGGGAGAACTGGCCCTTTTGGGCCTTCTTAGGTACCCACTTAGAGTGAGGTAATACCCATTCAGTGAATAGGCTTCTTTAAGAAATGAATCAAGGGAAGATGGTGCCTGGAAAGCAGGGACTAGCATGAGCTCCCTGCCAAGTCACTCCAAAAACCTATAAGAAATGGCTCTGAACCAATTCTAGAACTTCAGAACCCACAAAATTGCAGAGGGAAGCAGGGCTCCAGCCCAGGACAGCCTGGATGGTCTCTGGATGAGGTCTATCCTGCATGGAGCTGGGAGCGGAGCAGAGCACAGCCCAGTGTGGACAGTGAGGACCAAGCAGACCAGGAGCCGGGTGGAGCATGCCCTAGTACTCTGAATCAGTGAGCTGCAGCAGTTACCAGACTTCTCAACCCACAAACACCAAAGACAACAGAGAAGGTTAATGGGAAAAGCTGCCGGAGTGGAAGGAGTTCCTGTGTGGCTACCACCCCAGGGGCAGCAAAGGTGGGGCAGCTACAGAACTACAGCTGCAGTTGCTTCTGGCCCCAGGCCCACCTGGTGGGAGGAATTAAGTGGTGGATCAGAGCAGGAGTGAAGAGCCTGCTGAAGATCTGAGTCCAGTCTGGTTGGGGATTCTTGGGGAAGGAGTAGTGCTGGTATGGCAGAGCTGGCTGTAATACCTCTGAAATTAACAGCACATCCCCCCAAGCTTGGAACAAAGTACTCTTTACTCTATAAGCAGTCATACCCACTGAAAAACTCAAGGGTCAAGGAAGTTGGCTGGGAACATGGCCAGGTAGTGAAAATGCACCCAGATTCAGGCTCAGACTTTGGAATCTTTCTTTGGAATCTCAGACTTGGATAAAGAAGACCAAAACATACAGACAGAAGTAGTCAACAAAGTCAAAGAGACTACAACAAAAGCCTGCAAGAAAAACATGAACTGGTCTCTTTTGGAAAAGCAAGTTAGAGAAGTAGAGGAAAAATCGGGAAGAGAAATGAGAAGGATGTGAGAAAACCATGAAAAACATGTCAATGACTTGCTAAAGGAGACCCCCAAAAATACCGAAAAATACAGTGAAGAAAACGACACCTTAAAAAAGAGACTAACACAAATGGCAAAAGAGGTCCAAAAAGGCAATGAGGAGAAGAATGCCTTGAAAGGCAGAATTAGCCAAATGGAAAAGGAGGTCCAAAAGACCACTGAAGAAAATACTATCTTAAAAATGAGATTGGAGCAAGTGGAAGCTAGTGATTGATGAGAAATCAAGATATTATAAAACAGAACCAAAGGAATGAAAAAATGGAAGACAATGTCAAATATCTCATTGGAAAAACCAAAGACCTGGAAAATAGATCCAGGAGAGATAATTTAAAAATTATTGGACTATCTGAAAGCAATGATCAAAAAAAGAGCCTAGATATCATCTTTCAAGAAATTATCAAGGAGAACTGCCCTGATATTCTAGAGCCACAGGGCAAAATAGAAATTTAAAGAATCCACTGATCACCTCGTCAAATAGATCCCAAAAAGAAATCTCCTAGGAATATTGTTGCCAAATTCCAGAGATCCCAGATCAAGGAGAAAATACTGCAAGCAGCCAGAAAGAAACAATTTGAGTATGGTGGAAACACAATCAGAATATCCCAAGATCTAGCAGCTTTTACATTAAGAGATCGAAGGGCTTGGAATGGGATATTCCGGAGGTCAATGGAGCTAGGATTAAAACCAAGAATCATCTACCCAGTAAAACTGAGTATCATACTCCAAGGCAAAATATGGATTTTCAATAAAATAGAGGACTTTCAAGCTTTTTCAGTGAAAAGACAAGAGCTGAATAGAAAATTTGACTTTCAAATACAAGAATCAAGAGAAGCATGAAAACGTAATCAAGAAAAAGAAATTGCAAGGGACTTACTAAAGTTGAACTGTTTTGTTTACATTCCTACATGGAAAGATGATGTGTATGATTCATGAGACCTCAGTATTAGGGTAACTGGAGGGAATGTGCATATATATATATATATATATATATGTTTATGTATATATATATGTGGGTGTGTATGTATGTATGTATGTATGTGTATATATATATGTAGAGAGAGAGAGCGGGCACAGAGTGAGTTGAAGATGAAGGGAAGATATGTAAAAGAAAAAAAATAAAATTAAGGGATGAGAGAGGAATATATTGAGAGAGGGAGATAGGGAGAGATAGAATGGGGTAAATTATCTTGCATAAAAGTGGCAAGAAAGAGCAGTTTCGCAGGAAGCGAAGAGAAGGCAAGTGAAGGGGAAATGAGTGAATCTTGCTCTCATCAGATTTGACCTGAGGAGGGAATACCATACATACTCAATTGGGTATCTTACTCCACAGGAGAAAAGGAGGAAGAAGATAAAAAAAAAAGGGGTGATGATGGAAGGGAGGGCAGATCGGGTGGAGGTAATCAAAAACAAACACTTTTGATAAGGGACAGGGTCAAGGGAGAAAATTCAATAAAGGGGGATGGGTTGGGAAGGAGCAAAATATAGTTAGTCTTTCACAACATGAGTATTGTGGAAGGGTTATACATAATGATACACATGTGGCCTATTTTGAATTGCTTGACTTCTTAGGGAGGGCGGGTGGGAAGGGAAGAGGGGAGAGAATTTGGAACTCAAAGTTTTAAAAACAGATGTTCAAAAACAAACAAAAATGTTTTTGCATGCAACTAGAAAACAAGATACACAGGCAATGTGGCGTAGAAATTTTTCTTTCCCTACAAGAAAGGAAGGGAAAAGGCGATGGGAAGGGAGTGGGGTGACAGAAGGGAGGGCTGACTGTTGAACAGGGCAACCAGAATATAAACCATCTTGGAGTGGGTGGGAGGGTAGAAATTGGGAGAAAATTTGTAATTCAAACTCTTGTGAAAATCAATGCTGAAAACTAAATATATTAAATAAAAAATAAAAATTTAAAAAAATAAAGAAATCAAAGGATTACCCTTTTAATTAGAAAACAATCAAGCTGGGAGAGGAAGACCCTTGGAGTTGTTGTTCCAGAGACAAACAGTTACCATTGACATACACTGTAAGTCAGGAGGGCACAAAATACAGCCATTAAGTGGAGATTGGGAAGGGACCTATTGTGTTCCATTGTATGAGCTTCACAGTAAACTGGTTTTAAGAAAGGAAGGATGGAGGAAGGAAGAAAGAAAGAAAGAACGAAAGAAAGAAAGAAAGAAAGAAAGAAAGAAAGAAAGAAAGAAAGAAAGGAAGGAAGGAGAAAGGAAGAAAGAAGGAAGAAGGCAGGAAGAAAGAGAGAGAAGAGAGAGAGAGAGAGAGAGAGAGAGAGAGAGAGAGAGAAAGAGAGAGAGGAGAGAGAGAGATCTAATCATTAACCCCAAGTTAAGTGGGTAGCTTTTGGCTTCAAAATTTACCTTCCTTTGGAGAGGAGGAGGAGAAGGAGAGGGAGAGCGACAGGAGGAGCCGAGTTACCCAGCTAGCTGGGTCCCCATTCAGGCATCTCGGTCTACTCACAGGTTGTATTTGCCCTTTATTTTTGAAGAAAACTATGGCTGAAATGCCTGTTATGTGCCAGACACTGTGCTAAGCTCTGGGGATACCAGATACCAACCAGTAAATTAGACAATTCTTGTCTTCAAGGAACTCACAATGCTGTGGAAGAGACAATACATACTGGAGGAAGCCATGGTGAAGTCTTATAGTGGTCGTGGGAAGTGATCTGAGGAGGTGAGAGTTTATAAGTTAATCTCATCTTGCAGAATTATGTTTCTAGACATGATAAAATCCAGAAAAGCAGCTCTCGGTGAAATAATGAGAAGAATTCCCTCAGTACCATCTTTAAATAGTGGAGGATCTGGAAGGAGATTCCCTTTCCAATCAAGGAAGGGAGGAGTCTCTGGAAAAGGGAGGCCTTAGATGTAAGTTTCTGACTTGATTCCATTTTGCAGAATGAAGAGTTTCTAAAAATGGTAAAATGCGCGAAAGTAGCTGGGTGGGAAATAAAGGACAGAGACCAGATATTTTATTTTGTTGATACAAGAAACTCCCATATGAGAAAACTCCCTTTACCAATGCATGTTGATACCTTCTATGAAACTTATAAGAAATTGCCTAAAGTACCAAGAAGTTAAACAATTTTTAATTGTCACACAGTCAGCATGTGTAAGAAGTGGGATGTTGGACCCTATCAGATTTTTGTGGCTTCTTGGATGGCTCTACATCCACTACCACACCTAAATCATTAATAGCAGAAGTCTAGGTAGGATAGAATGGTAGACTGAGGTACCACCTCACACCTATCAGATTGACTAATACAACAAAAAAAGGGAAAGGATGGATTTTAGAGGAGAAATGGGAACATTGGGGCACTAATGCACTGTTGGTGGAGCTGTGGACTTTTTGAACTATACTGGAGAACAATTTGGAACTATGCCTAAAGGACTATAAAATTATTCAACCCTTTGATCTAGTAATACAACTTCTAGGTTTATATCCCGAAAACATACAAAAAGAGGGGGGATGGGAAATGACCTATTCGTACAAAAAGAATTGGAAATTGAAGGGATGCCCATCAATTAGCAAATGGTCAAACAAGTTGTGGTATATTATTGTGATGGAATATTATTGTGCTGTAAGAAATGACAAGCAGGATAATTTCAGAAAAAAACCTGGAAAAACTGGCATGAATGGATGCAAAGTGAAGTGAACGGAACCAGGAGAACATTGTACACACTAAAAGCAACATTGTACAATGAAGAACTGTTAGCATTAGAAGCTAATAACTTAGCTATTCTTAACAATATGATGATCTAAGACAATCCACAAAGACTAAGCATACTCTCTGATTTCAGAGAAAGAATTGATATTATTTGAATACAGACTGAAGAATGCTATTTTCATCTCTTTTCTTCATTCTTTTTTGGGGGGTCTTCTTGTATGAAATAACTAATATGGAATTGTTTTACATGATTTCATGTGTACAACCTATATATGACTGCTTGCCATCTCAGGGATGGGAGAGGGGAGAGAGGTGGGGATAGAATTTGGAACTTGAAACTTGTCTATCTATCTATCTATCTATCTATCCATCTATCTATTTATGTCTACATTTGTTTGTTGAAATTGTTTGTTAATACTCTTAAATGTGTTAGGCATCAAAACAACAACTATAAACTTACTTTACAAACTTTACCGTGCAAAACCAGATTTTTTTACTTCTCTCTGTGTATATGTTCAGGTATATACATAGGCATGAGGTGGATGGGTAGAATAGAGGGATGACTAGTAAATATTATATTGGGTTCAAGTGGAGATTTTGGTATTTCAGACTTAGGAAAATTTAGGAGGATGAATGTCTATTTTAGAAGCCACTGTGGGTAGAATAAAGTTGAGCCTCTCTAGGTATACTAATACTCTTCCTTGCATTGGAGAATATAAGCTCACAGTGAGCCTTAATCAAAGCTGACCCATGTCACAAATTTCCTATTATTATCTCTTTAAATATTCCCATTTCTTTCCATTCGGGTGACTGAATATCAACTCAAAACTTTAAAAAAAGCAAGTGTTAAAAATTGTTTTAACCTGCAATTGAGGAAAAAATAAAATAAATAAAGAAAAATATAGTTTGTCAGTTCTTAAAGGATCAGGAATGGAAGGAAGCAAACAGTTATAGATAGGCATTAAATTTCTTTTGATTTAGAAAAGGGTAAGGAATTGGAATTTGTAAAGGAAATTAATGGGAAAGCTTTAGAGACTTATTAAGAGGAGACACAAATATCCAATAATTATTGGTAGTAATATTTTAACTTCCTGATGGGTGATGAGCAAAGATGTGAGTGAGTAAAGAGTGATAGGCAAAGTTTTAGAAAAAGAATTAAGGCAGTGGTTCACCATTTTTGAAGTATTAACAGCAAACGTCAAAACATTCTGTAACTCCCAAAAGAATGGTGTGCTATGTAGTTGTTGTTCCAGCATGCCCTGCTCTTTGTGACCCCATTTGGGGTTTTTTTGGCAAAGATACTGGAGTGGTTTTGCCATTTCCTTATCCAGTTATTTTTACAGATGAGGAAACTGAGACAAACAGGGTTAAATGACTAGCCTAGTGTCACACAGCTAATAAGTGTCTGAAGCTTTATTTGAGCTCTCGTCTTCCTTACTCTAGGCCCAGCACTTTCCACTGCACCACCTTGCTGCCCATAATTGTTCAATGAGTTTTTGTTGATGGAAAAAAGGAACATAATAACAACATAATAATGCTCGGTGTACATATAAACTGGTCTCCTTGAAATTATTCTTTGAATATTCAGGGGTCTTTGCCTCACAGATTGGATATCATTGCTCTAGAGTAAAGGAAAGGGTATGACTTTCATGAATGCTTTAAAAAAATGTTCACATTCAGGAGGGGGTTGAGCCAAGATGGCGGCTGGAAAGCAGGGACCTGGCTAAATTTCTCCAGGATCCTCCCAAACACCTATTAAAATGGCTCTGAATAAATTTTAGAACTGCAGAACCCATGAAATCACAAAGGGAAGCAAGGCTCCAGCCCAGGATAGCCTGGATGGTCTCTGGATAAGGTCTATCACATGGAGCTGGGAGCAGAGCCGAGCAGAGCCCAGCATTGGCCACACCAGGACCAACCAGACCAGGAGCTGGGTAGAACAGGTGTAGCACCCTGAATCAGTGAGCTATGGCAGTTACCAGACTTCTGAAACCACAAACACCAAAGACAAAAGTGAAGGTTAGTGGGAAAAACTTCTGGGACAGAGTGAAAGGAGTTCGAGGTTGGTCACCACCCCTGGGGCAGGGGAGGTAATGCAGCTCTGAGAACTACAGCTGCAGTTGCTTCCAGCCCCAGGCCCACCTGGGGGAAAGGAATTAAGTGGCGGATCCCAGTGGGAGTGCACAGCCTGCTGAGATCTGAGTCATAGTCCGTGATGGCGGTTCTTGGGGGAGGAAGAGTGCTGGTGTGGCAGAGATGGCTGCATATATATAGCTCTGAAAACAACAGCACAGCCCCTCAAGCTTGGGACAAAGTACTCACTACTCTATAAGCACTCATACTTGATGAAAAACTCAAGGATCAAGTAGTTGGCTAGGAACATGGCCAGGCAGCAAAAACAGACTCAGATTCAGATTCAGACTTTGGAATCTTTCTTTGGTGGCAAAGAAGACCAAAACATACAGCCAGAAGAAGTCAACAAAATCAAAGAGCTTACATCAAAAGCCTCCAAGAAAAACATGAACTGGTCTCAGGCCATGGAAGAGCTCAAAAAGAATTTGGAAAAGCAAGTTAGAGAAGTAGAGGAAAAATTGGGAAGAGAAATGAGAGGGATGCAAGAAAAACATGAAAAACAAGTCAATGACCTGCTGAAGGAGACTCAAAAAACACTGAAGAAAATAACACCTTAAAAAAATAGACTAACTCAAATGGCAAAAGAGCTCCAAAAAGCCAGTGAAGAGAAGAATGCCTTGAAAGACAGAATTATACAAATGGAAAAGGAGGTCCAAAAGACTACTGAAGAAAATACTTCCTTAAAAATTGGATTGGAGCAAGTGTAAGTTAGTGACTTTATGAGAAATCAAGATATTATATAACAGAAACAAAGGAATGAAAATATTGAAGACAATGGGCAATATCTTATTGGAAAACCACTGACCTGGAAAATAGATCCAGGAGAGATAATTTAAAAATTACTGGACTACCTGAAAGCCATGATCAAAAACAGAGCCTAGATATCATCTTTCAAGAAATTATCAAGGAGAACTGCTCTGATAGTCTAGAAGCAGAGGGTAAAATAGAAATTGAAAGAATCCACCAATCACCTCCTGAAAAAATCCCCAAAATAAAACTGCTAGGAATATTGCGGCCAAATTCCAGAGCTTCCAGATTCAGGAGAAAATACCGCAAGCAGCCAGAAAGAAACATTTTGAGTATTATTGAAACACAGTCAGGATAACACAAGATTTAGCAGATTCTACATTAAGGGATCGAAGGGCTTGGGACATGGTACCCCAGAGGTCAATAGAGCTAGGATTAAAACCAAGAATCACCTACCCAGCAAAACTGAGTATCATGCTCCAGGGCAAAATATGGATTTTCAATAAAATAGAGGACTTTCAAGCTTTTTCAGTGAAAAGACCAGAGCTGAATAAAAATTTGACTTTCAAACACAAGAATCAGGAGAAGCATGAAAAAGGTAAACAAGAAAGAGAAATCATAGGGCACTTACTAAAGTTGAACTGTTTTGCTTACATTCCTACCCAGAAAGATGATGTGTATGATTCATGAGACCTCAGTATTAGGGTAGCTCAAGGGAATGTACATACATACATACATATATATATATATATATGTATATGTGTGTGTGTGTGTGTGTATACACACATATACATATACACAGAGGGCACAGGGTGAGTTGAATATTAAGGGATGATATCTAAAAAAATAAAATCAAATTAAGGGATGAGAGAGGAATATACTGAGAGAGGGAGAAAGGGAGAGATAGAATGGCGTAAATTATCTCATATAAAAGCAGCAAGAAAAAGCAGTTCTGTAGGAAGGGAAGAGGGGGTAGGTGAGGGAGAATGAGTGAATCTTGCTCTCATTGAATTTGACCTGAGTAGGGTAAAACTTACACACTCAATTGGGTATTGTACTCCATAGGAAAGAAGGAGGAAAGGGATAAAAAGGAGGGGATGATAGAAGGGAGGGCAAATGGTGGGAGGAGGTAATCAAAAGCAAACACTTTCAAAAAGGGACAGCGCCAAAGGAGAAAACTGAATAAAGGGGGATAGGATAGGAAGGAGCAAAATATAGGTAGTCTTTCACAACATGAGTATTGTGGAAGGTTTTGCATAATGATGCACACATGGCCTAAGTTGAATTGCTTGCTTTCTTAGGGTGGGTGTGTGGGGAGGGAAGAGGGGAGAGAATTTGCAACTCAAAGTTTAAAAGCAGATGTTAAAAAAAGTTTTTGCATGCAACTAGGAAATAAGATATACAGGCAATGGGGCATAGAAATTTATCTTGCCCTAGAAGAAAGTAAGGGATAAGGGGATGGCAGGTAGTGGGGTGACAGAAGGGAGGAATGGGGCAGTCAGAATATATGCTGTCTTGGAGTGGGGGGGGTGAGGGTAGAAATGGGGAGAAAATTTATAATTCAAACTCTTGTGAAAATCAATACTGAAAACTAAAATATTAAATAAATAAATAAAAAGAAGAAAAAAAGAGTGGAACTAGAGCAAAGATATCAAACCCACCGCAAGATGTAAGCAGTCCACAAAATTCCCAGGTTAAAACATAATTGGGAACTGTTTAACAAAATAAATAAAAATGCAATATGACATAAAAAAAGTTTACATTCAGAAAGTGGACAATGAAGACAGGGATTCATAGAAGAAAATATGGAAAGAGTGTAGATTTCCAATCAACAGTACAGTAGTTCTTTTTTATTACTTATCATGACTTGGAGAAAAATCTGAGTTTCCAACAGATATATCAAAGAAGTTCAAATTGCAGCACACCTGAACAAGGTGGAAAGGCTGCCATGGCAGGGTTCATGGAGTGAACAATGTCTTCATTTTCTAAGGACCAGTCTGACTACGTCTTGAAAGACTCATCAATAGAAAGCTGGTTACAAAAGGATATTATTTTTTAAGTCACAGAAACTCATGAATATCAGATGAGACTAAAACTTGTAGGACTGTATCTCTATTGGGGAGATGATCATCCACACCAATGAAATAATTTATCCTTGTGTCAATGAAGTCCTGATGGAAGATGGAATAATGAAAGTAATACTAATAGCTAACATCTATACTGAGAGTTTGAGTGACATAGTGAATGAAGAACTGGTCTTGAAGCCATAAAAACTTGAGTTTAATTTCTACCTCTGACCATACTGTATATATGACTCTGAGCTCTTGACCTAACCTCTAAGTTCCCCTAGCAACTGAGGCTTTAAATTATAGAGAAGTTGATGACCTGTAGTGGTAGAGAAAAAATAAAAAAAATAAAATTATATATATCCATATGTATATATATATATATATATATGTGTGTGTGTGTGTGTGTGTGTGTGTGTGTGTGTGTGTCTGTGTGTGTGTGTCTGTGTCTGTGTCTGTGTGTGTGTGCACATGCATATAGATAGACAGATAGATAGATGTGTGTGTGTGAGTGTCTGTGTGTGTCTGTGTCTGTGTCTGTGTCTGTCTGTGTGTGTGTGTGTGTGCACATACATATAGATAGATAGATAGATGGTTGTGTGTGTGTGTGTGTGTGTGTGTGTGTGTGTGTGTGTAATTTTGTTGTTTGGGAGTCCCTTAAGCCAATGAAATCTCATCTCCATCTCCTATCCTATCACTAGCATTTACATGGCACTTTGAAGTTTGCAAATTGTCTTAAATGGATATTCTCACATGTGATTTGATCTTTACAACAACTTTATAAGGTAGATGAGGTGATTATTATCATTTTATAGTTGAAAAATCTTTGGGAGAGTTTAATTGACTTGTCCAGGGTCTCAAAGCTTGTTAAGCATCTAAGGTCAGATTTGGACTCAGGTCTTTCTGATTCAAAGTTAGGAACTTTGCTCATTATCCCAAGAAAGCTGAAAAGAAAGGTTAAGAAGGGTTTGTTGAAATTTTACTTCCTAATGAACCTCCCAGGAGGAGATTGTGATGGGGGAATTTAGAGGGAGTTATTCAGTAAGAATTATATTTTTTTTGAGATACAGAATCCCAGGACTTTAAATTCCTACATTCTTCCAAATTACATGGACAGTGAAATCTCTAGCTCCTTTTTCCATATGGGTAATTTTGCCTTTTTCTTCAGGAATACTGATTTTCTGCACGTGTTTTAATGGATACAACACCTGGCACAGAACTCAGTGTCCCGAATAAGTATTGTTGAAGTGAATAGAAATGGATAGAAATTGTGTGTGTGTGTGTGTGTGTATGTGTGTGTGTGTGTGTGTGTGTGTGTTTTAATTACTGCTACCCAGAAAAAGAAATTCTCTAAGCTCTCTCTTATGAAAGAAGACAGACAAGTCTCCCCATTTCTTCTTTTTAGTCCATTTATTGCTGTGCCTATCTTTGAAGCAGTAAATATTTACAAGTTTACGAAGTGAGAATTGTTAAATGCCTGGTTGAATAGCATCAATCAATGGGTAATTCATGGAAGGGATGATGGAGGCTGATGTCACAGTTAGACCACTGTGGTCAGTAACAGCCAAAGGGTGGTAGCTGAGAATTAGTCACTGAATCCAGGAAGAAACACAGAGAAGACTTGTTTTATTTTATTTTAGTAGGGCAGTTGTTCCTGAGAGTCCAAGACAAAGATATAGTCAGATTTCAGATGGAGGATAAATTGGACCAGATATTTGAAAAGAGAAGTTGCCTCAGTGGCCTGAAGTATTATGTATCTGCTCTCTTACCTGGCAACAAAACCCACATCATATCACTCCAGGACCATGGAAGCTTTCTCTGACACATTTATATTTTTAATGCACTTTAAAATGAAAGTTTAAACTTCTTTGGATTGAAACACGCATCTGATTTTAAAACAATTTAGTCCCTTGGGAGAGAGACTGCACAGTGTATTGCATGTAGTTGCAGTTGTGTGGCCTTGTTAACTAACTGTAGGGTTACAGTAATCCTGCCCATAGAGGGCATTGCTCCCCTTATTGCAAAATTTAGCCACAGAGCCTCCTGAGCAATACCTGATTAATTTGTAATTTACTGAAGAAAATTCAGATGAGATTGAAAGATTTTCCCCAAATTATAGAAAGAGGTTTTTATTCCTAGACTACAATCACTTCTCTTACTACCTCCCTCCCTTCCACTCTTTTATGCTTCTATTATTATTTGAAGTTAACAATAAAGTTGAATTACATAGAAATAAACATCATATTTTCACAAAGGAACATGCTGTTTATCTATACATGCATGCATTACATATTTGTTCACATATTCTCAGGATATTCATGCATGTATATAAATTCATGTTTATGAATATGTACACATACACATATAATAGATACATACATATAGAATATATGCAAAAACCTATATTTACATTATGCATAGGTATGTAATGTACATACATAAATATGTAGATATATACATATAAAATATATATAGGTACACAGATTTTATATTTTGGGCTCAAAGATCACTTCAGCCATGAAATTAAAAGACAGTTGCTTCTTGGAAGAAAAGCTGTGACAAATCCTGACAGCATACAAAGAAGAAGAGATATCACCTTGCCAACTAAGATCCATATAGTCAAAGCTATGGTTTTTCCAATAGTGATGGATGGCTGAGAGTTGGACTATCAGGAAAGCTGAGCACCACAGAATTGATGCTTTTGAATTCTGGTGCTGGAGATTTTTGAGTATTGGTTGGACAGCAAGGAGGCCAAATCAGTCAACACTTAAAGAAATTAATCCAGTCTATTCACTAGAAGGTCAAATACTGAAGTTCAAGCTTAAATCCTTTGGTCACATAATAAGAAGATGGGACTTACCGGAAAAGACCTTAATGTTGGGAAAAATTGAAGGCAAAAGAAAAAGGGGATGTCACAGGATAGATAGTATCACGGAAACATAAACTTGGATAGACTTCAGTAGGTAGTGGAGAATAGAAGGGCTTGGCATGCTATGGTCCATGGGGTCATAAAAAGTTGGACACAACTGAAGAACAAAATTCATGTATATGTACATATGTACATATGTATATATGTATATGTGTGTGTGCTCATATGTGATAGACACACAGATTTAGTGAGGAGAATTGGTAGAAAATATATTACTATTGTCTGGACTACAAATCTGTTGCTTTAGCAAATTCTTAAAGAAGAAATCTCTGTGATGATGTGTATTGGTAACTCCTCCACAATTTATAATCTAGAGAGTTGCATGGTGCACTAGGAGTTTAAATGACTCATCTAGGTTTATAAAGGACCATGTGTGTGAAGAAAAATTTGCACCCAGGCAGATAAATAAATATTTTAGATTAGATATCTATAGATAATTATGCATATATAAAATACATGGAATTTTGGTATATACTATAAATGTATATGTGTATTGGGACATACACACATGAATATAAATGGTTACACACATGTACACACAGAAAAAATATCAACATATTTCATGAAAGAAAGCCATAGTATAAGCATGCAACCTCTTTAAAAGTTTGGAAGTTAAGGTTGTTCTTTTCTTATTTAAGCATAGAATGGCACTAACTCTGTGTAATTTTAAACATGACGTATATGTGATAAGTGGTGGAAGATCAATCCTACTTACCTTAACAATGTATCTCACAGACTACAGGAAGCAGGTAGTACAGAATACAAGCCGTTTCTCCTTCTGTCTAGATGAATATTTTCTTACTGTTTGTCTCTGGTAGATTTTTATTGGTCCCACAGGATGTTTACAATCAAAGGATCTTAATTTTTCCAAACTTTAAACTTAAATATTAGATTCCATTTTATAACTTTGTCCTGTTCCTCAATCCAGCTCCTTCATTCTTCCTAGCTCCTCATCTTCTGATTCTTGAACCATGACTCCTTGGTCAGGAATTATGCACTATAACAGGGTATGAATTACTATAAGGTATGAATTATCTATCCCACTGTGTAGTATTTACATATTTTGCCAATCATGGTAAAATCAGCAAACTGTTATAAATCCTGCATCAACCTTGAGCATAGTAAAATTTTCTTTTCCAGGAAAATCTCAGTTCCTCCCTCAGGCCCGGGACCAGACCATGTAGTTCTGACTAGTATTCAACTAACTAGCTCACCTGTTTTCTCATGATCCAAATGTCTAAAGTCATGTAGTGCTTTTATATCCATAGTTTGAAATGCATTCATAAGCATCATCAGTTTTCTGGTACCATATGTGGGATTATTTATAATCTGGTACATCATCCAATTACATAGCTCCAACCTCTGCCATTGTCTTAATGTTTAAGTGCTCTCTAAGGAATGAAGCTTGAGTCTGTCATCATTACTTACTTGATTGTTGACTTGGATCACATTTTGTAGCCCTTTACCATACTGTTGCTCCAGCTAGCAGTCATTTAAGAAAATTTACACAAAGAGGATTAGTGGAGGGCAACAGAGTTCACATAAAATGATGTCACACTCTCTAATATAAAAGTGTCAATCTCTTTCCTGCAAGCATCATCATTAACAGCTATGCATTTGCATCCAGTTGGCAAATAGTATATAACATTCGCATCCCCATTAGTCTTTCCCAGACCATATTGTATTTTGATGTCAGGGTTGGCTAAAGCTGCTATTCATTGGTAGCTTCTAGTATCCAAGTAAACACAGGATAAAATGTAAATGATGGATTTCTGTAAGTCTATACTTTAATCTAAGCCCTACACAGAGCTTGAGAAATGACCCCTAACAATCCATTTAAAGCCAAGAACCCCAGTTTGTTTAAAAGGTAATGAATTGCAGTGTCATTAGTTCCCTGTTGGTAAATATAATAGATTTCTTTTTGTAACTTTTAAAAAAGTTTCACTGATACTTTTTGTTCATATATCCCAGTTATATTTAGATATACTCTTCCCTCAATTCCTCCACTCAATAATCCTTCTACTGTAAAAAAGAAACAAATGATTCATTAAAAACCTAAAAATACAAAAGCCAAGTATGATAGCACATGCAACATTCCACACCCACGATTCCCCTTCTTTCTCTCAAAAAAAAGGTAGACAGACTTATCTTATCTTCTCTGGCATCTAGCTTGGTTATCGCAACTATTTAGTATCCAGTTTAGTTCTATTATTCTTCTGAGCTGCATTTTTATAGGCATTGTATATGTGTGTGTGTATTTAATTTTGCTTAATTTTTTCATGTTATAAAAATTACCATATTTCTAAGAAATCTTTATATTTTCCATTCCTTACAATACATTAGTCATTCCATAATAAAATGTCAGCCACTTATTACTACCACAAATGCTTCTGTGAATATTTGGATATATATATGATATATATAGCACCTTCTTTCTATTGCTGAGGTCTCTGAATTATATTTCTGGTAGTGGGTTTTACAGGTCAAAGATATGAATAATTTTATGATTCCTTAAAATGATTTTCAATTGTTTTCCAGATTGTTTGGGCAAGTTCACAATAATATATTAGCTGGTCTATTGCCCCGCATGCTTCCTAACAGTGTCTTTTAATTCTTTACCTTTTGTTCATTCATATTTTAGTCATCTCTGACTTTTTGTTATACCATTTGAGGTTTTCTTAGTCAAAATAGTGGAATGGTTTGTAATTTCCTTGTCCAGCTCATTTTACAGATGAGGAACTGAAGCAAACAGGGTTAAGTGACTTGCTAGTGAATATGTGAGGCCAGATTTGAACTCCCAAAGATGAGTCTTCCTGACTCCAGGCCTGGCACTCTCTCCACTGCTCCACCCCAATTCCTTACCTTTACAGATGTTTGTTTTGTCCCATATCCCATGTCACTACTCCTAAGTGGCTTTCTGCCTTGGTGAACATCAGGGCTGGCTTCCTCCTTTTTCCCACTACATTTATCTCCTCCTGAGAAAGTCACTGTCCCTATCTTTTGTTCAGACAGTATGAGAGGGGAAAGGCAGAGGGAGAAAGGATGCTACATTATATTATAACATTATATTAATACAACACTTTAAATGAAGAAGCAGACCCATTCATTTTTCCCACAACAAAATGCAAAAGAAATTCCTGAACAACCTAAGATCAAGAGGTGAAGAAGTTTCTCTGTCAAGTGGATATAATTGTATAGGGACGTAACAAGATGGAAGAAACTGACATCACACAGTAAACTTCCAATGACAAGCTAAGAGACTCAGCATATTGCAATTAAGATGGTCTTTTAGCACTTATTCAATCAAGTGCCCTTGAAGAGTTTGGCCTTTGTTTCCTTGATTAAATTAGGAGTCCTTGATGACCTCCTTTCCTCAAGGGGAGGCCTAGTTAACATGGGTTTGAGTGACATTTTTGTGACATCAGAGGCTTTTAGACCATGTGGGTTTAAGTCTCATTTTTGTGACTCTTTTAGGTCCTGTGGGTGAGTCAAATGTGTGACTCACCTTTGACCTTGAACAAGATATATAAACCCAGAGGTTGGCCTTCTCCCTTGGGACTCTCACTCTTGAAGGTGTGTTGATGTGGAGAATCTGGGCAGCTGTAGTTAAGAGCCCTCCACTTTGTAAACCCAGATGTTGGGACTTTGTTAATCCCTGGTAACTATGTATTGAGATTTGAATCAGACAAGGTCTGTTTGTTGATGTTTGTAATTTGTTTGTATTTGCTCTGAAGTTTGGGGTGCTGGCCTTTCCCCTTGAACTAAGTGATAGTTGTATGTTGCATTGAAATTAGTTTGTTGGGGGCAGAGCCAAGATGGCGGCTGGAAAGCAGGGACTAGCATGAGCTCCCGGCCGAGTCCCTCCAAAAACCTATAAAAAATGGCTGTGAACCAATTCTAGAACTGCAGAACGCACAAAACAGCAGAGGGAAGCAGGGCTCCACCCCAGGACAGTCTGGATGGTCTCTGGGTGAGGTCTATCCCACACAGAGCTGGGAGCTGGTAGCTGGGTCCTGGCAGCAGAGTGGAGCAGAGCCCAGTGTGAGCAGTGCGGACCAACCAGACCAGGAGCCAGGCGGAGCGAGCCCTAGCGCCCTGAATCAGTGAGCTGTGGCAGTTACCAGACTTCTCAACCCACAAACACCAAAGACAGCAGAGAAGGTTAGTGAGAAAAGCTGCGGGAGTGGAAGTAGTTCACAGTTCAGCCACCATCCCTGGGGCAGACAGAGGCGGGGCAGCTACAGCTGCAGTTGCTTCTGGCCCCAGGCCCACCTGGTGGGAGGAATTAAGTGGTGGATCAGAGCAGGAGTGCAACAGCCTGCTGAAGATCTAAGTCCAGTCTGGGTTGGGGGTTCTTGGGGAAGGAGCAGTGCTGGTGTGGCAGAGCTGGCACATCCCCCCCAAAAGTGGAACATAGAACTCGTTAGTCTACAAGCACTCATACCCCGCTGAAAAACTCAAGGGTCAAGTTAGTTGGTTGGGAATATGGCCAGGCAGTGAAAAAACATCCAGATTCACTCTCAGACTTTGCATTCTTTATTTGGTGACAAAGAAGACCAAAACACACAGCCAGAAGAAGTCAACAAAGGCAAAGTGCCTAAATCAAAAGCCTCCAAGAAAAACATGAACTGGTCCCAGGCCATGGAAGAGCTCAAAAAGGATTTGGAAAAGCAAGTTAGAGAAGTAGAGGAAAAATTGGGAAGAGAAATGAGAAAGATGCAAGAAAACCATGAAAAACAAGTCAATGACTTGCTAAAGGAGACCCCAAAAAACTACTGAAAAATACACTGAAGAAAACAATACCTTAAAAAATAGAGTAACTCAAATGGCAAAAGAGTTCCAAAAAGTCAATGAGGAGAAGAATGCCTTGAAAGGCAGAATTATCCAAATGGAAAAGGAGGTCCAAAAGACCACTGAAGAAAATACTATCTTAAAAATGAGATTGGAGCAATTGGAAGCTAGTGACTTGATGAGAAATCAAGATATTATAAAACAGAACCAAAGGAATGAAAAAATGGAAGACAGTATGAAATATCTCATTAGAAAAACTCTAAGATGGTTACTGCAATTGAGATAATATATACACATACGTATAATGCATGTATATACAAAACACATACATATATATGTACATGCATTGTGTGTGCATCTCTATACATATACATATGTGGATATATAACTGCATATAAATGTATGCATGTGTGTGTATACATACAACACAAACACACACACACACAGACACACACACAGATTCCATGAATTTCAGTTACCATTTTAGATAGTTTTGCTTAATTTGATTAGACAGAATATTTTTGTATAGGGGTGTGGTTACTAGGAAGTGATCCCAAAGACCATATACTCAAATGAATCTATGTTCCTAGCAATTTGAAGGTTCCGTCTGATGAACTGATTCCAACCTATCCATGTATTGTCATGTGTGGTGTTAATGTGATTAAAGATCTTCCCCTGCCCATTTAATAAGCCTCAGGTGAAGCTAGTTAAAGGAAGCTTGATTCAGGGAGGCTTGTTTGTAGGAACCCACACCCTTTTGCTAACTAAATGGGAAGCCCCATGTCCACACCCTTTTGCTGATTATCTATGAAACCCTTGGGCCCTAAACAGGATATATATATATATATATATATATACACACACACACACACACACACACACACACACACACACACACACACACACATATATACATATATATGTATATATACACATATATACATATATATGTATGTATATACATATACATATATACATTATATATGTATATATAATGTATACATGTATATATGTATATATGTATGTATGTATATGTATGTATGTGTATATATATAGATAGATAAATAGATAGATAGATATAGATATAGATAGATATATAGATAGATATAGATATAAATAGATAGATAGATATACATATATACATATAGATATATATACATATAGATATAGGTATATAGATATAGATATAGAAATAGATATATAGATATAGATATATATCTATATACATATCTATATATATCTATATACATATACACACACACTGAAGGTAGCCATTAACTTCAGAGGAGAGAATTGTGAAGGAGAAAGAGCTGTTAGAAAGAAGAGAGAAGTGTGCAAAGAGAAGACATAGGCACCAGACAGCTAGGATTTGTTAGTGTGTATTTACTGGAAGGCCCCAGCAGAAAGGAAGGTTATAGGATGGCTTGGCTCCCTGCTGTGACATTGTGTTTTAATTTTCTTGCTTTTATAGTGAAATGAATTTACTGGTTTTGGGATTCAATTGTTGCTATGTCTAACTGGAATTATTGGTTTTGCGATTTGATCCTCTGGTGTCTGAATAAATGTTTTATGTATTTTGCCTTCTAAATGTAGTCTCATATTCTATGATACCGAACTATAAAGACATATTCATGTGCACCATCATTACTGCAAATCTTGCCTTACTGATACATCATGCCAGGAAGTGGGAGTGAATATGATGTAAAACATAAAATGCATCAGAAAAATATTTAAAATTAATAAACAAATGCAGACCATCTGTTCTAGTCATGCCCATCTTCTCCCTATCCCACAAACTCTTCATGTTCCTTCCAAATGATGGCTGTTTGGTGAGCCAGATATCTTCTTACTGCCTTTCATCTCTATGGCAATCTTTCACAAAGCTGCAATTCTGCTCAAGGAGGACAAAAGTTTGCAGATGGAGAGGGGTCATCCTGTCACTTCAGCCCCCAGGTTCCTGGGCACAGCCATCTGACCTGCTAATGATTATAAAGATCACTGAATTTTTTCTTTCTCCATGGAGCTATACATTTTGAACATCTGGGATTTTTAATTCATCCTGTAGTTGCACCCTATTATATGTTGCTTTTTTCAATTAAACGGTGAGCTCCTTGAGAGCAAGGATTGTCTCACTTTTTCTATTTGTATTCCCAGCTCTTAAAACAGTGTTTGGCAAATGATAAGTTCTTTAGAATGACTTTCCTTCCTTCCTTCCTTCTTTCAACAAAAGGGGGTCCAAAACTTTGAGATCTTCAAATAATTGATTGGTGTGTGCGTGTGTGTGTGTGTGTGTGTGTGTGATTCCTCTATGATTTAAATATAGAATATTATACTAAAGAAACTTCTACAAGGTGTTCTAATCTTTTTAATTTGGGATTCTAAAGCAATCTCTCTTACAATTTACTATTTCAGCTAATAATTGCATGGGGTTAGCATCAAACTATAATCACTCTGGGGCTTACAGATTTTTCTTTGAGCAAAGACACCCTGAACTCAGCCCTTCCTTAGTGATCCTTCATGTAGGAGGATACCCACAGACTTTTTATCCTTGAAAATATTTCTAATTTTTACATCTCAATGTAGTACTTGTTTCAAATATAATTGCTATTATTAATCCAAGATTCTACTATTAATCAAATACCATTCTTTTCCTTTCAAAAGCACTTAAAGTTTCTTTTTCTTTTCTTGTCTCCTTCCCAAATATTTTTCATCCTCATTATGATTATCTGTTATGACCTGACTATGAAGACCAAATATAATATCACACTAATTAATATCTGACATATGCTTTATGTGAGGTTTATATTCTGCTCTGGCAGTGGAAGTGACTGATGAGCTGCAGCCACCTCTGATTTTCTGTGGCATATGCAAAGTAACACAAAGAGATGTTCATTCTATAAAGGTTAGGTTTTGTCATGAGACAATCTGAATTGGCCTCATGATTCAGGGCATGTTGTAGCAGAAATATTTGGATATTCATCTTCTGCCCATGAGCTCTTTAAATAGAATGTATACCAAGGCATTCCATATCTGCTACACTCTAAGAAAATCTGCCCCATTAATGAGCATTGCCTGCTCTTGCACCTGGATGTCGTCTTGTTGTATTTATCCTACAAGGAATATCTCCAGAGTCCAGAATTTATGTGAACTATTTGGTTTCCATTTAATCTTGATTTTATTATTTGAACTCTGGAAAATGGAAAATTCTTTCTGCTAAAAGACTGTTATTATTTGAAGAAAACACATAAATAATAAATAAGTAGCAATGATATGGTCTTAAGATTAACCACAAAGTGGTGATTAATCACCCAAATCCAGTTTTATCTGTTTGTAAATACATAATATATGGCCTGGAGAATTATTTGTTAGAATTTTGATTCATGGAATATTTCCCAAATGCAAAAAAGTGTTGTAAGATAATCCAAGATGCTGACTCTCTTTCCTCTCCCCAAATCAATCTTCCAAAGGGAATACAGGAGGATTTCTTTTGTCCCCATCTTGGTGGATTTCTTAAGACTAGAAGCCCAGTATTGTGAGGCTAGATCTGCATCATAACCCATGTAACCTATCTTATTTTGTCAAAGCTTGATATCATTTGATCTTAGGTAAATACTAAGATAATAAATAAATATGATTTCCTCATATATGGGGAATTTAGAAACCCTAGATTGAATGAAAAATGCCTTGATATCTCTAGTGTCTTAGTCATTTGTGATGATTCTACCTCCATAACTTCTTTCATTGTCTCTTTTTCTCTACTCACGTGGCAATCAGCCTAATTCTGGAGGAAGGGAGAAAGAGAGAGGGAGGGGGAGAGGAGAAGAAAAAGGAAGAGGAGGAGGAAAAGAGACAAAGACACAGAGAACTGAAAGTATGAATTAAAAGTTGAGAACAGGTATAGAATATTGGCAACTGAATGTGAAGTAGCAAGGGCATTTGAGTGCAGGCGCCCTATAGCTGATTCTGTTTTTAGATTAAGTGAATGGTCCTGGAGTTGTGTGAATATGTGTCAATACGGAGAGACTGGATCCTGTGTCTGGGAGGAGATAAGTATCTCTGAAAATTGTTGAGTGCACAATGCAGTTGGGTCATGAAAGATTATCAAAATACAAAAACAGTAATGGCTATGAGTATAAGAGATACAATTCTAACTAGCTTGCTGTAGAAATGACAATTGGGGGAAAAAACTCCCAACATAACCCCATCCTAGTGGTAGCAGGTCATGTCTCTATTCAGTCTCTTACTTCTTCTCCCCTTAGAGTTCTTGATGTATCTCTGAAGGGTCATGGTGAATGCTGTTTCTCATGAGTCCCCCTCTACTGTGCTCCTTCAGGATCATTAATCTAGTAGTCATCTTCTCAATATCAACTAAACATTGAGCAAAACCTCAAAATCAATTTAACCAAGTAACATCAATTAGCTCTTACAGAGGGACATTTACTGAGAACATAAAGCAAAAGCAGAAGGACAAATCTGTCTCCCTAAACCACTCCCACAGTTAACTTCTGGGTCCATAATGTCAATGGCTAAGTCACAAATTTACTTTCAGCTTCCACTGCTAGGCTGATACAATAATGATCTAGTTCAAGGTTACTTGGTGCTTGTACTGCACCAGGCTTGGCTTCTGGGCAATACTCATGACTAGACTGGGTGATGCAGGATATTCTTCAGGGCTGAGTCCTCATATGGCTTGCCTTTAGCAGCTACAGACTCAGCCTAATCTGTTCTATTTCCAAAGTCATTCATCTGAGATTAATAAAGATTGAAACACAACCAAGACAAAAGTAATATCTGTGTCATGCATTTATGCCATCCAGAAGCCTATAGTACTTCTTCCTCCTCATCACTCAATGGGGGGAGAGAGAGAGAGAGAGAGAGAGAGAGAGAGAGAGAGAGAGAGAGAGAGAAGATTCACAATTTCAGTGCAACAGCCAATTAAAAGGATTTTTATCACCACATGGTATGCGGACAGGAAATAGCCACATAACATTTATACTTGCTCTGAAGTGGGATAAGACCCTTCATGAACTCATGAAAGAAGGTTCACCAAAGCTTCACATGGGTAGGTATTAGGCAGAGCACACTCTGCGTGCTTCATGCCCAGTCCCCCCTTACATATTCACTTCATGACAGGGCAGATTAAACTTGTAAACTGAGTCAATTAGACTTTGGGGTTTTGTGTTGGCAACCAAAAATGGGCTCCCTAGCACTTAGTCAACAAGTGGCCTTGACTAGTTTGGCTTTTTCCCCTGAACTGAATGCTGTTTGTATCTTGGACTGGAGTAAGCTTGTCGGCCCCTTCACCTTGCTTCCCTTGCTTAAGCTGATGGAAAGAACCTGTGCTTTCCCGGTCAACCCCTTCACCTTGCTTAAGCAGATTGAAAGAACCTGTGCTTTCCCCGGCGTACCTTACACCCCCGCAGAAGCTGGATGGTTAAAAGCAGCTCCCGTTGGAGCCAGAGGCTGCTACAGCTACAGCCGCAGCCACAGCCACAGCTGAAGCAGGAGCTGCCAGTAGCAGAGCTGACCTACGGGAGGAAGCTGAACAAAGACTTCAGGCCAGTGGGTAATCTTTTTACCATAGAGGGGGAAGCATGATTTTGCTTTACGCAATCATGCTTCTCTGTAGCCTCCTGGTTACTCTTTCAAGGCGTACTTATTGGGCCTGGAAGCTTTTGATCAATATATCAAAATGGGGTTGCTGGTTCATGGGTTGGTTACTGTGGAGCCTAAATATACGTTTTGATTCTTCTACCTTCTACTTTGAGAGTTTCTTATATCCGGCGGTTCCGAACCTTTCAGACATGTTTATGATCCTCTTTGAGATTATAAGCTCTGCCCTCCTAATACAGGTTTACACTTTACTCCTCACTATATACTATGGTACTTGAAATGGAGTTGAAAGAACCACCACACAATTTGCATAAAAGATGCATTAGGTCAGTAGGTTTACAGTCAAAAAGAAAAAGTTTGGGGGAGATGGTAGAAAAAAATATACAGAGATATAAGCAGAGACTATAGACCACAGAATCATGAAATTTGGAACTAGAAGACCTTACAGGCCAATGCTCTACACCTACATTTTAATACATTAAGAAACTGAGGCTCAGAAAGCAAAAGCAACTGTTTGAAAATTTCACAGGTACTAAATAGGAAAGCATGAATTCAAACCCAGGCCTTCTTAGTCCAAACCATCAGTCTCTCTTCCATTACATGTTGCCTCCTCTAAGCATATAGCTGGAGGATTTACCAAATTGGATTGTGGTTCATGCTATTTTTCTATATAACCCCTTCCTACCTTTTCCTCTACTTCTCTTACTCCTTTTGATTCCAATTTTAGTTTTTAAATTGATAAGATAATGCAACCGATAATTTACAGGAATTTACGTTTTTAGGGAGGCAGTCAGATTTAATCATTCAGTATGTATTTATTAAATGCCTACTGTGTGCCAGGCACTATGTTAGAGGTGGGGAATACAACTATAAAAAATGAAACATTTCCTAATTGTGATAATTTTATGTTCTAATGGGGAAGACAACTAGTCCATATAAGATCAAATACAATATAAATATGAAGCTAGTAAGTACAAATTCATTCAAGAAGTTAATTATAAGGTAGATTGAGAGGGAGGGTACTAGCAGTTGGAGTAATAAGGACAGACTTTATACAGAAGATGGTGTTTGATCTTTACCTAAATGAAGAGAGGAACTCTACAAAGTCAAAATGAGGAGGGATTACATTCTGGGAATGTGGGAAGGCCCGTGGGAAGGTACACAGATTAGAGATGGTGTGACATGTGTGAGAAACAGAATATGTCAGTTTGTATGGATCACAACATGTATTTAGGGTATTGTTCACTATATCTAGAGAGATAGCTTGGGATGAGGTCCTGTAGGGCTTTTTAACATCTAAACAGAATAATGTAGAACTTAAAATCAGGAAAACCTGGGTTAAAAGTATATCTCAGATTTACTGGCTGTGTGACTCTGCCCCTCAATTTCTACTCATGTAAAATATGGATAATAATAGTACCTATCACGCAGGCTTATTGTGAGGATGAAATGGGAAAATGTGTATAAAAGCCTTATATACATTATATAAGTACTTATATACAGACATGCATATACATGTATGTGTCTATGTATATGCAATACTATATACACATATAATTTACATACATATTTCAACGCACACATACACAGGCACATGAATGCACACATATTGTCATATACAGTCTCACACACACACATATATATATACATATATATATATATACACATCCACACATGTATACATACATGCACACACATGTAATTTTGTCCTTCTTGTCCAATAGGACCTTTGTAGAAAAGTCAGGGGTAGGAGGTCAAAATTGTGGACTTAGTGAGTGAAATTATCACTGTTAGAGACATAAGCACTTTTATTACAATCCCTACCTCTCCCCACCCCTCTCCCCTTATATAAGCTTATATGAGATTAATCAGGAAAATTAGGGGAAACCCCTCCCTTTGCCTCAAACAGACTACTTTGAATAATGTGTCACTATCTTGTTGGACCATCTAAGATTTACTGTTAGGAAGTCAGCTCCAAACCCCATATTCTTCTATCAATCCCTCCTCAAAATGGAGTACCACCCTTCAGGAGATAGGCTCTCTCCTTTTTCTCTTTCCTCAGCTCCTTCTCCCCAATCCTGTCCTCTGAATTGTTTCAGTACTATTGAGGATGGAAAACTAGCTTCAGTAGAATATCACACTTCATGAGGAGAAAGTAAGTGGATAATAAAATAACCTTAGGTTTAGGTGCTGTGATGATGTGACGGGGCTGAGCTGTGGATTCGGCTGGCTGGCCTCATCTACTCTGAGTGCAAATAAACCCTGGGAGTCATTATCTTTATTCTTTCTTGACATTAACTGAAGAAAAATCCCAGTCAGACACTGCCTCTTAATCAGTCAGTGTCAGAAAGTGTTACAATCACTAAACACTCCTTTTATTACTGGTCCATTGCAAGCAACTCAGGAAGGCTTTGTCTCTTGCTCAGATCTGATGTGTCTATCTGAATGCAATTTTCTACAGTACCTTCTTCTTGTAACTTTAGTCTGAGTCCAAGTTGTTGAAAAGTCTGACCTCCTTTTAATACAGCAAGTTGTATTAATGGTTTTATATTATAAGTCTGTTTGGGGGAGTCATTATTAAAATTAAGGAAGGCAGAGTTGGGTACTGGATGGAAATTAGGCCTTTCTCTAAGGATGACATTGGTTCACATTCCCCCCTCTCCTGACACATATTGGCTATATAATGCTATGTAAATCATTGTGTGATCTTGGAGAAGCCACTCAACATCTTTAGTGACCCATCTGCATTCCCATCCCACCACTTCAAAACTGCAAAAGATAAGCACAGAAGTAATGAGGTACTCCTGTGAAATTCATCAGTTTCCATGAGTTTAATTATTAATTCAAGGAAGATCCATGCACTCAGCTACAATCTCCTCCTTGAGATTTAGTCCTTTATTACTAACTGCCTATTGGACATATTAAACTGGGTTTGTAAGACAATCACTTCTCTCTTCTCACAGAGACACAACTTGATTTCAGGCCCTATCATCTGTCACGTAGATTATTGCAAGAGTTTCTTATATAGGCTCCCTTTATCAAGTCTGTTTCTTCTCTAGTCTCTAAGACTTCTCAAACTCAATTTACTTAAAACAGAATTCACAGTCTTTCTTCTTTTCCCAAGCCTGCTCTCTTCCAAACTTCCTTATTTATATTAAAAATATCACCATTTTTCATCTTTCAGTTTGTCAGGTCTGTAACCCTATCATCATCTTTCATGGCTCATTGTCTCTCATCCTTAATATCCATTCAGTTGTCAAATCTTATGGGTTGCATATCTACAAGATCTTTTACATTCCATCACTTCTTTCTCCTCATACAGCCACCACTTGATTTCAGGCCCTTATCACCTCTCCCCTAGATTCTTACAACAGCCTGTTGTATGGTCTTCCATTGTCGTGTCTTTTTCTTCTTTAGTCTATCCTCCACAGATGTGCCAAAATGTTTTATTTCTTAAACATAGGTCTGACCATGTCACTCCCTCACTCAATGAGTTACAAGAGCTCCCTATTGCCTCTGGGATAACGTACAAACATCTCTCTGTAGCTTTCAGAACCAGGGTCCAATATATCTTTCCACTTGCACAGTACAGTATTCCCTCTCCTTTTGTTTATGATCCAGCCAAATTGGCCTTTCCTCTGTTACTCACATACTACACTCCACTTCCCAACTCTGTGCCTTCACATTGGCTGTCCCCCATACTCCTTCATTACCTATGCTTTATGGAATCCTTTTTTTCTTCCTTTAAGATACAGCCAAAACTCTCCCCTTTTACATGGAAGTTTTACAGTTCTCTCCCACTACTACTGCTTTCCCTCTTTAATGAGCTTCATTTCATTTATTTGTTCAATTTATTTTCTTTATGCTTATTCTGGATATACACGTATGTTTCATTTAGAATATGAGATCCTAGAGAGTAGATGTTTTGTAATTTATATTTTTACCCTCAATATCTAATATAGTTCCTGAAAAATTGTAGGCACTTAACCAATGCTTGTTAATTGATTATTGCAGAAATCCTCCCCAAGTGAAATCCTCATCGAACTTTCAACTATCACCACCCTTCCTTGATCACACCTAAGACATCACTCTTCTTTCGTAATTCTCATATCCCTTTCATTTTCTCCTCTCTTTGCTGTTATCATTTCCCAATTTTGTCCTAAAGTTATTTCTGTACTTTTATCATTCGTAACAGATTTTAAGTTCCTCGTGCTCAGGAACCAGGTTTCATTTAATTTTATATCTGACTTGGTGTCCAGTGCACTTCGATTCACACAATGGATACTTGAAATGTATTTGTTTCATTCAATAGAGTTTATGAATTTTACTGGATTAAACACATTAAATGGGCAAGATAATTATACTGACCATTTGTATTTCTGAAAATATAACTGTGGAGTAAAGCTTTCAGGGAAGCATGTATTATGTCAAAGGCATAGACAAATGAACCATTTTCCAGGGACCTTTCAAGGGCATGACAGCTGTCTTCAGTAATGAGATGCTTCTTCCCATCTAATAAAACCCTATTTCTATGAAAGGGCAAATAGGAGGTGGAGTAGGATTGGCAGCTTCTGACACTCACTCTGGGAATGAGAACACGAGATTTAGAGCAGGAAGAGACTTATAGATCTATTTGTCCAAGCTCTTCATTTAACAGAGAAGAAAATTGAGAAAGGAAGCAAGAAAGTAACCACCCAAAGTCACATACATAAGAAGCAACCTAGCCTGGATTCATACTATGTCTGACTCCAAATCCTGTGTTTTGTCACTCTGTGATTTAAGTTACCTGTATTATCAAGGCTAGACATGCAAAGCCAAGCCTTATGGAATTGAATTCACTAAATTCTACTGAATTCAAACTGGCTAAATACCCAGTTGGTCTGGCCTATTTCAGAGAGGCTCATGTCAAAATCACATATGAAAAAGAATCTCCTTTTCAAAAAACTAGGAAATTTGTTATTCACCCTCTATTTGAAGATTTCTAATGAGGAGGAAGCTACTTCCTCCCAAGGCAGCTCATTGTACTTTTGGGTAACTCTTTAAGGAAGTTTTTTCATGATGTTTATCCTAAATTTACCTATTTGAAACAAAATACTGCTACTAGTTGTGCCCTCAAGTATCAAACAATACAAATGTAGTCTCTCTTCTACATGAGAGCCCAGCAAATACTTTAAGGGAGTTGTCATTCTCACCATGACTATTCTTTTCTAAGCATAATCATTCCTAGTTGGTTAGATTGATGGAACTAAGGCCCTTTATCATCCTGGTTGTCATCCCCTGGGTGCTCTCCGGTTTATCATTGCCCTTTCTAAATGGTGGCATTCAGAACTGAAGATGATGTTCAACGTGTAGTCTGGCAGAATATATGCTTACCTCTGCCTTATGCTTGGAAACTATGCTTTCCAATGCAGTTTATGGTATTATTGACTTTTTTCAGTCAATAAATAGTTATTATATCCTAATTATGAACCAGGCACTGTGCTTAGTGCTATGAATACAAAAAGACCCAAAAGGAAGTCTCTACCATCAAAGAGCTAACAATCTAATAGAGAAGAACAAAAGCAAACAAATACATACATTACAATCCATATACAGAATAAAGAGGAACTGATTAACAGAGGGAAGATACTAGAATTAACAGGGATTAGAAAAACTTCCTGAAGAAGATTGTATTTTAGCTGGGACTTGAAAGAATCCAGGGAAATCAGTAGACAGAGATGAGGAGGCAGAACATTCCAGTCATGAGAGACAGCCAGCAAAAATGACTCAACCTGAGAGATGGAGTATCCTGTTGGAACAGCATTAAGGAAGCCAGATACTCACCTCCAAAAAAGCAAAACAGATCCTGGAACAACAGAGCAAGCAAAAAGATGGGGTTAAACAATCTTTTAGCCCAGGAGCTTTGAAAGATTAGCAAAAGAACATCCCTCTCACTTAGTTGAAAGGAGAGCACATGGAGGAGCCAAGATGGTGGCTTGAAAACAGGGACTGTGCTCTCCCCCAAATCACTCCAAATACCTATAAAAATGACTCTAAACAAATTCTAGAGCTACAGAACCCACAAAATAACAGAGGGAAACAAGTCTCCAGCCCAAGATAGCCTAGATGGTCCCTTGGGAGGGTCTATTGCATGGTGCTGGGAGCAGAGCAGAGCCCGCCTTGGGCCATGCCAGGATAGACCAGGACAGAGTAGACGAGGTGGAACAGACTTCAAACCCTGAATCACTGAGCTGTGGTAGTTGCCAGACTTCTCAACCCACAAACGCCAAAGACAACAGAGCAGGTCAGTGGGAAAACTGCTGCATCTGGGTGAGGGAAGTGCTAGGTCTCGCCACAGCCCCAGGGCTTGGATATGTCTGTAGTGGTGGCAGCAGCAGCAACAACAGCAGCCACTGTGGCAGCTGCTTCTAGAGCTACTGGCCCACAGGGTGGGGGGAATCAAGCACCTTATCAGAGCAGGAGTGCAGAGATTGTTTCGCTGGTTCTGAGGCAAGCTTCTCTTGCTTTGTCCTGCCTGTATCTGACTCAAGGTCCTGGTTGGTGGTTCTTGGGGAAAGAAAAGCACTGGTGTGGCAGAGCTTTGTAGTGGCTGTGGAGAGAGTCCTCCTGATGGTTACAAAGGCAGAAAGCAGTGCCTGAACTCACAGACCACATCACAGCCCAGGAGAGGAGCATCATACCACCTCAGAATAGAGGTAGCTCTGAAAACAGCAGCACCAAAAACCCTGAAGCTGAAGACAAAGAACTCTCCACTCTGAAAGCAGTTATACCCTGCCAAAAAGCTCAAAAGTCAAGTAATTGCTTGTGGAAATGAGCAAGCAGCATAAAAGGACTCAGACTACAGACTCTTTGGTGACAAAGATCAAAACATACAACTAGAAGAAGTCAACAAAGTCAAAGAGCCTACATCAAAAGCCTCCAAGAAAAATATGAATTGGTCTCAGGCCATGGAAAAGCTCAAAAAGGATTTGGAAAAAACAAGTAAGAGAAGTAGAGGAAAAATTTGGAAGAGAAATGAGAGTGGTGCAAGAAAATCATGAAAAACAAGTCAATGACTTGCTAAAGGAGACCTCCAAAAAATTACTGAAGAAAACAACACCTTTAAAAATAGCCTAACTCAAATAGCAAAAAGAGCTCCAAAAAGCCAATGAGGAGAAGAATGCCTTAAAAGGCAGAATTAGCCAAATGGAAAAGGAGGTCCAAAAGACCAAAGAAGAAAATACTGCCTCAAAAATTAGAATGGAGCAAGTGGAAGCTAGTGACTTTATGAGAACTGAAGAAATTATAAAACAGAACCAAAAGAATGAAAAAATGGAAGACAATGTGAAATATTTCATTGGAAAAACCATTGACTTGGAGAACAGATCCAGGAGAGAGAATTTAAAATTTATTGGACTACCTGAAAGTCATGATAAAAAAAGAGCCTAGACACCATCTTTCAAGAGATTATCCAGGAAAACTATCCTGATATTCTAGAAGCAGAGGGTAAAATAGAAATTGAAAGAATCCACTGCTCACCTCTTGAAAAAGATTCCAAAAAGAAAACTCCTAGGAATATTGTAGCTAAATTCCAAAGTTCCCAGGTCAAGGAGAAAATATTGCAAGCAGCTAGAAAGACATAATTTGAGTATTGTGGAAACACAATCAGGATAATACAAGATCTAGCAGCTTCTACACTAAGGAATTGAAGGGCTTGGAATATGATACTCCAGAGGTCAAAGTGTTGAGGGAGAAAAATCTAGGGATTCAGGAATACCAAAACTAAAGTTCCCAGGACTGGAGTTCCCAGACAGGGTCATTGAGGGGGAGTACCCCTCAAGAACCCAAGTACTGGAGAGGGTCAGGGCCATCTGGAATGAATTCATGATCTCAACCATTCTTTAAGTGAAGGTGGCAAAGATTTATTACACTTTACAGTGGGCAAGAGTTCTTAGGGAATGTGCAACCTTACATGGGTGCAGGAAAAGCTTTTATAAGAGATTTAGGGGTGAAACATGTCAATTCAGTGTTTTGGGGTGACATTAGGGAGTGGTTAAGGTGTGGTCAGTTCTTAAAGAAACATGCACTTTTTGTATCTACTGCACAGGCATACCCAGAGTTCACTGGAAAATAGCCCAAGGTGAGGCTTATAGGGGGTGTGGTTTTGACTGCAAAATGTCAGGGCTGACTGAGAATATCTAGGTGGCTCTCATCAAATGTCTTGTTAGACAAAATAAATGTAAGAGATTATACATTTGACTATATCTAGAATACATATGAGTAAGGTCAGTAAGTAGTAAATATTGCCATGACCCAGTGCACAGCCAATTATTAGTACACAGGGAGTAGATAGGCACAGCTGCCTACTGTGAAAGGAGTAGAGATAAGTGTGTTTCTGGGGCATGCTGCCCTTGAGCTAGAGAAACAGTATTTTGAGGCTAGGGAGAGATGTGATTTTAGAACTGGATGTGTTTGGAATTGGGGGTTCAGGTACAGGCACCTAAGCAGAGGCTGTTAGAATTAGGATCCAAGCATAAGCACCCAAGCAGCCCATCATTCCCCCCTTAAATAGATGGGACCCAAAATCACTTGGGGTAAGAGATGAAGATCTCTGCTTGTGAAACTGCTTCATGCTTAGAGAGGATGTAGAGCGGTCCCTGCCTCCCAGGGGCCCTCATTTAAGGAATTGGGTCTGCAACCAGTGTCTGGAACTTGATCGACACCAGGTCCAGAGGGTGATGAGACAGAAGGGACTTTGGACAAAGGTTGGTATCCAGCTTGAGCTGTCATCTGTAAGCGGAGTGCACTGAGCCTAGAGGAGACAAATCTGACAAGGAGAGTTAATAAACAGGGACCAAAAAGAGTAGGGGGAAAATGAAATCAAGATTCACCTACCCAGCTGTTTTAACAATCCAGCTAGCAGCTTCAGTGGGGGCATAAGATGCACCCAGGAGGCTGCCTGCATGCCAGGAAAGCACAGGTTCTTTTGATCTGCTTAAACAAGGAAAGCACGGTGAAGGGGTTGACCAGCTTACTTTAATCCAGCATTCAGTTAGCATACAGGCAACATTCATTTAGTTGAGGGGAAAAAACACCAGCATTCAGTTAGCATTCAGTTAGTTCAGGGGAGCATACAGACAAGCAACAAGAGACATACCAAATATAGATTCATTCACTTACTTCAGGGGGAAAAGTCAGCACCTTGAGGTTCAGAACATTCATTTAGTTCTGGGGAAATGAACCAGCATCCCAAACCTCAAAACCAAAATACAAACAGATTATAAATATCAACAGACAGACCCAATACAATTCATAGTTACCAACATCTGGGCTTGGCCTGAGAGCAAGGGCTGGCCCAGAGTCATGCTTGCCTCTGCTCCCACACCAACCGGAAAAGGAAAGAGGGCTCTTCAAGCTGTCCTCTCCCCTCTTATAGAGTTTTTAACATCATCAAGCACCACCTGAATGACCAGGGCTTATTGGTTCTTGAGTTGGCCCCTTCCCCTAGGTTAACACCCAATAGGGTGTGGCTCTGGAGTCAACACCTCCCCTCAGCCAGTCCCATGACTCATCACACAGGAAGTTCTCTGCTCACAGGCATGGCCCAGCTATGCTCAATGAGATAAACTGTGTCACTCAAAGAAAACAAAGGCCATTCTGGTTACACCAGCAAAATGGAATATAATACTCCTGGGCAAATTAGGGATTTTTAAGGAAATAGAGGACTTTCAAGAATTCTCAGTGAAAAGACCAGAGTTAAATAGAAAAATTGACTTTCAAATACAAGAATCAAGAGAAGGATGAAAAGGTAAACAGGAAAGAGAAATCATAAGAGACTTACTAAAGTTGAACTGTTTTAGTTACATTCCTACATGGAAAGATGATATTTGTAACATATATATATATATATGTGTGTGTGTGTGTGTGTGTGTGTGTGTGTGTGTGTGTGTATATGTGTATATATACACATACATACATACATATATACATATATATTATCTACATCTATATCTATATATTATCTATCTATACAGACAGAGGGCACAGGGTGAGTTGAATATGAAAGGATATCTAAAAAATCAAATTAAGGGGTGAGAAGAATATATTGGGAGAAGGAGAAAGGGAGTGATAGAATGGGGTAAATTATCTCACATAAAAGTGGCAAGAAAAAGGTGTTGTAATGGAAGGGAAGAGAGGGTTGGTAAAAGGGAATGAATGAATCTTGTTCTTATCATATTTGGCTTAAGGAGGGAAAAACATACACACTTAATTAGGTATCTTACCCTATAGGAAAGTAGAGGGGAAGGGGATGAGGGGGGATGTTAGAAGGGAAGGCACATTGTGGGAGAAGGTAGTCAAAAACAAACACTTTTGAAAAGAGAAAGGGTCAAGGGAGAAAATTGAATAAAGGAGGACAGGATAGGATGGAGGGAAATATAGTTAGTCTTTCACAGCATGAGTATTACAGAAGTGTTTTGCATAATGATACATGTGTGGCCTATGTTGAATTGCTTGCCTTCTCCAGGAGGGTGGGTAGGGAGGGAAGAAGGGAGAGAATTTGGAAATCAAAATTCTAAAAACAAATCTTTAAAAAAGTTATTTTTACATTCAACTGGGTAATACAGGCAATGGGGTATAGAAATTTATCTTGCCCTACAAGAAAGTAAAGGGAAGGGGGATGTCGGGGAGTGGGGTAATAGAAGTGAAGGCAGACTGGAAATGGGGCAATCAGAATTTTTGCCATCTTAGGGTGGTGGGGAGGGTAAAAATAGGGAGAAAATGTGTAACTCAAAATTTCATGAAAATCAACGTTAAAAACTAAAAATATTAAGTAAACAAAAAGAAAGGAGAGCACAGTCCAGCACTGGAAACATCCTATCAAGCCCGCAGCCAGCCACACCTCAGCACACCAGTGTGAGATCCTGAGCTCCAGTGTGGTACAGCAACCAAATGCCAACACCAGGAAACCACACATGCCTTAGCACAATCACAGGAACCAGCAGACTCCAGCTCAGAGAAACATCACATGCTTCAGTGTAGCCCTGGGCAAACAGGCATCCTCCGGGGGCCAGACCTCCATGTACTGCAGCCAGCCACAGACGGCTCCAAGGCTATGGGTGCCTAAGCAAACAGACAGCCGCCAGAGGCCAGACTGTCATGTGCTTCAGTGTAGCTATGGGAAACACAGAAACACCCCTCTGGACTTCAGCAAATACCGTATACCACCACTAGGACACCTGTTTAGTACAAGCCTCTAGCAGCACCAGCCAACCACCACCAGTTCCCTCAGCACAGCACCAGACAGGAGGGTCCCCTATGGCCCTCAGGTTAACATCAGCACAACACCATGTAAACATTCAGGGCCTGCTGCCACTGGCACAAGAAGCCTGAGACAGTGCCCTTCACCCCAGTAAAGAGTTTAAAATTAAAAGAAAAGAAAAAGCCACCCCCCCAAAAAAAAAGGTGAGCAGAAAAGAACAACTACAAAGAGAATATGACCAGAGAAATTTATTACGGTAACAGGGAAGACCAAGACATGAACTCAGAAGACAACAGTGTCAAAACACATATGGGCAAAATCCCAAAGAAAATGGAAAGTGGTCTCTAGCCAAGAAATCACTCATGGAAGAGCTCAAATAGAGCTTACAAATCATATAAAAGAGGTAGAAGAAAAAATGGTGAAAGAAATGAGAGTGATGCAAAAGATGTTTAACAAGTAAAATTGGCCAAATGGAAAAGGAGATACAAAAACCCACTAAAGAAAACAACTCCTTAAAGACTATAACTGCCCAAATGGAAAAGAAAGTGCAAAAGTCAATTGAGGAAAACAACCGTTAAAAGTCAGAACTGGGCAAGTGGAGGCTAATGACTCTATGAGACATCAAGAATCAATCAAACAAATTCAAAAGAATGAAAAAATGGAAGAAAATGTAAACTACCTCAGGGAAAACAAAACAAAACAAAAAAATTGACCTGGAAAATAGATTCAGGAGAGACAGTATTAGAACCATTTGATTACCTGGAAGCTATAATCAAAAGGAGGACCTGGACAGCATTTTTCAATAAGTTATCAAGGAAAACTGTTCTGATGTCTTAGAACCAGAGGGCAGAATAGGCATTGAAAGAGTCCCTCAATCACCTCAGGAAAGAGATCCCAAAATAAAAACCCTAAGGAACATTACAGCCAAATTTCAGAACTATCAGATCAAGGAAAAAATTCTATAAGTGTCCATAAAGAAACAATTCAAATACTGGGACGTCACAATCAGAATCACACAGGAGTTGACAGCTGCAACATTAAAGGATCAGAGGTCATGAAACTTGATATTTTGGAGGGCAAAGGAGCTAAAACTACAACAAAGAATCATTTTAGCAGAAAAATTAAGCATAATCCATTAAGGGAAAAATTGTCATTCAACAAAATAGAAAGACTTCAAGCCTTCATAAGGAAAAGACCAGAACTAAACCCCAAAATTTGTCCACCAATGCAGAGACCCAAGAGAAGCATAAATAGGTAAAAGGGGTAAAGAAAACAAACAGGATTCAATGGAGCTAAACTTTTTACATCCATACATGGGAAGATCATACTTGTAACTCTTAAAAATCGTACCACTAACAACAGTATAGATAAAAGGAATATACATAGATAGAAAATACAAGTATAAGGTGAATTTGAGGAAATGACATAAAAAAGTAAGGGATGAGAAACAGGAGTACAATGGACACAGGAGGAAGGGAGAAGCAGAATGGGATAAATTATCTCACATGAAAAGGTGAGAAACACCTATTACAGTGGAAGAGAAGATGGGAGAATGGGAGTTTGGTATCGCTTGAACCTTGCTCTCATCCTATTGGTTCAAGGAGGGAATACTGCACACATTCAGTCAAATAAAGAAATCTATCTCATGCAACAGGGGTGGAAGAGGTGAGGGGATTAAGCAAAGGTCATGTGGGAACTGACAGAAGGAAGAGCAGATCGGGGGAAGGGGTAGACAGAATCAAAACAATGGTGAGGTGGGAAAGAGTGAAAAGGAAGAGAAGACAATCAGAAAGAAGAATAGGATGGAGAGAAATACACAGGTAGTAATCATAACTCTGTATGTGAATAGGAAATAGATAACAGAGTGGATCCAAAACCAGAATCCTACAACTATGCCCAAAGGGCAACCAAACTGTGCATACTCTTTGATCTAGCAATACCACTACTATGTCTGTATCCCAAAGAGATCATAAAAATGGGAAAAGGACCCACATGTGCAAAAATATTTCTAGCAGCCCTTTTTTGTGGTGGCAAGATATTGGAAATTGAGGGGATGTCCATCAATTGGGCAATGGCTGAACAAGCTGTGGAATATAAATATCATGGAATATTGTTGTGCAATAAGAAATAAGAAAAGACCAGTCAGGTCTAAAAAAGTCCTAGAAAGAGTGTACAAACTGATGCAAAGTGAAATGAGCAGAACCAAGAAAACACTGTACACAGTATCGGCAATATTGTGGGATGATTCCCTAGGCTTTTCTGAGCAGCACAATGATCGGAGAAAAGCTCAAAGGACTCAAGAAGGAAAATGCTATCCATATCCAGATACATAACTGGTGGATTCTGAATGCATATGGAAGCATATATTTTTTCACTTAGTTTATTTTTTCTTGTGTTTTTTTTCTTCCTTTTGTTCTGTTTCTTCTTCCAAAACTGTGATGAATATGGAAATATGTTTTATATGATAGCACACATATAAACTATATCAAACTGCCTACCATTTTTCAGAAGAGAGGGATGGAGGGTGAGAGAAAAAAAATTGGAACTCAAAATCTTGTAAAAATGAATGCTAATTTTTTTTGATATGTAACTGTAGATAAAAAATAAAATACTATTTAAAGCAGCAAAAAAGACCTCCTCTCCTCTCCCCTCCCCTCCTCTCTTCATCTCTTCCCTCCCCTGCCATCCTCTCCCCCTCTTCCTCTCCCCTCCCCTCCCCTCCTCTCCTCTCCCCTCCCCTCCCCTCCTCTCCTCTCCCCTCCCCTCCCCTCCTCCCCTCTCCCCTCCCCTCCCCTCCTCTCCTCTCCCCTCCCCTCCTCTCCTCTCCTCCCTTCTCCTCTCTTCTCCTTCTTTGTCCTCTCCTCTTCCCCCCTCCCCTCCCCTCTCTTCCCCTCTCCTCACTTCCCATCCCCTCCTACCTCTTCCTTTCCTTTAATTTATTTTTTAAGATGTCATATCATACTGCTGACTCTCATTGAGCTTGTACTTCACTAAAATCATGGGCATGGGTCTTTTTAGGCTGACTGGATAAAGATAAAAACTACACTTTTAATTTCACTTCCTTTACCTATGCAGGTCTGTACCTCTCTACAACTTATATCTTTGTAAGTTGTATAGGTGCTAAAGCACTGAAATTGATTAATAAAAGGCCAAATGAGAAAAGTCAATATGTCTTTTGGGAGATTTGTAGAGGAAAGGCAGTGTCTGTTCTAGCAATAGCAAATCAGAGAAAGATTAAAACAAAACAAAACAAAACAGTTATTTAGTGTTATTCAATAAATTCTGCCTTTGATCCATGCAATCCAATTCAACTAGAATTTTAAAGTGTCAATTTAATGGAAAATCCTGTGGTAGGTATTGGTAATACTTACACAAATCAAAAGAGTTGTTAGTTTCCTCGATTTTGTATTCTCCTGGGAAGGGGTGGGGAGGTTTCCAACATGTAAAAATGTATATATATATTGAGGGTAGTGAGGCTCAGATGGTAAAATAGATAGAAAACATTTTTAAATCCTTAAAGTGCTATATAAATGCCTTCTCTATCACCTTCTTCTCTTCCTTTTCCTCCTCCTCTTTCTTCATCTTCTTCTAACAGGGCCCCAGTCTAGTGATGAATTCATTCCCTTGGCCTTTTTCTGCACTCATACTAAGCTAAAGTATGTTTATAAAGCAATACAAGGGCATGCTAAAAATGTTCAACAATTGGGCTCTGTGGGGGAAAAAAGTATGCCATCCTGGTTATTAGAAAGAAGAGGTTGAGATAATAAGAGGTATTTCAGAAGTACAAATGATACAACTTGACAATTTATTGCGATGATTGGTGGTTGAGGGAAAATGAAGGGTCAAGAATGATGACAAGCTTGAGAATCTGGATGATTGGAAGAATGTTGATATCCTCATCAGAAACAGGGAGGAGGAATCAATTCAGATGGGAAGACAGAGACAAATTGAGTTTAGTTAGCAACAGGACATACTCAAGAATAAATGTACTCAGAGCCTGCCCATTATGGTCTATGAAAAAAAAATCAGTATGTATATATTAACTATCTTCTATATGCCTAAGACAATGTTGGACATTATTATCATTGAAGTAATCCTTAATTCCTTTATAAGTGCTTCTTTCTAGATCACGACAGGTTAAATATGGTTTACAGGAATCAATACAATTCAGCAAGTGCCTACTATATTCCAAGTGCTGTGCTAGGTGCTATGCAATACAAAGGCAAAAGTGAGGAAGGGATGTGATACAGTGGATGAAACAATGACTGAAGTTAGGAGACCTGGGTTCAAATTCTACTTCTGACAGTTTTTACCTGTGTAACCTTGGGAGAACCATTTTACCTTTCAGGGCTCCATTACTCTCATCTGTAAAATGAAAGGTCTGGTCTAGATGGTGTCTGAGGTCTTTTCCAATGCTAGGTATATGATCCCATGTCAAAAAGAAAGAGTCCCTACCCTCAGGGTATCTATGTTCTATATTGCCTTTGTGTACTGCAGAATCAGTTTAGTCTGATTGACTAAGACCCATTTATAAAAGGCTATGGTATCCAAATAGCCCTGTTACTTTGAGTCGGTCCTAATGAATTATGTCACTTCTTCACCCTTAGACCTTGAACAGTATCACCTGTGCATGTGAGGTCAATATTATGGCATCTGGACTGGTTTCTTTTGAAAGGGAAGCATCAGTTGAAGGCCTGAGCAGTTATTTGGCACCTCTGATCAAAGTAAATAGCTAATCTGGTTAATTTCTACTCATGTCCCCATCCTTTCCCTTCAAGATTTAAAAAAAAATTTATTGATTTTTTATATTGTTCTAATTCCCCAATTACTGTCCCACACTTTAGAATCTCCCTTTGTCAATAAAGAATTAAACAGAATAAACTTGACTTATTGAAGTATGTGTGTAAATTTAAGTATACCACATTCTACACCGTTAGTCCAATTAATTTCTATTTTAAGAATGTGGGAAGTATGTTTCATTATTGGTCTTCTGGAATAACAATCTTCACTATACATATTTTTAAAAGGATAAGGAAAGGAAATCCCACGAGAAAAGGGTACTGAGCTTATCTCCTTTCCCAGAAAGTTCAGCTCATTGCTGAGAAAAATGAAATGCAAACACTCTGCCTTAGCCCATGTGTACAGTAATGAACTAAGGTCAAACACTCATCACCTTGCCTCACAGGTGTAGAAAGAAGTGATTACAGGACTTCCTTGCTGAAGAACTTTATCGGTAATTTCATCTTTTTTTTGCAGGAGATAGATGTAATTCTTAATTAAAAATATTCATAAACATATACTAATGGTGCTTATTGAGGTCTTCACAACCATTCTTTTTGTATGAAAATTGCCATCGCAATAAAATTTTTTCCCAAATTACAAGCATATATGTATATGTATATATGTGTGTACACGTGTATGTATATAGGCATACATACATACACATACACACATGCATATATATGCTCTATTTGTAGTTTGTATATACATGTGTATGTGTGTTTGTGGATATATTGATATATACACACACATATACATACACATTCTAAAGTTCTGAAAGATTTATTTTACAATAAATCAAGGACAAATAAGATAAAAGTATATAGAAGAATCAAGCAAAAGCAAAATCTACAAAAAATATGATTGCTACATTTTTTAACAAAAATGAATAACATGTTTTTTTTGTTTTAGAGGTACAGAGGCTTTTGCAAATCTGATTGTGGCACATAGTCTGTACAACTCAAAAACCTTTGATAGGAAGTAGAGAAAGGGGAGAGTGGAAACCAAAGAGGAAAACCCTTCTGCCAGAGTTGGGCTGAACCTCCTAAGTGACTGGTAGACTGTTGTCTTTGATTCTGGAATGGAAGTTTTTAGGTAGGGCAGAAGGTTCTTTTGAAAATCCCTAAACCTAATTTGAACAGGTGGGCCTCAGGGCTCTGTATTGATTGCTACAGGCGGAGAGAAAAAGGTTTCAAAGGGAATGAAATGCATGCTTACCCAGGGCTTTCCACTTGGGGAGCTCATTCTTCAGAGATCTGACATCAATATCTGATATCTTGATATTTTTTCTCTTTGTTTTTAAGATAACGTAGACCTTACTTAAAGTAAAACACACACACACAAAACTTAAAATGACATGTTTTGGACAGTTTGATGGCAAAATCACAGACTGACTAGGATGTAATATTTCAACAAAGGAGGGGGCTGACAGGTACAACAGAGAAATCAGCTCATTCTTCTAAAGTATTGTAACATTCAGTACTGGCAACATAGCTGAGAAAGGTTAAGATGTCTGAAGTTGTTTAAAATGAATCAAACATTTGTTTTCTATGTTTGACAAAGTCTTAGCTGAAACTGAGGCAGCTCACAGATGGACTTCTAATTCTTTTCTGATAAAGTAGCGGGCACTTTAGAATTGCAGATTATCTTAAAACAAGGCTATGTCCTAGAAGTGAATGCAGGACATATTTAATCTTGTGACTCATATCTTATTCATAAGTAACACAAACAAGAAGGGTGATAGGCGAAGGCAAACTTTACACTAACCATTTGAAAAATTATATTAGACTCACACCCACAAAAGGATTCTGTGTACTTTCTGGGCTAGATATTTTTCCTTTCTCACAGGACATTCTTTTTTTTGACTGCCACAGAACTAGTACTGAAGCAATACTGACAATTAATATTAATGTTGTTCATAATAAGTAATACTAATAATGAAGATCACTTGGCCACAGTGTAGTAGAAAGAGAGTTGGTCTCAGAGTCAGGAAGTACTAGCTACAATTCTGCCTCTCATGTGTATGGGAACTGTACCCTTGGGGGAGTAACTTTACTTCACAGTACCTTAGGCACCTCTCTTAGAATGTAACTTACATGCTTGCTTGTCCTCTTTAGTAGCAGGTATTTTTTCATCAGGAATTGCTTTTGCCTGATAAAATTATAGGTTCAATGCAATGATACTTGCATGCTGCTTTCAGCTAAATAACACATTTTATACTGTTTAAAAGTGTTTTTCTCTTAAAAACAATAGTGACATTGTGATTATTAGTACATACACCATCAATTCCATTTTGGTTTTTAAACCATGGAGAAATAGGTTCAGAATATTTAATTGACTTAGCCATGGTAATAGATATTACAGTTACATGGTGTAGAGATGGCAAGGGATCTCAGAAATCATCTAGCCAATTACTACCCACCACATGCACACACACATATCTGACCACCACCTTTTACAGATGTGGAAGTAAAACCCAGGGAGGCTAAGTGATTTAAACAAAAACACTCAGAGCCAGGATGTGAACCCACCTCTTAATACAGAATCCACACTTTTCACTAGATTCTCTAATTACAAATCCATTTTTTTCTTCTTGCTATCTCACATTCCATCTCACAATCATTCCAAGTAATTTGCAGCAATAGGAACTCAGAAATTTCACTTCTTGTCGTTTGGAGTGATTCAATTAAATTCCCCACAACCTACCAAGGGTCAACTGGCCAGATTGAACTTTTCTAATACATTGAGGCAGTCGCTACACCAGGGCTCCTTAAACTTTTTCACTGGTGACCCATTTTTCACATTTGGTCAGCGTTCATTGGCATTGCATGGCCTGAGGGCACATGCAGTGCAAAGTGTACATACTTTACGTTCAGAACCAAGGCTGCAGTAAACTTGTGGAATGCAATATGGGCAAAAGCTGCCAGAAACACCTTGGATTCATTACACATTTGATTTTGAATTAGTTTTTGTCACTACATATTCAGAAACATTTTGCTGTTGCCAAGTTTTTTTGCAACCCCTCCTGGGGTTGAGACATATAGTTTAAGAAGCACTGCTCTAGACTAATATCTGAAAGTCCTGACACTTTGATCATTAGTCAGAACATCATTTTTCTGTTTTGTTGTTGTTCAGTCATATGAACATATGACTGTCATATGTATCTCTTCATGTCAACAGTCATATGTATCTCTTCATGACTCCATTTGGAATTTCTTCATAAAGATGCTACAGTGGTTTGCCATTTCCTTCTCCAACTTATTTTTACATATGAGGAAACTGAGGCAAACAATATTAAGTAACTTTTCTAGGGTTACACAGCCAGAAACTGTCTGAGACCAGAATTGAAATCAGGTCTTCCTGTCTCCTGGCCCAGCTCTCTATCCACTGTGCTACCTAGCTGCTCAATCAGAACATCATAGAAACTCAGAATTGTAGGATTCCTCAAAGTTCAAGCCAGAAATCCTACCTACAGCATCTTTAGAGTGGTCTTCTAGCATCTGTATGAAAGCTCCCAGGGATGAAGAATTCCCTGCTTCTCAAGGCAGCTTATTATATTTTTGGAGAGATCTAATTAGAAAATATTTATGTTCAACCAAAGCTTTCCTTCTTTGTAATTTCTACCCATTGCTTCTAATTCTGCTCTCGGGGGCCAATGAAACAAGTCTAACCCATTTCCTGCATGAAAGTCCTTCAAATATTTGTAGACAGTTACTGTAGCCTCCTTTGAAGCTTCTCTTTCTCAAGCTAACCATTTAGAGTTCCTTCAAATTATATTGATATGCCATGGTTTTGACCCTCTTTAACACTAATTGTCCTTCTCTGAGCGTTCTCATTGTCAATTCCCTTTCTGATATGTGATGACCCAAACATGGCCTAAGAAAGATGGAGAAAAGATAAACTATTTCTTTCCATGTGCTGAATGTTCTACTTCCACTAATGCAGCCCAAGATCACATAGTGATTTTTGTTTATTTGATAAAAACTAAAGTCTTTCACCTCCACCATGAACCATTGTTTAGTTGTCTGTCTCCCATCCTACATTTGCACTGCTTTTTTTTTTCTTTTTTTTTCTTTTCTTTTTTTTTTTAATGCAATTTATTTATTTAACATATTTGGTTTTCAGCATTGATTTTCACAACAGTTTGAATTACAAATTTTCTCCCCATTTCTGCCCTCCCCCCCCACTCCAAGATGGCGTATATTCTGGTTGCCCTGTTCCCCAGTCAGCCCTCCCCTCTATCACCCCCCTCCCCTCTCATCCCCTTTTCCCTTCCTTTCTTGTAGGGCAAGATAAATTTCTACGCCCCATTGCCTGTGTATCTTATTTTTTAGTTGCATACAAAAAGTTTTTTTGTTTTTGAACATCTGATTTTAAAACTTTGAGTTCCAAATTCCCTTCCCTCTTCCCTTCCCACCCACCCTCCCTAAGAAGTTGAGCAATTCAACCTAGGCCACACATGTATTATTATGTATAACCCTTCCACAATATTCATGTTGTGAAAGGCTAACTACATTTAGCTCCTTCCCAACCCATCCCGCTTTATTGAATTTTCTTCCTTGACCCTGTCCCCTTTCCAAAGTGTTTGTTTTGATTACCTCCACCCCCATCTGCCCTCCACTCCATCATCCCCCTGCCTTTTATTTTTTTTTTATCTTCCTCCCTCTTCTTTCCTGTGGGGTAAGATACCCAACTGAGTATGTATGGTATTCCCCCTCAGGCCAAATCTGATGAGAGCAAGGTTCACTCATTCCCCCCTCACCTGCCCACTCCCCTCCTCTCCTAGAACTGCTTCCTCTTGCCACCTTTTTGGGAGATAATCCACCCCATTCTATCTTTCCCTATCTCCCTCTCTCAGTAAGTTACTCTCTCATCCCTTAATTTCATTTTATTCCTTTTAGCTATCTTCCCTTCATCCTCAACTCACCCTGTGTCTGCTCTCTTTCTTTTACATATATATATATATATATATATATATACACATACATACACATACATACATATACACATAGATACATGCATACATACACATTCACTTATATATATACATAAACTTATATATATGCATATATATATATATGCATATTCCCTTCAACTACCCTAATACTGAGGTCTCATGAATCATACTCATCATCTTTCCATGTAGGAATGTAAACAAAACAGTTCAACTTTAGTAAGTCCCTTGCAATTTCCGTTTCTTGATTACCTTTTCATGCTTCTCTTGATTCTTGTGTTTGAAAGTCAAATTTTCTCTTCAGTTCTGGCCTTTTCACTGAGAAAGCTTGAAAGTCCTCCATTTTACTGAAAGTCCATATTTTGCCTTGGAACATGATACTCAGTTTTGCTGGGTAGGTGATTCTAGGTTTTAATCCTAGCTCCATTGACCTCCGAAATATCGCATTCCACGCCCTTCGATCTCTTAATGTAGAAGCTGCCAGGTCTTGGGTTATTCTGATTGGGTTTCCATAATATTCAAATTGTTTCTTTCTGGCTGCTTGCAGTATTTTCTCCTTGATCTGGGAGCTCTGGAATTTGGCAACAATATTCCTAGGAGATTTCTTTTTGGGATCTATTTGCGGAGGCGATCGATGGATTCTTTCAATTTCTATTTTGCCCTGTGGCTCTAGAATATCAGGGCAGTTCTCCTTGATAATTTCCTGAAAGATGGTATCTAGGCTCTTTTTTTGATCATGGCTTTCAGGTAGTCCAATAATTTTTAAATTATCTCTCCTGGATCTATTTTCCAGGTCAGTGGTTTTTCCAAGGAGATATTTCACATTGTCTTCCATTTTTTCATTCCTCTGGTTCCGTTTTATAATATCCTGATTTCTCATAAAGTCACTAGCTTCCACTTGCTCCAATCTAATTTTTAAAGTAGTATTTTCTTCAGTGGTCTTTCGGACCTCCTTTTCCATTTGGCTAATTCTGCCTTTCAAGGAATTCTTCTCCTCATTGGCTTTTTGGAGCTCTTTTGCCATCTGAGTTAGTCTATTTTGTAAGGTGTTGTTTTCTTCAGTGTATTTTTCAGTATTTTTTTGGGTCTCCTTTAGCAAGTCATTGACTTGTTTTTCATGGTTTTCTCGCATCCTTCTTATTTCTCTTCCCAATTTTTCCTCTACTTCTCTAACTTGCTTTTCCAAATCCTTTTTGAGTTCTTCTATGGTCTGGGGCCAGTTCATGTTTTTCTTGGAGGCTTTGGTTGTAGGCTCTATGACTTTGCTGTCTTCTTTAGGCTGTATGTTTTGGTCTTCTTTGTCACCAAAGAAAGAATCCAAAGTCTGAGACTGAATCTGGGCGCGTTTTCACGTCCTGGCCATATTCCCAACCAACTAACTTGACCCTTGAGCTTTTCAGTGGGGTATGACTGCTTGTAGATTACAGAGTTCTGTGTTCTACGTTTGGGGGGGAGGTGCCAGCTCTGTCAGAGCCGCACTCCTCCTTCCCCAAGGACCCCCAGTCCAGACTGGGCTCAGATCTTCGGCAGGCTGTGCACCCCTGCTGTGATCCGCCACTTATTTCCCCCCACCAGGTGGGCCTGGAGCCGGAAGTAACAACAGCTGTAGCTGCCCCACCTCCGCTGCCCCCGGGGCTGGAAGCCGAACCGCGAACTCCTTCCACTCCCGCAGCTTTTCCCACTAACCTTCTCCGCAGTCTTTGGTGTTTGTGGGTCGAGGGGTCTGGTAACTGCTCAAGTATTCAGGGCGCTAGGGCCCCCTCCGCCCGGCTTCCGGTCTGGGTCGTCCACGCCGCTCAGGCTGGGCTCTGCTCCACTCCGTTCCCAGCTCCCAGCTCCCAGCTCCCAGCTCCGTGTGGAATAGAGCTCACCCAGAGACCATCCGGGCTGTCCTGGGCTGGAGCCCTGCTTCCCTCTGCTGTTCTGTGGGTTCTGCCGTTCTAGAATTGGTTCAGAGCCATTTTTATAGGTTTTTGGAGGGACTCGGTACGGAGCTCACTCTAGTCCGTGCTTACCAGCCGCCATCTTGGCTCCGCCCCTCTTGCACTGCTTTTTTAAAGTATAGTAGATTATATTCATTATTACTAAATTCTCTTAAATTAGATTTGGCCTTATTCATTCTAGTCCACTGAGATTTTTTTTTAATTTTGATTCTATTATCCAATGAGATGCTTCATATCATCAGCAAATTTGACTAATATGTCATCCATATTATCATCCAAGCTGCTAATAAAAATGTTGAAAGGAATAAGAACAAAAACAGAGCCCTGCCTACTCTATTATAGATGGCCAGAGAGAAGTTGGTCTGAATACACAGTTACTTTTATAATTTACTTATCTGCATATGTGTTGTATCCCTTGGCTCTAGATTTATTCCTGTAGACTCTTGATCAACTATCAATTAATCAATAAACACTTATTAAGTACCTACTATGTGCCAGGCATTATTCTAAGTGCTGGGGAAACAAAAAGAGACTAACGAAAGTCCCTGACCTCTAGGAACTTACGTTCTAATAGAGGGAGACAACATGCAAACAAATCTACACAAAGCAAACTATATTCAGGATAAACAGGAAGTAATTCAGAAGGAAGGCAGCAGAATAAAGAGGGACTGGAAAAGCCATCATTAAAAGATGAAATTGTATTTGGGACTAAAATGAAGACAGGAAAGTCATCAAGCAGAGGGAGGAGGGAGAATATTATAGGTCTGGGAAACAGCAAGAAAAAATTCCTGGGATGGAGGGGTAGAGTGTCAAGTTCTTGCAACAGGCCATACATTGATGTTGCTGGATCAAAGAGTATGTGGTAGGAAGTGAGTGTTGAGAAGACTGTAAAAGTAGGGCAACTTTCTTTCCATACTGTAAAAACTCATCCACTCCAGGTCTCAACTTTAAATAAGCCCAGCACCCAGTGAAGTGCATTGCACACAATAAATGTCCAATAAATGCCTGTTGAATTGGATTTCTTTTTCATGATACTGCTTCTCAAAGGTGAAAGAGACTTCAGAGATTATCTCTTCCAATCTATCCATGAAGCAGCAATGACACGCTACAGTATTCCTGACAAGTGGCCATCTAGTTTCTGTTTGGGGAAAGAATTTTTATTCATGCAGAAGGCAAAGGAATGGATTGAAATCTGTCCATGGATTTAGCATATGGCTGTGGGCAAAATGAAGGTATTAGCACTTACTTCATAATCACATCATCTTGCTATCTTGTTAAATTTCTCTGAGATGCCAGCTTAGGGCAAATGTTGTAGACATTCACAGTATCACTGCTTTCTGCAAACTTGTTATGAAATTTTCTTTTTTCTCGGAGGGAAAGAATCTTTCTATGCCCCTGATAGAACATACTACTTTTGGTGGACCCACCATAAAGGTCTAAAAGGGAAGTTTGTCAAGAAGTAACAGAGTCTATTAACTTTAGTATCACAATGAAGTAGGAAGCTATGCAATGACCTATAGAATTGAATGAAAGTAGGGAGCAGAATAGGGTCAACTAGGTGGCACAATGGAGAGAGTACTGGGCCTGGAGTCAGAAGGATTCATCTCCCAGAATTCAAATCTGGCCTCAAACACTTACTAGCTGTGTGACCATGGAAAAGTCACTTAACTCTGTTTTCCTTAGCTTCCTTATCTGTAAAATGAGCTGGGGGAGGAAGTGGCAAACCACTCCAGCATTTTTGCAAAGAAAACCCCAAGTGGGTTTTCATGATTGAAAAGTAACTGAACAAAAACATGAGACTAGAACAGGGGTAGAGAGCACCTGTTCATCTTCTGCTTGGTTGGCAAATTACACCCCCTTTGTCCATCAGAGGTTTTGAGCCTTCCACATACCATGATGTTGGTCTTAGCATGAAGTAAATGTCATGTGCCACTGAATATTGAATTTTCTGCCATTAAAATGGCTTGCTTTTTTGAAATTATCTTTTAAATTGTCTCTATTTGGGATACCAGACATTCCAATCCTGAATATTGTAACTTAGATAAATGCTTACCTTGCAGCTTTCTAGGGTACAATAGGTGAAGTGACTTGCCCATAGTCAAGTACGTAAGATGTGTCAGAAGTAGCTTTGAAGTTAGGTATTCCTAACTACGTGTCTAATACTCTAGGGAGTCAGTATGATATAGTACAGAGAGCACTGGCTCAAACCAAAGAACCTGTTTTCAAATTTTGTCTGTGATGTTTACTGATTGGGTAGCCTTAGACAAGTCACCTTCCTCCCATGGAACTTACTTCTTTCATCTATAAAATCAGTGGGTGTGTGTGGGGTGGTGGTGGGGGAGTTGGAGTAGATGGCCTCTGAGGTTTAGACATATAATGCTATGATTGACTAGGTCATGCCACTTTTATCTCTTTAACAGATGAGAAGACCATCCCTAATACCCAATTCCGGTGTGCAGCCAAACTAATTAATTCAGGAAATTACTTTTTCTTCAATAAAATGTTTATCAAACAATCAGATGATTTGCCTTTATCCTCCATTTGACTTTATCTGCACGTACAAGGACAGTCTATATACAGCCTATAAAATGGACTGTGGTAGAGATCAGTTAATAGGGTTAGCCATGGGCAGCCTTCTGAATCAATACAGATCCTTTCAACCATAATGATTATGTGGCAATCAGTATTGATTACTTGTCACTGTCATAGCAACTTGCACAGACTATTTTAGCTGGATTGTAGACAGTTTTCTAACCAAGGATAGACACAACCAAAGACAGAAATACACACACACACACACACACACACACACACACACTCACACTCATACATATACATAATGTGAAACATTGCAATATTTATGCCATGAGTTTGGTTATTTATCATATATAGTTTTAAAAATAAAGGAACCTTTGATGAAGTTTCTCCTCTATCTTATAGGACATGACAAATGTGTGCTTGGTTTTTCTTTCATGCCAAGGAGAAAATACAAAATTGAGGCATTAGCATATAGGAACTCACTTATTAGATGACACTATGAGATTTTTTAAAGAGTTTCTGAGATTTCCTGAGCTTTAGGAAAATTCAGTTTTCAAAATATTTTTAATTCAACTCCTGATGTAGTTTGAAAACATTTTTTGCCAAGTTCCAATATTGAAGTAATAGGAACAGTAATAATAATGAAGATGATGATGATGATGATAATGTAACTAGAATTTTTGTAGTGTTTGGGGATTTACACAATACAGATATTTCATTTTATCTTCTCAACCACCCTGGAACATGGGTTCTATTATTAATATCCCTGTTTCATAGATAAGGAAACTGAGCCATTAAGTGACTTGCCTACAGTGACATAGTAAGCACTGGTCTGTGTTTGAACTTGGTTCTTTCTGCCTCCTGTTAAAGTACTCTATACACTGTGCCTCCCAGATGCAGTGTGTCCTAATGCATAATAATGAGAAGGTATCCATCCATATATATGTATGTAATTTTGTCTGACTCACACAACAAAGCTATGAAAGTGATGTTAGTATTATTAACTTCATTTTACATAGGAGAAAACAGACTCAGAAAGCTTAAATGACTTGCCCAGGATCAGACAAGGTTTTTGATCTTTGCCTGAATCCAGACAGCATCATATACAGGATTTAAACAGCACCTTCCTCCCTACAGGTCTAGTATTCTAGCCGTCATGCTATCAAGCTTCCTCTGCTAGCATTGGAGTCAGTAATAACTGGGTTTTAATGTTTCTTTTCACACTTGTGAGAAATAGGCAAGAACCTCAACCTCTCTAAGTTATACTTTCTTCATCTGTAAAATATGACAATCTGTGGTACCTAGCTTACAAGATTTTTATGAAGCTTAAATGAGATAATGCATGTAAATAACTTTGGAAATCTTAATATGCTTGTCAGAAGCCATTTGAGAATCTGCTATATACCATCCCAAACAAGGGGTCATTTTCACTTGAAGACCTTTTATGACATACGGCCCATTACCTCCACAGGCAAACCATTTAACTTATAAAAATTATTTTTAAATGAACTTTTTTGGTACATTTTGAGTTTTGAACTGTCTTCCTTCTTCCCTCTCCACCCACACTAGAGAAGGCTGACATTTAACACAAATATGTGTGTGTGTGTGTGTGTGTGTGTGTGTGTGTGTGTGTGTCTGTAAAACCATACTATGTATACCTCTAGTGATCAGGTCTTTCTCTAGAAATGGATGTTTTCCTTCATAAATCCTTTATAGTTGATTTGTGCATTTATTATACTCAGAATAACTTAGTTATTCATAGTTATTCTTCTAACAATATTAATGTTATTATATACAACATTCTCTTGCCTGTACTCATCTCACTCTGCATTATTTCATGCAAGTCCTTCCATGTTTTTCCCTAAAATCAACCTATCATCTCTGTAAGAAAGCACAGTAATATTCCACCAAAACGAGATACCACAACTTGTCTAGTTATTCCCCAATTGATGGGCATCCCCATAATTCCAATTCTTTGCTACCACAAAGAGAGCTGTTATAAATATTTTAGAAATATAGGTTCTTTTTTTTTTCCCTGATCACATTGGGAACAGAACTAGTAGCAGTATTGCTGGATCAAAGATAGAGTATACACAGTTTTATAACTTCAGGAATTTAATTCCAGATTGCTCTCCAAAATGGTTGGATCAGTTCACAGTTCCACCGGCAATGTAATAGTGTCCCAATTTTTCCAGATCCTCTTCAACACTTGTCATTTTCCCCTTCTGTAATTTTGGCCAATCTGCTAAATGTAAGATGATATTTAAAAGTCATTTTAAATTTCATTTCTCTAATCAATAATGACTTAGATAATTTTTTTCATATAACCCCATAGAGTTTTGATTTCTTCTTTAATGTAGTCAAAATTATCCAATTTACATCTCATGATGCATTCTGTTTATTGTTTATTCATAAATTCTGTTCCTATCCAAAAGTCTGATAGGCAATATGTTCAATGTTCTTCTAATTTACTTATGATATATCCATTTATACCCATCTCACATATCTATTTTGAGCTTGTCTTGGTACATGGTGTAAGATATTGTTCTACAGTAATCTATGCCAGATTGTTTTCCAATTTTTGAACATTTTTTTAACAAGTAGTGAATTCTTTTCCCATGGACTTAGATCTTTACATTTGTCAAAAACAAAGTTGTATCTAAAAGTGTGTATTGTATGTTGTAGCCAGAATGGACTTTGTTTTCTTTGAATGACTCAGCTCACCTCGTTGAGCTTCCCTGAACGCTGGGGCTTGCTCTTCCAGGGCAGGACCAGAGCTTCCTGTGTGATGAGTCATGGCGCTGGCTGAGGGGAGGTGTGCTAACATGGTCTACACTGGGGGAGGGGCCAAGTCAAGAACCAATCGGCCCTGGTCGTTCAGGTGGCGCTTGATGATATCAAAAACTCTATAAGAGGGGAGAGGACAGCTTGAAGATCCTCCTTTCCTTTTCCGGTTGGAGCCAGAGACGCCTACAGCCGAAGCTGAGCTGCTGGTAGCAGAGCTGACTGGAGGCTAGTGGGTAATCTTCTTACCGTAGAGGGGAAGCATGTATACGATTTTGCCTTATACCATCTCGCTTCTCTATGGCCTCCTGGTTACTCTTGTGAGGCAGACTTATTGGGCCTGGAAGCTTTTGATGAAAATATCAAAATGGGAACGCTGGTTTGTGGGATTGTTACTGTGGAGTGTAAATACATGCTTTAGTTCTCCTGCCTTCTGCCTAGAGAATTCCTTATATCCTGCGGTTCCGGACCTTTTAGGCACATATGAGATTCTCTTTGAAATCATAAATTCTGCCTTCCTAATATATATGTCTACTCTGCTCCATTGATCTACCTTTCTGTTTTGTAGCAAGTATCATGTAGTTTTGATAACTTTGTCTTATTTGATTTTTAAAATCTTTTTATAGCAATTTCAAGAGTTCTTTTTGGAGGTCAGAGCCAAAATGGTGGCTAGAAAGCAGGGACGTCCTAAGATGTCCTCCAGGTCCCCTCAAACACCTATAAAAATGGTTCTGAACAAATTATAGAGCTGCAAAACCAACAAAATAGTGTAGGGAAGCAGGGCTGCTGCGCAGGACAGCCTGCATGGTCATTGGGAAGTGTCTATTGCCCAGAGCTGGGAGCAGAGTGGAGCAGGGCCAAGCATGGACCACACCAGGACCAACCAGACTGGGATCTGGGTGGAACAGGTGTAGCACCCTGAATCTGTGAGCTGTGGCAGTTACCAGACTTCCCAACCCACAAACACAAAGACAACAGAGAAGGTTAGTGGGAAAAGCTGCTTGGACAAAGGGAAAGGAGTTCCCCATCGGTCACTGCCCCGGGGTGGTATATGTGGTGCAGCTCTGAGGCTGCTTCCAGAGCTACAGCTGCAGTTGTTGCTTCCTGTCCCAGGCCCACCTGGTGGGAGAAATTAAGAGGTGAATTACAGGGGAGGTGCAAAGCCTGCTTTCCCTGCCTGTATTTGGGTCGCAGTCCTGGTTGATGGTTCTTGGGGGAGAAGAAGCACTGGTGTGGCAGAGCTTGCTTTGGAGAAGTACCAGCACAGCCCCTGAAGTTTGGGACAAAGTACTCTCTACTCTAAAAGCAGTCATACCCTGACAAAAAGCTCAAGGGTCAAGTAGTTGTCTGGGAACATGAAAAGGGAGTGAAAACGGTCTCAGATTCAGACTCAGACTTCGGAATCTTTTTTTGGTGACAAAGAAGACCCAAACATACAGACAGAAGAAGTCAACAAAATCAAAGAGCCTACATCAAAAGCCTCCAAGAAAAATATGAATTGCTCTCAGGCCATGGAAGAGCTCAAAAAGGATTTGGAAAAGCAAGTTAGAGAAGTAGAGGAAAAATTGGGACAAGAAATGAGAATGGTGCAAGAAAACCATGAAAAACAAGTCAATGACTTGCTAAAGGAGACCCAAAAAAAGAAACCACTGAAGAAAATAACACCTTAAAAAACAGACTAACTAAAATGGCAAAAGAGCTCCAAAATGCCAATGAGGAGAATAATGCCTTGAAAGGCAGAATTAGCCAAATGGAAAAGGAGGTCCAAAAGACCACTGAAGAAAATACCAACTTAACAATGAGATTGGAGCAAGTGGAAGCTAGTGACTTTATGAGAAATCAAGATATTATAAAACAGAACCAAAGGAATGAAAAAGTGGAAGACAATGTGAAATATCTCATTGGAAAAAGCACTGACCTGAAGAACAGATCCAGGAGAGATGATTTAAAAACTATTGGACTACCTGAAAGCCATGATCAAAAAAAGAGCCTAGATATCATGTTTCAAGAAAATATCAAGAACTGCCCTGATATTCTAGAGGCAGAGAGTAAAATAGAAATTGAAAGAATCCACAGATCACCTCCTCAAAAAGATTCCAAGAAGAAACCTCCTAGGAATATTGTCACCAAATTCCAGAGCTCCCAGATCAAGGAGAAAATACTGCAAGCACTCAGAAAGAAACAACTTGAGTATTGTGGAAACACAATCAGGATAACACAAGATATGGCAGCTTCTATATTATGGGAATGAAAGGCTTGGAATAGGATATTCTGGAAGTCAGTGGAGCTAGGATTAAAACCAAGAATCAACTGACCAGCAGAACTGAGTCTCATGCTCCAAAGGCAAAATATGGATTTTCAATAAAATAGAGGACTTTCAAGCTTTCTCAGTGAAACGACCAGTGCTGAATAGAAAATTTGGCTTTCAAACACAAGAATCAAGAGAAGCATGAAAAGGTAAACAAGAAAGAGAAATCATAAAGGACTTACTAAATTTGAACTGTTTTGTTTACATTCCAACGTGGAAAGCTGATGTATGTAATTCATCAGACTTCAGTATTAGGGTAGCTGAATGGAATATACATACATACATACATACATACATACATATATATATATATATATATATATATATATATATATATATATATATATATATATATGTGTGTGTGTGTATACAGACAGAGGGCACAGGGTAAGTAGAATATGAAGGGATGATATCTAAAAAAAATCAAATTAAAGGATGAGAGAGGAATATATTGAGAGAGGGAGAAAGGATGAGATAGAATGGGGTAAATTATCTCACATAAAAGTGGCAAGAAAAAGCATTTCATTGGAAGGGAAGAGAGGTCAGGTGAGCCGGGATGAGTGAATCTTGCTCTCATTGGATTTGACTTGAGGAGGGAATAACATACACATTCAATTAAGTATCTTACCCAACAGGAAAGAAGAAGGAAGAGAATAAAAAAGGGGGGCAATAGAAGGGAGGGCAAATATAGGGAGGAGGTAATCCAAAGCAAACACTTTTGAAAAGGGACAGGGTGAAGGGAGAAAATTGAATAAAATGAGAATGGATAGGAGGGAGCAAAACATAGCTAGTCTTTCACAGCATGAATATTGTGGAAGGGTTTTACATAATGATGCACGTGTGACCTATGTTGAATTGCTTGCCTTCTTATGGAGGGTGAGTGGGGAGGGAAGAGGGGAGAGAATTTGGAACTCAAAGCTTTAAAAGCCGTTGTTCAAAAAAACAATTGTTTTTGTATGCAACTGGGAAATAAGATATACAGGCAATGGGGCATAGAAATCTATCTTGCCCTACAAGAAAGTAAGGGAAAAGGGGATGGGGTGGGGGAGTGGGGTGACAGAAGGGAGGGCTGACTGGGGAATGGGGCAATCAGAATATATGCCATTTTGGAGTGGGGGGAGGGTAGAAATGGGGAGAAATTTTATAATTCAAAATCTTGTGGAAATCAATGCTGAAAACTAAAAAAAAATTAAGTAAATAATAATAAAAGAAAAAAAAGAATTCTTTTTTGGGCTTGTGACCATTTTACATATTTCTTTGAATTAGAAGCAATTTTGATTTCACTGTTCTTCTGAGTTTGATCTCCTCTTCTTTATCACCATATCAACTATCTATGATTAGGTCCTCTCTATCTGTGACAAAATCTATCACTCCACAACTTCTGCCTACTGCTCCTAGGTCTTGCTCTTATAGCCTAGCTTAACACCATCACCACCAAAATTTAACTCTTTCCCTACATGATAGCCTATCAAAAACTAAAGTCATATATTCTCTATTTTTTCAGGCATGTAAATATTCCTTATGAGACAGTGATCTTGAGTCCCTTTACTATCATATCTTCCTTCCTGCAGACACTCTCCAGGTTATGAATACTCCTCCTAAAATGTGGTACCTAGAATTTAAAACAATTTTTAAATTCTGACCTTGGCTGAGAAAAGTGGTAAGGGCATGTCCCTTATTTTATAAATTATTCCTCTTTATGCAGCCTAAGTCTGAACTAGCTTTTGGGGCCACTGCATCACCCTGTTGACTAATATTGACCTTGTATTACACTGAAACATAAGATATTTTATTCAAATAAATGGCCTTTTAACTGTCAGCCCCATCTTGTATTTGTAAAGCTGGCTTTTTAATCCAAGTGTAAGACTTCATTCATTCCTATTAAATTTCATCTAAATAGATTAGGAAGAATGTTCAAATGCACCAAGATCTTTTTGGATATGGAATCTTTCAGGTGAATTAAATAATTTATAAATTCCTTTCCATTTTGAAAAGCATGATCCTATAATACCATGTTCCGTTTCTCCCCTTCTCATGTCCACTCTAGTGTACCTCTAAGAAAGAAAGAAAGAAAGAAAGAAAGAAAGAAAGAAAGAAAGAAAGAAAGAAAGAAAGAAAGAAAGAAAGGAAGGAAGAAAGAAAGAAAAAAAGAAAGAAAGGAAGAAAGAAAAAAAGAAAGAAAGAGCAGAACATTTGAGTTGAGATACACAAATCTGGACTCAATGAAGAGCTTATCTGAGTAATAAGATAAATAGAACAAAGTATTATGGGACAAATCTGACTTATTTCTGTTCAGTATTGGAACAAAATGAGAACACAAAGTCTTGAGGAATGTCTTCACACCTTTTAATGAAAAGGCAGGTTTAACATTTATGAGAGCAGGGAACAAGAGGATAAGGATTAGAATATTGCTCATACCGCATGTAGAGTGCTAATTGATCAATCAATAAGCATTTCTCAAGGGCCCACTATGTAACAGGTAGTATTCTTGGCACTAGGGATCCCCCACCAAAAAGTGAGACAGCCTCTGTTCTCCAGGAGTTTGCATTTTACTGGGGGGATGCAACATGGACACTTGAAAGTAAGTAAAAGATATGTACAAAATAACCAAATACTAATTCTGAATGGAGGGGGAGAGGCACTAATACCTAGCAAAATCAGGAAAAGACTCATAAAGGAAGAAATATCATTAAATCTGAACCATGAATGAATTTTACACTTTAATAAAGGAGATAAAATAAATTTTAATTAATTATAATAAAGGAGAGGGGACCTTTCAGTTTAGATCTGATTTCCAGAGTTAGCTTCATCCAGGAAGTGATATTTAAAATGAAATTTGAAAAATACATAAAATGTATATTTTTCATATACTTTGAAAAACTATGAACACTACAAAATACAAAGATGACTAGGAAGATAGGATTTTAATATTTAATTTCTATTGCCTACAGATTTGTAAAGTATTTACTAATATAACATGATAGAGGAAGTCAACTGGTAAAGTGGATGTGTCATCAGGCAGACCTGAATTCAAATCTAGCCTCACACACTTACTATCTAAGGAATCTTGAGGAAGTCACTCAAACTCTGTCTGTTTCTTCATCTGCAAAATAGGGATAAACAATATACTTCCTAAGGTTTTTGGGAGGATAAAATGAGTTCATATTTTTAAAGTACTATGAAAATCTTTAAACATATTTTCACATTAGTCATGTTGTAAAGAATTATAAACAATGGAATGAACCACAAGAAAGAAGAAATAAAAAAAGAGAAAGCAAATAGTTTGTTTCAATCTGCCTTCAGACTCCGCAATGGGGAAAGCATTTTCCGTCTCTTGGAAATTTTTTAGAACCTTGCATTGCAGAGAAGAGCCAAGTCTATCAAAATTAGTCATCTCTAAATAAATATGTCTGTAATTGTTTACAAATTTCTCCTGGTTCTGCTCCCCAGACTCAGCATCAGTTAATATAAGTCTTTTCAGGTATATCTGAAGTGTGTCTACTCATCATTTCTTATACCACGATAGTACTCCATTACATTCATTTACCACAACTTGTTCAGCCACTCTGCATTTGATGGGCATCCCCTCAATTTCAAATTTTTGGCCAACATAAAAAGAATTGCTATAAATATTTTTGTACGTATGGGTCCTTTTCCCATTTGCATGATCTCTTTGGATATAGCCCTAAAAGTGGGTCAAAGGGTATAAATATTTTTCTAGCTCTTTGGGCATAGTTCCAAATTACTTTCCAGAGTGGTTAGATCAGTTCACAACTCCACCAACACTGCATTAGTGTTCCAATTTTCCTGTATCTTCTCCAGCATTTATAATTTTCCTGTCTTATCATATTAGCCAGTCTGACAGGTGTGATGTGGTACCTAAAGCATTTTTCATATGACTATAGATTTCTTTAAATTCTTCCTCTGAAAACTGACTGTTTATATCCTTTGAACATTTATCAATTGGGGAATGACTTGCATTCTTATAACTTTGATTCAGTTCTCTACATATTTCAGAAATGAGCCCTTTATCAGAGACACTGGTTGTAAAAATTCTTTCCCAGTTTTGTGCTTCCCTCTGAATCTTGGTTACATTGGCTTTGTCTGTACAAAAACCTTTTCATTTTAATGTAATCAAAATTATCCATTTTGCATTTTGTAATGTTTTCTATTTCTTGGTTGGTCATAAATTGTTCTGTTCTCCATAAATATCACAGGTTAACTATTCCTGGATCTCCCAGATTGCTTATTGTTTTAGCCTTTGCATCTAAATTGTGAAGCCATTTTGACTTTATTTTGGTGTATAGTGTAAGATATTGGTCTTTGTCCAGTCTCTGCCATACTATTTTCTTTTTTTTAATTTTTTTTTTATTTTTGGTTTACAACACTCAGTTCCACAAGTTTTTGAGTTCCAAATTTTCTCCTCCTCCCTCCCCCCCCCCTCCCAAGAAGGCATGTAATCTGATATAGTACCTATGTATACCTTCACATTAATCTTATTTTCACAATAGTCAAGTTGTAAAGAAGAATTATAACCAATGGAATGAATCTTGAGAAAGAAGAAGCAAAGTAAGAGAGAGAGAGAAGAGAGAGAGAGAGAGAGAGAGAGAGAGAGAGAGAGAGACATAGAGACAGAGAGAGAGAGAGAGAGAGGAGAGAGAGAGAGAGAACAATTAATTTGCTTCAATCTGCATTCAGACTCCATAATTCTTTCTCTGGATGTGCATAGCTTTTCCCATCATGAGTCTTTTTGAGCTGTCTTAGCTGAGAAGAGTCAAGTCTATCAAAGTTAGTCATCACAGATACTGTGTGTCTATAGTCATGTATAATGTTCACCTAGTTCTGCTCCCCTCACTCAGCATCAGATCATATAAGTCTTTCCAGGTTATTACGAAGTTTGTCTGCTCCTCATTTCTTATAGCACAATAGTTTTCCATTGCATTCATAAACCACAACTTGTTTAGCCATTCCCTAATTGATGCCATACTATTTTCCAGTTTTCCCAGCAATTTTTGTCAAATAATGAGTTCTTATCTCAGAAGCTGGAGTCTTTGGGTTTATTACACCATAGCTGACTATAGTCATTTACTATTGTGTCTTGCATGTCTAACCTATTTCATTGATCCACCACTTTTTTTCTTAGACAGTCCTAAGTAGCTTCGATGATTGCTGCTTTATAATATAGTTTAAAATCTGGTATGGCTAGGCCACCTTCCCTACCATTTCCTTTCAATAATTCCCTTGATATTCTGGACATTTTTCTAGCTCTATGAAATAATTTTTGGTAGTTTGATTAGTATGGCACTAAATCAGGAAATTAATTTAGGTAAAATTATCATTTTTATGATATTAGCTTGGCCTACCCATGAGCAACTGGTGTTTTTCCAGTTATGTAGATCTGACTTTATTTGTGTGTAAAGTGCTTTGTAATTGTGTTCATATGGTTTTGTTTTGGCAGGTAGACAGTCAAATATTTTATAATGTCTACAGTAACCTTAAATGAAATTTCCCTTTATATCTCTTTGTGCATATCCTGTGATCCAGTAATACCACTACTAGGTCTGTATATCAAAGAGATAAAGGAAAAGGACCTACAAGTACAAAAAAAAAATATTTACAGAAACTCTTTTGGTGGTGGCAAAGAACTAGAAATTGAGGAAATGCCCATCAATTGGGAAATGGTTTAACAAATTATGGTATATAGAGCCTGAGCCAAGATGGCGGCTGGTAAGCAGGGACTAGCTTGAGCTCCATATGGAGTCCCTCCAAAAACCTATAAAAATGGCTCTGAACCAATTCTAGAATGGCAGAACCCACAAAACAGCAGAGGGAAGCAGGGCTCCAGCCCAGGACAGACTGGATGGTCTCTGGGTGAGGTCTATCCCACACGGAGCTGGGAGCTGGGAGCTGGGAACGGAGTGGAGCAGAGCCCAGCCTGAGCGGAGTGGACCAACAAGACCAGCAACCGGGCAGAGCATGCCCTAGCGCCCTGAATCAGTGAGCTGAGGCAGTTACGAGACTGCTCAACCCACAAACACCAAAGACTGCGGAGAAGGTTAGTGGGAAAAGCTGCGGGAGTGGAAGGAGTTCTCGGTTCGGGTTCCAGCCCTGGGGGCAGCGGAGGTGGGGCACCTACAGCTGTTGTCACTTCCGGCTCCAGGCCCAACTGGTGGGAGGAATTAAGTGGTGGATCAGAGCAGGAGAGCACAGCCTGCCAAAGATCTAAGACCAGTTCAGGTTGGGGGTTCTTGAGGAAGGAGCAGTGCTGGTGTGGCAGAGTTGGCACCTCCCCCCCAAACGTGGAACATAGAACTCTGTAGTCTACAAGCAGTCATACCCCACTGAAAAACTCAAAGGTCAAGTTAGTTGGCTGGGAATATGGCCAGGCAGTGAAAACGCACCGAGATTCAGTCTCAGACTTTGCATTCTTTCTTTGCTGACAAAGAGGACCAAAACGTACAGAATTCAATAAAGTGCAAGAGCCTACACCAAAAGCCTCCAAGAAAAACGTGAACTGGTCCCAGGCCATGGAAGAGCTCAAAAAGGATTTGGAAAAGCAAGTTAGAGAAGTAGAGGAAAAATTGGGAAGAGAAATGAGAAGGATGTGAGAAAACCATGAAAAACAAGTCAATGACTTGCTAAAGGAGACGCAAAAAAATACTGAAAAATACACTGAAGAAAAAAACACCTTAAAAAACAGACTAACTCAAATGGCAAAAGAGCTCTAAAAAGCCAATGAGGAGAAGAATGCCTTGAAAGGCAGAATTGTCCAAATAGAAAAGGAGGTCCAAAAGACCACTGCAGGAAATACTACTTTAAAAATGAGATTGGAGCAAGTGGAAGCTAGTGACTTTATGAGAAATCAAGATATTATAAAACAGAACCAAAGGAATGTAAAAGTGGAAGACACTGTCAAATATCTCATTGGAAAAACCACTGACTTGGAAAATAGATCCAGGAGAGATAATTTAAAAAATTATTGGACTACCTGAAAGCCATGATCAAAAAAAGAGCCTATATATCATCTTTCAAGAAATAATCAAGGAGAATTGCCCTGATATTCTAGAGCCACAGGGAAAAATAGAAATTGAAAGAATCCATCGATTGCCTCCTCAAATAGATCCCAAAAAGTAATCTCCCAGGAACAATGTCGCCAAATTCCAGAGCTCCCAGATCAAGGAGAAAATACGGCAAGCAGCCAGAAAGAAACAATTTGAGTTTGGTGGAAACCCAATCAGAATAATCCAAGATCTGGCAGCCTCTACATTAAGAGATCGACGGGCTTGGAATACAATATTCCGGAGGTCAATGGAGCTAGGATTAAAACCTAGAATCACCTATCCAGCAAAACTGAGTATCATGCTCCAAGGCAAAATATGGATTTTCAATAAAATAGAGGACTTTCAAGCTTTCTCAGTGAAAAGACCAGAGCTGAATAGAAAATTTGACTTTCAAACACAAGAATCAAGAGAAGCATGAAAAGATAATCAAGAAAAAGAACAAGAAAAAGAAATTGCAAGGGACTTACTAAAGTTGAACTGTTTTGTTTACATTCCTACATGGAAAGATGACGAATATGATTCATGAGACCTCAGTATTAGGGTAGCTGAAGGGAATATGCATACGTATATGTTTATGTATATATATGGGTGAATGTGTATGTATGTATATATCTATGTGTGTATATATATATGTATATATATATATATATATATACATATATATAAAGACAGAGAGAGAGAGAGAGAGAGAGAGAGAGAGAGAGAGAGAGGGGACACAGGGTGAGTTGAAGATGAAGGGAAGATATCTAAAAGAAATAAAATTAAATTAAGGGATGAGAGAGAAACATACTGAGAGAGGGAGATAAGGAGAGATAGAATGGGGTGGATTATCTCTCATAAAGGTGGCAAGAGGAAGCAGTTCTGTGGGAGGAGGGGAGAGGGCGGATGAGGGGGGAATGAGTGAACATTGCTCTCATCAGATTTGGCCTAAGGAGGGAATACCATACACACCCGAATTGGGAATCTTACCCCACAGGAAAGAAGAGGGAAGAAGATTAAAAAAAAGGGGGGGGATGATGGAGGGGAGGGCTGATGGGGGTGGAGGTAATCAAAAACAAACAGTTTCGAAAGGGGACAGGGTCAAGGGAGAAAATTCAATAAAGGGGGATGGGTTGGGAAGGAGCAAAATATAGTTAGTCTTTCACAACATGAGTATTGTGGAAAGGTTATACATAATGATACACATGTGGCCTATGTTGAATTGCTTGACTTCTTAGGGAGGGTGGGTGGGAAGGGAAGAGGGAAGAGAATTTGGAACTCAAAGTTTTAAAAACAGATGTTCAAAAACAACAAAAATGTTTTTGCATGCAACTAGAAAATAAGATACACAGACAATGGGGCGTAGAAATTTATCTTGTCCTACAAGAAAGGAAGGGAAAAGGGGATGGGAGGGGAGTGGAGTGACAGAGGGGAGCGCTGACTGGGGAACAGGGCAACCAGAATATACGCCATCTTGGAGTGGGTGGGAGGGTAGAAATGGGGAGAAAATTTGTAATTCAAACTCTTGTGAAAATCAATGCTGAAAACTAAATATGTTAAATTAAAAAAATAAAATTAAAAAAATATTAAAAAAAAGAAATTATTGTATATAGTGTAAGTGAAAGTAATGGGATACTAATGTGCTATAAGAAATGATAAGTAAGTAGATTTTGGGAAAAAAAAACCTGGAAAGACTTATACGAAGTGGTGCCAAGTGAAGGGAGCTGATCCATGAAAATGTTTCACATAGTAACAGCAACATTGTGTGATGACCAACTATGATCTACTTAGTTCTTCTCAGTAATACATTGGTCAAATACAGTTCCAAAACATGCATGATGGAAAATACTATTCACATACAAAGACTTATGGAGTCTGAATGTCAATCAAAGCACACCATTTTCACTTGTTTTGTATTTTTGTGGCTTTTTCCTTTTGTTGTGTTTCTTCTTTTACAACATGTGGAAATGTGGAAATATGTTTACAAGATTGTACATGTACAACTTATATCACATTGCTTGCTGTCTTGAGGAGGGGAAGTGGGAGGGATAAGAGGCAGGAAAAAAATTGAAACACAAAATCTTACTAAAAATGAATGTTGAAAACTGTCTTTATATTCAGTTGGAAAAATAAATAACTGTTTATCAAAAAGTATCCTAGTAAATCAAAGACATTGTATTCATTGGCAATGTCTGAACTTGTGACCTTTTGTGTTTATTGTCCATCTCTCTGCAAGATATGGGAAATATGCTTCATCATCCGTCATCTGGAGCTGTGATTGGTTATTACACTGATCATAGACTTCATTAGTCTTTTGAAGTTGTTTCCCTTTACATCATTGTAGGCATTTTATAAATTGGCCTAGTTCTGCTTATGATGGGCAAAATTCCAGCAGGAAGATGAAAGCATTCCAGGTGGGGAGCAAGAAAAGAGTTGTTCAGTCATTTTAATCATGCCCAACTCTTCGTGAGTCTCTTTGGGGTTTTGTTGGCAAAGACACTAGAGTGGTTTGCCATTTCCTTCTCCAAATCACTCGACAGATGAGGAAACTGAGGTAAACAGGGTTAAGTGACTTTCCCAGGGTCATACAGCTAGTAAGTGTCTGAGGCTGGATTTGAACTCAGTAAGAAGAGTTTTCCTAACTTTGGGTTTGGCACTCTAACCACTGTGCCACCTAGCTGTTCATTAATACCAAATAGTTCCATTCCACTGGAATATTGGATGCCTATGCAAGGTAGTTGAGAGATATGGCTAGAAATGTAGACTGGGGACTGAAACTATGTAGCAAACCTTGACTGGCAGTACATGTAGCTATGTCATTTACATGTTTTTAACAGTTTATGTATGTCATTAATTGTTTTTATTGATTTAGGCCATGATTCTTACAATTAAATCATCAAAGGCTGCTTATCAATATCCAAACTCAAAGGAAAGTAAAAAAATTACCTCAATATTAAGCCCCTCCATTATTGCCTTGCTTCTCTTTGAAGTGATCTGAATGCTTTTTCACTTTCCTTTTGCACAAACACATAAAGCATGTCCAACCACCGGATATAAGTACACCCCATTTGAATTAGCAACCTATTTTGTTTGCCACGATGAAATGTCACTATTTGAATTGCTATAGCTGCCTAAGCTATTTGGTCATCTTTGTCAGCTATGAAGATAAAACAGAAAGAGACAGATTAGAGTAGTATGAGAAACAGTGTGCTGGGATTCAGAAGACCTGGGTTTTCATATACACTTCCCTACTAACTAGCTGAATGATCTTAAGCAAAATATGACCTTGGTGAGCTCCAGTTTCCCAGTCTTTGGATCCAAACCAAGCCAATCCAATCCATTTCAAATGGATATGCATTTATTAAATACATTCTGTGTGCTACGCATTAGACATGCAAAGATGAAATGAAGTATTCTCTGTCTCCAAGCTTCTCATGAAGGGAAACAATATATATTTAAGCAGTTCAGAGCATGAGATTTATGAATCTCTTTTTCTTCTTTTAATGATTATTGTATTTGAATATAATCATTTTCCTTTCTGATACTACTTAGATTATTTTATGCATTTAGAAACATTATTTTGAGAAGGGGTCTATAGGCTTCACCACACTGCCAATGGAGTCCATGATACAAAATTTGTTAAGAACCCTTTTTATATTTATGCAAGTAAATAAAAAAATACACTAGTAACTTCAGAGAAGATGGGCTTATGCTTACATCTGGTATGAAGGGCAGTTTATTAACAAGAGAATGGGGCACCTAGAGACATAATGAAAAGATAGGGAAAGTGTGAAATGAAGAAACTGAAGGGATGAGGCTGACACAGAGGGGCAAAAGGGAGCAAGGAGCAGTGGTTGATGAAAGAGCCTAAAATGGGGCTTACACCACCTACCCTACTCTCCTCACAGGGTTACTGTGGGGATTATATAATTTTTGTTAGCATAATATTGTTAGTAATAAGGGATGAAAACAGAGCAAAGGAAGCAAAATAAGAAAAAAATAACTGCCACATTGACTAAATTATATTTTTTAAAAAGCTAATTGTGCTGAAGTCTGATTACATAGATACAGAGGACATCAGAAGAAGACATTATAAAGTTTATGTGTGTATATTCATTTTTAGCAAATTGTAACTAATCTGGAGTTCACGGTTTTATGTTTTGTTTTCTCCCTTATTGTTTGTTTATTTTATTATTTTTGCTGAGATGGTTATTAAGTTTTTAATAAACAATGAAAAAGAAAAGCAATGATTCTTGCCAAATGGGGTTTATTGTGAACAGTTGGCTTCCTGGACAAGATGGAGTAATGGTACTTGACTCTTTGCACTGTTTCTCTAACTAAGGTCATCTTCAAAAGAAATGATATTGAACTTTGGTCACTATGCAAAATGATAGGGCATCTCCAGACGTCATTAAGCATCCTTGGAAATACCATACACAGTAAGTCACCTCATCAAGGGAAAAAACCTCAGGTACCAAATTGTATTTGTTTTCATTTGGCCTAAGCAATAGTGCCCTAACCTTTCTGTGTTCTGAGAGAAGGGGTATAATCTCTACTTATCACTGGAAAGTGGGTGTTGTGATGTCAATTAAGTTGGGACTGTTTTACTGTTTTAGAATGATAAATTAATTCTCTTTGATTGAGTCTAACTAGATGCTAAACCCCAGGCCCAAATCCCTATCTACTATGTGCTAAACCTATGTGGGCGTGAAGCCTTCAGGGTCCTAAGGGGAGTTGCTAAGACCACAGCCAATAGTATGTGCCTAAGTTCTGGTCACTCAGATGACGTTTGATGGCATCCAAAGACTGTATAAAAAGAGAGAACAGAGCTATTTGCTTGGGGCTCTCGCTCATTGGAAGAGTGGCGTGTGACTGGAAGAGAATCTGCACAGCTGTCAAGAACTCCACAGAGGATATTGGGACTTTGTTAAACCCTGGTAACTATGCATTGAGATTTGAATCAGAAAAGGTCCGTCTGTTGATATTTGTAATTTGTTTGTATTTGCTCTGAAGTTCAGGGTGCTGGATTTCCTCCGAACTAAGTGAATGATAGTTGTATATTGGATTTAAATAAGATTTTTAAAACCCTTATGTTACTTTCCTTAGTAAAGCAGATCAAAAGAATCTGTACTGGCAGCTTCTTGTTGTTGGACTTATGTTGGTCTTTCACCCCCACAGCAGCTGCTAGTCGAATTGTTGCAACAGGTGTATATTCTATCCCTTCAGCAGAAACAAATCTATGGTACAATTAAGCATCTGGAGTTTTACTCAGCATGTTAGAGAAGGTGAGAGGGTTATATTGGCCCTTCTTGACTTCACAGCAGAAAACATGGCTACCACGCACATGTCAACCATTGCCATGGAAGGGTGTATGTGATTACGTGTGTCTGTGTGTGTCTGTGAGTGTGTGCATGTGTGTGTGTGTGCATGTGAGTGTGTGTGTGTGTGCGTGTGTGTGTGTGTGTGTGTGTGAAATGAGAATGGGAAAAGAAAGGAGGCAATTATCTCACTTTATGTCTCATCCTGTGCCCTGGGAGGCACAGTCAGCAAATGTCCTTGGAGACAGCAAGGGAAGGGAGCTGCAACCATTAATAGTAAAATATTTTCTTAGGCACATATGCTCCCCTTTCCAGAAACTTTTGAACAGACATTGCTCAAGAGATTTAAATTCACTAAAAGATCATTCTTCTCTATTATCTTGAGACTAATGAGCTGAACATGAATCGTGGTGCACAAGGAAGGGGGAGAAGTGCATTTGAATCACCATCTTGCTAAGTTTTTGCTTTCATTCTTTTTTTTATTTTTAATTTAAATTTATTTTTAACATATTTGGTTTTCAGCATTGATTTTCACAACAGTTTGAATTACAAATTTTCTCCCCATTTCTACCCTCCCCCCCACTCCAAGATGGCTTATATTCTGGTTGCCCTGTTCCCCAGTCAGCCCTCCCCTCTATCACCCTCCTGCCCCTCTCATCCCCTTTTCCCTTCCTTTCTTGTAGGGCAAGATAAATTTCTATGCCCCGTTGCCTGTGTATCTTATTTTTTAGTTGCATGCAATAACGTTTTTTTTTTGAACATCTGATTTTAAAACTTTGAGTTCCAAATTCTCTCCCCTCTTACCTTCCCACCCACCCCCCCTAAGAAGTCGAGCAATTCAACCTAGGTCACACATGTATCATTAGGTATAACCCTTCCACAATACTCATGTTGTGAAAGGCTAACTACATTTTGCTCCTTCCCAACCTATCCCCCTTTATTGAATTTTCTCCCTTGACCCTGTCCCCTTTCCAAAGTGTTTGTTTTGATTACCTCCATCCCCATCTGCCCTCCCCTCCATCATCCCGCCCCCCTTTCATTTTATTTTTTTTTATCTTCCTCCCTCTTCTTTCCTGTGGGGTAAGATACACAACTGAGTATGTATGGTATTCCCCCTCAGACCAAATCTGATGAGAGCAAGGTTCACTAATTCCCCCCTCACCTGCCCTCTCCCCTCCTCCCACAGAACTGCTTCCTCTTGCCACCTTTATGTGAGATAATCCACCCTATTCTATCTCTCCCTATCTCCCTCTCTCAGTATGTTGCTCTCTCATCCCTTAATTTAATTTTATTTCTTTTAGATGTCTTCCCTTCATCTTCAACTCACCCTGTGTCTGCTCTCTCTCTTTTACATATATATATATATATATAAACACATATATATATACATACATACATATACAGATACATATATACATACATACACATTCACTGATATATATACATAAACCTATATATATATATGTATATATATATATATATATATATATATATATATATATATATATACGTATGTATACGCATATTCCCTTCAACTACCCTAATACTGAAGTATCATGAATCATACACATCATATTTCCATGTAGGAATGTAAACAAAACAGTTCAACTTTAGTAAGTCCCTTGCAATTTCCGTTTCTTGATTACCTTTTCATGCTTCTCTTGATTCTTGTGTTTGAAAGTCAAATTTTCTATTCAGTTCTGGTCTTTTCACTGAGATAGCTTGAAAGTCCTCTATTTTATTGAAAATCCATATTTTGCCTTGGAACATGACACTCAGTTTTGCTAGGTAGGTGATTCTAGGTTTTAATCCTAGCTCAATTGACCTCTGGAATATCGCATTCCAAGCCCTTCGATCTCTTAATGTAGAAGCTGCCAGATCTTGGATTATTCTGATTGAGTTGCCACAATACTCAAATTGTTTCTTTCTGGCTGCTTGCAGTATTTTCTTCTTGATCTGGGAGCTCTGGAATTTGGCGACAATATTCCTAGGAGATTTCTTTTTGGGATCTATTTGAGGAGGCGATCGATGGATTCTTTCAATTTCTATTTTGCCCTGTGGCTCTAGAATATCAGGGCAGTTCTCCTTGATAATTTCTTGAAAGATGGTATCTAGGCTCTTTTTTTGATCATGGCTTTCAGGTAGTCCAATAATTTTTAAATTATCTCTCCTGGATCTATTTTCAAGGTCAGTGGTTTTTCCAAGGAGATATTTCACATTGTCTTCCATTTTTTCATTCCTTTGGTTCTGTTTTATAATATCTTGATTTCTCATAAAGTCACTAGCTTCCACTTGCTCCAATCTAATTTTTAAAGTAGTATTTTCTTCAGTGGTCTTTTGGACCTCCTTTTCCATTTGGCTAATTCTGCCTTTCAAGGCATTCTTCTCCTCATTGGCTTTTTGGAGCTCTTTTGCCATTTGAGTTAGTCTGTTTTTTAAGGTGTTGTTTTCTCCAGTGTATTTTTCAGTATTTTTTTGGGTCTCCTTTAGCAAGTCATTGACTTGTTTTTCATGGTTTTCTCACATCCTTCTCATTTCTCTTCCCAATTTTTCCTCTACTTCTCTAACTTGCTTTTCCAACACCTTTTTGAGCTCTTCCATGGCCTGGGATCAGTTCATGTTTTTCTTGGAGGCTTTTGTTGTAGGCTCTATGACTTTGTTGTCTTCCTTAGGCTGTACGTTTTGGTCTTCTTTGTCACCAAAGAAAGAATGCAAAGTCTGAGACTTAATCTGGGTGCATTTTCGCTGCCTGGCCATATTCCCAGCCAACTAACTTGACCCTTGAGTTTTTCAGTGGGGTATGACTGCTTGTAGATTACAGAGTTCTATGTTCCACGTTTGGGGGGGAGGTGCCAGCTCTGTCAGAGCTGCACTCCTCCTTCCCCAAGAACCCCCAGTCCAGGCTGGGCTTAGATCTTCGGCAGGCTGTGCACCCCTGCTCTCATCCGCCACTTAATTTTTCCCACCAGGTGGGCATGGAGCCAGAAGTAACAACAGCTGTCGCTGCCCCACCTCTGCTGCCCCTGGGGCTGGAAGCCGAACCTCAAATCCTTCCACTCTTGCAGCTTTTCCCACTAACCTTCTCCGCAGTCTTTGGTGTTTGTGGGTTGAAAAGTCTCGTAACTGCCGCAGCTCACTAGGGCCCCCTCCGCCCGGCTTCTGGTCTGGATGGTCCACGCCGCTCAGGCTGGGCTCTGTTCCACTGCGTTCCCAGCTCCCAGCTCCGAGCTCCGTGTAGGATAGACCTCACCCAGAGACCATCCAGGCTGTCCTGGGCTGGAGCCCTGCTTCCCTCTGCTGTTTTGTGGGTTCTGCCGTTCTAGAATTGATTCAGAGCCATTTTTTATAAGTTTTTGGAGGGTCTGGGTACAGAGCTCACACTATTCCCTGCTTACCAGCTGCCATCTTAGCTCCGCCCCCAAGTTCAGGATGTATTTTAACAAAGTCTTGAAAGTCTGAGAGTTTATCGAATGTTTTCGCCACAGCCCGAGGTCTTTTGCTCTACAATATATTGTGTTCCAAGACTTGCAGTCTTTTAATGTCTCTGGTGCTAGGTCTTGTGTAACTCTACTTGCATCTATATTCACCAGGGGAATTATTCTATAATTTTATTTCCTGTTTTGATTTTTCCTGCCTTAAGTATTAGTACCATATTTGTGTCATAAAAAGAATTTGGTAGGACTCCTTCACCTATTTTCCCAAATAGTCTGTACAGTATTGGAATTATTGTTTTTTTAAATGTTTGATAGAATTCACATACTTATACCATCATATTTAAATTGTTTTAATCTAGATGTTTTTAATATTTTATCCTTGAGCTGGGGGTTTTAGAATTTGACTATGATATTCCTATGAGTTTTCCTCATAGGATCTCTTTTAAGTGGTGATCAGTGGATTTTTTTCTATTTCTACTTCCCTGCCTTGTTCTAATGCTTCATGAAAATTTTCTTTAATTATTTTCTCATATTATTATATTTTTTGATGACAACTTTCAGTTAGTCTGACTGTTTTTGTATTTTCTCTTTTTGATCTATTCTCCAAATCTGCTCTTTTTCTTATAAGACATTTCAGTTTCTCTTCTATTTCTTTATTATTCATGTGTTCTTTATTTCTTGATCTCTTATAACTTCACTGGCTTCACTTTGCCCAATTCTAATTTTCAAGGTGTCACTTTCCTCCTTAATATTCTGGATCTCCTTTACTAATTGACTAATTTTCTTTTCCTAACCTTCTTGTTTCTCTTAGATTATTTTTATTTTAGTTTTTCCTCCATCTGTGTCATTTGGTTTTTTAAGTCTTTTAAAAGATCTTCTATAAATTCTTTTTTGGCAGGTGACCATTTAACATTACTCTTTGGAGGTTTCTTTACTTCAGTATCCTCCTCTGAAGATGAATCCTGATCATCTCTGTTCTGATAGTAAGTTTCTATGGTTGGATTCTTTCTCCTTTCATTTTTTGTGTTAATAACTTGATTTCTAGCTTTTGTGTATGGAAAATGGTGCCTCTTGGTCCACATCTTTGGTGCTCCCCTCTAGCCTGGAACCAAATCCAAACCTCCAAACTCCTGTGAGTGCCCACAGCCAGGGGCTTCTCGCCCCACTGCTTCTGCACTCACTGGGCATGTGTTGGTTCCTTCTTGCCCCCACAACTCTTTGCAGCACAGCTGGGTCTGGTGTACCTCATCAGCACAGGTTCCCTCAATCTTCATGGGCTCAAAGAACCAACTCCTCTCACTATCCTGGGGTAAAAAGTTCCTGTGGCTGGGGCCAGGTAGCCTCTCAAACTAATTAATCCCAGGGCTTGCCACTAGTTGCTGCCCATTGTTAAATCTGTCATTCATTTAGTTATGAATTCACCTAATTCTATTATCACTTTGTCTGTATTTCTTCCTATTCTTTTCAAGAATGGTATAAGCTATTTAAAAAAAAAAAACTTTGATAAAATCTAAGTAAACTATTTTCACAGCATTTACCTCAGATACCAGTATATTAATCCTGTCAGAAATTAAAATATTGTTAATTTGGCATGAATTATTCTTAATGAAGTCATGGTGATTCTTTGCAATCACTGTTCTCCTTTCTAGATATTCACCAATCATCTCTATAATTACATATTCTAGAATTTTCATTATAATTGAAGTCAAGGTCTTTAGCATTTAGTATACAAGTGCTGTTCTCTTCCCCTTTGTGAAAACTAAAACATCATTTGTCCTTTTCTAATCTAGTGATATTTCTCTTCTTCCTCATGATCTTTCAAATATCACTGAGTGTGGCTCAGCAATTATATCTTCCAGTTTTTTTTTTTGTTGTTGTTGTTGTTTTCCATACTTGATGATATGTGGAGAGATAGGTAGTTCAGTTGGATAGAGTATTTGGCCTGGAGTCAGGGAGTCTCATCTTCCTGAGTTCAAATCTGGCCTCAGATACTTACTAGTTGTGTGGCCCTGGGCAAGTCACTTAATCCCATTTGTCTCAGCTATCTCATCTGCAAAATGAGCTAGAAAAGGAAACAAATGGCCCAGTACTTCAGTATTTTTGCAAACAAATAAACAAACAAAACCAAATGGGATCACAGAGAGTCAGAAGCAATGGAAAATGAATGAAAAACAACTTTAGGCTATAGTTTGTCTTAGCCAGGAATCTTGTCTTTATCTCAAGGAAAAATAGTTTTTTTTTTTTCCTTATAATCTCCTTATTCATCTTGGGTATGACTCCAAGTTAGCCATTTTGTTCTCTCATTTTCATTGCAAAGTTCTAAAAAATCCTCAAACCCATCAGTATATTTTCCTATCTTTATTTATAAAAACCAACTGAACAGAATTTAATTCTTATTTGACAGTTGAGCTTCCTGCAGTACCTTAGGTCATTGTTAATGAAGATGATAATGCGTATGGAGATAATAATGGCACCTACCTTTCAGAGTTGTTATGAGAATTAAATGAGATAAAATTGCTAAAGTACTACATAAATACTCTTTTATGTAGTGATGATAGTAGCTGATATTTTTATAGCATCTTAAGCTTTTAAAATTCCTTAATATTCATTGTCCTGTTGGATCCTCAAAACTCTAAGATAGATATTATAGGTATTATCTCCAGACTTTCAAGATAATAAACTATTAATGAAAATGTCAACAAAAATGGTGAAGAGAAAGTTGACAGTAATCACACAATGGGTTACAGGATCATAGATCTAAAGCTGAAAGATATCTTAGAGACCAGCTTTTCAATCCCACTTATATGACAGGTAAGGAAACTGAGCCTCAGAGAGGTTAATTGACTTGCCTACAATCATATAGTTAAAAAGCATTTGAGGAAGGGTCAGTGATGCCTAGGTTCACATGCTGATTCATGTGGTTTGATCTTGGACAAGTTGTTCAATACTTAAGCGACCTTGGCAACTTTTTAAGACAAAGGTTCTTAACCTTCTCTCTCTCTCTCTCTCTCTCTCTCTCTCTCTCTCTCTCTCTCTCTCTCTTTCTCTGTGTGTGTGTGTTTGTTCATATGTATTAGGTGTATGTAATGGATTCTTTGGTAGAGTAGTGAAACATATGGACCCCTTCTCAGAATGATGTTTTCAAATGCATACATTAAAATGTATAGAACTACAAAGGAAATCAGTTGTATTGGAATGCTTATCAAAATATTTTTTTAAGGGGGCGGAGCCAAGATGGCGGCTGGTAAGCACGGACTAGAGTGAGCTCCGTACCCGAGTCCCTCCAAAAACCTATAAAAATGGCTCTGAACCAATTCTAGAACGGCAGAACCCACAGAACAGCAGAGGGAAGCAGGGCTACAGCCCAGGACAGCCCGGATGGTCTCTGGGTGAGCTCTATTCCACACGGAGCTGGGAGCTGGGAGCTGGGAGCTGGGAACGGAGTGGAGCAGAGCCCAGCCTGAGCGGCGTGGACGATCCAGACCGGAAGCCGGGCGGAGGGGGCCCTAGCGCCCTGAATACGTGAGCAGTTACCAGACCCCTCGACCCACAAACACCAAAGACTGCGGAGAAGGTTAGTGGGAAAAGCTACGGGAGTGGAAGGAGTTCGCGGTTCGGCTTCCAGCCCCGGGGGCAGCGGAGGTGGGGCAGCTACAGCTGTTGTTACTTCTGGCTCCAGGCCCACCTGGTGGGGGGAATTAAGTGGTGGATCACAGCAGGGGCGCACAGCCTGCCGAAGATCTGAGCCCAGTCTGGACTGGGGGTCCTTGGGGAAGGAGGAGTGCGGCTCTGACAGAGCTGGCACCTCCCCCCAAACGTAGAACATAGAACTCTGTAATCTACAAGCAGTCATACCCCACTGAAAAGCTCAAGGGTCAAGTTAGTTGGTTGGGAATATGGCCAGGACGCGAAAACGCACCCAGATTCAGTCTCAGACTTTGGATTCTTTCTTTGGTGACAAAGAAGACCAAAACATACAGCCTAAAGAAGACAGCAAAGTCATAGAGCCTACAACCAAAGCCTCCAAGAAAAACATGAACTGGCCCCAGACCATAGAAGAACTCAAAAAGGATTTGGAAAAGCAAGTTAGAGAAGTAGAGGAAAAATTGGGAAGAGAAATAAGAAGGATGCGAGAAAACCATGAAAAACAAGTCAATGACTTGCTAAAGGAGACCCAAAAAAATACTGAAAAATACACTGAAGAAAACAACACCTTACAAAATAGACTAACTCAAATGGCAAAAGAGCTCCAAAAAGCCAATGAGGAGAAGAATTCCTTGAAAGGCAGAATTAGCCAAATGGAAAAGGAGGTCCAAAAGACCACTGAAGAAAATACCACTTTAAAAATTAGATTGGAGCAAGTGGAAGCTAGTGACTTTATGAGAAATCAGGATATTATAAAACGGAACCAGAGGAATGAAAAAATGGAAGACAATGTGAAATATCTCCTTGGAAAAACCACTGACCTGGAAAATAGATCCAGGAGAGATAATTTAAAAATTATTGGACTACCTGAAAGCCATGATCAAAAAAAGAGCCTAGATACCATCTTTCAGGAAATTATCAAGGAGAACTGCCCTGATATTCTAGAGCCACAGGGCAAAATAGAAATTGAAAGAATCCATCGATCGCCTCCGCAAATAGATCCCAAAAAGAAATCTCCTAGGAATATTGTTGCCAAATTCCAGAGCTCCCAGATCAAGGAGAAAATACTGCAAGCAGCCAGAAAGAAACAATTTGAATATTGTGGAAACCCAATCAGAATAACCCAAGACCTGGCAGCTTCTACATTAAGAGATCGAAGGGCTTGGAATGGGATATTCCGGAGGTCAATGGAGCTAGGATTAAAACCTAGAATCACCTACCCAGCAAAACTGAGTATCATGTTCCAAGGCAAAATATGGAGTTTCAATAAAATAGAGGACTTTCAAGCTTTCTCAGTGAAAAGACCAGAACTGAACAGAAAATTTGACTTTCAAACACAAGAATCAAGAGAAGCATGAAAAGGTAATCAAGAAACGGAAATTGCAAGGGACTTACTAAAGTTGAACTGTTTTGTTTACATTCCTACATGGAAAGATGATGAGTATGATTCATGAGACCTCAGTATTAGGGTAGTTGAAGGGAATATGCATATATATATATGCATATATATATGTTTATGTATATATATAAGTGAATGTGTATGTATGCATGTATCTATGTGTATATGTATGTATGTGTATGTATGTGTATATATATATATATATATGTAAAAGAAAGAGAGCAGACACAGGGTGAGTTGAGGATGAAGGGAAGATAGCTAAAAGGAATAAAATGAAATTAAGGGATGAGAGAGTAACTTACTGAGAGAGGGAGATACGGAGAGATAGAATGGGGTGGATTATCTCCCATAAAGGTGGCAAGAGGAAGCAGTTCTAGGAGAGGAGGGGAGTGGGCAGGTGAGGGGGGAATGAGTGAACCTTGCTCTCATCAGATTTGGCCTGAGGGGGAATACCATACATACTCAGTTGGGTATCTTACCCCACAGGAAAGAAGAGGGAGGAAGATAAAAAAAAAAAAATAAAAGGCAGGGGGATGATGGAGTGGAGGGCAGATGGGGGTGGAGGTAATCAAAACAAACACTTTGGAAAGGGGACAGGGTCAAGGGAGAAAATTCAATAAAGCGGGATGGGTTGGGAAGGAGCAAAATGTAGTTAGCCTTTCACAACATGAATATTGTGGAAGGGTTATACATAATAATACATGTGTGGCCTAGGTTGAATTGCTCAACTTCTTAGGGAGGGTGGGTGGGAAGGGAAGAGGGAAGGGAATTTGGAACTCAAAGTTTTAAAATCAGATGTTCAAAAACAAAAAAACTTTTTGTATGCAACTAAAAAATAAGATACACAGGCAATGGGGCGTAGAAATTTATCTTGCCCTACAAGAAAGGAAGGGAAAAGGGGATGAGAGGGGAGGGGGGTGATAGAGGGGAGGGCTGACTGGGGAACAGGGCAACCAGAATATAAGCCATCTTGGAGTGGGGGGGAGGGTAGAAATGGGGAGAAAATTTGTAATTCAAAATGTTGTGAAAATCAATGCTGAAAACCAAATATGTTAAATAAATAAATTGCATTAAAAAAAAATATTTTTTTAAAAAGTTCATGGACCCCAGATTAAGAAACCCTGCTCAAAGAAGAAAGGTGCCAATCTATATTAGTAGAAGATCATGGTTAGTTTTAGGCTTAGCAGTTCATTATAATAATACAGTCACAGTTCTGCCATCCAAAACAAAACAAAACAAGCAAACCAAACCAAATCAAATCAAAACAACAACAATAACAACATCTCAGAGTGATGGTACAATCTGTTCCATGTAGAACTGAACTTTTTAATGCTGGAAGTTTTCAAGCTGGCAGTACATAATCAACTCTCAGGGTCAGGGACATTGTAGCTGGGTGTGCATGTGTGTGGGGATGGGAGAGAGAGGAATTAGAAAATCACTGTCCCTTCCAACTCTCCATTTTTCTATAGATTCTGATAACTGAGTTCTGGTTAACTGAGTTTCATTATCATTGTTGAAGTCACTTAATTTCCATTTAACTCTGAATAATCCCTATATTCTATCTCCGTAGGCAGGATAAGTAGCTTTCTTAGGATTTCAAGACTCTTAATAATGCTTAGGTCATATAGCAAAAGAGTGCTAGGGGTGAGAAAAATTGTTTTTTAGGTCTATCTTAGGCCAGGAACAATCTGGCCTTCAAATTCAAGTTCTGGGTCTCGAGTGATTAGATTTTATTTAATTACTAAATATAAATACTAAAAAGAGATACAAAAACAAAACCCTTTTAGAAATTACATAAGGGAGGACTTCTGGGGTTAGAGCCAAGATGGAGGCTGGAAAGCAGGGACTTGCCTGAGTTCCCCACCACATGCCTCCAAAAACCTATAAAAAATGGCTCTGAACAAATTCTAGAACTGCAGAACCCACAAAATAGCAGAGGGAAACAGAGATCCAGCCCAGGACAGCCTGGATGGTCGCTGGATGAGGTCTATCAAGCACAGAGTGAAGGGGAGCAGAGCTCAGCATGGGAGGCAGCAGGACCAACCAGACCAGGAGCCAGGCAGGACAGGCCCTAGCACCCTGAATCAGTGAGCTGTGGCAGTTACCAGACTTCTCAACCCAAAAACACCAAAGACAACAGAGAAGGTTAATGGGAAAAGCTATGGGGGACAGAGTTCGTGGTTCAGCCACCACCCCAGGGGCAGCGGGGGAAGTGCATCTACAGAACTACAGCTTCACTTACTTCTGGCCCAAGGCCCACTTGGTGGGAGGAATTAAGTGGCAGATCAGAGCAGGAGTGCAGAGCCTGCTGAAGGTTTGTGTCAGGTCTGGGTTGGTGGTTCTTGAGGAAGGAGGAGTACTGGTGTGACAGAGCTGTCTCTATAGAAATAGCTCTGAAATCAATGGCACATCTCCTCAAGCTTGGAACAAAGTACTCTTTGCTCTACAAGCAGTCATACCCTGCTGAAAAAACTCAAGGGTCAAGTAAGTTGGCTGGGAACATGGCCAGGCAGCAAAAACACACCCAGATTAAGTCTCAGACTTTGGAATCCTTATTTGGTGACAAAGAAGACCAAAACACATGGCCTGAAGAAGTCAACAAAGTCCAAGAGCCTACACCAAAAGCTTCCAAGAAAAACATGAACTGGTCCCAGGCCATGGAACAGCTCAAAAAAGAGTTGGAAAAACAAGTTAGAGAAGTAGAGGAAAAATTTGGAAGAGAAATGAGAATGATACAAGAAAACCATGAAAAACAAGTCAATGACTTGCTAAAGGAGACCCAAAAAAAAATACTGAAAAAAATATTGAAGAAAACAACACTTTAAAAAATAGACTAACTCAAATGGCAAAAGAGCTCCAAAAAGCCAATGAGGAGAAGAATGCCTTGAAAAGTAGAATTAGCTAAATGGAAAAGGAGGTCCAAAAAACCACTGAAGAAAATACTACCTTAAAAATGAGATTGGAAGAAGCTAAGGGCGGAGCCAAGATGGCAGCTGGAAAGAAGGGACTAGTGTGAGCTCCCTGCCGAATCCCTCCAAAAACATATAAAAAATGGCTCTGAACCAATTCTAGAACTTCAGAAGCCACAAAACAGCAGAGGGAAGAAGGGCTCCAGCCAAGGACAGCCTGGATGATATCTAGGTAAGGTGTATCCACAAGGAGCTGGGAGCTGGGAGCAGAGCAGACCAACCAGACCAGGAGCCAGGCAAAGCGGGTCCTAGCACCCTGAATCAGTGAGATGCGGCAGTTACCAGACTTCTCAACCCACAAACACAAAAGACAGCGGAGAAGGTGAGAGGGAAAAGCTGCGGGAGTGGAAGGTATTGATGGTTCGGCCACCGCCCCCTGGGCAGTGGAGGTGGGGCAGCTACAGATACAGTTGCTTCAGGCCCCGGGCCCACCAGGTGGGAGGAATTAAGTGGGGGATAACAGCAGGAGTGCACAGCCTGCTGAAGATCTAAGCCCAGTCCGGGTTGGGGGGTCTTGGGGAAGGAGCAGTGCTGGTGTGGCAGAGCTGGCGCATCCCCCCCAAATGTGGAACATAGAACTCTGTAGTCTACAAGCAGTCATACCCTGCTGAAAAACTCATGGGTCAAGTTAGTTGGTTGGGAATATGGCAAGACATCGAAAAAACACCCAGATTCAGTCTCAAACTTTGGATTCTTTCTTTGGTGACAAAGAAGATCAAAACATACAGCCTAAAGAAGTGAAAAAATGCAAGAGCCTACACCAAAAGCCTCCAAGAAAAACATGAACTGGTCCCAGGCCATGGAAGAGCTCAAAAAGCATTTGGAAAAACAAGTTAGAGAAGTAAAGGAAAAATTGGGAAGAGAAATGAGAAGGATGCGAGAAAACGAAACGAGTCAATGACTTGCTAAAGGAGACCCAAAAAAATACTGAAAAATACACTGAAGAAAACGATACCTTAAAAAATAGAGTAACTCAAATGGCAAAAGAGTTCCAAAAAGTCAATGAGGAGAAGAATGCCTTGAAAGGCAGAATCAGCCAAATGGAAAAGGAGGTCCAACGGACCACTGAAGAAAATAGTAACTTAAAAATTAGATTGGAGCAAGTGGAAGCTAGTGGTTTTATGAGAAATCAAGATATTATGAAACAGAACCAAAGGAATGAAAAAATGGAAGACAATGTAAAATATCTTCTTGGAAAAACCACTGACCTGTGAAATGGATCCAGGAAAGATAATTTAAACATTATTGGACTATATGAAAGCCATGATCAAAAAAAGAGCCTAGATATCATCTTCCAAGAAATTATTAAGGAGACCTGCCTTGATATTCTAGAGCCACAGGGCAAAATAGAAATTGAAAGAATCCATCGATTGCCTCCCCAAATAGATCCCAAAAAGAAATCTTCTAGGAATATTGCCACCAAATTCCAGAGCTCCCAGATCAAGTAGAAAATACTTCAAGCAACCAGAAAGAAACAATTTGAGTATTGTGGAAACACAATCAGAATAATCCAAGATCTGGCAGCTTCTACATTAAGAGATCAAAGGGCTTGGAACAGGATATTCCAGAGGTCAATGGAGCTAGGATTAAAACCCAGAATCACCTACCCAGCAAAACTGAGTATCATGCTCCAAGGCAAAATATGGCTTTTCAATAAAATAGAGGACTTTCAAGCTTTCTCAGTGAAAAAACCAGAGCTGAATAGAAAATTTGACTTTCAAACAAAAGAATCAAGAGAAGCATGAAAAAGGTAATCAAGAAAAAGAACAAGAAAAAGAAATTGCAAGGGACTTAATAAGTTGAACTGTTTTGTTTACATTCCTACATGGAAAGATCATGTGTATGAGTCATGAGACGTCAGTATTAGGGTAGCTGAAGGGAATATGCATATACATATATATGTTTATGTGTATATATATATACACACACACACATATATATATATATATATAAGTGAATGTGTATGTATGCATATATGTGTGTGTGTATATATATGTGTATACATACATACATATATATATATATATATATATATATATATATATATAAAGAGAGAGAGAGAGCAGACACAGGGTGAGTTGGAGATGAAGAGAAGATATCCAAAAGAAATAAAATCAACTTAAGGGATGAGAGAGGAATATATTGAGAGAGGGAGATAGGGTGAGATACAATGCGGTGAATTATCTCGCATAAAGCTGGCAAGAGGAAGCAATTCAATGGGAGGAGGGGAGAGGACAGGTGAGGAGGGAATGAGTGAATCTTGCTCTCATCAAATCTGGCCTTAGGAAGGAATACCATACATACTCATTTGGGTATCTTATCCCACACGAAAGAAGAGGGAAGAAGATAAAAAAAGGGGGGGATGATGGAGGGGAGCACAGATGGGGGTGGAGGTAATCAAAAACAAACACTTTTGAAAGGGGACAGGGTCAAGGGAGAAAATTCAGTAAAGGGAGATGGGTTGGGAAGGAGCAAAACATAGTTAGTCTTTCACAACATGAGTATTGTGGAAGGGTTATACATAATGATACACATGTGACCTATGTTAAATTGCTTGACTTCTTAGGGGGGGTGGGTGGGAAGAAAAGAGGGGAGAGAATTTGGAACTCAAAGTTTTAAAAACAGATGTTTGAAAACAAAAAAAAATTTGCATGCAACTAGAAAATAAGATACACAGGCAATGAGGCATAGAAAATTATCTTGCCCTAGAAGAAAGGAAGGTAAAAGGGAATGGGGTGGGGAAGTGGGGTGATAGAAGGGAGGGCTGATTGGGGAACAGGGCAACCAGAATATATGCCATCTTGGAGTGGGGGGAGGGTAGAAATGGGGAGAAAATTTGTAATTCAAACACTTGCGAAAATCAATGCTAAAAACTAAATACGTTAAATAAATAAAATAAATAAATAAATGAAATAACATTTTTGCATCAATATTCAAAAAAAATGAGATTGGAGTAAGTGGAAGGTAGTGACTTTATGAGAAATCAAGATATTATAAAACAGAACCAAAGGAATGAAAAAATGGAAGACCATGTCAAATATCTCATTGGAAAAACCAATGACCTAGAAAATAGATACAGGAGAGATAATTTAAAAATTATGGGACTACCTGAAAGCCATGATAAAAAAAAAGAGCCTAGATATCATCTTTCAAGAAATTATCAAGGAGAACTGCCCTGATATTCTAGAGCCAGAGGGTAAAATAGAAATTGAAAGAATCCACAGATCGCATCCACAAATAGATCCCAGAAAGAAAACTCCTAGGAACATTGTCACCAAATTCCAGAGCTCCCAGATCAAGGAGAAAATGCTGCAAGCAGCCAGAAAGAAACAATTTGAATGTTGTGGAAAAACAATCAGGATAATACAGGATCTAGCAGCTTACACATTAAGGGACTGAAGGGCTTGGAATGTGACATTCCGGAGGTCAATGAAGCTAGGATGAAAACCAAGAATCACCTACCCAGCAAAACTGAGTATCATGCTCCAAGGCAAAATATGGATTTTCAATAAAATAGAGGACTTTCAAGCTTTTCTCAGTGAAAAGACCAGAGCTGAATAGAAAATTTGACTTTCAAACACAAGAATCAAGAGAAGCATGAAAAGGTGAACAAGAAAGAGAAATCATAAGGGACTTAGTAAAGTAGAACTGTTTTGTTTACATTCCTACATAGAAAGATGATGTGTATGATTCATGAGACCTCAATATCATACTAGCTGAAAGGAATATGCATATATATATGTATATATATATATATATATATATATATATATATATATATATATATATATATATATGCGTGTGTGTGCGTGTGTGTATACATATATATATATACATATGTGTGTGTCTATGTGTAGGTGTATATATATGTATGTGTGTGTGTATATACATATATATATATATATATATATATACACAAAAAGGGCACAGGGTGAGTTGAATATGAAGGGATGATATCTAAAAACATAAAATCAATTTAAGGGATAAGAGAGGAATATATTGAGAGAGGGAGAAAGGGAGAGACAGAATGGGTAAATTATCTTGCATAAAAGTGACAAGAAAAAGTGCTTCTGTAGGAAGGGAAGAGGGGGCAGGTGAGGGGGAATGAGTAAATCTTCCTGTCATAGGATTTGACCTGATGAGGGAATACCATACACACTCAATTGGGTATCTTACCCCACGTGAAAGAAGGAGGAAGAAGATAAAAAAGGGGGGATGGTAGAAGGGAGGGCCGATGGGGGGAAGAGGTAATCAAAAACCAACACTTTTAAAAAGGGACAGGTTCAAGGGAGAAAATTCAATAAAGGCAGATAGGTTAGGAAGGAGCAAAACATAGTTAATCTTTCACAACATGAGTATTGTGGAAGGGTTTTACATAATGATACGCATGTGGCCTATGTTGAATTGCTTGCCTTTTTAGGGAGGGTGGGTGGGGAGGGAAGAGGGGAGAGAATTTGGAACTCAAAGTTTTAAAAACAGATGTTCAAAAACAACAACAACAACAAAATGCTTTTTCATGCAACTAGTAAATAAGATACACAGGCAATGGGGCATAGAAATTTATCTTGCCCTACAAGAGAAGAAAGGAAAGGTGGATGGGAGGGGAGTGGGGTGACAGATGGGAGGGCTGCCTGGGGAAGGGGGCAACCAGAATATACGCCTTCTTGGAGTGGGGGGAAGGTAGAAATGGGGAAAAATTGCAATTCAAACTTTTGTGAAAATCAATGCTGAAAACTAAATATATATTTAATAAATTTTAAAAAAAGAAAGAAATTCCATAAGGGTGTAGCTTTCCAACCCTCCATTCACTGGTAGGTTCCCAGTCAGTTAATAATAACTGATAAAAGAACATTATACAGTTCTAGCAAATTCAAGACTAGACTCTCTTCATTACCAATTTATATAGGATTTTCTTCCAAATGGACCTTAGTGCATTCAGTCTATCTCCATTGTGCTTTTGGATATCTGTAACTAAAGGTTATGCATGGAATTTTGTCTTTCGCACAATGCAATCTAATCATCCTCTTAGAACACAAGTCCTTGGTATAACAAATTATACCTAAGACAGGGTCCTTCACCTGATTTTACAATCATAGATCTTGAGTAGGAAGAACCCTCCAAGTCTCTCTAATTGGAACCATAATTTTCCAGATGAAAAATTTTGGGCCACAGAAATCAAGTGACTTCCCTAAGGTCACAGAAATAATAAGCATCAGAATCTAGATTTGAACTCACCTTCTCTGACTACAGAGCCAGGGCTTTTTTTGAGCATACCACACTGAGTCAGGCTTGCCAACCTGGCCTAAGGGTGCTTTTCATGGAAGCAGTGTAATAATGTGTTTTGGAATTGTATTTTTACTTTGGAAACAGAAAAAGAGAAAATATAAGGAAATGTAATCCAGGACATAACATGTCCAAAGGCCTTATAATATTTGGGCATGGTGGTGTTTATCTGATTAAGGGCAAGACATGCTATTTCTTCTTGTTTCCCTTTTACAAAAGGATTCACAATGTACAAATGCATTTCAAGTTTGTGGTTGATTTAATGGAAGATTTTGGTATGTTTGGATTACCAAATGAACATAAACCAAGACATAAGTAACAAAATCTTAGTAATGACTGCATTGTCATCAGTACTTGTTGTCTTTCAGCCCTGTCTATTTAATTTCATTTCCTGGACTTAAAGATCTATTAGGTAGAACTACTTGACTTTCTTTCCATAAATGAGGCCCAAGATGAAATGATTTATTAATGAAAAATGTCCTGGATTGGGTAGACTAGAAGCAGAAAGACCAATCAGAAGGTTCTTTTGGTAGTTCAAAAAAGAGTTAATGATCTGCAGGATCAGAGGACATATAAAAAAGCATAGAAGAGATTTTGTAAAGAAAAAAGTGACGTGATTTGGAAATAGATTGGGTAAGTAGGGTGAAGGAGAGTTAAGAGTTCAGGGGAGTGTGTAACTTGTGAGCCTGGGTGACTAGGAGTATGCTGGTGCCCTTGACAGTAATGGAAAAGTTAAGAAGAGGAGACTTCAGGTTTGACATGTTGAAGTTAAGCTGCCTTAGGGGCATTCAATTCAAGATAGTTGAAGATAAGAAATTAGAGTTCAGGAGAGAGATTGAGTTAGCTAAATAGATCTGAGAGTCCTGTGGATAGAGAAGATAATTAACTTCATAAGAACTAGTGGAATTAGGAAGCAAAATAGTCTGTTTTTTATTCCCAGTAAGGCAGCAAGTTGACATTCCCATGTATTATAAGGTCCTTGAGGACAAGGACAATTTCATTTTTTGTCTTTCAATACTCAGGACTCAGCATATGCTATTGTGCCTTTTTTTCCTTTTAGTTTGGTATGACCAAGGTTCAATTGAACTGGGTTACTATTTTATGGAAGACCACTGAGATGTGACCAAGTTTCTTCAGCCAATCATACTAAATTTCCTGATGCACTTAGCTGAAATGACTTTGATTGATTGATTCAATGGAAATGTCTTAATTTTATTCTCACCTAGCTCATACCTCGAATTGATTATCTGAATAAATGAGTTTCACCTGATAAAGGCATCAGGGCACAGCATCTTGTTAGTTACTTCAGTTGACTTCTGGTGCAATAGGAAATGTCTTAGGATTGCATGATGAAACTTGGTCACACCTCATGGGTCTTCTATAAAATAGCAATCCAGCTCAGGATTCAGAAATACAGCATTTGGCGAGCTAGAGGAGAGAAGAGTCTAGCCAATCCCCTGAGAGTAAACATTTATGGAGAGAGGACTAGAAAGAGTCTCTGTATCCCTCCATCACAGGATACCATTGTGACCTTTAGAAGGTTAGAGGCTCCAGATTTCCCAATGATATTTAAAGGAGAAAGCAGTGGTTGGCAACAAGGCCTGCACTAGGAAGAGAAGACAAACTAGGCTCACTGTATAAAGGAAGTTGGAAAACCCTACAAGGAATCTAATACAAAATTTCATGGGATATTAAGCTTCTTGAAGGAGCAAAAAGGCTTCCATAAAAAAGGAGCTGTGGGGGCAGAGTCAAGATGGCAGCTGGAAAGCAGGGACTCACTTAAGCTATCCCCCAAATACCACCAAACCCCTATAAAAATGTCTCTGAACAAAATCTAGAGCTGCGGAACCCACAAAATAGCAGAGGGAAGCAGGTCTCCAGCCCAGAAACAGCCTGGATAGTCACTGGGAAGGGTTTATCACATAGTGCTGGCAGCAGATCATAGCCCATTGTGGGCACTGCTAGGACAGACTAGACTGGAACTTGGGCAGAGCAGGCCTTAGGGCCATGAATCACTGAGCTGTAGCAGTTACCAGACTTCTCAACCCACAAACGCCAAAGACCATGCAGCAGGTTAGTGGGAAAACTGCTAGATGGCGTGAGAGTGGTCAGGCCCCAGGCCTGGGGGATAGTGGAGGTGGCTTGGTGGTGGTGGTGGTAGAAACAGGAAGCTCCTGCAGCTGCTTCCAGAACTGCAGTGTCAGCTGCTTCCAGAGTCCCTGGTCCATAAGGCAGGAGGAATCAAGTGGTGGATCAGAGCGGGAGTGCAAGGAGTGCAGGGTTCTCTTGCTTTGCCCTGCTTAGATATGGTTTGCAGTCCTGATTGGTGGTTCTTGGGGTAGAAGGAGCACTGCTGTGCCAGAGCTTGCAGTGAAGGTAGAGTAGAAGTAGCTCTGAGAAGAGCAGCACAGCTCCTAAAGCTTGAGACAAAGTACTCTCTAGTCTATAATTAGTCACACCCTGACAGAAAGCTCAAAGGTCAAATAGTTGGCTGGGAATGTGAACAGGTGGTGAAAATGGACTCACATTCAGACTCAGATTTTAGAATCTTTATTTGGTGACAAAGATCAAAACACAGAGCCGAAGAAGTTAACAAAGTCAAGGAGCCTACATCAAAAGCCTCCAAGAAAAATATGAATTGGTCTCAGGCCATGGAAGAGCTCAAAAAGGATTTGGAAAAGCAAGTAAGAGAAGTAAAGGAAAAATTGGGATCAGAAATGAGAGTGATGCAAGAAAATTATGAAAAAAACAAGTCAGTGACTTGCTAAAGAAGACCCGAAAAATACGGAAGAAAATAATACTTTAAAAAAAAGACTACCACAAATGCTAAAAGAGCCACAAAAAGTCAATGAGGAGAAGAATGCCTTGACAGGCAGAATTGGCTAAATGGAAAAGGAGGTCCAAAAGACCACAGAAGAAAATACCACCTTGAAAATTAGATTGGAGCAAGTGGAGGCTAGTGACTTTATGAAAAATCAAGTAATTTTAAAACAGAACCAAAGGAGTGAAATAAAATGAAGACAATGGTAAATATCTCACTGGAAAATCCACTGACCTGGAGAATAGATCTAGGAGAGACAATTTAAAAAATTATTGGACTACCTGAGAGCCATGATTAACAAAAGAGCCTACACATCATATTTCTAGAAATTATCGAGGAAAACTGCCCTGATATTCTAAAGCCAGAGGGCACAGAGTGAGTTGCATATGAAGGGATGATATCTAAAAAATAAAATAAAAGTAAGGGGTGAGACAGGAATATATTTAGAGAGCAAGAAAGGGAGAGATAGAATGAAGTAAATTATCTCACATAAAAGTGGAGAGAAAAAGCAGTTTGTCAGAAGGGAAGAAGGGGAAGGCGAGAGAATGAGTGAATCTTGCTCTCACTGGATTTGACTTGAGGAAGGAATAACATACACACTCAACTGGGTATCTTACCCTACAGGAAAGTAGGGGAAAGGGCATAAGAAAGAGGAGATGATAGAAGGGAGGGCAGATAGGGGGAGGAGGCAATCAAAAGCAAACACTTTTGAAAAGGGACAAGGTCAAGGGAGAAAATTAGAGACAGGATAGGATGGAGGGAAATGTAGTTAGTCTTTCATAACATGATTATTGTCAAAATGTTTTGCATATTTATACATGTGTGGCCTATGTTGAATTTCTTGTCTTCTTAGGGAGGGAGGCTGGGGAGGTAAGAGGGGAGAGAATTTGGAACTCAAAGTTCTAAAAGCAGATGCTCAAAACAAAGTTGTTTTTATATGCAACTGGGGAATAAGATATACAGCCAATGAGGTATAGAAATTTATCTTGCCCTACAAGAAAGTAAGGCAAAGGTGGATTGGGTGGTGGAGTGGGGTGGCAGAAGGGAGGACTGACTGGGGCATGGGCCAATCAAAATATATGCCATCTTGGAGTGGGGGGATGGGTAGAAATGAGGAGAAAAATATTGTGCAAATCAATGTTGAAAAATAAAAAATATTAAATAAAAAAAGAAAAAAAGAAAAACTTAAAAAAGGTGTTGTGAATTAACCCATCACTGTGTGTGCTTTAAAATTGATTCTCCTTTTGCCAGAACTCTATGGGATGGTGGGATAATATGTCACAGATTTCTTTCTCTTTTTTTTTTTCAGGAGACATGTCAATACTCTTATCACTATATTATATTAGTGAATATCCCTTTTGGAAAGCTAATTAAATTTTTTTAAGTAATTGATATGTACTCATAATCATTGAAGAAATCACTTTGGTATGGGTTCCTCTCCAGAATCTCATGAAAGCTGAAAGGGAAATGTGGCAGTCACTTTTCCAAACTTCACTTCCAGAGTGAGTGGAAGTTAGGATAGTGGCTGCAAACCTTGTGTTACATTGATACAAGCTAAGTTTGTACCACTGGTTAGGAGGAATGATCATTTCAATTAAATACCCATAAAAATAATCACAACATTAACTACTGGTAGTGTGCTTAATGCCAAAAGTTTTTAAAGGCTATATTTTGACCAGTTTTGACAAGCAAGCTGGAAAGGTATCGCATATGGGTCCAGCCACAGGATGTTGACTGAGTAACAATCTAGTAAGAATAACCTATTTATAGACTTCTGAAAAATTTATTTATTTTATTCTGAACTTAATAAACAAAACAAAATTTCCATAACACAGTAGAATAGAAAAAAAGATGATTGTATATGAAATTGCAAATCTAATATGTACAACTTGCTATTCTTTTTAAATATATAATATTATTATCATGAAACTTTCTTTTTTTCTTCCTTCCAACCTCCCAGAGATAGCTAGTAGTAGATACAAATGTGTTTGTGTATGTGTGTGTGTGTGAAGCCATTCTATTCATATTTCTATTCAGAAGTTCTTTTTCTGGATGTTGATAGCATTTTCCTTCATATCTCCTCTGTAGTTAATTTGGGTATTTATAGTAGTCAAAGTGACTTGCCCACTCAAAGTTGTTCTTATATCAATATTGTTTTTACTGTATCAACATGTCCTTGGTTCTGCTCATTTTACTCTTCATTATTTTGTGCAAGTCTATCCATGTTTTTCTAAGATCATTGAGATCCATTTCTTATAGCACAGTAGTATTCCATCACAATCATATACTACAGCTTGTTCAGCCATTTCCCAATTGATAAGATCTCCACTATTTCTCATTTTTTGCCACCACGAATAGAATTCCTATAGATACTTTAGAATATATAAGTTCTTTCCTTTTTCCCTAATCATCTTCTTCGAAACAGACCTAGTAATGGTATTGCTGGCTCAAAAGATATAAACAATTTAATTACACTTTGGTTTTAATTCCAGATTGCCTCCCAAAATTGTTCAATAAGTTCACAGGTGTATCAGGAGGACCGAGTTTATAATCTCAAAGAGGATCATAAACATGTCTGAAAGGTTCGGAACCGCCGGATATAAGAAACTCTCAAAGTAGAAGGCAGAAGAATCAAAACATTTATTTAGGCTCCACAGTAACCAACCCATGAACCAGAAGCCCCATTTTGATATGTTGATCAAATCTTCCAGGCCCAATAAGTACGCCTTGCAAGAGTAACCAGGAGGCTACAGAGAAGCATGATTGCGTAAAGCAAAATCATGCTTCCCCCTCGATGGTAATAAGATTACCCACTGGCCTGAAGTCTTTGTTCAGCTTCCTCCCGTAGATCAGCTCTGCTACTGGCAGCTCCTGCCTCAGCTGTGTCTGTGTCTGTAACTGAAGCTGCAACTGAAACTGACGATATAACTGTCGCTGTAACTGACGTAACTGTCGTAACTGTCGCTGGCTCCAACCGGAAAAGGAAAGAGAAGAATCTTCAAGCTGTCCTCTCCCCTCTTATAGGGTCTCTGACATCATCAAGCTCCGCCCGAATGACCAGGGCCGATTGGTTCCTGAGTTGGCCCCTCCCCCTAGCATAGCCGTTAACACCTCCCCTCAGCCAGCCCCATGACTCATCACACAGGAAGTTGTCTGCTTCCCGGCATGCTCCCCGGGCCTCCTGCCCCGGAAGAGCAAGCCACAGTGTCCAGAGGCTCAATGAGGTAAGCTGAGTCATTCAAAGAAAACAAAGGCCATTCTGGCTACACTACTACTACTACTACTTTTCTGATCTGCCTCCTGGTTACTCTTTCAAGGCGTACTTATTGGGCCTGGAAACTTTTCATTAATGTATCAAGGTGGGGCTGCTGGTTCATGGGTTGGTTACTGTGGAGCCTAAATAAATGTTTTGATTCTTCTGCCTTCTACTTTGAGAGTTACTTATATCCGGCGGTTCCGAACCTTTCAGACATGTTTATGATCCTCTTTGAGATTATAAACTCTGCCCTCCTGATACAACAGGTCTACCAAAAGTCAGTTAGTGTACCAGCTTTCTACATCCCCTTGAACATTTGTTGCTTTTCCCTTCAATTATTTTAGCCAATCTGGTAGGCACAAACTGATATATCAAGGTTGTTTTAATTTTCATTTCTCTGACCAATAATAATTTACAGAAGTTTTTCATATGACTATAAATTGTTTTGACTTCTTCATTAGAAAACTGCCTGAAAAAAACTGCCTGTTCATATCATCAAAAAAAAAACTGCTTCATTTATCAATTGAAGAATGACTCATATTCTTAGAGATTAAACAAAGTTCTTTATATGTATTTGAAATATGAGAGCTTGTAACAAAAATGTTGCTTGCTGCTGCTGTGGAAGTGTAAGACAAATAACACCAGCACACAGGAGGGCTACTAGCACAGGTTCTTTGACATGCTTTTCTAAAGGAAAGCAACTTTAAGGGGTTTATAATCTCATTTTGATTAAACATACATATATCTTTCACTTGCTTCAGGGGAAAAAGTCAGCATCCTAAACTTCAGAGAAAATACAAACAGAAATTACAAGTAGAATTTATATAAACAGAGCAAATAACACAAATCAGCAGAGAGGACTTCTAACTGTCTGTCTATAGCAATACACACATAGTTACCAGATAGAGAAGCACCAATATGTGTGTTCTCAAAGCTGGGGGACTCCTTACCGGCTACCCAGAGTCTCATCTGGCCAAATCAAACCAACACTCTTCCAATAAGTGAGCTCCCAAAGCAAAATGCTAACTTCAGAGTATATATACATTTCTTCAGGGTCTGCCCACAGAGGGAATCACAACCATGTGACTCAAACTCACGTTATTCGGCCTTTCTTGTGACTTAAGCAGGTCATCAAATTCTCTTAATTCAATCCAAGACTCAATCAAAGGTACTTGAATGCCTTAATGGCTGAGAAGCACTGCAAAAGAAAAAAAACAGCAAAATGTCCCACTTTGCTTGCCATTACAAAGCTTTATTTGAGAATCTGTCAATATTTTTCCCCCAATGTGCTGCTTTCCTTCTAATTTTGGGTACATTTGCTTTATTTCTTCAGTAATTTAATGTAATTGAAATTATCCATTTTACATCACAGACTGCCTTCTATCTCTTGTTTATTCATAAATTGGTAATATTTTCCATGTACTTCAAATTTTTTTTTGTATTTCCCTTTATACCTACGTCATGTATCCCTTGTGATCTTATTGTCATAAATGGTGTAAGATATTTATCTCTTCTCAGTTTCTGTAGGGCTGCTTTCCAGTTTTCCCAACAATTTTTACAAAATAATGAATTCTTAATCCCAAAATTTGTCTTTACACTTGCCAAATACAAGTTTACTATATTTGTTTGATGCTATGAATTATAGTTCTACTCCAGGGATAGAGATAGATAGATATAGATCTACCTTTCTATCTCTTAGCCAGTACCAAATAGTTTTGATAATCACAGCCTTGTGATATATTTTAAGATCTGGTACTGCTAAACCACCTTCCTTTTTTCATTAGTTTCTTTGATATTTTTGACTTTTTGTTCATCCAAAGGAATTTTGTTTTTTTTTTCCTAATTCAATAAAATATTTTTTGGTAATTTAATCGGGATACCATTGAATATGTAAATTAGTTCAGGTAAAATTGTCATTTTTATTATATTGGCCCTGCCTACCCATGAACAATTAATATTTCTTCAATTATTTCTATTTGATTTTATTTGTATAATTTTTTTCATGCTTTGTTCATATAGTTCCTGGGTTTCTTTAGGCACATGTATTCCTAGGTATTTTATACTGTCTAGAGTTATTTTAAATGGGGTACCTATTACTATCTCTTCTTGCATTGTTTTGTTTCTGATATATAAGAATGCTGATGATTTATATGGATTTACTTTATGTCCTATTATTTTGCTAAACTTATTAATTGTTTAAACTAATTTTTAGTTGAGTCTTTAGGATTTTCCAGGCATGTCATCATGTTGTCTGAAGAAAGGGATAGTTTTATTACTTCATTACATCTTCTGATTCCTTCTTTTCTTGTTCTTCTTTTACTGCTATTGCTAGGATTTCCAATACAATATCAAATAATATTGGTGACAGTAGGCATCATTGTTTAACACCTGATCTTATTGGGAAATTTCCTAGCTTATCGCCATTACAAATAATGCTTGCTTATGGCTTTAGGTAAATATTTTCATCAATTTAAATAAAAATCCATTTATAAACTTTTCTTGGCTGAGAAATGGTCATCAAGCCCCCATGTAGATATCTTTCTTAATGGGCAACTCTCTACCACTGTGGCCAGTCATTACAATTTTGGACAGATCTAATTATCAGGAAACCAAGCAATTGACAAGAATTTAGTAAGCACCTTCTATGTTCCAGGCACTGTGGTAAGTTCTCAGGACACAAAGACAAAAGGGAAACAATCCTTGTCTGCAAGGAAGTTACATTCAGACAGGAAATATAATGTATACATATACAGTACAAGAATATTCAATAGACACAGAAAGTTGACACAAGGAAACTGTGGAGAGAAAAATATTAGGAACTGCAGAAATCAAGAAAGGCATCCCATAGGAAAGAGTGTTTGAGCTAAATCTTGAAGGACACCAAAAATTTTAAGGGAATGAGGTAAGGAGGGAGGAAAAAAATCAAATCCCTCTTCTAAATAATAGCCCTTCAAATATTTGAGGATAGCTACATTTTCTTCTCTGTCTTTTCTTCTTCAGGTCATTTTCAGTCATGTCTACCTCTTTCTAACCCAATTTTTGGATTTTCTTGGCAAAGATACTAGAATGGTTTCCCATTTCTTTCTCCAGCTCATTTTATAAATGAGGAAACTGAGGTAAACAGGTTTAAGTGACTTGCCCATGGCCCAGCTAGTAAGTGTTTGAGGCTACATTCGAGCTCAGGAAGATGAGTCTTCTTGATTCCAGGCTCTATCCACTGGACCACGAAGCTGCCCCTAGGTTAAACACTCTGAATTTCATAAATTGTTACTTTTGTGTCATGCTCTCTAACTATTCCACTATCTTTTTGGGACTTGTTCCACTTTTAAGGATCCTTCATAAAATGTAATACTGGTAATAGGACATAGACGAGAATAAAGTATAATAAGACTCCCACCTTCTTCATTTTGGAGACAATTGATGTAATTAATGAAGCTTATATTATTATAGTAATTATTGTTGTTGCTATTGTTATTTGCTTCAACATTCCATTGTTGACTGTTATTAACCTTACAATTTACTAAAACTCTGACTTAGATACTATGCAGATTGTTATAGGAGTTTTTCTTCTATGAATTTTTAAGATACTTTAGTGGCCATCCTTTATGATTTTCTTCTCTTTGTTTGTAATGCTACAACTACCTCTCCCTTCCCTTTTTACAGTTTTCTAGCACCCATACCATATATAAAGGGAAAAATACTACCCTCATGACAAATAAGCATAGTCAAGCAAAATTAATCCACATACTCATCATGCATTAAAATGCATTTCTCATTCTGCACTTCAGATTCATCACCTCTTTGTCAGAAGATGAGTAGTATGCTTTATCATTGGCAATGGTCCTCAGCATTCATAATTCGTCATTATCTTGATCAGAGTTCCTAAGGCTTTCCACGTTATTTGCCTTCTTATGTTACTACTATTTGAATTGTTCTCTCAATTTTGCTTACTTTACTTCAATTTAATTTACATGAGTCTTTTTAACTTCCCCCCTGAAATTTACCCTTTTGTCATACCCTATAGTGTAATATTATTCCATTGCAGTAACATACAAATGATTTGTTGAGTCATTACCTATTAATTGACAACTTGTTTTTAACTTTTTGCTAAACTAAAACAGGTACTATGAATATTTTTTGGCTATAGGTCTTTTTCACTTTCTTTGATTTTGGGGGATACAAGCCTAGTTGTGATATCACTGGGTCAATGGGTATGCATGGTTTAGTGACTTTTGGGGGTATAGTTCCAAACTAAGTCTCATCTACTTAATACCAATATCATTATAATGTTGTTACATGACTACTTGGGATATCCTAATCACTGAAGAGTTAAAGTTTCTGGTCATCCAAACACCAATGGAAGGATAGGTAGTGGATATGAGTAGGTTGTAGCATATTGCCAAGGAAGAATTATACAAAACAGTACAAAGGAAATTATTAGAAAAGTACAGTGACAGAGTTGAGCCAGCCACATTTTGCCAGAAGACATAACAGAGAAACAACTCAATACCTAGATAGAATGTAAAGACCTCTAGAAGAAAGACCTTGTCTCTTGGATGGGGAATTTTGTTGGAGGACATACCCAAGAACAATATAGTAGGAAAAAGGTGTGGATGGGCTGCAATATGTATCACTTGAGGAAGTGTTCACTTCAGTGATGAAATGAAGTCTTAGGATCTCTATTTCCTGTGTCATTGACTTTTATATTTAATATTTGTTTGGCTATCTGTACATTTTCTTTAAGTCATTTGTATTTCTTTGAATTATTTATTGCCAAAGGACAGGAGAACAATATAGAAAAGGGAGGTGGAAAGTTATTTTGAAAATCAGCCATAATCACTCTTAGACAGCTTTGCTTAAGTATGAGGGAGTGTTCTTTTGGGAAACTCAAGTCTCTCCCTATTCTAGTTCATCCTCCCTTGGCTATTAAATTAATTAACAGTTTAAAGCAAATACCTGTCCATGTCACACTGCCATCCACCTCCCCTCCACTTACAACCTGCCCCCTTCTACTTTTCTAGTCTTCTTACACTTTCTGCTCCCTCTTTCCCATGTATATACATTGTAAGTTGGTGACACTGGCCTCCTTGCTGTTTGTTGCAAAAGACACTCTATCTCTCAACTCCAGGCATTTTCTCTGGCTGTCTCTCATGCTTGAAATGTCCTGCTTTCTTATCACTGTCTCCAGACTTTCTTGGATTCCATCGAGTCTCGCTTAAAACACCATCTTCTACGAAAAGCCTTTCCTAGTGCCCCTTAATGCTAGTGACTTCCCTAAGTTGATTATCTAAAGCTTATCCTGAATGTAGCTTGTTTGTAGACAGTTGTTTACATGTTATATCTTCCATTAGATTGTGAACTCAATGAGAGCAGGAACTTTCTCTTACTCTTCTTTGAATCTGAAGCCCTTAGCACAGTGTCTGGGACATAACAGGTACTTACTAAATGCTTATTGACTGTCAAAAATTTATCAGCATTGATTATATGGTTAGAAAATATAAAGATAACAGATAAGCTTATTATGTGTGAAAGATATAAAGGAAACACAGTCTTGTTTTGTTTTTCTCCTTTAAAAGAGGTGCATGTGCACATCGGAATATAAACATTACCACAGTTTAGTGAATTTGTTGAAGCTGGAGCAAGATGGAAACGGAAGACCCCTCTGATTATATCAATGCAAATCAAGTCAAAGGGGAAAGGATGTGAGTCGCCTGATGATTCAGATCCAGAACAGCTTGGAAGTTGCCCTCTTCTCTTCTAAGATCACACAATTTGTTCTTCTCTCTGAGAGGAACTTGATCAGACTATTTCCCTGTCATTTCCTTAATAACAACAAGAAGTCAGTGACTCTACATGACTACAAATTACTGGAAATGGGTTGGAATTATTGGAGATAGGTTGTAGTAAGTGCCTAAAAGAATTACATTCCTTTAGTTTTTGGCACATCCTGCTCACCCTTTTACAGAGCTATGTCATCTCCAAATTTTGCCTATGAAAAACTATCCTTAGTCTTTCCATTTAATAAATTCTTCCAGGCTTCCTAAAAGAATTATTGAAAATTATTCAGAATTGGATGTTGTTGTTATTGTTCAGTCATTTTCAGTCATGCCCACCTCTGTCACATCTTTTGAGGATTTTCTTGGCAAAGATATTAGAGTGGTTTTCCATTCTTTCTCCAGCTCTGTACAGTTGGGGCAAACAGCACTGAGTGGCTTGCCTAACGGCACATCACTAGTAAGTATCATCACTAGTAAGTATCTGAGACTGAATTTGAACTCAGGTGTTCCTGACTTCATGCCCAGTGCTCTATCCACTATACCACCCAGCTGCCCCTAGGAATTGAATAGGGAAATATATATGTGGTTATTCCTCTTCTGCATAGGATTCTGATAGGCCTACAATAAAGTGGATGGGGAGGGACATATCTTAGGATAAAGAAGACCTGTGTTCTAGTCCTGCATGTAAGACATGCTGGCTGTGAGACTCTGAAAAAGTCACTTGACCTTTAAGTTTTCCAGATAACACTAGACTATGAGGTATAGAATATTAGATTAGTAGAAAGTGTGTGTTCCCTGAGAGTTTCTTATGAGGATAAGATTAGAGCTTCTTTGACAATTCTTTATATTTCTTCTCAGTTTGTGATTTTGCATTGTTCTTAAAAAACTTTGGTAACTTTATTTTCTTCCATCTTCTTTGAATAGATGTGTTTTAAAATTTAGTCTTTTAAAGAATGAGCTTTTAACATCATTTATTAGTTCTCAATTAGGTTTTCAGTTGTTCTATTTCCCTATCTACAATGTTTCTTTTTCATTGCTTCTTTTTTCTATTTTTATGTTTTTTTTCTAATTTTAAACTTAAGTACAAAATAAGAAAATAAAAAGACTGTCATGTACACAGCAGAAGAAAAGAGAGGATTCGACACAAAGCAATACATTGCCATTTCAAAAAAATCTATATAGTAAATACAATCCATTATTTTCAAAGCTTTCCAGCTTTTCTTTGATTCCTTGTAGATTTTTTTTCTCCATTCGTTCAATTTTTCTCTGATTTTTTTTTCCCACATTCCCTGTGTCTACATACACACATATACATATATACCCACGTATGCATGTATGTGAATACATGTATATACATATGCATACATATACATGGGTAACTATAACTATATATATATATGCATACACATATACACACATACACACATATGTAAGACCATACTATGCTTATTTCTGCTTGTCAACTGTTTTTCTGCCCCTGGAAGTAAGGTATTTCCTGGAGTCTTCTTAGGTTTTCTTGAGAGACCAACTGCTTTTCCTGATTTTTATTTATTTCTGTTGCTCTATGTTCCCTCTGAATCAATGTTCTGTCTTTTTCTGTGGAGGGAATTTGGAGAGTTGAAAGTTTTCTGACCTACTCTGCCATCTTTCCTGAAACTTTTCTCCTTTTCTTTCTATTTTGTTAACCTTAAATATATGTTCCCTTAAATATAATTATTTGTCTCAAGGCTTTTAATTGCATCACAGAAATTTTGACATGCAGTCTCTTCATTAACACTCTCTTTCACAGTATTTAGTTATTCTTTTTTTGTTTTGTTTGATTTTTGTCTCATGAAGACTACCTTTAGTTCTGTATCTTTTGCTTGTACTCCCTGAATTTTTTACTTTTATTGTATCATGGCCTAAAACACATTTGGTATTTCTGCTTTTTGAAATTTAAATCGTTGTGCTCTTGTACATGCTCCATTATTAGGTGTATCATGTGATTCTGAGATATATGTATAGTCTTTTATATCCTAAATTAACAGTCCATAATTGTTTTAGCCCTAAATTCTACAATAGTTTTTTTTTTTTAATTCAGTTTTCCTTTTCATGTATCTTTCTTTTATATTCATCATCTGAGAGGAACATGAATGTCTCTTGTCATTATTGTTTTAAAATCTATTTTTGTACTTTGGCTAACTTGTCTTTTTTATATTTAAGATGACATAACTTTTGTGCATTTATGTTGACTATTGACATAGATCCTTTGTCTGTAATGCCTCCACAGGTACCATATGATACGTATCAATGGATTATCAAAGTCGTATGTTGTAAATTACTTGCATATTGATAGAAATTAGTATATTTTTTATTTTTCCTTTCTCTGATAGCATGATTAAAGCTTCTACTATTTTGAATTCCCAATATGGTAGATTTTGTCCCAGGCTTTCACTCTGACTGTGTGTGTATGTGTGCGTAGGTATGTATGTCTGTTTGTTTTATTTTAGATGTTTTTCATATATACAACTGATTGTTAATTTGAATTTTCTTATCTGTTTTCTCACTCTTGTTTAATTGGATTGCTTAATCCATTCAAAATAATGATTTTTAAACTTGTATTTTCCCCAATTTGTTGTACTTTCCCCCTGAGATAAGTTTTGGTTAAAATATTTTATATTAGTCTATTTCTTTTTTTTTCTTATTTTTTTTATTTTTTATTTTATTTTTTTGTTTAAATTTATTTATTTAACATAATTGGTTTTCAGCATTGATTTTCACAACAGTTTGAATTACAAATTTTCTCCCCATTTCTACCCTCCCCCCCACTCCAAGATGGCTTATATTCTGGTTGCCCTGTTCCCCAGTCAGCCCTTCCCCTCTATCACCCCCCCTCCCCTCTTATCCCCTTTTCCCTTCCTTTCTTGTAGGGCAAGATAAATTTCTACGCCCCATTGCCTGTGTATCTTATTTTTTAATTGCATACAAAAACTTTTTTTGTTTTTGAACATCTGATTTTAAAACTTTGAGTTCCAAATTCTCTTCCCTCTTCCCTTCCCACCCACCCTCCCTAAGAAGCCGAGCAATTCAACCTAGGCCACACATGTATTATTATGTATAACCCTTCCACAATACTCATGTTGTGAAAGGCTAACTACATTTTGCTCCTTCCCAACCCATCCCGCTTTTGTTGAATTTTCTCCCTTGACCCTGTCCCCTTTCCAAAGTGTTTGTTTTGATTACCTCCACCCCCCTCTGCCCTCCCCTCCATCATCCCCCCGCCGTTTATTTTTTTTTTATCATCCTCCCTCTTCTTTCCTGTGGGGTAAGATACCCAACTAAGTATGTATGGTATTCCCCCTCAGGCCAAATCTGATGAGCACAAGGTTCACTCATTCCCCCCTCACCTGCCCTCTCCCCTCCTCCCATAGAACTGATTCCTCTTGCCACCTTTATGCAAGATAATCCACCCCATTCTATCTCTCCCTATCTCCCTCTCTCAGTATGTTGCTCTCTCATCCCTTAATTTCATTTTATTTCTTTTAGATATCTTCCCTTCATCTTCAACTCACCCTGTGTCTGCTCTCTCTCTTTTACATATATATATATACATATATATATAAACACATATATATATACACATACATACATATACACATAGATATATACATACATACACATTCACTTATATATATATATGTATGTGTATATATATATATATATATATATATATATATATATATATATATATATATATATATATATATATATATGCATATTCCCTTCAACTACCCTAATACTCAGGTCTCATGAATCATACTCATCATCTTTCCATGTAGGAATGTAAACAAAACAGTTCAACTTTAGTAAGTCCCTTGCAATTTCCGTTTCTTGATTACCTTTTCATGCTTCTCTTGATTCTTGTGTTTGAAAGTCAAATTTTCTATTCAGTTCTGGTCTTTTCACTGAGAAAGCTTGAAAGTCCTCTATTTTATTGAAAGTCCATATTTTGCCTTGGAACATGATACTCAGTTTTGCTGGGTAGGTGATTCTAGGTTTTAATCCTAGCTCCATTGACCTCCGGAATATCCCATTCCAAGCCCTTCGATCTCTTAATGTAGAAGCTGCCACATCTTGGGTTATTCTGATTGGGTTTCCACCATACTCAAATTGTTTCTTTCTGGCTGCTTGCAGTATTTTCTCCTTGATCTGGGAGCTCTGGAATTTGGCAACCATATTCCTAGGAGATTTCTTTTTGGGATCTATTTGAGGAGGCGATCGATGGATTCTTTCAATTTCTATTTTGCCCTGTGGCTCTAAAATATCAGGGCAGTTCTCCTTGATAATTTCTTGAAAGATGGTATCTAGGCTCTTTTTTTGATCATGGCTTTCAGGTAGTACAAAAATTTTTAAATTATCTCTCCTGGATCTGTTTTCCAGGTCAGTGGTTTTTCCAAGGAGATAGTTCACATTGTCTTCCATTTTTTCATTCCTTTGTTTCTGTTTTATAATATCCTGATTTCTCATCAAGTCACTAGCTTCCACTTGCTCCAATCTAATTTTTAAAGTCGTATTTTCTTCAGTGGTCTTTTGGACCTCCTTTTCCATTTGGCTAATTCTGCCTTTCAAGGCATTCTTCTCCTCATTGGCTTTTTGGAGCTCTTTTGCCATTTGAGTTAGTCTGTTTTTTAAGGTGTTGTTTTCTTCAGTGTATTTTTCAGTATTTTTTTGGGTCTCCTTTAGCAAGTCATTGACTTGTTTTTCATGGTTTTCTCGCATCCTTCTCATTTCTCTTCCCAATTTTTCCTCTATTTCTCTAACTTGCTTTTCCAAATCCTTTTTGAGTTCTTCTATGGCCTGGGGCCAGTTCATGTTTTTCTTGGAGGCTTTTGTTGTAGGCTCTATGACTTTGTTGTCTTCTTAGGCTGTATGTTTTGGTCTTCTTTGTTCAGCCAAAGAAAGAATGCAGAGTCTGAGACTGAATCTCGGTGCGTTTTCGCGTCCTGGCCATATTCCCAACCAACTAACTTGACCCTTGAGTTTTTCAGTGGGGTATGACTGCTTGTAGATTACAGAGCTCTATGTTCCACGTTTGGGGGGGAGGTGCCAGCTCTGTCAGACCCACACTACTCCTTCCCCAAGAACCCCCTGTCCAGACTGGGCTTAGATCTTCAGCAGGCTCTTGCACTCCTGCTCTGATCCGCCACTTAATTCCTCCCACCAGGTGGGCCTGGAGCCGGAAGTAACAACAGCTGTAGCTGCCCCACCTCCGCTGCCCCCGGGGCTGGAAGCCGAACCGCGAACTCCTTCCACTCCTGCAGCTTTTCCCAATAACCTTCTCTGCAGTCTTTGGTGTTTGTGGGTCGAGGGCTCTGGTAACTGCCACAGCTCACATATTCAGGGCACTAGGGCCTCCTCCGCCCAGATTCTGTTCTGGATGGTCTACGCCGCTCAGGCTGGGCTCTGCTCCACTCCATTCCCAGCTCCCAGCTCCGAGCTCCGTGTGGGATAGACCTCACCCAGAGACCATCCAGGCTGTCCTGGGCTGGAGCCCTGCTTCCCTCTGCTGTTCTGTGGGTTCTGCCATTCTAGAATTGGTTCAGAGCCATTTTTATAGGTTTTTGGAGGGACTTGGGTATGGAGCTCACTCTAGTCTGTGCTTACCAGCCGCCATCTTGGCCTATATTAGTCTATTTCTAAAATTTCCTCTTGATGTGTTCCTCTTTGCGTATCCTTTCTGAATTTCTTGGGTTTTTACTTAAACAGTTAATTCCTTTTTTCTTCTTCTAGGAGTAGGATAGCATAGTGGTGTTAATTAGGATGGGACTTTTTTGATGCTTTATCTTTTAGAATGCTAAAATAAACAAGTGCCTTAAGTCTTGCTAGGTGGGAAGCCCCAGGCCCAAACCCTTTTGCTGATTAGGTTTGAACCCTTAAGACCCAAAGAAAGGTACATATACTCAGAGGTTAGCATTTTACTTTGGGGCTCTCACTCACTGGAAGGGTGTCATGTGATTTGACCAGATGAGACTCTGGGTAGCTGCTGCAGCCCCCTGGCTTTGAAAACGCAGATTTTGGTGTCTCTGTCTCTGGTTACCATGCAATTCTTTGGTCAGGCTAGAGGCCTGTCTATTGATTACTGTGTGTGTTTGCTCTGTTTATATTGTCTCTGTTTGTGATTTCTGTTTGTATTTGCTCTAAGTTCAGGGTACTAACTTTTCCACTTGAATTAAGTGAATGGTATATGTATGTTTGCTTAAAGTGAGATTGTTAACCCCTTAAAGCTGCTTTCTTTAGAAAAGCATGTAAAAGAACCTGTGCTAGAAGGCTTCCTGTGTGCTGGTGTTGTTGGTCTTACACCCCCTACACCAGCTGCATGCCATACTGTTGTTACAAGTGGACAAGCTAGTCTTAGAGACAGATATAGCAAAACAAGAATTCAAGTCCTGTCTTTTACATATACTGTTTCTATGATTCTGGGTAAATTATTTAATGTCTCAGTAGTCTAGGGCTAGGCAATTCTTTACAATTACAAGTTGCATGGTGCCTACCTTCATTAGTAGAGGTGGTTTCTTCATCTAGAAGTTGTCTGTACCAATAAAATAAAACTTTAATATTCTTATTTTTATTTTTAATACTTTATTTCTCCCATTTTTGTCCCCTTTTTCCCATTGAAATTTTGTCCCAAACTCCCTGAAAACTCTGTTGTTTTTAAAGAAATTATATTTTACTGCACCATTCTGCCATGCATTTTTTTTTTGCTTTGTGTTCCTCATTATTTCTCTTTCCTGTCAGAATAGTCTGAATTTTACCTTCTGACACATGGGCTCTATCCTGATTTCTTTTTCTTTCATTCTCTCTGTGTCTCTCTGTTATGGAGTGAAACCATCTGAAGTAACAGCCCTAAGCTCCCTCATGTCTCTGACTTTTCTTGTCTTTGCAGGTCTTCACTCATCCTCTCTTCTTTGCTATGCTTCACTTAGAAATATCAATTCATGAAGTAAGCAATGTTTGACAGAAGTGAGGATATATGACAGAAGTTACTTTGGGTTTCAAGTCTTTTACCCCAACACCACCCCCTGACTTCCCAAGAGGTTCATGTCTTATCACAAAGCCATACTATCTTATCTCTTGTTTAATGTTCTATTACCCCACCCACATTCTGAGTGGCACCTGTTTCTAAGAATGCACACATTCCCTTATCAGCAATGGAATGCTGACCATAGATTAGCAAAACTCTTTTGGAGAAAGTACCCTCCCTAAGTGCAAAATCCTTTTTAACAAAATCATTAAATTGATAAACCTTTAGTAAATTTGATTTTAAAAACAGAAGAAAATCAAATTACCAGTATCAAAAATGAAAAGGGGAAATTCACCTCGAATGAAGAGGAAGTTAAAACAATAATTAGGGACTATTTTGCTAATCTGTATGCCCATAAACTGGACAATCTTAGTGAAGTGGATGAATATTTACAAAAGTATTTTAAAAATCTAAAGAATGAAAAAATAGAAGAAAACATGAAATATCTGATTGGAAAAACAAGTGACTTGGAAAATAGATCCAGGGTAGATAATCTAAGAATTATCCGTCTTCCAGAAAGATACGATGAAATAAAAAGAACCTGGACAATATCCTCCAAGAAATCATCAAGAAAAATATGGCTGAGGTCCTAGAGCCAGAGGGTAAAATAGTCATTGAAACAATCCACTGATCAACCCCTGAAAGAGATCCCAAATTAAAAACTCTAAGGAATATTGTAGCCAAATTCTGGAATTATCAGGTTAAGGAGAAAATACTGCAAGCAGCCAGAAAAAAAACAATTAAAATATTGTGGAACTACACTCAGGATCACACAGGACCTTGCACCTTATACATTAAAAGATCAGAGGGATTGGAATATGATATTCCAAAAGGCAAAGCAGCTTGGACTACAACCAAAGATCAATGATCCAGCAAAACTGAGCATAATCTTCCAGGCAAGGAGATGGACATTCAATGAAATAAGAGAATTCCAGGCCTTCCTTATGAAAAGGCCAGAGCTCAATGGAAAATTTCATTCAAATATAAGACTCAAGAGAGGCATAAAAAGGAAAACAGGGGAAAAAAAGAAAAAAAAAACTTGTTATTCAACAAGAGCAAACTATTTACATCCCTATATGGGAGGATGATATCTGCTAATTTTGAGAATAGTTTAGTTACTACCACATCTAAAGGGGATAGACATTGACCAAACATATGGGTATAAATTAACTGATATGATGATAAAAAACCTTAATTAATGGATGAAAAGGGATTGTAGTGGGAGAAGAAGTAAGGAGGAGGAAGAAAAGGGGAAATTACATCTCATGAAGAGGCACAAAAACACATTATGCTAGAGGAAAAGAAGGGAGGGAGAAGAGCAGTGTTTTAGTTTTACTCTCATTGGATGTGGTTCAAAGAGGGAATCACATACTCTGTTAAGTATAGAAGCCAAACTTGCCCTACAGGCAGTAGTAACAGAAAGGGGAAAGAAAAGTGTGTGGGTTAGAAGGGAGGGAAGAAGTAGTAGGGAAAAGGGTAAGATAAGGGATAGCTGAAAGGGAGGGAATATGGAGGGAGGTGGTGGTCAAAAGCAAAACTCTTTTGAGGAAGGGAAGGGAGAAGGGAGAAATAAAAGCCTAAATAGTAGGGGAAAGGTTGGAAAAAAAGACATAGATAGTAATCATAACTGAATATGAATGGGATGAACTCTTCCCTAAAACAGAGGCAGATAGCAGAATGGATTAAAAACAAAAATCCTACAATATGTTGTTTATAAGAAACACAATTCAAACAGGGAGACACACACAGGATAAAGGTAAAAGGCTGGAGCAGAATTTATTGCCCTTTTCTTGGCAGAGATGTTGGAGTGGTTGGCCATTTCCTTCTCCAGCTCATTTTACAAATGAGGTGACTCACTACGTGTAATATCAATGAAGTTGAGACTTTTTTACTGTTTTAGAATGATAAATTAATGAAGTCTCTTTGATTGAGCCTTACTAGGTGGAAAACCCCCAGACCCCTAACTACTATGTGAGAGTGAAGCCCTCAGGGTCCTAAGGGGAATTGCTAAGACCAGAGCAAACAGTAGGAGCCTAAGTTCTGGTCACTCAGATGATGTTTGATGATGGCTAAAGATTGTATAAAAAGAGAGAACAGAGCTATTTGCGTGGGGCTCTCACTCCTGGATTATTGTTGGCACAGGACTCTGGGCAGCCCCTCTTAGAGCCTCCTGGCTCATCCAGATATTGATGGTTTCTTGGTAACTCTGAACTGCATTTGGTCTGTTTATAAATGTATGTTTGTAATTTGTTTGTGTTTTCTCTGAAGCTCAGGGTGCTGGCTTTTTCACCTGAACTAAGTGAATGATATTTGTATGTTGGATTGAAATAAGATCGTTAACACCTTAACACTACTTTTCTTAGTAAAGTAGATCAAAAGAACCTGCATTGGCAGTGTCTTTGTCGTTGGGCTTGTGTTGGTCTTTCACCCCTATAACAGCTGCTAGCCAAATTGTTGCAACACTATGACAGAGTTAAATGACTTGCCCAGGGTCACACAGCTAGTAAGTGTCTAAGGTCAGATTTGAACTCAGACTGACTTCAGACCCAGAGTTCTATCCACGATGCCACTTACCTACCTCATGATAGTTTAGATCAAGGGTGGGGAATCTGCAGTCTCGAGGCCATATGTAGCCTTCTAGGTCCTTGGGTGTGGCTTTTTGACTGAATCCAAGTTTTACAGCATAAATCCTTTTAATAAGAGGATTTGTTCTGTGAACTTTGGATTCAGTCAAAGGATTGTAGTTGAGGACCTAGAGGGCCACATGTGGCCTTGAGGCCACGAGTTCCTCGTGTCTGGTTTAAATCAAAGGAAAGGTGGTGACTTTCAAGAGATCAGTCACTGAAAATAGGGACATGGAGGGCACGTACCACATCTAAGTCATGTTTCTTTGTGCCTCTGCATGTATACCATACTCACTGTCTAGACCCTGGCAGCTGAGGTCCCAGTGAGCTATGTCTTCCTTCTTATCTTTGAGTTATTCCTATAATGATTTCAATCTTACAAACTGAGAAAGAAAGGCCTAGAAACCTTTTAAATTTTTGTTTCAGAGGGCAGTCAAATTAGAGTAAAAAGATAGGGTTCAGATGAAGTTAAAATTCCAATGTGAAAAAAAAAAATTCACTATTTGCCCATTTTAGCACCAACTTCATAATGCTACATTCTGCTCCTTTTCTCCTTCTCAAATAGATCAAAGGATCCCCAGTGCTCATTAGCATATCAGAAGCAGTGTCTGTATTTAGGTGTGTGTTGGTGAATGTCTGTGTTGGGGGGAGGGGGTTAATTTGAGAAACAAATGGCATTATGTAGCAGAGATGGTTTCTATCCAAGAAATGTGATAAGGACAAGAACTTTGAAAGGTCATCATCTCTTTCTTCTGTGACCCTCTGGAAAATTACCGTCAAAGGAGAAAATCAAAGGGAATGGTAAAAGTATACTAATTAGTCAAATTTAAATTGATTTGAAAGGCCAAATTGTGAACGAAGATAGGGAGCCTGGATGGTGAATGAGGTATAAATGGGTTTTTAATCACATTCTGAATTTAAACACAAATCAGGGATTATATTTTTTAGCTATGTTTGCACATAAAAAGGCAATTATCTAGATAACTCAATCTGGGGTAAATAGTCCTGATGGCCATACGCATATACATAGATACATATGTGCATGTGTATATATGCATGTATATGTGTGTACACACATATGTGTATATCGTGTGTATATGCACATACTATATATACATGAAATAGCATGAATATACACACATCTGTGTATAACATACATATGTGCACACACATTTCTACATGCTTATGCATATATGTATACATATAAATGTCTATCCATGCATATGCATGTGCACATACATGTATGTATAATGTGTGTGCATATATACATGTATAACTATGGAGATCTCTTGTTACCACATATATGTGTGCATCATATACCGATATACATGTGTGTACATATTTATATATATATATATATAATACATGTATATACACACAAAAATATATACATGTACAGATATAATTTTTACATTTATATGTGTATATAGATATGTATGCATATACATATATACACACATTATTTAAAACCTATTACACAAACAGTCTTTAAATAGTGAAAATAATCTAATAGTTGTGAAAAATTGGTTATAAACCATTTCAGTACAACAGGTATACTTGTATAACTTGAGGTTTATCTAAATAGAGAGAACAGATTGGTCCTGTTGGATCAAGGTGATCACACCATGAATCAGTGGTAGAAACAAAATTAGAACCCAGAAATTTTAACTAGACTCTTGGTGCAGTGTTCTTAAAACTACCCCATGCTGTCTGAAACATACTTCATATAATTCTAGAGGCTTTGCTATTCCTAAAAGCAGAGTTGCTTAGAAAACAAGGACTGATGTTTTCTTTTGTAAAATTTATTTTTAGTTTTCAACCTTCATTTCCACAAGATTACAAGATTTTGAGTTACAAATTTTCTCCCCATCTCCACCCTCCCCCCAACTCCAAGATGGCATATATTCTGATTTCCCCTTTTCCCCAGTCTGCCTTCCCTTGTATTACTGCTCCCAACCCCTTTTCCTTTACTTTCTTGTAGGGCAAGATAGATTGCTATACCCCATTGCCTGTATTTCTTATTTCCCAGTTGCATGTAAAAACATTTTTTTTAACATTTGTCTTTAGAAATTTGTGTTCTAAATTCTCTTGCTTCTTCCCTCTCCACACACCCACTTTGAGAAGGCAAGCAATTAAATAAAGATTATACACATATCTTTATGCAAAACACTTCCATAATAGCCATATCGTGAAAGACCATATTTCCTTCCATTCCTATCCTGTCCCCCTTTACTCAGTTTTCTACTTTGACCCTGTCCCTTTTTAAAAGTGTTTGCTTTTGACTATCTTCTCCCCAAATCTGTCCTCTCTTCTATCAAACCCTTCCCTTATCCCCTTCCCTCCTACTTTACTGTAGAGTAAGATACCCAATTTAATGTGTATGTTATTCTCTCCTGTAATAGTAATTAGGCTGGGACTTTTTTTACCGTTTTCTGTTTTGGAGCACATAGGTAATCAAATACTTGCAATGAATTTGGCCGTTGTTTCTTTGTTTAAATCCAGAGTTTTTGATGACCTGCTTATGTAAAGGGTAAGGCTAGTTCACATAGGTTGGAGTCACATGATTTTGATGCCTGAAGAATTGTCACATGGTTTTGAGTCACATGGTTGTGATGCCTTTTGACTCTGAACAGGATATATAAACTTAGATATTAGCGTTTTGCTTGGTGCTCTCAATCAATGGAAGAGGGTTGTGCGATTTGACCAGACGACTCTGGTTAGCTACTTTTATGGAGCACCCAGCTTGAAAACCCAGATATGGGTGCTTCCCTGTAACCATTTACTGAAATGTTGGACAGAAAGCTAGAAGCCTGTGTACTGGTTTGTGTTATTTGATCTGTTGATATTTTCTGTTTTTAATTTCTATTTGTATTTGCTCTGAAGTTCAGCGTTCTGGTTTTTCCCCCTGAATTAAGTGAATGTTATGTGTATGTTTAATTAAAGTGAGATTGTTAACTCCTTAAAGTTGCTTTCCTTAGAAAAGCCCATCAAAGAACCTGTACTAGCAGCCTTCCTATATGCTGTTGTTGTTGGTCTTTTACCCCCAGAAGAGGTGCTAGCAACATTGTTGTTACACCTCCTCAAACCAAATCTGATGAAAGCAAAGTTCGCTCATTCCCTATCACTTACCCCCTCTTCCCATCCATTATTACAGCTTTTGGTTGCCACTTTATTGTTAGATAATTTACCCCATTCTATGTCTTCCTTTCTCCTTCTCCCAATCTATTCCTCTCTCACCCCTTAATTTTTTTTTTTATTTTAGAAATCATCCCTTCATATTCAACTCACCCTGTGCCCTCTGTCTATATGCGTGTGTGTGTGTGTGTGTGTGTGTGTGTGTGTGTGTGTGTGGGCGTGCGCTTGCGTGAGTGTGCATTCCTTTCAGCTACCTAATACTGATAGTGGTCTAATGAGCTACAAATATCATATTTCCATGTAGGAATGTAAACAGTTCAACTTTAAGAAATCCCTTATGATTTCTCTTACCTTTTCATGCTTTTCTTGATTCTTGTATTTCAAAGTCAAATTTTCTATTCAGCTCTGGTCTTTTAATCAAGAATGCTTGAAAGTCCTCTATTTCACTGAAAATCCATATTTTGCCCTGAAGTATTATACTCAGGTTTGCTGGGAAAGTGATTCTTGGTTTTAATCCTAGCTCCTTTGACCTCTGGAATGTCATATTCCAAGCCCTTCAATCCCTTAGTATAGAAACCTTTTAGATCGTGTGTTATCCTGATTATGTTTCCACAATACTCGAATTGTTTCTTTTTGGCTGCTTTCAATATTTCCTCCTTGACCTGGGAACTCTGGAACTTGGCTACAATAATCCTAAGAGATTTCTTTTTGTAATCTTTTTCAAAAGATGATCGGTGAATTCTTTCAATTTCTATTTTATGCTCTGGTTCTAAAATATCAGGGCAATTTTCTTTGATAATTTCTCGAAAGATGATGTCTTGGCTCATTTTTTTGATCATGGTTTTCAAGTAGTCCAATAATTTTAAAATTATCTCTCCTGGATTTATTCTCCAGGTCAGTTGTTTTTTTGCAACAATGTATTTCACATTGTTTTCCATTTTTTACATTCTTTGGTACTGTTTTATAATATCTTGATCTCTCATAAAACCACCAACTTCCACTGGCTCCATGCTAATTTTTAAGGTGTTATTTTCTTTACTGATCTTTTGGACCTACTTTTCCATTTGGCTAATTCTGCCTTTTAAGACATTCTTCCTGTCATTGGGTTTTTGGAGCTCTTTTGCCATTTGAGTTGCTCTATTTTTTTTTAAAGGTGTTTTATTTATTTTTAGTTTACCACACACGGTTCTACATAGTTTTGAGTTCCAGTTTTTCTCCCCTCCCTCCCCCCTCCCTCCCCAAGACGGCATGAAGTCTCATATAACTGTCATGTATAACTTCGCATTGAATTAATTTATGCTCTAGTCAAGTCGTGGAGAAGAATTTTGACCAATGGAATGAATCATGAGAAAGAAGAAACAGAACCAAAAAAAAAAAAAAAACAAAACAAACAAGAAAAAAAAAAAACCCAAAAACAAAAACAAAAGAGAAGCAGAAAAGGCGAGCATGTAGTGTGCCTCAGTCTGTATTCAAACTTCGCAGTTCTTTCTCTGAATGAAGATAGCATTCTCCATCGTGAGTCCCCTGGAATTGTCCTTGCCCCTTTAGGTTGCTGAAAGAAGCGCAGTATGTCAGGGTTGGTCCTCACGGAATCCACATATCTGTGGCTGTGCACAACGTTCTCCTGGCTCTGCTCCGCTCACTCAGCATTATGCTCTATTTTTAAGGTGTTATTCTCTTCATTGTTTTTTGTGTCTCCTTTAGCAAGTTGTTGACATGTTTTTCATGAGTTTCTTGCATCACTCTCATTACTCTTCCCAAATTTTCCTCTACTTCTCTTACTTGATTTTCTAAGTCCTTTTTAAGCTCTTCTATGTCCTGAAACCAATTCATATTTTTCTTGTAGGCTTTTGAAGTAGGCTCTTTGACTTTGTTGACTTCTTCTGGCTGTATGTTTTGATCTTCTTTGTCACCAGAAAAAGATTCTCTAGTTTGAGTCCTTTTACATTGCTTGTTCATGTTCCCAACCAACTACTTGACCCCTGATCTTTTTGTCAGGGTATAACTGCCTTCAGAGTGGTGAGTGCTTTATCCCAAGCTTCAGGGGTCTTGCACTGCTGCTTTCAGAGCTACTTTCGACACAGCAAGGTCTGCCCACCAGTGCTCCTCATCCCCCAAGAACTGCCATCCAGGGCCACAATCCAGATCCAAGCAAGGCAAAGCAAGAGAACCCTGCCTCTGTGCCAGCAAAGTTCTCCCGCTCTCATCAACCACTTGATTCCTCTCACAGCATGGGTGGGCCTGGGGCTGGAAATAACTGCAGCTGGAGCTCTGGAAGCAGCCATAGGAGCTTCCTGCTGCTGCTGTTGCACCACCTCTGCCACACTGGGGCTGTGCCAGACAGTGCACTTTTCTCACCCAGATCCAGCAGTTTTTGCACTGACTTGTCAAGGTTTCTTTTGTGTTTTGGGGTTGAGAAGTCTGGGGATTGCTACAGTTCAGTGATTCAGGGCCCTAAGTCCTGCTCTGCCCAACTCCTGGTCTGGTAGGTCCTGGCATGGCCCATGCTGGGCTGTTCTCCACTCCCAGCATGGTGTGACAGACCATTCCCAGTGACCATCCAGGCTGTCCTGGGCTGGAGACCTGCTTCCCTCTGTTATTTTGTGGGTTCTGTAGCTCTAGAATTTGTTTAAAGCCATTTTTATAGGTATTCGGGGGGATTTGGGGGAGAGCTTAAGTGAGTCCCTGCTTTCCAGACTCCCTCTTGGCTTCACCCCCTCAGGACTGATATTTTCAAGATTTAACAGTGCCTGAAAAAAAAAAAAAAGATCAGTGGCAATGAGTCTTTCAGGAGGCTTACAAAAACCCCTTTTGCTTATGGGGGTTTCAAATCATTTGTCATTTTTCTTATTCATAGCTAGATTCTGAAAGCAATTATTCACAGGACACATTAATCTGTTGCCCTGATCCTATGTAATGCTTTTTGTAGTCCCTTCACCCATTGCTACTGTCCAGACAAGGGAAAGCAGATTCGAAATGTAAAAGGTAACAGTGAAATCTCCAAAATTTTAGCACACAAAGGTACATATAGTAATAATAAGTCATTTATTTTTAGCACATGAAGGTATATAAAGTACTTTCCTCAACCAGCTATCTGGAGATACAATTTCAGCATTCTCTTCTCTATGACACATAGCTTGGCCACCTATTGCAATTTGAAAACCTCTTTTAAAAGGAAGATATAGAAATTGTACACCTTATACTTCCTCAATCTATTTTTTGACAGATTTTACATTTATTAAAAGATCCCCAGTGGTGTATGTAAGAGGAATTGGGACAATCAGCCAACCAGAAAAGCTTTCAAGAGTAGATTCTAGGCAGTTCCTAAAAGAGAAATAAGTCACTGGCTGAGGACAATACCTATGATGAGATGAGGTAATTGACACAAGTAAGGAGTTTCAAAGAAAAAAATGATTGTAAGGACACTGGGCAGTCAGGGGCAAATACCAGAGAAAAAAAGAATCTCATTTACAAAAAGATTTCTGAATGTTCCATGACACCCCGTGTAGGTGAGTAAGGAGTGGAGATTGTCAGATACACAAAGGCACAATTGAGGTCAGAGCCAAGTACATGAAACACTAAAAAGGGTTGCGCAAATACTTGTGGTGTGCTAGAATTTTCTTGTCTCCGATATTGCTTTAAATGAGAGTTTTGAAATTCTTTCTCTGTGTGTAAGGAGATTTTCTTTTTTAACAGAGTTGGTTATGAAGGATTTAAATTGTAGTGAGACTATCACCTATGTTCACTCTACCAAAGTAGCTACTACTACTATCTTAAGTCTAATTCTTTCTATTATTTGCTTAAACTATCACATTACTAAACCTCACACAATACAAAGGATTTTTGAATCATAGACATTGAGATGGAAAGGACCTCAGAGATCATTTATTCCAATAGGTATTTGATACAACATTTCTTATTCTCTTACTATATACTAGACACTGTTCTAAGCACTGGGAATAAAATATAAAAAAACAAAACAAAACACAGTTTTTGCCCTCAAGGGAATTAAATTTTAATAGTGAAAGACAACATACAAAGAAGATTTGGAGGTGAGGAGAAATTGATATCTATGTGCAAGGCTACTGGCTAGGAGAAATAGAAATTGAAAGGGTGACAAATGGAGATGGAACTGAAGTGAACATGCATAGCTAGGGCAGTTCATGAAATAGGAGATCACCAACTAGATGAGAGGGGGAAAAGACAGAGATATCTCCAGGGTGCAAAGGCTGTTGGAGAGTATGTGGGAAAAATAAGAGTGGATAATGGGGCTGTGAGTGAAGAGCTACGGAAAGTAATACCCAAGGAGGTTGTGTCAAGAGCCAAGATTGGCTACAGAGTGAAGATTTCCCTCTGATATACATACATACATACATAAATACATACAAACATATGTACTACATACATACCTATATACAATGTGTGTATATATAATGTATATCATGTATGTGTATAGATGCATATATTTGCAATACATACTGAATTTGGACATAAAAATATCAATTTAAATATGTGCATACATTATTTTTATTTCTATTACATATGTACATTACACATATAGAAATATATTTAAAATTTTATTTTCAGTTCTAAACTTTCTCCCTCCTTCCATTCCTCTATTCACTGAGAAGGCAAATGATATGATACCCATTGTATTTGTATAATATATTTATATAAAACATTCTTTTTATTATAATGTAACTGCTAAAGGAAGTTAGTAGACTAGGGTAGCAAATTTAGTAGTGTGAAAAGTACTCTCCATTTGGAGACTGCTTGATTTGAATCCTGATTCTGGCACTTTATAACTGACACAGAGCTTTATAGCTCTGATACTTTCTGTTACTTGTGACTGAGGATAAGACACTTTGCCATTGGATCATAGACTGAGAGCTGGAAGTGCAATTAAAAAAATAAAGCATTTAGTCCAGGTAGAGTGACTTTGTTCAAGTTCATACAGATGGGAAATTGCTGAGCTCAGTTTTGAAAACAAGTCCTCTGATCCCAAACCCAATACATGTTCTATTTCAGTAAGCCCTGGCTCACCAAGCCTCAGTTTCTTTATCCATAAATTCTAAGAGAATAATGTCTGTCCTGTACTGCTGTGGAGTAAGAGGGAGCTAGTGGACAGAAACTGGCCTGGGAGTTAGGAAGACCCAGACAGCTTCTGGTGTGTTCTGTGTAACTTGGCCTGTGCAAATTCCTTAGTCTCTCAGTGCCCCAGATGAAGGCGATCTTCTAAGACTACAATTTGCAGAATAGTTTTGTAGATTTGTAGAATAGTTGCTGACCTGCATTCCTTACTGGGAGTTCCTTATTCCAATGAAATTACATGTTTGGATGCTCCCTGCCCCCAAGAAAATAGCCTGTACTACCTATTTCACAAGGCTATTGTAATCATATCATCACACACAGTAGAAATGTAAGGTTTTCTGGGTGGAGTCAAGGCAGTGGCTAGAAAGCAAGGACTTGCTTAAGCTCTCCCCTAAATCCCTCCAAACACCTGTAAAAATGGCTCTGAACAAATTCTAGATCGGCAGAACCCATGAAACAGCAGAGGGAAACAAGGCTCCAGCCCAGGACAGCCTGGATGGTTGCTGGGAAGGGTCTATCACACAGAGCTGGGAGTGGAGCAGAGCAGAGCCCAGCATGGGTCATGCCAGGACCAACCAGATTTGGAGCTGGGCAGAACAGGCCTTAGTGCCCTGAATCAGTGAGCCATGGGAGTTACCAGACTTCTCAACCCACAAACACCAAAGACAACAGAGCAGGTTAGTGGGAAAAGCTTCAGGGACAGAGGGAAAGGAAGTTTTGAGGTCAGCCACTGCCCCAGAGGCTGCAGAAGTGGTGCAGCTCTGAGGCTGCTTGCAGAACTGCAGCTGCAATTGCTTCCAGGCCCAGGCCCACCTGGTGGGAGGAATTAAGTGATGGATTAGAGCAGGAGTGCATAGCCTGCTTTACCCTGCCTGGATCTGGGCCACAAACCTGGCTGGTGGTTCTTGGGGGAGAAGGAGTGCTGGTGTGGCAGAGTTTGCTGTGTAGAAGTAGCTCTGAAAACAGCAGTGCAACCCCTCAATTTGGGACAAAGTACTCTCTACTCTATAAGCAGTCATACACTGACAAAAAGTTCAAGGGTCAAGTAGTTGGCTGGAACATGGCCAGGCAGCGAAAACAGATTCAGATTCAGACTCAGGCTTTGGAATCTTTCTTTGGTGATAAAGAAGACCAAAACATACAGACAGAAGAAGTCAACAAAGTCAAAGAGCCTGTATCGAAAGCCTCCAAGAAAAAATATGAATTCATCTCAGGCCATGGAAGAGCTCGAAAAAGATTTGGAAAAGCAAGCTAGAAAAGCAGAGGAAAAATTGGGAAGAGAAAGAAGAGTGATGCAAGAAAACCATGAGAAGCAAGTCAATGACTTGCTAAAGGAGACCCCCCAAAATAATGAAGAAAATAACACCTTAAAAATAGACCAAGTCAAATGGCAAAAGAGCTTGAAAAAGTCAATGAGGAGAAGAATACATTAAAAGGAAGAATTTGCCAAATGGAAAAGGAGGTCCAAAAGACCACTGAAGAAAATACTACCCTAAAAATTAGACTGGAGCAAGTGGAAGCTAGTGACTTTATGAGAAATCAAGATAGTACAAAACAGAACCAAGGGAATGAAAAAGTGAAAGATAATGTGAAATATCTCATTGGAAAAAGAACTGACCTGGAGAACAGATCTAGGAAAGATAATTTAAAAAAATTATTGGACTACCTAAAAGCCATGATCAAAAAAAGAACCTAGACATCACCTTTCTAGAAATTATCAAGGAAAGCTTCCCTTATATTCTAGAGCCAGAGGGTAAAATAGAAATTGAAAGAATGCCCCAATTGCCTCCTGAAAAAAGATCCCAAAAAGAAAACTCCTAGGAACATTGTCACCAAATTCCAGATTTCCCAGGTCAAGGAGAAAATCATGCAAGCAGCCAGAAAGAAACAATTTGAGTGTTGTGGAAACACAATCAGGATAACACAACATCTATCAACTTCTACATTAAGGGATCAAAGGACTTGGAATATGGTATTCTGGGGGTCAATGGAGATAGGATTAAAATCAAGAATCACCTATCCAGCAAAAATGAATCTCATGCTCTAGGGCAAAATATAGATTTTCAATAAAATAGAGGATTTTCAAGCTTTCTCAGTGAAAAGACCAGAGCTGAATAGAAAATTTGACTTTCAAACACTAGAATCAAGAGAAGCATGAGAAGGTAAACAAGAAAGAGAAATCATAAAGGACTTAGTTGAATTGTTTTGTTTACATTCCTACATGGAAAGATGATGTGTGTAATTCATGAGATCTCAGTATTAGGGTAGCTGAAGGGAATATATATACATACATATACATAAATACACACACACACACACACACACACACACACACACACACACACACATATATATATACTGAGGGCACAGGGTGAGTTGAATATGAAGAGATGGTATCTAAAATTAAAATCAAACTAAGTGATGAGAGAGGAATATATTGAGAGAGGGAGAAAGGATGAGATAGAATGGGGTAAATTATCTCATAAAAAAGTGGCAAGAGAAAGCAGTTCTGCTGGAAGGGAAGAGGGGGCAGGTGAGGGGGAATGAATGAATCATGCTCTCATCAAATTTGACTTGAGGAGGGAATAACATACACACTGAAGTGGGTATCTTACTCCACAGGAAAGTAAGGGGAAGGGGATAAAAAATGGGGGATGATAGAAGGGAGGGCAGATAGGGGGAGGAGGTAATCAAAAGCAAGCACTTTTGAAAAGGGATAGGGTCAAGGGAGAAAATTGAATAAAGGGGTACAGGATAGGATGGAGGGAAGTATAGTTAACCTTTCACAACCTGAGTATTGTGGAAGTGTTTTACATAATGATACATGTGTGACCTATGTTGAATTGTTTGCCTTCCTAGGGAGGATGGGCCAGAAGGGAAGAGGGGAGGGAATTTGGAACTCAAAGTTTTAAAAACAGATGGTCAAAAAAATTGTTTTTTGCATGCAGCTTAGAAACAAGATATATAGGGAATGGGGCATAGAAATCTATCCTGCCCTACAAGAAAAGTAAGGGGAAAGAGGATGGTGGGGGTAGTGGGGTGGCAGAAGGGAGGGCTGACTGGTGAATGGGGTAATCAGAATATATGCCATTTTGGAATGGGGTGGAGGGTAGAAATGGGGAGAAAATTTGTAACTCCAGATCTTGTGGAAATCAATGTTGAAAACCAAAATATTAAATAAAAATGATAAAATTCAAAAAAAATTTAAAAAAAGAATAAAGACTGCCTGTATCAGGGGAAAAAAAAACTTCTTGGTTTCTGACCACCTGCTTTGATCTCATGGGCCACTGGAAACTTCATTTGTCTCTTCTCTCAACTGTTTGCTCTAACTATTCTGCTTGTGTGTACTCCAGCTTGGACTGACCTCTTTGTATCTGATCCCTTAATATTGACTCATTATCATAGGACTTCAAAATTAGAGGGAACTTCAAAAATAGCTTCCCAGGACTATATTTTTAATAAACCTTTTCTTGAATATATCAATATTTGAATACCTTCAGGCATTAGGAGTTTCTGTTAAGAAGTGTTTCCTTGATGTTAAGTGTATGGTGGCATATGCTTATAAGTTCTTCTAGTAGGAGATGCTAAGATTGGTGCATCGATTGAATTCTGAAGTTCTGACCTAGGGCTAAGTCCATTTGGGTGTATATACTATGTGCAAAATCAATATGGAGTCAGCTAGGTAGTGCAGTGGATAGACAACTGGACCTGTAGTCAGGAGAACCTGAGTCCAAATCCAGCTTGAAACACTTATTAGTTGCATGACTCTGGGCAAGTCTCTTAACCCCAATTGCCTCCCCATCCACTAAAAAAGAATATATATACATATATGTATATATATATATGGGTATGTGTATACATGTATATATACATACATACATATGTGTATATATCTATATCTATATATCTCCAATATGGTGAGTACTAGGAACTATGAGGAACCAAGGATCCTAAGAAGGGGTGAACCAGCCCAAGTTTTAAATGTAGTGGGTCAAGGTTTCCTTAATGATTAGTAGTGAGGTTGAGCAGTGAGTAACCATTGTATCTCTAGCCTGAATGAGATAGGGAGACCCAGTCTCAAAAAAAAAAAAAAAGTCTTTCTTTACAAGAAGTCTGCTTAGGGAGGGAGAGAGAGAATGAGAGAGAGAGAGAGAGAGAGAGAGAGAGAGAGAGAGAGAGAGAGAGAGAGAGAGAACCTTTGGCAGTCTGCTGAATTCTGTAGATAGGCTTCAACTCAGAGTAATGTTTGTTGCCTATGCTAATAAGTGAAAGAAATGCTAAATTTAAGTTAGACATCAGTGATAACAAAGATATGATTTTTTTTTCTCTTATCCAAATTATAGGGGTCTTAAAATCTCCCTATGGACTCCAGATTAAGAATCACTGTTTTAGGGCAAGTTGGCCAAGAATACTAGCAGATGTTGCATGGGTAAAGTTATATTGCTCACAATCTGAATTTTCATTTTCCCCTATTTTGAAATGGGGGAATCAGCATCCTAAAAGTCAAAGGTTCCAAGTACTCCAGCTGCAAGGGCTGTTAGCCACCATGGACATCTCCACAAAAGAAAGAACAACAGAAAACAAGGCACTTAATAGTGCCATGGCTCACATTTCTAATTCACTTTATATCTACAATACTCTACATATGTGACATTGGCAGGGCAAATAGAATTACTTTATTTTCCTAGATGTAAAAACAGAAGATCAGAGAGGTTAAAAGACACTCAATGCTATCTAGGCAAAAGTTGAGCTCAAAACTAGGTCTTCTGACTCCCAGGCCCCTTCCCCACACCACCCTCATACAGAGAAATCACATCATTCCAAAACAGTAGGACTGGAGCACAACCATCCCAAAGCTCCTGCCTTTAATATTCAATAAACAGGCCATGTGATACCTTTCACCAGGACTCTTCTTTCAGCTCCTTTCAATGGAGTAGAAAACATGTTTTGTTCCCTGGCCAAACAAGACAACTGCAAAAATAAAGAATTCTTCCCTCTCCCTCTCTCACTAGCAGGCAGGCTTTTCGGTGAGCTGTTCTATGTTGAAGATACAGCTTAAACTGGATACCTGCCCTTTCCTTGAAGCTTATCCCCAAAGGAAACAGAGGATGGAGAAACCAAAGCAGAAACATAATTGAGATAAATCACCTTCTCAGCACTTCTCCACCCACAGATGCTGGTGTTGTGTTTTCTCGTTTTTAGAACCTAAGACCCTAGGACTGAAATTGTACAGCTTTGTCTAACTATATATTCAGTTGGATAGAATGCTGTGTTAAGCAAATAATACCAAACATGCAGATGTTTATTCTTTCATATTTCTCTGGGCACCCACTGCCTATAGCTTATATCTCCTCTTGTCAGTAAGAGTCTTCAAGGCTATATTGTAGGGACCCTTTGGGAAACAGGCAGGGTGCTTTGCACAGAGGTTAACATTTTTCACCACCTTTCAAGCCTCCGTAGAACAAGTGAGCCAACTGAGCAAGGGTCAAATGAAGTAGGGGATATTACTAGGTTGGTCAAGTATTTATGGCCCTGAGGTATATTTAACTTTCATAAGGATTTGTCGCTGAGGTACTGGTGGTTGGAGCCAGCACTCAGCTGCTTCCTTCAAAGCAGATTATTACATTTTAGAGTGAGGATTTACACCAAAATACAAATCAGATCTTGCATTATTGTTTTGTTTGTTGTTTAGACTTAGGAATGTGATGGAGAAAATGTTAATAATGCAGATTAGACTGAAAAGTATGTCCTAGTTATATTTTTTTGAAATCTGGTTGTTAAACATTTACCAGCACACTCCTATCCTGAGGAACTTTTTTGTTTTTAGGCAGAAGGCTCATCTCAGGTATTGCCAGGACACCTGGTCCATGCTCTGTGAATGCCTCTAGGGTGGACTATATGTCTTTCATCCAACATCAGCCTAATTAAGGAGAGGCCACCATCAGATTGGCTGCAGGTTTCAAAATTTATTGGTCCATAGCAATGCTGAAAGAACATTTACTAAATCTATGCAGCTGTTTTGATCTGATTTGGGGGAGAGAGTGCCCTACACTCATGGATTCTTGAAATATTAAAGCATTTATTTTGATGAACTGCTTTGTGGAGTGAAGAGTGACCAAAACATACTATACTATTTTCTGATCTGGTGTTTTCATTGTATAAACACAGCTTGTGCCATTCCTGGACCCCCTCCCCCTGACAGATACCACCTTTTTTTATTCCAGGACGTACATTCTGTGCAGCCTCCAGTGGCCATGCTTAAATCACTGCATTCTACATTTCGTTGGGTACGATAGAATTACAATACTGGTTCTCTCCTCTTCCTTTGCTTAGAAAAGTGGCATCACGACGTCCCCTTGCTACTTGAGAAATCCATCTTTTTGAGAGTGTTCATTCATTTTCAGTTCAATCTTCTGAGGTTGAATCAAGGGATCAAGACCATTAACACCTTCCTGAGGCTATCCTGTGCTGATCCAGTTGCTTCATTTTTCACCTGATTTGAAAATAACCAAGCTAGCCACCCTTGCCACACATGCTCTGTGATGACAGGGGAGAGCAAAGAATACCAATTCCTTAAAATAAAATGTTGATGCTGTAAATCACCTGACTCAGACAGGTAGAACCCCTAGGGCATATGTATAATCTATGAAATGTTGTGGGACAATCATTATTTTTGTAGTTTTATAAAGCTGTCAATGAATTTTATGAAGTAAAAGGAGGTTTTCCACCATTCTACAGAGGCATATAGCTAAGCTTCCCTGTAGAGAGGCACAGTGGCAGGGGTGACCTGTGAATACAGTCGGGATGTTTCTAAGCAACCTTACAATTAAAAAAGGCAACAGTAGTTGCTTGTGATCATGGGGGTGAAATTTTGATAAGGAACCAGATGGTACTCTCAGGCTTCCAGGAATTTTTGATAAATGAGGCAGCATTGACAAAGAGATACTTTTGTGGTGCCTTTTTGTAAATTTGGATGAATAGAGTATATTTGAAGTGCTGAATAATATCACTTCTTTCAAACCTAAGAACCCAATGAATTTAGATGCCAATTCTAGAATACAGAAGGCTTAATATTGATATTCACATTATTTTCCATTGCTCTTGTGTCTTCCCAAAGGAGTGGAAGGCATTTATATAATATTAATTGTGAAACAGGTGGTAAGACTCCTACTATCCTATGACTCAAGAATGAAATAAATCAAGCAAATATTGTGGAGAGCATGGGTATACTCCCAAATGAAATATCGTTGAGCCACCAACATTTTCAAATAGGAACACCTCAACTACAAGTATTTAGAGTTCTCAGGGAGAGATGAGATCTTTAAATCCAAGTAATTGCTATTAGCCATTGCTTACTGGGAGCTGCAATGTACCCTAGTTCAACTATTAACTAGGTCCTAGAATATTGATTTAGTTGTATTCCCTTTCTTTTTCTTGCTTTTTTCTCACTGTAATTGAACATTTATCAAGTGTCTAACCCTCCTTGGTCATCTTGATCTTCTTTTTCCAATCCAACTCAATCCAAGAAACATTTATGAAGAGCTTAAGAAGTACCAGGCACTGTGCTAAGTGCTGGGGATATAATTAATAAAAAGAAAGACAATCTCACTCTCCAGGAGCTTATAATCAAAAGAGGGATACAATACAAAAAAAAAGAGGCAGGAAAGCAATGGGGGATGGGGGAGGGGACAGGACACCAGGGGGTACGTAGCATGGGAACATATTGTTTTGTGGAGTTGAAACCAAGCAGGGAAGCAGATGTGCAGTAGAATGAACTGGAAAAAGTCCAGTTCTGCCCAATGAAGACATTGGGAGGCATTTGGTACTCACCCAGTCTTCCAATCAGAGAAGAAAGAAGGCTGAAGGAGATGGAGTCAATCAAGGCTTGAGTTTGCTGCATGGTGGTGAGTGTAGATGAGACGAGCCCATTCTGGGAGCGGCCAGGCACAGAAGTAGATGCCAAGTGGAATGGATCTTCTTTTTTCTCCAATCCCTTTCTTCTGCCTCTTAGTTTTCTGTAGCATCTGCTATTAAATTTCTGATCTAAGCTTAAACTTCTTTCCCTTAGTTTTATGAGGCACTTATTTAATAGCATTATTCATTTAAAACCAAAAGATCTTGGAGGTCATCTAGTCCAACCCCCTTCATTTTATAGTGGAGAAAGCTGATGCCCAGGTAGGTGAAGTGACTTGTCTGAAGTCACACAGCTTGTAAGTGTCACAACTGCTATTTGAACCCTAGTCCTCTGGTTCCAAGCCCAGCTCTCTTGTCATAGCAATATATTACCCTTGAACTAGGTGAATGATATTTGTATGTTTGATTAAAGTGAGATTGTAAACACCTTACAGTTGCTTTCCTTGGTGAAACAGATCAAAGAACCTGTGCTGGCAGCTCTTGTTGCTGGTCTTGTATTGGTCTTTCACCCCCACAACAGCTGCTAGGCACATTATTGCTACATGTTCTCATAGCTTTTCGGGCTGGGCAGCTTGGCTGCATAGTGCATAGAGCACTGGCACGACAATCAGGAAGACCTGAGTTCAAAGTCAGTTTGAGATACTTCCTGGCTGTGTGACCCCTGGACAAGTCATTTAACCTTGGTCTGCCTCAGGTTCCTTAACTTTAAAATGGGGTGGGGAGGGGAATAGCATCTACCTCCCATGGTGGTTGTAAGTTTCAAATTAAATCATATTTGTAAAGTTCTTAGCACAGTGGCTCACACATATTGGCTGTTAATAAATATTTATTTTCTTTTTTCTTCTATGCTGTGAGGAAGAACTAACACAGATTCTGAAGAGCTGTGGCAAGGCCCCATGGAGATCCAGAGCCAAAGTGAAGCAACAGCACTGGAGATAGGAGATGGAAGAGTGACATACGAGCACACCAGAGCAAAACTGGATGAGATTAGCTGTTTCCATGAGAGTCCTCAGTGAAGTTGGATTGAGCAGGAGCTACATTCAAAATCAGGAGCTTTCCCCTTGCTTTATTCAAAGGCTTAGAGGAAGTTAGCTGGCACAGTGGAAAGTGTTCTCAACTAGGAGTTAGGAAGGCCTGAATCTTGTCCTGCCTAATGTACTTACTTTATCTGTGTGACCATCAGTGTGTGACCACTGCTTAATCTTAGTTTCTTCATCTATAAAATGAGGGGGTGGGAGTTGATGGTCTTTAAGGGCCTTTCTAACTCTAAATCTATGATCCTATGAGTTCCAAACCTGCATTTCACTCATTCTTTCCACCATCTACCAGCTGGGAAGAGTGTGGGGAAGGAAGAGTTCATTGGACCAAGCAGTGTCTTTGCAGTTTTGTAATCAGATACATTATTTTCATTGTTCTGTTTGTTATACTTCCACCCTTTTATAGTTAACTGATACTACCCTTTTATAGTTATCTTGGTGTTTTAATAAATCACATGGCCAACAAAACTCAATTGTCAATATTATGAAGGATTATTATGTCTTTATATTATCATGTATATTGTACTTGAATGTTTGAAAACACTTTACATGTTATCTCATTTTGGTCTCTATATCTTTGAGGTAAATGATATTATTATGTCCATTTTACAGATGAAGAACTGAGGCTCAGAGAGGCTAAGGGACTAGTACTGGTACATAGTAAGCATCTGAGACTTCAAAGTATTCAATTTCAGGTCTTACTAATTCCAAGTCCAAAGATAGAACCACTATGTCTCCTAGCAACAAAAGAAATAGTTTCCTAGAAGCAAAATGAGGGCTCAGAGCAGAGATGACAGATTATAGAAGTCTTTGGAGTATTACTCTAGATTGCCCACCTAAAGTTCGTTCTAGTAGCATAGCAAGAAACCTGCTGAGGTTAGGGTGGTAGGACACTAGAGTAAAGAAGCATACACTGAATTCCCTTTGATAAGGAGTGAGGATGCTGGAGCCTCTGGGAAAGGCAGCTCATGCCTGGTGATGGTAGCCTGAATGCAGTGCAACCTGGTGGCTAGACTCTATACTTTGGTATTCTGTTTTTCAATTTTGTCCAACTCTTCATGACTCCATTTGGAGCTTTCTTGGTAGAGATATTGGAGTGATTTGCTGTTTGCCATTTCCTTCTCCATCTCATTTTACAGATGAGGAAACTGAGGTGAACAGTGACTTACTTAGGGTCACACAACTAATAAGCGTCTGAGACTGACTACCTTTGAATTCAGGATGATGAGCACCCACTGCACCACCTGGCTGCCCTATACTATACTCTCATACTGATTAAGTAATTAATCAATTAGTTAGTTGATTAGTTATGTTACAGTATGCTTTTCTGTAGATTTCTGTAGATATCAGGGGAGTAAGCTAGGTAAAGATGGATATGTTGTTGTTGTTTGTCCTTCATCCTTGAACTGGACCATAACATCAGAAAAGTGATGCCATGACTTGCAGGTGAATTGGATTTAAATGAGGGAGGGCTGTGCAAAGTCACCAGCCTCACTTTCACCTTCAGAGCCATCTGGGCCCACTGGCAAGATAAAGATCAGATCAACTGGAGATGGCCCCAGATGCAGTTGAAGACCTTGGCCTTTTTGAGCTAAGGTCTTGCCCAGGTCTCATTCTGACTGAGGCAATATCCATTCAATGATTTAAGATTATGTAAGAAATGAGGCCAAAAATGCATATAATTTCTTCAGTACTACCAAATGTATACCTAGCCTGCACCATCAACATGTCACATTTAGATATCTACTCTTCTTTTTCTCTGTGTTCTGTATCTACCATCCTCCAACTTTCTCATCCAAACGGACCTTAGTAGGAGCTTGGTTGGTCCTATGGGGGTCTTGTTCTACCTCCTCTTGGCCCTTCACCTTACTGTCCCTGTCTCCTTCAAATCTGGCCAGAATATACAGTAAACAGTAAGCCATTCCCAACCTCCTGAAACTGACATAAGTACAGGAAGACAGGCACTTTCAGAAGGACATCCAATCTGACTCCTCTAGGTCTTTCCCTTCTGCCTCTAGGGTTACCATTCAGGCATGGAGCAGTTCTTCCTCTCCACCCAAAAGGCATTATTCAGTGTGAGCTTTCTCATACTATGTCACAAGGAACAAAAATGCAGCCTATGAATTTGAGTAAGGAGAAAAAGCTGACCATTTATGATGTGAAAGACATTTTTTTCCTCAACTGAACAGCCCAGTTTCCCAACATGAGTTTATAATTCAACCTAAAGAAAAGAAAATATATTTCAATGTTATTATATGACAGGCTTTAGACATTTCTCCCTTAACAATTTTATAATTGCTTCTACCTACTAGCATATCCTTATTGTAAGTATCGGGGTCTTAATGGTCTTTAGTAACATAGTTCTGCACTACAATGGATTCAACATTTCTTTCACTTTGACATGTTTCCTGGAAAGTGAACCTTTTCTGTGGAAAATATAAAGCTCAACTTATTAAGACATCATTGAATAGTATTCCATGTGCCCAAAAGAAACTTCTCTTAGAAAGAACTCCCCTACAGAAAGATGCAGCTAGAACCAAAACCAAACTTACTAAAATAATCATTCTCTTAAAGTTATATTCTTTCTTTATACAGTCCTATTTCAAGGTGGAGTCATAGAAGTATTTTTATTGCTAATGGATGTTTCTAACTTCTAGCAAATCAGATTACTTGAATGTGCCACCCACTGCCCATCCCCCTACTGCAAAATCTGTTAAAATTTAAGGTAAACCTAAATATTGCCAGGGACACTTAAGCCATGGCAACAATGGAAATAGTCAATTTTCCTTACTGACAAAAATGTAAATCTCTGGAGAGAAGTTTTTATGTCTCTCATTCTTTCATCATTTTTTAAAAGCCTGGGACAAGATTAATATTTTTTTTTCTTATCCACTCCTTTATTCACTTGTTCCTCCATCCTCCATCCATCCATGCTATCTACAGATTTATTCATCAAACATTTATTTAGGACTTAATATGCTGTATTTGCAATTTTGATTGAAGATCCTTCCCACCCATTAATAGGCCATGTGACCTGCTTACATCATAGGAAGCCTAAGTTACATGGTGGGGGGAACTTCCTGACAGGAAAAGGAAGCAATGTCACAGAAAATGCAGAGAGGGAAAAAGATAACATGCCTGCTGGTGCCTGCTAGTGGTTGCCCTCATGATTGTTAGAACTGAACAGGCTGACTTAGTTGTGCTGTGAATTTGTTTTGGCGAAGACCCCAGCAGGGGGTCGGAGAGGTTTTGGGATGGCCAGGCTCTGTGTTGTGATATTCTGTATTGAATGTTTTGGATTCCTTGCCATTATGATGAAGTGGACTGACTGATTGTGGGAGCTGAGCATTTGATTGTGTGATATGGTTCTCTGGTATCTGAATAGATGTTACACTCTTTTACCTTCTTTATGGAGATTCTCACATACTTTGTGATACAGAAATACATAAGCATATTCATGATTATCATTGATGTTGTGTTTATTGCCTTCCTTTTTCATATGCCAAAGGTACTGTGATAGGTACTGGAATCAAAGAGGGAGCGAAAAAGAATGTCACTGCTTCTTTTCTGCTATCACCACCCACTCTCCCCTTTTATTCCAGCCTCTTATGAAGAAGGGGCCTTCTTTTTCTCAAGGCCAATAACTTTTTATGTATCCCCTTCTGTTACCTTCAACAAACTGCCCTTACAACCACCTACCCTTTTCTCTCTAATGTCTAATTTCTTCCTTTTTGCTGTTTCCTTCTCTGATGCTTACAAATATATCTTAATATTTTTCATTCTTAAAAAAATCCTCATTCTCTCAACCATTTCTTCAAGTTGTCATGCTATATCTCTCCTCCTTTTCACAGTCAAACTCCTTGGAAAAGCTATCTTCTCTCTTTTCTTTCATTTCATCTCCTCTAATTTCTATGGCTTTGCAAACTGACCTCCAGTTTCATCACTCAGGTCAAATCAATGTTTCCAGTGATAAAAATGAACTCTTAATCACTAAATCTGATGACCATTTCCCAATAATGATTCTTTACCTCTGCAGCATTCTACAACATTCATCACTTTCCTGAATACTTTCTCCTCTCTTGATTTTCCTAATACTGATTTCTCATGGTCCTTCCTTCCTTCCTTCCTTCTTTGCTCCTGTAGCCAGAATGGACTTTGTTTTCTTTGAATGACTCAGCTCGCCTCATTGAGCTTCCCTGGACGCTGGGGCTTGCTCTTCCGGGGCAGGACCAGAGCTTCCTGTGTGACGAGTCCTGGCGCTGGATGAGGGGAGGTGTGTTAACGTGGTCTACACTGGGGGAGGGGCCAAGTCAAGAACCAATAGGCCCTGGTCGTTCAGGCGGCACTTGATGATGTCAAAAACTCTATGAGAGGGGAGAGGACAGCTTGAAGATCCTCCTTTCCTTTTCCGGTTGGAGCCAGAGACACCTACAGCCGAAGCTGAGCTGCCGGTAGCAGAGCTGACCAGAGGCTAGTGGGTAATCTTCTTACCATAGAAGGGAAGCATGTATACGATTTTGCCTTATACCATCTCGCTTCTCTGTGGCCTTTTGGTTACCCTTATAAGGCGGACTTATTGGGCCTGGAAGCTTTTGATGAAAATATCAAAATGGGGATGCTGGTTTGTGGGCTTGTTATTGTGGAGTGTAAATACATGCTTTAGTTCTCCTGCCTTCTGCCTAGAGAATTCCTTATATCTTGCGGTTCTGGACCTTTTAGGCACATATGAGATTCTCTTTGAAATCATAAATTCTGCCTTCCTAATATAGCTCCCTTCCTTCCTTCCTTCCTTCCTTCCATTCTTTCTTTCCATTTTGTGTGAGCATTCCTTCTCAATGCCCTTGCTTGGATTAACATCTAAATTGTACCCCTCAACTGCAGGTATACCTCAAGGATATGTTCTAGGCTCTTTCTTCATGACCTTGTCAGCTTCCATGGCATCAATTTTCATTTCTACAGAGATAAATCCAAGTTACATATTTCCAGCCCTAGTTTCAATACTGAGAACCAGTACCCTATCACCAATGGACATTTAAAACTATTGTCCTATAGTCATCTCAAATTCAATATGTTCAAAACAGAATTCAAAACCTTTCACTCAAAACCTACCCTCAAACTTTATTTCTTAAAGAGCACCACCATCCTTCCAACTCCCCAAGTTCACAACCTCAGAGTGATCCTCAGCTTTTCATTTTCACTAACTATAGCTATTTAATCAATTTAACATTTAACAGTTCTAACATAATATCTCTCACAGCCTTTTCCTAGCCTTTTCTTGATACCTGGAATGTATTACCTTATCACCTTTAGTTCCATTAAATAATGAATGGATGAAATGCAATTACTTAGTGTCTACTTTGGCAATAAAAATAGAAAGGTAACAAAGTTGTTGTTCTCAATGAGTTTATTCTATTGGGAAAACAAAAAAACCTTGGTGTCCTTCAAAGATCAAGTTAAAATTTCCCTCCACAATGAAACCTTTTTTTTACTCCTCTACTCTATGCTCTTTTATATGCACAAAACACCACCTTTATGCAGGCCTTCATCTCTCAGCTGGACTATTGAAATAGTCTATCTTAATTGCTTCCTCTTCCCTGGGTCCAATCCATCTTCCACACGGATGTTAAAATGATTTTGCTAAACTGATATTCTGACAATCCCACCTGCTCCATATCATCCAGGGGCTTCCTGATTTTCCTAGGATCACATGGAAATTTCTCTACTTGGCACTTACAGTCCTTCACAAGCAGGCTGCAACCAATCCTACCAATCTTATTATATATTACTCTTCTTTGTTCACTTTGTGATCTAGCCAGATCATTCTGACTTTTCTTCACATAGAAAATCTCTCCCATCACTGTTTCCTTACCTCAGTTATCCCCAATGCCAGGAACATACTCCATTCTCACCTGTACCTCTATTAAATAATGAATGGATAAAATGCATTTATTCAGTGCCTACTGTGTGCAAAGCACTGGGAATTAAAAACAGAAAAGTAATATAGTCTCTGGTCTCAAGGAGTTTAGTGTATTGGGGGAAATCTCAATTCAGAGATCAAGTCAAAGGTTCCTCAGTATATGAAGTCTTTGTGATACTCCCAGCTGCTAATGATTTCCTCCCAAAAATTTGCTCTGTATTTATTTTTATGCATATTTTATCAGTGTGTGTTGATTTCGTCGATAGAAAATGTCTTCTTTCTCCTTAGAGTAGGCAGTTTTCTTCTTCCCTGTCAACTGACCAATGAATTCCCCCAGAAAAGTGTTAATTGCTTCCCTAAAACCTTTTGTTGCTCTTCAAACATTAACTGCCCTTAATTTTTCTTCCATTTGAACTTAGTTTCTATAATGTCCTATATTTTATTGTCTACCACTTGATTTGTGTTGGGCCTCCCTTAGAAATTTCTGGGCTGTGAAGTATTTAAATGTTGATGTCTTATTCCTATAATTTACCCTCATTCTCATGAAATGAGTTTAAACACCAAGTGAAATTTTCAGTTGTCCTAACTCTCAAAGCTACACTACCTCCTATACACTTCTTCATGCTTGTCAGATACTTTCAAATTCCCAATGTCATTATCTACTTTTCTTGTCACTCAGTAAACATTTTTTGCTCAATATTCTCCTGAGGTTAACCTCTAAGAACTTTTAATTGGCCTTTTTAAAATAGAAGTAAATAATATTTTAGCTACTATGGCTCTAGTCTTTCTTTTCTGGTAAATGGTTCTTTCATTACATAGCTTGGTTTCTTAAAGATATTAAATTTCTTTTCTGAACATTTAATAATTACCATGCCAAACATAACATTTTTATAACAATATTTTATAATTTTATTCACAATTATTATTTGGGTTGAATCAATTTGATTAAATATTTTGGTACCATAGAGACACACTCCTGAGCAGTCTAGTAGTTCTGCTCCAGGACTAACATGGGTTATATATGGCTAATACTCTAGCTATCATAGATGCTTTCATGGGTTCTAATTCTTACAACCTTTGGACCAAAAAAGCCTTCCTATTAGAGAGGGAGGTAGTTGGGATCATGGCAAAGTTTTGGACTTCATTTCTCAGAAGATTTTGCAAGAGTCTACAACGTGGTGACATCTTTTGATGAGTCTCTCAGTAAGAACAATTCACAAATTATGAGATTTTAAAATCTCTGTCAGAGCTTTACAAAAGTGTTTTATATAGGCAGTAGAAATATAAGGAGTAAAAATACAATTGGTGGGAGAAGAAAAGGGCAATTGCTTTTTAGGGCATGGCCTCATCCATAGTATTCTTGTCTGGACCCTGATGACAGCTGCAAAAACTCAGGCAGGAGGGGAATCAGCATTGTCTAGCCTTCTATGATTGAAGAGAAAGTTGATTATATAGAATGACTTCAGACTCAAAGTCTTAATTCTACTCCTGTTGGGTTGATCTGAGGCAACCTGGTATAGCAAACAAAATGAAGTACTAGGCATCAGGAAGACCTGGGTTTGAATTCTTCCTCAGACACTTAACAGCTCTGTGATTATAGGCAAGTTACTCAACTTCTCTAGACCTCAATTTTCTCACCAACAAAATGAGGGAGGTGGACTTGACCCTGGATAACCATTAAGCTCTGTTACAAATCTAAATCTATGATTTTATGATTGTATTCCCCTCTCACAATGTTGCAGAGACAGAATATTAAATGGGCAGTTGATAAGCACTCTCCTAGAGACATGGGAGAAAGAGGCCATTGTGTATGGAATTTGGGAATATTTACTTGAACCAATTCATTATTATTTCCTCCTACTCTCTTATATTTAAATGCCCTTTGTTCTTGACTTCATATGTCATTTGGTATTCTCTGGCACATACGTATATATGTATATATTTGTGTGTATACACAGAGAGAGAGAGAGAGAGAGAGAGAGAGAGAGAGAGAGGTGAGTCATGTATTTAAATAGGCAAGATACCAGAGAGTATTCTGATTCACTGCATAGCTCATTGGAGTGCTGCATTACCCCTACTGAATTATTATTTTTTTTACTTCAAATCTTTTTTTTCCCTTCAGTTACATACATACACATACTTGAGCTATCCCTAGGAATATTGCATAGGAAACTTATACTTGACAATGACTACAAAGTATATTGAGATGAATTCAAATTAAACATTTGCTTATAAAAAAAAAAAAAAACACTTGTTTGAACTCACAGTGTGTGAGGGCAGATTTGGACTCAGGTTTTGCTGACTCTAGGCTCAGTGCTCTAGCAACTGCACTACCACCCTAGATTGCCACTTGCAAGAACTTCTGATTAAACTCGTTCCACATTCAACAGGGCAGAGTAGGTCATAGTTAGCCAGTTAAATATGCCAGGTGAATTGTTAACTAGTTTATTTTAATTGAGAAATATACATATGATTGTTTCATGTTTCCTAATGGTCTTCAGTGAACTATATAACGCGTATTACATAGCCGTGGCTTGAGAGTTGTCTTCTAAAATTTTACTAATTGTCTTTTATTCATGTTTAATTAAAGGCTCTTTTATAAAAGAAAAAAAAAGAAAAAAGAGAGAAAAAAAAAACACTTGTTTGGAAAATGCCAGTGTAATTGTAGCCAATACATGCAAAATGTATTTTCACAGTTTGAGCTTATTGTATTAGCCTTCCATGGTGGATTTAAACAGCAATCAACAAAAACCAACAACTACACAACAAATAAAATGTTTTCTTCAAGCCTCAGTAGAGAGTAACAGTCTTTAGAGAGGCAAGAGATTATACTTACAAGCTGATCCAATAACCCATTGTGGACTTTGGTCCTGGGGCAGTATCACACAGAGGTGTGCTAGGGTTAGGAACAAGGTAAAAGATGAAGGAACTAGCGGTAGGCCTCAGACCTTCCTCAAATCAGAAATGAATCAGAAACTTCTAGCCTCTGTGTACTCATGATATAATAATATTCAGCACCAGTCTCCTACATAGTTTGAATGGGAGGGAGGGGTGGTAAATGTACTGAGTTTTAGGAGTTTTTCAACTTAAGCAAGCCTCATCCTATCTGCTAATTGATGGCCAAGTGGCCCTCAGCAAGAAACAATGTTCTTCATTTCACAATCAGGCATAAGAAACACTTGAGAGAGGTGGGCTTTGGTCTTGTATTTATATTAATGTTCTGTAAGATTTATATTTCTGTATTTTATTATAAGTTTTATTAATGTCTTATAAAATATATATATATGTATTATATAATTTATATTAATATGTTATAACATTCTTTCCTGATAGCAAGAATTAATAAGTGGGAAGGGAGCATAAGGACTTTGACTCCTGGAAGTGGGAGACAAAGGGTGTATATATAAATATATACCACAGAGAGGATTTAAAAGTACTGAAAGGTAAGATTGCAGTGCCCTTTGCTAAGGATAAGTGAAGACATACACGTTTATACCTGCTTTACCCGTTGTGTTAGAGGCTCTCCACTTGAATTTTCCATATTTTCCCCAGATGTCAAATTTGGCCTTGTATCAATTTGATATCCCTATCTTGTTTTCAATTCTTAATGTGTGGATGGAGTATGAGATCCAAAGCTGGAATTAGCCTGTAGCACATTCCATTCCATGAGATGAGAACTACAACTAACACTACTTCTCAATATTTGAAATTTGGGCCAACAAAAAAAGATTATATAGGAATTCTAGAGGAGGACTTGGGAACAAAGTTTAATGTAAATATTGTGCACGTGTAAATGCTTTCAAAGTCTGTGTGATGAAATTGTTCAAGAGCAACCCATGGAACCAAGGAAGAAACAGGTTGCCCATTTATTAGTGGACCCCTATGATTACTCTGTAACACACAGCTGAAGAGAAAATGTTTTGTTACTGATTTCTGAATATGTAGCAGTAACCAGCCCTTTTGAAAAATGCTAAGGCTTTCCTATTATATTTAGGACATATAAATAGAAAATAATGATAATAATGAATTTTATTCTGACTCACTAGACTGTTGTGTAATAGAAAGAATACTGCTCTTAGAGTCAGGAGAGATGTGGGTTCAAAACATTCCTCTAATACTCAATTATATTTGAATTTCACTTTTGTTGTAGCATCTATTTCCTGTCCCTTTATTAGCTATGAGCCCAAGTGATCACAATTTAGTCCCTGGACTGTGCACATCCTGAAGTTCCAAAGACAAGGAAAGTATGGGGCTCAGTAGATCAGGAGAGTGCAGTAAATGGAGTAAGAGTAGCCTCACAAGTATTTCACAATGAAGAATCTTTTAAAAGATTGGCACAATGAATAGTCTATCTCTCTAACTTAATAAATGCTTGTTTATTGATTAATGATAATTATAATAACATTCTATAATTTTTCCTATAACATGCTATAGAAAATATAAAAACTGCTTTCAAATATTTTTCAACCTATGGGTCAGCATGGCAAAGTAGATCTAATGCTAGGCCCGAGACCTGGAAGATCTGAATTTAAATCCTGACTGTGACACTTACTAGATGTGTGAACCTAAGCAAGACATATAACCTCTATGTGCCTCAAACAAATCCCCAGGGACACCTACTAAAGCATAGGTGAGTTATGATTCATATATTGTTGGAGGTAACTAAGCACCATTGATTATGAAATCACATATGGATTGAGTATTTGAGTATAATAAGGTGACCACAACTAAATGAAAATGATTGAGATTCATCAAGTAGAAATTGTCTAAAGTTGTGATGGATAGGTAGGTGTCACAATGGATAGAGTACAAGGCCTGGAGTCAGGAAGACTATTCTTCCTGAATTCAAGTCTGGCCTCAGAAACTTACTAATTGTATGACTCTGGGCAAGTCACTTGACCCTTGTCTGCCTCAGTTTCCTTATCTGTAATTTGAGCTAGAAAAGGAATGGCAAACCTCTATAATATTTCTTCGAAGAAAATCCCAAATGGGGTCACAAAGAGTCATATATGACTGAAAGAACTGAACAACAAAAAAGTTGGGACACACAAATATAATACAATAGTACTGGGCTATAAAAAATGATGATTAAGATGAATTCTGAGAAATAGGAGATTTATATGAATTGATACACAGTGAAGTAAGCAGAACCAAGATAATAAAGTACATAGTTACTTCAACAACATAAATGGAAAGAACATTAACAAAACATTCAAAACTGAAAGCTGTGAAATTAAAATGACCAGGTTTCTCTCCCAAAGAAAAAATATGAGAAGGACCTCTTTCCCTCCTTTGGAGATATGGTAGAATAGGTGTGTGGAATACTGAAGATAACTTTAGATGTTTTTGATATGCGGGTTAGGTTTTCAGAAATTTTATTTGTTTTTCTTTTTGTTATAAATATAGCTCTCTGGGAGTGGGGGAGAGGAGAGGATGTAAAAACAAAATTTGTCAATTATATTTATTTTAAAATAAAATTATTGGAATATTATATCACACATAACTCCAGTTTGAAAAATCTATTCAATACAGAAAGGTAATTTCTACAGTATTAAAGCAAATTATTATAGTAACAAAAAGGTCATAGAGATATTATTTCTATGTGGTTATTGGATTGACTGTTTCCCGGTCTAATTATTTTTGTTTTCTATTTGTCTCAGTGACCAATCTCTATCTACATAATTGACTAGGTCAGTCATGTAATCAATACCTTGGACTTTCACATTGACTGTTTTTAATCCAGTAACTTTTCAAGTAAAGGTGACTGTCGGATATTTTTTGCTATATTGGATTAGCATCATATAGATGTCAAGACAGCAGGCAATAACCTACTGGTGATCAGGGTGTTTCAGGAATACTGCTCTATTCTCAAAGGAAAAAAAAAAAGATGTTATAGAAATTTTCCAGGAAGGAAGGAAATCTGCTGTACGTTGTACTCTCTATGTTAATGATACCATAAGTTTAATAGAGTTTGCCAGTATAAATGATACCAGTAGCAGATTAGGAGAAAAAAAAGGAACTTTGTTTCTCTATCAGCTTCTATTTTTACAGAAAAGAAAGATGAGAAGGCAGGAAAATAAATTGATTTAATGATTTTAAAAGAAAGATTGAAAATCAAATGATGGCATTAACTACGGATGTTTGTAAACATTGTTTTCTTCAAATAGTATCAGCTTGATCAATAAGAAAGTGTGGGCAATTACCTGAATAATTCTTACCTAAAAAAAGTTATTTCATGATTTTTTCCCAAATAATTCAAATAAAATTTTTCTTTTAGCCTGAAAAATTGTTTTAAATGTCCATTTCACTATCATTATGTCTTTATAAATCCAAACATTCAGAGGATGGAAAAGTGAATACTTAACTCAGTTGTATTTTGTCTATATCAATATAAACCATTGGATATTAGAAAATATCCAGATGCTATTTTGTCACTTTCTGTCTTTTGTAAAAACATGCAAATCCAAACTATAGTTGTGAGTTAACAACAGAAGTTTTTTTTTTGTTTTTGTTTTTGTGTTTTTTTTTTTTTCCAAAACAAACCTAACACTGGGGAGACCTGTAGGGTTTTGTTTTTCCAATTAGTAAGAATGGGGATGCTACTTCCTCTTAGTTAACTGACCAGTATCCCAAATAATCACACATGCTGTGAATTCTTATTTTAAATTAAATTTTATTTTCCATTACGAACTTGATTTTCTACAAATATCAATATTTTAGTAGAAAAAGGGCAAAGGGAAGATTGTATGCTAAACTGTGACCTATTGCTTACAGCTTTTTAAGTGAAAATTAAGTCAAATACAGTAATGACAAAATTGCTGTTTGTGTGCATTCCCTTTGAAACTTTTTGTTTTCTCCTGTGTTCTTCTCAATACTTTGCTGATTTTTTTTCTTTTTTTGTCTATTGCTATCTACTAATTCTCCACCCAACTACTCACCACGGATACATGAATAGAAGTTTTCCTTGTAACATATAGGCATGTTAAACAAAAACAAATCACACATTGGCTACATTGGAAAATTAATATTTTGTCCTGCAACTTTAGTTTGTAACTTTTGCAAAGAGATTGATTGATACACTTCGTCAGCAGCTTTCTGAATTTATTTATTTATTTTTAGGCTTTTTTTTTTTATTTTTAGTTTACAACACTCAGTTCTACCCTCCCCGCTCCCTCCCCAAGACAGCATGGAATCCCATATAACTTCCACGTAAAACTTCACATTGAATTAATTTATGTACTAGTCAAGTTGTGGAGAAGAATTATGATCAATGGAATGAATAATGAAAAAGAAGAAACAGAACCAAAAAAAAAAACCCAAAAACAAAAATAAAAGAGAGAAAAAAGGGGGAAAAAAGGCAAGCATGAAGGGTGCCTCAATCTGCATTCATACTTCATAGTTCTTTCTCCATTGTGAGTGCTTTGGAGTTGTCTTTGCACCTTGTGTTGCTGAGAAGAGCAAAATCTGTCAGGGTTAGTCCTCACTGAATCCATATATCTATGGTTGTGTATAACGTTCTCCTGGCTCTGCTCCACTCGCTCAGCATTATGTTGTGTAGGTTTTTCCAGGTTGTTATGAAGTCCGTATCATCTCCATTTCTTATACCACAATAGTATCCCATTACCTTCATATAACACAGCTTGTTCACCCATTCCCCAATTGATGGGCATCCCTTTGATTTCCAATTCTTAGCTACCACAAAAAGAGCTGCTATAAATATTTTTGTACATATGGGCCCTTTTCCTACTTGTGTGAACTCTTTGGGATACAGCCCTAGAAGTGGTATTGCTGGGTCAAAGGGTATGAACATTTTTATAGCCCTTTGGGCATAGTTCCAAATTGCTCTCTAGAATGGCTGGATCAGTTCACAACTCCACCAGCAATGTAACAATGTTCCAATTTTCCCACATCCTCTCCAGCATTTATCATTTTCCTGTTTTGTTATTTTAACCAATGTGACAGGAGAGATATGGTATCTAAGAGTTGTTTTGATTTGCATTTCTCTAATCAGTAGTGATTTCAAGCATTTTTTTCATATGCCTATAGATATCTTTAATTTCTTCCTCTGAAAACTGCTTGTTCATATCCTTTAACCATTTCTCAATTGGGGAAAGACTTGTATTCCTATATATTTGGCTCAGTTCCCTGTATATTTCAGAAAGGAGGCCTTTATCAGCAACACTAGTTGTAAAGATTTTCTCGCAGTTTTCTGCTTCCCTCAAAATCTTTGTTGCATTGGCATGTTTTACACAAAAACATTTCAATTTAACATAATCAAAATTATCCATTTTGCATTTTGTAATGATCTCTATCTCTTGTTGTGTCATGAATTTTTTTCTTTTCCATAAATCTGATAGGTAAACTATTCCTTGCTCTCCCAAATTGCTTATAGTTTCAGCCTTTATTCCTAAATCATGAACCCATTTTCACTTTATTTTGGTGTGTGGTGTAAGGTATTGATCTATGCCCAGTTTCTGCCCTACCATTTTCCAATTTTCCCAGCAGTTTTTGTGAAATAGTGAATTCCTAGCCCAGAAACTAGCCTCTTTTTGTTTATCAAAGAGTAGATTGCTATAGTCATTGACTTCTCCATCTTGTGTACCTATCCCATTCCACTGATCCACAACTCTGTTTCTTAGCCAGTACCAGGTAGTTTTGATGACTGGTGCTCTATAGTACAGTTTAACATCTGGTATGGCTAGGCCACCTTCTCTAGCATTTCTTTTCATTAATTCCTAGATATTCTAGATCTCTTGTTCTTCCAGATGAATTTTGTTATTATTTTATTCAGCTCTGTAAAATAGTATTTTGGTAGTTCAATTGGTATGACACTGAATAGATAGATTAATTTAGGTAAAATTGTCATTTTTATTATATTGGTTTGGGCTAACCATGAGCAACTGATATTTTTCAATTAATTTAGAACTGACTTTATGCTTGTGGAAACTGTTTCATAATTATGTTCACATATGCCCTGGGTTTGTCTTGGCAGATAGAATTCCAAATATTTTATAGTGTCTACAGTAACTTTGAAAGGAATTTCTTTATCTCTTGCTCTTGGGCTTTGTTAGTGATGTATAAGAATGCCTAGGATTTATGTGGGTTTATTTTATATCCTGCAACTTTGCTAAAGTTGTTTATTATTTCAAGTAGTTTTTTACTTGATTCTCTAGGATTCTCTAAATAAATCATCATATCACCTGCAAAAAGTGATAATTTAGCTTCTTCTTCACCTATTCTAATTCCTTCAATTTCTTTTTCTTCTCTTATTGCTACAGCTAATGTTTCTAGTACCAAATTGAATAGTAGGGGTGACAATGGACATCCTTGTTTCACCCCTGATCTTATTGGGAATGCATCTAGCTTATCCCCATTACAAATAATGCTTGTTGATGGTTTTAGGTAGATGCTATTTATAATTTTAATTAAGGTTCCATTTATTACTATGCTTTCTAGTGTTTTTAATAGGAGTGGGTGTTGTATTTTGTCAAAGGCTTTTTCTGCATCTATTGAGATGATCATATGGTTTCTGCTAGTTTTGTTGTTGGTATGATCAATTATGCTGATAGTTTCCCTAATTTTGAGACAGCCTTGCATTCTTGGAATAAATCCTATCTGTTCGTAGCATATTATTCTCATGATAAGTTGCTGCAATCTTTTTGCTAATTTTTTATTTAAAATTTTTGCATCAATATTCATTAGGGAAATTGGTCTATAATTTTCTTTCTCTGTTTTGACTCTACCTGGTTTGGGTATTAGTACCATATTTGTGTCATGAAAAGAATTTGGTAGGACTCCTTCTTCACCTAGTTTCCCAAATAGTCTACAAAGTATAGGAATTAATTTTTCTTTAAATGTTTGATAGAACTCACATGTAAAACCATCTGACCCTGGAGATTTTTTCCTAGGGAGTTCATTGATGGCATGATCAATTTCTTTTTCTGAGATGGGGTTATTTAGAAATTTTACTTCCTTTTCTGTTAACCTGGGCAATTTATGTTTTTCTAGATATTCATCCATATCTCTAAGGTTGTCAAATTTATGGGCATACAATTGGGCAAAATAAGTCTTAATTATTGTTTTGTTTTCCTCTTCATTAGAGGTGAACTCATCCTTTTCATTTTTGATACTGGTAATTTGATTTTCTTCTTTCTTTTTTTAAATCAAGTTGACCCAAGGTGTATCAATTTTATTGTTTTTTTTTTTCATAAAACCAGCTCTTTGTTTTATTTATTCATTCCATAGTTTTCTTGGTTTCAATTTTATTAATCTCTCTTTTGATTTTCAGCATTTCTAATTTGGTATTTAATTAGGGATTTTCAATTTGTTCTTTTTCTAGCTTTTTTGGTTTTATGCCCAAATCATTCATCTCCTTTTTCCCTATTTTATTTCATGTAAGCATCTAGAGGTATAAAACTTCCCCTAAGAACATTGCATTGATCAGAGTTCTCTATCTTTCAAAGTTGATTGCTTTTACCTTATTGTGATCATTATATAAATTTTTCCCCTAAGTCTGTCTATTTGATTCTCCTTCAGTTTATAAAAAAAAAATCTCTCTTGGTTCCTTTGAATACATCATATCCATGATTGTCTTGCAGAACCATAATATCCAATTATATTCTTTTTTAAATTTTTTTTGAGGGGGGGAAGGCAGGGCAATTGGGGTTAAGTGACTTCCCCAAAGTCACATAGCTAGTAAGTGTGTCAAATGTCTGAGGCCAGATTTGAACTCAGGTCCTCTTGACTCCAGGGCCAATGCTCTAGTGACTGCATCACCTAGCTGACCCCCCCAATTATATTTTTAACATATTTTTTCACTCTTTCACTGATGGAGACTTATTTTTTTTTGTATTATTTGCTATGACAAAAACTGTTGCTACACTCTTTTTGTTTACGTGGGCCAAAGTTTATGCAGAGTTTAGTGAGTTCATTTCCAAATTGCATTCCTGAAGCTTTGGACCAGTTCACAGCTCTATCAATAGTCCACTAGTATAGCAGTCCTCTCCATATCTCTACAATACCTACTATTTTAATCTTTCATCATTTTTGCATATGTGATAAGTATGAGATGGTGCCTCCATATTGTTTTAATTTGCATTTCTGTATTATGAAAAGCAGTTTTATATGGTTCTTAATAACTTGAGCTTCTTCTTTTGATCATATCCTTTGACTATAATATATTTCCTCATATACGTGGTTGTGACTTGTGGATCAGGCCACAGTGAAAATAAGGCTAGTCAATGTAAACTGAAGAGACCTAAGGTTATGTGATGGCTAGAACTGGCTTCAATTTGAGAGCTAATGACAATTTTTTTTTTCATAGTTCGGGCTCCTACCCATTGTTTCTTCTAGAGACACCCGAATTTGACTCACATCTAGGTCTCTACAACAAATGGAAAGGATTTTTTTTTTCTTTGGTGGTTGGCTAAAAAAAGTCTTATAAAATATTCCTTATAGTTTTATTTAATTCCCTAAAAACAATAAAGAACTAAACTGTCACCTAACAAATAGTGATACTAACTCCTTTTCACACTATAGCAGTCCCAATTAGCTTATGATCTTTTCACTGGGGTGGAGAGGGAGAAAAATTTCAGTATTTATAGAATCAACAAAATGCAGAATATCACAATTTTTAAAGGCTCACAGCAGCCATCTAAACCAGCCCACAGGTGAAAAAGAATGTCATCTACAACAAATACTTCTTTGCTTGAAGATTATTAGTGGGGGAACCCTATGCTTCTCAAAAAAGAATTGTTACAGTTTGAAAAAGCTTTAATTGTATGTGAACTTAAAAAAAAAACACCTAATTTTTCAGATCCTTAGTTTCTTTATTTATAAAATTAAAGGAATCAATCAGATGGCTTCTATTCCATTTCCAAATTTTTGAACCTGTGACATGAACTAGAGATTCTTGACCAAACTGGATGCCCTTCCCGGACTGGTTTACAGTTTATCGATGGCTTTGACAAAATACATTTTCTAGAACTGAAGAGAAGATTCTATTTGGTGTCTGAGTACAGTTAGTCAAAATGAATTTATTAATGACTTAGTACTGTGCTAAGTGTTACAGATACAAAGAAAAGCAAAAAAAAAAAATTCCCTAGCCTCAAGTAAATTTACATTCTAATTGGGGAGACAAGCAAATAATTAGAGGAATTGTGGAAGACTTCTTACAAAAGGTGGAATTTGAACTGGATTCTAAAGGATGTCAAAGATTCTAAGATTCAGAGATAAGGAGGGAAATCATTTCAAACATAGGAACAGTCAATACAAAGGAACAGAGATAGTAGATGGAGTGACATTTGTGAGAAATAGTAAGCCCGTTTAGATTGTTAATAGAGTGTGTGGATGGGAGTAAAGAGTGAGGGGATTGTAAAGGCAGGAAGAGTCCATTTTATAAAGAACCTGAAATGTGAAACAAAGGACTTTATATTCAATCCGGGAGATACTAACTAAAAAATAGTTTATTGAAGTAGAAGGGGAAAGGCTAAGGAAATGGGGGGAGGAGGGTTATAAGAAAAACATTGGTTAGAAGCAAAAGAAAAAGAATTTTGACTAGTAGACTGGCTTTAAAAAGGTAAGAATCAATAGAAAACAATAGGATGGTGGAAAACACAGAGCAATCATAACTGAGATTAGGAATGATATGAACTCACCCATGAAATAAGAGGTTAGAAGTATGGATTAGAAACGAGAATTCCAACAGCACATTGTTTACAAGGAACATAATTAAAACAGAAAGGCAACTACAGAATTAAAATAAGGTGTGGAGTAGAATCTTCAGATAAAGTAAAAAAGGCCAAGGTAGAAATCATTATCTCAGGCAAAGCAAAAACAAAATAGACCTTATTAAAAGAGATAATCAGGGAAACTGAATTTTGCTAAAATTACCATAGAAATGAATTAATATCAACATTGAACATAAATGTACCAAATGGCATAGCACCCACATTCTTGAAGTAAATGTTATATGAATTAGAGGTGCAAATAGTAAAACTAAACTGGGAGGGATCTCAGTTTACAACACTTACAGCTACATAAAACTAATCACAAAATAAATAAAAAAGAAGTTAAGGAGGTGAATAGAATTTTAGAAAAGGTTTATATGATAGACCTCTGTAGAATACTGAATGGGAAGAGAAAGAAGGACAGCTATTTCACAGATGTTAATGGCACCTTCACAAAAATTGACCTAGTATTAGGGCATAAAAACCTTACAAGCAATGCAGAAAAGCATAAATATTAACTGCACTATTTTAAGACCATAATGGAATAAAAATTAAATTCAATAAAGGGCTGTGGAAAATAGATTAAAAATTAATTGGAAACTAAATCATCTAATCCTAAAGAATAAGTGGTTCAAAGAACAAACCATAGAAACAATCAATAATTTCATCAAAGATAATTACAGCAATGAGATATCACAGTAAAATTTTTAGGCCCAAACAGTGCTTAAGGGGAAAACTGATATCACTAAATGCTTATATCAATAAAAATGAGAAAGAGTAAATCAGTGAATTGGGAATGCAACTAAAATGAACTAGAAAAACAAAAAAATAACATTTCCAACTAAATATCAAAACAGAAATCCTGAACATCAAAGGAGACATTAATAAAATAGAAAATTAAAAAGAATCAGCTAATAAATAAAACTAGGGGGTGGCTTTATGAAAAAATAACAAACATATGATTCATTACTTGTTTAATTTTGTTTTTTAAAAAAAGAAAGAATATGAATTTACCACTATCAAAAATTAAAAGTGAATTCAATTATTCTGGAATACAATTTGGAAATATGCCCAGACTTACTGGCTTATAGTGTAGAGAATATATTATCTTCCCCACACCCTTTTTTCAAAATAGGAACAACATTTATCTTTCCCTCATTTTTTAGAATATTTCTTGGCCTCTATTATCTTTTAAAGGTAACTGACCATGGCTCAGCAAAGCAATGTGCTAGTTCTTTCAGTTCCCTAAGTTGTAATGTCATCTCAATGTTCTGCAATTATATCCCTGCCTTTTTTCTTGCAAATAAAGTATGTATTAGCAATTTTTGTTTTTACCTTTCTTATCTCAAAATTATTATTCTTGGTAGAGAAAACATAAGGGAAATTATAATTAAGCATCATTCCAACATTAATTAACAACACCCCATCCACACTGAACCATATCAAGTCAGACATGCCTGTTCTCTAGTCAATTTCCATTACACAATTCTCTAGATTTATAGTGGAATGGAGCTGCACTTAAAGGGTAAAGAACTTGAAAATGTTAAAGTATCAAGGATCCCTTTTCTCTGGTGCAGCTAACCATCCCTAGGGATTTACACAATTTCTTCAAACTTATAATAATACTTTGAGGATGAGGCCACCAACCTGGAAGAAAAACTAGAAAAAAAACTCAGTCATTAGAGAGGTGATCTTTTCTATGTTCTGCATAGTCAACATGACTCATTGTACCAGTGAAGAATAAAGTTTAGGCTTGATTCTCTGTCTCTGTCTCTCTCTGTCTCTCTCTCTGTCTCTCTCTCTCTCTCTCTCTCTCTCTCTCTCTGTCTCTCTCTCTCTCTCTCTCTCTTTCAATCTGTGCTTCATTTATCTTTGGTTCTGCCTCCCACTGCTCCCTGCTTGAATCTATTCTCTGGCTTTGTTTAGGAATTCATCAATCATTGTTTTCATCTATTAGAAGTTCCTTTTCTCCTGGTTATGTAGGCCTTACTCTATATCTTAGTGTGTGCATGTCTATGCCCACAGTACTCTGGGTTTCTGTTTCAACAATCCAGATAGCAGATGCTGTGGGGGTGTAAAACCAACAACAACCAGCTCACAGAACACTGCAAGCCCAGATTCTTTTGATCTGCTTTACTAAGGAAAGCAACATTAAGGGGTTAACAATCTTACTTTAATCCAGCATACCAATATCATTCACTTAGTTCTGGGGAAAAAGCCAGCACCCTGAACTTCAGAAAAATACAAACAAATTACAAACATACGTTTATAAACAGATCAAATACAATTCATAGTTACCAACATCTGAGTTCAGCCAGGAGCTCAACAATGGCTGGTTCAGAGTCACACATCACTACTGCTGCAGCTCAGAGCTCCTAAAAGAGAAAGCCAACTCCGGGTTTAATATATCTTGTTCAGGGTCAAAGGTGAGTCACAAATGCGACTCACCCACATGTTCTAAAAGTGTCACAAAAATGTGATTTAAACCCACGTGGTCTAAAATCTTCTGATTTCACAAACATGTCACTCAAACCCATGTAAACTAGACTTTCCCTTGAGGCAAGGAGGCCTAATTTAATCAAGGAAACAAAGGCAAACCTCATCAAGAGCACTTGGTTGAATAAGTGCTAAGAGCCCATTTTGATTCCCAATACAGTTTCTTAATTCCCATTTGTCTATATCAGTCAATAAACAAGTTCCTATTATACCAGGTACTAATTGATGTCTTTTCCTTGATGCATATAGTTAACTTGAATGGATATGTGTTTAGGCAGGACCCTTACAAGGGAATGGAGATTGTCTTGTGCTGGACACTAAACTTCCTCTTTTTCTTTCTCTACATCCTTATCTAAGTCTCTCTTTCAAATTCCAAACCCAAGGGTATGTCTTAGTAAATCACTAGCTATGAACTTACTCTTTATCAAGAACAGGCATCAGTAGCAAAGTAAGGGCCTAAAGTGAAGCAAGGACCCTTCCAGGACAAAGTCCATACTCTTTCAAAGAATTTACTTCATACAAGGAATTCTTCATCCTATTTAGGAGACACAGAAAGAAAAGATACTATCAAGAACATATCTAGACATACCCACTTTATTTCCTCTTATTAAAATACCTTACATTCCCTGAAAATTACCCTAGTACTAGAGAAGACATAAACTATATTTCTCATCTGTAGGAGAATGATCAGGATGGTAAACGGCTTTGACATCATACCATGGGAAGATTCATTGAAAGAACTGGAAATATTTATCCTGCAGAAGAGTCATAAACATTTATCAGACATCTACTAAGTATCAAATACCAGGGGTACAAAGAGAGGCAAAACAAGTCCTTGTCCTCAGGGAGCTCACCATCTAATAGAGGAATATAACACATAAAAAGAAGCTTAAACTAGGTGTAAGAATATGGTGAAAATTCATAATACAGCCAGCTGGGAAATAATGATATTATTGTCTGAGTTGCCTTCCTGGAATGGAGAATCTAGGAAGAAAGCTTAATGGAAATATGATCCCTGTCTATTAGTATTTTAATGACCAGTATATAGAAGAAGTGAGACTTATTCTACTTAACTATGAGGCAGAACTAGGTGGAACGAGTGGGAGTTGGAGAGAGGCAGATTCAGGCTCCAAACATGTTATGAACTTCCTGAGCGGAGCAACAGTTGTCCCACTTGCAGCTGCATTATACAGGGCATATTTATTTGGGTATAGGTTGGACTAAGTGGATTCAAACTCTCCTTCCAGATCTGTGCTTCTGTAATTCAATGAAATCTACTACTTGCTATAGTAGAACTTTTTATACCTTAGGTCTTAAACTATCATTTGCCAAAGAATCATAAAATGTCAGAAGCAGTAGGGACTTTATAGGTCATTTACTCCTACCCTCTCATTGAACTTGGAGTTAGGAAGCCCTGAGTTCAACTTCTGCTCCTAAAACTAGAGAGCCAGAAGGTGGAGCCAAGATGGCAGACTAAGGGCAGGGACTCACCTGAGCTCTCCCCTACACCCATAAAAATACCTTTAAATAATGACTCTAAATAAATTCTGGAGCAGCAGAACCTACAAAAAGATGGAGTGAAACAATTTTCCAGCCTAAGACAACTTAGAAGGTTGGCAGGAAATGTCTGTTGCACCAGGGTGAGATAGGAGCACAGTCAAGCACAGGACTTGCCAATGCAAATCCAGCCCCAACAAATCAGGAACAGGCCTTGGGGTGACTGAATCAGTGGCAGTGGTGACAATTTATGGATCTCTCAGGTCACAGACAGTAAGGGGATTGGGCAATGGTTCAGAAGGAGATTTACGAGGGTTCCTTTGATGGCACCAGGGGCAGGACTCTTTTACATTGTGTATACTAGGATCTGGGTCTCAGTCTTGGGTTTTTGTTCCAGTGCAAGGAGGAGCACTAGTACAAGAGAACTTGTGAGTCTAGGGGAGCAGGGACCCTGGTCACAGTTTCAGTATTGAAAAGCGTGTTTGTGGTACACAAACTTGTGCACAGTACAGGAGAGTAGTAAACACACCTCTCCTTAAAAATATCAACTTGGAAAAGTCAGAAACTGACAGATCCCTAGAATTACCTCTGAAAACAGCTGCACAAAACCCCTGAAGCTTAGGACAGTGTCCCCTCCATCTGGGAAGCAGAGCCCTATTAACATAGATTTAAAAGTCAAGAAATATTCTGGAAAAAAGCAAACAACAGAAAAACTTTCTGACCATAAAAAGTTATTATGGTGACAAAAACATCAAAATATACACTCAGAAGAAGATAACAAAGTTAAAATTCCTGCATCTGAAGCCTCAAGGAAAAACATCAATTGGTTTTAGGCTATGGAAGAGCTCAAAAAGGATTTCAAAGCTCAAGTAAGAGAGGTAGAGGAAAAATTGGGAAGAAAAATGACAGTGATGCAAGAAAATCATGAAAAAAGTCAACAGTTTGTTAAAAAAAATACTAAAGAAAATAACACCTTGAAAAACAGAATAGTCCAAATGGTAAAAGAGATGCAAAAATCCAATGAATAGAAGAATGCCTTGAAAAGTGGAACTGGCCAAATGGAAAAAAAAGAGGTACAGAAGCTCACTGAAGAAAATAATTCCTTGAAAGTTAGAATTAGACAAGGGAAAGCTAATTACTTTATGAGACAATAAGAAACAATTAAACAAAACCAAAAGAATGAAAAAACAGAAGAAAATGTGAAATGTTTCTTTAGAAAAACACCTCACCTGTAAAATAGATCCAGGAGACATAATTTAAGAATTGTTGGACTACCTGAAAGTCATAATAAAGAAAGAGCATAGACAACATCTTTCTTTTAACAAATTATCAAGGAAACCTGCCCTGATATTCTAGAACTAGAGGGGAAAATAGAAATTGTATGAATCCACTTATTACCTAAAAGAGATCCCAAAATGAAAACTCCCAGAAATATTGTAGCCAAATTCTAGACCTCCCAGGTCAAGGAGAAAATACTGTAAATAGCCAAAAAAAATTAAATATAAACAATTCAAATATCATGGAGCCATAGTCAGGATAACACAAAATTGAGCAGCTTCTACATTAAAAGATCATAAGGCTTGGCATATGACATTCCAGGGGGAAAAAGAGCAAGGATTATGATCAAGAATCACCTACCCAGCAAAACGGAGTATAATCATTCCTGGGGGAAAAATGGATATTCAGTGAAATAGAGTACTTTCAAGCATTCATAATGAAAAGACCAGAGCTGAATAGGAAATTTGCCTTTCCAAAATAAAATCTAAGAGAAGAATAAAAAGGTAAATAGGAAATAAAAATAATAAGCTAGTTGATAAGGCTAAGCTGTTTACATTCCTACGTTGGAAAATGGCATTTACATCTTCCAAAGCTTTCTCCCTATTAAGGCAGCTTAGACAGAAAGCAGAGGTGTGAATTGGATGTAATGGTATGATTATCTAAAACAAAATAAGTATGAGAAAGAAAGTTGTACTGGGAGAAAGGGAAATGGAAAGGTAGATTGAAATAAATTATCTTACATAAAAGAGGCCTGAAAGAGATTTTATAGTGGAGCAGAAAATTCAGAAAGTAGGGAAGGAAGCATATGAACCTTATTCCCATTGGAATTGATTCAAAGAGTGATTAATATGCAAACTAAGTTGGGTGTAGAAACCTATCTTGCCAGATAAGAGAGTAGGAAGGAAAGGGGATAAGAGGAGAGGGGAGTTGATAGAAAAGAGGGCAGTTTTGGAGGTAAAAGTCAGAAGCAAAACACTTTTGAGAATGGACAGGGTAAAAGGAGAGGGAGAGGAGGATAAATAGGGGGAAAATAAGATGGTAGGAAATGCATACTTGGTATTCATTACTGTGAAAAAATTTTACAGTGAATTGTTCTGATAAAGACTTTATTTCTCAAACATATAGAAAACTACATCAAATTTATAGAAATGAGCAATTCCTCTATTGATAAATAGTCAAAGAAGGAAATTTTCAGGCAAAGTAATCAAAGCTATCTATAGTCATATAAAAATGCTCTAAATCACTAGTGATGAGAGAAATGCAAAATAAAACAACTTTTAGCTACCACCTCATACCAGTCATATTGGTTAATATGACAGAAAAGGAAAATGAAAAATGTTGGAGGGCAAATTAAAGCACTAATGTACTATTGAAGTTGCATACTGATTCAACCATTCTGGATTGCAGTTTAGAACTATACTGAAAGGACTTTAAAGCTGACTAAGCAATATCATTACTACATCTGAATCCCAAAAAGATAAAAAACAAAAAGGAAAAGGACTTACGTCTACAAAAATATTTATAGCAGCTCTTTTGTTGGTGGCAAAGAATTGGAAATTGAGGGGATGTCCATCAATTGGGGAATGGTTGAACAAGTTGTCGGATATGTTGCTATGGAATATTATTGTACTTTAAGAAATGATGAGCAGGATGCTCTCAGAGAAAACATGGAAAGACTTACATGAAATGATGCAAAGTGAACTGAGCAGAACCAGGAGAACATTGTATGCAGTAACAGCAATGTAGTATGATGATACCTTATTTTTTTTCTCAGCAATGCAATGATCCAAGACAATTGTAGGACTTATGATGGAATGTGCTGTCTACCTCCAGAGAAAGAACTGATAGCTCCGGAATGTAGATCAAAGATAATTTTTCTTTACTTTATTTTGCTTTGGTTTTTTTTGTCTGTGTTCTCTTTCACAAGATGACTTATATGGGAACGTATTTTGTGTGATTATACACATATAACCTGTGTCAAATTGCTTGCTTTAATGGGAGGAGGGGAAGAGGGAGAAAATTTAGAACTCACAATTTTAAAAATAAAAGAATTTAAAAATTCTTTTTACATGTAATTGGGAAAAATAAAATATTACATAAAAGTAAGAAAAAGAAGACAGACCCCTAAAAAAGAGAAAAAAATGGTCAAGACACTATCCAGTTTTCAGCTTAGAAGCTGTTCATATATAAGGGGAAGAAAGTTATTTTAAAAAATGTGTATACTGATATTAAAGACAGCATTTTGAAACAGTGTCTATATAGCTGCCCTCAATGCCAGGAAACTTGGGTTCAAATACCTTTGACATATACAAGCTGTGTGAACTTGGTCAAGTTACTTACTCTCCCAATATTCTAGGTCAGAGGGGTCAAACATGCTAGTGGTCCTACCAGATGAAAATGCAATTGGGAAATATTTTTAAAAATAAATAAAAATATAATGAAACATAAAAATAAAAGTAGGAAGCTTTGTGCCTGAGACCAAGTTATGCAGTGTCTCAGTTTCGTCATCTGCAAAACAGGGATAAAAATACTTATATGGCTGTGTCCAGCCTTTAGGGTCAGCTCCATGTCTAATATTCCAAATTGCTTCTTATGTAGCATATAGCATGTCTAAAAGCTGCAGAAACATGGAATTCTATCAAAGGACTAAATAATGTAATGCTTTGATAACAATAAATTTGCAGATTTGCATAGTGCTAACACTTACAAAGCTGTTTTCCCACAACAGCCTTATGGGAGAGGCAATCAAAGTATTTTCCTCATCTTACCAATGAGAAAATTGAGACTTAAAGAGTTAAACTGATATACCCAAGGTCACTCTTATAATGCTAGTATTTTCTGGCTTTAAATCCAATACTTCCCATTTCATCTCAGTTAAGACAGAATCACTTAGGGCAAAAAAAACCCTGTCTGGTCTTATTTTTAAAGCTTTTGAAGCAGTGTTTTCATTCTAGGCAAACCAAAATTAAATGGCAAGCTGAGATACCTACCTGGATAATACAGATCCTCAAACCAAAATGTCTGAAATATCCAAGTAGCTGCAGCTCCAAATTAACTGCGTAGCTTCCTCAGTTTCCAACCCTCAACTTTGTATGTCTAAGCATAGAATTAGACAGGAATTTCTAGACAACTATTTCCATTACCACAACAGTTTGCAACTTCCTTCTTCAGAATATAAAACTTCATTTCATGCGCTTCAGGCAGCCCCATTTTCCAAAGCTCCAGCTAATTATATGAGATTTATCTGTATGAAAACCTGGGGATTAAACGGGCAGGAAAAATGGTGAAAATTTATTTAGTGGCTCTATTTAATGAAAGGGTAATGGAAACAAGGGTTGCACAAAACCAAATCTGTCCTGAAACAAATACCTAACCAGTGAAGGGAATCGTGTTTATTTTTTTATCCCAGCTTGACAGGTCCCACTACCAATAATATCTTGAGACAGAACAGAAATACATGCCCCTGAGCCAAAGTAGGAACCTTCATTAGGCTTATCGGTTTTCTATATGCTTGTTAGTAAGCTCTCTTTTCTAATTTTCTGATTATTCCACAGCAAAGCCTGTGCTGAAAACCGTATCATAACTGTTATGCTAATTTCCATGCAAGCCTTTTTTATTTTAAAACTTTCTCTTAGCTTATGAATAACTCTTTGTAATTAATTGCTTTGTCTTAAAATGCTTATTTTTCTTTCATAGTTCCTACCCACCTTCGCTAATGCTTTTCTCTTCTTGTTGACTAATTGCTTATCACCTCCTGCTTAAAATTTTGCATTTCCCAGTTATTTTATTAAGTATGTGGGAGGGGGGCAGGAAAGGGGAGGCCCAAGTGTTTTCTTTTCCATTATACAATTTTAATTTGCTCAATTGGCAATCTTATTATCTATCTCCTTGTTCCTAAGCTTATTTGTAATATTTATTAGCTATGGTGACCCCAATCTTTCAAAAACAAGATATGAATCTTAAAAAAGCTTGGCATCACATTCATCTATAATTTATTTATATGACAAAGCTCTATAATAAATTTGGATGAAAAAGCCCTATCTGTTATTTTACGCAGGTTCAAACAAATAAAACATTCTCAGGATTTAATTAGCACTCATTTCTTCATCTTTCATTACCATTACTTCTTCTTTTGGAATCACCAGTTGTCCAAATGAATAGTTATGCCATGGTTACTATGATCATATTCAGAAAAGAAGTTTTGAGAAGGCAGGAATTTCCAGACTCCTCAGGTCCAAAATGAAGCTCATAGCATGACTCTTCGAGTTGACTGAATTGACCAGGATATGGCCCAAGAATCTAAGAAAATCACTTGCTACACACCCTACACCATTCAAATAAACTACAGCCAGGTTGACTGCAGAGAATCCAGATCTTTCTTTATAATCCAATTCTTTCTTTATGTGTAACCTCCTCTCTCCTTTTCTTATTTGATGATCACTATACTGCTCTCCCTCTGAAAGAGCTAAAAATAACAATTTCAGGATCTATAGTAAGCAATGCAGAATTCTTCTTCATATCAATTTTGTAATTCATGATCTGAAAAATTACAAGTAATTAAAACAAATTAAGTAGAGCCTGGGGGAGGATTAATTAAACTAGTGGCTCCTGTGATGCAGAAGGACTGTGTATGTTAAATGTATGTCCTCTATATTCCAGTGCTTTGAGGTAAACCCTAACTACTCTACCCTCAAGATCCCAGTGATTTGGATGCCCATGGCTGCTCACTATGGAATCACATCAGGAACCTGTCATCCCTAGAGAATAACACTTCATTCTTGTTTCACTTTTTTTTCATTCATAGATATATTCATCAAGGTACGCTTATTTATTGAACACCTACTATAAGGCCAGCCACTGTTATAGGCAATATGAATGCAAGTACAAAGAAGGAAACAAGAAACAACAGGTTTGAAGGCCTTAGGATGTGTGAAACCCTTGAGAGGTACGAAGCACACTCACCCTAAAGAAGTATATATATACTCTGAGGTTAGCATTTTGTTTGGAGCTCACTCATTGGAAGAGTTTTGGTGTGGAGACTCTGGGTTGCCATTAAGGAGCCCCCCACTCCCTGGGGGGGAGTGTAAAACCTAGATGTTGGTGCTTCTCTCCCTGGTAACTATGTATGCAATGCTATGGTCAGACAGATAGAACCCTGTCTTTTGAGTTATGTTATTTTGCTCTGCTTATATAATTTCTGCTTGTAGTTTCTGGTGTGTTTTCTCTGAAGTTCAGGGTGCTGACTTTTTCTCCTGAACTAAGTGAATGATATATGCATGTTTAATTAAAGTGAGATTGTAAACCCTTTAAAGTTGCTTTCCTTAGAAAAGCAGATCAAAGAACCTGTGCTAGTAGCCCTCCTGTGTACTGGTGTTATTGGCCTTACACAGCCACAGTAGAGGCAAGTAACTTTGTTGTTAGAGCTTGTAGGAAGAGGGCAGGGTGGAGCAATCCAATTTGAATGGATCAAAGAGTCCACGGAGGAAAGCAGCATTAGATAAGGCTAAAAGGTTTGAAAGATTGCCTCAATCTTTCCTTCTGACATTAAATGACTCTTCCTGCCTTAACTCATCAGGCCCTTGCTCCCTGCAGCATAACCACCAACAGAAAAGGAAAGTAAAGAAAAGAAAAAGAAATCCAACAAATCACTTAGTTGAATTCAGTCAAATATAAAATGTGCTGTTTAACAAATCTGTCATTTTCAAAGAAACTGGTGGTTTGACTGAATTCAGCTGAGCCCTTTGTTCTGACTGGTTTGTGTCAATATAAGCTCAGTGAAAGAAAATCATTCCAACTAGTCCTTTGGTATCTTGTAGGCAAAACAGTACTGATTGAGTGATTGCTTTCCTCTTCAAGTTGTGGTATTATGTAAGCATAGACTCCAAGCTGGGAAATAGGCTTCATGCACCCTTTAAGAAGAAAACCCATGAAATTCTATGGAATTGTTCATGTAAGATGGAGGAAAGCCTGGAAAAGAGGTCTACTTGTCCAGAATCACATAGTTAGTAAGTAAATGAGGTTGTACTTGAACTTAGTTCTTTTTGACTCCTGGCCAAGCATTCTATCCATTGTGGTAATCAGAGACAATGTCACTGATAGTCTATCAGTACAGCTCTTTACCCCACTATTGATAACTTCTTTTTTTCAGAACAAGTGAAAACATTCTTGATTCAGCTGCTCTAATATGCCTTGAAAATTTCCACATTATCTGCAGTGGTCTGAGCACTGCGGGCTCTCTGTACATGCTATGGTGTATTTCACTACTCTGCCAGAGTACCCACGGTGGACCGAGTACACACCTTCCCTCCTCCTGAGGTGTGGCATTCCACATCTCCCACCCCCACACCTGTTTTAAAAGCAAGGAATAGCTTACCTATTAGATTTATGAAAAAGCAAAGAATTCATGACACAACAAGAGATAGAGAGCATTACAAAATGCAAAATGGATAATTTTGATTATGTTCAATTGAAAAGTTTTTGTATAAACAAAGCCAATGCAACCAAGATTAGGAGGAAAACAGAAAATTGGCAGAAAATCTTTACAACTAGTGTCTCTTATAAAGGCCACATCTCTAAAATATACAGGGAACTGAGTCAAATTTATAGGAATACAAGTCATTCCCCAATTGAGAAATGGTCAAAGGATATGAATAGACAGTTTTCAGAGGAAGAAATTAAAGCTGTCTATGGGCATATGAAAAAGTGCTCTAAATCACTACTGATTAGAGAAATGCAAATCAAAACAACTCTTAGGTACAATATCTCTCCTGTCAGATTAACTAACATGACATTAGAATTAGAAATCAAGGGGATGCCCATCAATTGGGGAATGGCTGAAAAAATTGCAGTATATGAAAGTGACGGAATACTATTGTGTGATAAGAAATGGGGATGATACAGACTTCTTAAAAATAGGGAAAAACCTACATGATATAATGTTGAATGAGCGGAGCAGAACCAGGAGAACATTATATACAACCAGAAACAAATGGATTCTGTGAGGACCAACCCGGACAGACTTCACTCTTCTCAGCAATGCAAGGTGCAAAGACAACTCCAAAGGACTCATGATGGAGAGAGCTATCTACATCCAGAGAAAGGACTATGCAGTATGAATGCAGATTGAGGCACACTGTTGCTCTCCTTTTTTTCTCCCTTTTATTCTCTTTTGTTTGTTTGTGCTTTTTTTTTGGTTTTGTTCTTCTTTCTTCTGAATCATTCCACTGGTCATAATTCTTCTTTACAAGTTAACTATGGTATAAATAAGTTCAATGAGAAGTTATCTGTAGAAGATATATCAGATTCCATGCTGTCTTGGGGAGGGGTTGGGGGAAGAAAATCTGCAATTCAAAATTATGTGGAACTGAGCATTGTAAATAAAAAATAAAAAAACTTCATTATAAAAAAAAAGAAAATTTCCACATTAGGAAACACAATACCTTGACAATTAATAGCTGGAGACTATAGTTATTAATAGATCCTTTCTTTGTTTGTTCAGTACTTAGGATTCATACCCTATTGATAAGTCTTAAGTCAATGTGCCCAGGAAATGAAAGTATGCCCACCTATGTTAATGGCCCACCTCAGCCATTCTTGTGTGTCTGAGTAGAAGGGACTTCATTGTTGTATTTGTTTTTGACTCCTTTGCATGTGGTATATGTTACCTGGAAGAGGAATTTAACTGAATCTACTTGGCCCCCAAAACAGATCTTTCTTCATTTTCCATCATTGGGTATTTGCTGACTCCAGGGACATCATACCACCTTTTGGATAAACCATCTCCTCATCATGCAGATTGACTCAACTTTTGATACTCAATACCTTATGAGTGCCCTCAGTTGCCTCTCCCCTATAATTAGAAAGCTGAAGGCTAGAGCAATAAAATCCTCCCAAACCTTTGCTTTATAGAGAGCTTCCAGGTAATTCTTCATTTTCATCAGGAGCTCTTTTTGGTTTCAACTCCACAAACAGTATGGCTCAGTACCAGGTTCAACCAAGTGTCCAATTCTCACACCCCTTTCAGCTTCCTTTTGTATATTATCTTCTCTTATTAATTTGTAAGCTCCTTGAAGGCCAAGACTGCTTTCTTTTGCTTATTTTTATTTCATCCACTTAGCAAAGTGCTTGGAACATAGTAAGAACAAAATAGCAAAGAGATAAACTTGGGCCACATGTGAGGGGTAAAAAAAAAAAAAAAAACAAGTTAAAAAAATTTTAAAAACTTGCCTTACAATTAGAGCTGTTCAAGGGGGTCTCTTCTGGTATAATTGTGGGGATGACTACTTGTCACATATATCATATCAAGGATTTTTTTCATTAAGAGGTTGGACTAGGAGGCAATGGAAATCCATTCTAACACTCGAGATGCTCTCACTCTATTATATTTTATGAAAAACAAAACAATGAAATTCCCTTCTTTTTCCTTTTCATGATGCCAAATTCTGGAATCTTCTGAACTGAGAATCATGTCATCACTGCTAGTCAAATAATCCCAGTCATTCTCCACTGATTTATGTCATTTGAAGAAATGTAATTCTGCCAATCCATAAATCATTTTTCCACCAGAGATTTAAACATTTTATGATATAATGTGGTGTCAGCCTGTCTCACTTATCTTATTGTATTGATTTTCTCACTGTCTGCATAATCTATGTGTTTTTTCTGCTTCATAGATATACTTCTTTCAGAATGTATATTTTGATGACTGTCTGCTTGAGAAGTGTCTCAGTCATATAAAGTGTCTTCTCTGAATTTATGAATTAAGGCCCAATAGATTGTTAGTTGCATGCAAGATACTGGTATTTAGTGCTAGGTAAAAGGAAGCAATAATTGAAGTCATTTATTTATCTTCATAATTTCATGTCACGGAGATTCTTATTAGCCACACTCAATATTTGGGCTTTTTGTTGTTCCAGATAACAAGAGGAGGGACAGCATAGTGTTATTAAACATATTACTTATGTTTAACCCTCACAGAAAGTACCCAAGATGCCCTGTATAACCAATGCATGGTTTAGGGGTTACAGGTTACTTATTCTGCTTTGAAACAAGGGAGCTAAACATGCTGAAGCCACAGACCAGAGAGACAAGATCATTAAGTCCTCAATAAATCATCGGGCTAGAACATCAATAGATTGACTCATGTGCTCGACTATTATTTGCTATAATGGTGCTGCTCATTTCCTGCTTTGTTGATGAGCAGCAGACACAACATACCAGTTGTGTATGTAATTTATGGTTTGTGAGTAGAAGGCTTATGAATGAATGAATGGTTCTTGAATGAATGCTTGGGTTCAACAGCCTCATAGAATCTGTAAACTCTGTGAAAAAAGGAGAGATTTTATATTTTTATTTCCTTCTATGGAAGCTAACATAATGCCACATGTAATCAATGCTTTAAAAAGTGTTGAGGTATTGAGAAATTGATAATGGACAAATTTACTAAGATATGTTGTGTGGTAGATATAAAGTCAGTCTCATAGCTATGGTGACTTAGGTTTAATCCCACTTCTGAACCATACTGGGAATGTGATCCTGGACAAGTCACTTATCCTTTCAGTACTCTAGGTAACCCTCTAAGACTATAAGTCATAGACAAGGTGCTGGCCTACATTGGTACAAGTTCAGCTTCCTCACTGGGGAACATCCCATAGCGATGAAATCACAAATATAGTTTTATCCTTTCACTTTTCTCTATCCCTTTTTTAATCCCTTTCCCTAGCCTTATCTGTTAATAAATAACAACAACAAAACAAAATGAAACAACAAGAACCAAAAAAAAATCTAAGATCATTTCAACTGGTTCCATCACTTCCTGGAAAATAAAGGGAGAAAAAATGGAAACAGTCAAATTTTATATTTGTGCCCTCAAAGATCACTGCAGATGGTGAAAGTAGCCCATGAAATTAAAGGGCGCTTGATCCTTGGAAAGAAAGCCAAAGCAAGTGGGGACAGCATATTAAAATCAAACAAAGTCTGTAGAGTTAAAGCTATTGTTTTCCTAGTTCTAATGTATGGCTGTGAGTTGGGCTATAAAGAAAGCTGAATGCCCCAAAACCTACATTTTCAAATTATGGCACTGGAGAAGAATTTTTAAGAGTCCCTTGAATGACAGGAGATCAAATTAGTCAATACTTAAAGAAACTAATTCGGACCTCGTTGGAAGGACATAAACTGAGGCTGAGGATTAAATACTTTGGCCACATAATTAGAAGACAGGACTCATTTGAGTTGATGTTGGGAAAGATTGAAGGCAAAAAGAAAGGAGGATGGCAGAGGATGAGGTGGACAGATCATGTTATGGGAGCAATGAACACGAGCTTGGACAGTTTTCAGGAGATAGTGGAGGATGCATTTATTTATTTATTATTGCTTTCCACATTCACTTTTATAAGATGTTGAGTTCTAAATTTTCCCCCTCCCTCTACTCCCTCCTACCTCCTCCCCAGAATGTCATGCAAACTGATATAGACTATACATGTACAATCATATTAAACCTATTTCCCAATTAGTCATGTTGTGAAATAAGAATCAGAACAAAAGGAAAAATATAAGAAAAAAGAAAAAAAAAACAACAACAAAAAGAGAAAATAGTAAGCTTAGACCTGAATTCAGACTCCAGTTCTTTCTCTGGATGTGGATCGTATTTTCCATCATGAGTCTTTTGGAATTGTCTTAGATCATTGCATTGCTGAGAAGAGCTAAGTTTACCAAAGCTGATCATCACATAATGTTGCTATCACTATGTACAATGTTTTCCTGGTTCTGCCTATTTCACTCAGCATCAGTTCATGTAAGTCTTTTCATTTTTTTTTCTGAAATCCACCTGTTCATCATTTCATGTTCCAATACATTCATATACCACAACTTGTTCATCCATTCCCCAGTTGATGGGCATTCTTTCAGTTTTCAGTTCTTTGCCACCAAAAAAGAGCTGCTATAGATACATTTGTATGTGTGGGTCTTTTTCCCTTTTTTATGATCTCTTTGGGATACAGATTTAGTAGTGATATTGCTGGACCAAAGGGTATGGACAGTTTTATAGCCCTTTGGTAATAGTTATGAATTGCTCTTCAGAAAGGGTGGATCAGTTTACAACTCCATCAGCAATGTATTAGTGTTGCAATTTTCCCAAATGTTTTCCAGCATTTATCATTTTCCTATTGCATCATGTTAGCCAACCTGAAGAGTATGATGAGGTACCTCAGAATTGTTTTAATTTCTATTTCTCTAATCGATAGTGATTTAAAACATGTTTATGTAACTATAGATAGCTTTAATTTCTTTCTCTGAAAACTGCCTGTTCACATCCTTTGACCATTTATCATTTGCGGAATGACTTGTATTCCTATAGATTTGACTAAGTTCTCTATATACTTTAGAAATGAGGCCTTTATCAAGACATGGGCTATAAAATTTGTTTCCTAGCTTTCTGCTTCCCTTAGAATCTTGGTGGCATTGGCTTTGTTTGTACAAGATATTTTTAATATAACTCAATCAATGTTATCCAATTTGCATTTTGTAATGTTCTCTATCTCTTGTTTGGTCATGAATTCTTCCCTTCTTCATAGATCTAACAGTAAACCATTCCTTGCTCTCCTAATTTGCTTACCCTTTATGCTTAAATCATCTACCCTTTTTAACGTTATCTTTTTATACAATATAAGATGTTGATCTATGCCTAGTTTCTGCCAAACTAATTTCCAGTTTTCCAGTTTTCCCAGAAATTTTTGTTGAATAGCAAGTTGTTATTCCAGAAGCTGCAGTATTTGGTTTTTATCAAATAGTAGATTACTATAGTCATTGACTATTCTGTCTTGTGTACCTAACCTATTCCTCTGATCCACTCTATTTCTTAACCAGTACCAAGTAGTTATCATGATTGCTGCTTTTATAATACAGTTTTAGATCTGCTATGGCTAAACCACCTTCTCTTGCATTTCATTTCATTAATTCCCTTGATATTCTTTACCTTTCATTGTTCCATATTAATTTTGGTATTATTTTTCTAGTTCCATAAAACATTTTTTAATTTTAATTAGTATGGCATTGAATAAGTAAATTAACTTAGGTAGAATTGTTGTTTTTATTATATTAGCTCAACCAACCCATAAGCAACTGATTTTTTTCCAATTGTTTAGATCTTACTTTGTGTGAAAAATGTTTTGTCATCATGTTCATATAGTTCTTGGGATTGCCTTGGCAGGTAGACTCCCAAGTATTTTATGCAGTTACTTTAAGTGGAATTTCTTTCTGTGTTTTGCTGCTGGGCTTTGCTAGTAATATATAGAAACGTCAATGATTCATGTGGGTTTATTTTATATTCTGAAACTTTGCTAAATTTGCCAATTATTTTAAGTAGTGTTTTTAATTGATTCTCTAGTATTCTCTAAGTATGCTGTCATATCATCTGCAAAGAGTGATAGCATTTTTCTTCATTGTCTATTATATTTCCTTCAATTTCTTTTGCTTCTCTTATTGCTAAAGCTAATATTTCTAGTACAATATTGAATAACAATGATGATAATGGACATCCTTGTTTCACCCCTGATGTCACTGAAAATGCTTCTAGCTTGTCTTCATTACATATAATGCTTGCTGATGTTTTAAAATAGATGCTACTTATCATTTTAAAGAAAATTCCATTTATTCCAATGCTCTAAGTATTTTTCAAGAGAAATTGGTGTTGTCTTTTGTCAAAAGCTTTCTCTGCAACTATTTAATCATATGATTTCTGTTAATTTTGTTATTGATATGGTCAATTATGCTGATATCCTAATATTGAATCAGCCCTGTATTCCTGGTATAAATCTCAACTCTTCACAGTGTATTATCCTCATGATAAGTTGCTATAATCTCTTTGCTAACATTTTATTTAATTTTTTTACATGTATATGCATTAGGGAAATTGATCTATGATCTTCTTGCTCTGTTTTGGCTCTTCCTGGTTTAGGCATCAACACCGTATTTGTATCATAAAAAGAATTTAGCAGGACTCCTTCTTCACCTATTTTTCCAAATAGTTTACATAGTATTAGAATTAATTTTTTTTAAATATTTGGTACGATTCACTTGTAAATCCATCTGTCTCTGGAGATTTTTTTTTCTTCGGGAATGCATTGGAGAATTAAAGAGCCTGGCATGCAATAGTCTGTGGATTCAGGAAGAGTCAGATGTGACTGAATGATTAAACAACAGCAAACCTTATCGATGTCCCTTTCCCTATTCTTATCCTTCTCTTTATACCTATCCCTATTACCATTTCTATTCCTATACCTTCATCTCTATCTTTTCAAGCACCATAATATTTGACATCTGACCTGCTTTAAGATAATATGGATAGAAAGGAAGTCACCATGCTGAGATATACATATATATACATATATGTATAATCAATCTAATTCAGCATTAGAATTATGGGTGAGATGTCTAGGGCATCTGGATTCACTTCAATGTTATCACAATGAGTTTTATTTTCTGAGACTATCATTTTCAAATCTAGATAATATCATTGATACATTCAGAGTCCAGAAAAGAAAATTCAGGTGATTATCCTTTGAAGTGAGTTATGACCTCCAGCAACAGATTATAGGGGTCATTGCTGGGACCTTTCTGATAAGATACTCTTGCCTAATCCAAAGTAATCCATATGCAAGAAAGCTTTAAAGACACTGAGGGTGAAATATTTGCCCTTCTCATGCTGCTGATCTCCAAATACTCCAGAGCCAGAGACCTTGAATAACACTTTTAGTTTATAATTGGAATGATCTCTTAAAAATACACTTTATTGATATCCTTTCTCTTAACATAATATTATTTCTTCCTTACTTCTACATTTGAGAATAACCGGTTTCCTTCAAAGTTTAGTTCAAAGATTACCCTCATGCATGACACCTCTTTCCTAATCTTATACTGGTGTCTCCAAACCAAAATGACTTTCTATTTATAAATAGAGATTGGACCTGTGATTTCATTACTATAGGAAACTCCCAACTGAGATAGTTCCTTCCAATTGAGAGAGTTCCTCCCACTGCCAGTGTAGATTGGCACTTTCTCTGCAACTTAAAGTTTTAATGAGTTGTCCGGGAGCACTGAGACTTAAAGTGATTTTGCTAAGATCACATGGTCAGGTCAACTTACTGGTGGGACTAAACCCCAGTTTCCTGGCTCCAAGACCATCTTGCTAAATAATATACCACATGGCCTCTAATTTCTATTTATTTGATAAATATTTTCTATATACTTGTATGTGTACGTATTGTCACTCCCTTCAGAATATAAACTCCTTAAGGGGAATAACATTTTCATTTATGAACTGAAGCTTCAGTACCTAGAATAACATCTGGCACAGAATTAACACAATAAATGCTTTAAATTGATTGATTAATGGATTTCCCAAATGCCTCTCTCTGCCATATTGAATCATCTTTGGTGACAAAGAAAAGTAATTAAGCAAAACCATCTGAAACAGAGATTATATCGACATGTATATAATATTCTGTACCAGAAGTACCCCACTTCTCTGTCCTAAGAAAGGAAATCTGCCTTCTTTTCTCTTTCTCTGGATTGGGATAGTCTTTTGTTTAATAATGAAGATTTATGGCATCAAGCTGATTTAATTCTTTGGAGATTTTCAGAATTCTAATTGAAGATGGATGGCAAAGAAAATATAAATAGTAATAGAAAAGAAAGTCAAAATATACTTCCAGTCATTAGCATCCTGCCAGCAATGTGTAAAAGACAGATACAATACGTCTTAAATAACAGGTTATAAATTTAGTGAAAAAGTCATGTGGAATGTTAACATCCATTTGGTTTGCTGTTATCATAAGACAGCACAGAGGCATCTCAGTGAATCTTAAGACTTCTTTTTGCTTAATTAACTAGGACAATGGAAGCATCAGTTGCATGTTTCCACAAAGAGAGTCAGTGTGCCTTTCAAAACTTCTCCCCTATATTGAAACCAAATGAAGGTTGTTATGTTTGTGGGAAGTCTAACTCTGCACAGGGAGAAATAAAAGGAAGGGCCTGTAGCCCAGTGCTTTTTATATAGTAGGTGCTTAATAAATGGTTGTTTGCATTTTATTAGGGTGAATCAGAGAGAGAGTAACCTGTTCCACCCCACATGGAGGAATGACATGCCCTTCCATTCATAGTTGGGTATGAAAACAATATATTGTATATCATCTGAGGCAGGCTAGGGAGGAGCTGTGCCAGGCCAGGAAGGATAACTATGTGATATATTTGGTGAAATTTTCTGTCCATTTGCTTAATTTTTCCCTGAAGTTATCAAAGATACAGAATAAAATGTACCTAAAATATACAGAAAGTTAGAAGTAATTAAGAAATGCAGTTTTGTTAGGTGGAATAATGGCTATGCAAGTATTGGACCAGGAGTCAGAAAGACCTGCTTGAAAGTCTTCCCTCAGATACTTATCTAGCTGTGTGGGATCTTAGGCAACTCATTAAATATTTCTGTGCCTCAGTTTCCTCATGTGTAAAATGGTGATAATAACAATGCCTATCTCACAGAGTGGTCATGTGGATCACATGAGAAAATATGTGTAAAATGTCTGTCTTGCTATGTAAATGTTAATTATTATGATGATTATCATTAATATTTTGACAGTGAAAGACCTATGCTTCCATTGATGTGGACACTAACTGCTGGTGTAGAAAAGCACCCCTCCTGTGTCTTCTTATCCTGTATTATTCTTTTTTGTTTTAATTAGTTTTTTTTAATTAACAAACATTTATTTTCTCTTTCTCCCACCTCCCACATCTTTCTTCCTTCCCACCTAAAGAAGGAAAAAAGAGCAAAGAAAAAATCGTTATAATAAGTATTCATAGTCAAACAAAACAAATTCCTATATTAGCCATGTCCGAAAAATGTGTGACTTATTCTGCATATTGAATCCATCACTTCTCTGGTGGGAGGTGGTTAGTATTCTCTATCATTGTTCCTCTTGAATCATGTCTGGTCATTTTGTTAGTCAGAGTTCTTTAGACTTTCTAAGTTGTTCATTTTATAATGTTACTGTATAAATTGGTGTGTTGATTTTGCTTCCCAAGTATTTTTTTCTGAAACTATCTATTGTGCTATTTCCTAAAGTACATTAATAATCCATTATATTAATGTGGCATTATTTTTCAGTCATTTGCTAAGTGAAGAGCACCCCTTTACTTTCCATTTCTTTTCTAGCATCCTATGTAAATTTTTTTCTTGCTTTTCCACACATTCACCCATAGAGCATAAACATTATTGTCCTGGAGACCTTCTTTTGATTTTTCAAATATCTTAGGAGTAAAGCATGCAGCACTTGGATTATCCATGTGTTGCTTCTTATGGTCACTTAAGTAAGCAGCTCATTTACTTTTTCTGGATATAGATATACTTAATAATATATCATTTTTTCATGGAAGTGATTTATCCTTCCTAACCTTGCATACCTGCCTTCTCTACTACACAAACTTTCATGGTCTTTATATTGCTTGTATTAATCCTCTTGGGAGGATCATCATAGTCTAAGATTTGCAGCCTTGCCAAATAATCAAGGGGAAGTTGCTATGAGATTAATTGGATTTTGCTGCAATGACAAGGTAAAGATCAGTAAAATGTTTCAAAGTTTAACAAATTGGATCTCAATCCTCAATCAATGAACAAAATGCCCTCTCTGGCCTTACCTTTCTCATCTATAAAATTAAGGGGTTGCACCAGATGGCCTAGGAAGTCTTTTCTGGCTTTACAAACATGACACTGAACAATTTAGACAGAATGTACAACCAGACATGAGAGGAAAGAGGGAGATCAAATAAATGTCATAGGTACTTCCCAGAAATATTTGCATTTTGAAAGGTATCGGGCACAGTGAATAGAGAGTTGTGTCTTGGTTTTAGGAAGACCTGAGTTAAGTTCCAAGTCTGACATATACTAACACTATGACCTCAATTTCTCATTGTCTATGTAATTGTTTTATGTTATAAGTGAGTTGACAATAACCATCAGTGGAGAGTGTTTCCATGCTGTAAATTTCTAGCATGAATGAAATCACAGGTCTGAGACCACCACTAGCAGAAAAAAGGGGTACGATTTAAGAATATGCCAGAATACAATTAAATGACTACAGGAACATAGATTTAGAGTGGAAAGGTCCTCAGATATAATGTACCTCTAAAAATAACATTCAAAGAAAAATAGCAAGCAATATTTTAGAGGAAGGAGGCACTCTTGGAACCTCTGAAATCATATCATAAAGACATTTCTCTACTATGTTTAAGTATAAGCTTGACCATCAAGCTGACACTATGCTTTGGTGAGCTCTGTGGATAGGTGGTTCAGGAGATAGACTGCTGGGCCTATTGTCAAGAAAACTCATCTTCCTGAGTTCAAATCTGGCCTCAAACACTTACTAGCTGTGTGACCCTGGGCAAGTCACTTAAATGTACTTGCCTCAGTTCCTCATCTGTAAAATGAACTGAAGAAGGAAAGGGCAAACCACTCCAATATATTTGACAAGAAAACCCCAAATGGGGTCACAGAGAGTTGGACATGACTGAAAAACGTATGAACAAAAACAGTAACATGTCCAAGGAAGGAGCATAGACCCTGTTCTTAGTTTCAAGGGAGCATTGTTCAGACTGGGCTCATCTTTGGACAGCTGTGAACACTGCCACAGAACTGTTGCATTGTGGTGGAAATAACCAACAAATATTCCTAGCTTCCCTTTTGAGAGCAATCAGATTGAAAATGAGCACATATTGAGTATTTGCCTTGTGCAAGCCTGTCCATGGCTTGGATTGAAGTTTGGAGGGTCAAGTTGAGGCTACAAATCTTAACATCTCAGGGGCCCTTGGAGGTTTATTTATTTTAAAATTTGAACTTCATTGATATTTTCCAAATTTCAACATATCAGAAGCTTATTCAGTATAGAAAATGTCAGCAAACTAGCCAAGTTTGATTTTAAGAACATTTTGATCAGTGTGTACATGGGGTTGAGAAGCTATTACAATCGTACAATTGTTGGTTTCCAATGGTGAGTAAGGGCTCTTTTATTATATAGTATACTAGATGATAATATAAAAACTTCTTGAGGTCATGGACTAGCTTTGTTTTTATAGCACCTGGCATAATGTGTGGCACAAACCAGGCATACCTGCTGGCTTGATTGACAGATGATTTGGAAAATAGAAACAAAGTGATGATAACGGGATTAAAAGAGTATATGTGGCTGTGAAGTACTGGGGTTGGGGGTGAGGGTGGATATAACATTTTTAGGAATGTATATAGGAAGTATGACAATGTGATTGCTGAATTTTGTGAGCTGATTGAAAAGACTGGGTTTTCCAAGATCCCTAGAATTCCACAGAAAAAAGGAATATTTGGAAGTAAATGACTAAATTATCTTTCCCATCCAGAATTTATTAAGTAATATGGTCTCATTATCAAGGATGAAGGGTGGGCAACAGACTATGTGAAGGTACTGTTGTGAGTTGAGACATGAGTCCCTTCAGGCAATGATCTGTAGTAACACAGGCATGATTTCAGACCGTGAAACCAGTTGTGATGCAAGCGATACAGCTGGTTTGTACAGTATAAAATTAATTCATCTCATGCTCAGAAAGATCTCCCCACTTTCCTGACAGGAAGCTTTCTCTATCCAGCTTGAGCTTTTCATAGACATGATAAAATAAATCAATCAAAAACATTTATCAAGTGCCTACTATGTGCCAGGCATGATGTTAAGTGTTAGGGTTATAAAAAATGCAAAAGACAATCTTTGTTTTCAAAGAGCTTACAATCTAATAGAGGATACAATATGCAAAGAAATATATACAAAGCAAGCTATATACAGGATAAATAAGAAATAATGAACAGATAGTAGGCACTAGAATTAAGAGGTGTTGGGAAAGGCTTCCTGTGCAAGGTGGAATTTTAGTTGGAACTTAAAAGGAAACTAGGGAACTCAATAGAGTTGAGAAGGGAAGTGTTCTTGACTTGGGGAATAGCTGGAGAAAATTCTTAGAACTGAGAGATGGAGTGCCTTGTTCATGAAATAGGAAGGTGTAAGAAGAATGGAAAGGGTGTATGTGTGTGTTTATGTGTGTGTGCGTGCATGTGTGTGTGTGTGTGTGTAACAGCTAGGTTATGAAGCAATTTGAATGCCAAACAGAGCATTTTGAATTTGATTCTAGAGGCTATAGGGAACACCTGGTTTACAGAGCAGTGGGTGGAATGATCAAACCTACACTTTAGGAAAATTACTTTGATGGCTCAACGGAGAATGGATTGGAGTAGGGACAGAATTGAGGCATGGTAGACTAACCAGCAATCTGTTTCAATAGTCCAGGAATGAGATTACGAGGTCTGACACTACAGTGGTTGCAGCATCAGAGGAGACAACAGTGATGTATTTGAGAGATGATTCAGAGGTAAAAGATACAGGCCTTGAAACAGATTGGATATGGGGGGAAAAGGGACAGTAAGTAGTGACTGGGAGAATTAATGGGGAAAAAAACGAGCTCTGTTTTGGACATGTTTAGTTTAAAATGTGCACTGGATATTCAGTTGAGTTGTCTGAAAGGGAGTTGGAGATGTGATCTTGGAGGTCAGCAGAGAGGCTGGGGCAGGGTAGGTAGATTTATATATAATCAGCACAGAGAGGATACATAAATCCATGGGAATTGATCATATCACTAAGTGAAATAATGCATAAGAGAAGATAAGAGGGTTAGAAGGCACGATCTGGACAAGGGTCCAAGAAAGGAGACTGAGAGTTTTCAGATAGGTAGGGGGTTGAGATACTAAGTAATTAGAGAGTTTGAGGAAGAGTCAATATTTATATTGATGTCTAATAGTATGAGGGCAGGAGTTGGAGAGGAGAGAAAAATTGTGAAAGGAAGGAGAATGACCTGAGAGTCACAACTGAGATGATTTTTGGGTGGTAGGCATGACTAGCATGAACCTTGAATGATAGATGTGTGATAGAGGTAAGGGGAGAAACTAGAAGTAGGAATGGGAAGCAAGGAGTAGTTCAATTCCCCTGCCTTAATCGGTGAGCCAAGGGGAATGAGTGAAGGTACAGTAAGTAGTGGAAAATGAGGCCAGGTTTGGAAGATACTCTACATGAGTTCAGAATTCCTGGGATGTAAAGGGTATGACCAGGTGTGAGAATGTTCATCAGTGAGAGTGAGGGTCTACTTTTCTCAATGGAGGTTAAAATCAGAGTGGAGACAAGTGGATGCTATGATGACAGGGGCATGTTCAGATGGTCTTATAGGAGGTGCTACCTTACTACTACTCTTCCCTCTGATGGGAAGGAAAAGGTTAGGAAAAAGGAATTGGAGGTAGAACCAGCACAGCAAGAGAAAGAAGTTTTGATCCCCACTAACTTTCCTCTTTCTCTTCACTCACAGGACAGGCGCAGCAAGAGATGGAAGGGTTGAAGTCAAAGTGGAGATTACTCCTCTTAGCACCAGCAGTTCAATGCAACAGTGACTATGCAATAATGCAATAAGTCACTCAATCAATAAACATTAAGGCCTTATTTCATGGCAGACACTGAGCTAAGCTGTTATGTTTATACAACATAAAATAAAAAGACAATTCCTTCCCTCAAGAAGCTCACAGTCTAATGGGAGAGACAGTATCCAAACACCGATGTACAGGATACAGCAAAGTGCAGGATAAAATGAAGATAATGGAGAAAAAGAAGATGCTAAAATCAAGGCTGATAAGGAAAGCCTTCTTGTAAAAGGTCAAAATTTAGCTGGGAAGCTAGGGAAGACAAGTAGACAGAGAGGAGACTGGAGAGCATTCCAGGCATGTGAGGCAACCAGAGAAAGTGCCTGGAGTCATGAGATAGCATGTCTCTTTCAAAGAACAGCTAAGAGGTTAGTTTTTCTGGATCACAAAGGAGGGAGTAGTATGTAATGTTTAAGAAGAGTGAAAGATGAGAGGGGGAAACATTACAGAGGATTTTGAACACTGGAGCATTTTATATTTGAACCTGAAGGTGATAGGAAGTCAGTGTAGTTTATTGAATAGAGGGTGATATGGTCAGATGTGCACTTTAGGAATGTCACTTTGGCAGCTGAGTGGAGACTGGACTGGAATGAAAAGTTGTGTCAGGGAGACCAACTAGCAGGCTCCTGCAATATTCCATATGTGAGGTGAAGTTACCTGTACTGAGGACCTGTACCAAAGTGGTGGCAGTGTAAGAGAAAGGAAGGAGCTTATGGGAGCAATGTTAAGGTGAAATCAGGAGGTCTTGGCAATGGAATAGATATGGGAAACAGTAGTAAGAGAGAGTGAGGAATTTCAGGGTCTTTGTATATTATACACTTATTGAAGGTGTACTGCCCACAGGGTCATGATACTCAAATGTTTATGGATGCTGAAACTTCACTTGGTAGTACTGGAAGTGGCTAGAACATCTAGATAAAGTACCTGTCTATGTCCCAAGAGGAATCAGAGAAGGATTCAAGCATTGTGCTAAGATTTGAGAGGCTTTTATAAAGAGTGATAATGAGGGAATACAGTGACTAAAAAGGAAATGTATATTTTTTTATTTATTCATTTATTTTTAGTTTTTAACATTCACTTCCATAATATTTTAAGTTCCAAATTTTCTCCCCATCTCTCCTCTCCTGCATCCCAAGAATGCATGCATTTGGATTACCCTTTCCCCCAATCTGCCCTGCCTTTTATCACCCCCTCCTTCTTTTATCCCCTTCCCTTCTATTTTCCTGTATGGCAAGATAGCTTTCTATACTCCATTGCCTGTATATCTTATTTCCCAGTTGTATGTAAAAACAATTTTTAACATTCATTTTTAAAACTTTGAGTTCCACATTCTCTCTTTTCCTCTTTCCCCACCCACCCTCATTGAGAAGACAAGCAATTTGATAAAGGTTATACATGTTTAGTTATGCAAAACAATTCCATAGCAGTCATGTTTTGAAAGACTAACTATATTTCCCTCCATCCCATCCTGCTCCCATTTATTCTATTTTCTCCTTTGACCCTGGCCCTCCTCAAAAGTGTTTGCTTTTGATTATCCCCTCCTCCTTTTTGTTCTCCCTTATATCATCCCTCCCCTCTCTTATCCTCTTCCCCCCTACTTTCCTGTAGGGTAAGATAGATTTCCATACCCAATTGAGTGTGTATATTATTCCCTCCTTAAGCCAACTCTGATGAGACTGAGGTTCATTCATTCTCTCTCATATCCCCTCTCTTCCCATCCATTGTAAAAGCTTTGTCTTTCCATAAAGAGGAAAGTTAACACATTAGGCTGGTTTTCATGATAACAGGAATTGTACATGATGCCATAGTCTTAGAGTACCTAAAATGTAGCATTAGTTTTCTAGAATCTGAAGTCCACTGGGATGTCCTTGGAAAACAATCAAGACAAGAGCAGGGCACCATCCTGAGCCACAAGGAATTTAAACCATTCTTTATTGACTCCTCCTGATTTCTTAGAAAGAAAGGCCTTAGAAACAGGCCTCATGAGAACCCTATAGAGAAAGTAGAAAGAAGATTAAGAAATTTACTCATGCTGGCCTGAGACTTTCAAGTGAAAATTATATTTCAGTCATTTTATGAAGAATACTTGCTCTATATACACCTAGAGCCTCAGGGGCTGGACCTTTGTGGACTGAATGCAATTTATTGACATTTGGATTATGCCATACATGGGCAAACATCTTGTCTCTGACATATTCCAACCCAGCAGACTTTGCTGGGGTTTTGGCATTAGTTGGAACTACTGCCATCTTATTCAAAGTAGTTCAGATAGCCAACTGGGATGTGATACCTTGACAGTCTAATATCCCATGCCTCCTGTGAAGAAATTTAAAAGAAAACAAATAACACTGTTGGAAGAGTATCAGAGAAGCAGTAAAACTTTCAGCTCAGGAAGCAGATCCAGAGGAATTTGATTACAGAGACTCTAGTGCCCAAGGAAAGGAAGCATCCTCTGAGGAAGAAACTCATTAGAAGAGTCAGTTTTCTCTCTGCATGAATGGGAAATAGAATTTGGCCAAGGGGCTATGCCTACAATCTCCCTCAACAATTAATGCCCTTTTCTAGAACAGTCTCAGAAAATTGCTCTCAGATATGGAGAATATAAAAAAATTACTTGAATGAGCTGTTAGTTGATGGCATTATCACAAAAACAACTGCTCAGTCATTTTGGTCATGTATGACTCTCTGTGATCCAATTTGGGGTTTTCTTGGCAAAGATACTAAGGTAGTTTGATGCATATTTCTCTAGTTCATTTTTCAGATGAGGCAAAGTGATTCAAGCAGGGTTAAGTGACTTGCCAAGGGTCACAGAGCTAGTAAGTATCTTAGGCTTGATTTTAATTCAGGAAGATGAGTCTTATTGACATGGAGATGAGTTCTTTATCCATTGTGCCACCTACTTGTCCCATCATGTAAAGTCTGATTCATAGTGGTAATACAGAATAAAAGACTTATAAGATTGTGGTGTATATGAAACAAAGATGTAACTATAGATTCTGGGACCTAAGGCAAAGTTAAGGTGGGAGACTTATAGAGGACATTTATAGAAGGAAAGGAGATGATGTATAGAGGGGCACAGAGGGAAATCCGGTTCTGAAAATCCCACAAAGCAATCTCCAGAAGAAGAATAGGGTAAATAAGGCACATAAAAAGTTTGTCCTTTCAGGTGAAATTTTTTCCTCAATCTTCAACCATAAGCAAAGTTGGAGAAGACAGCTGGTGGAGGTAAATGCAATGGAGAAGAGTGGGTTCCTTGTGGTAAAGAGAAGGGCACACATCCATAGCAGAAGGGAGGCCCTTGAGAGGGATGTGACTCTCATGGTTCAGTAATAAGGGGAAACTTTCTAATATTCAGAGGAGGAGAAAACTACAGGGCAATTCAAAGGTCCATTTTCCTCAGTGCAGTCTACTTATAATAACCAGTCCCAAAGAAGAAGTATATATGGGTGTGTCAAACATTTGCAGAAGGCAATATGAAGGGATAGAACCCTCATGATGCAAGTACATTAGGCACATGGATGGGAACCTCTTGTCCCATGCCATCATATAGGTACTCTGTAAAAGAAGGCAGGAAAAATTGAAAGACAGTGGGACCTTTTGATATCCTAAGGAACAAGGGTTGTAATAAAACAAGAATTGCTTCCCTTCCTTCCCTGACAAGCCAAAAGTTAGTACTCTAGATATGGCTCTAGTGTGGACCATTTTACTTTGAGCGAGAGTACTAAGGTTGATTACTACAACATGCCATGAGGTCTAGAAGTCCTCAATTGTGTGTTGGAGAGATACTATTACTCATCACTGGGCTTGTAGAATGGTTACTATCAGCTTCCCACAGCAGAGAAAGTTTAGGGACATACAGCCTTCGCTTGTCCAGTGGGACTCTGACAATTTGGTCATATACCCTAAGACATTTTACAGCCCTCCATAAATTTTCAGTGTCTCATTGAAAAAGTGATAGGCATTGCAAACTTTTTGGAAGAATTTGTCTATCTAGATGATATAATTATACTTTAAAACATGTTGGAATAGGATGAGGAAAGGTTACTGAAGCTTCCAAGTACCCAGTGCTAGCTCTTCAGAACTATCAAGTACAGAAGCCATATACCCTATAATCTAACTGTGCAGTGACAACTGATACTAGAAATTAGAAGTACTTATCACCTGCCCATGTCCAAAGAATTATCAAGAATTGAAGCTCAAATCCAGAAAAAAGAATTATGGTGGCTGAATGCAGATTGAGGCAAATGTTTTGCTCTCTCTTTTTTCCTCCCTTCTTTTTCAATTCCATTTCTCCGTTCTCATGATTCATTCTGTTGGTTATAATTCTTGTTTTCAACTGGACTCTTATGTAAATAAGTTCAATTGAAGGTAAATGTAGAACCTACATTGGATTACATGGCGTCTTGGGCAGGGAGGGGGAAGGAGAGGGAGGGAGAGAATATTTGGAACCCAAAAATTTGTGGAACTGAGCATTGTAAAATAAAAATAAAAATAAACTTATTATTAAAGAAAAATAACCTTGAACAAATAGGTAATTTTGACTACTGTAAATACCTGATTTAACTACAGAGGACATGTGCTATCTGCATCCAGAGAAAGAACTGATTCATAGAAGCATATATAGAATGATTTTACGTATATGTGTGTGTGTGTGAGTCTGTGTGTGTGTGTGTGTGTGTGTGTGTGTATGTGTGTGTACACATATTTATGTCTAATGGTAACCATCTCTAGGGTGGGGGGATATAAAGGAAAGCAACATGGGATTTTTGCTGTTTTCTCTTTTGGAGTTCTGTGTAGGTAACCAAAAATGAGCTCCTTAGCACTTAGTTCAACAAGTGCCCTTGAATAGTTTGGCTTTTGTTCCCTTTGAGTAATTCCTTGAGCCTTACTAGGTGCTAAGCCCCAGGCCCAAACCCCTGTTAGGTGTAAAACCTTAGTGGATGTGGATTGGCAACTAAGGTGGGGCCCAAGGTGGGGCTAACTCCAGGGAGGGCCTAGTTTACATGTCTGGGAGAGCAGAGTCTTTTAGACCACATGGCTTTAAGTCCACCTCTTTGTGATGATTCTAGGTCACGTGGGTAAGTCACATGTGTGACTCACCCCTGACGCTGAAAAAGATATAAAAACCAGGGGTTGGCTCTCAGTTCTTTGGAGTTCTTTGCTGCAGCAGTGGTGGTGCGTGACTCTGGACCAGCCCTTGTTCTGAGCTCCCGGGCTGAACCTAGATGTTGGTAACTATGAATCTGTATTGGGTCTGTCTGTTGATATTTGTAATTTGTTTGTATTTTGATCTGAAGTTCAGGGTGCTGACTTTTTCCCTTGAACTAAGTGAATGCTGTCTGTATGCTGGATTAAAGTAAACTTGTCAACCCCTTTAACCTTGCTTTCCTTATTAAAGTAGATCAAAAGAACCTGTGCTTTCCCAGCATGCCAGCACCTTTCTGGGTGCTGGCTGTGGGTGGATCTTACACACCCACAGAAGCTGCTAGCCGGAATGTAGAAATAAGTTCTAGTTCTTAGGACTAAGGTAATCAAGTGCTTTTGATTGAGTCTTGACTTTGATTGAATCAAGAGTCTTTGATGACCTTTTTAGGTCACAAGAAAGCCTAAGTCACATAAGCCTGGGTCACATGAGCCTGGGTCACATGGGGTGTGATGCTCTCTGACCCTAAAGAACTGTTTATATACTCTGTAGTTAGCCAGCAAGGGTCAACACCAGGAACCCAGAGGGGCCTTTGCACAGCCAGGGGAAGTGGCAGAGACCAGCACAGACAAAGGCTGAGACCACCAGTGCTCTAGCACAGCAGTAGGGGAAGAGGAGACTTCCAACAGCCAGACCACCCCTCCTCCACACCTCACAAAACCAGAGACCATAGCACACAAAGCCAGTAACTAGGCCCACAATTTTCAAAACAAGAAGCCTGGGACAGAAACCCCTGAGCCCCAGAAGCAGAAATCCACTTCAAAGCCTGGAAAAAACTTAACCGACATGAAGAAATACTCGAGAAAACCAAGGACAAGTGATTCTTTTTATGGAGACAGGGAAGATAAAAATACCAATTCGGAATAGGACAACATTGACACTATACCCACATCTGAAACCTCAAAAGGGAATGTGAACTGGTGTCAAGCAGAAAAAAAGGATTCCTGAAAGGGTTCAAGGAGGACATTAAAAACCAAATTAGAGAGGTAAAAGAAAAAATGGAAAAAAAAAATCACTTATAAGAACAAAGCTTCAAAAAGCAAAATTGGCAAAATGGCTAAGGAGATTCAGAATCTAATTAGAGAGAACAATGCCCTGAAAAGTAAAATTAACCAAATGGAAAAGGAGGCTCAGAAGTGAAATGAAGACAACAATTCATCAAAAATTAGAATTGAGCAAATGGAAACTAATGACTCTATGAGGAATGAAGAATCAGTCAAACAAAATCTAAAGAATGGAAAAAATAGAAGAAAACATGAAATATCTGATTGGAAAAACAACTGACCTGGAAAATAGGTCTAGGAGAGACAATCTAAGAATTATTGATCTACCATAAATCCATGATGAAAAAAAGAGCCTAGACAGTATGTTCCAAGAAACCAGTAAGGATAACTCTCCTAAGGTCCCAGAAACAGAGGGTAAAATAGTCATTGAAAGAATCCCCTGATAACCCTCTGAAAAACATACCAAATTGAAAACTCCAAGGAATATTGTAGCTAAATTCCAGAATTATTGGGTCAAGGAGAAAATACTGCAATCAGCCAGGAAGAAAGAATTCAAATATCAAAGACTAAAGTCAGGGTCAAGCAGGATCTTGCAGCTTCTACATTAAAAAACAGCAGAAATTGGAATATGATATGCTGAGAGGCAAAGCAGCTTGGACTACAACCAAGGATCAACTACCCAGCAAAATTGAGCATAAAATTTTCAGGCAAGGAGATAGACATTCAATGAAATAAGGGAATTCCAGACCTTCCTGATGAAAACTACAGAGCTGAATGGAAAATTTGACCTTCAAGTACAAAACTCAAGAGAGACATAAAAAGGTAAACAGAAGGAAAGAAAAACCCTTGTTAATCAATAAGGGCCAATTGTTTACATCTTTATATAGGATTTTATATATATATATATATGTGTGTGTGTGTGTGTGTGTGTGTGTGTGTGTGTATGTATGTATGTATATACATATATACATCCTTATATAGGATTATATATATGTGTGTGTGTGTATGTATATACATATATATATGTATGTACATATATATATATATAATATGTCAATCTTGAGAATAGTACAATTATTATGACAATTAAAGTAGATACACATAGACTGTAGCTGTCAGTATAAAACAGTTGATTTAATGGTAAAAAACATAATTAAGAGATGTAAAGGCATGGTGCTGGGACAAGAGGTAAGGAGGTAGTAGAAAAGGGTAACTTACATCACATGAAGAGGCTCACAAACATATTATAGTAGAGGGAAAGAAGGGAGGAAAAAGAGCAGTATTTGAGCTTTACTCTCATTAGATTTGGTTCAAGAAGAGAATAACACACTATGATAAGTACAGAAATCAAACTTATCCTACAGGCAATAGGAGGGAAAAGGGGAAAGAAACAGGATGGGGCGGTCAGAAAGGAGGGAAGAAGTAGCAAGGGGGAAAGGGTAAGATAAGGGAGGGGAATCAATTGGGAGGGTAAACTGAGGAAGGTGGTGGTCAAAAGCAAAATCCTTTTGAGGTGTTGAAGGGAGAAGGGGGAAATAAAAGCATAAACAGGGTGTGGGGGATAAGACAAAGAAAAAGACATAGATAGTAATCATAACTGCGAATATGAATGGGATGAACTCTCCTATAAACTGGAGGTGGATAGCAGAATGGATTTAAATCTATAATCCTACAATACGATGTTTAGAAGAAACACACTTGAAAGAGAGGGATACACATAGGGTAAAGGTAAAAGGCTGGAGCAGAATATATTGTGCTTTAGCTAAAGTAAACAAAGCAGGGGTAGCAATCCTAATCTCAGACAAATCAAAAGCAAAGAGAGATATAATTGAAAGAGATAAGGAAGAACACTATATCCTGCTAAAAGGCACCATAAACAGTGAAGAAATAACACTGTTTAACATATATGCCCCAAGTGGTGTGGCATGCAGATTCTTATAGGAGAAGTTAAGGGAGTTACAGGAAGAATTAGACAGCAAAATTATACCAGTGGGGGACCTCAACCTCCCCCTTCCTGAAGTTGATAAATCTAATCTCAAAATAAACAAGAAGGAAGTTAAGGAGGTGAATAGAATTTTAGAAAAGGCAGATATGATATATCTCTGGGGAAAACTGATTGGGAGTAAAAAGGAATATACTTCTTTTTCTCAGTGGTACATGGCACACACTCAAAAATTCACCATGTACTAGGGCATAAAACCTCATAATCCAGTGCAGAAAGGCAGAAATAGTCAATGCATCTTTTTCAGATCATAGTGCAATAAAAATATTTGTATTTAAGAATCATGGAAGGATAAATTAAAAATTAATTGGAAATAAAATAATCTAATTCTAAAGATGAATGGGCCAAAGAACATATCATAGAGACAATTAATAACTTCATTCAAGAGAATGACAATAATGAGACAACATAATGAAACTTATAAGATGCAGCAAAAGCAGTTCTTAGGGGAAATTTTATATCTCTAAACACTTACATGAATAAAGCAGATAAAAAGGAGATCAATGTGCATGGAACTGAAAATGCTAGAAAAAGAAGAAATTGAAAATCCCTAATTAAATACCAAATTAGATATACTGAAAATCAAAGGAGAGATTAATAAAAATTGAAATTGAAAAAAAACTATTGATCTAATAAATAAAATTAAGAACTGGTTTTATGAAAAAAAATGATAAAATTGATGAAACTTTGGTCAATTTGATTTAAAAAAAGAAAGAAGATAACCAAATTACCAGTATCAAAAATAAAAAGGTGAATTCATCTCCAATAAATGGGACATTAAAATAATAACTAGGAATTATTCTGCCCAATCATATGCCCATAAATTTGACTTTAGGGAAATGGATGAATACTTACAAAAATACAAATTGCCCAGGTTAACACAAGAGGAAATAAAACACCTAAATAACCCCATCTCAGAAAAAGAAATTGAGCAAGCCATCAAGAAACTCCTTAGGAAAAAATCTCCAGGGACAGATGGTTTTACAGGTGAATTCTATCAAACATTTAAAGAACAATTAACTCTCAGACTTTATATTTTTGAAAATAGGCAAAGAAGGAGTCCTACCAAATTCTTTCTATGACACAAATAGGGTACTGATACCGAAACTAGGAAGAATCAAAATAGAGAAAAAAAATTATACACCAGTTTCCCTAATGAGTATTAATGAAAAAATTATAAATAAAATACTAGCAAAAAGATTGCAGTAACTTATCATAAGAATGATACAGTATGACCAGGTAGGATCTATTCTAAGAATGCAAGGCTGGTTCAATACTAGAAAAAACTATCAGCATAACTGATAATATCAAAATAAAACTAGCAGAAACCATATGATTATCTCGATAGATGCAGAAAAAGCTATTGACAAAATACAACACCCATTCTTATTAAAAACACTGGAAAGCATAAAAGTAAATGGAGTCTTCCTTAAAATTATAAATAACAAATACCTAAAAATATCAGCATGCATTATATGTAATGGTGATAAGGTAGATGCTTTCCCAGTAAGATCAGCAGTGAAAGAAGGATGTCCATTATAAGCCCTATTATTCGATTTGGTACTAGAAATGTTAGCTTTAGCAATAACAGAAGACAAAGAAATTGCAGGAATTAGAATAGGAAAAAAAGAAACTAAATTGTCCCTTTTTGCAGATGATATGATGATTTACTTAGAGAATCTTAGAGAGATAATAAACAATTTTGGGAAAGTTGCAGAATACAAAATAAACTCATGTAAATCTTTGGCATTCCTACACATTACTAACAAAGCCCAACAGCAGGACATTGAAAGAGAACATCCATTTAAAGTTACTGTAGATACTATAAACTATTTGGGAGTCTACCTGCCAAGACAAATCAAGGCCTATATGAACATAATTACAAAACACTTTTCACACAAATATAGTCAGATCTAAATAAATGGAAAAATATCAGTTGCTCATGCTTCGGCTGAGCTAATATAATAAAAATGACAATTTTACCTAAATTAATCTATCTATTCAGTGACATACCAATTGAATTACCAAAAAATTATTTTACAAATCTGGATAAAATAATAACAAAATTCATCTGGAAGAACAAGAGGTCTAGAATATCTATGGTATTAATGAAAAGAAATGCTAGAGAAGGTGGCCTAGTCATACCAGATATTAAACTGTACTATAGAGCAGCAGTCATCAAAACTACCCAGTACTGGCTAATCAACAGAATTGTAGATCATTGGAATAGGATAGGAACACAAGGTGGAGAAGTCAACGACTATAGTGATGTACTCTTTGATAAACCCAAAGAGGCCAGCTTCTTGGCTAAGAATTCACTATTTCACAAAAACTGCTGGGAAAATTGGAAAATGGTAGGGCAGAAACTGGGCATAGTTCAATACCTTACACCACACACCAAAATAAAGTGAAAATGGGTTCATGATTTAGGAATAAAGGCTGAAACTATAAGCAATTTGGAAGAGCAAGGAATAGTTTACCTATCAGATTTATGGAAAAGAAAAGAATTCATGACCCAACAAGAGATAGAGAGCAATACAAAATGCAAAATGGATAATTTCGATTATGTTAAATTGAAATGTTTTTGTACAAAAAAAGCCAATGCAACAAAGATTTTGAGGGAAGCAGAAAATTGGGAGAAAATCGTTACAACTAGTGTCACTGATAAAAGCCTCTTCCAAAATATGCAGGGAACTGAACCAAATACATAGGAATACAAGTCATTCCCCAATTGAGAAATGGTCAAAGGATATGAACAAGCAGTTTTCAAAGGAAGAAATTAAAGATTTCTATAGGCATATGAAAAAATGCTCTAAATCACTACTGATTAGAGAAATGCAAATCAAAACAACTCTTAGATACCATATCTCTCCTGTCACATTGGTTAAAATAACAAAACAGGAAAATGATAAATGCTGGAGAGGATGTGGGAAAATTGGAACATTGTTACATTGCTGGTGGAGTTGTGAACTGATCCAGCCATTTTGGAGAGCAGTTTGGAACTATGCCCAAAGGGCTATAGATATGTTCATACCCTTTGACCCAGCAATACCACTTCTAGGGTTGTATCCCAAAGAGATCACACAAGTGGGAAAAGGACCCATATGTACAAAAATATTTATAGCGGCTCTTTCTGTGGTAGCTAAGAGTTGGAAATCAAAGGGATGTGCATCAATTGGGGAATGGCTGAATAAGCTATGGCATATGCAGGTAATGGAATACTATTGTGGTATAAGAAATGGGGATGATACGGACTGCATAACAACCTGGAAAAACCTACACAACATAATGCTGAGTGAGTGGAGCAGAGCCAGGAGAAGATTGTATACAACAACAGATATATGGATTCTGTGAGGACTAACCCAGACAGACTTTGCTCTTCTCAACAACACAATGTGCAAAGATAACTCCAAAGGTCTCACAATGGAGCATGCTATCTACATCCACAGAAAGAACTATGAAGTATGAATGCAGATAGAGGCACACTTCATGCTCACCTTTTTCTCCCCCTTTGTTTCTCTCTTTTGTATTTGTTTTTGGGTTGTGTTTTTTTTTTGGTTCTGTTTCTTCTTTCTCATGATTCATTCCATTGGTCATAATTCTTCTCCATGACTTGACTAGTGTATAAATTAATTCAATGCCAAGTTATACGTGGAAGTTATATGGGATTCCATGCCATCTTGGGGAGGAAGGTGGGGAGGGAGGGAAGAAAATCTGGAACTCAAAATTTTGTAGAACCGTGTATTGCAAACTAAAAATTAAAAAAAAAAAAGAAAAAGTATACATATCCTTTGACTATGTAATACAACTTCTAGGGCTGTATCCCAAAGAGATCACACAAGGGAGAAAGGGACCCGTATGTACAAAAGTATTTACAGCAGCTCTTTTCACGGTGGCAAAGAGTTGGAAATCAAGGGGATGCCCATCAATTGGGGAATGGCTACACAAGTTGTGGTATATGAATGTAATGGAATACTATTGTGGTATAAGAAATGGGGAAGATATAGACTTCACAATAACCTGGGAAGACTTACATGATATGATGCTGAGTGAGGGGAGCAGAACCAGGAGAACATTATACACAGGTAGAGACATATTGCTTCTTGGATGACTAACTTTCATACTCAGCAATATGAGGTTCAATGACAGCACCAAAGGATTCATGGTGGAAAGAGCTATCTACATCCAGAGAAAGAACTATGGAGTTTGAATGCAGAGTGAAGCAAACTATTTGCTCTCTCTTTTTTTTTCTCTTCTTTGTTGGTTTTGTTTCTTCTTTCTCATGATCCATTCCATTGGTCATAACTCTTCTTTACAACTTGACTATTGTGTAAATAAGTTCAATAAGAAGATATATGTAAGAACATATATCAGATTCCATGCTGTCTTGGGGGTTGGGGGGGAGGGGAGGGAGGGGAAGAACACTTGGAACTCAAAAACATGTGGAACTGAGTGTTGTAACCAAATATAAAAAAAATCTTAAAAAAACAGCAAAAAATATTTTGTACTTGAGTTTTTTTTTTTTTCCATTTGTATGATCTCTTTGAGATACAGCCCTAGAAGTGCTATTGCAGAGTCAAAGGGTATGCACATTTTAATAGCCCTTTGGGCATAATTGCAAATTTCTCTCCACAATGGTTGGATCAATTCACAACTTCATCAACAATACATTAGTGTTCCAATTTTCCCACATCTTCTCCAGCATTCATCATTTTTCTGTTTTTTTTTATGTTAGCCAATCTGACAGGTGTGATGTGGTACCTCAGAGTTGTTTTGATTTGCATTTCTTTAATCAATAGTGATTTAAAGCATTTTTTCATATGACTATAGATATCTTTAATTTCTCCCTCTGATAACTGCCTTTAACAGTCTTTTACGGACTTAATTATCACCTCACACATGAACCAGAGCTGGCTTTTGCAGATCCAACTAAATCCTTGACTATCTCCATTGATGCCAACATAGAATGTTCAGGGTTATTTTATTTTAGGAAAGTTATGACCATAAGACTCTATTGATTTTGTCAATAAATTGATTATTGACAGCAAATCTCATTATCCCATCCATCAACTGGAGTTCTTATTTTTGAAGTGGGCTGCTGCTAATAAGTTGCATAATTAGGTAAATGGGCTTCAATTCTAATTATGGTAGGGAACTGATCCCCTGATAAGCATTAAACTATATACTGCAAGATAGACCTGAATGGTGGTGGGGGCCGCCTATGAGTACCACATGCATTATTGACCAAGAAAGACAGTCCTATATAGATTCAGATGCCCTATCCCCAGGAGCTTTGGGTAATCCTGACAATAAGGGACAGAGTTCGTTTCCAACACGTGTAGGGTAGACATTGTGTGTGTGTAGAAATATATATATATATATGTGTGTGTGTGTGTGTGTGTGTGTGTGTGTGTGTGTATTTCTTTGATTGTTGTCTCCCCAATAGACTGTGAGTTCCTTGAAAACAAAGACTTTTGACACTTTTTGTATCCCCAGTGCTTAGCACAGTGCCTGGCATATAACACCTGCTTAATAAATATTAGTTGACTGATTGCTTGATTAACTGATAGAGCCATAAACATCTGAGGACATAGCTGACAGCCTGGGACATCTGCCAGAAACTTTCCATCAGTGAAAATAAATGCATTATTGGATGAATTCCCTGTCCCTAATTGCTTATTGACAAGTATCAATAAGCGAAAGTGTAAGATAAAGATTTATGAAAAGTAATACCGAAGAAGAAGGGCTACAATACATGATGACTCAGATTTAACTTGTAGACATTTTAATGTTGAGGGAATGGAAGAAATTGAAGCTAAGAAATAAGTTGTTACACTGAACCACATTTGAGGCATTTGAGGACATCAGAGATCTATTGTTCTATACCTATGGAAGTCTCCTAATAATTTTAGACACTTGATTAAAGATAAAATAGCTTGTTCTGAATGTGTTTTCTTGGCCTAGTACATCAACATATGTGTGTGTGTGTGTGTGTGTATACACACACACACACACACACACACACACACACATATATATATATATATATATATATATATATATATATATATATATATATATATCTCCATATGAAGTACAAGAACTGTTTTACCTACTTTGGGGCACTTAGAGTTTTCTAAAGAAGAATCAAACTAATTAATGATGCTAAGAACAATGCATCTCTATTTGGCATGTTTAACCTCACACAAAAGAACACTTTGTATATTAAATTAAGGGACCCATGGACACAGGTCGGGGAGGGAAGAAGAAGCAACTATATTTAAGGATCATAGTCACCATAGCAATAAAACTTATGTCCAAAGGTGCAGGATATTACACACGTATATACACACATGCACACATGTATGTATTATGAATATGTATGTGTGTATATGTGTGTTTATACATATATATGTATATACATATACATATATATATATGCATACATATTCTCTGGATCTCAGTCATTTCTGTATAAAATAAGGAGCTTGGACTAGATGATTCCTAATGTCACTTGCCACTCTAAATTGATGATACTATTTTGACAGGGAAGATGAATCAACTACACTCATTTCTTGATCACCCATCAACTTGCTACTTGAATTACCACCATAATTACTTTATCAATCCATGTTATAATGTTTTTCTGATTGATAAAATTGCACTTTCTAATTAATTAGTTAGTTGGATTGAACCATTGCTCCAATTCATTAAATATTGCTTATTAGACTAGAGAAGCCACTTTTCCCAATAGTACTTACTCATATCCCAATATTACATGCCTTCATTTACTCTGACTAAATGTATACTGAACTTACTCATGTAAAATTTATTGACAAAGGGAAAATAGTAAAATAGATATAAAAATTTATTTCCATAATTTCTATTTTGAAAAAGACCATAACCGTAGTCATTTCCAACCCCCATTACAACAACACATGACTTTTAGTATACTTTGACTACTCAATTTACTCTAGATACTGATTAAATCTACCAAGAGTTCTCTTCTTGAGGATCCTTATTCATATTTCCTTATGAATACTCATTCATATTTCTCCCTAAGAGGTTAATTCAGCAGAATGAAACATACTTTTTTTTACTTTATTTTTCATGAGTTTTTTTTTTCTGTTTTCTTTCACTTTATGACTATTATGGAAATGTTTTGCATGACTAAACATGAATAACCTATATCAAATTGCTTGCCTTCTCAAAGAAGGAAATTTAAGGGAGGGGGAAAGGACAGGAATTTAGAACTCAAACTTTTAATAATGAATGTTAAAAATTGTTTCTTACATAAACTGGAGAAAAGGTGTTGGGGAGTGATTTGGGCAGTTCAGGCTCTCTGCCATCTTGGCTCTGACAAGACAGGCACATTCTTTGGCAAGGTCCCTATTGCTAAAGTGTGGGAGACAGAAACATTTCCCCATGATGAATTGACTATGCTCATAGTCAATCAAGTATATGAAATAGATATGAAAAAAGAGATTATTCAATCTTTCAAGTAGTGAGTTGTGTTTATCCTGTTTTCTTTGTCCTTTCTGTCTTGATGGAAATAGTCTTTCCCAAATACAATGTGAGCTGCCAATTACTCAGTTATAATTCATAGAATTATCTTGATTATATTTCTTTAAAACATATGTAACACTGGTTTTCACAAAAAGGAAGTTTTCCCTTACATTCTCTGCGCTCTTTGGATTTCTCTTCCAGAGTCTCACAGAACAAAGGTAATAATGGCTAATAATGTACATGGTACTTTAAAGTTTATGTAACACTTTATCTGATCCTTACAATAACTCTGTAAAGCAGGTATTTTCATTATCCCCATTTTAAAATAAGGAAACTGAGGCTGAGAGATGTGAAGTAACTTGCTCAGCTTATAACTCTTTGTGGCAGTATTCAAATTCAAGTCTTCCTTACTCCCAAGTTTAGCAATCTACTCACTATGCCAAAACACATATTTTTCTTGATTTAGTAAGGAAAAATCCTGAGCAAGAAAATTTCAACTGTCACTTTCAATTGACCTCTCCAAACTACTCCATTGGCTCTTATGATACAATGACCTCAATGTCTCTCATTTTTAATCTCTACCTGCCTGCTACTTACGTACATCTCTCCCATCTTAAAAAACAAACCAAAAAAAAAAAACCAACAAAGAATCCAATCACTTAGACTCTATAATCCCTTCTAGCGATTTCCTTATCTCTTTCTTCCCCTTCTCCACTTTTAGATAAAATTCTTCAAAAAGCCCTGTTCATAAGTTGCTTCCACTTTTACTATAATTCTCTTCTAAATACTCTGTATACTGCCTTTCAATCTCATTATTCGACCAAAATACCCTCTCTGAAGGGACCAATGAACACTTAATTGCCAACTATAATATCCTTTTCTCAACTCTCATTGTTCGCAACCACTCATGTGAGACTGATGGTCACTTTTTGTTTGTTTGTTTGTTTGTTTTTTGGTAAGGCAATTGGGGTTAAGTGACTTGCCCAAGGTCACAGCTAGTATATGGGTAAATGTCTGAGGCTGGATTTGAACTCAGGCCCTCCTGACTACAGGGCCGGTGCTCTACTTGCTGTGCCACCTAGCTACCCCTGTTGGTCACTTTTTACTGTACAATGTCTCTTAAGTCCATTTTTATGACACTGCTTTCTCCTCAGTCTCCTTTTCTGGATCTTCATTCTTGTCATGGATCCTAGCTATGGGTGTCGCCCAAGACTCTCTCCTGGTTCCATTTGCACATCTCTGTCTGCTTTTTGGTCCTCACAAATTGGCCATCCCATGGGTATCTCAAAATCGATTTGTTCCAAATAAAATGTATTATCATTTCCTCAATACCCTCCCCTTATCCTCAATACTTTAAAGAGCACCCTCAGCCTCCTAGTTACCTCAGTACCCCTACTGATTCTCAATTCTATTTCTCCCCACACCTTCAAATCAGTTTGCAAATTTACCATTTCTACTTTAATAACTTACCTCAAATACATCATCTTCTGTCCACTTGCATAGCCATCACCATTGTACAGGCCTTCATCAACTGTCTCCTGTTGTAATCACCTTCTAATTAGCGTCCCTTCCTCACATCTTCACCACTGCAATCCATACTCCACTCCATACAATTGCCAAAGTGATTTCTCTAATGAATAGATCTGACCACATTTGCTCCCCACTCAGATTTTAGTGATGTCCTGTTATTTCCAAGGTAAAATCACAATATTCTATGTGGATTTTAAGGTTCTATGTGACCTGATTTCTTTCTGCCTTTATGGTCTTCTCACATTTTACAGCCCACCCTTCTCTCTGCAAACCATAAATACTGATATTGTTGGCTTGTTCACACATAACACTTATTTTATGGCTCCTTGACTTTTCACTGGCTATCTCCTATGCTAAGAATGTTCTCTCTATTCATCTCAGCCTGGAATTCCTGGTTCAAGACTAAACTCAAACAGTAATCTCTGTGGAAGGACTTTTTCTGTCCAATTAGTCACTTGATCCTTCCTTCCCAAGTTTTCATTCCTGCTACTCTGTATGTACCTTTTATGTACTGATTCCTTTACAGGTCATATTGTCCACCAGAACATATAGATACTGGGGAGAGGCTGAGGAAGTTTCTAGAAATAAATAGAGTCTGTTGAAGGAGAGGGAAAAGTGGGTCCAGAAAAAAAAGCTGAAAAGGGGGAAGGTAATAAGTATGCCTACTCACCAGCTCATCATTCAGCAATTCTATTGTTATACTTGCTGAATTCACTCATGAATCCTTGATCTTCATTGTCACTCTGCCATTATCTCCCTTATTTCTCCTTCCTCAGTCCCTCTCAGTCTTTATATCAGAAACTCTTAACTTGTGTGTGTGTGTGGGTGTGTGTGTGTGTGTCTGTGTCTGTGTCTGTGTCTGTGTCTGTGTCTGTGCGTGCAATAGATCCATTTGGGAGTTGGGTAAAACTTATGAAGTTCAAAATAATGTTGCTTTCCTCTTTCTCTATTTTTAATCTAAATATTTTAAACATTTTTTATTCCAAACATAGCAAAATGATCATTTCCATATACATTGTGGAACAGAAAGAAGAGAATTATACCTGAAACTGTGAATCACTATTATGTAGAGGTTATTTTTAAAAAATCTAAAAAATCCAACTTAAAATTTTCCTCTTTATACTTATACTTTATTTATTTTAACATTAATTTTTAAAGTTTTGGGATTTCAAATTCTCTTCCTCCTTTCAGCCCTCTCCCCATAGAGAAGACAATCAATATGATATCAATTATAGATGTGAATCATGCAAAACATATTTCCTTATTAACTATGCTGCAAAAAAATAAAGAAAAAAGAAAGCAAGAAAAAAAATATTCTTTGATCTTCATTCAGAATACATCAGTTCTCTCTCTGAATGTTGGTAGTATTTTTCATCTTGAGTCCTCTGGGATTGTCTTAGATCATTGTATTAATTAGAGTAGCTAAGTCTTTCACAATTGATCATAGTTACAATATTGTTAACACTGTATACAATGTTCTCCTGCTTCTGCTCAGCACACATTGCATCAGTTCATATAAATCTTCTGAGGTTTTTTGTGAAACAAACAGCTTATCATTTCTTATTTCACAATAGTATTCTTTCACAATCACACATCACAACTTGTTCAGCTATTCCCCAATTGATGGGCATCCTCTCAATTCTGAATTATTTGCCACTACTATGAATATTGCTTTTGTACTTACAGGTCCTTTTCCATTTTTACTCATCTCTTTGAGATACAGACCTAGTAGTAACATTGCTCGGTCAAAGGGTAGGCACACTTCAATAAACCTTTGGCATAGTTCCACATTGTTCTCCAGAATGGTCAGATCAGTTCACACCTCTGTCAATGGCGCATTAGTATCCTTGTTTTTCTAAATTCTTTCCATTTTCCTTTTTTGTTATGTTCGGAAATCTGATAGGTGTAAGGTACTACCTCAGAGTAGTTTTAATGTGGATTTCTCTAGTTACTAGTGATTTTAAAACTTTTTTTCATTTAACAATGGATAATTTTTATTTCTTCTTCTGAAAACTACCTACTTATATGCTTTGCCCATTGATCAATTGGGGAATGCCTTTATATTAGGAAGGCAGAATTTATGATTTCAAAGAGAATCTCATATGTGCCTAAAAGGTCCGGAACCGCAGGATATAAGGAATTCTGTAGGCAGAAGGCAGGAGAACTAAAGCATGTATTTACACTCCACAATAACAAGCCCACAAACCAGCGTCCCCATTTTGATATTTTCATCAAAAGCTTCCAGGGCCAATAAGTCCACCTTACAAGAGTAACCAGGAGGCCACAGAGAAGCGAGATGGTATAAGGCAAAATCGTATACATGCTTCCCCTCTACAGTAAGAAGATTACCCACTAGCGTCTAGTCAGCTCTGCTACTGGCAGCTCAGCTTCGGCTGTAGGTGTCTCTGGCTCCAACCGGAAAAGGAAAGGAGGATCTTCAAGCTGTCCTCTCCCCTCTTATAGAGTTTTTGACATCATCAAGTGCCGCCTGAACGACCAGGGCCGATTGGTTCTTGACTTGGCCCTTCCCCCTAGCGTAGACCACGTTAACACACTTCCGCTCAGCCAGCCCCACGACTCATCACACAGGAAGCTCTGGTCCTGCCCCGGAAGAGCAAGCCCCAGCGTCCAGGGAAGCTCAACGAGGCAAGTTGAGTCATTCAAAGAAAACAAAGTCCATTCTGGCTACAGCCTTTTATTTTTATAAATTTGATTTAGTTTCCTATGTATTTAAGAAATGAGATTTTTGCTCCTCCTCCTTCTCCTCCTCCACCTCCTCCTTCTCCTTTTTCTTCTCCTCCTCTTCCTCACCATCATCACCATCATCTTCCTCCTCCTCCTCCTTCTCCTGCTCCTGCTCCTGCCACTGCAGCTTCTCCCCCCATTCACTTGGAGCAGACCATCCTGGTGCCTCTTTTGTGAAGCGGCGGCTGAGGAGACCGCGGGACTTGCCATGGCCGACAAAAGGCCAAAGGAAGGAGTCAAGACTGAAAACAATGACCACATTAATTTGGAGGTGGCAGGGCAAGATGGTTCAGTGGTGCAATTTAAGATTAAGAGGCACACACCACTTAGTAAACTAATGAAAGCCTATTGTGAAAGACAGGGTTTGTCAATGAGGCAGATCAGATTCCAATTTGATGGGCAACCAATTAAAGAAACAGACACACCTGCACAGTTGGAAATGGAGGATGAAGATACAATTGATGTATTCCAGCAGCAGACAGGAGGCGCTTACTAAAAAGAATCTACAACTCTTCTCCAGAACTGTGCTCCCAAGGAAAACAATACATTCACAATTAGAAACCAAGATTTGGTTAATCCACATCCTGACTACTGCAGCATAGTTTTCTCTCTTCTTTGATTCCCTTCCCCTGTTCCTTTTTTGTACAAAAAGTAACTGGTGTATGTGCACAGGCATAATGCATATTTTTTTTAACTAAATGGCTGATGGTGTATTTTGATCAACATCAAATGGAGATGGGGAGGGGAAAAAACAAACTGGTTCTGTGAAAATACCCCTTTTTTCCATTAGTGGCATGCTCTTTCAACTTTTATCTTTATATTCTAGTAAGTTATTTTGCTCTCACTGTTTAACAAAGACAACAACAACAAAAAAAAACCCACAAAAAAATCCTTGCATACCTTGTTTGATTGGATAATTTCAATGTTTTTCTTTTATCATTGTAAAACCAAGGATGATTTTATAACTTTTTTGTACATAGCTGTTACGTGTAGGGCAATCTCTGTCTCTCAGTAGGGATAAATTACTATAAAGAAATTGATCCTAGATAGTTTCCCTTCAAATCAAACATCTTGTTGTTTAAATACACTTCTTGTTTAAAAGAAAAAGAAAAAGAAATGAGAATTTTATCAGAGAAACTTGTTATTTTTTCTTGTTTGCTGCTTTCCTTCAAATTTTGGCTGTATATTTTGTGAAAAAAATATTTTTGTGAATTCACATAATCAAAATTATTTGGTTTACTTCCTGGGAGCCTTTCTATCTCTTCTATGGTTTTGAACTTTTCCTTTATCTGTGGGTTAGACAGGTGAATTTTTAATACTCCCCTAATTTGCTAATAATGTTTTTTAATGTATAAAATAAATTTCACAAGTTAACCAAGGAAACCAATGACATTGAAGTACAGTTATCTTTTAGAACCATTGTCCTAAGAGGCCTCTTGTGGGCTATGAAAATACCATTTTCATACCTGAGTCTCTCTCTATAAAAACTTATAGACTTAGTGCTGTGCTACTGTTTGCCCCTATCTTCCACATTGTATGATTGTTGAGTAGTCTCCTTCTTATCAATATTTGCTGGTTAGTTTGGGAGTTCAATGAAAGCCTTTCACTTGTTTTCTTATTTTCTATTTTCTGTCTTGCCCTGGCATCACTAGGATTGGTCACTCAAATTGTAGAGAGCCACTTCTTGAAACATATGAAAAGAAATGGGAGTGGAGCCATCTCCTCTGAGTGTAGGTACCTGTGTTCCAGGAAGATAAAGATTTATCACTTCTGATTCAAATAATCCATATCAGATTTAAGAATTCAGTGAAAGTAGCTTATATTTCTGCATGCTTATTTTCAAAAAGAGAAGAATAAAATTAATTAGTGCAATTTGGGTTTAAAAAGTGAAATGGAAAAAATTAATAGAACAAATTAAATGCACAAAGCAAGCAAAATTATTAGAATTAAAGAACAATTTATTTTATAAGGAAAGCAATTGAATTGCTATGTAAAAGTACAGAATTTTTAAACAACCAATAAAATTAATAATCCTTTGTCTAATGGAAATAAAATTAAATTTTATCAAAACAAAAAATGAGAAAGCCAGAGATGACAATAAATCAAATAGAAATAAAAATGTTTTCAGACTCTCATTATATTCTCTAAAATGGAGAATATAATATAAATGAATGACTAATTCCAAAAATATAGACTGTCAAAAAAGAAAAGGAAAAATGAAATCCAAATAAACCAATAGTGGAAAAAAAATGATTTATCAATAATGTACTATATAAAACTCTCTTTAAAAATCTAGAAAATAAAACCTTCCTTTCTATATAAGTTGCTTCCACAAATCCCCCCAAAGCATTTTGCCCAACATTTTAAATAAAAGAAATATATTTCTGATTCCCAAACCTGGCAAGGACAAAGAAAGACTACTACAGACAATGTTATTCATAAACATGCAAAAAAAAAGAGATGGTGGAGAAAAGGCAGGTACTTGCCTGAGTTTTCCCAAATTCCTCTCCAAATAACTTTAAATAATGCCCCAAAACAAATTCTGTAGTACAGAACACAAAAAAGATGGAATGAAACAATTTGCCAGCCCAAGACAACTTAGATGTTCAGCAAGAATAGTTTGTCACACCAGGGTGAGGCAAGTACAGTCCAATGCAGACTATATCAGTCCATACTGGGAACCAGCAAACCAATGAAAGTGGCTGGTTCAGGAGCTCTTCAACCTATAAATGGTAAGGGGGGCAGTCAAATGGTCAGAGGGAGATTACAGAGGCTCCTTTGTTGTCACTGAGGACAGGACTCTATTGCATTTCCCATAGTCAGATCTGGGTCACTGTCCTGAGTGGCAATCCCAGGGTCAGGAGGAGCACTAACACAGCAGAGCTCACAGCTGCAGGGGAATGGTGATCCTGGTCACAGTTCCAGGGCATAAAAGAGTGCTTATAGTCATTCAGAGACCAGAGCACAGGCCAGAAGAGTAGTAAACATACCTCTCCTTGGTTCATCTCATGTTGGAAGAATTGAAAGCTTCAGAACTACCTCTGAAAACAGCTGCACAAAAACCCTGAACCTTGGGAAAGCGCACCCTCCATAAAGATGCGAAAATGCAAAATCAACTAATAGCAAATAGAATATAGAAATATAGCAAAAAAAACCCCAAATAAACAAAAAAAAAACAGCCATTATGATTAAATAGTATTTCTATTAGGAATGTTAGATATAATTATATTTTATGAAAACAAAATAAATCATATAAATTATAAAATATTCCATAAATTGATTTTGAAAAACCCTTCCACCATAAATGTCTGTTTGTCTACATTTCAGAATTAGTATGTATAATATCTAGACAGTTTTATGTATATGCATAAATACCCATAATTATGTGTATGTGTGCGTATGTGTGCATAGCATTAAAAGCTTTCCTATAAAGAAAAAAAAGTTAAATTTAGACTCTTGTAAAAACAATTTATATTTGAAGATCTTTCCCACCCATTAAGAGGCCATGTGACCTGCTTAGGTAACAGGAAGCTTAAGTCTCACGTGATGGGGGGAGCTTGCTGAGAAGAAAAGGAAAGTGTGTCACAGGAAATGTGGATAGAGCAGTTAGAACTGAAGGAGAGAGCAGATGTGTTAGCTGTGCTGTGAGTGATTGTTGGTGGCCAGGCCCCAGCAGGGGGCAGGAAGGTTATGGGATGGGTTGGCTCCCTGCTGTGATGTTGTGTTTTAGATTCTTTGCTGTTATTATGAAGTGTGCTTACTGGTTCTGGAATTTGTTTGCTGCTTAGATGGGTTGGACTTACTGGTTTGGGGACCTGTATCTCTGGTGTCTGAATAAATGGTTTACGTCTACCTTCTACATGGAGAGTCTCTTATATTTTGCGATACAAAACTTCATACCCAAAATTACAATTATTATCACTATTGTAATTATTGTCTTGCTAATACAGCTCTGTGCTCTCCTTACTAGTATTTGACATAGCTTTTTAATTGCTAGCTAAGTCAAGTCAAGAAAGCAAAAAAAGCCTATAATAACAAATTTAAATATATATAAAGATTAGCTTAAAATATCTATATTAACAGTTGATATATTTTTTAAAAGCTGTCAAAGATAATAAATACATTTAAGCAAACTGGAAATTAAGTAAAATCACAAAATTATTCTACACTCAATCAATATAAACAGGACAAAATTTATAGACAATTACTACTTAAAATGATGAACTTATGCACAAAATATTTAGATATTAATTAGCCATTACATCATAGGCATATAGACATCACTAGAAAGTATAAAGGTGCAATTACTTAGTGAAACATTCAAAATAAATGCTTAGATTTTTAAATTTATCTAGTACAGTAAAGTACAGTTAAGATGGCACTCACTGAAGTTTACCTACAAATTTAATGCAATACCAATGAAAAAAGCAATGATATTCCAGTAGAGCAAAGAACATTTTGACAACAAAACTGAAAAAAATGGGACCTATACTATATACTGATAAATATCACAATCCTAACTATTGAATTGAAAAGGAAAAAATGTCAGTGAAACAGACAATTTTTAACTAGAACCAAATTAAGCTACCCAGCTCATAAAAAAGAGGGCACAGACTGAAACTGCAGAATGAACCAAATTTATTCTTTTGGAGATGGACAATGAGAAAATTTGATTGGCTATAAATATTTTTAACATGGTCTTTGTTTTACTTTTTTGATGACAATGTGATAGGAAATAGAAAATCAGTTTTTGTTCGTTAAAAATAATTTAATAAAAGTATTAGACTTCTTGTTATTCTGACATGTGATTTCATTAGTGTAGAGAATTTAGTGAGAAAACTCCCTCCTCTCATATAAACTGGCAATTCATCTATACCTTATGAACTAAGAGAGTTGCCTGTAATACTAGAAGGTTAAATGTCTTGTCCATGATCAAATAGCCAATTCTCTTTTTGACTCCAAATTAATGTGTTCTCTGGTTTGGATCGGTAAAAGAAACATCTGATAGATGCTTGCAAGATTCCCCTTCCTTCTTTCCTTCCTTCCTTCCTTCCTTCCTTCCTTCCTTCCTTCCTTCCTTCCTTCCTTCCTTTCTTCCTTCCTTCTTTCCTTCCTTCCTTCCTCCCTTCCTTCCTTCTTTCCTTCTTTTCTTTTAGGTTGACCCAAAGTATACCTTGAATCTCTGTATGAAGCTTTAAGAAAGAATATTTGAATGTTGATCTGGGCTACAATCCATTCTAATACCACTTAGAAGGCTGACCTTCATAAACCTCTTGCTCTTACTAGCATGTTGTTCCCTTTTCTATATTATCAAAATGTGTGTCCTAAGTTTTCTTCCTTACTTTTAAGGCTAAAAGAAAAATATTAGGTAGTTTCCTAAAAGTATGTTTCTCCTAGGAGAATAGAATGAGGGAAAATTTTGCCTAATTCAACTCAAAATATTGAGTTCATATTATTTAACTTTTTTTTCAAATACTGATTTTTTCACTCCTCACTTCTCTTCACACCTTACTGCCCCAGAAAATTGGGAGTTGAAGTGAGGTGAGCCTCCTGAGTTTAAGAGATTCCATGTGAAATTTCAAAAGAAATATCTATCTTAACCTGTTCCTGGGAACAAAGAATTACCTGAAATGGGCAAATTTAATCAAAGCTCATCCTATGACACTTAAGTCTAATAGTAAGGTACTGAATAAATTGTAATTGACAATGAGTAATTGACAAGAGAGAAGACTCTATTTAAGATGGTTGGGCAGGTGCCATTTCTCACTGTGATTTTTGCTGCCCTTCAAAGCAATACGGTCATGCTGAATACCCAACAGACCTAACTTCATTTTGCTACAGACTAACAGAAGGTGAGAAGCCAGTGACATTTTAAGCACATTTCTATAACACATAATATGGAAGAGGCTGATAATGACAAACTGTGGGAAGTCTCATAAAGGCTGTTCCCAGTCAATAACAGATTTTTCTTTTTCTGTAAAACAGAGAACAAGGGGCTTTTGAAGCTATTGTCAGTCACAGAGCATCTGGAGAGTTATAGGAAGGCTACTGTGTAACTTGAACAAGTTGTTAGTGAGTATGACTTAAAATCCCAGAATACTAGATATTAACAACAAATAAAAGATAAAGCAAGATCAAGTTTTCTCAGGGAGTTAGAGCTAAATTGTCCAGTCAGTGAAAGAGTACGGTGCATAAATTATTCTTGTGTCAAAGGTCATGGGGCCACTTGGCAAGACTTTTCAGTCCCCTCAGTCATTGCTTGCATTCATAAAATCTTGGAATATCCAGTATGACATTATCTGGCAAATTAACAATTCCTCTTGCAAGGACACTATTCACAGGACTAAAAGAATGAAAATATTTATTTATAGCTCAAACATCGAAACTTAGTCTCACATTAGAGACTGTGGAAAAAATACTTTCTAATGACCAGCCTGTGTAGGCTCAGTCATCAGTAGTAGGCATCTGGGATCATACATCCACAATTGCACTTAATTCCAGGGCTCAGTCATCTGCTGAGTGGTTATTTGGACTGAAGCTCACTCTTCCCATAGTTCTCAGTTCCTAGTATATTTTAATTATTCCATGTTCCCTTGAACATCCCTCTCTACTATACTGCTTAACAGTTTGTTCTTCAAACTGCATCTCAGTATAGGTTTAAGCAGACGGAAACAGATTTCATCTTCTGATGAACTGTCCAGTTCAATGTGTCACTTTATCTGCAATTCTTCTCAGTTCCCAAATATGACATCAATTGTTCACATTCCTAGTTAAAAATAAGCCTCTTTCTTAGGTGTATCATGTTAGAAAATATTACTGAACCAAATGCTGCTTCAGAACAGGTTGAGACTACATCTGTTCTTTTCCTTGTGTTCCACTTCTTATGGCCTCTGACTTCAACTTAAGAGTTTTCATAAGGGTAAAAAACTCCCTTGCCTCTCACACTGTCTCCTGAGTCTGTACATCCTGAGTCTGTACAACTTGTCATGTCATGACAAGTTAAAATCAAATTAAAATACCTTCTCTTATTCAACACTTGGGTATAATATCTTCACCCAACCTTGTACTTTCCATGAGTTTAGAAACATAGAGATATGCTTAGTCTCTCCTGAATTGCCTCTTCATCTCCCATGATTCCCATTGACATAGCTATCTGAGATTGTTCAAATTATCTAGGTCTGCTTATAGAAGCATCTAGAAAAAGGAAAAAGGGAGGACATGCATTCATAAAATATGGCCTTATGCCTGGGAGAGAAATATTTTCAATCTCTTGCTACATGGGTTTCCAGGCTATTGCATATAAGTCTTCACAATAGCTTTTTTTTTTTTGCTCAGTTGGTAAGGGAGATTGGGTCGAAGCAAGGGAAAAAAAAAACCATGACAACATTAACAGCGATGATTGCTAGAGATAAATAGTAGGGGCAAGGCAAGCAAATACAGAAAAAAGTTGATTAATTTTAATATAAACCTAAGTAAAGGGAGAATCTCTTCTTTCCCAAAGTAGCACTTAGGGGGAATCTTTCAAAGGGCCAAGATAAGAGTATGACAGTTATCACCTCTTCAAAGGGTTTGAAAAAAAGGCAGGCATGTACTGAGGCTAGCCATATCAAATAAAAGTAAATTAATTAATTTTGAGTTTGGGACCCTGGAAATCAGCAAATCAGGGTTGATATTTTTTTATTGTCTAGACTTTAAAAAGTCATAATTCAATTAATAATACAAATTATGTTGGGTGGAGCCAAGACAGTGGAAAAAAGGCAGGGACTTTTCAGAGCTCTCCCAAATTCCCCTCCAAAAAACTTTAAATAGGCCTTCAAAATAAATTCTGGAGTAGCAGAACCCACAAAAGGGCAGGGTGAAACAATTTTCCAGCCTTAGACAACTAGAAAAACTTCAGGAAAGGTCTGTCTTTTTGGGGAAAAAGAGGAGTAAAGCCTAGCACAGATAATATCTGGGCAAGCCAGAATAAGACCCATAGCCTGGTATAGGTCAGCAACTGAGGACCCATGAGTACAGCACAGCAGGTCAACAACACAATGGATCAGCTGTGAGACTTCCAACCATGGCACAGCAGGCCTGCAGCCAGACCTGGCAGGCTCAGCTGCCCTGGCAGCTCATGGCTGGTGAGCCACCAGGCCCAGAGGCTCTGACAATAGTGGGCAAATGGTCAAGCTCAAAGACCAAAATGCAGCAGGGCAGTGGCCAAGCCTCTGGTCCCTGGCCCAAAAAACTTGGGACAGTGCCCCTTGTAACTCAGGAGCAGAGCTCAACTTTGAAAGTCATGAAATATGCTAAAAATGAGAGAAAAAAATTCAGACCATATAAAGCTACTATAGTATCAGGGAAGATCAAAAGGTAAAGTCAGAACAGGAAAACTATGTCAAAATAGCTACATGTTAAGAAATACGCATAAGTCTCAGGCCTAAAAAGTTCTCCTGGAAGTATTCAAAAAGAACTGTAAAAATCAAATAATAGAGGTAGAAGAAAAATTAGGAGTAAAAGAGACAGACAGAGAAAGAAAGAGAGAAAGAGAGAGAGACAGAGAGCGAGAGAGACAGAGAGACAGAGCGAGCCCGAGACAGACAGAGAGGCAAGATAATCATGAAAAAAGTCAATAACTCAGTTAAGGAAGTACAATCATTGGGAAAAGATTTCCAAAAATTCATTGAAGAGAATTCCTTAAAAACCAGAAGTGGTCAATGGGTGAAAAAAGGTCCAAAAATCCACTGAAGAAAACAAAGGCTTAAAAAGTAGAATTGGGTGGGACACAGCCAAGATGACATCTGGAAAGCAGGGACTTGCATAAGCTCTCCCTCAAATCCCTCCAAATACCTGTAAAAATGGCTCCAAACAAATTCTAGAGCTGCACAACCCATGAAATAGCAGAGGGAAACAGGTCTCCAGCACAGGAGAGCCTGGATGGTTGCAAGGAAGGGTCTTTCACACAGTGCTGAGAGCAGAGAGCAGTCCAGCATGGGCTATGCTGGGACAGACCAGACCCGGAGTCTGCCAGCTGGAATGGGTCTTGGGGCCATGAAATAGTAAGCTGTGGCATTTACCAGATTTCTCAACCCACAAATGCCAAAGTGCAGGTTAGGGGGAAACTGTGGGACTGAGTTCAGAGCTGTCTGGCCGCCACCTCTGGGGGTGGAGGAAGTGGTACAGTGGTGGCACTAGCAGCAGCAGGAAGTGCCTGAGACTGCTTCCAGAGCACCAGCTTCAGCAGCTACCTGTCCTTGGCTCACATGGTGGGAGGAATCTAGCAGCAGATCAGAGCAGGAATACAAGGAGTTCTTTGTGGGCATAAAGGCAGATTCTCTTGCTGTGCCCTGCTTGGATCTCTATTGAGGTCTTAGTTGATGGTTCTTGGTGGAGGAGAAGTGCTGCTGTGACAGAGCTTGGGGTGATGGTAGAGCAGAAGTAGCTCTAAAAACAGCAGTCTTTGGACCCTAAAGTTTGGGACAAAGTACTCTCTACAAGTAGTCAAATCCTGACAAAAAACTCAAGGGTCAAGTAGTTTGCCAGGGATACGAACAGGCAGTGAAAACAAAATCAGACTCAAACTCAAACTCTAGATTCCTTTTATGGTGACAAAGATGACCAAAACATACAGCCAGAAGAAATCAACAAAGTGAAAGAGCCTATATCAAAAACCTCCAAGAAAAATATCAATTGGTCTCAGGCCATGGAAGAGCTCAAAAAGGATTTGGAAAAGCAAGTTAGAGAAGTAGAGGAAAAATTGGGAAGAGAAATGAGGGTGATGCAAGAAAATCATGAAAAACAAGGCAACAACTTGCTAAAGGAGACCTCCCCAAAAAATACTGAAGAAAATAACACCTTAAAGAACAACTAACCCAAATGTCAAAAGAGCTCCAAAAAGCAAATGTGGAGAAGAATGCCTTGAAAGGCAGAATTACCCAAATGGAAAAGGAGGTCCAAGAGACCACTGAAGAAAATACCACCTTAAAAATTAGACAGGAGCAAGTGGAAGCTAGTGACTTTATGAGAAACCAAGATATTATAAAACAGAACCAAAGGAATGAAAAAAATGGAAGACAATGTGAAATATCTCATTGAAAAATGACTGACCTGGAGAATAGATCCAGGAGAGATAATTTAAAAATTATTGGACTACCTGAAAGCCATGATCAAAAGAGAGCCTAGATATCATCTTTCAACAAATTATCAAGGAAAACTTCCCTGACATTCTAGAAGCAGAGGCTAAAATAGAAATTGAAAGATCTACCAATTGCCTCTTGAAAAAGACCCCAAAACTCTTAGGAATGTTGTCACCAAATTCCAGAGTTTCCAGGTCAAAGAGAAAATACTACAAACTGTCAGAATGAATCAATTTGAATATTGTGGAAACACAATCAGAATAACACAAGACCTACCAGCTGCTATAGTAAGTGATCAAAGGGCTTGGAATATGATATTCTGGAGGTCAGTGGAGCTAGGATTAAAACCAAGAATCACTTATGCAACAAAAGTTGGTATAATGCTCCAGGGCAAAATATGGATTTTCAATGAAATAGAGGACTTTCAAGCTTTCTCAATGAAAAGACCAGAGCTGAATAGAAAATTTGACTTTCAAATACAAGAATCAAGAGTAGCATGAAAAGGTAAACAAGAAAGAGAATTCATAAGGGACTTACTAAAGTTGAATTGTAATGTTTACATTCCTACATAGAAAGATGATGTGTGTAATTCATGAGACCTTTCTCAGTATTAGGGGAGTTGAAGGAAATATAGACAGAGGGCACAAGATGAGTTGAATATGAAGGGATGATATGTAAAAAAATGAAATAAATTTAAGGGGTGAGAGGAATATATTGAGAGAGGCAGAAAGGGAGAGATAGAATGGGGTAAATTATCTCACATAAAAGTGGCAAGAAAAAGCAGTTCTGTTGGAAAGGAAGAGGGGGTAGGTGAGGGGGAATGAGTGAATCTTACTCTCATCAGATTCAAATTGAGGATGACATAACATACACACTAAATTGGGTATCTCACTCCACAGGAAAGTAAGGGGAAGGGGATAAAAAAAGGGAATGATAGAAGGGAGGGCAGATGGGGGAGGAGGTAAGCAAAAGCAAACACCTTTGAAAAGCGACAGGGTCAAGGGAGAAAATTGAATAAAGTTGGACAGGATAGGATGGAAGAAAATGTACTTAGCCTTTCACAACATTTATGGAAGTGTTTTACATAATGATACATGTGTGATCTATGTTGAATTGCTTGCCTTCCTATGGAGGGTGGGCAGGAAGGGAAGAGGGGAGAGAATTTGGAACTTAAGTTTTCAAAGCAGATGCATAAAATAAATAAAAAAAAGTTGGGTTTTTTCATGCAGCTGGGAAACAAGATATATAAGGAATGGGGCATAGAAATCTATCATGCTCTACAAGAAAGTAAGGTGAAAGGAGATGGGGGTGGGGTGGGATGAAAGAGGGGAGGGCTGACTGGGGAATGAAGCAATCAGAATATATGCCATCTTGGAAATACGGGGGAGGGTATAAATGGGGAGAAAATTTGTAACTCAAAATCTTGTAGAAATCAATGTTGGAAACTAAAATATTAAATAAAAAAGAGCACATTTTGAAACAGAGAAACACACACAAAGTGAAGGTAAAAGGTTGGAACAGAATCTATTGTGCTTCAGCTGAAGTAAGAGAAAACAGGGCTAACAATCATGCTCTCAGATAAAGCAAAAGCAAAACTGGCTCTAATTAAAAGAGATAAGTGAGGGAACTACCTCTTTCTAGACAAAGAAGAATTATTAATACTAAGCACATGTGCACCAAATGGTAGAGCAACCAGATTTCTAGAGAAGTTTAATGAGTTATGGAAGGAAATTCAGAGTAAAGCTATACTAATGCGAGACCTCAACTTTCTCCTTTAAGGACTAGATAAATCTAACCACAAAATAAATAGGAAAGAAATTAAGGAGATGAATAAAATTTTAGAAAAGTTAGATATGATAGGCCTCTGAAGAAATTTGAAAGTAAATAAGAAGCAATATACTTTTCTCTCAGCCATACTTGCAACCTCAACAAAAACTGAAAACATATTAGGTCATTAAAACCTCACAATCAAGTGCATAAAGATAGAAATATTAAATGCATCTTTTTTCAGATAGCAATACAATAAAAATTTCATTTAATGAAAAGCCATAGAAAGGTATCTTAAAGTGGTTGGCAACTGAATAATCTTATCCTAAAGAATAAGTGAGACAAACAACACATCATAAAAACAATCATTTCATTAAGGAGAATGACAATGTGACAATATACTAATATTTATGGAATGTAGTCAGAGCAATATTTAGGGAAATTTTTTTTGTTTTTTTGGCAGGACAATTGGGGTTAAATGACTTGCCCAAGGTCACACAGTTAGTATATGTGTCAAGTGTCTGAGGCTAGATTTGAACTCAGGTTCTCCTGACTCCAGGGCAGGTGCTCTACTCACTGTATCACCTAGCTGCCCCAGAAATTTTATATCACTAAATACTAACACCAATAACCTAGAGAAAGGAAAGATCAATGAATTAGGCATGTAACTAAAAAAACTAATTAGAATACTCAGTTAAACATCAAAATGTAAATCATGAAAATCAAAGGTGAGATGAATAAAAATTGAAAGTAATAAAACCATGGAACTAATAAATACAATTTTGAGCTGGTTTTATTAAAAAAATGATAAAATATTGTTTAATTTGATTAGAAAAAAGAAAACCAAACTACCCATATCAAAAATGAAAATGGTGAATTCACCACCAATGAAAGGCAAATTAAAGCAATAATTAATAGCTATTTTCCCCAAATGTATGCCAATAAATTTGACAAACCAAATGAAATGGATGAATATTTAGAAAATTATAAATTGCACAGATTAACAGAAGAGGAAATAGAATACTTAAAGAACCCCAACTTAGAATAAGGAATTGAACAAACCGTAAATGAACTCCCTGAGAAAAACACCTGATCCAAATAGATTCACAAGTGAATTCATCTAAACATTTAAAGAACAATTAATTGCAATAGTATATACACAATTCAGAAAAAATAGTTGATGAAGGAGTCCTACCCAATTCATTTTATGACACAGATATGGTGCTGATAGCCAAAAGGGGAGCAGCCAAAACAGAGAAAGAAAACCATAGACCAATTTCTCTAACGAATATTGATGTGAAAAATAAATAAATTACTAGCAAGGAAATTATAGCTATATATCATAAGGAGCATAGACTATGCTCATTGGAACTTATACCAGGGCTACAAGGATAATTAAATATTAGGAACTATTATTAAAATTGACCATATCAATAATAAAATGAACAGAAATCATATGGTTATCTCAATAGATGCAGAGATGCTTTTGACAAAATACAACACCCATTCCTATTAAAAACACTACAAAGCATAGAAATAAATGGAGTCTTCCTTAAAATTATAAATAGCATTTACCTAAAACCATCAACAAGCATTATATCTAGTGGGGATAAGCTAGATGCATTCCCAATAAGATCAGCAGTGAAACAAGGATGTCCATTATCAATCCTATTATTCAATTTGGTACTAGAAATGTTTGCTTTAGCAATAAGAGAAAAAAAGAAATTGAAGGAATTAGAATAGGCAAAGAAGAAGCTAAACTATCACTTTTTGCAGATGATATGATGGTTTACTTAGATAATCCTAGAGAATCAAGTAAAAAACTACTTGAAATAATAAACAACTTTAGCAAAGTTGCAGGATATAAAATAAACCTACATAAACCCTCAGCATTCCTATACATTACTAACAAAGCCCAACAGCAAGAGATAGAAAGAGAAATTCCTTTTAAAATTACTGTAGATACTATAGATTATTTGGGAGTCTACCTGCAAAGGCAAACCCAGGACCTATATGAACATAATTATGAAACAGTTTTCCCACGAATAAAGTCAGATCTAAATAAATGAAAAAACAGCCATTGCTCGTTGCTAGGCTGAGCTAATATAATAAGAATGACAACTTTACCTAAATTAATTTACTTATTCAGTGTCATACCAATCGAACTACCAAAAAATTATTTTATACAGCTGGATAAAATAACAACCAAATTCCTCTGAAAGAACAAAAGGTCCAGAAAATCAAGGTAACTAATGAAAAGAAATGCCAGGGAAGGTGGTCTTGCCATACCAGATATTAAACTGTATTATAAAGCATCAGTCATCAAAGCTACTTGGTATTGGCTAAGAAACAGTGTGGTTGATCAGTGGAATAGGTTATGTACACAAGATGCATTAGTAAATGACTATAGCAATCTATTCCTTGGTAAACCCAAATAATCCAATGTCTGGGCTAAGAATTTGCTATTTCACAAAAACTGCTGGAAAAATTGGAAAAAGGTATGGCAGAAACTGGGCATAGAGCAATACATCACACTGTGTACCAAAACAAAGTCAAAATGGGTTTATTGATTTAGGAAAAAAGGCTGATACCATAAGTAATTTAGGAGAGCAAAGAGTAGTTTACCTATGAGGTTTATGGGAAAAGGAAGAATTCATGACCCAAGAAGAGGTAGAGAGCATTACAAAATGCAAAAAATGGATAATTTTCATTATGTTAAATTGAAAAGTTTTTTGTATAAACAAAGCCAATGCAACTAAGATTAGGAGTGAAGCAGAAAATTGGGAGAAAATCTTTACAAATAGTGTCTCTGATAAAGGCCTCATGTGTAAAATATACAGAGAACTGAGTCAAATGTATAGGAAAGAAGTCATTCCCCAACTGAGAAATGGTCAGAGGATATGAGCAGGCAGTTTTCAGAGGAAGAAATTAAAGCTATATGTAGCCACATGAAAAATGCTCTAAATCACTATTGATTAGAGATATGCAAATCAAAACAACTCTGAGGTACCACATCTCTCCTGTCAGATTGACTAAAATAACAAAACAGGAAAATTATTAATGCTGGAGAGGATGTGGGAAAATGGGAACATTGTCACATTGTTGGTGGAGTTGTGAATGGATCCAGCCATTCTGGGGAGCAATTTGGGACCATGCCAAAAGGGCTGTAAAAATGTGCATACCCTTTGACCCAGCAATACCACTTCAAGGGCTGTATCCCAAAGCAATCACACAAATGGGAAAGAGACCCATAGTTACAAAAATATTTACAGCAGCTCTTTTTGTGGTAGCAAAGAATTGGAAATCAAAGGGATGCCCATCAATTGGGGAATGGCTAAACAAGTTGTGGTATATGAATGTAATGGAATACTACTGTGCTATAACAATGGGGAAGATATGGACTTCATAATAACCTGGAAAGACCTACATGATATGATGCTGAGTGAGGGGAGCATAACTAGGAGAACACTGCATACCACCACAGACATATTGTTTCTGGGATGACTAACTTTGATAGACTTGGATCTTCTCAACAATACAAGGTTCAAAGACAGCTCCAAAAGGCTCATAATGGAAAGAGCTATTTACATCCAGAGCAAGAACCATGGAGTCTGAATGCAGATTGAGGCAAACTATTTACTCTCTTTTCTTTTGGTTTTGTTTCTTCTTTCTCATGATTCATTCCATTGGTCATAATTCTTCTTTACAACTTGACTAATGTTTAAATAAGTTTAATGAAAAGATATGTGTAGAACATATATCAGATTGTACATCATCTTGGGGTGAAGGGAGAGGGGAGGAAAATTTGGAACTCCAAAACATGTGGAACTGAGTATTGTAAACAAAACAAAAAAGAAGTAATCTTAATAAAAAATAAAGTGGAAGCTGCTAAAAAAAACAATTACTTCCAATTCTACATAAACTATTTGGAAAAATAGTTGAAGGAGTCCTACCAAATTCCTTTTATGACACAGGTATGGTGCTGATAGCTAAAAGGGGAACAGCCAAAACAGAGAAAGAAGACCATAGACCAATTTCTCTAATGAATATTAATGCAAAAACAATTAAACAAAATATTAGCAATGAGATTATAGCTATATATCATAAACAGCACAATATGATCGTTGGAATTTATACCAGGGCTACAAGGATAATTAAATATTAGGAAACATTTAAATCGACCATATCAATAATAAAAGGAACAGAAATCATATGATTATCTCAATAGATGCAAAGATGCTTTCAACAAAATTCAACACCCATTCCTATTAAAAACACTGGAGAATGTACAAATAAATGGAGCTTTCCTTACAATGACAAGTAGTATCTTTCTAAACCCACCAGCAAGCATTATTTGTAATGGGATAAACTAGAAGTCTGCCCAATAAAATCAGGGTGAAGCAAAGATGCTTATTATCACCACTATTTTTCCATAATGAATATTTTAGATACAGAGATAAGAGGGGTGAAAATAAATTGAAGGAATAAGAACAGACCATGAGGAAAGAAAGTTATCCTTCTTTTCAGATGATGATGGTGTGATTATTATATTATTCCTATCTTGTTCTAGCTATGTGACCTTGAACAAGTAACATAACCTCTTTAAGTTTCAGTTTTTTGTATGTAAAATGTTTGTTATGGGATCAATACTTTCTTGACTCTGCTTCCCTGACCCTGACACGGCTTCCTTCTTCCATGTAATCTGATTGGACCCAGCTTCCCTGAGGTAGCTTCTGATTTGAGGCAAAAGGTCCCCACTCTGTCTAGTAGGTCCCTGTCAGAATTGCTGGGTTTCTAAGACCACATGAATCATCATATCCTGTAGACCTGGTGATCACAAGTGTTTCTGTGAGGAAGAGAAGAAGGCCACATTTACCAAAGCTGAAGATAAGTGTCACTGTATCTTTGCTTTATATTTTTGCTATGCTTGAGCATAGTAAATCTCCTTTGTAAAATATGTGATAACTCAGGAGTTCCTCATTTCATCCCAAAATCTAGCCTGAATTGAGTGTGTTAACATTAAAGCTAGCCATACAGCAATGGGTATAATCATACCTGTATTGCCTACCACGCAGGGGAATTGTGAGGAATAAATGACATGAAAGAAGTTACATTCCTTTCAGAGTTTAAACCAATATATTAATATCAGTCAGGGAGGGAAAATTCTAAAATGATTTAAGACATTCAATATTTCTAGTAAATTTCTAGAAAGAAAAAATAATAGACCAAAAACAAGACAAAATTTTGATAAGTAAGGAAGGTAACTCTTCAACTAAGGAAAGGAAAATGGCCGATTTGGGGGATTTGAATCAAATCAGAGAACAAAGACAACAAGACCTTCTGTGGGTGAGTCTCAGATGCTATGGGCTTACATTCACACAGATGAATGAAGGATTCAGAACCCATAGATTAAACTTTTTTGAGCTTTTATTTCAAATGTGTGTCAGCATGGGAAGAATACATATTGATAAAATCAAAGAACCTTGGACTATTGAAATTTAACAGAAGTGTGGTATCTTATGGAAGCAATTTTAGATTCAGGACCAACTATAGCAGGAGTGAGCCACCTACAGCCCTTGAGTCACATGCAGCTCTTAAATCGAGCAGGAAGAAAAGAAAATTGGCCACAATGAACTACATTGATTTTATGTTTAAAAATAACATGTCCTTTGAAAGACATGATGATACACGATAGAGGCACATGAGGGTGAGCTCACAAGACAGCAAGAGAGAAAACAAGGATTCAGATTTATTATTTAAGTTTTCTTGGGGGAAAACTGTTGCAGTCTCTTTTTAAGACACAAGACCCTAACCTGGCTGGAGTAGATTGCCTGTTTGGATGCCAAAATGTGATAATAGCAATATTTAATTAGTCAGATGTAGAGATATGCTTAGATTTTTGCGAAGAAGCCAAAGACAAAATAAATTTTTAAAAATTAGACAATTTCCCTGATCACAATAAGATTGAGACAGAGCAAAAGAACTGAGGCAAGTGCAGAAAAGGAATTGGGGAGGCTAGTTAAATCCTTTCTACGCCTGGTAGACTGTGCCTTGGATGAAAGGACCCTATATTTTAGGAACTTGTGGTTGTCCTTTAATAATGCTTATCCCAAAGCAGGAGAGCAATGCAATCTGAAGGAGGTATTTAAAGACACTGTAGTGTGTTTTGGGGGAAGAGGGATGCAAATTGGGTTTTTAACATGGCTCAGTCTTTATGAAATTACAATGTAGATGAACTCTATGTAAAGATATCAGCCCAAGGGATTTGTTGTTCCACTCTATTTTCTCATGCACACTTCCCAGAAGTTTGGTATGTAATGACACTATCAGAATTTCATAAGAGGGAGATATTAAAAACTTGGTGATCTAGAGATAAGGGCACATTGGGGAGAGAAAGGTTATCTCAGAATATGAGATAGTTAAAGTATTGATTTGCACAAATTTGTTATATATAGAAAGAACTGAAGGATCCCAAAGGGTACTCCAGATGCAGCTATATTTGTTTGTCATGTAGACTGTAACTGGGTCACAATAATCTTCCCTCCCCAAATGCTTCCCTTTTAATGCTTCATTCAAATATATAAATGAAAGAAAGCAAGACCCTCCACATAACTGTTTTATGTCTCAGCTGAATGTTATATTAATGTGAAACTCAGGGTTAAGGTTTTTATTTTTCTCCTCTCTTCCCCTTCCTCTTTCCTTCTCTCTCCCTCTCTGTTTTTGTCTCTGTCTCTCCAGGTGTTTCTCTCTCTCTCTCTCTCTCTCTCTCTCTCTCTCTCTCTCTCTCTCTCTCTCTCTATCCCTGTATCTCTCATTTTGGCATAGATTTCTTATAGATGGTATAGGGGTCCACATGTTATAGTTTGCAGATGATGTGGAATTATTGCATCCAGTCTCGGAACATTATAGAATATCTTGGAAGGAATTCATAAACAACAAAACATTTTGGCCTAACTAACCATATAAGGTAAATGAAAGGTAAATGAAAATTGTCCATTGTCCAGATTATAAAATGCAGACACATTAACAGTCTATAGCACTAATTTATTGTGAATAAGTGTTTGGGATAGACAATACAGAAGGTTAAGGAATAGGGCCAAGTATTAAACAGGAGGAAATTGCAAAGCACATTTAATGACCTCAAATGTCATTCAGAAACAAACAAACAAAAAAATCTTTTGAAGAGCAATATTATTTTTTTTTAATTTAAATCCATTTAATTAACATATTTAGTTTTCAGCATTGAGTTTCACAATAGTTTGAATTACAAATTTTCTCCCCATTTCTACCCTACCCCCACTGCAAGATGGCATATATTCTGGTTGCCCTGTTCCCCAGTCAGCCCTCCCCTCTATCACCCCTCTCCCCTCTCATCCCCTTTTCCCTTCCTTTCTTGTAGGGCAAGATAAATTTCTACACCCCATTGCTTGTGTATCTTATTTTCTAGTTGCATGAAAAAACTTTTTTTTTTTGTTTTTGAACATCTGTTTTTAAAACTTTGAGTTCCAATTTCTCTCCTCTCTTCCCTTCCCACCCACCCACCCTAAGAAGTCAAGCAATTCAACCTAGGCCACATGTGTATCATTATGTATAACCCTTCCACAATACTCATGTTGTGAAAGACTAACTACATTTTGCTCCTTCCCAACCCATCCCCCTTTATTGAATTTTCTCCCTTGACCCTGTCCCCTTTCCAAAGTGTTTGTTTTTGATTACCTCCACCCCCATCTGCCCTCCCCTCCATCATCCCCCCCTTTTATTTTTTTTTATCTTCCTCCCTCTTCTTTCCTGTTGGGTAAGATACCCAATTGAGTATGCATGGTATTCCCTCTTCAGGCCAAATCTGATGAGAGCAAGGTTTACTCATTCCGCCCTCACCTGCCCTCTCCCCTCCTCCCACAGAACTGCTTCCTCTTGCCACCTCTATGTGAGATAATCCACCCCATTCTATCTCTCCCTATCTCCCTCTCTTAGTATGTTGTTCTCTCATCCCTTAATTTCATTTTATTTCTTTTAGATATCTTCCCTTCATCTTCAACTCACCCTGTGTCTGCTCTCTCTTTATATATATATATATATATATATATATATATATATATATATATATATATATATATATACATATATATATATATACACACACAGACACACATAGATACATACACATTCATCCATATATACATAAAAAAAATATATATATATATATATATGCATATTCCCTTCAGCTACCCTAATACTGACATCTCATGTATAATACACATCATCTTTCCATGTAGGAATGTAAACAAAACAGTTCAACTTTAGTAAGTCCCTTGCAATTTCTGTTTCTTGATAACCTTTTCATGCTTCTCTTGATTCTTGTGTTTGAAAGTCAAATTTTCTATTCAGTTCTGGTCTTTTCAGTGAGAAAGCTTGAAAGTTCTCTATTTTATTGAAAATCCATATTTTGCCTTGGAACATGATACTCAGTTTTGCTGGGTAGGTGATTCTAGGTTTTAATCCTAGCTCCATTGACCTCCAGAATATCATATTCCAAGCCCTTCGATCTCTTAATGTAGAAGTTGTCAGATCTTGTGTTATTCTGACTGGGTTTCCACAATACTCAAATTGTTTCTTTCTGGCTGCTTGCAATATTTTCTCCTTGATCTGGGAGCTCTGGAATTTGGCGACAATATTCCTAGGAGATTTCTTTTTGAGATCTATTTGAGGAGGTGATCGATGGATTCTTTCAATTTCTATTTTGCCCTGTAGCTCTAGAATATCAGGGCAGTTCTCCTTGATAATTTCTTGAAAGACGATATCTAGGCTCTTTTTTTGATCATGGCTTTCAGGTAGTCCAATAATTTTTAAATTATCTCTCCTGGATCTATTTTCCAGGTCAGTGGTTTTTCCAAGGAGATATTTGACATTGTCTTCCATTTTTTCATTCCTTTGGTTCTGTTTTATAATATCTTGATTTCTCATAAAGTCACTAGCTTCCACTTGCTCCAATCTCATTTTTAAAGTAGTATTTTCTTCAGTGGTCTTTTGGACCTCCTTTTCCATTTGGGTAATTCTGCCTTTCAAGGCATTCTTCTCATTGGCTTTTGGAGCTCTTTTGCCATTTGAGTTAATCTATTTTTTAAGGTGTTGTTTTCTTCAGTGTATTTTTCAGTATTTTTGTGGGTCTCCTTTAGCAAGTCATTGACTTGTTTTTCATGGTTTTCTCGCATCCTTCTCATTTCTCTTCCCAATTTTTCCTCTACTTCTCTAACTTGCTTTTCCAACTCCTTTTTGAGCTCTTCCATGGCCTGGGACCAGTTCATGTTTTTCTTGGAGGCTTTTGTTGTAGGCTCTATGACTTTGTTGTCTTCTTTAGGCTGTACGTTTTGGTCTTCTTTGTCACCAAAGAAAGAATCCAAAGTCTGAGACTGAATCTGGGTGTGCTTTCGGTGCCTGGCCATATTCCCAACCAACTAACTTGACCCTTGAGTTTTTCAGTGGGGAATGACTGCTTGTAGACTAGAGAGTTCTATGTTCCACGTTTGGGGGGAGGTGCCAGCTCTGTCACACCCGCACTACTCCTTCCCCAAGAACCCCCAGTCTGGACTGGGCTTAGATCTTCAGCAGGCTGTTGCACTTCTTCTCTGATCCGCCACTTAATCCCTCCTACCAGGTGGGCCTGGGGCCAGAAGCAACAGCAACTGTAGCTGCCCCACCTCCACTGCCCCCGGCGCTGGAAGCTGAACCGCAAACTCCTTCCACTCCTGCAGCTTTTCCCACTAACCTTCTCCGCAGTCTTTGGTTTTTGTGGGTTGAGAAGACCGGCAACTGCCGCAGCTCACCGACACAGGGCACCAGGGCCCACTCCGCCCGGCCTCTGTTCTGGTTGATCCACGCTGCTCAGGCTGGGCTCTGCTCCCCTCTGTTCCCAGCTCCCATCTCCCAGCTCTGTGTGGGATAGACCTCACCCAGAGACCATCCAGGCTGTCCTCGGCTGGAGCCCTGCTTCCCTCCGCTCTTCTGTGGGTTCCGCCGCTGTAGAATTGGTTCAGAGCCATTTTCTATAGCTTTTTGGAGGGACTCGGCAGGGAGCTCAAGCTGGTCCCTGCTTTCCAGCCACCATCTTGGCCTGAAGAGCAATATTCTATGGTAGTTCTAGAGCATACCACAGTCTCAGAAGAAGCAGACATTAAGCAGTAAATGGAAGGTGATGGAAGGGAAGGTGATGGGTGTAAGAAGGCTACACAGTAGAACAAACAGGCAACTTAGAAGAACTGGAGTAAAGGATGTAATGTATTAAAATAGATGATTGTAAAAGAAAAGGGGTGATCCAAATCATAGGAGTAGGTATCCTTGTGATGTCAAGAGAAAGCAAGAGAACCCAGTGTGATGGAAAGATCCCCTTCAGCAAAGTTGTAGGACAATGCACACAAGAGTTATATAAGATGGGCAGACATGAACGCTTGTAATCTATATCACTAAAAGAAGTATCCAAATCTATGAAATCATATATCCATTTAAGTATTTGAGTTTCTGTTGCTGCCAAGTAAAAAATATTAAAAACAAAGTTAATGCTTTCAGCTTTATAACGTTTGGTAAACAACAGGTCCAGAAAGCTGGAAGAAATATTTTGAGGGTTTTCTCTTAGATCTAGAGTCATAATGGACCATAAAGACTATTGAATTCATCCCTTTCATTTTACATATGAGGAAACTGAGGCCAAGAGAGAAGAAACATCTTTTCCAAGGTCACACAGAAATAAAGAGTCAAGATTTTAATAGTCAATGAACATTTATTATGCAATTACTATGTACATGGCACTGTGCAAAAACAAAACAAAACATGGAGATAGAAAGAAAGCCAAAAACTTTTCCAATACTCAAGAAACTCATGTTCTGATGGTGAAGACCACCTCAAAATAGCTATGTAATAGTAATGCTTTAATAAATAGCTTTTATATCATGGTCGCTATATGTTAGCCACTGTCCTAAGCACTTCACAATCACCTCATTTAGTCTTTACAATATTTATCCACATTTTACAGATGAGGAAACTGAGGTGAAGAAAGTTAAGGGATATGCTCAGGGTCACATAGGTAGGGATAAATACCATACACATACACATATACCATACACACACACACACACACACACACACACACACACATATATATATATATATATATATATATATATATATATATATATATATATATACATGTCCACATGTATAGATGTGTACATATGTATATATAAATACACACATACAAAACTGGAAGTAATGTCAGAGGTAAGGTGCTAGCATTTGGAAAGGCTCTTTCAGAAAGGCAAACAGTGGGATTTTAGCTGACATTTAAAGGAATCCAGGAGGCAGAGGCAAGGAAGGAGAGAACTCCAGACTTATTGGACAACCAATGAAAAGGCACAGATTCAGGAGGTGTTTGGTATAAGGAACAGCAAGAAGGCTATCGAGCATGTAGAGTATGTGGTGGTTGAATACGGTGAAATGAGATTGTAAATGTAGGAAGGGTTGAGTTTATGTAGGCCTTCAAATGCCAAATAGAAGGATTTATATTTGATTTTAGAGATAATAGAGAGCTAGGATTTGGGGTAGGGGCATAAGATTATGACCATAGGAAGATCACTTTGATAGCTGAGTGAAGGATGGAAAAGAATGGAGAAAGACTTGAGGCAACTAACTAGAACACTACTGCAATTGTCTAGGCTTGTTTTGCTGAAGTCAAACACCAGGGTGGTGGCAATGTTAGAGGAAAGAAGGGAACATAAATGAGAAATGATGTGAAGGTAAAATTAGTGGAACTTGACAACTGAGCGGATATGGTAATTGAGAGAGTGAGGGATCAAGGATGACTTTTATGTTACAAACCTGAGTGAGTAGAAGGATAATGGTGCCTTCAACAGTAACAAGGGAATTTGGATGAGGCTGGCTTAGAGGGCAAAGATAATGAGTTCAGTTCTGAACTTTAAGTCATGTTGAATTTAAGTTATGTTTAGTTTAAGATGTTTATCTATAAGACCTTCAGTATGAGACAGCCAATAGATACTTGGAGATGTGAAACAGAGGGAAATGTGTAAGGGAGCTTGCCCTACATATTACTAGATCATCTATCCTTACACGAATCCCCCATTCCTTATGACACGGGTGGGAGGAGCCTCCTTTCATTGACTGGATGGGTGTATGAGGTGTTCAGGGAGGACTAGAATCTCTGGTGTGAGGTCCTGCCAAGACCTATTCAGGGCTGCTCATCCACCTTTGGTATCTACCTGTCACCTGACTCTTACCTGTGGCTCCAAGATGCTAAAACACGTACAGTGGTCACACCCCAGGAAAACCATCTCAGCAAACGAGCTAATCCAGGTTGAGGATAACTGACAGGCCTCAAATAGGTTTGCAAGTTAAGGGGGATGTCCACCCCAAGCAGGTAAACTCTTTCCCTGTTGGAATGGGCAAATAAGAAAAGTTTGTTTTAATGACCGTGAAGGCAACTGAAGCAGATACTATGGAGCCTTTAGAGTTTAGTCAGACATCAATGATGCTAAGGTCAACCACTGCATCCTGCCAATCATCTTGACTTCTATCTTGCCATAGGACTTTGATGACTCCAGAAGAGAAAGTGAGGCTGATAACTTTGAGCAGCACTGCCTCACTTAAATTCAATTGATGCACAAGTCAAGATATCACCCATTATCCAATATGTTACTACTTTATTTTTTTTACTATCTTATTATTTTACTATTTCATCTACCTTGAGGTCCTGTGGCAATGGGAGTGATGAAGTACCAGGTGCAAACACATTGGGAACTATAGGTACAATCCTATACACAGGTGGCAAAGGTCATTGGGTCATCTCACTGGACAGCCTCCTGAGTGCCCTAAAAATGTTTGCTGCCTCCAACCCTGCTTACCTTGGCAGGTGGCAATCCCACTCTGTGGTTGATACACACTCCCACTTGCAGGAAAAAAGGATGCCTCCATCATCAGTGTGCATATTCCCACCGTGATGAACCCTGATAAGGTTAAAGAAAAATTTCTATGAAAAATCGGAGACCTTCATTCTTAATGGCCAAAAGAGGACAAGCTTGTTTTACTGGGTGACTTTAATCTAGAATAGGCACAGATAATCATGCATGGCAGGGAGTCCTTGAGAAGAATAGAGTCAGAAAAAGCAATACAAATGGTCACCTACTAGTGAAAACTTGTGTGTTTCATGACCTCATCAACACTGTCTTTTATTTACCCAGCTACCACAAAATATTATGGATGCACCTTAGCATAAAGCATTGGAATTTAATAGTCTATTTTATTATAAGGAGAAGAGAGAAGCAGAATGTGAGAGTGATGAAGTCAATGTATGTGCAGAGTGCTGTGCCTATCATGAACCCATCCTGCCCAAGCTAAACATTCACAGTCAGCAAAAGTGGTAGCCCATTGACCCAGAGAGAAAGGCTGAGTCAGCACACATTTGTAACAGTGGAGCAGAAAAGGAGTGGAAAACTTTCAGAGACTTGGTGTGCAGCACCACATTTGCTCATTTAAGCCAGAGCACTTACAAACATCAGTATTGGTTTGATGAAAATGACAGGGATATTCAGAAGCTGTTAAATGAGAAACAAGAACTCCATAGGATTTTCCAGAAGGACAGTTCATCTATCTCCAAGAAGGCAGCATTCAATTCCATCAAATTTAAAGTGTAAAAGAAGCTTGGAGAGATGCAGGATTCTTGGCTCAAGAAGGCAGATAACATTCAATTTTATACCAACAGCAATCATCCAAAGTGCTTCACCAATGTTATGCATCACAATTACCTGGTGCTGATGGAGTCACATGGAGTGATAAGGACACGATCCTGGAGAGATGGGGTGAACACTTCTATATTGTTCTTAACAAACCATCATTAACCAATGTTGAAGCCATTGACCACATGCCACAGGTTGCAGTCAATCCTTCTCTGGCTGAACCTCCAACTAAAAGAGAAGAATTGAATGTCATTAGGCTCTTCTCAAGTGGCAAAGTACCTGATACAGATTCCATGGCAGCAATTATATACAAGACAGGGGGTCTACCGCTCATATAGAAATCTTCCAGATTATATGGCAAAAAAAGTTATCCCCAGGAGGTCAAGGATACCTCTATTGTCCAACCCTATAGAGGAAAAGGAAACAATCTATTCTGTGACAATCACAGGGACATCTATGTCTTGTCACTGCTGGCAAAATTCTTGCAAAAGTCCTCCTTAACTGGCTGATCTTTCACCTGGAAGACGGTCATCTACGTGAGAGCCAATGTGGCTTCAGAAAGGGCTGAAAAATGGCTGACAGGGTGTTTGCTGCTTGACATCTCCAGAAAAAAATACCAGGTGCAGAACAGAGGTCTGTATGCAAAATTTGTGGACCATGACTGTCAGTCATGAGGGCTTGTGGAAGACATGATAAAATTTGGTTTCCTGGAGAAGCTCATCCGTATTGTATGCCACTATCATTATGGTATACTCCCATTGGTTTTGTATGAGAGACCCTTACACTTTCCCAGTCACCAACACAGTGAAGCAGGGCTTTGTGCTTGCTCTCATGCTAAATGCACAATGTTTTCCACAATGTTATGTGATACCTTCAACAAGGATGAAAATGGCATCAATATCATCTACCACACTGATAATAAATTATTTAATTTTAAAAGGCTACAAACCAAGAACAGAATTGAAGAAAAGCTGGTGCACAACTTTTTGTTTGTAGATAATTGTGTACTCAGTGAAACCCCTGAGGCCAAGATGCAATGGAATATGGATGAATTCTTTGCTTCCTATGCTAATTTTGGCCTGACAACTAACACCAAGAAAACAGAGGTTCTCCACCAGCCCATACCACACTGTCCATACATGGAACCATCTGTTACAGCAGATGGAGAAATTTTGAATGCTGTAGATATGTTTGACTACCTTGTCAATATACTTTCTAGGAATGTCTACAGAGATGCGAGTTTGATGCATGCACTGCCGTTGCTAGTTCAGCATTTGGGACACTTTGAAAGAAAGTGTGGTACAGAAGCAGTATTAGGCTGCATACCAAACTGAAGGCCATTGTTCTGACTTCACTGTCATATGCCTGTGAAATCCAGACAGTATACCAACTCCATGTCAGGAAACTGAATACCTTCCATTTGAATTGTCTTAGGAAGATTCTGAAGATCATCTGGCAAGATAAGGTAACAGACACTGAAGTCCTTTCTTGAGCCAAACTACCAGGCATTCAAACTCTACTGCAGAGAACATAACTCCAAAGGGCTGGCCACATAGTCCAAATACCAAATGCACATTTACCAAAAGACTATTTTATGTAGAACTCACAGAAGCAAGCACTCACATGGTTGTCAGAAGAAGTGGTACAAGTACACTCTCAAGGTCTCTCTGAAGCACTTTAGTATCTATTGTGAGACATGGGAAATGCTGGCACAGGACTGCCTAGCATGGCATCAAAGAAGGTACTGCTCTCTATAAGGAAAGCAGAATCACAGTAGCATAAAGGGGATATGACTATGCAAATCCTGGTACTTCTCCATCTCAAATATTCAACAGACCTCTTGTGCCTTATCTGTGGTAGAGCCTTTCAAACTTTTATTGGATTAATCAGCCACAGCAAACCCACTGTATCCTCACCCCAACTTTGTGATGTCCCTTCCTTGTGATTGGTCCCTTCAAAAATGTAGGACAAGCAACTTCAGCCAGAAAAGGTTATGTGTCTTTCAAACCAGCCAGACTGGTATAGTTTCTCTCTTTCTGTATGCTCTTTCTTGTTGCATCCAGAGGGTGAAGATCAGAGTTCACTCACAGTATAGGCACCATGAACTGAACCACAAAGAGGAATGCCTACTTTCTCCCTTCTTTTAGACCCTATGAATGAGTTATGTTTTTTTTATTTATTTGATCTCATTCATTTTTCTCAGTTTGAGGTACAGATGGTGGTCCTCACTGGACTGCGAGCTTAATCCAGGGTTGCTAGTGGATGTTTCAACCAGCCAACCCAACAAGGAAACTGTAAGAATCCAGCCTGCCTATGTTTTCAACCTGAAGAGGATTTTGGATTTTAAACTTGGCACTGTGCTCTATAGTAACTGAACTAAGCTGTATATAGTATTATATTTTTGAAGTGAATATGTCATTGTAAAATATAATCAACCAATATTTGTTAAGCTCCCACTATGTGCCTGGTACAGTGTTAAGCGCTAGGATGTTAAAGGATAAATTGAACTAGGGTACAGAGGATCACTCCTTTTAAGTGAGAGAACACTCCCCCAATACCTTTTAATAGCACCAAAGAACAATGAGGTTGGAGTAAAATACAAAATACTTGACCTTCAGGCAGTGGGGGGAAGGGAGGGCTATGATAGACAGTGTCACATGTAGAAAGGGGGGGCCTTAACTAGAGCTTTGAAAGAAGCTAGTTTTTTTCTAAAAAGTAAAGGTGACGGAATTAAGTACTCCAGAAATGAGAGATAGAGGATATAAAGGTACAGGGAGGGGTGATAAAGTGTTGTGTACATCCTAGTGGATACTTTGTGTGATAGAACTGATATCTACCAGGTCTTGTCTTCCCTCCCCACTTCAATTAGTTTTTTCTACAAGGTGACAAAGCTGTCCCTACGACCTGACTGGCCCCTGCATCCCTTAATATTCCTTCCTGGTTACTTAGAGGCATAAAATGTCACACCTGTGTGGAGCAATTGGGGTGCCTCTGGTTATCTGAAGAACACACCTTGCTTTGATGACCAGACAGGATTCCATATGGAGATAAGGTGGGGAGTCTATAGAACATAAGTGCCAATTATATACTTGTTGAATATCCTTGCTTTTAGAGCTAATTAAATATCATTTTGCCAACTGTTAAATGACTAATGAGTATCATATTCTATCACCAAACAGAATCTCAGCTAAGAGGTTCCTACTGTTCAAGCCTTCCTATAATACCTTGCATGTGATATCAAGGTGAGAAATCAATGAGATTCACCTGCTAGAAAATGTCGCACCTTACAAAACCGTTAGGGCTCATTCAAATTTCTGAGCAAACCTGGTAGGAAGGATGGAACCCAGTCATCTTCCTACCAAAATAGGAGTGATAGGATCTTGGCATAACTTGAGTAACACCAATTCCAAAGGATGGCCACTCTCAGAATTTTTGATTCCCTTTCTTCTACTGTAGCTTGAATTACAGTCCAAGCCCAGTAATACTGATCAGCTTTTGTATCTCAAATGTATTCTGTCCCTTCTGCAGACTAAGACCTAGTTGAATTCTGATCTCTCCAGTGACTGAGACACAGCTTTATCTTTTTTTTCCCTGGATACTTCTTTTCTGATGCCTGCTTTCATTTCTCGTGCCATTAGTTACCTCCAGTAAGACCAAAAACCTTTTCTTTTGTGAGTTTAAAATGCATCATAATATAGATTTATTCCTTTTAGCAACACTGGCTGGCCTTTCTCTCCTGTGAAAGCCTCTAAATCCCAAAGCAGATGCCACAGACTTGGACATTAAGCATGCCACTTATATTATAAGCTGGAAGGCAAGGGGGTCCTCACATTAATTAAAGAGCTAGGGAAAGTGTCCACCTGCTACACTTATGCCTGCTGCCAACTAAAAAATTACAGCCTCACCCCAAAACTTTGGAATTGACAGGTGCTTATCCTCTCAATTTTCTCTCCTGCTGCTCCATAAAATAATACGTAGCACCTTGGCATGGAGGAGAAAGAAATCAAAAGGTATGAAAATAACAGTAGCAGCAGCTGAGAACTCTGACCCAAAAGGAGAGGTGTCAGCTTTCTGCCCTCTTTCCTGGAGCTGGCATTCTTGCCTAACAATTGTTAGCATTTCAAAAAGCTATTGCTTGGAGGGTGTACAGCTGGGAACCAACAGCAGTGCTGGCTAAGGTTTCCCAGGGGCTCTGGGGCATAACTCACATCCCATGAGGTGACTGTGAGGAAATGAATTACAATATAAATCGGAGTTGGAGCATTCCTTGCAGTGTTTGCACAATGGTGGAGTCTCACCCTTTGATCAAGGAATGTGATGATAAAGAATCACAGGCATAATTAAAACTTGAAGCTGCAATGCTTCTGATGCTAAATAAGCTCAGTATATAGAATGTCAAGCATTAAGTGTTAATAAAGAAAGAGATTAAGGTATTCTATGCAACCAAAAGTATCCAACTGAAGGCAATGCAGTACTACACGCATCACGTGGTACAACAGAAAGAATGGTGGATTTGAAGTTACAAGACACAAAGCCAGATTCTAATTGAGTCATGTATTATCCTATGAATTTAGGCAAGCTGTCTACCCTCTTTAGGCCCTAGTTTTCTTATACTAATAATAGCTAAAATAATATATAGTATAATAACATAGCACTTTAATTTTCTCAAAATGTTTTACAAATATCTCATTTGATCCTCACAACAACCCTATAAAGTAGGTACTATTACTATCCATGTTTTACAGATGAGCAAACTGAGGCATGTTAAGAAGTTAAATAACTTGCCCAGGGTCACACAACCACAAATTTCTGAGAACGGCTTTGAACTCAGGTCTTTCTGACTGAGTCTAGCTCTCTATCCATTGTGCCTCTTAGTGGTCTTATCTGGGTGAGGGTAGGGATGTTGGACTGTATCAGTACTGTCAAACTCAATAGAAATGGGGGACACTTAACCATACATAAGAATTGCTATGAGTGATATATCGACTTAGAAAACCACATATTAATATTATCTGTGTTTGACTATGTTTTTATTTATTTTGTTAAATATTTCTCAGTTACAATCTAATCTGGTTCCTGATGCACTCAGAAGTTGTGGATTTGACACCTCTGAACTAAATAATCTATTTGGTATTTAAAGTGCTGCATAACCTGGTCCCTTCCTACATTTCAGCTTCCTGTAATACTCCTCTACGTGTAACTTGCAATCTAATTTCCCTGTTCTTCTTGCAATTGTTCTTACAACACACTCCATCACCTTTGAACTGGTTGTCACCCATGCCTGAAATATTTCCACCTTTTAGTTTCCTTAGCTTTCTTCGAAACTCACTGAAATCTCACTTCCTGAAGGAGGTCTTTCCTGGTCTTGTCAACTGCTAGTGTGTTTCCCTCTCAAATTATCTTACATTTCCTCTTTATATTTCTTTATATGTCACTACTTAGTGATTGGCCTCTCCCATTAGAATTTGGGCTCCTTAAGGGCAGATTCCATGTTTTTGCTTCACTTTGTATTCCCAGCGCTAGCACAATACCTGGCACATAGTAAATACTTCATAAATGCCCATGGAATGGCATATTTGACTGATGATCCCTTAAGTATTTCTGGCACTAAACCTATGATCCTATGACCAATGTGCCAGATGGCAACACCCAGAGATGATATTGGATATTACATCTTAACTGTCAGTGACATTTCCCATGCTTAGGCAAAAGGCAAAGCAGTGAAGCTACTTCTCAGAGTTTCAAGAGTGAAGTTAAAAGAACCTTATCTATAGATGTGTTTCCCATGGTTTGGAAGAAGATGAGTAAGGGATTGGAGGGCCAATTCCATAGTCCCCAGCATATGGTGTTGCTGATATATTAGAACACTGTGTATGAAGTTGACTATTCCCTTTAGTCTCCTATTAAGTTTTCAATTCAATTTATCAAAAGGAATTGTTTTTCCTGTGAGAATGCATATTAGATTTAAAAAAATGGAAAATGGTAGGGAAATAGGATGGCCTAAATATAAATTCTCTATACTAGCAACTCTTCCAGAAAACATTTGTTTGGTTAAAAAAAAAATCTCCCTATAGTCTATAACCTGAAAGGCAGATCATTATCAGTATAGTTGAGATTTATATGGTCTTGTAACTGGGGGAGGGGGAAATAGTATGCTAGATTGCATGCACTTGGAATGTAAATCACGTATATTCCCACCCAGGAAGTGTGCTAGACACTAGGTTACTAAGCACATGGAATATCTGAATTAATTGAAGTGGCTGAGCTTGTAAGTTAAGTCAATAGAACAGTGAGCAAACTACAGAAAAATGTCAATAGTCACTGAAAAGAGTTTGTGATGGATAGCTTTAGAACTGGGAGCACTGCTGTTCACATGTGCCATCCAGCTCAAAAACTAGGTCAAACCACTGACTGAGCATGCTACACTTGCAGGCTATTCTTCCTATTGAGGAGAATATTTATTGAAAAGAAGAAAAAACAACATCTTAAAATCATCAATGAGAAAAGATGGAAGATAGAGGCTAAAAAAATAAGGGTCTTATTTTTCTCAGTAGCTATTGACTGAATGGATCAGGAACAGTGTCATGAGAAACATGGTTTTGGGGATCACTGAACTTCCCCAAATTGTGAGAAACATGGATTTGGGGATCACTGGACTTCCTTGGCAGGGCCAAAGTCCTGTGGAAGAACCCTGTGACAATCCCTAAGGAAGGCTGTGCAGACCACAGGACTTCTAGAGGAAGACCGAGTGGTAGCCCCTCTTAATCTGTGGGGCTGATAGGGTCTCCTAAGGGTCAGACCCTAAGGAGGACCCAAGTGATGGCCCCTTAGAATGGTTGTGGGGAATCACAGGACCTCCTTGGGTTGGACCCTGGGAAAGAGCCATGTGATGACCCCTAAGGAAGGCTGTGCAGACCACAGGACTCCCAGAGGAAGACTGAGTGGTAGCTCCCCTTAATCTGTGGGGCTCATAGGGCCTCCTAGTGGTCAAAGCCTAAGAAGGACCCAAGTGATGGAACCTTAGAACAGCGGTAAGATCACAAGGCTCCTGAGACAGGGCTGGAAGTCCCAAGTGATGTCCCCTTAAGAAGGCTGTGCAGACCACAGGGTTTCCCAGGGAAATCCCGAGTGGTAGTCCTCTTAACATGCAAGTGGGGATCACAGGACTCCCCAAGGCAGGGTCAGGAAGTTAGCCCAAGACAAGCTTCTGCTGCTCATTGCTTTCCTTTCCTTAACCTTAGGAAGATGCATGTGATTTACCCATTCTCACCCAAAGAACTCAGGACTAGAGTGGACAGAGGAAGGCATTTATTACACTCCTTGAGAGAACAGCTGTAGTGCTCACTGGGAACACTCACACTGATACAGCTGCAGGAGCGGTGGGGAGAGGGAGGGAGGGGGAGTAACCATTCCCTCCACTCCTGCTAGAGTTATGGTTGGTTTACATTCTTCACTTTTTACATAGTTTTCCTAAGTTATACGGTTTATATAGGTAGGATAATAAGGATACAGTAGCAAAAGTGAAGTTAATTAGATTTTCCTTGTCTGAGTTTAGGATTAATCTACATTCTTTATTTCCCCTACCTTCCCTCTTTAAAATATGCAAATTATGCAAATCAGCAGGCCTGGACTCTTGACCAAGACCAGACCTTTGATAAGATTGAACTGGTTTTAACTGGTTTGGCCTCTCTAGTTCCCCTGACTGCCTAGTCATGCTCTCCTCAAATGGCTCCTTTAAGCATGCATACAAGCCTCTGACCTTTTACCTAACTGACCTGAGGCCTGGTTTCTGCTGAAGCTGGGGTGGGGGGGGGGGAAGTACACTTTCAGTTCTGTGGAAACAAAACTCCTACTCCCACTTCTTACAAGTGTGTATGCCACTCTTCCTATATAAGCTAATTCTTATTCCAAACTTTGGCCATCCCTCTTTACTGAGTTCATTTCAATCCGGGGAGGGACAGAAGTTAGGTCTGGCAATCAGGAAGATTATTCCTATATGTAGGAAGGCAGGTAGGTAGCACAATGGATAGAGCTGGATAGAATGGAGTTGGGAAGTTGTTGTTGTTCAGATTTGTCTGACTCTTTGTGACCCTATTTTGGGTTATCTTGGCAAAGATAATGGAGTGCTTTGCCCTTTCCTTCTCCAGATTGTTTTATTGATGAAGAAACTGAGGCAAACATGGTTTAGTGTCTTTCCCAGGGTCAAATAGTTATTATCTGAGGCTGGATTTGAACTCCTGACTCCAGGCCTGGTACTCTATTCACTGCACCATCTAGCTGCCTGAAGTCAGAAAGACCTTAGTTCAAATCTGAACTCAGATACTTAGTAACTATGTGACCCTGGCCAAATCATTCAATTGCAGTTTGTCTAGTTTATAAAATGGAGATAATAAGAGCACTGACATTCTAGGGTTGTTGTGAAGATAAAATGAAACTTGTAAAGTACTTAGTGCAACTCTTGGCGCATTAATAAATGCTTGTTAAAAATTGCAGCCTGATTTGAGGGGCGTGAGGGGTCAAAATGGCACAATGGAAAAGCCGTGAACTTTGAGTTAGAAGATATGGGTTTATATTTCATATCTCCTAATTCCAAGTCGTGGGATCTTAAGCAAGTCACATACCCTCCCTGGAGACTAGATTCTTCATCTTTAAAAGGTAGCAGTTGGAGTAGATGGTAATACAGATCTCTTTGGGCTCTAATAATTTTTGATTCTGTGAAGATCCCCTACCCCAAATATCTTTCTTTAATATCTGCTACAATATCAGAAATTTTTAGAATTATGTGTCATTCCTTCAGGATGCTGTTAAAGAATCAGGTGTTTTAACTGTGTGAAAGCATTCTGTTGTTTGGGAGATGGTGACACCTTCACTAGGTGACACATTACATTCATTAAGTAACTAAACATGTGGAGCTTCTGGATTTTTTGAAGAACTGTGCAAGATTACTCACAAGACCTAAAATGTAAGTTAACACAGTAGAACAGTGAGAAAACTAGGGAAGCGGTAACATTCATTAAAAAAAAGGGTTTTGTTTTTGCTTTGAATAATCTGACTGAACCATTGTCATAAATATCAGGGAATAGAAATCAGTCCTTCCCTTAAATGAATGGGACACAAAAGTAGGCAAGTTTGTATCAGGGCTGAGATTTAGGGACATAGAATGCTTGGGTTATGGAGTTGCTCAAATGGAAAGTGTTCAGGAGGTGGCACATAAAAATCACTGGTTATGTAGGGGTCCTACAGAATGGAGTAAGGAGGTGCCAGAAGGAGCAGTAAGAGGAGAGACATCAGATGGAATCCCTAATCTAGGAGTAAGATGTTCCTAGTAAAGATCATAGGATCACAGATAGAGATGGGAGGTATCTGAGCCGCTAGCATCTTTAGCCTAGGACAGTTTCTTCATTTTACATGAGAAAACTGAAGCCTAAAGAAGTTAGATGATTTGTCCAAAGTCTTTTAGGTATTAAGTGTAGAACCAGGATTCAAACCCAAGTCCTCTGCCTCCCGATCCAATATTCTTTCCACTGTGCCACACTACCTCAATGTATTATATATTGCATTACAGTTTAGAAATTAAAACACGAGATGAACCTCAGTAAATTCATTAATTTGCCCACGATCATCAATCTCGACAATTCTCCTTGAATTCTAGGAGCACCTAGAAATTTCCTGATAGCTTTTCTCCTGGAATACTATGCTACAAAGTTGTTCATCCTTCATACTCGAAAAGGACCAATGACATCACAACGTCCTATTTGACTGTGGCTCATGAGTCCAATGTGAGTTTGAAAGTCTCTATGACAGGTGAGACCCTAATAGTCCATTTGAACATTTGAGATGGTGATGTCTCCAGATATGTGCACCTCTTTTCTTATGCTAGTTCTCTGTAAAATAGTCTTTTAAGTAAATGAACTTTTGGCATTCATGCTATGTGTCCAGCCCATTAGAGTTGTGTTCTCTGCAGTAGAGTCTGAATGCTTGGCAGAGATGGCTGCAAAGTAAGTGGTGCTGGATCATTAGAAAAAAAAAAGATCTATTTTCTTATCTTCCATTATCCCAGAGGGGGTAAAAACAGAGCCTTCACTCCACATGGCCCCACCAAAGAAGGAGAGACTCATTCTGCAGTCTGTATGAGCTTTCTGTCAAAAGAGAAAGTAAATACCAAGTAGACAAACTACTTACTGACCCTCTGTCTCCAATTGGTGAAGGCAAAAGCCATACCAGCTGATTTCTACCTCTAGTCTGTCTCTCCAGCTTCCATTCCATCTCCTCCCTGCTTGCCTCCCTCCTAATGTAATGCACTGCTTAGTATCTCACTCATCTTACTCTGTTTCTTCCCACACACTTCTCAGTCTCCCATACGATTTTAGCCCTCCTCTTTCTCTTCCTTCTTCTAAGGAATAGAGCAGACTCTCTTTTCCCTAGGGTAATGAAAGCTTCTTTGTTTCCTGGGCCTCCTGCAGACAAGCCTTGAAGATGTTCTCTCTGCTAGTAGAGAATTGGTCTTTATTAAGCCTGGAGTGCTCAGGACATTTCTTTTACAAATTTGGCATGATAGATCAGCTCCTGTTAAAGTGATACAAGAATTCCAGAATAATCTTGGTCTTTCCCATAGGCATCTTCAGGCACTGAGCAAGCAAGGGAGCATTAAATATGTGTGTTAAGGTTGGGGGGAGAGGGGGGTGAAGTCCCATTTCAAGTGAGCCTGCTTTTGCTATTTGATCCTGAGCTCTCTATCTCTGTTGCTTCAGGCACATTATTTAATTTCATTCTTGTCTCTTTAACACCACTTAAGTCTCCAAACCCCACCCCCACCTCCTAACCCTACCCCCTATTATCCCATCATTGCCCCTGCCAGAGAGCCACAAACAAAGAACACAAACATGAGTGGTCAGAAGCAGTATTGTTTCCCCATTGCCTTCTCTTAAACTCAATCTCCTTTTTAAAACTTCACCCCATCTTCCTCCATCACTTGCAGAGCCAGGTCCTACTCTTTGCCTCTGCTGCTCCCTGAGGCTCTGTGTGGGTGGAGCTTGAATAATTCATCCAGAAGAAAGAGATCAGACTAGGACTAGCTCATTTCTGAACTCTCTCTCAGCTCTAACATTCTATGATTCTCATTTATTCAGTATTCTGCAAGACATTCAAACTCTACTACAGAGAGTGCAACTCCAATGGACTGGCCACATAGCCCAAATGCCAAATGCATGCATACCTAAGAGACTATTTTCTGGAGAACTAGCACAAGGCAAGTGATCACATGAAGGTCAGAAGAAGCAATATAAGGGCACTCTCAAGGTCTCTCTGAAGAACTTTAGGATCCATTGTGAGACACGGGAGACTCTGGCACAAGACCACCCAAGCGTGGTGTGCTCTCATCAAAAAAAGTGCTTCACTCTATGAGTAAAGCAGAATTACAGTAGCACAATGGAAATGTGAGGTATACAAATCCAGACTTCTTCATCTGAATTATTCTAATGGACTATTTCTGCCTGACCTGTGGCAGAGCCTTCTGAATTTGTATTGATCTTATCATCCACAGCCAGACACACTCTGAATCAAATATCAAAAATGAAGGACAAACAAGAATTAATACACCTTAACAGAACACTGGGGAATTTCTTTATGAGTTTAGTGAGCTAGGAAAAGAAACCTTGGAGTATATGGCTGAGAAATGAAATTTATGAAAGTCTTGATCAACACCTGTTTAACTTCATACATGTGTATCTAATACTTTTTATTAACCTCAGTAATGAAAAGACAGCTGGTGAGGTTGAGAGTCAATTAAAATAAAGGGGAAAAAAGGAAGAAGGAAAGAAAGAAGGAAGGAAAGAAGGAAGAAAAAGGAAGGAAGAAAAAGGAAGGAAGGAAGGAAAGAAAGAAGAAAAAAAGTAAGGAAGGAAGGAAGAAAGGAAGAAAGGAAGGAAGGAAAGAAGAAAGAAAGAAAGAAAAAGAAAAAGAGAGAAAGAAAGAGAGAAAGAACAAAAGAGAGAAAGAATGAAAGCAAGAAAGATAGAGAAATAAAGAAAGGAAAGACGGGAGGGAGGAAGGAAGGGAGGGTGGAAGGAAGGAAGGAAAAAAAAACAGTATTCAACTTAAAAAGGCTTCTGCCTGGCATATACAAACATATGTATATAATTTTCCTGATTTGTTTGATTTAGTTTGTGGGGCAGAAAAGCATCATTATGGTTAATCATTGAGGGATTGATTGTGCCACAGTCTGACCTTATTGAATAGACTGAAAAGCCATCAGATCAATTGCTCAGTGACTGGCTCAAATAAGCTGGAAAAAGGTCAAATTGTTTGTGGAAAAAGTCTTAGCCAAATAAAATCAGTCCTTGATTATGACCACGAAACGATAAGATCATGTGCTTAGATCTAGAAACCCCCTCAAAGGTTGTCTGATCCAACTCCCTCACTTGACAAATGGGGAAACAGAGGCCCAGAAAAAACTTGCCCTGGTCATCCAGGTAGCTAGTCCTTTTTTTTTTTTTGATGAGGGGGCAGACAATGTACGTATTTATTACCATCTTGTTAAAATTAACACATTAAAAGTTATCAATATTATAAAAACTGGTAAAAAGGATGATTAGAGTTTCATGCAAAATTTTTCTTATTCTTGTATCTGAATGATTGTTTTATTGCTGATTATTAAGTTATTATAAACAATTATAATATGGCCATTTAAAATGTATGTTAGGAAGGGATTGGCAAGTTATGTACTAAATTGGTATAGACAGAAGAAATGTTTATTAGCACTTACTATGTACCACACATGCTTCCAAAATTGCCAATATAGAAGATTTAGCATTTTACACTCAATCTTTCCTTAGTTTTAGGACAAATTGATTCAATTTAAGAAATTAAATTCAAGAAATATTTATTAGTTGCTTACTGTGGGCCAAGAACTGGGAGCATTACAAACTGTGGATGAGACATGGTTCCTGCCCACATGGAGCTTACAGTATAGCAAGGGAATGAGCCATCATTGCAGATAATGAGGCAATTTTTTTTTAAATTTTTATTTATTTATTTTTAGTTTACCACACACGGTTCTACATAATTTTGAGTTCCAGATTTTCTCCCCTCCCTCCCCCCTCCCTTCCCAAGACGGCATGGAATCTCATATGACTACCATGTATAACTTTGCATTGAATTAATTTATACACTAGTCAAGTTGTGGAGAAGAATTATGACCAATGGAATGAATCATGAGAAAGAAGAAACAGAACCAAAAAAAAAAAAAAGAAAACCCAAAAACAAAAACAAAAGAGAAGCAAAAAAGGCGAGCATGTAGTGTGCCACAATCTGTATTAAAACTTCACAGTTCTTTCTCTGGACACAGATAGCATTCTCAATCGTGCATCCCCTGGAGTTGTCCTTGCACGTTAGGTTGCTGAGAGGAGTGAAGTATGTCAGGGTTGGTCCTCACGGAATCCATATATCTGTGGCTGTGCACAACATTCTCCTGGCTCTGTTCCGCTCACTCAGCATTATGTCGTATAGGTTTTTCCCGGTTGTTACAAAGTCTGCATCATCCCCATTTCTTATGGCACAATAGTATTCCATCACCTTCATATACCACAGCTTGTTCAGCCATTCCCCAATTGATGGGCATCCCTTTGATTTCCAATTCTTGGCTACCACAAAAAGAGCTGCTATAAATATCCTTGTACATATGGGTCATTTTCCCGCTTGTGTGATTTCTTTGGGATACAATCCTAGAAGTGGTATTGCTGGGTCAAAAGGTATGAACATTTCTATAGCCCCTTGGGCATAGTTCCAAACTGCTCTCCAAAATGGCTGAATCAGCTCACAACTCCACCAGCAATGCAACAATGTTCCAATTTCCCCACATATTTTCCAGCATTTATCATTTTCCTGTTTTGTTATTTTAGCCAATCTGACAGGAGAGATGTGGTACCTAAGAGTTGTTTTGATTTGCATTTCTCTAATCAGTAGTGATCCAGAGGAATTTTTCATATGCCTGTAGATAGCTTTAATTTCTTCCTCTGAAAACTGCCTGTTCATATCCTTTGACCATTTCTCAAATGGGGAATGGCTTGTATTCCTATATATTTGACTCAGTTCCCTGTATATTTTAGAAATGAGGCCTTTATCAGAGACACTAGTTGTAAAGATTTTCTCCCAATTTTCTGCTTCCCTCCTAATTTTTGTTGCATTGGCTTTTTTTGTACAAAAACATTTCAATTTGACATAATCAAAATTATCCATTTTGCATTTTGTAATGCTCTCTATCTCTTGTTGGGTCATGAATTCTTTACTTTTCCATAAATCTGATAAGTAAACTATTCCTTGCTTTCCCAAATTACTTATAGTATCAGCTTTTACTCCTAAATCATGAACACATTTTGACTTTATTTTGGTATATGGTGTAAGATATTGGTCTATGCCCAGTTTTTGCCCTACCATTTTCCAATTTTCCCAACAGTTTTTGTGAAATAGTGAATTATTAGCACAGAAGCTGGCCTCCTTGGGTTTATCAAAGAGTAGATTGCTAAACTTGTTGATTTCTCCTTCTTGTGTACCTATCCTATTCCACTGATCCATACCCCTGTTTCTTAACCAGTACCAGGCAGTTTTGATGACTGCTGCTCTGTAGTATAGTTTAATATCTGGTATGGCTAAGCCACCTTCTCTAGCATGTCTTTTCATTAAAACCCTAGATATTCTAGACCTCTTGTTTTTCCAGATGAATTGTGCTATTATTTTGTCCAGCTCAGTAAAAAAAAATTTTGGTAGTTCGATTGGTATGGCACTGAATAGATAGATTAATTTAGGTAGAATTGTCATTTTTATTATATTGGCTCAGCCTAACCATGAGCAACTGATATTTTTCCATTTATTTAGATCTGATTTTATTTGCGTGAAAAGTGTGTCATAGTTACGTTCATAAAGGCCATGGGTTTGTCTTGGTAAATAGACTCCCAAATATTTTATAGTGCCTACAGTAACTTTGAATGGAATTTCTCTTTCTATCTCTTGCTGTTGGGCTTTGTCAGTAATGTATAGGAATGCTGACGATTTATGTGGGTTTATTTTATATCCTGCAACTTTGCTAAAGTTGTTTATTATTTCAAGTAGTTTTTTACTTGATTCTCTAGGATTCTCTAAATAAATCATCATATCATCTGCAAAAAGTGATAATTTAGTTTCTTCTTTTGCAATTCTAATTCCTTCAATTTCTTTTTCTTCTCTTATTGCTACAGCTAATGTTTCTAGTACCAAATTGAATAATAGGGGTGATAATGGACATCCTTGTTTCACCCCTGATCTTATTGGGAATGCATCTAGTTTATCCCCATTACAAATAATGCTTGTTGATTGTTTTAGGTAGATGCTATTTATAATTTTAATTAAGGTTCCACTTATTCCTGTGCTTTCTAGTGTTTTTAATAGGAATGGGTGTTGTACTTTGTCAAAGGCTTTTTCTGCATCTATTGAGATGATCATATGGTTTCTGCTAGTTTTGTTGTTGATATGGTCAATTATGCTAATAGTTTTCCAATATTGAACCAGGCTTGCATTCCTGGAATAAATCCTACCTGGTCATAGTGTATTATTCTCGTGATGAGTTGCTGCAATCTTTTTGCTAATATTTTATTTAAAATTTTTGCATCAATATTCATTAGAGAAATTGTTCTATAATTTTCTTTCTCTGTTTTGACTGTACCTGGTTTGGGTATTAGTACCATATTTGTGTCATAAAAAGAATTTGGTAGGACTCCTTCTTCACCTATTTTCCCAAATAGTCTACAAAGTATTGGAATTAGTTGTTCTTTAAATGTTTGATAGAATTCACATGTAAAACCATCCGGCCCTGGAGACTTTTTCCTAGGGAGATCATTGATGGCATGCTCAATTTCTTTTTCTGTTATGGGGTTATTAAGAAATTTCACTTCCTTCTCCGTTAGCCTGGGAAGTTTATGGTTTTGTAGATATTCATCCATATCTCTAAGGTTGTCAAATTTATGGGCATACAGTTGGGCAAAATAATTCCTAATTATTGTTTTGATTTCCTCTTCATTAGAGGTGACCTCATCCTTTTCATTTTTGATACTGGTAATTTGATTTTCTTCTTTCTTTTTTTTAATCAAATTGGCCAAAGGTTTATCAATTTTATTGGTTTTTTCATAAAACCAGCTCTTTGTTTTATTTATTAATTCAATAATTTTCTTAGTTTCAATTTTATTAATCTCTCCTTTGATTTTCAGTATTCCTAATTTGGTATTTAATTGGGGGTTTTCAATTTGCTCTTTTTCTAGCTTTTTTAGCTGCATGCCCAGATCATTGATCTCCTTTTTCCCTATTTTATTCATGTAGGCATTTAGGGATATTAAACCTCCTCTAACAACTGCTTTTGCTGCCTCCCATAAGTTTTGGTATGTTGTTTCATTATTGTCATTCTCCTGAATGAAGTTATTAATTGTTTCTCTGATTTGTTCTTTGGCCCACTCATTCTTTAGAATTAAATTATTTAGTTTCCAATTAGTTTTTAGCTTATTATTCCATGGTTCTTTATTAAAAATGATTCTTATTGCATCATGATCTGAAAAGGATGCTTTGACTATTTCTGCTTTTCTGCCCTGGATTGTGAGGTTTTTATGCTGTAGTACATGGTCAATTTTTGAGTATGTGCCATGTACTTTTGAGAAGAAAGTATATTCCTTTTTATCCCCATTCAGTTTTCTCCAGAGGTCTATCATTTGGGCCTTTACTAAAATTCTGTTTACCTCCTTAACTTTTTTCTTATTTAGTTTGAGGTTAGATTTGTCAAGTTCAGAAAGGGGGAGGTTGAGGTCTCCAAATATTATAGTTTTGCTGTCTATTTCTTCCTGTAACTCCCTTAACCTCTCCTCTAAGAAATTGTATGCCTTACCACTTGGCGCATATATGTTAAGCAATGATATTGCTTCATTGTTTATGGTGCCTTTTATCAGGATATAATGTCCTTCCTTATCTCTTTTAATTAAATCTATCTTTACTTTTGCTTTGTCTGAGATTAGGATTGCTACACCTGCTTTTTTTTACTTTAGCTGAGTCACAATATATTTTACTCCAGCCTTTTACCTTTACCCTATATGTATTCCCCTGTTTCAAATGCGTTTCTTGTAAATAGCATATTGTAGGATTATGGTTTTTAATCCATTCTGCTATCTGCTTCTGTTTTGTGAGAATGTTCATCCCCTGCACGTTCAGGGTTATGATTTCTATCTGTGTTTTTTTCTCCATCCTAATTCCCCCTGTTTATGCTTTTATTTCTCCCTTTCCCCTTCTCCTCCTCAACAAAGTTTTGCTTTCGACAGCCGCCTACCTCAGTTAACCCTCCCTCTTTATTCCCCTCCCTTAGATTACCGTTTCCCACTTGCTACTTCTCCTCTCCCTTCTGACCACCCCCCTCCCTTTTTTTTACCCCTTCCCCTCCTACTTCCCGTAGGACAAGTTAGATTTCTAAACTTATCAGGGTGTGTTATTCCCTTCTTGAACTAGATCAGATGACAGTAAAGCTCAAATACTGCTCTTCTCCCTCCCTTCTTTCCCTCTACTATAATATCTTTTTGTGCCACTTCATTTGGTGTAATTTACCCTTTTCTACTCCCTCCTTACCGCTTCTCTCACAGCCCTCCCTTTATATCTCTTACTTATATTTTATATCTTTACATCAGTTAATTTATACAGGCATTCACAACCTATGTATATCCCTTTCAATTGTCATAATAGCTGTACCATTCACAAGAATGACTTATATATGTGTGTGTGTATATATATATATATATATATATATATATATATATATATATATATATATATATATATATAAAACATACATCAGATGATATAATCCCACATAAAGATGTAAACAACCCACTCTTATTGGTTAATAAGGTTTGTGGGGTTTTTCCCCCTGGTTACCTTTTTATGTCTCTCTTGAGTTTTGTATTTGGAGATCAAATTTTCCATTGAGTTCTGGCCTTTTCATCAGGAAGGTCTGGAATTCCCTTATTTCATTGAATGTCCATCGCCTTGCCTGGAAAATTATGCTTAGTTTTGCTGGGTAGTTGATCCTTGGTTGTAGTCCCAGGTCCTTTGACCTTCGGAATATCATATTCAAATTTCTCCTGTCTTTTAATGTGGAAGCTGAGAGATCCTGCATGATCCTGACTGTATCTCTTTAACTTTTCTAGAAATTCTTGCTGGCCTTCAATTCAATTAGCATTTTTCTTTGAGGCTTTGCTTGTAGCTATTTTAAAAATACTTTTCTTCTTCTTTTTCTTCTAAGTTAATATCTTGATCTCCCCTGCCACAGTAGTAGCCTCTTATGGTCAAGTTCTTTGTTTTTGCTCATTTTCCTGGCATATTTCTTGATTTTGACATTTATGTTAAAAGTGGTCTCTGCTCATCTAGCGATGGGGAGGCACTGTGCCAAGCTTCAGGATGTTTTGTGCTGCTCTTTTCAGAGCTAGTTCTAGGGGTCTGCAAGTCTTCAGTCTTTTCAAGTTGTTGTTATTTTGCGAGAAGTGTTATCACTGCTGTCTTAATCTGTCCTCTTGTCTTTACCCAGGAAGGCCCCCTGTTCTCCTGCAGCAGCAAGTACTAGTGCTCCTCTTGGTCCTGGTATTGTCACCTGGTATCCTGTTTTGCGGCAGCCACAAGTGTTAGCACTCCTATTAGCCCTAGAAATGTGAGCAGGGTTACTGCTCCCTTGTGAACAAAAAACAAGTGCTCCATTTCATCCTGGAAATGTGACTAAGACCTGCTTATGGGCACTAGCGTTGCCAGTCAGTGACAGCCACACCAAAAGTCAGCAAAAGGTCCTCTGTAATCTATTTCTAACCAGTTGTCTAAACTCCTTCTCTTCTCTGAGCTGAGAGCTCCTAAAGTTGCTGTTGCTTCTGTCAAGACTGCATCTAAGGGGGAGGGGGGAGCAGCTAGGTGGAGTAGTGAGTAGAGCACTGGTCCTGAAGTCAGGAGGACCTCAGTTCAAATCTGGCTTCAACACTTGACACACTTACTAGCTGTGTGACCTTGGGCAAGTCACTTAACCTCAATTGCCTTTCCTTCTCCTCTCCAAAAAAAAAAAGCCTACATTAAGGTCTCTTGATGATGTTTCTGTCACTTTTTAGGGCTGCACCAACTCCAGTGTTACAGTGTTTTCTGTGTACCTCCTAAGTTGTCTTAGGTTGGGAAAAAGTCTCCCTCTGACCTTTTCTTGGTTCTGCCATTCCAAAACTTGATTTGAGGCATTACTTTAAAGTTGTTTGGAGGGGAATGTTAGGAGAGTTTAGCTGGGTCCAGGCCTGTATTCTGCCATTTTGGCTCTGCCCAATATTTTGTTTTTAATTAAATACCAATTGAATTCCATTTTCCATACATTGAAGGGCTAGACTCAATATTAGCGAATTGTAAGGGGAAAGGGTGTTATCAAAACACTAGCCACAAGTATTCATTTATGCTTCCTTTACTTCTGAATACTTTTTAAAGTAGAGGAGAATCAGTCGCCATGCACTTCAAATTCTGGGAAACAGTTCTATGATACTCCCCCTCCTCCTTAAGTCTTTTAGGTGTATATTAATAATCTCTAGAATGTTGGCTGAGTTCTATCATTAAGACTGGGACAAAGAATGGATTAGCTGGAACAAATACATAAATGACCTGGCAAATTTACACAAAAATGAGAATCTCAGACTATAAAATCTAAGAAATTTTACTCGAAAAAAATTACAGAAGAAGCAAGGGGCAGAGAAGAGAGACTGAGGAGATTTAATTCAGAAAATGCTCAACATAAAAAATAAAGAAAACACAATATCCCTACTATCATCTTTGATCTGTGCTACAGGTTGGAAGTGAGATAGAAAAGAATTGTGTTTCCAGCAATAAGAGAATATTCTAAATATTCCCCTGCTCATCTGCAAGTAGAAGGTGTCCTTGCAGAAAAGCTCACCATGTGGTTATGAGTAAAATATGAAAATAATAATAATAATAATAATAATAATAAATCTCTTTCCCTCCTCTTCTCTTTCCATCCCTATTTCTCTTCTTTATCTTTCTCTGTCTCTGTTGCCCCCTTTCTCTATCTCTCTCTGTCTTTGTCTGTCTTTCTGTCTCTGTCTCTGTTTATCTCTGTGTCTCTGTCTTTGTGTCTGTCTGTGTGTAAGTCTGTCTCTGTCTCTGTCTCTGTTTCTGTCTCTCCCCTGCTCCCTCCATCCCTTCCTTCCCTCTCTCTTTTTTCCTACCCTTATGTTTGAAAAATAAATAGCTATCTCTTGGGAAGAAGTTAGGAATAGATCAATCAGTAAGTGATAGCTAGCTAGCTAGATGATAGATGCCCCAGGAGATAGAGAATTGGACCTAGAGTTGAGAAGACTTACTTTCAAATAGTTTCAAAACTCTCACTAGCTGTGTAAGTCAATCAACCTGTTTACCTCAGTTTCTTTTTTTTCAAAGTGGGGATAATAGCACCTACTTCCCAGGGTTGTGAGAATCAAATGATGTAATATTTGTAAAATGTTTTGCAAGTCTTAAGGTGCTATACATATGCTACATACTATCTATATAATAGACAAAACATTTCTTAAGTGTTTATTACAAATACTGGCAAATAATACAACCACTATCTTGATGGAATTTTAATTTTAATGGAATGACAACTCACAAATGTGAGCTGCAAAAGGGTTGGGAGAGGGAATATACGAGTGAGTCTAAGGCTACTTGAAATGAAGTAGCAAAATCTGGAGAAAGAGTAGAGCTATGGGGAGGCAAGGAAGTTTGGCAGCATCTCCAGGGTGGAAGGATGCAGAGGAGTTGAGACAGGGAGTGTAGCCTAAAGTCAATGGCAGTTTGTTGTACTGACATGACCATTATCCAAAAAGAGCTACTGCTTTTCAGAACACTCTGGTTGAATAAGTGGCAAAATATGCGTGTTTAAGTTCCAACTCTGATCCTTCTTTGTTGTCTATCTTTAAACAAGTTTTAGCCTTACTGAATTCAGTTTATTTATTAGCAAAAAGGGAAGGAAGGAAACCTATGACTGTGAGATTAAGAGACAAGGTAGTATAATGGAAAGTAGGGCCAGCCTTGGACTCAGGAAGATATGATTTCATATCCTACCTTTGAAATATACTAGCTCTGTGATTATGAGCAAGTGATGTAATCGCTCAATATCCCCAGCAACTATTTAAGACTCTTAAGTCAGAGAAAGGATTTGATCTGAAAAGGTAGTTTGTGCATTAGGAATTCCCTAATCTAATGAAATCACTTGTCTGCCCCTCTCCCCTGGAAAAAAAAAAAGAGATCTAATTTTTTTTCAATTTTGTCCTCATATCCCTAGTGCTTAACACAGTGCTTGGCAGATAATAAATACTTATTGATTGTACTATATATACATATGTATGTATGTATGCACACAAATACATATATTCAATATATAATATATAAATACATATGCATGAATTTTACTTTACATATGGGTGTGTGTGCATGTGTGTGCGTGCATGTGTGTGTCTATGCTTTGTGACCACAATGAGCTATATAAATGTAAGTTGTTAATCTTATTGCTACTATTAAGATAAACAGATAAACATTTTATTAATAGTATCCACTTTTCTTAGTTGGGTAATTTCACTTCCTGATCATGTCTTTTTTTTCTTTCCATTTTGCTTATATTGGCTTTCCAAATGAATCTGCTTTGGGACATCAGGAAGAACTTATTAATTTCTATCTCTCACCCACACTACTCTCTAATTGAGGAAGAATGGCAGCCCCAAGCTCTTTACCTATCCCACTTATTTCCATTAAAAACATTACAGCATGAAAACACACCTGGTTTACCAGGGCAGATAGTGTCCTTTAATAGATGTTGTTTAATGCTAACATTTATTTCTGGAGGTTGTCAATTGTGAATTTGACAATAAGCCAAACCTAGCTGAACTCTGTTTGTTTTGCAGCTTATTGTCTGGTCTCTGCCACAGGTATTATATGTTGTAGTCAAAAGGCATTTAGGTGGATGTTTTTTAAAAAGCTTATCTAGAAATGAACATGCCATTTATCACTGCTGTTGTACAATGTTATACTTGTTACTTCCTTTGACCTTCCATGAACATATTCCACTTTCATTGTCATGCAAGGTGATTCAATTAGTCCTCCCATACCACCTGGCACTCTGTTAATTCTGTGGCTTGGAATAACAGAGGCCTCCCTATCAAAACTTCCAGAGCAGAGTGCTGACATTTATAGATAAATAGAAAGGCACTAGACAGGCAGCTAATTCTGATCTTGTGCTGCCCAGAATCCCGATTACAATTTGCTCCTTAGATGGCTATCCGCAGTGCTCTTAGGAGATATGTCAGAAGTTAAGCACCACTAATACAAACACAACACCATGCTTTGCATTTCAAAGAATAAAAGGTGTGGATTTGGGAAATTCGAGGCATGTGGAAGAAGATTCTGTTATTTCCATTAGCAACTGAAACCTACTATTAATGCTTCAAGAAAAGTTCATTTTGCAAACTGATTAGGGCTGATTATAGGAAACATGATTTAGCTCTACAGGGCTGTAGAATTTTTTGAGCTTAAGAACCCTATAGATCAAATTTCAGGCAACATTGTGTCAGATTTCACCACTAACCAGACACTTGCCATCACAGAGCCATATAATTTTAGTGCAGAAAAGGACCCTAGTGATCAATGATTCCCACTTCCTTATTACACAGATGAGGAAACTGAGGCCCAAAGAGATGAACTTACTTAGTAAAAATCATATAGTGAGTAAATGGCAGAACCAGGATACAAGCATAAGTCTTCTGGCTTCGGACTCAGTCTGATTCTTTCTACTACATCCTCATTCCAGTCTGCTTTATCTTCCTTCTCTCACATTTTTCCCCTAATGTATCTCCTAGATACTCTGTATTTTTCTGTTAAAATTCTAGATAATATATTTTCTTGCTCCCTTTCCCTCTTCTCCTAACCAGAGGTTCGTATTTCCCAAGATTTCTATTACTCTGTTTCAGCTAGTCTTGATAGAGCTCTAGATTTTGATCTGTAGAATTTCCTTTTACTAAATTAGTTCATCTACCACTAATCAACTTGACTTAAGAAAAGCAAATAGATATTAACATATCCCTAGTGAGAAATATAGACTGTTACCCATAGAACTTTAATCTTCAAAATATTTCTCTAAGTGAAGCCAGACACTACGCTAGGCACTAGGGATATGAAGACAAAAACTAAACAATCTCTTTCCTTGAAGAGTTTACATTCTAATGGGGAGGACATAATAAATCCACAGAGAAGTAAATAAGGGGTATGGAGGGGAAGAGGGTAAAAGAAAAATAATAGCAATATGATAATGATGATGATAGTGATGAATATATGAGAGTTTTGATCTCCATGGCTAAAGATGGGTAAGGCAAAATCCGCCTCATCACAGTGATGTTCCATAGGAAGCCTAGTCCTGGGGCATGAGCTAGTGCAGTCAATATATGTAGATAATTTAAGAAATTGTCGGGGGGCGGAGCCAAGATGGCGGCTGGTAAGCAGGGAATAGTGTGAGCTCCCTACGGAGACCCTCCAAAAACTTATAAAAAATGGCTCTGAGCCGATTCTAGAACGGCAGAACCCACAAAACAGCAGAGGGAAGCAGGGCTCCAGCCCAGGACAGCCTGGATGGTCTCTGGGTGACGTCTATCCCACACGGAGCTGGGAGCTGGGAGCTGGGAGCTGGGAGTTGGGAATGGAGTGGAGCAGAGCCCAGCCTGAGCGGTGTGGAACATCCAGACCAGAAGCCGGGCGGAGGGGGCCCTAGCGCCCTGATTCAGTGGGCTGTGGCAGTTACGAGACTTCTCAACCCACAAACACCAAAGACTGCGGAGAAAGTTAGTGGGAAAAGCTGTGGGAGTGGAAGGAGTTCACAGTTCGGCTTCCAGCCCCGGGGGCAGAGGAGGTGGGGCAGCTACAGCTGTTGTTACTTCCAGATCCAGGCCCACCTGGTGGGAGGGATTAAGTGAAGGATCAGAGCAGGGGTGCACAGCCTGCCGAAGATCTAAGCCCAGTTCGGGTCGGGGTTCTTGGGGAAGGAGCAGTGCTGGTGTGGCAGAGCTGGCACCTCCTCCCCAAACGTGGAACATAGAACTCTGTAATCTACAAGCAGTCGTACCCCACTGAAAAAGTCAAGGGTCAAGTTAGTTGGCTGGGAATATGGCCAGGCAGTGAAAACACACCCAGGTTCAGTCTCAGACTTTGCACTCTTTCTTTGTTGACAAAGAAGATCAAAACATACAGACAGAAGAAATTAATAAAGTCAAAGAGCCTACAACAGAAACCTCCAAGAAAAACAGGAACTGGTCCCAGGCCATGGAAGAGCTCAAAAAGGAGTTGGAAAAGCAAGTTAGAGAAGTAGAGGAAAAATTGGGAAGAGAAATGAGAAGGATGCGAGAAAACCATGAAAAACAAGTCAATGACTTGCTAAAGGAGATCCAAAAAAATACTGAAAAATACACTGAAGAAAACAACACCTTAAAAAACAGACTAACTCAAATGGCAAAAGAGCTCCAAAAAGCCAATGAGGAGAAGAATGCCTTGAAAGGCAGAATTAGCCAAATGGAAAAGGAGGTCCAAAAGACCACTGAAGAAAATTGTACTTTAAAAATTAGATTGGAGCAAGTAGAAGCTAGTGACCTTATGAGAAATCAGGATATTATAAAACAGAACCAAAGGAATGAAAAAATGGAAGACAATGTGAAATATCTCCTTGGAAAAACCACTGACCTGGAAAATAGATCCAGGAGAGATAATTTAAAAACTATTGGACTACCTGAAAGCCATGATCAAAAAAAGAGCCTAGATACCATCTTTCAAGAAATTATCAAGGAGAACTGCCCTGATATTCTAGAGCCACAGGGCAAAATAGAAATTGAAAGAATCCATCGATCACCTCCTCAAATAGATCCCAAAAAGAAATCTCCTAGGAATATTGTCACCAAATTCCAGAGCTCCCAGATCAAGGAGAAAATACTGCAAGCAGCCGGAAAGAAACAATTTGAGTATTGTGAAAACCCAATCAGAATAACCCAAGATCTGGCAGCTTCTACATTAAGAGATCGAAGGGCTTGGAATATGATATTCTGGAGGTCAATGGAGCTAGGATTAAAACCTAGAATCACCTACCCAGCAAAACTGAGTATCATGTTCCAAGGCAAAATATGGATTTTCAATAAAATAGAGAACTTTCAAGCTTTCTCAGTGAAAAGACCAGAACTGAATAGAAAATTTGACTTTCAAACACAAGAATCAAGAGAAGCATGAAAAGGTAATCAAGAAACGGAAATTGCAAGGGACTTACTAAAGTTGAACTGTTTTGTTTACATTCCTACATGGAAAGATGATGTGTATGATTCATGAGACCTCAGTATTAGGGTAGTTGAAGGGAATATGCATATATATATGCTTATGTATATATATAAGTGAATGTGTATGTATGTATGTATCTATGTGTATATGTATGCATGTGTATGTATGTATATATATGTGTGTGTGTTTATATATATATATATATATATATATACACATATATATATATATATATGTAAAAGAGAGAGAGCAGACACAGGATGAGTTGAAGATGAAGGGAAGATATCTAAAAGAAATAAAATGAAATTAAGGGATGAGAGAGTAACATACTGAGAGAGGGAGATAGGGAGAGATAGAATGGGGTGGATTATCTCGCATAAAGGTGGCAAGAGGAAGCAGTTCTGTGGGAGGAGGGGAGAGGGCAGGTGAGGGGGAAATGAGTGAACCTTACTCTCATCAGATTTGGCCTGAGGAGGGAATACCATACACACTCAGTTGAGTATCTTATCCCACAGGAAAGAAGAGGGAGGAAGATAAAAAAGATAAAAGGGGGGGGATGATGGAGGGGAGGGCAGATGGGGGTGGAGGTAATCAAAACAAACACTTTGGAAAGGGGACAGGGTCAAGGGAGAAAATTCAATAAAGCGGGATGGGTTGGGAAGGAGGAAAATGTAGTTAGCCTTTCACAACATGAGTATTGTGGAAGGGTTATACATAATGATACATGCGTGGCCTAGGTTGAAGTGCTCGACTTCTTAGGGAGGGTGGGTGGGAAGGGAAGAGGGGAGAGAATTTGGAACTCAAAGTTTTAAAAACAGATGTTCAAAAACAAAAAAAAAAAGTTTTTGCATGCAACTAAAAAATACGATACACAGGCAATGGGGCGTAGAAATTTATCTTGCCCTACAAGAAAGGAAGGGAAAAGGGGATGAGAGGGGAGGGGGGTGATAGAGGGGAGGGCTGACTGGGGAACAGGGCAACCAGAATATATGTCATCTTGGAGTGGGGGGGAGGGTAGAAATGGGGAGAAAATTTGTAATTCAAAATGTTGTGAAAATCAATGCTGAAAACCAAATATGTTTAAATAAATAAATTTAAATAAAAAAAATTAAAAAAAAAGAAATTGTCATAACTATAGCAAACAGTTGCCTCCCCGCCTCCACCTCACCATGCTCCAAGTTCCAGTCAGCTTTTTATTTACAGTTTTAAAATGAAAACATGTCACATAATAATTCCACATTTCCTAATGTCTGGATCATTAATTTTGCCCACACCTGAAATTCACTGTAATATAATTACCAGATATAGCTAAAAATAGCTACTGTCTAATTCCCCATTAAGACGTTTATCTCTTTCTCTACTTTATATGATCCAAAAGGAAGCATTCACATTACATACACAATACACTTACTCCATGAAATAGAAAGTCAATAAAACACAACACTCATACTTCTCAATTGGTTCTACACATTTCAGAATAAAAAGGGTCAGCCATCTCCCCACTTAGCCCCTATGCTTCTGGACCATTAAGAGCTCTTTACACACATTTACTTTTTCAAAAGAACAAATAGTCCCAGAAGCGATTGGCAGAGGCAGCTGCCATTTGCTTTCCCCATTTTTCCTCTGCCAATATCACAACCATAGAAAAATGGAATTTAATCTTGTACCATGCTTCAGATGGTTCATAAACCATTCATTAGTGATCTCTGGGTCAGAAGCCATCCTTATTTTCTCTCTGGAATCTCAACTTAGGCACAGGTGCTGACTCTACCCTTATCTGATTAGACTCTATCAAGTCAGGTTTCCAGCAAACTAGGTGACCATGGCCTTGAACCCCTAGCAATCAAGCAATCAATAAATATTTATTAAATGTCTACTATGTGCCAGGTTCTGTGCTAATCTCTAGGAAAAGGAAAAAAAAAAAGTATGAGTCCAAAACAGTCTCTACCCTCAAGGAGCATATAATGGAATGGGAGAGAAAAAAGGCAAAGAGATATATACAAAACAAGCTATACACAGGATAAATTGCTGCTGTTTGTCTTTCATTATCAAAGAGGATCACAACATCAGGGAGATGATGCCATGACATGCAAGTGAAGTGGATTTAAGTGAGGGAGGGCTGTGCTCTTCCAGGGCCATCTGGGTCAAATATGGATCAGGACAACTGGACACAGCCCAGGATACAGTAGAGGACCTTGGTCTTTTCAAGCTAAGGTGTTTAACAGGTATAAATTTGACTGAAGTAGTGTCATTCAGTGATTAAGGCTCAATAAAAAAAGGAGGCAAAGAATGGCTTCTTAAAAAAATAGAACTGGGTTCTGGCCCAAACAGAAACAATTTCTACTTAAATATATTCTGAGTCAATTAGGGCCCAAACAGTTACCAAGAAGGGGTTGGTCTGGGGCCAGAGTGACTTGGTTTAAGGTCGGTTTTTAGAAAATAATTGAGAAGGGCAGAGCCAAGATGGCAGCTGGAAAGCAGGCACTTGTGTGAGCTCCCCACCAGGTCCCTCCAAACACCTATAAAAATGGCTCTGAATAAATTATAAAGCTGCAGAACCCACAAAATAACAGAGGGAAGCAGGGCTCCAGCCCAGGAAACTCTGGATAGTGGCAGGGAAGGGTCTATCACACTATCACATGGAGCTGGGAGCAGAGTGGAAGAGAGCCCAACATGGGCTGTACCAAGACCAACCAGACTGGAAACTGGGTGGAACAGGCAACAGGGCCCTGAATCATTGAGCTGTGGCAGTTATGAGACTTCTCTACCCACAAACACCAAAGAAAACAGAGAAGATTAGTGGGTAGAACAGCTAGAAGAGAGTGAAAGGAGTGTGCTGTCAGGCCCAGCCCTGGGGGCGTGGAAGTGGTACAGCTCTGGGGTTGCTTCCAGCTGTAGTTACTTCTGGCTCAAGGCGCAACAGGTGGGAGGAAATAAGCGTGGATCAGAGGGGGAATTCAGAGCCTGCTTGGATCTGAGTCACATTCTGGTTGGCAGTTCTTGGGGGAGGAGGAGTGCTGGTGTACCAGAGCTTGCTGTGTAGAAGTAGCTCTGAAAACAGCAGCGCAAGGCCCTTAAAGCTTGGGAGAAAGTACTCTGTACTCTACAAGCAGTCCTACCTTTACAAAAATTTCAAGGGTCAAGTAGTTGGCTGGGAACATTGCCAGGCAGCGAAAGCAGACCCAGATTCAGAGACAGACTTCACAATCTTTTTTTGGTGACAAAGAAGAGTAAAACATATAGCCAGAAGAAGTCAACAAAGTCAAAGAGCCTACGTCAAAAGCCTCCAAGAAAAATGTGAATTGGTCTCAGGCCATGGAAGAGCTCAAAAAGGATTTGGAAAAGCAAGTAAGTGAAGTAGAGGAAAAATTAGGAAGATAAATGAGAGTGATGCAAGAAAATCATGAAAAATAAGCCAATGACTTGCTAAAGGAGATCCCAAAAAATACTGAAGTAAATAACACCTTAAAAATAGACTAACTCAAATGGCAAAAGAGCTCCAAAAAGCCAATGAGGGAAAGAATGCCTTGAAAGGCAGAATTAGCCAAATGGAAAAGGAGTTCCAAAAGACCACTGAAGAAAATACCACCTTAAAAATTAGATTGGAGCAAGTGGAAGCTAGTGACTTGATGAGAAATCAAGATACTATAAAACAGCACCAAAAGAATGAAAAATGGAAGACAATGGGCAATGTCTCATTGGAAAAACCACTGACCTGGAAAATAGATCCAGGAGAGATAATTTAAAAATTATTGGACTACCTAAAAGCCATGATCAAAAAAAGAGCCTAGATATCATCTTTCAAGAAATTATCCAGGAGAGCTGCCCTGATGTTCTAGAGCCAGAGAGTAAAACAGAAATTGAAAGAATCTACTGATCGCTTCTTGAAAAAGATCCCAAAAGGAAAACTCCTAGGAATATTGTTGCCAAATTCCAGAGCTCTCAGATCAAGGAGAAAATACTGCAAGAAACCAGAAAGAAACAATTTGAGTACTGTGGAAATGCAATCAGGATAGCACAAGATCTAGCAGCTTCTACATTAAAGGATTGTAGGGTTTGGAATAGGATATTCCGGAGGTCAGTTGAGGTAGGATTAAAGCCAAGAATCACCTAGCCAGCAAAACTGAGTATAATGCTCCAAGGTAAATTATGGATTTTCAATAAAATAGAGGACTTTCAAGCTTCCTCAGTGAAAAGACCAGAGCTGAATAGAAAATTTGACTTTCAAACACAAGAATCAAGCAAAGCATAAAATGGTCAACAAGAAAGAGAAATCATAAGGGACTTACTAAAGTTGCACTGTTTTGTTTACATTCCCACATGGAAAGATGATATATGTAATTCATGAGACCTCAGAATCAGGGTAGCTGAAGAAAAAATAAAAGTAAGGGGAGAGAGTGGAATATATTGAGAGAGGGAAAAAGGGAGAGATAGAATGGAGTAAATTATCTCTCATAAAAGTTGCAAGACAAAGCAGTTCTGTTGGGAGGGAAGAGGGGACAGGTGAGGGGGAATGAGTAAATCTTTCTCTCATCGTATTTGACTTGAGAAGGGAATACCATACACACTCAATTGGGTATCTTACCCCACATGAAAGTAGGGGGAAGGGGATAAAAATATGGACAATAGAAGGGAGGGCAGATATGGGGAAGAAGTAATCAAAAGCAAACACTTTTGAAAAGGTACTGTGTCAAGGGAGAAAATTGTATATAGAGGGACAGGATAGGAGGGAGGGAAATATAGTTAGTCTTACACAACGTGACTATTTATGGGAGCGTTTTGCATATTGATACATGTGTGGCCTGTGTTGAATTGCTTCGCTTCTTAGGGAGAGTGGGTGGGGACGGAGGAGGGGAGAGAATTTGGTACTCAAAGTTTTAAAAGCAGATGCTCAAAAAAAAGGTTGTTTTTGCATGCAACAGGAAATAAGATATACAGGCAATGGGGCATAGAAATCTGTCTTGCCCTATAAGAAAGTAAGGGGAAAAGGGATGGAAGGGAGGGGAAAGGGGGTGATAGAAGGGAGGGCAGACTGGGGAACAAGGCAATCAGAATATATACCATCTTGGAGTGGGGGGAGGCTAGAAATGGGGAGAAAATTTGTAACTCAAAATCTTGTGGAAATCAATGCTGAAAACTAAAAAAAATATCAAATAAAGAAAATGATCACAAAAAAGAAAATAATTAACAGAGGGAAGGCACTAGGATTAAGAGATATTAGGGAAGGCTTCCAGGAAAAGTTGAGATTTTAGTTGGAACTTATATGAAAGTTATTCAAGTCAGTAGGTGAAGATGAGGAGGGAGAGCATACCAGTAATGGGGTACAGCCAGAAAAAATTCCCAGAGTTGAGATGGAATGTCTTATTCATGAAAGAGCCAGGATGCCAGTGTCACTGGTTTAAAAATTACATGTGGTGGACCAAGATGCGTATGTAAAAATTATGAAGAGTCCTCTTACTCCTTCCTGGCAGCCTCTCTTTCTTAGCATGCCACATGATGGTCTAGCAAACATATATCTAAAATTTCTTGCTGACTGTTATCATCAAGCAGTCCAATCAATTTTTCTTAAAGAGGTCTGTGTGAAAGTTGATGACATTTTTATTACTTTTTGTTTCAGACATGGTACTTCTCCAATTAAATTTCTGCTTCCTATGGAATATAGGGGTGGCAGTAGGAGGAATGGGCAGCTAGATTGCTCAGTTGTTAGTGCTGGGCTTGGAGTCAGGAAGACTCAATTTCAAATTTGGTTTCAGACATTTATTAGCTGTGTATGTGTGGGCAAGTCACTTTAAATCTGTTTGTTTCAGTTCTTCATCTATCTGTAAAATGATTTGGAGAAGGAAATAGCAAGCCACTCCAGTAACTTTGCCAAGAAAGACCCAAGTGTGGTCACAAAGAGTCAGATGTGACTGAAAAGACTAAACAAAGTGTGTTGGGGGGAGGTGGGGGAGAACAGAGAAATATGAAGGGAAAATCTGCCCATATACTCTGATGTTACAATAGGAATAACAATAAAAACAGCAATGGGCATTTATATAGTGCTTTAAAGTTTGCGAAAGACTTTATACTTCTAGTAATTGTACTTTGGGGTGCTATTGTGCTAGTAAGTGTCTTAGCCAAGGTCATATAGTTTGTAAATGCCTGAGGCCAGAACTGAACTGAGGTCTTCCTGATACCAGGACTAATGCTCTATCCACTGCACATTTCACTCCACTTGACATCTGCTGCTCTGCCTTGGAACAAGATACCCCTCTCAGTATAAGCACACCACTTCTAAACTCACCACAGTGTTGTAACTCAAATCTTTATTGAAACTATCTCCTTCAACTTTTTCTGCCCTCTGTTTGGAGGGCTGGAGGGCAGAGTGCCAAATTCCTCTCAATGTCTTCCTTTACAGAAGGTAAGAAACTGCACTCTCAGCTCACTCCAACATGCATGTGCTGCCCTTCCAAGTTTCAACTCCATGGAAAACTATGCTTCTGTGCTGGGTGCTCCCTGGTGTCCTATCCATCTCCTCCTCCCTGGCTTTCCTGTTATTTCTGTGTATGCTATATCATCACCCTTAAGTCTGTAAGTTCCTTAAGGGTATAGAACTATCTTTCTTTTAATCAATTGCACCCCCAGTGCTTAACACAGTGCCTAGCACACAGTAGGAACATAATAAATGTTTACTGGATTGAATTTCACCACAAGCTCTCTCTCTCTCTCTCTCTCTCTCTCTCTCTCTCTCTCTCTCTCTCTCTCTTTCTCTCTGTCTCTCATCTGTTATCTATCTCTCAGCTGTGTTTAAGTATTGATGCACAAAGATAAGTAATATGAGTCAACTACTTTATCTTAGAAAAAATACTTTCTGGTGAATCAAAAGCATGCAGAAAGAAAAACAAACTCGTCAGGAAAAAAAAATCAGAATACGAGTTCATCTCTCCTGAGAGCAAGAGAATGAGAATAAAATAAAAGTCAGGAAGTTAAGGAAATTCCAGTTCTGTCCTGAGAAGCATGGATAGCTCCAGCTATTCTATACCTTCTGGTTGAAGCCCATGTTGGAGTGTCTTCTCCTGTCAGTTCACTCATGGTGGTTGCAGGAGTGGCACCTGCGGTGCTCAGAGCTCCCCAGGGATCAAATATAAAGGGCATCTAAGTCCAGGCTAAAGATGTTAGACTTAATTTGATAGACAATGGACAGAAGCTTAATTTGTTTGAACAGTGGAAAAGAATAAACAAAATTGGGCATTACAAGGATTAATATGGCAACAGTGTGTGGGATGAGTTTGGATAGAAAGATTTTAGAAGCTGAGTGCCTAATTAGAAATCTATTTTAATAGTCCAGATGAAAAGTAATGAGGGTCTTACATGATGGTGCTATTAAAAACAGCAGCAACAACATTCATCAGAATGATGACAGCAACACTTGATAATTATATATGGTTTAAGGTTTATAAAGACAAGTTGGCAAAGCAAAAAAGGCAAGGCTCCCTATGGGAGAAACAAGAATTGGCGTATGCTGAATGGGTCAATCCCCTACCACAATATCCCCTTAGTACCAGTTGGAGACAGCTCAGGAAAAGATGGGGAACCTGAAGCCTTGAGGCCACATGTGGCCCTCTAGGTCCTCAAGTGTGGTCTTTTGATTGAATCCAAACTTCACAGAACAAATCCTTTAATTAGGGGAGATTTGTGAAGTTTGGATGCAGTTAAAGGACTGCACTTGAGGACCTAGAGGGCCACATATGGGCTCAAGGCTGCAAGTTCCCCACCTCTGGTACAGGATCCTAAGCCCTGGAAATAGCAATGGCCACCAGACCGTTGACCTTGCTTCTAGTCTTGCCTTAACAGCCACTAATGAGAAAAGCAACCCCTATAGCGAAAGAGCCTAAATTCCTACCAAGTTCAACTCTCTGAGAGAGTTGAAACTAGCCAAGCTGAAGTACCATTTATCCTGGGGGAGAGACAAAAGGTAGCCTGTACCAGGCAAGTCAAACCAGCACCACCTCAGCCATCAACCTCACCTAAGATCCTGAAGAAGACAGCCAGAACTTTGAGTCCAAAAGCCCTGGAAAAAGCAATATCCTTATACCCCAAGTCCCATTTCCATTCCTTCCCTCTAAGTCTTCACCCAGGGAATCAGTCCTTGGGAAGTTGCTTCCTGGCAATGGCTTTTGTCAGTCCTGCAGGCCCTGCCACCTTAGCAGCTACTGAAGAGCTGCAAAGCACGTTGTTACCGTGAAAATTCTTGGCTCAACAGCAGAAAAAGATAGAATTCAATAGCACAAATAGATATATAGTTTTTTAAAAATATTTTTGTATTTGTCTCTTTTAAAATTTGATTTCTATATTTTCTCTCTCCCTCTTACTCCTCTCCCACCCACTGAGAAGGCAAGAACTGTATCAATTATAACTGTGAAATCATGCAAAATGTAATTCCTTATTAGCCATGTTGCAAAAAAGCAAGATAAAAATTGAAAAAATATGTTTCAATGTGCATTCAGAACTCATCAATTCTTTCTCTGGAGGTAGATAGCATTTTTCATTATGAGTCCTTTGGAATTTTCTTGGGTCATTGTACTGATAAGAGTAGCTAAGTCTTTCAACATTGATCATCATTACAATATTGCTGTTACTATGAACAATGATCTTCTGGTTCTGCTCACTTCACTCTCTATCAGTTCATAGAGATCTTTCCAGGTCTTCCTGAAACCATTCCCCTAATCATTTCTTATAGCACAAGAATATTATATTACAATAATACCCAATATTTTGTTCGACTATTCTACAAATGATAAGCATGTGTTCAATTTCCAAAAAGAGTTGCTATTAATATTTTTGTGTGTGTATATATATATCCTTTTCTTTTATCTCCTTGGGATACAGATCTATTAGTGGAATTGCTGGGTCAAAAAGTATACGTGGTTTTATAGCCCTTTGGGCATAGTTCAAAATTGTTCTTCGGAATGGTTAGACCAGTTCACCACTCCACCAAAAGGGCATTAGTGTCCCTATTTTTCCTTATTTGCTCCAAAATTTATCATTTTCCTTTCCTATTATGTTAACCAATCTGATGGGTGTGAGATGGTACCTCGGAATAGAAACAGATACAGTCCTTACCAGTGGAAATAACATTAAAGAAGACACACTACAACTACTTTGCTCCAATACTTTAGGGACTTTAGAACCTTACAATCTGACCCACAATGAAGCCTTTTATATGTCTTGTCTCCTACAATTAGAATGTGAGCTCTTTGAGAGCAGGGACTCTCTTTTCAAATTTTCAATTGCTCAGCACAGTGCTTTGCACATGGTAAACACTTTAAAAATGCTGTTTCATTTACTTATCCATTCATACATACGTAAAGCAATTTCCCATAGCAACCTTGGAAGGTAAGCAGTAATAGAAATAAAAGAGAAAGGATTGATGTGAGAAATATTGAGGGTGTGCCATTGATAGAATTCATTATCTGATTGCATGAGAGGGTCAAGGGAGAGAATGGAGTTGAGGAGAACTACACGATTTTGAGCCTTGCTAGATGGAAGAATTAGGTAGGTAGAATTAGTTTCTTAGGGAAATGATGCCTGGTCTCAACACATTAAATTTGAGTTTTCAATATTCATACAGAGACATATGACAGGAAGCTGTAAGTGTGATGTCATAATTCAAAAAAAAGTTAAAAATAAAGATATAGGTCTGGGGTTCATCTACATGCAGATGATTTTGAGAAGCACAGGAGTCAATAAGATTGCAAAAGAAGAGAGTAAATATAATTAATATTAAAGATGAAACATTGAAATACATTTATATTAATCAGGTAGGAGAAAGATTGAAACAAAGAAGGAGATAGTGAAGTCAGAGATGTAAAAGGAAAAATGAAAGAGTACTGTGTCATGAAGGTCAAAGTATAAAAGCTTTCCAAGAGGAAAGCATGGTCACCTGTGTTACATGGACTTACTCTCGTTAAAGAAGGATGTCATCAAATTGATAAAGATTTTGAAAGAAATAGTCAGTTCTCAGCGTACTATTAGAAAACAGGGTCACTAATACATTTTTGGTGGACCTGTGAATTGATTTAACAGTTCTATATAATTTGGAATTATGAGAAAAGTCACTAAACTGTCATTTGACCCATTGAACTCACTACTAGGAATATACTCAGGTGGTAAAAGACAGAAATTTTGTATATAATAAATATCCACAGCTGACGTTTTTTGTTAGCAAAAACCTAAAAATAAAATAGAAACCCGTATATTATGGAATGGGTGAACAAAATTTTGTCATATGAATATAGTGGAATATTATTCTGTAGTTAAAAAACCCAATAATTCAGAAGAATTTCAAAGAAATTCTGAAATTCTAACATTTATGTATGCAGAACAAGGAAAGCGGAAACAGGAAATTTTAAAAAAATAAAACACTAAAATGGCACTGAACTTAGAATCATCATAATAAACAATATTGGTCCCAGAGCACTGGTGATAAAATTTTTGGAATATGCCTCCAAGAAGAGCTTTGCTTAACTTTTTCTTCATTAAAAAGAAGAGTACAATGGAGTTGAAGTGTATCAATAAATTCTTTTTTTTTTTTATTTTGAAAATAATTTAATATATTAACATCAACATACAGATCCAAGGATATCCTGTCATTATTTGAAATTTGAAGAAACCGATGAACACAATTCCTACAAGACAGAAGAACAACCCACAGGCCAGGAGGATTCTTTATAGTGAGTGTCACCATGGTGCTTGGACAAGTAGTAAGGCAGAGGGCACATAAATGAAAGCCTTAGCTTACAAGAAACCACACTGAGAACCCCGGGGGAAAGGAAATTGGACAGAATTAATATAATGCCTTGTAAAACAATCAGCAACATTAGGACAAATCAGTCTACACCGTCCACCGACTATGCCTCTTTCTTCTTGATGATCAGTGGTCCCACGTTGTCACCGGTTTCTTCGTTGTGCTTTGTGTGGGCACCATCGCAGAATGGGAACTTCTTGGACCTCCAACAGCGGCAGTACACGGCTTTTTCTCCCAAGTCTTCCATGTCAAATGCGTGGACAACCTTGGGGTTGTCTTTCTGGATGGTGAGGTTGACCATGGACCTGTATCGTTTTTCTTTCACCAAAAACCTTTTGTAAGCTAGGTAGCCCACCACGGCAGTGCCAGCAGCCAAGGCCACAGCAGCTATGCAGTCGGCTCGCACCGACAGGTTGGAATGCAGGCCCATGGCGGTGCCGCGCTCCGCGGGGAGGGTATGGGCGGAGGGAGAGGGGGTGCCGCCGCAGCCTCGTGCCGGTCGGCCCTCACGGCACACTGGGGCTCGCTCCGCCCGCCGCCCACGAACCCTGACGCTAGAGAGGCGACTCGAAGGCCAGCACTGTCGGCGGGCCGGAGAGCACTCGTATCAATAAATTCTTGATGTGAAAAATCAAACGGTATCATTAAAATGCAGAAAGAAAAGGAAATGGCAAGGTCATCTTCTGAAATTAAAGGAGACCTGTGATGGAGATGGAAACTTGAGGTGACTTGGAAATTTTAGACCTTTAACAATTTTTAAAACCTTCTAGGTAGTTAACTGCCTTGTATGACTCTGGATAGGGTTTTTTCTATGATTTGATAATACTCATGGCTCAACTCTCAAACTCTTCTGGAAAACAAACAACAACTAGGATTGTTCAAGACCAATTATGGTTGAGTCACATTATTTTCTGAGACATAATGGGACAATGGAAAGAGGTTTAGAGTTAGAGTCAGAAAACCTCAGTTAAAATCCTGGGTTTCTGTGACCTTGGTCAAGTCTTTTAGCATTTCTATTTCTGCTTCCTTATTTATAAAATGAGGAGGCTGAAACTAGATGACTTCTAAAATGCCCTCTCATTTTCAATCAATGAAACACAATTCAAACAATAAGAATAATAAGAGTTAAGGCTGGGCCAATTTCTCTGATAACCATGGTGACTCAACACTAAAGGTAGAGAGAATACTATAGCAGGAACCTCTGCCCACTGATACACTCACATGCACACACACACACAAACACACATTTACACATACATATACATATATGTGTTTGTATATATATGTATATACATTTCTGTTAATATTCATTTTCTTCAGCAGTTATGCCATGGCTACTATAAATATATTCATATAAAGATAATGTGGAAATATGCATGTTAACCAAAAACAGAGGATGTTGTGGCCAGAGAAAAGTCAAGACAGGAGGTAGTGTAGAAAATCCTTCAGGAAGAAAAGAGAGAAAAAGTTAGACAAAGTAATTGGATGTTCCTTCATAACTTCCACAATATTTCATGAGGGAAAGTTGTCTATTCTCATAGACAACAATAGCTATTGAGGTTTTAGGGGACATTATCTAATTGCTAATCAAAGACTGTTAGCTCAAATGTTATTTTGGAAAAATAAGAAGAGAAATAAGATGAAGAAGAAGAACAAGAGAAAGAAGAGAAAGAGGAAGAAGAAGGAAGAAGAGAAGGATAGAGAAGAAGAGGAGGAAGAGAAAAGGAGAAGAAAAAAGGGAAGAAGAAAAAAGATGGAGAGGAGGAAAAGGAGGAGGAGGAATAAAAAGAGAAGAGGAGGTAAAGGAAGAGGAAGAAGGGAAGGAGGAAGAAAATGAGAAAGAGAGGGAGGAAGGTGTAAATAAGTAAAAACTCTTTTGGGGCCTTCAGCAAATATAGAAAAAGAAATACTTACATCAGTTGTCATAGCCATTCAATGGCAAAATTGGTTCAGTAGCTACCAACAAGAATTACAGAAATTTGAATGTATCACTTCCAGCAAATATGGAGCAAGACCAACTTTACAGTAAATTGCAGTATGTACTATATTTATGTTTCTCCCAATGACAAGTATATATATCGACAAAGTACATGTTATAAAGGCAAGAGCCAAGCCCTTCTATAGTGCATCATCATACTTTTACAGAAGTAAGTTTGTCAAACCCACCCCAACCCAACATAGTTTGCTAGCAGACAAAGCACCCTGCCCATACTTCCAGGACCGGGTCCTTATTTTCAAATTCTTCTGTTTCACAGGATGTACTATCTTTAGCTCAGTGACATCAAGCTCAAATAGAAATGGGACCCGCTATACTATACATAAGGATCCCTGCAGGCTGAATATTGACATAGAAAACTTCATATTATTTGTTATTTATTATTTTTATTTTTTATTTGATTTATTTTGTTAAATACTTCCCAATCTCATTGTAATCTGGTTTGGGCCTCTGGAATATTTGTGGGATACATACTGCCATTCGCTCTACATTTGAAACCTCTGTTTTAGCCCATATCTCTCCATCTTATTGTATTCTAGAGCTGTGGCTCCAAATTGCAGAAGAGCTCTCTGGTTTTACATAGGGAGCTGGGAGGTTCCATTCATTTGATTTTGCTTTTTTTTTTTAACTCCACACAGGTTTTCTCCTGGAAACATCAAAATTTGCATTGTTTAGTTCTCCATTAAAAAGAACAGGTCCTCAATTTCCCAAACAAGAGCTCAAGCTAATAATCAGGAGATATAGGAAAGGTTTTATTTAAGTTGTCAGAAAAAAAAATAGAATACAAAAAAAGATTCGCATTTAAACTCCCAATAATTATAAATAAATCTTTTTTTTCTTTCCATTGAACTCCACTCCCATAAGGAGAGTTCTCTAGACTTAGAAAACTAACCTGTCCATAATACACTCCTCCCGGAATTCAGTCCTTCGAGCAGCTCCTGGGTCCCCAGTAGGAAAGGTGAACTGCTTGTATTTCCCCATTTTACCCATGAGCAACCAGCAAAAATTATGTTGCATAAGTGATAAAGGGACAATTGCCATTTTGACGATTAGCGATAACATGTTTCACAGCTTAGTCCTTACATTGAAGTTGTGGTGTTTTTGTTTTCCCTCAGTTGTCAAGAAGCACTCTGTTTCTAGTCTTTATCTTGTAACTCTCTTGAGGCTCTTGATCTTTCCAGAAAATGGAATAAACATTGTACTATCTTTCCATGAGAGTGGCAGAATTTCTTCCAGGAAATCTGGGTTATGATGAGACTTCAGGAATGCTAGCAGAGGGTGGGGGTAGGGAGAACATATGCATACACACTCATACATACATGTACACACATATATACACATATAGATGCATATATATGTATACACATAAATGCAAATATTTACATCTGTGTATGTATATGTGTGTATATCTATATCTATCTATATCTATCTATCTATCTGTCTGTCTATCTATCTATCATATCATTCTTTCAATTACCTTAAGATCTATTCTGTGGTGGGAATAAAAGCTGTACTTTCACTTCCCTGTGTATTGTTCTCTTGTATTCCAAAGAGTTAAAATATGTTCCCAATTCCTAATTGCTCAGCTCCCATAAGAGACTGCTCTCTGAAAAGAAAAGAAAAAAAAAACTTAAAAGGCGACAGTAGCAGTTTATTTGCATTAATTTGGAGCTCACCACCATTTGAAAGCCTAAGACATCAATGGCTACTGTGTGAATTTGTTGAAAGGATAACATAGGCAAGTACAACATCTGGCCTGTTTTCAGAAGCTGTCAAATAAAAGCTTCACTACCAGAAAGTCTCCTGGTGTGGAGTGTGTGTATGTGTGTGTGTGTGTGTGTGTGTGTGTGTGCGTGTATTGAAGTGGAGGTGAAAAAATATCCAGAAAATGGAGGAAGTAGGTTAGAATTGAATCAAGATAGGTAAGAGTTTTTGTATAAACTAATGCAATTTAGCACTGCTGTTGATGTTCTCGGTCCTTAGCACAATCCTTGGCACAGTGTAAGCAGATAATAAAATGTTCTATATATCTATCCATCTCTCTCTCTCTGTCTCTCTCTCTCTGTCTCACTCTTTGTCTCTCTGTCTATTTCTCTCTGTCTCTGTCTCTGTCTCTCTGTCTCTCTCCATTTACCTATTATCTCTCTATCAGTTTCTGCTGGCCAATAGATTAAAATGTATTTTATATATGAAGAACATTTGTGCTAGATGCACAGTTGAGAAATGGCATGAGGGCAGGCACTACCCTCTTTCTTGACATTCACCTGCTGCTAACTTCAGAAATATCAATTACTTTAATATAATGGAAGGGAAGGAAAGGAAAGAAAAATAGCAAAGGTGACAGAGAAAGAAAGGAGAACCAGGACAATGTAATACCCTGGAAAATAAGAGAGAAGAGATATCAGGGGAAACAGCAAGCAGGTTTATCAAAAAAGAGGTAAAGTAGAAATGAGAACTAAGATTGGTGGTTCATGCTAATGACTGAATGGTAAAAAAAAAAAAAAATCATTACAGATCAGAGACCACAGTATTCAAAGTTGGAAGAGACCACAGAGATCATCTAGTCCAATCTCCATATTTAACAGTTGAGAAAAATTGAAGAGATTATGCAAAGATTTTTACTCAGAATTTTGGATTTTAAATCCAGTGATTTTTCTATTACATTCTACTGGCTTAACTTTTTAGATATCTAGAATGGAATGTTGTATCTTTAGGTTGGGCATGGGGAAGGGCAGGACTGTTTTGAATTCAACTCAGCCAATGTTTAGAATCCTTTCTATGTGGAGCTTTGTACTGGGCACTGTGGCTGCAAACATTCAATGTGATATAGATGTTAGAGTAACCTGTCTTTGAGTTTGCAAACACATGGGGGATAAGACATGAGCACATATAAGCATATATACAAGGGCCATGTAACTCTTCTCTTGGAGTATCCCTTTAGTGATCCCAAAAGATCACTTTAGGGATTTCTGAATTCCTTTGCATCATCTTTCCAGATGAACCCTGAGAACTTTAGAACATGACTAGTTTTATATCAGAAATGGGGGCCTTACTCAAGACAGTGCTAGAGCAAGTTGATAGCAGCTTCGTTGATTGTTAAATCTTCAGTATGAGCATTTATACCTTGGAAATCAGTAATACTACAAATCAGGGCTTGAGTTTTTGTTTTGTTGATTGTCTAGAAAAAGTGAAGGAGGAAATGTAAAATGTTAATAATGCAAATTAAATTTAAAAAGGGGTCATATATACTTTTTTTTTCCAGAGAGCCAGTTGTTAAACATCTATTGGAACACCACAGTGATCAACAGTTTTGCAAACACTCTAGGTAAGAAGGCATCAAGAATAGAAAATTTTAGTTTTTTGTTTCTTTGTTTAGTTATTTTAACTCCTTTTATGCAATGAATAATGCAGAAAGAAAACATGGCTGGAGCCAGAGACCTGAATCTCTTTCTTTTTGATGAATCCTTTCACTTATGTTACTTCTCTAAGTGGGAAGTCAGAAGAGGAGAGGGCCACGTATTGCTCAGGTACTAGATCCCTCTTTTCCAGGTCCACTCCATACTGCTCCCAGAAACTTTCTCCAGCTTGACTGAGAAATGGAAAAGAACTATTTCTAACGTGTTAACCTGGCTATCCTTATATATAGGAACTTACAGGATTCCTTACGGAATCAAAATTTTCAGGACATCCAACCTGGGCAGTCTACTTTTGAGACATTTTACCACTGCCTTGTGGAGCCTGCTTGGTGGATTCCTTTTTCTATTGTGCCTCACTCCCAGAATGTCAATTCATGCAAGTGACAGAGAAGATACTACCCCACAGTAGGATCCTCCCCTGCCCCACCTCACAAGAACATACCCATGTCCTTGATTAACCAGCTCTACATTGATCTATAACTTCCCTCTGATTACCTTCTTTCATCCATTTGCTTCAAAATCTCCTCCCTGTGTCCATTCTCTCTAAATTTCTCAGGTACCAGTCGCCCCTAGGAGTTCCAACTTTCCCCTTTCCTGAGGTAAGACAAGTGATCTGCCATTGAAATAGAGTGCAAGTCTGCATCCTACTATGCTCCTCCTCCCAGAGAATCAAACTACAAAAATAAAACCTATAGCAAGCCAGCAACTGGACCCTGTATCTCTGATAGAAATTGCCTGCCTGTATTTAACTCACTGAATTCTGGAGACATTGTGAATTTATCCACTTTCCTTTCTTGTTCTTGCCTCTCCCCCATTGGTGTCTGGAAAACATTTCTTGCCTTTTACTTTCCTCTTAAGTCTTGTTTATTTGTTGTTTTTACTTTGATGATGGGTTTTATCTCCAGATGTGTGTGTGTGTGTGTGTGTGTGTGTGTGTGTGTGTATACTAATTTTTATTGAGTTCTAAGTGCTTGCTATAGAGGTGTGGCTGAAAAAGTAAACACTCTGACTGCCTATTGTCTTGCAAAGTTTTATCTAGGAAAAGAAGGTTGCTTTTTGTTCAAAAGTTAGAGGCAAACAAACAAACAAAAAGACTATCTTGAGACTAAGGCCCTGGAATTTATTGGCTTTAATTAATAATTGACATTAATTGTCCCCCAATATAATAGAAGGAAAGGAAAAAGAAAATTCACCTAAGCATTTCTCTTGAACTTAAAACAACAGCAGCAGCAGCAAAAACAAAACAAAATAAGCAAACAAACAAAGAAAAACCCACTGAGTTTATGTTGAGTCAACTAGTGAGACCTGGTTGCTTCAAATGAATACATGAATTTAAGGGAGTGAATGAATGAATGAATGGAAATAATTTGTCAAGAATTTACTATGTACAAAGCATTCTTCTATGTACTGAAAATACAAATATGAATTTGAAGCACCTCCTGATATCAAGGAACTTACATTCTAAAGGGAGAAAGGACACACATGTGGTATGGGTGGCCAGTGGAGTCAGTTTTGTTTGTAAAGTCACAGAGATGGTAAGAGGATCCATAGGACCAGTTATTTGAGTGCCCTTTTCAGATGCAATCAGGGTTTATTTGATGAGAGTTATCAGAGAAAGAGGTGATGGTAAGTGGGGTGGGGTGGAGCAGGGGTGAGAGGGGAAATGTATACATGTTGCTTTAAGGAAGAAAATGTCAAGGGTAAAAATGAAGCTGCATGGTTCCACGCCATGTAGAGCCTGGTGGTTTTTCTCCTTCCAGGAACTATCTCTGGTGGGCCTCTCAATGATTAATTTTCTTTTATGTTTAGCCTGATCCCAAGAATGATTACAGAATCCCTAATCAATGAAAGAGATTGAGGTGGATCCCTTAGGATATCATTAAGTGTAAACTTTAGGAAACCTTTTCTCTTCCCTCCTTTACTCCTGCTATTCATGCTTCTAAACTACGTTCCCTTTTAGTCAAGTGTTGGGTTATCAGGGTAGTTGAAATCTAGATTAATTATTACTCTTTGTAGTTCCCCAGGTTCCACTCCATTCCTTGCCACCCACATCCCCTTGTGTCTACTAACAGGCCACTCAGAGGGCAGACTCTAGGCTTAGGTACAATGCCTGGTAACAACCTTGGCTCCTTCTTTTTCATTTTTATTGAGAAATAGTAATTCACCAAGATGAAGCAGGCTATGATAAGTTGTGAAATAGATTACAGATCTCATTTCATTATCTTTTCTCCAAAACTTATTCCTCTCCTAAACTTTATACTTCCTATTGAAGGGACCATCATGGTCACCCAGGTTTGCACATTGGTGTCATTTTTGAGTCTCCACCCTCACTAACCCTACATACATTGCCTAATCTTGCCATTTTAATCTCCACATCATATTGGTTTTTCCCCTTCCTCTTACTCACACACCATTACCTTAGCTCAGTACTTTACTTTATCACCTCTTACCTGAATATTGCAATAGGTTCCAATTTAGTCTCTCTGCTTTGTCTTTCCTTACCCTAATCTATTATCTACATAGCTGTCTGTAATATCATTTAAGTTGGGTGTCTTTGATTGAGTCTTACTAGGTGCTAAACCCCAGGCCCAAGTCCCTATCTACTAGGTGCTAAGCCTATGTGGGTGTGAAGCCCTCAGGGTCCTCAGGGGAGTTGCTAAGACCAGAGCCAATAGTGGGAGCCTGAGTTCTGGTCTCTCAGACGACATTTGATGATGGCTAAAGAGTGTATAAAAAGAGAGAACAGAGCTATTTGCTTGGGGCTCTCACTCTTGACTGAGTGCTGATGTGGGGATTCTGGGTAGCTGTAGTTAAGAGCCCTCCAGCTTGTAAACCCAGATGTTCTGAGTTGTTAAACCCTGGTAACTGTGCATTGAGATTTGAATCAGACAAGGTCTGTCTCCAGATGTTTGTAATTTTTTTGTCTTTGCTTTGAAGTTCAGAGTGTTGGCTTTTTCCTCCGAACTAAGTGAATGATATTTGTATGTTCCATTAACTTAAGATTGTTAACCCCTTAACATTACTTTCCTTAGTAAAGCAGATCAAAAGAACTTGTGTTGGCAGCTGTTGGTGCATTTTACACCCCTACAGCAGCTGCTAGCCAAATCATTGCAACACTGTCTAAATGATTGTAGTAAATGCACCTGCGACCAAACTCTCCTCAATATATCTAATAGATCTGTATTTACTCTAAGATAGATTATTTCATCTTTATATCATCCATATTGACTTTATATTTTGTGTAAACTTTATGATTTACATGATATATGTTATGTTACACATAATTATATATTTTTTGGTGTAGCAGGATATATACGAACTTCAGAAGTAAATATATTTTTATATATTGCTTATTTATAAAAAAATTGATAAAGGTTCATAATGAAAACAAAAAGTTTAGGGATCATCAATGGTCTATGCAAATGCAATTACAAAGTAAGTTCCTAATCTAAAGCCACCCCCATCCCATCCCCATTGTTTTGTTCCTACTAGTTTGGGTCTTGTTGTAAATAGGAACCATACTTCCTGTTTTAGAGCCTCCATCCCTCTGCACGAAGCTAAAGACCTTCTCTGTTTCTGCTTGGGAGGTGGTAAAGAATTTATATAAATGGTCTCTATGTTCTCAGTGCCACCAAATTTCATATCCATTACCTTTAAGCATTTGAGTACTCTGAGGAATGTTCCATCTTCAAGGTACATAGAACATCCATAACTGGTCACCTGAGGCTCTGTATTGAGAGTTCAATCTATATTATTTCTGCACAACAACAAACTACCACTACTGTAACACATTCCAATTATCTTTTAAAGGCTTCCTCTCTAGGAAAGCTGGCTCTCTCCCTGGAAACAACTACAATTGTTGCGGAGAGGGGGGTGGGGATAACCTGAGGCTACAATGCTTATGCGGGAGGTCCTCTCATGGTTTGAGTCTATATTAAGTTGTCAACCAGAGTAGAGTGTTTTGTCTCTCTCTGTGTCTCTGTCTCTGTCTCTGTATATGTCTTTCTCTCTCTGTCTGTGTGTGTGTGTGTGTGTGTGTGTGTATGCGTGTGTGTGTGTATGCGTGTGTGTGTGTATCTTTAAGTGGGTGAGGATACTTCAACTGCCATGCAAGTCTATCTCAAATTCCTGTTGGGCATCTGTTAGGTCTTGCCTCACCTCTTTCCAGATCTCTCAGAAAGAGAAGAGAGAGAGAGAGAAAGAGAGAGAGAGAGACAGAGAGAGAGAGAGAGAGAGAGAGAGAGAGAGAGATTTAATGCATCTTCCATAGTTCATCCTTCCTCTCCTTCCTATAAGGAAATCATCTTGCTTAGTTACATCTTTGGGAGGGATTAAGTAGTCTCCAAGAACTTCCCTGTCTTGATATGTCTAGGGTTTTCTACAGTATCAGGAAACTTACACAAAATAGTGAATATGCTGTCATCTCTCCAGAACTAACTTTACTGTTGATGTATATGCCTCCAAGAGTTTACAGTAGTCTGTAAAATCCTTTCTTTTTTTAAAAAAAGTATTTTTTTAACAATTTTTTTCTCTTTAAATTTTGAGTTCCAATTTCTCTCCATCCCTCTCACCCCTCTCCTACTCTCTGAGGAGGGAAGGAAAATGATAGTAATTATAATGTGAAATCATGCAAAGCAGATTTCATATTATCCATATAGCAAAAACAAAAACAAAAAAGGGAGAAAATTATAATTTAATTTGCACCTAGAGATCATCACTTCACTCTTTGGAATCTGTCTACAATATTTCTGGGAGTTTTAATTTTAAATCTTTCAAGTGATGTTCAGCAGATTCTTTCATTTCTATTTTATTCTCTGGATCCAATATATCAGGGCAGTTTTCCTTAATAATTTCTTGAAATGATGTCTAGGTTCTTTTTTGATCATAACATAATCCAATAATTCTCAAATTATCTCACTTCAGTCTATTGTCTAGGTCAGTTGTTTTTCCACTGTGACATTTCACATTTTTTCTTCTATTTGTTTCACGTGTTTGACCTTATTTTATTGCTTCTTGTTGTCTTGTGTCCACTTGGCCAATTCTAAGTTCTAAGGATTTATTTTCTCCAGTGATCTTTTGTAACTCTTTTTTGATTTGTTCAATTCTGCTTTACAAGGAATTCTTTTCTTCAGTGACTTTTTTGTACCTTCTTTTCCATTTGGCCTATTCTGATTTTTTGGGAGTCATTCTCTTCAAATGAATTTTTGTTCTTCTTTTACCATTAGATGAATTCTGTTTCTTAATATGTTATTTTCTTCAGATTTCTGGGGCCTGTTTTTCCAAGCTGTTAATTTTCTTTTCATAATTTTCTTGCATCAATCTCATTTCTTTTCCCATTTTTCTACAACTCTTATCTCTCTCTCTCTCTCTCTCTCTCTCTCTCTCTAACTCTTCCAGGAATTCTTTCCAGGCTTGTGTCAAATTAGCATTTATTTTCCCTTTGAGGCTTTGCTTGTAGTTATTTTTACATTTTTGTCTTAGTTTATATTTTGATCTTTCCTGCCAATGTAGTAGATTCTTGTGGTACAGTTCTTTGGCTGTTATTGTTTTTGCTGTTGTTTCTTCATCTTCGTAGCTTATTTCTTGAGTTTGTACTTGACATTAAAGATGGGTTAAGGCTCACCTGGGATGGGGAAGCACTGTTCAAAGATTGAAGTTTCTCCATACTGCAATTTTCAAAGCTGGTTATGGGAGTCTGCAATATTGGTGCTTCCAAAGTGATATGGTCCAGTGAGTGGCATGGTCATTGATATCTTGATCTGCCTTCTTGTCTTCAGCCAGAAATGGCCCCTGCTTTCCTGTAGATATAAGTGCTAGAATTTCTCTTGGCCTTGGAACTGTGTCCAGGTCCCCCACTTCCCTGAAGCTAGAAGGGCTAGTACTTCATTCTGCCTTGAAACTGAGACCAGGACCCCTGCTTCCTTATGACCGACCATAAGTGCTCTCTTCTACCTTGAAACTGGGACCCAGAACTACTTATGGATACTAGAGTTAGTAATCAGTGCCAACTTCACCCAAGTGAGCAAAGGACCCCTTGAAATTTTTTTATGACCGGCTGTCTAGTTCCCCTATCACCTCTGAGCTGTGAGCTCTGGAACCTGCTGCTTCTGCAGCTATTGAAGGCCCACTATGGGTACTCCTGCACTGAGCTCTGGACCCATGCCCAATCTGATCTCTCTGACCTCTCTTGTGGATATCCTACCTTGTCTTAGCCTGGGAAATGTCTCAATCTGACTTTTTGTTGGCTCTGCTACTCCAAAATCTTATTTGAAGAGTTATTTGAAGTTGTTAGGAGCACAAAGTTGGGAGTGTTCAGCTGGGTCTAGGCCTATATTACACCATTTTTGATCCCTCCCATAATATCTTCTAAAGGTACCTTTGCCACAGTGATTATGGTCTCCTCAAATCCAATCTTTTGAAGCTTCTTATCCTTATCTCTCTACTAGCACTCTGTTAATTGGGTAGCTACAATGGCTTAAGCCCAAATTTAATATTTCTCCATAGTGCAGAGCTAACTGGGCTCATACTTATCTTGACACTCATAATAGTATTCTAAAGACCAATCTACTGCTAATACAAAAACTATGTGCCCACAAAATGTAAAAAACCTTTTTATCAGAAGCTCTGTCTTGACAAAAAGAGCCCAAGCTACTTTGAAAAAATCTACTTCCTCTAGTTTCCCCTTACAAACCTAGTAAATTCAGTATACTTTAGCACTAGGACCTAAAAGGAAGGCAGTCCATGTGTAAGCACTCAGACTAAAAAAGTATCAAACAGAATAATTTTCATTTAGATAATAAGAACATAGACTATCTAAGGGCATAGAGAACTCTGTGTCCACGTACCACTACTGGTGACCCCTCTGATTTACAGTACTATCCTGAGAAAGGCTATAGGAAAGAGGGTGAACAATTCTTGCTATTCTGATAACTCTTGTTTCCTCTGGTGTAAGTCTCCATATCTTTAGATCCCTCATGAACCAGATCCTTATGGGACTTTGCATTTATATTTGGCCCTGTGTGGCTTCAAGGGTCTCTCTTTTTCTGACCCTGAGCAGTTCCTGGTAACTATCTCTGTCCTTACAGGGTTCTGACAGAAAATATGAGTCCACTCTATATGCATGCACCTGAGAATTCCTGTACATGGAAGTGGTGGGAGAGAGAGAATTCCCCTAAGTACTTGTGTCTATGGCAATGACTGAACCTGATAATAGGCTAGGCCTCGGTACAGATAAAAATGTTGCACATATAAAATCTCAGGATCCTCATCTTACCTCTCACTCTCATAGATGAGGTGGATTTTCAAATCTACTCTTTAGGTTTCACTCCCTCTTAGAGTTCTAGGGGTACTGCCAGGGGATCAGGGGTGATTCTCTAATGCCTTTAACTCTAGGCCCACAAGGTAAGCTTTCTCCAACAAAAATTACCAGTTGAGAATCATTTTAGACAGCAAGCCTTAAGTAGCTTTTAGAAATGGATATTTACTAAGGTTGTAGCAAAAAGACATTTGATATAAAATATCTTCCTAAATGTCTGTGTTATAGTCTTCCAAAAGTCTGCACAGAATTCAAGGGAAAAATGAGAACTTGTAAATGGGTAGCACACTACTCAAGGTTACTGGAACTTTTTTTTTAACTCACATTTGAAGGATGTTTAAGAAGTACTTTATAAACATTGGGGATCTACATTCGTCTTGATTCTTGGCTTCTGATGCAGACTCTGACACCAATGGATTTGGGGTTACAGTTTAGGCTAATGATAGGAAGACAGACAGTCTAACATTCTGTAGACCTTTTGAAACTAAATGGTTATTTTCCATCCTTATCTCTCAGTCAATCTTCAGAGAGATTCTTTATATGCACTATAAATCTACAAGGTTGAATTTCTGGAAATTCAATCCTTACAAACTCAGATTAATAGTTCATAGAAGATCACAAGGCTTGATCAACTTTCCTCAGCTTATTGGAAGACATTCCCTAAATATTGTCAATTCACTTCAAGAAATGGATGTCATAGAACTATATTTAAGTCTAAAGTCTTTGAATTAAATAATCAAGATATGTTCTCACCTAGGTAAGGTATCAGAGATAAAATTTGAGGGAATAGGTAAAACCCTGATCCTTATATGTTATTATTGTCATGATTGTGAATGCTGACAGTCATTCTGGCAAGGCTTAGATCAGCTGATTTGCAAGGGAGGTATAAGTCACTAAAGACCCTAAGGGTTATATTTCTTTCCATGTTGAAAAAAGAAACAGCTGTCTTTGTATCAAAACTGGATGGCAGACTTTTCCTACTGTAACAAGAATGTAAATCTTCTGGAGAAGGAAAAATGTTAATTACTGAATTCAATTATAAACTGTTCCACACAGAAGTATCCTGAGATAACTTAGTACAAGGCACAGGGAAAGGCAACCAACAAAAGATGGTGAACCTCCCCAAGACCCTAAACAACTATCCAAATTTTGAGACTATGGATTGTTGCCAAACACTCTCCAAGAGATTTGCTGAGAATAGCAAATTTTAAAACTGAGGGGTGGGGAGAACATAAAGGTGGGGCTCCATTAGTTATTCCAACCACTAAAAAGTAATTGCTTTTGTTAAGAATGAACACTTCTTGGTTGAATCAATTGAAACCAAATGTGAACAGGGTCTGCAGAACTTTTTGAATTGTATCAAAGCTATTGTGTGAGAGACTTTATCATATCCCAAAGAATTTAAATAAAGGTATGATGCTATTTCAGAACCAGAGGGAGAAATTCTGACTATCTCTTTTTGAGTGGTTGGTGGAAGCAAACAATCTCATTACACCTGTGAGGAACAAAAGTATGAATGAACTTTGGCAGAGAAGGATGATGTTGAGGGGGATTATTGGCACTGTGGAATCTTTGAGCAGAATATTCAATCTGAGGGAAATCCTAAGGAAAGCTATTACTGCTGTTATTTTTTTTTTGGTTTATTTTACAATTTTGTTTCCTGGTGGCTTTCTGTCCACAGACAAAATTATATAATCTGATGCTACATTATCTAAATGTATGTAGTAAAATGAATTTTGCCCCAATCACAATGAAGCCAGAGATAAACTAGATGTAGACACAAAAATAAAATTTGACAGAAAGCCCATTTCTGCCAAAATGTAAGTAATTTTACTTAAGTGGTAGGCTAAGAGTTATTTTATTAGCACTTAAAACTTTTCATACAAAATAAACTCCCTAAAGCCAAAGAAGAAGGAACTACTTGGACCTCAAGGACCTGTCTATCTATCTATCTACACACACATACATATGTATGTATGTGTATGCCTGTACTACATACACACACACTATTCATTTAAATGAAGGAATTATCATAATGGTGTTATATAGATGTTATAGGGACGAAGCAGAGATCCTGACAAAATGCTCTGGTAAAATTTTATAGATCACTTTCAGCTGATATATTAAGAAAGGTTTTATGGAGAAAGGAGCACCTGAGTTGGGCCAAGGAAGAAGAGAATGCCTTCAACAAGTAGAGTTGTGGAAGAAGTTTCTTCTGGAGGAAGAGTTAAGATGGTGGAGTAAAGGCAGGTTCTTGCCTGAGGTCTTCCCCAACCATTCCAAATGCATTTAAAAATGATTATAAACACATTCTAGAGCAGCAGAACCTACAAAAAGGTGAAGGGAAATAAATCTCCAACCCACGGCAACTTTTAAGGTATAATGTTAATGGGATGTAAGATCTTCCTGGCTCATTGATAGGCCTCACATAGAGCCCATTAAGGGAAGCTTGCTTAGGAGAAGCTTACTTGTAGGAAGGCTTTCACACCTTTTGCTAATTTCTAATTAGGCACTGAGTCACAAGGGTTGTGATGCCTTCTGGCTCTGAGAAGTATATCTATACTGAGTCGGTATTTTGTTTTGGGGGCTTGCTTATCGGAAGGATCTTGTGATTCCCTGTCAAGACTCTGAGTGGCCATATGTTCAGAACTCAGTGACTGCTCAGAAGTAAATGCTTAATTGATCCAGGGAGGTACATAAAGGGCATAGCAATATTGCTTTGATTCATAGTAGAGTCCTGTCTGTTGGTCTTTATCTCTCTGCTTGTATTTTCTCCATTCGTATTTTCTCTGAAGTTCTGGTGCTGACTTTCCTCTGAACTGGTGAATGTAATTAAAGAAGATTGTTGACCCTTTAAGCAGCTATCTATCCAAGTAAGGTAGATCTAAGAACCTGTACTAGCAGCCATCCTGCATATGCTGGTGTAGCTACTATTACAGAAAGTTGGCAGGAAATCAGAGTGAGAGAGGAACACAGTCCAGCACAGGCCAAATCAACGTAGACTGGGCCTCAGCAAATTGAGAGCAGACCTCAGGAGGACTGAATCAGTGGCAGCAGTGGTGGTTTCCAAATCTCTTAGCCCACAGCCACCAAAGCCAACTTGGAAGGGTCAGCCAGAGGGTCTGTCTCATCTAGGTGAGAGTAGAGCACAGTTCAGTGCAGGCCACCCCAGCACAACACTGGGCCGACCAAATTAGGAGTAGCCCTGGGAGTGACTGAATCATCACCATCAGCAGCAGCTGCTTCTGGAGCTCTCAGTTCATAGAAGATAAGGGAGTTGAACAACTTGTCTGAAGAACATTACAGGGTCTTTTTGCTAGCACTGAGGCAGGACTCTGTTGCTTTGCCCATACTCAGGTCTGGGTCCCAGTCCTGGGTGGCAGTCTGAGGGCAAGGAGGAAAATGAGCATAGCAGAGCTTGCAGCCACAGTGGAAGGGGGCCACTCTTCACAGTTCCAGGGCAGAAAAGAGTGCTCGTGATTGCTCATGGACCAGAGCACAGGCCAGGAGAGAAGTAATCACTTCTCCTTATCATACCACCTTGGAAGAACTTAAAACTTACTGTTCCCTAAAAGTATCTCTGAAAACAGCTGCAAAAAACACCTGAAGCTTGGGACAGTACACCCTCCACACTGGAAGAAGAGCCCTACTTTAACTAACCGTTTAAAGTTAGGCAATGGGCTGGGGAAAAGAGCAAACAACAGAAAAAGACTGGCTTTAGAAAGTTACTATGTTGACAAGGAAGATCAAAACACACACTTAGAAGAAGACAACAAAGTCATAGCTCCTACATCCAAAGCCTCAAGAAAAAAAAAAATATGAATTGGTCTCAGCCCATGGAAGAGCTCAAAAAGGATTTTGAAAATCAGGTAAGTGAAGTAGAGGAAAAATTGGGAAGAGAAATGAGAATGATGCAAGAAAGCCATGAGAAAAGATTCAACAGCTTGGTGAAAGAGAAACACACACACAAACACACACACACACACACACACACACACACACACACAAACAGCTTGTTAAAAGAGAAACACACATACACACACACACACACACACACACTACTGAAAAAAAAAACAACACCTTAAAAACCAGACTACTCAAATGGTAAAAAAAGGTCCAAAAACCAATGAGGAGAAGAATCCCTTAAAAAGCAGAACTGTCCAAATGGAAAAGTAAGTTCAAAAGCTCATTGAAGAAAATGATTCCTTAAAAAAAACTCAAATAGAATATAATGACTTTACGGGAAATCATTAAACAATAAAACAAAACCAAAAGAATGAAAACATAGAAGACAACGTGAAATACACTCATTGGAAAAACAACTAACCTGGACAATTGATCCAGCAAAGATAATTTTTAAATTTTTAGATCACCTGAAAGCCATGATCAAAAAAAGAATGTAGACATCATCTTTCAAGAAATTATGAAGGAAAGCTGCTCCAATATTCTAGAAACAGAGGGTAAAATAGAAATTGAAAGAATCCACAAATCATCTCCTGAAAGAGATCTGAACATGAAAACTCCCAGGAATATAACGTAATAGCCAAATTCCAAATTCCCAAGTCAGGGAGAAAAAATTGTAAACAGATAGAAAGAAACAATTCCAGTATGGTAGTGCCATGGTCAGGATAACATAAGACTTAGCAGCTTCCATATTAAAGGAGCAAAGGCTTGGAATATCATATTCCAGAGGGCAAAGGAGCTAGGATTACAATCAAGAATCACCTACCCAGCAAAACAGAATATAATCCTTAGGGGGGAAAATGGATTTTCAATGAGATAGAGGACTTTCAAGCATTGTTGATGAAAAGACCAGAGCTGAATAGAAAGTTTGACTTTTGCATACAAGACTCAAGAAAAGAATAGAAAGATTAAACAGCAACAGAAAAACATAAAAGCCTTAATAAGATTTAACCATTTAAATTCATACATGGGAAGATGATATTTGTAACTCATAAGCCCTTTCTTATTATTAGGGTAGTTAGATGGAGTATCTATAGATAGGGGGCACAAGTCTATATGAAGGGATTATACCTAAAAAATAAAATTAAGTAGTGAGAGAGGAATATGCTGGGAGAAAGTGAAAGAGAGATGTAGAATGGAGTAAATTATCTCACGTAAAAGGGGAAAGAAAATCTCTTACGGTGGAGGGAAAGGAGGAGGACAAGAGGGAGAGTGAGTGAACCTTACTCTCATCAATATTGACTCAGAGATGGAATAACATACATACTCAATTGGGTATAGCAACCTATCTTACACTATGGGAAAGCAGGAGGTAAAGGGGATAAGAGAAAATAGGAGATGGTAAAAGTGGGGTACAACTTGGGGGAAGGAGTAGTTTGAAGAAAAACACTTTTGAGGAGGGACAGGGTGAAAGGAGAGAGAATAGAATTAACTGGAGTGGGGGGAATATGATGGAGGGAAATACAGTTAGCAATAGTAACTGGGAAAAAAATTTGAAACAAGTTTCTCTCATAGAGGCTTCATTTCTCTAACATATAGGAGAATTTGTCAAATTTTTAAAAATAAGAGCCATTTCTCAACTGATAAATGATCAAAAGATATGAACAGTTTTCAGATAAAGTAATCAAAGCTATATATAGCCATATGAAAAAATGCTTTAACTCACTATTGAATGGAGAAGTGCTAATTAAAACAATTCTGAGGTGCTACCTCATGCCTATCAGATTGTCTAATAGGACAGATAAGGTAAATGACACATGCTGGAGGTTATATGGGAAAAATGAGACATTAATGCATTGTTGGTGGAGCTGTGAACTGATTCTTTAGAGCAATTTGCAACTGTGCCCAAGGGCTATAAAACCATGCATACCCTTTGATCTAGCAATACTACTGTTATGTCTGTATCTCAAAAGAGATAAAACAAAAACAAAAAGACCTATATGTGCAAAAATTATGTAGCAGCTGTTTTCTGGGGGTAAACAATTAGAAATTGAGGGGATGCCCATCAATTAGGGAATGGCTGAACAAGTTGTGATATGTGATTATGATGGAATACTATTGTACTATAAGAAATGATGAGTAGAATGTTCTCAGAAAACCTTGGACAGACTTGCATGGGCTGCTGCAAAGTGAAATGTACTGGGTACAAACTAACAGTAATATTGTAAGATGATCACCTGTTAATGATTGAGCTATTCTTAGCAGCACAAAGATCCAAGACAGCTCTGAAGGACTTATGATGAGAAATACTGTCCAACCCCAGAGAAAGAACTGATGGTATATGACTACAAATTGAAGCATACTTTTTAAGAAAACTTTATTTATTTTTCTTGAGTTTTTTTGGTCTATGTTTTCTTTCACAACATGACTATTATGGTTATGTTTTGGATGACTACACATGCATAACCAATATTCAATTGCTTGCCTTCTCAATGGGAGGTGGGGGGAAGGGAAGAAGGAATTGAATTTGGAACTCAGGGTTTTAAAAACAAATGATAAAATGGAATTTTACATATAACTGGGAAAAAATAAAATTCAAAATAAATTCCCCCACCCCCAATAAGTATGTTCTGAGAATGGAGAATAAGCTACTTGAAAGTATGGAGTTTGGAGAAGATGAGACTGAAGAATAGCTAGTAGTTCAGTCTGGCTTAAATATAGCATATAAGAAATGAAGTGGTATGAAATCATATTATAAAGGTGGATTAGAGTCTGATTAAAATGCTTTTCAAAAATTAATGTATAAGCTCATAAAAAGGCAAAGAAGAAGAGTGACATGTTTAGATCTGTGAACTAGGAAGATTATGCAGTTATCTGTTTAAAAGACGGATTGTATAGACACTAAAAGCTGAGATCTCAAATTACTGCAATAGTATAGGTTTAAGGTAAATGTGGGCCTGAACTAGGGTGATGATTGTGGGAGTAAAAAGTTGGAGAAGTATTTCAGAGATAAATAGGAGGGGCAAAACAATGAAATAGCAGTGGTGTGAAAGTCAAAGGGGCCAGACAATGTTTATTAAAACTAGGCACAGCATTTCAAATCTTGCACATCAATGAGATATAGCCCTCTCTAGAAATAAAGGGTTGTTCTAATCAAAAGATATGTGACCTATTATGATTGCTGTCTGGTCAAGTAGTCTCCTGGATGTGTACCTGGGAGGAAGGATAGAGATTGCGATGATTGCAAACCAACTCAATCGATTAGATCACTAGCTATTAAGTGACAGTCAGATGAGCAGAGAGAAGTAATTATTTCATTTAAACCATCTGGGAAGTACTGGCACCTTTATTATTATTCAATGTGTCATCATCTCTCTTCTTCCAATAAACTCCAAAACAAGGATCAGGCACATGAATATAGTCAAACCACAGGAAAGATAGCAGGAAATGAATGACAACTTGTCTCCAAAAAGCAAAATGAAGGATTTCTTTTATTTTAAATCATGGCATGAATCTAACAGATTCTCACAGATAAGACCTTTCCTAGACCTAACTGAAATAAAAATCACCCTTCAGAAACATTTAATTTCCATCTCTCTACTCATGTTTATTCCCCAAATCCTAGAGAAAATAATCAGTACGTGCCACATGCATTTGTTGCCACTTCTGCCTCAACCCCTTGCAATTCATCTTTGGTTTTTGCCACTTGACTGAAACCACTCTTCTCCAAGGTCAGTAATAATTTCCTTCTCAGAAACACCAAATATCTTGTTTTTTTCTGCTTTTTATTTCCTTTCTCTCTGTGTAGCAATTCTCCCAGTTTATATCTTCACCTCGCTGATGTAGAGGCTTCTTTGACTTGACATTCTTGATTTTTCTCCTATTTGTGACATCTCTTTTTTATATCTCCTTTGCTGAAAAATCCCCCGGCTCTTTCCTCTAAATTGTGGGTGATACCCAAATTTCTGTCCTATTCATTTTTCCCTTTCTACAATCTTTCATCATGATCTCTGGGAGCTTGAGGTATCACCTCTGTGGAGGTAATTCCCAAATCAACATCTAACTGTTACCCTAAACAGCAGTAATGCTGCTACTTATTAGATGTAATACCTTGGGCAATCCTCATCTCTTATCTTTGCCTCAATTTTTCACCTATAAAATATGGAAGTTGGAGTAAATAATTCCTAAACTCTCTTCTAGTTGCACCAGGGAAAGGTCTAGTCACATCCTTGTTTTCCACTCTCCTGATGTTTTCTTTGACCACCACCTTCCCAGAAAAAAGTGATTTTCCCTGCTTTAATTTTTTTCTACCATTTGACTGATACTTTTCTCACATTGGGAACTTTTTAGTTTACTTGTCATTTCTCCCAATTAGATTATAAGCTCTTTGAGAATAAGATCACAGTGCTTTTTGTAGCCTTGGTTAGAACCTAGAACAATGTCTCACACACAGAAGAGACTCTTAATAAATGTGTATGGAATTGAATTTATTGAATAAGAAAATATAAAGGGAGATCTCAAAATTCCAAAATAATTTAAATATTTTAAAATATTCTCTGAGACAGGAGTAGGCAACCTGTTTCAATGTGGTCCCTGAGGTAAATTTCAGTGACCCTTACCTTATCATCCTCCTAATATTCCCTCCACTTCAATCACACATTTCTACGCCATTTTGTTTCCCAAGCATTACTGTGTTTGTATGGGTGTTTCCTCACAAAAGCCCTCTGAGAGATGTATTACAGATATTTTTATCTCTATTTTACAAGTGAAAAAAATGTAGGCTCCAAGTTTAATGTATTGCCCAGGATAACACAATTCACAAGTATTATAACCTAAATTTGAACCCAGGTCTTCTCATTCCAAAATCAGTGCTCTTTGTACTAAGACATTCTTTTCTCAACTTTTTTTTAATCTCTTCCTGATCTCTTCTGACTCTTTTGTTCTTTTAGGTTACAACCTACTTATTCCTTCTTCTCTTGGCTAAGCTATATTTCAAGTCATGGCTTCCTACTGATAGGATCAACAATTCTCTAACACATGCACAGTAGGATGTTCCTGAGCTCAAACCCAGGCTACATTTCTTCAAGGTACAACTCATAAAGACTGATCATCTATGCTGCAATTGGATTATCAAAAGAATTATATGTGCTTTACATTATAATTTGCTACATATTTAATTTAATTCAGCAAGTAGTTACTGAATATCAGAATCTGGTCATATTGTTTATTGGCTCAAAAACATTAAGTGACTTCCTCTTCCTTCCAGAGTGAAGTTTAAGCTCCTTTGCTATTCGAAGCTCCTCATGAACTGGTATCATCTTACCATTCTGAGCTTATCCTATATTACTTCAATGCATTTGTTCTATACTCTAACCAAAATGAACTCATACAATTATCCCAATGAACATATTCTGAGGTATCCTGCCTATCTGGCTTACTTCTCCACGTGCCTGTAATGCCCTTGCTTCATACATTGAATTCTTTGTTATCTTTTAAAACCCAACTCAAAATCCATTTTGCCTGATGCACCTGATAGAGACCAATATCCCCCTCAGACTTTAGGTTGTATGGTGTGTTTGTTTGTATGTTTGTGTTTCTCTCACTGTAACAATTTACCCAGTTTATTCATGTGTGTGTGTGTATGTACACACGTGTATTTCACTTATTATGCAATATTGTTTATGAAACATGCTTGTGCTAAAATCTTATTCCTCTTACAGTTAATACACACTAAGAAGACATGAATCATATCCTATACATACATTATATCTCCCTTCAGACTAGCCTTATGCTTTTCAAGGTAAATACTTAATAAATGTTGACTGTTGCCAACTATGTCCTCAGAACAAGGTTACTATAGATGTGAGTACAAATTTAGATCATCAGGTTCTTTTCTTTGGAGAAATCATAATGTATGTTAATTTTTATTTACTGAAGCCATATAGAAAAGCCCATTAAAATAGAAGGACTAAGTATACCAATTTCTGCAAAAAAAATTATAACTTTACTTTGAAATGAAAATTTTTATTTTATCCCTATTTTTAGTATTATGGATTAAAAATAAACACTGAATCAATTGATATGCATTGATGAAATACCCTTAAGTTGTTCCTTTTAGTGACAATTCTAGAAAATTCTAGTTCTTAGGATGATTGATAACAGTTTATTAGAGATAATAGTGTGATACTCTTGTTATCTTTACCATTCTCAATCACAATTGTAAAATACAGTAAATTTCTACTGTATAATCTAAGGAGACTAGAAATCTATAGTACTTTCATCAAAGATTTTAAGTACTAGGGAGAGAATACTACTTAAATTACTCCTAGGAAGTCATTTACCCAATGTTAAAATTTGGCTTAATATGCTATGTATCTTTATATTGGAATCTGTTTGTATTTAGTGCTTTCTTGAGACATATTTGTACAAAATATTTTTTTTTCTTCCCAAACTAGTTATGTATCTATGGATACTGTAAGTATCTAGAAACTTTAGGCACCTGTATCAACAATCCAGCTAGCAACTTCTTTGGGCGTATAAGATCCACCAACAACCAGCACTCAGAAAGCTGCCAACATAAGTCCTTTTGATCTGCTTTACTTAAGGAAAGCAACATTAAGGTGTTAACAATCTTACTTTAATCCAGCATACAAATAACATCCACCTAGTTCAGTGGAAACAGCCAGCACCCTGAATTACAGACCAAATACAATTTGTAGTTAACATCTGAGTGTTCAGCCAGAAAGCTCACTACAATGGCTGGCCCAGAGTCATGTGCCACTGTTGCTGTGGCTAAGAGCTCCAAGAGAGAATGCTAACCTCTGTGCTTATATATCCTGTTCAGGGCCCCAAGGGGCCCGGCCTCACCCAGGCTAGTTGTGGAAAAAGTTCCCCACCCCCAATATCCCATCAGATACAAATCAATGACTCCCAATTGTCTCAGTGCTGAGAAATACAAAAACATACCACTTTATCTGCCCCGCTTAAACAAAGGCCAAAATCATTAAAGGTCAACAACGAAAAGTCCCACCTTAATTACTGTTACAGCACCATTTAACCTGATGTTGATGAATTATTCTTCAAGAGAACCTAGACTCCCTCCAATGGCTTATGTGACATTCTATCCATTACTCCTCATGCTGCATATCTCCTGCTTATTCCCCTCCCTAACTTCCTCACCATAAATTGTCTACCAGGGCTCTGCAACTTCTTCTTAATTTTCTTGTTATCTCTTCACTACCAATGTGTGTCAAGAATAACTTACTTTCCTCATCCTATATTTCAATTTTTGAGTCATTTCATGAATATAATTCATTGTTCCTAATTTACAGTGATATACTCTACTGGCCCAAATCTGGCCTCAGAGTTGAAAATTGAGGAGATGATGTTTAGAAAGCAGAGTCAAGATGGCAGAGGGCAACATACCCATCTGAATTCTCCCAATATTTTCTTCTAAACAACTTTAAAATATTGCCTCAAATCAAATATTGGAGTGGCAGAGTCAACATAAGGTCTTTGAGACAATTTTCCAGCCTCGAACAACCTAAGAAATTAGTAAGAGAGATCTATGACTCTGGGATGAGGGCAGCCCAAAACACAAGCAGAAACAGCACCAGCTATGGGTTAGGAAGGTGGCCACATCCACAAGAGCTTCAGTAGCAACAGCTTTGGGAGTTCTTAGCTCAATTGTAACATAAAATCTAAGGCCAATGAATTGAAAAATGAGCAAAAACAACCAAAAAAAATAAACATTGAAAGCTTCTACAGTGGCAGGAAATACCAAGATATAAAGTCAAAAGAAAAAATGTGAAAACAACTACAAGTAGAGCCTCAAGGAAAAAATCTAGTTGTTAAAAATTCAATAAGAATTTTTGGAAGAATTAAGAGATGAGTGGTACAGGAAAAAATGGGGAAATAAATGAAAATGATGCAAGAAATTTATGAAAAGAAAATTAGTAGCTTGGTTAAAAAAGAACAAAAATTCAGATGAATGGAACTCCTTACAAATCAGAATATGTCAAATGGAAAAAGAGATATAAAAACTCACCAATGAAAATAATTCCTTAAAAATTATAATTGAGGGGGATTCTGGGAAGTTAGTGGAATGGATCAGAAAATTCCAAGCTCTCCAAATTTCCTCCACAAATAAGGCAAAATAGCACTTCGGGGTGAATGTAGAATGACAAAAATAAACAAGAGTTGGGACAGGGCAGGGGTCCTCTTCAGACATCTTAAAGAGACCCTAGGAAAGACCCCAGGGACAGAGATTTGGCCTGGGTCAAATGCAAACACTTCCAAGCTATCTCCACTGAAACAACAAATAACAAGTCCTGGGTGCAGGTAGGTTGGGAGGTAGCCTGAGCCTGAGCCACAGGAATTCTCACTTCACAGACAGTGTGGGGGTCAGACATCTTAGTTGGGAAGATTGAAGGATCCTCTGCTGCTGAGGTAAGCAAGGCCCAGCTATGCTGCTGAGATGTGGTCCCAATCTGAGACTGAAGGTGAGAAGGAACAAGCACATGTCCAATGAGTGCAGAAGAAGTGGGTTGGGGATGTTGCTGGCTGTGGGCACTTAGTAAAAATGAGCAATCAAAGGAGAAAGAACCCAATTGTAGATGGCTACCATGGGGACAAAGAAGACCTGAGTTTGCTTTCAGAGGAGAATCCTGATGCAAAAAAGCTACTCCTACCCCCAAAGAGTAATGCCAAATGATTACAAGTCAAAAAAAGAATCCTTGGAAGAATTTAAAAAGCACTTGAAAAGTTAAAGAAGAGATTTTGAGGAAAAATTGTTAAAAAAGAATAGGAACAACCCAAGAAAACCAAGAAAATTATGAAAAGAAAATCAACCAACTGGAAAAAGAGATCCAAAATCTCAAGGAAGGAAACAACACCTTGAAAACTAGAACTGGGCGAGGGAAAATGAATGATGTTAAATGATACCAAGAAATAACAAAACAAAGTAAAAAGAATGAAAAATAGAAGAGAATGTGAAACATCTCATAGGAAAATCATCTGATCTAGAGAACAGATCAAGAAAAGTAAACACAAGAATTATTGGACTAGCTGGCAGTTACCATTAAAAATAAAGAATCTTTATACAGTATTACAAGAAACAATCCTGAACAACAACAGTAAAAAATGAACATTCAATGAACTGACAAACTTTCAGATTTTTGTAAAAAAAATAGATTAGAAATAATAGAAAATTTGACATATAAGATCCAAGAGAAATATAAGGTAAACATCAAAGACCAAGGGATTCAATAAGGACAAAATGTTTACTTTTTATATGTGAAAATCTAAACTATATTCTTAAGACTGTGATTATTAATTGGGAAGTGTGAAAGAAAGAATGGGGTTTAGCTGAGTATAATGTAGTGATTCTAAAAAGAAAAATTGGGTAGGAAAAGATAAAAAAGAGCAATTATAGCGGGGCAGAGCCAACATGGCTGCGTGACAACGTGGACTCTCTTGAACTCTCCCCCAAATCACTACAAACACCTGTAAAATATGATTGTAAACAAATTCTAGAGCTACAGAACCCATGAAATGACAGAGTGAAGCAAGTGTCCAGCCCAAGATGGCCTGGATGATGGTGAGGAAGGGTCTATCGCACCTTGCTGGGAGTAGTGCACAGCCCAGCCTGAGTCACACTGGGACAGACCAAGCCACAGAAGACTGGGCAGAGCAGGCCTCAGGGCACTGAATCACTAGCTCCTGTAGCAGCTTCCAGCCTTCTTGGTAATTTGATTTTCTTCTTTCTTTTTTTAAATCAAATTGACCAAAGGTTTATCAATTTTATTGGTTATTTCATAAAACCATCTCTTGATTTTATTTATAAATTTAATTGTTTTCTTGATTTCAATTTTATTAATCTCTCCTTTGATTTTCAATATTTCTAATTTGGTATTTAATTGAGGATTTTCAATTTGTTTTTTTTTCTAGCTTTTTCAGTTGTGTGCCCAATCCATTGATCTCTTTTTTCTCTATTTTATTCATGTAAGCATATAGTGATATAAAACTTCCCTAAGAACTACTTTTGCTGCATACCATATGTTTTGGTATGTAGCTTGTTTACCCTCCATGTACCCCCCTGTTTCGAATGTGTTTCTTGTAAATAGCCCTTTGTAGGATTATGGTTTTTAATCCATTCTGCTATCCACTTTCATTTAATGGGAGAGTTCATCCCGTTCACATTTACAGTTATGCTTACTATCTGTTTCTTTTTTCCATCCTATTTCCCCCCATTTATGCTTTTGTTTCTCCTTTTCCCCTTCCACTCCTAAAAAGTGTTTTGCTTTTGACTGCCACCTTCAACCTGCCACCTCCCAGTTGATTCCCCTCCATTATCTTAGGCTTTTTCCCTTGCTACTTCTTCCCCCCCTTCTGACCACTCCCCCTTTCCTTTCCCTTTTTACCTCCTACTGCCTGCAGGACAAGTTAGATTCCTATACTTACAGGGTATGTTATTCCCTTCTTGATACAAATCTGATGAAAGTAATGCCCAAATACTGCTCTTCTCCCTCCTTTTTTTTCCCTCTTCCATAATATGTTTTTGTGCCTCTTGATGTGATGTAATTTACCCTTTTCTACTACCTCCTTACCTCTTTTCCCAGAACCATCCCTTTATATCCCTTATGTTTTTGTCAGTATGTCAGTTGTTTTATACTGACACCCTCAATCTATGTATATCTTTTTCAATTGTTGTAGCTACTGTACTATTCTCGAGGTTAACATATATGTATATGTATACATACATATATGTATATATCATATATAAAAATATAATCCTGTATAAGGATGTAAACAATTTGCCATTATTGATTAACAAGGTTTTTTTCCCCTGTTTACCTTTTTATGTCTCTCTTGAGTTTTGTATTTGAAGATCAAATTTTCCATTGAGCTATGGCTTTTTCATCAAGGTCTGGAATTCCCTTATTTCGTTGAATGTCCAACTCCTTGACTGGAAAATTATGCTCAGTTTTGCTTGGTAGTTGATCCTTGGTTGTACTCCAAGCTCTTTTGCCTTTTTGAATATCATATTCCAGTTTCTGCTGTCTTTTAATGTAGAAGCTGCAACATCCTGCGTGATCCTGACTGAAATTCCGCTAAGTTTGAAATGTTTCTTTCGGGCTGCTTGCAGTATTTTCTCCTTTACCTGATAATTCTGGAATCTGGCTGCCATATTCCTTGGAGTTTTCAATTTGGGGTCTCTTTCAGGGATTGATTGGTGGCTTCTTTCGATTACGATTTTACCCTCTATGTGTAGGACTTTGGAGCAATCATCCTTGGTGATTTCTTGGAAGATACCGTCCAGGCTCTTATTTTCTTCATGGTTTTCTGTAAGTCCAATTATTCTTAGATTGTCTCTCCTGAATCTATTTTCCAGGTCAGTTGTTTTTCCAATCAGATATTTTACCTTTCCTTTGTTTTTTCATTCTTTAGATTTTGTTTGACTGACTCTTTATGCCTCATAAAATCATTAGCTTCTCCTTACCCAATTCTAATTTTTAATGAATTGTCATCTTCATTTAACTTCTGAGCCTTCTTTTCCATTTGGGAGATTTTACTTTTCAGGGCATCATTCTCTCTAATTAGATTCTGAATCTCCTTAGCCATTTCACCAATTTTACTTTCTAAAGATTTGTTTTCATCAGTGATTTCTTTTTTCATTTTTTCTTTTACCTCTCTAATTTGTTTTTAAAATCCTCCTTGGTCTCTTTCAGGGATGTTTTTTGAGCTTGAGACAAGTTCACATTCCCTTTTGGGGTTTCAGATGTGGGTATAGGGTCAATGTTGTCTGTATTTTGATCTTCCCTGTCTCCATAAAACACATCAATAGTCCTCAGGTTTCGGGACTGTTTCTTTGTATTGGTTATCTTTTTCCTGGCTTTAAAGTGTATTTCTGCTTCTGGGGCTCAGGGGCCTCTGTCCTGAGCTTCTTGTGCTGGAAACTGTGGGCCTAGTTACTCTCTTTATGTGTTATAGCTTCTGGTTTCATGAAGTGTGGGGGAGGGGTGGTCTGGTTGTTTCCCCTAGGGCTGTGCTACAGCATGGGTGGTCTCAGCAGTATGTGCTGGTGTCTGCCACTTCTCCTGGCTGTTCAAAGGCACCTCTGGGTTCCTGGTGTTGACCCTTGTTGGCTCCAACCTCCTGGTTCTCAGGAACTCCTACTGTTCGGCTACTGAAGCCCCACTTCTGGCTTCTCTATTTCAGGATTTCTCCCAAGGAAGTATTATCTGGTTGAGGAAGGGAGGGATGAGAGCCATTTTACCTAGTTATCATGGCTCCTGGATGTTCAAGAAGGCAAGTTTCAGACCTTTAGACTGTGGGCTGGAAGACTCAGGAGTAATTGCTCTCATGGCCTCAGGCACTGTGCTGCTGCCTCTTGTAGCTCTGACAAACTCCAGTCCTGGGCTGAGATGCCTGATGATCATCACCAGTTTTGCGTGCCCTGTGTTCTCCCAGGTTGAGTTCCGCAGCTGTTCCACCTTGGTGTGGTCTTGTACAGTTTCGTGAGCTGGGTGGTCTCCCAGCCTATAGACCCTGTGGACTCTTCTGGCTTGGAAATTTGCCCCACTCAGTTTACTAGGGGCTTCTAACTCTCTCAGATCTGCTCAGATTCACGTTTTAGAGGTATCTGACAGAATTTGTGAGAAAGCTCTGGTAAGATGCTGCTTTCACATGGCCATCTTTGCTCCACCCACTAGTACAGGTTTTCTATTGTTTTCTTTCTAAAGCCTTGAATCTACATACAATCTGTCCTTGGCTCTCAATACAAGCATTGCTGAAAACTCTTATAGGCATATTTCTGGGATGCTAATGGGAAGATATGAAGTCTTCTGGAGTTCTAAAGTTAACAAGTTCATCAGTCATTCAATTAGAATTTAAAAGATAAGAAAGAGAACTGGGACTCTGCTCCTCCATTCTCCCAATCGATTTCTTCTCAGAGGGAAATGAAGCATTCTGTCCTCTCCACTTTCTTAAATTTCTTTGGTTCTAAACTAGAACATCAGTTTTACACTGGACTCAAAGGACATCATAAAGTCCCTTACTAAAACCAAACATACGTCTTTCTTAACACATTATAGTTTGCTCAATTTCTATCAAGGAACTTTTGCACTTGTCTAAAGTCTTTGATTAATTGATTGAAACCTATTGTCATATGCCATATAAGATATGTTGTCTCTTGATAAATGTACCAGGGTTAAATAGGGCAGGGGTGATATTTGATATCATCCTTGTACAAGTTTGTACTTCTTATGGCCTGGTGGAGAGAGAGCAGGCCTCAGAATCAGGGAGACATAGGTTCAAGTTCCAACTCTGACCCATATAGGTTGTGTGACCCTGAGCAAATCATATTTTTCAGGACCTCAAATATTTCTTTAAGAGTCTTCATTAGCTCCCCGTGGGCTCCAAGAACTGTGAGTTGCAGGTAAAAATGGCAAAAAGCTTATGGAGCAAGTGGAAAAGGAAGATGCAGGCAGAAAAGAGAAAGAAGAATGCACCGAAGGAAATTAGTCACCTAAAAAGTATACTTAAAATAGATGATGATGTTTTAATGGAAGAGGTAAAAGACATAGCAACTGTGGTAGCACCTGGAAAAATCAAAGAGAAAACAGATTCTGCGGGGAAAGATCAAGAGGGTGAATCAAAAATGGATCTTAAAAGATCTTAAAAGAAACAAAAAGAGTCTTTTAGATGAACATGGACAGTACCCAGTGTGCATGCACCCAAGGCAAAGGAAAAAACTAAAGGCAAAACAGGGAAAAGGGAAAAATAAAGTAAAGGCGGCAAAAGCAGCAAAGGGTCTGGCATGGTAGAGTCTTAAAGGCCCGGAAAAGTATCACATGGACATGTTTGTTCAGAATATGTACTTTGATTGAATGAAAATCATTTGTTCCCATATTTTGCCTTCTCAAGTTACTTCAGCTGAAACACGAAATATCTATCTTCCACACTTCATTTGGTTCTTCACTATATTTTTTTCTTTTTTAAAGAAAAGTTTTATTGATGTGTCTTTACATTACAAACAATTTGATTACACCACCTCCACCCCAATGAGAAGTCTCTTGAACAAAGTAAAACAAATAAGCAAAAATAATAATATTGTAATTCATCTGAAAGTACATGAGGCCATTCCACATCCCCAATCTTTTTATAATATATATATGTATATGTATGTATGTATGTATGTATATATATATATATATATATATATATATATATATATATATATATATATATATATATATATATAAACAGAAATCTATTTTCTCTGTCTGCCACCTCCCACTTGTGAGGGAGATGAACTAGATGACCTCTGAGGTGCCTTCCAGGTCTAGATCAAAGATTCTATGATCTTTTTTTATTTTTTTGGATTCTTTAGATATTCATTTTTTTAATTTAATTTATTTATTTAACATATTTAGTTTTCAGTATTGATTTTCACAAGAGTTTGAATTACAAATTTTCTCCCCATTTCTACCCTCCGCCCACTCCAAGATGGCGTATATTCTGGTTGCCCTGTTCCCCAGTCAGCCCTCCCTTCTGTCACCCCATTCCCCTCCCATCCCCTTTTCCCTTCCCCTCTTGTAGGGCAAGCTAAATTTCTACTCCCCATTTCCTGTGTATCTTATTTTCTAGTTGCATGCAAAAAACTTTTTTTTTGTTTTTGAACATCTGTTTTTAAAAACTTTGAGTTCCAAAATCTCCCCCCTCCACCCTTCCCACCCACCCTCCCCATGAAGTCAAGCAATTCAACATAGGCCACATGTGTATCATTATGTAACCCTTCCACAATACTCATGTTGTGAATTTTCTCCCTTGACCCTGTCCCCTTTTGAAAGTGTTTGTTTTTGATTACCTCCACCCCATCTGCCCTCCCCTTCATCATCTGCCCCTTTTTTATCTTCTTCCCTCTTCTTTCCTGTGGGGTAAGATACCCAATTGGGTATGTAGGGTATTCTCTCCTCAGGCCCACTCTGATGAGAGCAAGATTCACTCATTCTCCCCTCACCTGCCCTCTTCCCTCCTCCCACAGAACTGCTTCCTCTTGCCACCTTTATGCGAGATAATCCACCCCATTCTATCTCTCCCTATCTCCCTCTCTCAGTATGTTGCTCTTATCCCTTAATTTCTTTTTTATTTCTTTTAGATATCTTCCCTTCATCTTCAACTCACCCTGTGTCTGCTCTCTCTCTTTTACATATATACATATATATATATATATACACACACACATATATATACATACATACACATATATACATATACACATAGATATATACATACATACACATTCTCTTCTATATATACATAAACACACACACACACACACACACACACACACACACACACACACACACATATATATATATATATATATATATATATATATATATATATATATATATATATATATGCATATTCTCTTCATCTACCCTAATACTGAGGTCTCATGAATCATACACATCATCTTTCCATGTAGGAATGTAAACAAAACAGTTCCACTTTAGTAAGTCCCTTGCAATTTCCATTTCTTGATTACCTTTTCATGCTTCTGTTGTTTCTTGTGTTTGAAAGTCAAATTTTCTATTCAGTTCTGGTCTTTTCACTGAGAAAGCTTGAAAGTCCTCTATTTTATTGAAAATCCATATTTTGCCTTGGAACATGATACTCAGTTTTGCTGGGTAGGTGATTCTAGGTTTTAATCCTAGCTCCATTGACCTCCGGAATATCGCATTCCAAGCCCTTCGATCTCTTAATGTAGAAGCTGCCAGATCTTGGGTTATTCTGATTGGGTTTCCACAATACTCAAATTGTTTCTTTCTGGCTGCTTGCAGTATTTTCTCCTTGATCTGGGAGCTCTGGAATTTGGTGACAATATTCCTGGGAGATTTCTTTTTGGGATCTATTTGAGGAGGCGATCGATGGATTCTTTCAATTTCTATTTTGCCCTGTGGCTCTAGAATATCAGGGCAGTTCTCCTTGATAATTTCTTGAAAGATGGTATCTAGGCTCTTTTTTTGATCATGGCTTTCAGGTAGTCCAATAATTTTTAAATTATCTCTCCGCAATCTATTTTCCAGGTCAGTGGTTTTTCCAAGGAATTATTTCACATTGTCTTCCATTTTTTCATTCCTTTGGATCTATTTTATAATATCTTGATTTCTCATAAAGTCGCTAGCTTCCACTTGCTCCAATCTCATTTTTAAGGTAGTATTTTCTTCAGTGGTCTTTTGGACCTCCTTTTCCATTTGGCTAATTCTGCCTTTCAAGGCATTCTTCTCCTCATTGGCTTTTTGGAGCTCTTTTGCCATTTGAGTTAGTCTGTTTTTTAAGGTGTTGTTTTCTTCAGTGTATTTTTCAGTATTTTTTTGGATCTCCTTTAGCAAGTCATTGACTTGTTTTTCATGGTTTTCTCGCATCCTTCTCATTTCTCTTCCCAATTTTTCCTCTACTTCTCTAACTTGCTTTTCCAAATCCTTTTTGAGCTCTTCCATGGCCTGGGACCAGTTCATGTTTTTCTTGGAGTCTGTTGGTGTAGGCTCTTGCACTTTATTGACTTCTTTAGGCTGTATGTTTTGGTCTTCTTTGTCAGCAAAGAAAGAATGCAAAGTCTGAGACTGAATCTCGGTGCGTTTTTGCTGCCTGGCCATAGTCCCAGGCAAGTAACTTGACCTTTTTCCCACTAACCTTCTCCACTGTCTTTTGTGTTTGTGGGTTGAGAAGTCTGGTAACTGCTGCAGCTCACTGATTCAGTGTGCTAGGGCACTTTCCGCCCAGTTTCTGGTCTGGTTGATCCGCGCAGCTCATGCTGGGCTTGGCTGGGCTCGGCTCTCCATGGCTCCCCTCTGCTCCCAGCTCTGTGTGGGATAGACCTCACCCAGAGACTATCAAGGCTGCCCTGGGCTGGAGCCCTGCTCCCCTCTGCTGTTTTGTGGGTTCTGCCATTCTAGAATTGGTTCAGAGCCATTTTTTATAGGTTTTTGGAGGGACTCAGCAGGGAGGTCATGCTAGTCCCTGCTTTCCAGCTTCCATCTTGGCTCTGCCCCCTGGTTCTTCACTATCAAACATCCTTTTTGTTTTATCAGCGTTAGCTGCACCAAACCTTTGTCTGACTGTGTTAGTGATTTATCTGATGCAGCAGTTTTCAGCAATGCACTGTGTAATCATTACATGTTCTTGTACTTTTAGCAAATATATTTGATAAAGATACAACATAGTCTGTTACCAAATTTAAGATAGCTTCACTCTTTAAAAAAAAGTGTCATATTTTTATAATTTCTTAGACATAAGTGTGGTTTATCTAAACAGAACTTGTGCTCCTACAGTTTTTTTTTTTGCTCTACAAGGAAAAATAAAAATATGCTGTGCTTAAAGAGTTTTCATTAGTAGTAGAATAATTGATGATCTGTATCCTTTAAGGAATTTTCATATGGGGAGTTCCATGCCAATGAAATCAAAGGCTTATTCCAAAATTATGTTTTTTGAAAGTAAATTTTTGGGGTGAAAATCCAAATTTCTCATTTGGAGAATGAGTAAATCTAGGTCCTGGGTGAATAAATGATTTTTTGCCAGTCACACAAGTTAATTGATTAAATTGGACAACATTTGGATTACTAGGACTCCTACTCTACATACATACTCCAAAACAATAGTGGATTGAATTTGGCAATGTAGATGAAATCTTAGCATTCCTGTCAACTCAAGGCATGATCCTAGAGAAATAGATTGTATGTTAATCTCTTTGGTTAGATTTTATCTCACTACATCTGTTAAAAGAAACATTGCAGTGACAATACACATTGTTATGTGTAGATTTTATGGTGCCACACCATCACTTGGTATATATTAAGCCAAAGGATGCTGAAAGGAAATGATGGGAAGAGTGATAGAATTGGATCCAGGAGAACTGAGTTCAATTGATCTTTACCCTTAGTGATGCTAAGAAGATTGGAAGTCACATAGACATATAAAATTCACAAAGTACTTCATTAGGGAGAAATTGGAGAAAGAAGAATGAGACCAAAACTAAAGCCTGGGACCTTGCTGCTCCTCTACACTAACTGATTTCTTAGAAAAGTATCAAGGAGAGACTGCTGCCCTAAGGGAGGCAACAAGGTGGCATCTGAAGTTTCGAATAGGTAAAAGGAAAAAGAGACAGGCAAATGAACATAATTTCATTGTCCTCAATGCTAATTGTATTTTTTTTCACTTAATACCCTGTCACAGGGTACAGCTGAAGGCATAAGCCTGATAATTGCCAGTAAAAAGCATCAGAGAAAACACATGTATTTCTGAGAAAAAATAGTGAAGCCCAGATAAATTATACATTGATAAAAAAAATCGAGGGAATGAACATGAATCACAGGAATTTCTGATAGGAACGCAAAGCTCAGTCACATATTTTTTAAGGTCTAGGTACCCTGATGTCTCCCAGGTTCCCTCTCATTTCTCATATGGAGCTAAGGAACTGAACCATATAGTCATATGCAGAGCTTCTGGAGCAACTCATCATCACAACTAATAAATGCTGATGTAATTGTGGAAAATTGGCATTGACACAAAGTCATGGACATGTTTCATGGAAACTAAGTACCAGTAGAGATAATAGTCCTTTACCTAGCTCTGAGTTCCTACTCTTTCTATATTCCTTTCCTGTGCTTCAGTTTCCTTTACCCTACAATGTAGGAGGTTGTACTGGATTGCCTTTGAGGTCCCTTTCACTTCTTTATCTTTGATTTTCTGGTTCTAAGAATGTGTTTCTTTTTAACTTACACCACTTACTTTTGGAGAGAATGTAATATTGTTTGAAAAAAAGGAAAAAATGCTTTAAGAATAAAGCAAAGATATGGGGAAAAATCTGAAGAGAAAATTCAATTGATTCAACATTCATGGTTTTCCAAAAGTCAATGTATTCTTAAACTATTAAAACTACAAATATGCACTAGGGCTTTTGAAGGGGAAGTTTGACTCTCTTAGGAGAAAAGTTTTTTTTTTTTTTTTCCCATTCCAACGAAATTTAATTTGGATCAATAGCTGTCACCAAGACAGAGGTGATCTACTAATGATCACAAGAACAATGAATTATAGGACCATACATCTGGAGCTGGAAGGGACTTGAAAAATTATCTAGTCTCTCATGGGAGTGGAACAGAGCAGAGCCCAGCGTGGGCCATGCCCAAACCAACCAGAATGGGAGCCGGGTGGAATAGGCTCTAGTGCCCTAAATCAGTGAGCTGTTTCAGTTACCAGACTTCTCAACCGACAAACACCAGAGACAACAGAGAAGTTTACTGGGAAAAACTGCAGGGATTGAGTGAAAGAGTTCACTGTCGGCCACCACCCTGGGGACCGCAGATGTGGTGCAGCTGGGAGGCTGCTTACAGAGCTACAGCTGCAGTTGCTTCCAGCCCCAGGCCCACTGGTGAGAGGAATTAAGTGGCAGATCAGAGCAAGAGTTCAGAGCCTGCTTAGATCTCAGTCAAACTCCTGGTTGGCGGTTCTTGGAGGAGGAGGAGCACTGGTGTGGCAGAGCTTGCTGTGTAGAAATAGCTCTGAAAACAACAGTACAACACCCCAAGCTTGGGACAAAGTACTCTCTAATCTACAAGCAGTCATACCCCCACGAAAAACTCAAGGGTCAAGGAGTTGGCTGGGAACATGGCCAGACAGCAAAAAAGGACCCAGATTCAGACTCAGACTTTGGAATCTTTCTGTGGTGGCAAAGAAGACCAAAACATATAGACAGAAGAAGTCAACAAAGTCAAAGAGCCTACATCAAAAGCCTCCAAGAAAAACATGAACTGGTCTCAGACCATGGAAGAGCTCAAAAACGATTTGGAAAAACAAGTTAGAGAAGTAGAGGAAAAATTGGGACGAGAAGTGAGAGTAATGCGAGAAAACCATGAAAAACAAGTCAATGATTTGCTAAAGGAGACCCAAAAAGATCCTGAAGAAAATAACACCTTAAAAAATAGACTAACTGAAATGGCAAAAGAGCTCCCAAAATCCAATGAGGAGAAGAATGCCTTGAAAGGCATAATTAGCCAAATGGAAAAGGAGGTCCAAAAGACAACAAAGAAAATACTACCTTAAAATTAGATTGAAGCAAGTAGAAGCTAGTGACTTTATGATAATGCAAGATATTATAAAACAGAACCAAAGGAATAAAAAAAATGGAAGACAATGTGAAATATCTTATTGGGAAAACCACTGACCAGGAAAATTGATCCAGGAGAGATAATTTAAAAATTATTGGACTACCTGAAAGCCATGATCAAAAAAAGAGCCTAGATAGCATTTTCAAGAAATTATCAAAGAGAACTGCCTTGATATTCTAGATATAATGGGGTAAACTATCTCACATAAAAGTGGCAAGAAAAAGCAGTTTGTTGGAAGGGAACAGGCAGCAGGTGAGGGGGAAACAGTGAATCTTGCTCTCATTGGATTTGATTTGAGAAGGGAATAACATACACACTAAATTGGGTATCTTACCCCACAGGAAAGGAGGAGGAAGGAGATAAAAAAGGGAGGATGATAGAAGGGAGGGCAGATAGGCAGAGGAGGTAATCAAAAACAAACACTTTTGAAAAGGGTCAGGGTCAGGGTCAGGGTCAAGGGAGAAAACTGAATAAAGGGGAATAGGAAAGGATGGAGCAAAGTATAGGTAGACTTTCACAACATGAGTATTGTGGAAGGATTTTCCATAATGATACACATGTGGCCTAAGTTGAATTGCTTGCCTTCTTAGGGAGGGTGGGTGGGGAGGCAAGAAGGGACAGAATTTGGAACTCAAAGTTTTAGAAGCAGATGTTAAAAAAAGAGTGTTTACATGCAACTAGGAAATAATATATACAGGCAATGGGGCGTAGAAATCTATCTTGCCCTACAAGAAAGTAAGGGAAAAGGGAATAAGGGGGGAGTGCAGTGACAGAAGGGAAGCCTGACTGGGGAATGGGGCAATCAGAATATGTGCCATCTTGGAGTGCCAGGGATGGATAGAAATGGGGAGAAAATTTGTAATTCAAACTCTTGTGGAAATCAATGATGAAAACTAAAAATATCAAATAAATAAATAACAAAAAAACAGATATTAAAAAAATAAGAATGAGGTGGGATCATATGTTATAATCTGTTCAGGTCATATCAATCAATAATTATAAATTAAGCAGCTACTATGTGCTAGGCACTGTGGTACACTAAAATATTGTTTTCAATTCTGTGTGGCAAATTTCATGAAAGGATTTGATAAAATGAAACTTGACCAGGACCATGTATGCATTTTTCGTGAGTGGACTGGGGGGTGTGCCATATTAATATTGAGTGATGGAACTGAGATACTTTGATAGAAAAAAGATATTACTTAGGCTATGAGAGGCTTCTTCAAGTGATTGAAAGACTGTGCTGTGTAAGAGATATGTAAGCTGGTTATCCTTGCCCCCAGGGGACAAAACTAAGAACAATGAGTAGAAGGTGCAGAAATGAGATTTACACTTAATATAAGGAAAACATTCCTCACTTTCCCAAAACTTCCTAAATCTGGATTTGGCTCCCTCAGAAGGCACTGGTGAATGCCCATGTATTGGGCATTTGTTGCAAGGATTCTTAGATGCTCATTTACTTGTAAGTTAGATTCTACAATATCTGATATCCTTTTAGCTCACAAATGTAGTGATTCCATAAAATCATATAATATCTTTGAACCTCAACCTCTTCATCCATAAATAAGGCTAATAATGCCTATGCTACTCTCAGAGTTGTTATAAGGAAAGTAATCTGTAGTCTTAAACTCTAACATAACTGTGAGCTATTTTTTACTCATAATACTGTTATTCTTCCATGATAGTCAACAACTCTTATTGGGAAACCAAAGATGATCATAATACGATCATAATATGATCATAATACGATCATAAATTACGAAATAAGTAATTGGATTTTCGGCTTCACCAGATAGAATTACAACCACTGCCACCAAATTTGTATAGCACCTTATGATCATTCTACTTACATGATCACATTTGATTTGATGGTTATATAAGGTAGACAGACAAATCTTATTATTCCCATTTTAAACCAGAGGAAACCAAGGCTGATAGACTTGAAATAACTTATCTAAGGTCACAGAGCTATCAAGGGGACAAGCCAAATTTTACCCCTATGTCTTCTAACTCAAAAATACTACTAACTGTAAGTTTTCCCCATCTACACTTTTTTTCATTTTTTTGAGGCAACAGATGCAGGGAGTAGAGTGCTGATCTTAAAGTCAGGGAAACCTGAATTCTAATCTGGCCTCAGACATTTACTATTTGTATAACCCTAGGAACATCACAACTTATGTTTACCTTAGTCTCTCACCTACAAAATGGGAATTATAATAGCATCTACCATAGGGTGGATTTGAGGATCAAATGAAATAACACTTGTAAAAAGCACTTAATATGGTGCTTAAAAAATTATGGAGATTACAGTCATACGTCAGAGATATTGTATATTCAGTTCCAGATGACTGCAATAAAGCAAATATCAAAATAAAATGAGTCACACATTTTTTTGGTTTCCCAGGGCATATTAAAGTTCCATTTACACTGTACAGCAGTCTATTAAGTGTGCAATAATATTATGTCAAAAAAACCAATGTGTATACCTTAATTTAAAAAGGCTAGAGTGACTGCAGCAATTTCTTAAAATAAGACAACAATGAAGTTATCCACATAGAGCAACTGTTCTTTTGCTTGAACACTTAGAGGCCATTGTAGGGTTATCACTTGACCTGATTTCAATATTGTTGTATCTCAGGGAATAGAGAGGCCTGAGTAGAGGGAGAGAGATGAGGGGATGATGTTGATGGAGCAGTCAGAACACACACAACATTTATCAATTAAGTGTGCTTTTTTATATGGTCATGGTTCATAGTGCCCTTAAACAACTACAATAGTCATAACAAAGAAAACATCACAGATCACCATAACAAATATTATGATAGTGGAAAAATTGGGAATATTGTGAGAATTACGAAAATGTGACAGAGATATAATGTAAGCCCATGGTGTTGGAAAAATGGCACCAGTATACTTGCTTTAAGGCAGGGTTGCCACAAACCTTTAATTAGTAAAACAAAATAAAACAAGCAATATCTGCCAAGTGCAATAAAGTGAAGCACAATAAGATGACTTCTGCCTGTATATAAATGGTTGTTCCCTTCCTTCCTTCCTACTCTATCACAGTGGCCCCTTCAAGAAGTGATTTTGATAACCTCCTGGAGTTATTATGAAAGTTAAGAAGAAATGACAGAGGTGAAATCATTTTGAGATCTTTAACACCCTGTTAAAACACGGGTATTGTTGTAATAATTATTATAATTTTAATATTATTATTGTTTTCTTGGTCAAAATTGTCAGGAGAGTCTGCTAGAATGTGTATGTGTGAATAAATGAAGGAATGATTAAAAATGTGTTAGTTGCTTACTATGTGCAAAGCACTGGAGATAAAAACAGAAAAGCAAGGGCGATACTTGCTTTCAGGTTTCTCATATTCTAACAGGGGGAGAATATACATACAGGAGGTTTCAGGTACAAGGGAGATGGAAAAGTCTGTGGTTCTTAAGAGGCAGTAGCAAAGTATATAGTAATCTATCTTCCTTAATGTCATTCCCTTTGATAAAACCATTATCTGTTTCTGATGATTAACCATTTGATTCTCCCAAGAACCTTCCTTTTCCAGATCTTCACTTGCTATAGCTGCTGAGGTAACTGGATTATAGCACCAATAGAAGCAATACCACATCTCATTTATATAAAGGTCACTATCCTGGATAATGATTGTGGGGGCCAGTCTGGTAACAGGTTTGGTGGTCTGGTGGAGGAGTAGAGCTTTTATTCCTTTTGCCATCAAACACCGTAGTCCAGTGACAATATCTCTTGTTGCTCAATATATGGTTTTGATGGCAATCATTTTTGAATTGTATTTCTTATTCATTCGTGGATCTTCTTTCTGCCTGATTTGAATGCAAATTTGCTGTTAAAAGACAATCATGTTAATATCACTTTAAAGTTAAACTTATCCGGGCCTCTGCATTATGTTTGCATAGTACTAATTGGAGCAATTATTTATAACAAGGGTTAATATGTAAGAGCAGAAGTATGTATTTCTCTGTTACAAACCAATTAGTCTTTTTCTTTTCCCTGCTTTGGGCCAAATTTTCTGAATTAGATGTTTTTGGTTGTTAGTGACTCCCATTTTCCCCTTAAAATAATGATAATTTTGAAAAGGATTATACTTGGTACTGAAAGTAGGAACCCACTTTCCACTTTGATGATCAATCATCTTTCCTCTTGGATGACAAAGAATAAGTTAGTTTCCTTAATTGCAATATGTCAACACACCTGAAGTAGAGACTGCATATTGCCTGCCTTCTGCCAGTAATGATCACTGAAATTAAAAGTGGAAAAGGCCCAAACCACGGCTAATCATTTCATCTATCCACCTGCTAAAACAAGCCATTCTAGAGGCCAACTCCGCATTCAGATGATGCCAAAACAACCTGTCAATTCAGTGAAAAATAATCAGCCAAATCAGATGTTTGGAATCATGTAAACAAACATCCAGTTGACTAAAGTAACACAGGCTGAAGTTTTATCTGTGGGATGTGATGAAGTTCAAAGGAAAAGTAAAAACAAAAATCCAATCCAGTGTTGTTTGACCTCCAAATACATGAATGATCTGAATGATCATAATCATACAGACACAATAAGAAGATGATTGCCTAAGGTTAGTGATTTTTAAAAATCTTTTACTCTGTAATTCTAGCCATCCTGAAGTCATAGTCAAGTTCTAGGGTTTTCCCCTATAATGGGCAAAGGACCTTTTAAAAAAGTAGCATGGTTCCCTTTATCAGTGTTTCACGGCTTAACACAATAGAAATTAAAATTAGGAAAAGATTTTCTTAATTAATCTGTACCCTGTTTCCATAATTTATTTTCATTCCATTCAGATTTGACTCAGACATTTTTCTTCTATGGTGTTGGCACTTTTAAGTAGTCTATATATCTATTTCAGATTTCATAAGATTATCAATTAAATTTGGAAGGTCTCACAGAATTCACCTAGTCCAATTCCCTCATTTTATAGAAAAGGAAATGAGGACCCAGAAGAGTTTGAATTACTTGCCCAAAGTCACATGGGTAGCCAATATTAAAATTCAGGTCCCTTAGCCCAATTCCAGCAATGATTTCATTATACTACACTGACTGTCTTCACCTAGCCTCTATAACAAGGGAAACTATCTTTTCCGGGTTCTATGTTGCATACATATGCTCTATGTTGCATACACTGGCCTCTTGCTGTCTGACCAACAAATTACAGTTACCAGAGAGATAGACACCAACATCTGGTTTTCAGAACCAGGAGGCTCCAGCAGCTACAAGAGTCTCTTCTGGTCAAATCACAAGACACTCTTCCAGTGAGTGAGAGCCTCAAAGCAAAATGCTAACCTCTCAGCATATGTACCCTTCTTAGGGCCTGAAGACTTCACACCTCATCAGCAAAAGGGTGTGGGCCTGGGGCTTCACATCTAGTAAGCAAAAGAGTATGGGCCTGGGGCTTTGCACATAGCAAGACTTTATCAAAGGCACTTGTTTACTTTAGCATTATAAAAGAGAAAACAGTAAAAAAGAGTCCGACCTTAATTACCATAACAATGGCAAGTCAAAGATGGTTTGGAGACATCTTCAATTTTTTGAGTTTGGCCTTGTACTTTCCTTCGAAATGCAATCCTCTCATTGTCACCCAACACATCTTTTCCTGACATACTATGTCAGAAACAGAACATCGCAGTGGATTGACAGGGTATTAGGCTTCATGTGGCAATTTTTGAGTTATTTTCTCCTTTGCTTAAGCTAGATTCCTATAACACAGTCCTAAGAGGCAAAGTTTATTCTAAGCTGTGTCCAGCAGATTCTAAGAACACTTATTCCTTCAATTTGAGGTAGGTATGTTATGCAGTGGATAAGATGCATAACCTTTTATCAGGAAGATATGAGTTCACATCCTCCCAAGACACTTACTGGTTGTGTGACCTTGGGCAAACCACTTAAACTCTTTTAGTTTCAATGTCTTCATACATAAAATGGGGATAAGAGTATCACAGGTTTCCAGGATTGCTGTAATGATCAAATAAGATAAGATAGCTCAAGTGCTTTATAAGCCTTAAAGTCCCATATAAATATTAGCTATTATCATCCATTCAAAAGAACAATTGCCCATTTATCTTCATGCAGAAAGAACAGAAAAAGTAGACTTATCATGTTCCAGTGGTGTTTTGGTATTGTATAGACTCAGCTTTAAATATGTTTAGCTCAGTATATATACATGAATATGATAAATATATTTCAAATTGAGTTGAGTAAATGTGAAGCCTCTCTCATTTCTCAAAGCTCTATTTGGTTTGGTGCTACATTTGAAGGAAAGACTCATGAATGAAACAGCTGTCCATTTTGTTTTTGTTTGTTTGTTTGTTTTGGCCTATGTAAGACTTTTTTTTTTAATACATGGGCAGCTGAAATGACCAAGACACATCAAGAGTTCTGTGGGAAGCCAGTGGAGGGTGGAGGGGCCAGAGGTGGATGGTTAATGGCATCCTTAGAACAGTCTGAGTGCCAGCAGGGCCTTTAGCAGGTGCTGGTGGATCCTAAGTGGGCAGAGTTCCCCCCACGCCCATCCCACCTCCCAGCCTGGGGAGACTTCTCTAATGCCCTAAAGCCCAAGAGGATGGAGCTGGTTGGAGCCATGCGGCTGGGAGGGGTCAGCTGCTTAGACATGGGCCAGGATTGGGGGCCATGGTCCCTTGATGCTGAGGGGGCTGGGAGGAGGGTGTCCAGTCATTCGAAGCCTCTGGCTCAGGAGTGATCTCTTCACTTATTCTTCTGGAGGTGAGTCATGCCTGCTTTGGTTGCTTCCTGGGTCAGATTGGCTGCTGTGTCCAGGGCTCATCCACTCAGGTCAGTCACCAGGCTGTCCATGGAAGCCTGGTGCCTCAGGAAGATGGGGTAGATCAGGTGATGGTACAGGATCTGGGAGTCATTGCAGGCTACTGGAAGCATGCACCATAGCAAGAAGGCACACTTCCCTGCATAGTAGAAGGGGAACCAGAAAAGGAAGATGTCAGAGAAGAATTTAGCCAGGCCAAAAATGCTGTATACCACCCAGTATGTTAGCCAGATGGTATCATCATCTTTGTTGGGGCTTTCAATGGCCTTGATGGAGGAATATGCTGGGTAGATGAATCAATGAGATTGCAGAGAAGGGAAGCACCATTGCCAAATATGAGATGGAGAGCCAAAAAAGCAATGGAACCTGTAGCCAGGTAGTACTTTTTGACACCAGTGATCTCTTCCAGCTTCCCCAGCAAATTGGTGACAATGTTTTTCTGCTCCAGGAACCTCTGAAAGCACTGCCTCAAGCTAGCCATGGCTCCCGGGACCGAGGAGGGGAGGAGAGGGGACAGAAGATGACTGGACCCGGGTCTGAGGGGCGACCTCCAGGGCTCCTCCGCTGCTCTGCAGTGGTGCTGGTGGCGTCTCCCTCTCTAGGCTCCCAGGACCTCCACTCCTCCGGTCCCTCGGTCCCTCCCCTTACTTCCCTCCCACCTTGTGGTCCTGCAACTGCTCGAAACAGCTATCTATTAAAAGCTCATGGCATTTATTGATTTTTTTAAGAGGTGAAAGGAAGAATGGCTATCCATGCCCACACCTATCTAATCTGTCTCTTTCGTCTATCATATCGTGGTGATCACCATAGGCCTTCTCAGCCTGAAATGAATTAACTGCTGAAACAGTAAGTAGGAGTAAATTCACTCCATGGCTGTCTGCACCTATAGTGGGTGTGATTTAACTGTGATGCCTCAATGCTTTTCAAAGTGGCATCTCACTTAGTCAGAAAAAAAATGGAATAGATAGCAAGCCAGAGGTCTAAGGCACTGCGTCAATGTACTTTATAGAGCCAAGAAACCTATAAAACAAAACCAAAAAAAGAAAAAAAAAAACACTGACAGCTAAAAGAAATGGACTGCATCAAGCAGCATTCTTTCTGCTTTCATGATTCAATGTCCTTCCTTCCAAAATATATATTCTTTCTGGAACATAAAAGACTTCTATAGAGGCTTATGGTGTTTCCATTTCAGTGCTTTTTATTTTTTCCTAGCTTTTATGTTGTTTTTTTTCCGCCATTGGTGTTTAACATGTGCTCTGTGGCAAAAGAGCCAATGTAACATTAATATAATACATCAGAAATTTTGGACAGCATATTTATTTTAGACTGCTGAAGAGTACTTCCTGGTGATAGCCAAAGTATCCACTCAAACTGGTTTGAATTCCCTCTAACTTATGACAAAAAGTGGTTTGAGAAAGAATCTATACTTTTTATTTCTCTTAGCTACCTTAGTGGACTGATGTTGAGGGTGATACCATAGGTTATATGAAAAAAATAAATTAAGATAAATGTGAAACATCTTAATGTCTGGTTTTTGGTTAATGGGTGGAATATACTTTCACAATGGCAATTGATTCAAAAACCCCATGAAGACACTGACCAAGTTTGAGACTAAATCAGTTCTGGAATTTGGTTGGTTTTAGTATTGATGAGTTTTCTTATTTAGAATCATTATTTCATAAGATTACAGGATTTATAATAGAAGGCCCAAAGGTCAGAGGTAATATGGTCAAACCCCCTCAATTTACAGGAAAATGAAGTCTAGAGAGTTTAATGATTTATTGAAAGTCATACAAATAGGACCAGCATTTTCTGAGGAAGGAAGGGATTAAAGCTCTGAGTGGTGATAGAAATTCAACCAAAACATTTATACTCTGACTTTCAAGCTGATAGACTATGTTCTGTCAGGATTATAATTTTATTTCTGTTGATACTAAGAAAATAGATCGTTACTGAAGTTAAACCAAAAATTAAGGCTGAAACTATTCTATAACCATTATTAACTATTCCTTAATGAAGACCAAGAGTCCTTCACACAGGAGATGCTTGTTAATATTTTATTTTAATTACCAACATGATCACTTCTTTATTTTCTCTATATATATTGCATTCCTTTGTCCTAGTCCTACTTTTCTTTCCCTTTTATTCTTTGCTAAATCTCATCTCTTATGGAGAAATCAGTTAGTATGTTTTACATCAAATTCTGCTCCCCAGCTCTCTTTCCATAACTCCTTTTTCTTTCCCTCAACCTGATCTAAATTGTACTGATTGTCATAAAGACCCCTTGTTGGCAATCAGAACTAAAACTATTTCTGATCTAGGCAATTGCATTTGCTGTACATAAAACCTCCTGAAAATTTTTAACTGGGGATATACCTTCGGTTCACATCTTCATCTCACACAGATATTATCCTAATAAAGTTGGCACCTTTGGGTAGTATAGAAAGTGATTCATCTTTCTGTATACTAGGCATGTAAAAAAAATAAAATGAATCACATACCTAAAATCTCCTTAAAGTCATTGAACTTTTTCAAAGTGAAACTTCTATGAACAGCTCTCATTCTCATAGATTATTTTTCTTGGTTAGAAGAGACCTAGAGGGCTTTATCACAACATTAATATAATTACCTTTAATAAAGCTGTCTTTGAAAAGTAATAGAGAGGAAACTCTGATGCCACTTGCCCTAAGACCAAGAGACTAGATGTTTTACTGAATGCTTTGCTTGTTACAATTCCCTTTTCCCAGGCAATATTGAATGAATCATCCAATTACCAAACAATTAAGTGTAATATTGAGGGCAAAAATATCTATATAGCATATGCCCAAAGGCCCAGAACCTAGAGAAATTAAGTGGAATGTAAGGTAGTTCATTGTGGGCAAAGGATATCTTAAATAAAGTGAAAAATATGTTGTACCAGTCTTAGGACTGACTGTATAATGAAATCCGCTATGGTTGTATTCCACATTTCAAAAGTGAAGAGAATTATATAAATTATTTCAGTAAGTCATGTTTTAAGCAAAATCCACACATACACATAATATACATATGTACACATGTGTGTCAGTATATCTGTGTATACATATATGCATATTATACATTTATCTATTATATGTGTATATACACATATATGCATGTCATATACATGTATGTGTGTATATATATATATGTGTGTGCGCACACACACATATATGTATATATACACACATATATGTATATACAAATGTATATGTCAGAGACAACTTTATTAAAGGCAATTATTTTAATGTTCTGCTATAGACCCTTATGTCTTTTCTAACCAAACAAGGTAATCAATGAGAATGAGTCCTTCATAGAAGTTTCATAAAATTATTATTTCATTCATGTGTGTATATATCTATATATCCATATCTATATATAGATGGGTGGGGATGGGGGTGGATGGGTGAGTGGATAGGTATATTTCTCTCTGCAGCTGCTAAGTGGCAAAGTAGATAGAGTGCTGCTCTGGAGTCAGGAACACCTGACCTGAGTTCAAATCTAGCCTCAGAGACTAACTGGGTGGCCCTTAGCAAGTTGTTTAACCCCATTTGCCTCAATTTCCTCATCTGTAAAATGAGCAGGAGAAAGAACGGGTAAACTCCTCCAGTATTTTTTGCCAAGTAAACTTCACTAGGGTTTCAGATTCAGAAAGATTCAGAATTTACTGAATTCAGTAATTACTGAAAACAACTGAACAGTAAAGATAACAAAATATTTTTGTCTACATAAAGCAGCTGATTTAGAAGTGAAAGGTCTAGTCAATTACTCTTTTAATTTTTATGTACAATACCAAATAATTGGGTTAATTAACTTTCACTGAATTTACTTTGACACTAGATAGTTAGAGACTAATAAATTTTTTTTTAAATGCAATTTATTTATTTAACATATTTGGTTTTCAGCATTGATTTTCACAACATTTTGAATTACAAATTTTCTCCCCATTTCTACCCTCCCCCCCACTCCAACATGGCTTATATTCTGGTTGCCCTGTTCCCCAGTCAGCCCTCCCCTCTATCACCCCCCTCCCCTCTCATCCCCTTTTCCCTTCCTTTCTTGTAGGGCAAGATAAATTTCCACGCCCCATTGCCTGTGTATCTTATTTTTTAGTTGCATACAAAAACTTTTTTTGTTTTTGAACATCTGATTTTAAAACTTTGAGTTCCAAATTCTCTCCCCTCTTCCCTTCCCACCCACCCTCCCTAAGAAGTTGAGCAATTCAACCTAGGCCACACATGTATTATTATGTATAACCCTTCCACAATACTCATGTTGTGAAAGGCTAACTACATTTTGCTCCTTCCCAACCCATCCCGCTTTATTGAATTTTCTCCCTTGACCCTGTCCCCTTTCCAAAGTGTTTGTTTTGTTTACCTCCACCCCCATCTGCCCTCCCCTCCATCATCCCCCCCCCCGCCTTTTATTTTTTTTTTTATCTTTCTCCCTCTTCTTTCCTGTGGGGTAAGATACCCAACTGAGTATTTATGGTATTCCCCCTCAGGCCAAATCTGATGAGAGCAAGGTTCACTCATTCCCCCCTCACCTGCCCTCTCCCCTCCTCCCATAGAACTGCTTCCTCTTGCCACCTTTACGCAAGATAATCCACCCCATTCTATCACTCCCTATCTCCCTCTCTCAGTATGTTACTCTCTCATCCCTTAATTTCATTTTATTTCTTTTAGATATCTTCCCTTCATCTTCAACTCACCCTGTGTCTGCTCTCTCTCTTTTATATATATATATATATATATATATATATATATATATATACACATATACATACATATATATAAACACACATATATATATACACACACACATACACATACATACATATACACATAGATATATACATACACATTCACTTGTATATATACATAAACATATATATATGTGTGTATATATATATATATATATATATATATATATATATATATATATATATATATATATATATATATATATATACATGCATATTCCCTTCAACTACCCTAATACTGAGGTCTCATGAATCATACTCATCATCTTTCCAGGTAGGAATGTAAACAAAACAGTTCAACTTTAGTAAGTCCCTTGCAATTTCCGTTTCTTGATTACCTTTTCATGCTTCTCTTGATTCTTATGTTTGAAAGTCAAATTTTCTATTCAGTTCTGGTCTTTTCACTGAGAAAGCTTGAAAGTCCTCTATTTTATTGAAACTCCATATTTTGCCTTGGAACATGATACTCAGTTTTGCTGGGTAGGTGATTCTAGGTTTTAATCCTAGCTCCATTGACCTCCGGAATATCGCATTCCAAGCCCTTCGATCTCTTAATGTAGAAGCTGCCAGATCTTGGGTTATTCTGATTGGGTTTCCACAATATTCAAATTGTTTCTTTCTGGCTGCTTGCAATATTTTCTCCTTGATCTGGGAGCTCTGGAATTTGGCAACAATATTCCTAGGAGATTTCTTTTTGGGATCTATTTGAGGAGGCGATCGATGGATTCTTTCAATTTCTATTTTGCCCTGTGGCTCTAGAATATCAGGGCAGTTCTCCTTGATAATTTCCTGAAAGATGGTATCTAGTCTCTTTTTTTGATCATGGCTTTCAGGTAGTCCAATAATTTTTAAATTATCTCTCCTGGATCTATTTTCCAGGTCAGTGGTTTTTCCAAGGAGATATTTCACATTGTCTTCCATCTTTTCATTCCTCTGGTTCTGTTTTATAATATCCTGATTTCTCATAAAGTCACTAGCTTCCACTTGCTCCAATCTCATTTTTAAAGTAGTATTTTCTTCAGTGGTCTTTTGGACCTCCTTTTCCATTTGGGTAATTCTGCCTTTCAAGGCATTCTTCTCCTCATTGGCTTTTTGGAGCTCTTTTGCCATTTGAGTTAGTCTGTTTTTTAAGGTGTTGTTTTCTTCAGTGTATTTTTCAGTATTTTTTTGAGTCTCCTTTAGCAAGTCATTGACTTGTTTTTCATGGTTTTCTCACATCCTTCTTATTTCTCTTCCCAATTTTTCCTCTACTTCTCTAACTTGCTTTTCCAAATCCTTTTTGAGTTCTTCTATGGCCTCGGGCCAGTTCGTGTTTTTCTTGGAGGCTTTTGTTGTAGGCTCTATGACTTTGTTGTCTTCTTTAGGCTGTATGTTTTGGTCTTCTTTGTCACCAAAGAAAGAATCCAAAGTCTGAGACTGAATCTGGGCGCGTTTTCACTGCCTAGCCATATTCCCAACCAACTAACTTGACTCTTGAGTTTTTCAGTGGGGTATGACTGCTTGTAGACTAACGAGTTCTATGTTCTATGTTTGGGGGGGAGGTGCCAGCTCTGTCAGAGCCGCACTCCTCCTTCCCCAAGGACCCCCAGTCCAGACTGGGCTTAGATCTTCAGCAGGTTGTTGCACTCCTGCTCTGATCCCCCACTTAATTCCTCCCACCAGGTGGGCCTGGAGCCAGAAGTAACAACAGCTGTAGCTGCCCCACCTCCGCTGCCCCCGGGGCTGGAAGCCGAACCGCGAACTCCTAACACTCCTGCAGCTTTTCCCACTAACCTTCTCCGCAGTCTTTGGTGTTTGTGGGTTGAGGGGCCTGGTAAGTGCTGCAGCTCACATATTCAGGGCGCCAGGGCCCCCTCCGCCCAGCTTCTGGTCTGGATCGTCCACGCTGCTCAGGCTGGGCTCTGCTCCACTCCGTTCCCAGCTCCCAGCTCTGTGTGGAATAGACCTCACCCAGAGACCATCCGGGCTGTCCTGGGCTGGAGCCCTGCTTCCCTCTGCTGTTCTGGGGGTTCTGCCATTCTAGAATTGGTTCAGAGCCATTTTTATAGGTTTTTGGAGGGACTCGGGTAGGGAGCTCACTCTAGTTCGTGCTTACCAGCTGCCATCTTGGCTCCGCCCCCCGGGCTCGAGACTAATAAAATTTTGTGGTTTAAAACCATTTGGAATTGTGTTGACATGGAATGTGTATTCAGACCAAATATTACTTAGATACTGACTGATATAGGAAGCTGATTTGTGGGAAGAAGGAGTAGAAACAGCAGAGCAGATGTACTTAAAGTTAATGAAAGCTGGTATGACTAATGCAGATATCAAACTATGTGTAGCTCAATGGTGTCAAACTCAAATAGAAATGTGGGCTGCTTGACAGTATCAAACCTCCATCTCAATTTTTACAAAAAGGTGAATTGGACAAATATTTGGAGTAAAAGAATGTGCTCTTTTCCCAGAAGAAACAAAGTTGTAGTTTATTAGCTCATCAATTTATTACAGCAAGAAACCATCCAGCCCAGACCCTTTATCTTATATATGAAGAAATTAGAGTCCAGGGAAGCTAATGAACTTGTCCAAGTTCATCCAGATAGCAATTGGAGAAGTCAGATTTTGAAATCAGGCACTATAGGGTTCTTTCATTAATAATTCTGCAGCGAGGCCTGCTGAATGTTCCTGTCTCATTCCTATTTTAAATATGTATACTTAGTAATGGATATTATGTTTCTCATGAAAGGAGTCCTTATCCTGCAGTTGTCTATTCAGAGGAGGGCTAGTTCCTTTGGAAGACTTAGGAGAGATAAGAAAAATTCCCTGTTGAGTCTCCATAGGTTGGCTGACCTTTTGTTCAGTATGAAATCAAACAAACTCTCAGTTCTCTAGTGCATAATTTTCAGAACACTTGGTATCTGCACTGGTAGAGGGAGTTCCCCCATTGGGAGTAGTGTATATCAATGAAATAATAGGTTTATGCATATGTGAATATGAGTATATACAATCCACATATTTATGTGTGTATGTGTGCACATGTGAATATATACGTTTATGTGTGCATGACAGTAAGCTTGGTGTAGTGACTAGCTTGATTTCTTTCTAACAGCAGGCTTATGACAGGTACTAGCTCTATGGCTGATCCAGAATATAAGTGGATAAGGTGTCAATTTGCATTTATGAAGAGATTTTATTCACTGGAAGTTCATGTATGAATGAAATCACAAGTCCAGTCCTTATTCCGTCCCTATCTCCTATATATGTATGTTGATGTTCAGTTACTTTTCAGTTGTATCTGACTCTTTGTGACCCCATTTAGGGTTTTCTTGGCAAAGGTACTGGAATGGTTTGCCATTGCCTTCTCCAGATCACTTCACAGATGAGGAAACAGAGGCAAACAGGATTAAGTGACATGGCCAGGGTCACACACAGCTAGTAAGTGTCTGAGGTTGGATTTGAATTCAGAGAGAAGAGTCTTCCTGACTCCAGGTCCTGCACTCTCTCCGCTGTGCCAGTTATCCATATACACAGATACTATAATGCAGTTTTTTGGGAGACATGGGCTACAGCTCCTCACTTTACTGCCATTAGTGTGCAGAATTCCAAATGTGAAAGCTATGCCCTCCAGTGCAGATCGAAAACCCTCATGAAATTTATAGGCTTAGAGAATTTTCTGGGGCATGGTGAGTTTAAACCATTTGACTTTGTTCATATAGGCAATATGTATTGTGGGCAAATTTGAACCTATTAGTCAATCAAAAAGCACCTACTATGTTACGTTCCAGGTACTGTGCATGGCAAAAGGCATACAAAGACAAAAACTAACCCTGAACTGATAGTCCAGGTTTGAATACATATTTTCCTTCCTCCAACAAAGTTTGATTTAATATACTAAGATATTAAATAAATTATGTACTTATCATATAATAGGCATCAAATGTATTATAATTACATAATAATTGACCATTAAATAACATATATTAAATTATTAGGCATCTTTGTTAGAAGCTAATGGAATGCTTCAGAAAGATAGCATTTCATCATAAGACCAAGAGCCACTCCCCAACTGATAAGCAAAGTATATAAATAAAGAGGAGTCAGAAGAATTGCAAACTATTAATAGTCATATGATAAAATAACTGCAAATCAAAAATAAGAGAAATTTAAATCTAAAGAAGTATAAAGGTACCCCTTACACCCAACTGTTTGGCAAAGAAAGATAAAAAAGATGGGGAATGATCAATATTGGAAGTATCAATGGAAAATGGTCACATTGATATTGATGAAGCGGTAAAATAATTTACAATATTGTTAATTATTGGACAGAACTTCATAATTGTGCTAAGAAAAATATTGAAATGTCCTACACGTTGAAGCAGAGATTCTACTACTAAACATGTACCCCAAGTGGCCAAAAATAGAACAAAAGACCCCCATATACACCAAAATTTTAATAATAGTATTTTTAGTACCATCAAGGAAATAAAAACTATGTTAAATGTCCATTGATTTGGGAATGGCTAAGCAAATTGTGATACATTAATGTAATGGAATATTACTATACTGGTAGAAAAGATGAATGCACAGAATTGAGAGAAGTATGAAAAATATGAACTGATGCAAAGTAAAATAAGCAAAACCAAGAAAACAAAGATATCATGTCTACAATAACGTACATTGTAATTATAATGACAATGTTTAATCTCAAAGAGAAAATAAGAAAAAGGGTGTCTTCCTTTTTGTGCAGTTTTATCAGTCAAGCAAACGATAGGACTTTATTCAGTACATCCCATATTCCAGACACTGTACTAAGTGTTTGAGATAGAAAGACAAAAATTAAACAATCCCGTGCTTGAAGAGCATACATTCTATCTGAAGCAAGAAAATATATGATTATGAGCATATATGAAATGAATATGTGAACAACTAATACACAATAAATATAGGAGAATTATGTACAAGCTAATTGGTGAGGGAGCTAGGTGGAGCAGTGGATGGAGTGCAGGCCCTGGAGTCAAGAAGATCTGAATTCAAATCCAGTCTCAGACACTTACTAGCTGTATGACCCTAGGCAAGTCACTTAACCCTGTTTGCTTAAGTTTCTTTATCTGTAAAATAAGCTGGGGAAGGAAATGGCAAACCACTCCAATATCTCTCCCAAGAAAAGCCCAAATGGGCTCATAAAGAATTGGACATGAATGAAACAACTAAACAACAGCAATTAGTGAGAAATGGCACAAGCAGTTCATATCAGTAAAGGTATTGTGTAGAGAGACATATTTCTGTGTCTTGAAAGAAATAAGGAACTCAAAGCAAAGGTAAAAGGGAATGTATCTCAGAAATGGGAGCTCACCTGTGAAAAGTCACAGTATTCGAGAGATAAAAGTGCTGTGTGTAAGGGCTATTGGTGCATAGCATTAGATATACAGTTAAACTTCACTGAAGTATTGGTTAATTTTGCTAGACTACATTATTTTTCTCTTATTCTTTGCTATAAGGTTTGGCGCTATGGTTAGGAAAGGATAATATACATGTAACAATAGATGTGTGTGTATTTGTATATATAAATGTAGATGGAAGTTGAGTTTATTCAAAAGCATACAAAAATTAAAATAAAAACAATAAAATATGGCACTGAAAAGAAAACATGGAAGCTGCAATGACATTCAGTGCAAAAGGTAACAGCAAAAAGAAGTGTATCTCCTTGAGAAACAAATATCATTCTTCACAAACTAAGGACATCACCAAACACAGAAACCCTGACAGTGGGTGAATAGTTGGTCAGTGGCATTTTTTCTTTTTTTTCTTTTCCCCTTCAACAAAATAAGACCTATTCCAGAGAAAAGAGAAGGGGATTACACATTTTCTTTGCACTGAGATGTGAAGTACAAGTATTGTTTTGTCCTGTTTTAACATTATGAAGTAACATAATTCTGAAAACCTTTGACATGAAGAGGAACTCTACTCTTGTTGTATAAGGTACTCAGATGTTTGTGGATGTTGTTACTTAATTGTTTTTAATTGTCAGTATTTTAGTCAGTTCTATCTCCATTGTATTACCTATTAAAGAGCTAAGGAATGCAAAATTTGAGAGTCCTTAAAATTGTGAAGTAGGATAGGTTTGTGTTTGATAGCCTCCTATTCTCAAGTCTGATACTTTCTCTTTTTATGACAACCTTGCTCAGCATGGTTCTTAACCTGGAATGTTTGTGAAACACAGAGGAGCTACCATAGCACTTCAATTAAGAATGCCCTCTTAAGGCATGCTCTAATATTGTTCTTCTTTCCTAGAAAACACAACATAACAAAAATAAACCTTCCATTTCTGAGGTTCCCTGTCCAAACTCAGATGCCATGGAGCAGAACCATCTCATAAAGTAACTAACATCAGTATTTATTATTATTTTTGAATCAATTTTTAATTTTAAAAAACCATTCCTTTCCTTTCCCCCCACCCTATTCTTTTTCCTAGCATGGGATGGGGGAGAGAAAGCTTGCTACATATAGAGATTATCCAATAAATTCCAACATTTACCACATCCAAAAATGTCTTTTGCTCTTTTTTGTGATGATTTTCTTTGTTTGATATTTTTTAGTTTTCAGCATTGAATTCCACAAGATTTTGTTACAATTTTTCTCCCAATTTCTACCCTCCCCCAACTCCAAGATGGCATATATTCTGATTGTCCCATTCCCCAGTCAGCCCTCCCTTCTATCACCCTCCTTCCTCTCCCCCCACTCATTTTCCCCTTACTCTCTTGTAGGGGCAGGATAGATTTCTATGCCCCATTGCCTGTATATCTTATTTTCCCGTTGCATGCAAAAACAACCTTTGCAAAAACAACCTTTTTACAGCATCTGCTTTTAAAACTTTGAGTTCCAAATTCTCTCCCCTCCTCCCTCTCCACCCACTCTCCCTAAGAAGGCAATCAATTCAACACAGGCCACACATGTATCATTATGCCAAACACTCCCATAAATAGTCATGTTGTGAAAGACTAACTATATTTCCCTCCCTCCTATCCTGTACCCCTTTATTCAGTTTTCTCTTGACCCTGTCCCTTTCCAAAAGTGTTTTCTTTTGATTACTTCCTCCCCCTATCTACCCTCCCTTCTATTGCCCCCCTTTTTATCCCTTTCCCCCTACTTTCATGTGGGGTAAAATACCCAATTGAGTGTGTATGGTATTCCCTCATCAAGTCAAATCCAATGAGAGTAAGATTCACTCATTCACCCTCATGTGTCCCCCTCTTCCCTTCCAGTGAACTGCTTTTTCTTGCCACTTTTGTGTGACATAATTTACCCCATTCTATCTCTCCCTTTCTCCTTCTCTCAATATATTCCTCTCTCATCCTTTAATTTGATTTTATTATTTTTAGATGCCATCCCTTCACATTCAACTCACCCTGTGCCCTCTGTCTATATAGTCTCTCTCTCTCTCTCTCTCTCTCTCTCTCTCTCTCTCTCTCTCTCTCTCTCTCTGTATATATATACATATATATACATATATATATATGTATACATATATATACATATATATATACATATATATATATATATATATATATATATATATATATACATATATATTCCCTACAGCTCCCCTAATACTGAGTTCTCATGAATTATATCATCTTTCCACATAGGAATGTAAACATAACACTCCAACTTTAGTAAGTCCCTTATGATTTCTCTTTCTTGTTTACCTTCTCATACTTCTCTTGATTCTAGTGTTTGAAAGTCAAATTTTCTATTCAGCTCTGGTCTTTTCACTTGGAAAGTTGAAAATCCTCTATTTTGTTGAAAATCCATATTTTGCCTTGGAGCATTATACTCAGTTTTTCTGGGTAGGTGATTCTTGGTTTTAATACTAGCTCCACTGACCTCCGGAATATCATAGTCCAAGCCCTTCGATCCCTTAATGCAGAAGCTGCTACATCTTGTGTTATCCTGATTGTGTTTCCACAGTACTCAAATTGTTTCTTTCTGGCTGCTTGCAGTATTTTCTCCTTGATCTGGGAGCTCTGGAATTTGGTGAGAATATTCCTAGGAGTTTTATTTTTGGGATCTTTTTCAGGAGGCAATCGATGGATTCTTTCAATTTCTATTTTACCCTCTGGCACTAGAATATCAGGAAAGTTTTCCTTGATAATTTCTTGAAAGATGATATCTAGGCTCTTTTTTGATCATGGCTTTCAGTTAGTCCAATGATTTTTAAATTGTCTCTGCTGGATCTATTTATTCAGTTGTCTTTTGGACCTACTTTTCCATTTGGCTAATTTTGCCTTTCAAGGGATTCTTCTCATTGGCTTTTTGGAGCTCTTTTGCCATTTCAATTAGTCTATTCTTTAAAGTGTTATTTTCTTCAGTATTTTTTGGTCTCCTTTAGCAAGTCATTGACTTGTTTTTCATGTTTTTCTTGCATCACTCTCATTTCTCTTCCCAGTTTTTCCTCTTCTTCTCTTACTTGCTTTTTCAAATCCTTTTTGAGCTCTTCCATGGAGTGAGACCAATTCATATTTTTTTTGGAGGCTTTTGATGTAGTCTCTTTGACTTCATTGACTTCTTCTGGCTATATGTTTTACTCCTTTTTGTCACCAAAAAAAGATTCCAAAGTCTAAGTCTGAATGTGAGTCTGTTTTTGCTGCCTGGCCATGTTCCCAGCCAACTACTTTACCCTTGAGCTTTTCATCAGGTACTTCTAGAGTAGAGAGTACTTTGTCCCAAACTTGAGGGGCTGTGCTATTGTTTTCAGAGATATTTGTACTCAGCAAACTCTGCACACCAGTATTCCTTCTCCCCCAAGAACTACCAATCAGGACCGCTACTCAGATCTAAGCAGGCTCTACACTCCTGCTCTGATCTGCCACTTAATTCCTCCCACCAGGTGGGCCTGGGGCTGGAAGTAACTGGGGCTGGAAGCAGCCCCAGAGCTGCACCACTTCCATACCCCTGCAGCTGGGGCTGACCAAGCACTGCTTTCACTCTGTTCTAGAAGTTCTACCCACTAACCTTCTCTGTTGCCTTTGGCATTTTTGGGTTGAGAAGTGTGGTAACTGCCACAGCTCAATGATTCAGGGCTCTGTGGCCTGTTCTGCCTGGCTCCCAGTCTGGGTAGTCCCGGCCCAGCACACGCTGGGTTCTGCTCTTCTCCACACCCAGCTCTGTGCAATAGACCCTTCTCCATGACCTGGGCTGGAACCCTGCTTCCTTCTGTTATCTCATGGGTTCTGCAGCTCTAGAATTTGTTCAGATACACTTTTATAGGTGTTTGGAGGTACCTGGAGGGGAGCTCACACAAGTCCCTGTTTTCCAGCCACCATCTTGGCTCTGCCAATGTCCTTTATTCTTAATATTTAGCCCAGCTCTAGAGAGAAGGTGTTACAAGGAGTATCACAATCTTCATGAATGGTCATCTAGAATCATGGTTGAACAACACACTCCCATATAAACAGTTACTGTTTGCATACTGCTCTTAGAATAATACCATATTGATATTTTAATGAAAGTATATTGCTCCAATAATTCACTCTGCCTTTCAAAACACATATCTAACTTGTCCTTTCATATAGTCATCCTGAGAATTCACAAAATCAGACAATATAAAGAGTGGGTCTCCTTTTAAGATGTCTTTTAGCAGAGTTCAGATGACGGCTGACTATATATCCTGAAGAGGGGAATGTTTCAGGTATGGGTTGGATTAGATCACCTTTGAAATCTCTTCCAGAACTAAAATCCCATTATGTTGTCATATGATTCTAAAAAGAAATCAAAATTTTAAATTCTGAATTACTCCTTTTTTGGTTTATTTTGAAGAGGCACTTGTAAAGTGGCCAGAAGTCACAGTTATGATTAGTCAAGTGGCTCAACCACATCACTGGTCTTGCAATTCATAATAATTTCAGTTTTATCAACTCATGTGGTACTTGTGACTCAGTAGGATATACTGACTATGGTCAGTCCAACCTGGTAAACCAAGCTGCCATCATCCTCTTCCAGCCATATTACCCTAACCTGAGACTGTCTAAAATGTGGAGGCATGGCTATTGTCTACTTAAATTTATTAATGTGGACATCCAAATACCATGCAACTCAATGGACATATGTCTCAAGTCAATTCACATCTAAGCTTAAGCACTGGTTGACCAAAAGACCACAGATTTAGAGCTTACAGGTAGTCAAATTCTCTCATTTTTCAGATAAAGAAATTAAGGCTCAGAAATGCTGTGACTTGTCCCAGGTTATACCAGTATTAAGTGTCAGAGCTAAGATTCTACTTCTTATTGTAAATATAATTAGGCTATTAATTTAGAAAAATCAAATAATAAAATTCCCAGAGGAAAGGCACCAGTGTTTTGGGTTGATGTTTGATAAAGGATTTAGGGACAGACATGGAGAAGGTATACATGGGTTATGAAATCCACTATTGGGAGGAAGAGTATCAATAAGATCATGAATCCTCAGTTGTTTCAAATTATAGCTTGTCATAATCTCCTTCAGATTTTGTGCTATGCAAATCTAATTTAAGAATATCACTATATGATGAATACTTAAGGAGTCTACTTTGACTTAACTGAGCTTAACTGATTACATGGAAGGCTACAGATATACAGGATGATTGTGCTCCCTCTGCTTCACAGTGAATATACGGATTCTTCCCAAGTTAAACCATTACATTCAGGTAGTTTATTTGACAGGAATGTAATGACTTCCATCCTTTTTAGGTACAATTCAAAGCCATTACTTAGGGCAATCCTATAACAATAATCACATGCTGGGCATCATGAGACAATATGTATAGGACTTGTTATTGTCAGCCTGATATTCTAATCATAAATCTTTGTCATAGAGAAGGAATCACTCCTGAAATTCTCTCTTTAGGACCCTTCTTTGCAAATATTATTGCTGATAAAAGCTCTCCTTTAGGTAGATAGTCAGACTTGGATTTCAATCATACAAGGTTTTCTTTTAATATTGAACAAGGAAGAAAAGCACATGATGTGATAGAATGATACAGAAATCTCTAAATTAACTATGCATATGTGTATATATATATATATGTATCTGTGTATCTATATATCTATATATTTTTTCTTTTGAATTATACACTCCCTTAAGGTTTACATAAAAATGTTAACCCTTTGTTCCTAGTCTTCCAAATTATTTCCTTTGTTCCAATAATAATGTCAATTGACATAACCATGGCCCTTTGAAGCTTACAACAAATTTTACCTACATTATCTCCTTCAAGCTTTACAACAACGTTATGAGGCTAATATTGCAGAAATTATTATCTACATTTTACAAATGTAGAAATTACGGAAGACTTAAAGAGATAAGGTGACTTGCCAATGGGAACACAGTCAATGGGAACACAGAGGCAGGATTTGTATCTAGGTCTTCCTCCAATTCTAATTTGGATTGATGACTCCAAATATATCTCTATCTACTCCTACTATGCTAGACTACCAGACCTCTGAGGTTCCCTTCAACTATGCAATTCCATTATTGTAAAGTTTTCTAGATTTTTCTAGCACATAATATAGATACCTTTAATGCATGTTTTCATCCTTATAAATGTGAGACAGGCTGTGTCTACAAGCTGAGCTATTAAATCATGAATAGACTCATTCTAATCTCTGTGTTGGACCAAAGCAGTCAGTGACTGTTGTCTGCCCAGGATCAAATAAGATAATGTATGTAAAGCACTTTGCAAGCTGCAAAGCACTGTATAAATGTTAGCTATGATTACTGTGATTACACAGTGGTGTGTTCAGAGTAACCATTCATTCTAATCTGTTGATATTCCAACTCTGCAGATTATAACACAGTAGAGAGACTACAGCTGATTCATTCTTCCAGCTGTCATTTGGGAAATAACTATCTGACAGTTTGGCTGTTGAGGCCATTTCTTGACTGAAATCCCACATGCATATGGAGGCTATATCTCAACATGCACGTGGGATTTTAGGTTTCACTTCAGTCTTTAGGCCCTCCGGTTCCCAACTGATAAAAGTAATGGTTACTAATAGACAAGTAAGAAAAGGTTAGGAATAAAGAATTTTCAGAAGAAGAAATGCAAATAATCAACTACCATATGAAAAAAAAATCATCCAAATCAGTAACAAGTGATAAAATATAACAAGAGAAATGAATATGAAATTGCTTTTGAATTTTTAACTTAATGCTGAGCAATTTGGCAAAAATGATAAACAATATAATCTGTTTTCACTTTTTCCATTTTGTGTATGTGTGTGTTCAGCACCTGGCACAGAGTAGATGCTAAATAAATGCTTGTTGAAGGGAATTAGATATTGGAGAGTCTGTAGAAAGACAAGACTACTAATGAACTATTGGTTAAGCAGTAGATTGGTCCAACCATTCTAGAAAACAAGTTGAAGTTATGCAAAAAAGAAATGTGACCAACATACATATATTTTGATTCATTGAGGCTATTACTATATATAATCTCTAAAGAGATGAAAGCAGAAGGACCTCATATGTGCAAAAGAAGCATTATGATGCTGTGTAATTACAAGAAATCTAGAAATTAAAAATGAAATGAGTATTCATTGACTGAGTAATGGAAAGGGGGAAATTTGACATACATGTAGAAGAATAATATTGTGTCATAAAGAATGGAAAATATGAGTAAATTCAGAGAAATTTAAGAATATTTATGTGAACATATTCAGAGAAAAGAAACAAGATAAAAGAGGATAATGCACATATGATAACCATAATAGTATGAAAAATGAAAAAAATTGAAAGATATCAGAATTCAGACTAATATAATCATGAATTTTTATGTTGAAATAACCTTCTAACCTCTCAGCTGATGGCCTGTAAGTGTAGAATGCCACATATGCAATAGATAGAATCAATTCATCATTTGATTTTGGTAAACTATGTCTGATGTTTACTTTGTCACTAGAACAGAGTGATTATGGGGAAGTTACAAGGGTAGAAATAAAATCAAGCCATGGTCATCCACTGAATCCTGAGCCATTGCAGTTATCTTGACTTTTGTTTTGCCACTGGACTTTGATGACTCTTGAAGAAAGACTAAGGCCAATCATTTCTCACAACTATGCCTTATTTAAATACAATTTATATACAACTCAAAAGACATTGAGTGGCATGCCAAATCAATAGGTTTGAGGTAGTATATTGGCTAATATGATAAAAAAGGAAAATGATAAATGTTGGAGGGATGTGAGAAAACTGGAACACTAATGCATTGTTGATGGAGTTGTGAGCTAATCCAATGATGCTGGAGAGCAATTTAGAACTGGTGCTGAAAGGGTAACTAAACTGTGCATACCCTTTGATCCAGTAGTACTTTTGCTAGGTCTGTATCCCAAAGACATAAAAGAGAGGAGGACCTATTTATACAAAAAAATTGTAGCAGCTCTTTTTGTGGTGGATAAGAATCGGAAATTGAGGGGATGGGCATAGACTGGCGAATGACTGAACAAGCTGTGGCATACAGTTGTAATGGAACATTTTGTGCTATAAGAAATAATGAGCATGAGGATTTCAGAAAAAAAGTGGAAAGAGCTATATGAAATGATACAAAAAGAGGTGAGCTGAACCAGGAGAACATTGCACACAACAACAGCAGTGTTATATGATGAAGAATTGTAAATGACTTAGCTAATCTTAGCTATTCTCACTAATACAATACAACCCAAGTCAATTCCAAAGGACTCATGTTGAAAAATGCTATCCACTACCAGAGAAAAAAGTGATGTGTACAGACTGAAGAATATAATATTCCTTTCTTTCATTCCTCTTCTTTCTTTCTTTTATTCTTTCTTTCCACATAACTGGGGGGAAATGAAATATTATTTAAAAAATACAGTCCAGTGGAAGTGAGGAAAAGGCCTGGAAAGAGAATGAAGATAGTTTAGCTTCAACTGCTCACCAAAATGGAGACTCCAAGAGGAAAATCACTTGACATCCTTCAGGAAGTTGACCTGGCAACAAACAGGCAGTTTGTTGATTGTCATCATTTTTCTATAGAATTCACAGAACTGATCAGATGTTTTAGCCTCAGTAAGACATAATGACAGTGGGACATTTTGGAAAAATATGCTAGGGAAAATGGGAAAAAAGAAACGTGTCTTACATTCTAATTTTTTCCTCTATTTGTTCTTTATAATTTAGCTCTATCACACTGTTATATAACACTATGATCAATTATAGGAACACATATTATGTGAAAAGTTCACCATGGATGAAAGCTAAATTGCACAGACATATTCTTTGTTGTTGCTGTTGTTGTTGTTGGTGGTGGTGGTGGTGATGGTGTTTAATGAATACATCACAGGTGTTATGGACAATTTTGTTGAAAAGTTGAATATACATAATAGAAGCCAATTTTCTGATTTTTACATTAAACACAATGGGGTAATGGAGATATTTAAAGGGAAGAGTGACTACTTTGATGACAAACCTGGATCATTTATAGCAACAATTTATTGGAAACACTATTATTTAGAACATGTAGTTAGGATCACAGTGAATGAAAAACAATGAGTTCTATAGCCTCCTGTCCAAACCATGTAGATCATACCTTGTTATGAAACTGTTTGTTTACTCAGAACCCATCATAAATGTCAATATTATAAATAGTCCTAAACTGATAAGAGAATAAACTCATATTCCTAGTGGCTAAAACACTTTTTTACAAAGGGCTTTATTTAATAATATTATAAATCACTTGAAATATAGTCAAAGATGAAATCAAACAAGAAAGAATTGATCCCATAATGGTCATTATTTAATATTTTTAGCTCTGGAAATAGCCTTTGAGATCACCTAGTCCGACTCATTTTTTTTTCAGATGAAGCAACTGATAGTATGTTTTAGATACATCTTCTTGACTCCAATACAATGAGATACGTGTTGTTTTCCCCATTTTTCATATCAGAAAATTGATTCACTGAAAGTTTAAGTGACCTAGCTAAGATATGTAAAGCAAGTGACAGAGTAGAGAGTAGAATGCAGTTTTCCTCCTTCCTAGACTTACTATTTTTGTATTGCAGTACAGTAATATCTTTTCTATATAGAAGTATTTGGTTGAAGGACTCTATCAACAGAGGTTTATTACCCAAAGCATTTCATCATAAAATAAGGTGATTTCACCACTAAGATGTTTCCATGGGTAAAAACCACAATGTGATAGGTATTTCAGGAAAATTGTGGAATAGAAGCAAGACCTCACATCAAAGGTAGAGAGATGTCAGAAACTTCTTATTAAAGATAATGATAAATTTAAAGTTCCAATAGAACAAAGGAAAAACTAATTAACTCATTATGTGTAACATAATAAAGACAGTCCCAATGCTCTAATATGCCCTTAATCGATACCTTTGGCAATGGTGATGAGAGTATTCTTTCCTCTTCCTATGATCACAGTCTTGTTTCAGTTGTTCAACAAATACTTATTGAGTGAGTGCCTACTATATTATGTGTTCTAATCCCTGTGCCAGGTACTAGGACTTTCCAGGATTAGAAAGAGAAGCACAGTAGAGTCTTTGAAAAGTAGTACTAACAAGTTCATTTTAGTAAAATCATGTAGTGTCAGTTTCTATTTTAGTCAATGAGGTTCCAGAGAGATAGGGAGAAAAAGGGTGTTTTGCTCTATCGTCTATTCATATCCACATAATGACAGAATACTATAAGCTCCTTCAAATCAGGGACTGTTTTCTTTTTACATTTTTATATCCAGTGACCAATATTTTATCTGGTATAGTCGACTTTTAATGAATTATCATTGACAGACTGTCAGACGAGGTATCTTACAAGGTATTACTCATGGACAAGCAGTAACTCTTAGATGCTTGGCACATAGAAGTATTAGTGGAGTGGAGGGGAAATGATCTTAGAAATAGAAGTTTTGGGTTTACATCCTAATTCTGATAGCTATTAAATGTATGACCCTTATCAAGATATTTAAACTTTTTAATTCTCATGTTTCTTCCTGCATAAAATGGCAATAATAAAGTTTGTACTGCCTACCTTCTAAGGTTATGGTGAGGAAAATGTCAGCTGCTAGGACTTTTGGTAATCTATAGGCAGGTCTGTTTGCAATACCATGTATGACTCTACTCAATATAGGTGAAGGAAAAAGCATATCATCCAATCTGTCCAGATGATACTAGATTTACTAATGATTCTCTGGTTGCAGACCTTGACTGAGACCCAGAATTTTGAAATGACTGGACATAGATGTGGATTCATGTATTTGTGAGAACTGCTATCATTTGGAAAAAAAAAAATTCATTCATAGATAATTCCTATGCCTTTAGAAAGTCTTTACTTTTCACCCGATTTATTTGAACCCTCTCTCTCCTAAAATTTTAATGCACATAATATATTTGTGCTACATGTTGCATTCCCAAAGTACAATGTAAAAATGTAAATAGACACCTAATTGGTATATTGGTCCGTTTTCTCTCCCATTCCCTAAGCCAGAGGTTCTCAATTTTTTTAATCTTAGAACACTTTTATGCTCTTAAAATCATTGAGTTTTGGTTTCTATGGGTTATGTCCATTAAAATTTACTATATGGGGAGGAGCCAAGATGGCGGCTGGTAAGCACGGACTAGAGTGAGCTCCGTACCCAAGTCCCTCCAAAAACCTATAAAAATGGCTCTGAACCAATTCTAGAACGGCAGAACCCACAGAACAGCAGAGGGAAGCAGGGCTCCAGCCCAGGACAGCCTGGATGGTCTCTGGGTGAGGTCTATTCCACACGGAGCTGGGAGCTGGGAGCTGGGAGCTGGGAACGGAGTGGAGCAGAGCCCAGCCTGAGCGGCGTGGACGATCCAGACCAGAAGCCGGGCGGAGGGGGCCCTAGCGCCCTGAATATGTGAGCTGCGGCAGTTACGAGACTTCTCAACCCACAAACACCAAAGACAGCAGAGAAGGATAGTGGGAAAAGCTGCGGGAGTGGAAGGAGTTTGCCGTTCGGCTTCCAGCCCCAGGGGCAGCGGAGGTGGGGCAGCTACAGCTGTTGTTACTTCTGGCTCCAGGCCCACCTGGTGGGAGGAATTAAGTGGCGGATCAAAGCAGGAGTGCAACACCCTGCTGAAGATCTGAGCCCAGTCTGGACTGGGGGTCCTTGGGGAAGGAGGAGTGCGGCTCTGACAGAGCTGGCACCTCCCCCCCAAACGTGGAACATAGAACTCTGTAACCTACAAGCAGTCATACCCCATTGAAAAACTCAAGCGTCAAGTTAGTTGGTTGGGAGTATGGCCAGGCAGCGAAAACGCGCCCAGACTCAGTCTCAGACTTTGGATTCTTTCTTTGGTAACAAAGAAGACCAAAACATAAAGCCTAAAGAAGACAACAAAGTCATAGAGCCTACAACCAAAGCCTCCAAGAAAAACACGAACTGGCCCCAGGCCATAGAAGAACTCAAAAAGGATTTGGAAAAGCAAGTTAGAGAAGTAGAGGAAAAATTGGGAAGAGAAATGAGAAGGATGCGAGAAAACCATGAAAAACAAGTCAATGACTTGCTAAAGGAGACCCCAAAAATACTGAAAAATAAAATGAAGAAAACAACACCTTAAAAAACAGACTAACTCAAATGGCAAAAGAGCTCCAAAAAGCCAATGAGGACAAGAATGCCTTGAAAGGCAGAATTAGCCAAATGGAAAAGGAGGTCCAAAAGACCACTGAAGAAAATACTACTTTAAAAATGAGATTGGAGCAAGTGGAAGCTAGTGACTTTATGAGAAATCAGGATATTATAAAACAGAAACAAAGGAATGAAAAAATGGAAGACAATGTGAAATATCTCCTTGGAAAACCACTGACCTGGAAAATAGATCCAGGAGAGATAATTTAAAAATTATTGGACTACCTGAAAGCCATGATCAAAAAAAGAGCCTAGATACCATCTTTCAGGAAATTATCAAGGAGGACTGCCCTGATATTCTAGAGCCACAGGGCAAAATAGAAATTGAAAGAATCCATCGATCGCCTCCTCAAATAGATCCCAAAAAGAAATCTCCTAGGAATATTGTTGCCAAGTTCCAGAGCTCCCAGATCAAGGAGAAAATACTGCAAGCAGCCAGAAAGAAACAATTTGAGTATTGTGGAAACCCAATCAGAATAACCCAAGATCTGGCAGCTTCTACATTAAGAGATCGAAGGGCTTGGAATGCGATATTCCGGAGGTCAATGGAGCTAGGATTAAAACCTAGAATCACCTACCCAGCAAAACTGAGTATCATGTTCCAAGGCAAAATATGGAGTTTCAATAAAATAGAGGACTTTCAAGCTTTCTCAGTGAAAAGACCAGAACTGAATAGAAAATTTGACTTTCAAACATAAGAATCAAGAGAAGCATGAAAAGGTAATCAAGAAATGGAAATTGCAAGGGACTTACTAAAGTTGAACTGTTTTGTTTACATTCCTACATGGAAAGATGATGAGTATGATTCATGAGACCTCAGTATTAGGGTAGTTGAAGGGAATATGCATATATATATATATATATATATATATATATATATATGTGTGTGTGTGTGTGTGTGTGTGTGTGTATGTTCATGTATATATATAAGTGAATGTGTATGTATGTATATATCTATGTGTATATGTATGTATGTGTATGTATGTGTATATATATATATATATGTGTGTGTGTGTTTATATATATATATATATGTAAAAGAGAGAGAGCAGACACAGGGTGAGTTGAAGATGAAGGGAAGATATCTAAAAGAAATAAAATGAAATTAAGGGATGAGAGAGTAACATACTGAGAGAGGGAGATAGGGAGAGATAGAATGGGGTAGATTATCTCGCATAAAGGTGGCAAGAGGAAGCAGTTCTATGGGAGGAGGGGAGAGGGCAGGTGAGGGGGGAATGAGTGAACCTTGCTCTCCTCAGATTTGGCCTGAGGGGAAATACCATACATACTCAGTTGTGTATCTTACCCCACAGGAAAGAAGAGGGAGGAAGATAAAAAAAAAATAAAAGGCGGGGGGGGGGATGATGGAGGGGAGGGCAGATGGGGGTGGAAGTAATCAAAACAAACACTTTGGAAAGGGGACAGGGTCAAGGGAGAAAATTCAATAAAGCGGGATGGGTTGGGAAGGAGCAAAATGTAGTTAGCCTTTCACAACATGAATATTGTGGAAGGGTTATACATAATAATACATGTGTGGCCTAGGTTGAATTGCTCAACTTCTTAGGGAGGGTGGGTGGGAAGGGAAGAGGGAAGAGAATTTGGAACTCAAAGTTTTAAAATCAGATGTTCAAAAACAAAAAAAGTTTTTGTATGCAACTAAAAAATAAGATACACAGGCAATGGGGCGTAGAAATTTATCTTGCCCTACAAGAAAGGAAGGGTAAAGGGGATGAGAGGGGAGGGGGGTGATAGAGGGGAGGGCTGACTGGGGAACAGGGCAACCAGAATATAAGCCATCTTGGAGTGGGGGGGAGGGTAGAAATGGGGAGAAAATTTGTAATTCAAAATGTTGTGAAAATCAATGCTGAAAACCAAATATGTTAAATAAATAGATTGCATTTAAAAAAATTTACTATATGAGAAATTAAAACATCTTAGAGAGAATCAAAGGGAGAATAAGCATTTATTAAGTACCTACTATGTGTCACTGTAGAAGGCTCTTTTTATAAATATTATTTCATTTGATCCTTGCAAAAGTATGTAAGTCACTATTTGACAAATAATTGCTGGGGAAACTTGCAGTTTGACAGAAACTAAGTATGGACCAACATCTCACACCACATACCAAGATAAAGTCACAATGGACACATAATTTAGGCATAAAGGGTGATATCATAAGCAAATTACAAGAATGTGGAAAATTTTGCCTGTAATATCTATGGATAAAGGAAGAATTTATGACCAAACAAGAGAGAAAGAACATTACATACATACATACATACATACATATCAATAAAATAGATAATTTTGATTACATCAAATTAAAAATGTTTTTGTACAAACAAAACCAGTGTAGCCAAGATTAGAAGGAAAGCAGGAAAATGAGAAAAACATTACAGCAAGTTTCACTGATAAAGGCCTCATTTCTCAAATATATAGAGATGAGTCAAATTTAGAAGAATATCAATCATTCCCCAGTTGATAAATGGTCAAAGGATATAAACAGGCAGTTTTCAGAAGAAATCAAAACTATCTATAGACATGAAAGAAATGCTCTAAATAGCTGTTGATCAGAGAGGTGCAAATCAAATCATCTTGAAATGCCACCTCACATTTATCAGATTATTTAGTTTGACAAAAAAGGAAAATGACAAATACTAGAGGGGCTGTGGGAAAATTGGAACACTGGAACATTGGAAAATTGGTGTTGTGAACTGATCTACTTTGGAACTGTGCTCAAAGGGCTGTAAAACTGTGCATATCCTTTGAGCCAGCAATATCACTACTAGGTCTGTACCCCAAATAGATCAAAGAAAAAGGAAAATGGCCTCTATTTACAAAAATATTTATATTGGCTCTTTGGTGGTAGCAAAGACTTGGGAATAGCTGAAAAAATTGTAGTTCATTCTTTTGATGTGCTATAAGAAATGATGAGCCGGATACTTCAGAAAAAAATACTTCAGACTTACATGAACTGATGCAAAGTGAAATGATCAAAACAAGCAGAATATTGTACACAATAGCAGCAATATTATACACTGATCAACTGAGAATGCCTTAGCTATCCTCAGCAAAACCATGATCTAAGACAATTTCGAAGGATGTATGATAAAAAAATGCTATGTCCAGAAAAAGAAGTGATGTAATCTGAATTCAGATTGTATTCTACCTTTTAAACTTTCTTATTCTTATTTTTTGGTAGGAGTCTGCCTCTACTTCTACAACATGGCTAATATGGAAATGTTTTCACATGTATAATCTATATCAAACTGCTTGCCTTCTCAGGGAGGGAGTAGGAGTGGGAGAGAGGGAGAGAATTCGGAACTCAAAATTTTAAAAAAAAATGAATGTTATTTTTTTTTCTTTTATGCAATTGAGAAAAATAAATTAAAACAACAAAAATGACATTGTGAGGTTTTAGGTGGTATAATTATCCCCATTTTACAATTAAGGAAACTGAAGCAAATAGAAGTTGAGTGACTTGCTTCCAGAGTCACACAGCTATTAAATATCTAAGATTGACTTTGAGCTCAGGTCTTCTTGATTCCAGGCCCAGTATGCTACCACTTCAACACCAAGCTGCCTTCTGGATAACCTGAAAGGGTTTTGGTGTCTCTAGATTATACTTTGAGAATGATTGTTATAATCCATGCTGCACATGACTGTTAACTTGGTATTTGAAAAGCACGGGTCTAATTGTGTCGCTGTCCTCATCAAAGATACAGCCTCAACAATAAAATACAAATTCTTTGTTTGAGCCATTCATTATCCGTCTCTAACTTATTGCTAGACTGATTTGACATTTCCTCCAAGCTCTCCTCCACTCATTCCAGCTAAATTGGCCTATTTGCTATTTTCTAATTTGGCTTTCTAACTCCTGTCTCTATGCCTTCCATAAATGTTTCCTCCCGACCAGAACTGGCCTTTCTCTTTCTTTTCTCCTCTGACTCTTTAAAAGCGATAGCTTATTTCAGTACTCAGCTGAAGTGCCATCTTTTATCAGAGGCCTTATTTTCTTGTGCTTCTTTTGCTAATCCTCTCCCCATGTAATATTAATTAAGTTGGGTGTCTTTGATTGAGTCTTACTAGATTCTAAGCCCCAGGCCCAAACCCCTATCTATTAGGTGCTAAGCCTATTTGGGTATGAATTGACAATTAAGGTGGTGCTCCAGGTCAAGCCAATGAAGGGAGGTGCTAACACCAGAGCCAATGGAAGGAGCCTAAGTTCTGCTCACTCAGATGATGTTCGATGATGTCTGAAGCTATATAAACAGGAAGAACAGAGCTATTTGCTTAAGGTTCTCACTCCTGGAGGTGGGGGACTCTGGGCAGCTGCTGTAAGGGCCTTCTGGCTGAACTCAGATGTTGATGATTTTCTTGGTAACTATGAATTGTATTTGGTCTTGGTCTGTTTATAATTTGATTGTATTTGCTCTGAAGTTCAGGGTGCTGGCTTTTCCCCCTGAACTAAGTGAATGATATTTGTATGCTGGATTAAATTGAAATTGTTAACCCCTTAACGTTGCTTTCCTTAGTAAAGCAGATCAAAAGAACCTGGGCTTGCAGCGTTCTATGAGCTGGTTGTTGCTTGTTGTACACCCCCCCATAGCAGGGGCTAGCCAGATTGTTGAAACATCCCATCACTCCATATACATACATACATACACACACATATACGTATATATATATATATATATATATATATATATATATATATATATATATATATATATATATATTCATATATGCATGTGTTTATATCCATGTATGTGTAAATATGCATGCATCTATTCATGCATGCATACATACATACATACATATACAAAACTGCTTCCCCTGATAGAATATAATCTCTCTGATGGTAAGGATGATCTCATTATTTTTTGTCTTTATATCCCCAGCCTGGCATGACAAATTTAATAAACACTTGGTAAAATATATTGAACTGAGTTTCTAGGTTCATCATTTTGATTGGATAGAATTTCTTTTTTCCCTGAAAAGGAATGCTACCATCTTTGCAATAGATAAAAACTGGATTCCAATCAACTGGGAATATCTGGACAAAATATGATGTGTGAAAGTAATGAAATATGTTTGTTCCATAGGAAAGGATGTTTACTACAATGTAATCATAATGTAGCAAGGGGAAATCAGAGTGTCTGGATGGTTTTCTAGCAATTTATTTGAAAAGAATTCTCACACTTTAGACAAAATCAGAAGATATGAGTTCAAATCCAGATAATTACTACTTCTGTGACCTTAGGCAAGTCACTTGAGGTCCTTATTCTCAATGCCTTCTTCTCTAAAATAAGTGATTTAGATTAGGCAACCTCTGAGGTCACTTCTGGATATATGGCTATGATCCTAAGAGCCCACTATGCAGTTCAGCTGTGCTCTGGCTCCTTGCTCAAAGGCTAGGTTCCTGGAGAAAGTTTCTGAGTAACTGAGACTGTACTAAAGATGACTAGCAAATATTGACTTCCATAAGCTGAGGGAAGACAGAAAAAATAGCTGTACCCTCTTTTGGTACTCCTTTCCAGTGCTTCCTCTCCCTTGGCCTTCTAGAAAAAGAGAAAAGATTTGGGATTTCTCTCTCTTTGCCCCCAGTAGCAAGAGTAATTTGTAGCACAAAGACATTGCTATGGAAGATATGCTTGCCCAGACAGACCTAGGACTTGGCTTCACATCACTGGCTATCTTTTGCTTTTCTATTTATTTCCCTAAGCATGCGCTAGTGACAAATAATATTGATAAATAGATGTTTCCAACCTTAATGTTTACCTTAAGGGAAGAGAATACTTGATTTAGGCATTCAAACCAAAAAAATGGAGTGCAGAGGGAAGATTTCCATTGTGTTTTGGAGCAGATGACCCTTTCTAGAATAGTATTGTACCTGATGTACCAATGAAAGTTATCCTCTGGATGGTCATAAGATTTGGGTCTTGAAAGCAGCTCTCTGAAGCAACTCTCTGGAATGACAGTCAATGATGATTGAGAAATATCTATTTAGCAATCCCTCAAAGGACTTCTAAAAGGAGTTGTTTGAGCTGTTTTATGTTTCTATGTCAATATGTGATTTTGCATCAGTAGAGAGGTATGGCTATGGGTGCAGAAGAGCCAACTACTAGAACGTTGTCAAATTTGGAGCCAGGTGACCTATGCCTAAATTCTGGCTCTGGCTATGCCACTGATTACCTTGTATCTTTAAGCTTTGACCTTTGATTTGGGCAAGTCACTTAATCTGTTTGGGCCTCAGTTTCCTCATTTGTAAATTGAGGATGTTGAACTAAATTCTAAGTCTATGACCCTATCAATAGAATATACTACTAGTCACAGTCTGTAGATTTGTTTTGCTTAACTTGCTTCTTTTTTAATGGGTTTGGTTTTCTGGTTGGGTTAAAGGAAAATAACTGAGGCAAAAACATGAAGTGGAATACGTTTTCTGAAAAGTGAGCACAGAGTTGACTTGATGTGCTTCACCTTACTAATGTTTTCTCACTATAAAAAACTGACCCTGAAGTTCAGATGGGGAAGACAGTGATTTGATGGAATTTCAGTGAAGAGTTAGAGCATGTGCAAGCTGGAAGGAACTATAGAGAATATCTAATCCAATCTCCTGTCCTACCTATGCAGAAACACTCTATCTTCCTTGAGCTCTCCATCACTCACTGATATACTTTGTTCAAAACTGGGCCCTGCCCCATGTCTTTGTCTCATCTTTTCCCTTCCTGTTCACTCATTTATTCCTTTTGACTCTTTTTATCCTTCATTTTTTTTCTTTGCTAGGATGGCTTCTTCTCCTCAGCCTTTAGCCCTTTTCCACCCCTTCCAGTGAACATGGGCTGAAGTTATTTCCATTTTAGAGGTCTATACAGTGGATATAACATGTACGATGCTGAACCTGGAATCTGGCAGAGTTTGGTGCAAATTCTTTAATGCAAACTTATTAGATGTATAACCATAAGCCTCTCTGAACCTCAGTTCGCTCATCTGTAATACCTATAGCATCTGTTTCTTGCATGGTTGCTTTGAGGAACAAATGGGTAATGAATATAAAGTGCTTAGAAAACTTTCCAGGGTTATACCATATCAGCTCTTACTATTATTTGGGTATTTTTTGTACAGTCAATTTTATTATTAATTACTTTCTCCCTTGCAGGATCTCAGTACCATAGATATTGAGATGCTGACTTTCTTGTTTCCATAAAACACTATTTATGCTTATATAGAAGTTTTTCAGGAAATTAAAATAAAGTTTTACCACTTGGATTTAGAAAAAAGACAAAAATGAAGCTTTAAAATAAAAAAAGAAGATGACTGCCTTGCTCTTTTAAGGACATAACTAGATAACTGAGAAGAGGGCTGGGAATAAGAGGCAGATTTATGACCTTTCACTCCTAGTTGCTTTTCTAGCAGTTTATCTGATAGGAATTCTCGAACTTTCTACCAATGAATCTCCAGCCAGGGCTGTTTCACTTGAAAATCCCTTTGTTGTATTAGATAGGAGTGTGTTGCAGTCCTGAATAAAAATTCTTCACAGTAACTTAATAATATAACTTGCATGTGGCTTTAAATTGAATGAGTATCAGGTGTTTGTCTTATTTTGTTTTCCAGAAAGAGCATGTTGATAAGAGGTGGGGGAAGGAGTAAAGAAAAGGGTAGAGGTGATGAGATCAACACCATCAAATGAAAGATTGACTTTAGTGTGGAGAAATGCAATCTCATCCTCTGAGATGAATGCAAACATGTAGGTATGTTTGAAGAAATGGGAAGATTTGAAAATAGGTGTGACGTAGAGAATGATGGGATGAGATAATCAGTAAGTTGCTTTGCCATGAAGAGGGTCCATCTTTAAATAGAAATTATGAAATCCTACTTGCCCTGATGTATAGACGAGGGGTAGAGACAAACAAAGGAGTCACTGTGGCATAATGATATATGCAATGAATTCAGAGATAAAGTATTTCTCAAGATGATTACCCCAGCTTTATGAACCCTTCTAGTCACTGCTTTCCAGAACAAATATAACTATGGCTTCAATATCCAAAAAGCACTTCCTGCATGGTAGAAGATACCCTTCTAGTTAGTGATGTCAGAAATTACATGTAGCAAAGGATAGTCTCCAAGCTTTGCATCCATCTTTCTCCTACTTCTCCCTTCTGTTTTCCTTTCATTGCAGCTTTCTACCTATTGCTTTCTTGTAAGAATTAATTCTTCTTCCTTTAAAAGTAGACAGAGTGTGAGAAAGTACACCCTCCTCCAAGCGCTGGTAGGCATTTTTAACATCCATTATTGCCTTTCCCGTACTTTCTATCTTGGCATCCATAACACTAACTGTTCTTCCATTCTGTATTGCTCTCTGGCCTTATCTTAGCCTAATGGAAATGGTTTCCTCCATGGCCCAACTCAAGTGCCACCTCCTCCATGAAGTCTTCTCTGGTCGTCTCTTAGCTGAAAGCAGTCACTTCTATCATCAAATGTTCTACAGCGTTTTGACTAAATAACTTCTTTGCCTCTCTCACACTCCTCACATTTTACGTTAGACATATTTGTGTACCTGCTTTAATCCCCTCAGTACATTGTGAGTTCCTTGAGAGCATGTCCTGGGTAAGTTTTCCTCTTTCTATTCCCACTGACTAGCACAAAGTATTGCACCTTGAAAAATGTTTATTGAATTGAACTTGAGTGTATATTTTTCACTTTCATGTGTGAAATGTCAAATGTGCCATTTAGAAATGAAATAGAATGGAAGTGGTTACGTTTTATTCTTGTCTATCAATAAGAAATTGTTTGAGAAGCAAGATCTTTATATACAGGTGTTTAAAGGGCCCTACTCAATATGATATAGAAACAATAAAAGTCTCATCTGAGACCGAATTAAAAAAAATATATCCACTTAATAAAAAAAAGGCAACTGTTGCCCTGAAGGATTTTACCTACTAATCAAGAAAACAATACAAATAGGGGAATAGTGGCCAAGAAGGAATATTTTAGTCGTCGTAGTGAGTGAGGTGATCAGTGAGTAGATTGATATAGCCTATCCAGGAATAGTGAGAGAGTTGATTTGTAAGCATTCTTCATGATTACAGAATTGAATGTCAGGAGGGAGGACACTGTGAATGAGATGGGTAGAAAGGAAGAAATTAATTAAATCATGTCTGAGACTTTCCTGACATGATGTTTTAAAAGGGGCAGTCACCTGTCAGAAGAGTGGGGTACTAGAGTGAAAATTAATCCATGGCATAGTCTTCAGTGTGGGTGACCATAGGTAGGTAGAACATAAGAACATAAGATGAGAAAATGTGGATGGACTGAGAAGTTAGCTAGATAGATACATAGAGTTGCGTAATTATCTTTATATAGATCTATCTATGTAATCACTCTACCTATCCAAATGACTTGCATATTGCATAATATATAAATGTCTACAATAAGTATGTGTACAATTTTATGAAGGACAATAATATATATGTGATTATATAAACATATATACATGTAAGATAGGTAGAAAATAAAAAAATGGATGGACTGAGAGGTCTGCAACACATATGTGTATACATGCGTGCATGTATATTCATATGCATGAATATGATATGTGTATGTATACATGCACATGCACACACAAAGCATGTAAAATATATGCATAATTTCCTTGAACACATATACATGCATGTAAGTACATGTACATTTATGTACGGTGGTTATATGAATATAATTATATATGATAAATATATATGTGTATGTATATTTGCATATATATATAAGATAGGTAGAACACAATATGAGAAATGGATGGGCTGAAAGATATATATGTAGACATGCACATATACTATATAGATACATATGTACACAGACACATGTGTCTGTGTATATATGCATAATGAAATGTCTACAAATATTTACACATATAATACATGCATGCAATATGGATTGTATAGGCACATATACATGAATGAATATGCATGCACAGTGCATGTATATGTGCACACATAGATGTATAATTATATTTGTATATTTTATATGTAAATATATGATTACATATACATTAGGTAGAACACAAGATAAGAAGTAGATAGGTTGAAAGATGTTCAATATTGACATACATCTACACACATATTTGCAACCTATATGAATATACATACACATGCATGCAAATACTTAATGCAATATGTTATAGACACATGCATATTCATAATAGATATACAATATTGGTATATGCCTATGTGTACATGTGTATGTATGTATGCATTTATATGTATGTGTATGTGTATATGTATAAGTATATGAAGAATAAGGATCAGACCTCTGATTTTCACTGGCACAAGCAGATGAGAAAATTTCTTTTTAGAGGAGCACATTTATTCTATCAATGCAGGCCAACACCTTCTTTGTGACATAGAGTTTTGAAGAGTTTCCTAGGACACTGAGAGATTAAATGACTTGCCCAGGGTCACACAATCAATATGTGCCAGAGTTGACTTGAATGCCAGTCAAATAAAGTCAGCTTTCCATCTACTTTGCTAAACAATACCTTGGCTATAGATAATTATTAACAATTTTATATATATATATATATATATATATATATATATATATATATATATATATATGTATAACTATCATTCACATTCTTTTAGACTGTTAGCATTTTGGGTAACTCTCTTCAAATTTTCAAGACATAGGCAGTAATCTCAAAAAAAAGTGAGCTAAGCTTTATTACCAACCTACTTGAATAAATTGATTGATTCTAATGTGACAACCTGTTACATTAACTAGCTAATTTTTAGTTTATAGGCAACATAACTGGGGCCTTGGGTGTTGACCATAGGCTCCATGAGGTGAAAGACTGTACTTTGTATATCTTTGCATCCCTAACAACACTTAGCAGTTTGCTTTTTGTGCATAAAGAGCTGAAATCAATATATGAGTTTTGGCCAGACATGAGGGAATGAAACAAATGTCAACATGTATTATCTGCAACTGAGATTTAACTGCTGTTTTGTCACCACCTGACAATGGACAATCTGGTCATTTCATTCATCAGGACAGCTGATTTTTTTTCTCACCAGAGATCCATAAAGATCATTAAGTATTTGTCACCCTTATCAAAAGGGACCTCAGAAGGCATCTAGCCTAACCAGCACCTAAAAAGGAATTCTCTCTAGAGCACTCTGATATAATCTAATGACTATGATGCACTTCTGTTGATTCATGTGAGTACAGATGATCCTGCCTGAGAGAAACAGGAAAGCATTACTTAAGATTATGAAGTCTTGGGCAAGAAAATGAAGAATATAAAAGCACAGGTGTTGTTTTCATTACTATTGCCAGTTGAAGGAAAGGCTTTCTGAAGAGAAAGGCAAATTTTAAGGGTAAACAGATATTTAAAAAGACCGTGTCTAAGGACAAGGTTTGAATATCTGAATCAAAGCTTAAAATACATGGAGAACAGGCTCCTGGAATAAGATTGAGTGCACTTACGGGCTAATGATGTATTTGCTGAACTTTTTTTTTCATTTTGCTAAAGAGCTTTAGATTGAAAGGAAAGGGGAGAGAGAAAATTACCTTTGTATATCAACCAAATGAGTTGCCATAGACAATAGCTACCACAATGCAGAAGAAGAATGCTAAAGAGAGGCATTAGAGATTGGACCAGTGATTTCAATTAAATAGGAGATTCCCTCTGCCAATGCAGGTTGGCATCTTCTCTGTAACTTAACATCTTAGAGAGTTGCCTGGGGCACTGAAAGGTTAAATAAATTGTCCATAATTGCCCAGCCAACATACACAATAGTGGAGGCTTGAACTCAGGTATTCCTGCCTTCATGGAGAGCTTTCTATCCACTATGGAATACTGCCTATCAGAAATCAAATAAATTAGATAGGAAAAGTAATCCAAGAAAGGATCCTCAATGTAACTTCACAGTCTTTGATATCTATACATAAATGCACAAAGTATGAGGGATCACTAACCCAACCTATAGATCTGGATGCAAAGAGGAAAAAATCAACAGTATAGGTAACCCTAAACCTTAATGGTATGAGATACATGAATGAAATGTGGCTCAGTAAAGGATATATAAAGGGGTGATAATTTCGGTGCTGATGGAATAGCATTGCACATTAAGAAATTTTTATATGTGAGGATGTCCAGGAAACAGAACTACAAGAGGGAAGCTTATTAGAGAATATTTCAACAAATATGTAATAGGAAAAGGTTTTGTTTTTATTGTTACTATCTTCCACTCTTAAAGTTATCTTCTATTTACTGTGTGTATATCATTTATATACTTATTGATACACACATGGTTTCCCCATTTGAATATAAGCTCCTTGAAGTCAATGACTGTTTTTGTGTTTCCTCTGGTACATAGAACAGTTTCAATAAATGCTTGTTGATTGACTGAAGTCAATAAATACGAGTTGGATTATGAAAGCTGCCATTTCCTGGCTGTCTGACCAATAAACATCTCTGAAACAGTGTTTCCATCTGTAAAAATAGGCATAAAATACTTACAGTAGTTTCTTCTGATCCTCTTATGAGGCTCAGATAAGACAATAAATATTAAGTGCTTTTAGCATCTTGACATTGACGATGATGATGATGATGATGATGGAGACACAAAAAAATGGACTATTAGAGAATACTTAATCAGACCAATCAGAAACAAAGAGGAAATCAATGAGATTGGAAAATGAATAAGAACTCTTGCACAGAGAAATGTTATGGCATTTTGGGCTATCTTCCATTACCCTGAACCACTACTATTTGTACTTGCTCTTTCAAAATGAGAGTTGGTAAGAATTTCTTGACTTGGTTTAATAATAAATTTGTCCTTCAGAAGTTAAGAGAAGCAATGAAAACAGCTGATTTTGATGAAAGGTGAAGGAAAGAATGATAAGTTCAGAATCAGAGGTCGTGGATTCAAATTGGGCTAAGCTGTAGACTACATGCATTACTTTGAAAAAATCACTTTTTAAAAACTAATCATAAGTAAAATGAGGAAGTTGGACTCAATAATGCCCCCTCCAGCAATAAACTTCTGTTTCTACAAATAAAGAAGAACCAATTGGTAGGGCTAAGAACATCTACAGTATCTATCTCCCAGGGCTGTTATGAGACTTAAATGAGACAATGTATGTTTAATGATTTGCAACCGTCAATGATTGTATACACTAAATGTCAGTGATTATTATACATAATCCATAATCAAGGAAAGCTAAGGAAGGGAAAAAGACAGAGTGGGAAGGGAGATCAGTAGGACACATTGGTCAAGCAAATAATTAATCAGCAATCATTTAAGAAGTAATGACTATGTTCCAGGAACCATACAAAGCACTGAGAAAAAACAAAACCAGTTCCCACCCTCAGGAGCTTGCATTCTAATGGTGGAGACAACATATATGTACAAAGACAAGAAAGGAATCTTTAGAAAGGAAAACACTCCTCAAGAAGGTGAAGTCTCATATGATCCTTGAAGCAAGCTAGGTAGACTTAGAAGTCGAATTGAAGAGTGAGAGCATTCTAGGTATAAGGAATGTGGAGATGGGAAATTGGGAATCCCATGATGAACCAAGTCAGCCAGTATGACTGGCTGCTAATATGTAATTTGTGGAGCCCACTAATATAAAAGGAGTCTAGAAATATAGATAGGGACCAGGTGAATGTCAAGAGGAGCAGATGGCATTTGATTGTGGAAGTCATTGACAGGCATTGCAATTTGCTGAATAGGGCAGTCACATGGCCAGAGTTTTGCTTGAAATCAGACACCTTGGTTGTTTGTGGATAAAATAGATTAGAGTGGGTAGAGACCTGATACAGAGGTACCACTAAGGATGTTATTGCACTACTCCAGATGAGAAACAATGAGGATGATGGGTATTTTAGTCGAGAAGAGACATAATTAAGAGATATTATAGAGATAGGAATGATAAGAGATTTGTCAACTAATTGGCTATATGGGATGATTGAGAGTGAGGAGCTGAAGATAATACCAATGATGAGGAAATACAAGGATGGAAGTGCCCTACACAATAATGGGAAAGTTTAAAAAGGGGGAAATATTTGATAGGGAAGACAGCAAATTTTGATTTGAATGTGTTGTTCAAGATGCCTATGCGATATTCATGGTGGAGGATCTGGGGCTGAGAAGAGAAACTGGAGCAGGATATATAGATCTGTTAGTATATAGAACTGAATAGATATGGCACTTGAAAGCATGGAAACTAATAAGATTGCTAAGTGAGAAAAATATAGAGAAAAAAGAGAAGAGGGACCAAGAAAGAACCTTGGAGTATAGTCACAATTACTGGGCTTGACATAGATGAAGAGTCCAAAAAGATGACTAAGAAGGAGTGATCTGACAGGTAGTTGGAGAACCAAGAAAAAGTAATGTTGCCAAAACTTAGGAGAAGGTGGCTGACAGTGTGAATTGTTCTATAGGTATCAGGAAGGATAAGGACTGAAATATCACCATTAGATTTAGTAATTGAGACATTACTAGGTACTTTGGAGAAAGTGGTTACAAATGAATAATGGATTTGGAAGCCAGAGAGCAGAGGGTTTGTTATAAAGTGAGAGGAGAGCAAGTAAAGGCATTCAGAATAGACTTTTTTTTCAAGCAACTTAGCTGCAATGACAAGAATAGCCATTAGATGACACCTAGAAGAAATAGCAGCATCCAGTGAGGGTAGTATTTGATGTTTTTGTTTATTTGTTAATGGTGGGGACTTGGGCATGTAAGAAGCTGGGAAGGAACCAGTAAATAAGAAGAGATTAAAGATGGGGAGAGGGACACCATAATGGGGGAAAACTGTTACAGAATATGGAAGAGGTGGTATCAAATGTTAATACGTAGGGATAGAGTTTTGCTAGTAGAAAGGCTATCTCTTCCTCAGATATTGGAGTAAAAAAGGAGATAGGGTGAGGGGAAAGTGATGTTGGAAGTATGTGGGATGAAGAGAGGAGAAGACAAAGTTCATGGAGAATGTCCTCTGCTTCCTTATTGAAGTGTGAAGTGAGATTATTAGATGAGAGGGTATGGGAAATAATTGCTGAGTAATGTTTGAGAGAAAAGAAAGTTTGGAATAGCCACTGTATTAAATAAGATATAGAATTAATTAGGGAGGAGTGAAAGGATTACATTGATGTTCTCAAAGCACAGCTGAGCTTATGTAACATTTGAAGACAGTGTCAAAACAGGATTTGAATGCAGAACTTCTCACCCCAACCTAGTTCAGTGTTTCAACTTCTCCATGCTACCACATGGCTTTTTTTAAAGATGGAAAACTAATCTTCCTCACCTTGCTTCATCCATCACAAATGGAGGAACAATCCTAGGTCCCCTTCACTGACTTATAAATGAGAAACTATTTGCAATAAGTAAGTAATATTTTTAAAATAATATTCAAGAATATTCAAGGAGAGTTAAGGGGGAGTAGTTCTCTTTGCCGTGCAACATTATTCCACCAGATGTTTTATGATTAGCTCAGTTCAAGGTTTATATACAAGGACACAAGGATTAAGGAAGTGGAGAGGTGGCCCCACTACCTCACAACATTCTGTTTCCAGATCATTTATTGCTACCTTAACAGCCTGACCCAAAATATAGTCATTAATGATTCTATGCCAGCTTGGAAGATGGTCTCCAGCTCCACATCCTTAGATATCAGGAACTGGCCCTGCTCTGATTAAGATTCTTATCAGTGACTTTAATAAAGTCATAGATGGCATTTTCTCATATTTTCAGATAACACAAAGCTAAGAGAGATAGTTAACACATTGGATAACGGAGTGAGGATCCAAAAAGACCTTAGCAGACTACTAAAATACACATTAATGGGTAATAAATGTAAAAGGCTTATTTTAACATCAAAAAATCAACTTTTCAAATGCTACATAAGGGATATGTGACTTTACAGTCATTTACTTGAAAACTATTTGGGAGCTTAGGGGATGGCAAGCTCTATATAAGGCAAAAGTGTGACAAGAAAGTCAAAATAGCTAATGGAATCTTGAGCTGCTTTGAAAGAGACATAGAATCCAGCCCTCAGGAGGTAATAGCCCTGCTGTATTCTGTCCTGTTCAGATTGTATCTGGAGCATATTGGTCATTTCTGGGCACTGTATTTCAGGAAGGAAATTGATAAGCTAGGGAGTATTTAGAAGTGGGCAACCAGGATGATGAATGAGCTCAAGATGATGCTATTTGCAGAATGGTTGAAGGAAATGGGTAAAAGATGGGTAAAAAAGAAAAGATGTAAGGACAGAGAATTATAACTGTTCTTAAGCATTTGAAGGAGAATAATGTGGCAGAAAGAATAAACTCATTCAGCTTCACTACAGAAAACGTAACTCGGAGTGCTGGGGAGAATTTGTGAAGAAGCAAGTTTAAGCTTGATGTGAAGAAATACTTCCTAGTAATTAAAACTAGCCCAAAGTAGAATGGGCTTCAGTGGGATGGTCAGTTTTCCCTCTCTAGAGGTGTTTAAGCAAAGAATGAATAATCAATTGTCATATACATCATAGGATTCTTTTCAAGGTATGGGTTGAAAAGAATGTTCACTGAGGTGCCATCCAATTTTGAGATTCAGTGATGTTATATGATTTTCTGATTCTTTGAACAATGTGATGAGATACACAAAAACAAACTAAAAAATCTTAATTTGATTTTAGGAGATTAAGGAAATAATAGGCATACTGTACTTTAAGTATGACATACTTTTCTCTTGTCAGATCGTATCTGGAATTCTGTTCATTTCTCTGTGCTACATTTTAGGAACTACATTAATTAAGAGAACATCCAGGTGAGGGCAAAGGTGGCAAAGCATTTACAGATCAAACCACACAAAGTATATTAAAGGAATTTGTGGTATTTCATCATGGGTAGACATAAAACATCTGCCTTGGGCCCTCTATTCTCTCTATAGTATTTCACTTCACGATCTCATCAGTTCTCAAAGGTTTAATTATTATCTCTATGTAGATGATTCCCAAATCTTTATTTCCAACCAAGTCTTTCTCTTTAGATCCAGGCAAAGAAAACAAGCTGGTTTTTGGACATCTCAAATTGCTTTGCTGCAGGCATTTATTTCCCCTAAAACTCTCCCTTCTTCCCACCTTTCAAATTACTTTTTAATGTACCATCAGCCTCTCTGTTATTTAGGGTCACAACCTCAGTGTTCTCCTTGGCTCCTTGTTTATCCCACATATTCACACAGTTGTAATATTTTGCCATTTCTACTTTCACATCTGAATATACCCTTTTCCTTTCATTAACACAGTCACCACACCTAGTACAGGTACTCATCACCTCTAACCTGGATTATTACAACTGTGTCCTAATTGTTTCCCTGCCTCAAGTCTATGCAGTCTACATTATCCTCCACTGAACTGACAAAATCATTTTTCCTCAAGTTTACACACACACACACACACACACACACACACACACCAATTCAATAAACCCCACTGGCTCCCTATGATCTCCAGAATCCAATATAAAGAGCTTATTTGGAGATTTAAAGCTTTTCACACCTTTGTGGTTGTTGTTCATCCTTCATTCTCAAAGAGGACTGCTGACATCCCGAAGGTGAGGTCTTGACTTGTGAGTGAATTGGATTCAGGTGAGGAAGAGATGTGCAAAGTTATCAACCTCTCTCTCTTCTCTGGAGTCATCAGAGTCCAGTGACAAGATAAAAGATGACTGACTATGGCCTAGGATGCAATGGGTAACCTTGGCCTTTTTAAACTAAGGTCTTTTCCAGGTCTCAGTTTGTCTGGGGCAATGTCCATTCAATTATTAAGGGCTAGGTAAGAATTAAGACAAAAGATGTCCTAGTTTGCCATCACAAAAGAATCAGTCTTGGAGGAGAAGACTCTAAGAGTTTCTGGCCAGAACAGGAAATAAACCATTGCTATTTACATTCACTCCGAGCCATCGAAAACTAAACAATGGACAAGAAAGGCTTGGACTGAGACCCATTATTTGCCTTTCAGTAAAAGCCAGAGTGGTTTGGGGTTAAAGGCATAGTCTAGTAGCTCCATTTGGATCCTTATGACCTTTTTCTAAGCCTGTTTTTTCAGTTATATCTCAAAGAATCATAAATGAAAAACTTTGTAATTCATAAAGTTAATTATCCCAGTTTTAGAAAAATAAATAAATAAATGGGAATTTTTGAAAATCTACCTCCAAATCCCAAGATATTTTACAAAATATAAGCAAACAAAGAATATATTCTTTTAAACATAGCAGCTATATGTAAGGATACAACTTCACCTTTGAACAGTGGAACCACATGTGGAAGAAGAAGAAGAAGAAGAAGAAGAAGAAGAAGAAGAAGAAGAAGAAGAAGAAGAAGAAGAAGAAGAACAAGGAGAAGGAGAAGGAAAAAGAGGGGATGGAAGAGGAGGAGGAGGAGGAGGAGGAGGAGGAGGAGGAGGAGGAGGAGGAGGAGGAGGGGGAGAAGGAGGAGGAGGAGGAAGAGGAAGAGGAAGAGGAGGAGGAGGAGGAATGGAAAGACAAAGTCAAGATGACTAGTGATGGTCCAGCAGTCTTATACTTTAACTTCTCCACATACTCTGCAATCCAGCTTCACTGTCTTACCTGCTGGTTTTTGTTTTGTTTTATTCTGTTTTGTTTCATACATTATATTTTGTCTCTTAACTATGTGCCTTTGCACTACTTGTCTCTCATGCCTGGGATTTACTCCCTTCACCTGTTTACCTCTTGGCTCCCTTAATTTCCTTTGATAGTCAGCTGAAGTTCCCCTTCTGTAGGGGTACTTTCTCAGTTCCTGCTGCCACAAGAGCTTATCACCTCTGAGATTCCCTTCCATCTATTCTTTATAGCTTTTCATGTATCTAGTTAGTGACATGATTTCTCTCTCATCCATATGTGACTAAGGCAGTGTTTTGCTTTCCTCCCCTTGCCCCAATTGGCCTCATACTTAGCACAATGACAGGCACACAATAAGCACTTAATACAAAAATTATTTTCTTAGATGAGAAGATTTGAGGGTGAGTAGTGGGGAATACAGTAATGTATAACTATTAGAATAGTTACCACATGGAAGAGTGATCAGACCTTTTCTCCCTGGTCACAGAAAGTTGAATGAGGAGTAATGAAATGAAATTTGAAAAAAAAACACAACATATTTAGTCTTTAGGAGGACAATCTTCCTAACAACAAGAGATGTCTGAAAGTGAAATAGGCTTGGATGAGAAGTAGTGGGTATCACCTAACTAAAGGTCTTCAAGAAGAGGATGGATGACCACCGAATAGTGATGTTGTAAATATAAGCTGTAGGATATCGGTGTTAACTAATGTTTATGTACAGCTTTAAAGTTTACAAAGTACCTTAAATATATTTTCTCACAACCAAGCTTCACAACAATCCTATCAGATAGATATGATTTGATTCCCCATTTCATAAAGAAGGAAATTAAGGCTCAGAGAGCTTACATCTTGTATCAGAATTATAGAGCTAGGAATTACTGAAGCAATATGCGGACTTAGATACTCCTGACCCAAGTACAGTACTCCATTAAACATACAACATAGACTCTGTGTTAGACTAAATGTACTACAAGGTCTTAGAGTCTATTATCTCACCCTGGAATGAAGTGACCACTGCCTCCTAGATTTTATGATAGAGGAGGAGATGAAATCCAATATAATACCACATTCACTCTAGATCTTGGGAAAGCAGACTTCAAAGGTTTCAAATAGGTTGGATGTCATGCACTAGAGTGCCATAGGGAAAATCATCCCAGGAGAGATTAGTGATGTTGAATGACATCAGAAAAGAAAATGATTAAAGTGAAGTAACAGAGCTAAGAAAACAATTTTCACTGTAACTATAACAATATAAATGTGAAGAACAATCATAAAACAATCAAAAATGAATGTTACAAAGTTACAAAGAATAAGGTTGACTGCAAAGTAGAAATATGAGAAGATATGCCCCTCATATACACACAGTCCTTTGCAAATGTGGCAGGTTTCCAGCATTTATCATTTTCCTGTTTTGTTATTTTAGCCAATCTGACAGGAGAGAGATGGTATCTAAGAGTTGTTTTGATTTGCATTTCTCTAATCAATAGGGATTTAGAACATTTTCTCATATGACTATAGATATCTTTAATTTCTTCCTCTGAAAACTGCCTGATCCTATCCTTTGACCATTTCTCAATTGAGAATGATTTGTATTCCTATATATTTGGGTCAGTTCCTTGTTATTTTAGAAATGAGGCCTTTATCAAAGACAGTGGTTGTAAAGATTTTTTCCCAACCTTCTGCTTCCCTCCTAATCTTTTTTGCATTGGTTTTGTTTGTACAAAAACTTTTCAATTTAACATAATCAAAGTTATCCATTTTGCATTTTGTAATTCTCTCTATCTCTTGCTGGGTCATAAATACTTCCCTTCTTCATAAATCTGACAGGTGAACTATTCCTTGCTCTCCCAAATTGCTTGTAGTATCAGCCTTTATTTCTAAATCATGAACACATTTTGACTTTATTTTGGTATATGGTGTAAGATATTGGTCTATGCACAGTTTGTGCCATATTATTTTCTAGTTTTCCAGAAGTTTTTTGAAATAGTGAATTCATAATCCAGAAATTAGAATCTTTGTGTTAATCAAAGACTAGACTGCTATAGTCATTGACTACAGTATCTTGTGTACCTAACCTATTCCACTGATCCAGCACTCTATTTTTCAGCCATTACCAAGTAGTTTTGATGACTGCTGCTTTACAATAAATTTAATGTGTGGTATGGCTAAGCCAACTTTACTAGCATTTCTTTTCATTAATTCCCTTGATATTCTAGACCTCTTGTTCTTACAGATGAATTTTGTTATTATTTTATCCAGCTCTGTAAAATAATCTTTAGTAGTTTGATTGGTATGGCACTAAGTAAATTAATTTAGGGAAATTGTCATTTTTATTTTTATTAGCTCAGCCTAACCATGAGCAACTGATGTTTTTCCATTCATTTAGATCTGACTTTATTTGTGTGAAAAGTGAATTTTGTTCATACAGGTCCTGGATTTGTCTTGGCAGGTAGGCTTCCAAATATTTTATAGTGTCTACAGTAATTTTAAATGGAATTTCTCTTTCTATCTCTTGCTGTTGGCCTTTGTTAGTAATATATAGGAATGCTGAGGATTTATGTGAGTTTATTTCATATCCTGTCAATTTGCCAAAGTTATTTTTTCATGTAGTTTTTTTTTACTTATTTCTCTAAGTAAATCATCATATCATCTGCAAAGAGTGATAATATTGTTTCTTCTTTGCCTTTTCTTGTCCCTTCAATTACTTTTTCTTCTCTTACTGGTAAAGCTAACATTGCTAGTGGACAACCTTATTTCACCCCAATCTTATTGGGAATGCATCTTGCTTATCCATATTACATATAATGCTTGTTGATAGTTTTAGGTAGACGTTATTTATAAATTTAAGGAATGTTCCATTTATTCCTATGCTTTCTCATGTTTTTAAAAAGAATGGGTGGTGTATTTTGTCAAAAGCTTTTTCTGCATGTATTGAGATGATCATATGATTTCTGTTAGTTTTGTTGTTGATATGATTGATTATGCTAATAATTTTTCTAATATTGAACCAGCCTTGCATTCCTGGAATAAGTCCTACCTGGTCACAGTGTATTATTCTCATGATAAGTTGCTGCAATCTTTTTGCTACCATTTTATTTAAAATTTTTGCATTAGTATTCATTAGAAAAATTGTTCTGTAATTTTCTTTCTCTCTTTTGGCTCCTCCTGGTTTAGTAATTATTACCATATTTGAGTAATAAAAAGAATTTAGAAAGATTCCTTCTTCACATATTTTCCCAATTAGTCTATAAAATATAGGAATTAATTGCTCTTTAAATATGTGATAGAATTCATGTGTAAATCAATCTGTCCCTGGAGATTTTTTCCTAGAGAGTTCCTTGATGGCTTGCTCAATTTCTTTTTATGAGATGGGGTATTTAGATATTTAGCTTCCTCTTCGATTAACCTGGGAAATTTATACTTTTGTTACTATTCATCCATTTCCATAAGATTGTCAAATTTATGATCGTACAACTGGACAACATAATTCCTAATTATTGTTTTAATTTCCTCTTCATTGGTGGTGAATTCACACTTGTCATTTTTGATACTGGTAATTTGATTTTTTCTTTCTTTGTTAAAATCAAATTGACCAAAGGTTTATCAATTATATAAGTTTTTTCATAAAACCAGCTCTTTGTTTAATTTATTAATTCAATAATTTTCTTGATTTCAATTTTATTAATCTCTCCTTTGATTTTCATTATTTCTAATTTGGTATTTAATTGGGGATTTTCAATTTGTTCTTTTTCTAGCTATATCAGTTGCATGCCCAATTCATTAATCTCTTTTCTATCTCTTTTATTCATATAAGCATTTAGAGATATAAAACTTCCTCTAATGACTGCTTTTGCTGTGTCCCATAAGTGTTGGTATGTTGTCTTATTATTGGCATTCTCTTGAATGAAGTTATTAATTGTTTCTATGATTTGTTCTTTGACCCTCTCATTCTTTAAGATTAAACTATTTAGTTTCCAATTAATTTTTAATTTATCTTTTCATGGTCCTTTATTAAAATATTTTTATTGCATCATGATGTGAAGAGGAAGCCTTGATTATTTCTGACTTTCTGCACTGGTTTTTGAGGTTTTTATGCCCTAGTACATGGTCAACTTTTGTGTATGTGCCATGTACTACTAATAAAATGGTATATTATTTTTTATCCCCTCTCATTTTTTTCCCAGAACTCTATCGTATCTACCTTTCCTAAAATTCTGTTCAACTCCTTAACTTCTTTCTTGGTTATTTTGAGATTAGATTTATGAATTTCTGTGACGGGCAGTTTGAGGTGCCCCATTAGTATAGTTTTGCTATCCATTTCTTCCTGTAACTTCTTTAAGTATTCAAAATTTGATGCTATACCACTTGTTGCATATATGTTAAGTATTGATATTGCTTCATTGTCAATGGTGACTTTTAGCAGGATATAGTGTCCTTCCTTATCTCTTTTAATTAGATCCATCATTTCTTTTGCTTTATCTAACACTAGGATTGCTACCCTTCTTTTTTTTTTACCTCAGCTGAAGCATAATATATTCTATTCCAGCCTTTTATCTTAACCCTGTGTGTATCCTTTTGTTTCAAATTGTTTTTCTTGTAAACAACATATATAGGATTATGTTTTTAATACATTCTGCTCTGCACCTCCATTGTATTGGAAAGTTCATCCCATTCACATTCACATTTATTACTACTATCTATATCTTTTACTCTCCATTCTATTCTCCCCATCTATGCTTTTATTTCTCCCTTCTCACTTACCCTCCTAAAAAGAGTTTTGCTTTTGAGCAGTGATTTCCTCAATTTTCCCTCCCTATTGACACCCCTGCCTTATCATATCCTTTTCCCCTTGCTACTTTTTCCCTCCCTTCTAACTACACTCCCTTTTCTATCCCCTCCTACTGCCTCTAGGACAAGCTTTATATCTATATATATCAGAGTATGCTATTCCCTCCTTGAAACAAATCTGATGAGAGTAAAACTTCTTTCACTTTACTATAATGTTTTTGTGCTTCTCCATGTGATGCAATTTACACTATTCTTTTTTTTCTTTTCTTTCTTTTCTTTCTTTTTATTTATTTAGTTTTCAGTATTGATTTTCATGAGTTTGAATTACAAATTTTCTCCCCATTTCTACCCTCCCCCCAACTCCAAGATGGTGTATATTCTGGTTGCCCTGTTCACCAGTCAGACCTCCCTTCTGTCACCCCACTCCCCTCCCATCCCCTTTTCCCTTCCTTTCTTGTAGGGCAAGATAAATTTCTACACCCCATTGCCTGTGTATCTTGCTTTCTAGTTGCATGCAAAAACTTCTTTTTTTTTTGTTTTTGAACATCTGTTTTTAAAACGTTGAGTTGCAAATTCTCTCCCCTCTTCCCTTCCCACCCACTCTCTCTAAGAGGTCAAGCAATTCAACACAGGCCACATGTGTATCATTATGTATAACCCTTCCACAGTACTCATATTGTGAAAGAGTAACTATATTTTGCTCCTTCCTAACCTATCCCCCTTTATTGAATTTTCTCCCTTGACCATGTCCCCTTTCGAAAGTGTTTGTTTTTGATTACTTCCACCCCCATCTTCCTTCCCTTCTATCATCCCCCCTTTTTTATTTTCTTCCTCCTTTTTTCCTGTGGAGTAAGATACCCAAATGAGTATGTATGGTATTCCCTCCTCAGGTCAAATTTGATGACAGCAAGATTCACTCATTCCCCCTCACCTGACTTCTCTTCTCTTCCTACAGAACTGCTTTTTCTTGCCACTTTTATTCAAGATAATTTGCCCCATTCTATCTCTCCCTATCTCCCTCTCTCAATATATTCCTCCCTAATGCCTTGATTTTATTTTATTTCTTTTAGATATCTTCCCTTCATCTTCATCTCACCCTGTGCGCGCTCTCTCTCTCTCTCTCTCTCTCTCTCTCTCTCTCTCTCTCTCTGTCTCTGTCTCTGTCTCTGTCTCTCTCTCTCTCTCTCTGTATATATATATATGTATATATATACACATACATATATATGTATGTATATATACATAAATACATACATATATATGTATGTGTATACACACACACACACACACACACACACACACACACACACACATATATATATATATATATATATATATGTATGTATACCTATATATGTGAATATTCCCTTCACCTATCCTAATACTGAGGTCACATGAATCATACATCATCTTTCCATATAGGAATGTAAACAAAACAGTTCAATTTTAGTAAGTCCCTTGCAATTTCTTTTTCTTGATTACCTTTTATGCTTCTCTTGATTCTTGTGTTTGAAAGTCAAATTTTTTATTCAGCTCTGGTGTTTTCACTGAGAAAGCTTGAAATTTTTCTATTTTATTAAAAATCCATATTTTGCCTTGGAGCATGATACTCAGTTTTGCTGGGTAGGTGATTCTAGGTTTTAATGCTAGCTCCATTGACCTCCAAAATATCGTATTCCAAGCCCTTCGATCTCTTAGTGTAGAAGCTGCTAGATCTTGGATTATTCTGATTGTGTTTCCACAATACTCAAATTGTTTCTTTCTGGCTGCTTGCAGTATTTTCTCCTTGATCTGGGAGCTCTGGAATTTGGCAACAATTTTCCTAGGAGATTTCTATTTGGGATCTATTGGAGGAGGTGATTGATGGATTCTTTCAATTTCTATTTTGTCCTGTGGCTCTAGAATATCAGAGTAGTTCTCCTTGATAATTTCTTGAAAGATGATATCTAGGCTCTTTTTTTGATCATGGCTTTCAGGTAGTCCAATAATTTTAAATTATCTCTCCTGGATCTATTTTCCAAGTCAGTGGTTTTTCCAATGAGATATTTTACATTATCTTCGACTTTTTCATTCCTTTGGTTCTGTTTTATAATATCTTGATTTCTCATCAAGTCACTAGCTTCCACTTGCTCCAATCTAATTTTTAAGGTAGTATTTTCTTCAGTGGTCTTTTGGACCTCCTTTTCTATTTGGCTAATTCTGCCTTTAATGGCATTCTTCTCCTCATTGGCTTTTTGGAGCTCTTTTGCCATTTGGGTTAGTCTATTTTTAAGGTGGTGTTTTCTTCAGTATATTTTTCAGTATTTTTTTGGGTCTCCTTTAGCAAGTCATTGACTTGTTTTTCATGGTTTTCTCGCATCCTTCTCATTTCTCTTCCCAATTTTTCCTCTACTTCTCTAACTTGCTTTTCCAAATCCTTTTTGAGTGCTTCCATGGCCTGAGACCAGTTCATGTTTTTCTTGGAGGCTTTTGTTGTAGGCTCTTTGACTTTGGTGACTTCTGACTGTATGTTTTGGTCTTCTTTGTCACCAAGGAAAGATTCCAGAGTCTGAGACTGAATCTGGGTGTGTTTTCGCTGCCTGGCCATATTCCCAGTCAACAAACTTGACCCTTGAGTTTTTCAGCAGGGTATGAATGCTTGTAGAGTTAAGAGAACTATGTTCCAAGGCTGGGGGGATGCACCAGCTCTGCCACACCAGCACTCTTCCTTCCCCGAGAACCCCCAACCACGGACTGGACTTAGATCTTCAGCAGGCTGTGCACTCCTGCTCTGATCTGCCACTTAATTCCTCCCACCAGGTGGGCCTGGGGCCAGAAGCAACTGCAGCTGTAGTTCTGTAGCTGCCCCACCTCCACTGTGCCCGGGGTGGTGGCCAAACTGAAAACGCCTTCCACTCCTGCAGCTTTTCCCACTAACCTTCTCTTTTGTCTTTGGTGTTTGTGGGTTGAGAAGTCTGGTAACTGCCACAACTCACTGATTCAGTGTGCTAGGGCCCACTCCACCTGGCTTCTGGTCTGGTTGGTCCGCCCCACCCATGCTGGGCTCTGCTCCGCTCCCAGCTCCGTGTAGGATAGACCTCACCCAGAGACCATCCCGGCTGTCCTGGGATAGAGCCCTGCCTCTCTCTGTCACTTTGTGCATTCTGCAGTTCTAGAATTTGTTCAGAGCCATTTTTTATAGGTTTTTGGAGGGGCTCGGTGGGGAGCTCACGCTTGTCCCTGCTTTCCAGCCGCCATCTTGGCTCTACCCCCTCATCTTCCCAATTTACCCTTTTCAACCTCCTCCTTACCTCTTCTCCCAGAACAATCCCTTTGTGCCCCTTAGTTATGTTTTTGTTATGACATCAATTACTTTATACTGACACCCTCAGTCTATGTATATCCCTTTTAATTGTTGTAATAATTGTACTGTTCTCAAAATTCACACACACACACACACAGATACGTGTGTGTGTGTGTGTGTGTGTGTGTGTGTGTATAACAATATCATCCCACATAAGGATGTAAGCAATTTGCCCTTATGGAATAACAAGTTTCCCCCTCACCCCCTTCTGCCTTTATATGGCTCTCTTTGAATTTTGTATTTGAAGATAAAATTATCCTTTGAGCTCTGTCTTTTTCATCAGGAAGGTCTGGAATTCCTTTATTTGGTTGAATGTCCATCTCCTTGCCTGAAAAATTATGTTCAATTTTTCTGGGTAGTTGATCCTTGGTTGTAGGGCAAAGTCCTTTGCCTTTAGGAAATATCTGATTCCAATTCCTCTTGTCCTTTGATGTAGAAGCTGAAATGTCCTGTGTGATCATGACTACAGTTCAGCGATATTTGAATTCTTTCTTTCTGGCTCCCTGCGGTGTTTTCCCCTTGATCTGATAATTCTGGAATTTGATTACAATATTACTTGGAATTTTCAATTCAGGATCTCTTTCAGGGGGGTTATCAGTGGATTCTTTCAATGACTATTTTACCTTCTGTTTTTAGGACCTTAGGGCAGTTTTCTTAGATGATTTCTTGGAAGTCAATATCCAGGCTCTTCTCTCATAATTGTTTTTGGGTAGACCGATAATTATTATATTATCTCCTTTGGATCTTTTTTTTTTTTCCAGGACAGTTGTTTTTCCAATCAGATACTTCATATTTTCTTCTATTTTTTCATTCTTTAGATTTTGTTTGTCTGGCTCTTGATGCCTCATAGAGTCATTAGCTTCTACTTGCCCAATTCTAAGTTTTTAACAAATTATTTTCTTCATTTAGCTTCTGTAGCTCCTTTTGCATTTGATTAATTTTATTTTTCAAGGAGTCATTGTCTCCAATTAGATTCTGAACCGTTTGAAGTTTCAGATGTGGGTATAGTATCAATGCTGTCCTCTTCTGGATTGGTATTTTGATCTTCCATGTCTCTATAATAAGAATCAATAGTCCTTGGTATTCTGGATTGTTTCTTCATGCTGATTGTCTTTTTCCTGGCTTTTAAAATGGGTCTCTGCTTCTGGGTCCAGGAGGCTCTATCCCAAGCTTCTTGTGCAGGGAACTGTGGGTCTACTTACTGGCTTTGTGTGATGTGGCCTCTGGTTTTGTCAGCTGGAGGCTACATAATGCTGCCACTCGCCTGGTGCTGAGTTGGAGCTGGCTGATGCGCCAACATCGATGCCAAATGATGCCTTTCTGAGTTCCTCTGGGCTACACTGAAGGTCCTGGTGTGAGATATAGGGGAGGTGTGATCTCGGTGCTAGTAGTCTCCTCTTCCCCTAAGGCTGCACTACAGCATGGGTGGTCTAGGCAGTAGTCTGCACTCATGTCTGCCACTTCCCCTGACTATGTGAAGGCACATCTGGGGTCCTGGTGTTGATGCTCGTTCCACTCCACTGGCACTCAGGAACTTCCACTATTTGGCTCAGGTGGGGCCTGCTGGGACACCTCTCTTGCACTCATCTTCTTCTGTCCCCACAAGAGGATGTCTGCCTAGCTTCCTAAGCTAAAAAGCTGCAGAAGCCCTACTTCTGGCTCCTCTATTCCAGGGTTTCTCCCAGGTGAGTATTATCTGAGTGAGGAAGAGAGGGATGAGAGCCATTTTACCTGATCCTCATGGCTCCTGCAAATTCATAAAGTCCATGGCCACAGGTTCTGTGCTGTTGTCTGCTGTAGCTCCAACAGACTCCTGTCCTGGGCTGAGAGGCCTGGGGATTGCCACTGTATCCAGCACTTCACCCCTGGACCTGCTCCAGTTCCTGCTCCAGTTCCTGTGCCCAGTACTCTCCCAGCCCAGTTCACTGGCTGAGTTCCACATCTGCTCCAACTTTGGTGTAGTCTGGTGTGGTTCTGTGCCAGGCACTCTCCCAGGCCACACATCTCCCCTGTTGTTCCTGTGGACTCTCCTGGCTTGGAAATCTGCCACATTTACTATACTAATGGCTTCTAACTCTCTCAAATCTGCTCAGATTCATTTTTTAGGGCTCCAGTGGGTCCTGACTTTCACACAGCCTTCATGGCTCTGCTCCAAGAAAGTCAATTTTCTCTTTTTCAGTAGGGCAATTGGGGTCAAGTGACTTGCCCGAGGACACAGAGCTAGTAAGTGTGTCAAGTGTCTGAGGTCGGATTTGAACTCAGGTCCTCCTGACTCCAGGGCCAGTGCCCTGCACCACCTAGATGCCCCCAAATTTTCTTTTCAGCTCTTGTCTTTTCATCAAGAATGCTTGAAAGTCCTCTATTTCATTGAATATCCATTTTTCTCCTGAAGTATTATACTCAGTTTTGCTGGGTACATGATTCTTGGTTTTAATCCTAGCTCCTTTGACTTCCAGAATATCATATTCCAAGACTTCATATCCCTCAATGTGGAAGCTGGTAGATCTTGTGTTATCCTGACTGTGTTCCACAATACTCGATTGATTCTTTCTGGCTGCTTGCAATATTTTCACCTTGACTTGGGAACCCTAGAATTTGGCTACAATATTAATAGTAGTTTTCCTTTTGGGATCTTTTTCAAGAGGTGATCAGTGGATTCTTTCAATTTATATTTCACCCTCTGGTTCTAGAGTATCAGGTCAGTTTTCTTTGATAATTTCTTGAAAGATGATGTCTAGGCTCTTTTTTTTAATCATGGCTTTCAGGTAGTCCAATAATTTTTAAATTATCTCTCCTGGATCTATTTTCTAGTGCAGTGCTTTTTCCAATGAGATGTTTCACATTGTCTTCCATTTTTACATTTTTTTGGTTCTGCTTTATAATTTCTTGATTTCTGTTAAAGTCATTAGCAGCCATTCTAATTTTTAAGATATTATTTTCTTCATTAAGTTTTTGGACCTCCTTTTCCATTTGGCTAATTCTGCTTTTTAAGGAATTCTTCTCCTCATTGGCTTTTTGGACCTCTTTTATCATTTGCGTTAATCTATTTTGAAGGTGTTATTTTCTTCAGTATTTTTGGCATCTCCTTTAGGAATCTGTTAACTCATTTTTTCATGATTTTCTTGCATTCCTCTCATTTCTTTTCCCAATTTTTCCTCTACTTCTCTTACTTGATTTTCAAAATCCTCTGTGAGCTCTTCTCTGGCCTGTGAACAACACATATTTTTCTTGGAGGCTTTTGCTGTAGGATCTTTGACTTTGTTGTCTTCTTCTGGTTGTATGTTTTGATCTTCTTTATCACCAATGTAAGATTCTATAGTCTGAGTTTTTTCCATTGTTTTCTTATTTTCCCAGCCAATTATTTGACTTTTGAGCTCTTTGTTAAGGTATGACTCTGCTTTCAGAATGGATAGTGCTCTGTCCCAACTTTCAGGGGTTTTGTGCAGCTTTTTTTCTGAGCTACTTGTAAGTACTTGTAAATTTTCAGTTTTTTTGAAGTGGTATGATCCCAGGAGACTTGTTTGTTACTCTCCTGGTCTGTACTCTGGTCTTTGAGTGACCTCAAGCATTCTTTTCTGCCTTGGAACTGTGAGGAGAACATCCTGTCCACAGCCACTCCAAGCTCTTCCATATGAGTTCTCACTCCTCAGATCGGGACCACCACCCAGGATTTTCACCCAGATTAAAGGAGGGCAAAGCAAGAGAATCATGTCTCAGCACAAGCAAAGAGATCCCTTCACTCATGCTCTGATCAGCTCCTTTATTTCCCCACCATCTGTGGGCCTGGAGCTCCAGAAGCAGCCAGTGCTGCTGCTGTCACTGCTGCAACCACCTCTGCCACCCAGAGCTGGGGGCAGACAGCACTCTTCTCTCACCCAGGTACAACAGAGTTTTCCGACTGACTTGCTAAGTTGTTTTTGGCCTTTGCAAGTTGAAAATTCTGGAAACCACTACTTCTCAATGATTCAGTGCCCTGAGGCCTGCTCCACCCAGTCTGCTCTGACTCAGTCTGTGCCAGTGCAGCCCACACTGGGATGTGTTCTGATCCCAGCACCATGCAATAGAAGTTCCCATCGACCTTCCAGGCTGTTTCGGGCTGGAAACTTGTTTCACTCTGTCATTTTGTGAGTTCTGTAGCTATAAAATTTCTTTAGGGTTATTTTTTTATATTAATGTGGAGGCATTTGGGGGAAAGATCAAACAGTCCCTGCTTTTACTCTTCCATCTTGGCTCCATCCCCTTGAAGGATTCTTTCAATGTTGATTTTATTTTCTGGTTCTAGGATATCATTTTTCTTGATAATTCCTTGAAAGATGCTGTCCAGGTTCTCCTTTTTATTATAACTTTAAGGTAACACTGTCTCTCCTGGATCTATTTTCAAGGTCAATTGTTTTTCCCATATAGTATTGTAAATTTTCTTCTACATTTTTTTCATTCCTTTGAATTAGTTTGAGTGATTCTTGGTGTCTCATATAGTCATTAGCTTCCACTTGCCAATTCTAACTTTTAAGGAATTGTTTTCCTTGATTAGCTTTTGTATTTCCTTTTTCATTTTGCCAATTGTACTTTTAAAGGAGTTATTTCCTTCAGTGGATTTTTGTACCTACTTTTCCATTTGGCTGGTTCTATTTTAAAGTAGTTGCTTTCTTTTTCCAAGCTGTTGACTCTTTTTTTCACTTTCTTTTTTTCTTGTACCACTATCATTTTTTCCCAATTATTTTTCTACCTTTCATATGATTTTTAAGCTCTTCTTTGAACTCTTCCATGAGTTCTTTCTGGGCATGAGACCACTTCCCATTTTTCTTTGAGATTTTGCCCATAGGTGTTTTGACATTTTTGTCCTCTTCTAAGTTTCTTTCTTCATATTCCTTGTCACCATAACAACTTTCTATGGTTAGATTCTTTTTTGCTATTGTTTTTTGCTAATTTTTTTGGCTTTTTTTCTTTTAATTTTGAGCTCTGCTACTGGGATGGAAAGGGCACTGTCTCAGGCTTCTTGTGCCAGTGGATGCAGGCCCTGGCTATTTGCCTGGTGCTGCACTGATGTCACCCTGAGGCCGATGGGTGGCACTCATGTTTGTTGCTGTGCTGAAGGGGTGTAGTGGAAGTGGTTAGTGCTGGGGGCCATAGTAGTCTAGTAACTTACCCGACGCTGAGCTGGGGTCCTAGTACTGGTATCTGGCATGTGATTAGGTCCTTGTGGTGTTTCTGTCTTTCCCCAGAGCTACATTGAAGCATTTGTTGATTTTACTGCTGGGTGGGGGTGCTGGTTTAATCAGGGTTATGCTGAGACTGTTCTCAGAGCTTCAGTCTGCCCATTTCCCTGGTTATGCTGAGGTATGTGTGTGGGAGGGTGCTGTTGTTGGTGTTTTCCTGCTCCACTGCACTGAGGCTCAGGACCTCCCTCTGGTTTGCTAAGGTGGGGTTTGCTTGGGTGCTTCCTGTACTGGACTGCATTCGCCTTTTATCCAAGTGAGACAGACCTTTGTTGTAAATCTTTTAAGTTTCTTGTGCTAAATGATTACATCACCTTGTCTTTTTGCTGATTCTGCTGTTCCAGTATTTGTTTTGGGATGATACATTTTCTTGGTTTGGAGGTGAATATGGCAATGTTGCCATGATTTATTGCTTACTCTGCCATCTTAGCTCTAGAGAACATTTTAGACATGATGTCCTTAAAAAGGCCAACCTCTTTTAATGAACATTTCCTGAAACTGCAGTAGAGTACCTCTCTCTTTCTCTCATCTGAGGCCCTAAAAACCCATTTTCAGAGAGATGCTATTATCCTCATTTTCCAGATAGGAGAACTTGGACATGCAAAGGACAACCAAGGTTACAAAGCAAGCTTATGATAGAGAAAAGCCTTGAGATTCTGAAGATTTTAATGCTTGGTTCAACCTGTACAATAATGGCCCTGATTGCTTTCCTTTTGCAGCAAAGAAATAAATTTGTAGCTTTCTACATAACTCAATCAGTTGTGATGAATACAAGAATGTGTAAAGGATATTCTGTGGAGCACCAATATTATTTCTGCTTTATTCTGTACTCAAGCTAAGCTAATTTTTTCTCTGTTCCTTAAAAAAAATCTGTATGATTGTCTATTACCTCTTCTCATGTTATTGTTTATTTCTTGAGTATCCTCATCTACATTTTCATCTTCTGACTTTTTATCCATATTTTAAAGCCCCAAACAAATTTTGCCTCCTCCATGAAGCCTTTGGGATTCCTTTTCCCCTCCTTCACTCCCACCCCCAAAATGTATTTTCTCCTATATCCTCAAGTAGTCTTAATTTAATAGTCTGTATGATCAGAGTTGTTGAACTAGATTATTTTCAAGAGTTCTTATTAAAGATGAATAATTCATTTCATTTTGAAAATACATTCAACATATAAATTAAAGGAAGATAGGGATGTTGCAGTCAAAATGGCAGAATAAAGTGAGTATTTTTTTTTCTGAGCTCTCCTAATATCACCCTTTAAACAACACTGAAACCTAAAATAAAGTCAAAGGTAAAGAAATATGCCTGAAGTTTTAGAAGTCACCCCTAGCCCACCCACCAAAGAGAGGCATAACTGAACCCAATGATAAAGTCCAAAGTTAAGAAATAGGCTGAAAAATTAACCAAAAAAAATCAACAACAAAAACAAAATCCTCACCATAAAAACAAAAGCACACTGGACACAAGTCAAACAAGAACTACTAGAAGAGCTAAAGAAAGAGATTTAAAAAGAGCAATTAAAAATAAATAAAAGTGATAGAGGTAAATTTGGGAAAGAAATTAGAGTTATATAAGAAGAATTTAAAAAGAGAATTAAAATCTTGGTAAAAGAGGCACAATAAATACTGAAGAAATTACTGTTTTAAAACTCAGAATTGCCAAATCATAAGAAAGGTATAACATTTCACTGAAAAAAATAATTCCTTAATAATTAAAACTAGTCATCAGAGGTAGTTAAAGAATTAGTGAAATACTGGAAAGCCATGATAAAAAAAAAACCTAAACATATTCTCAGAAATTATTGAGCAAAAATTCCCAAATATCTTAAAATCCAGAGCATATCATTGAAAGAATCCACTGATCACCTCCTGAAAGAGATACCAAAATGAAAATTTCTGGGACTATTATAGCCAAATTCCAAAGTTTCCAAGTTCAGGAGAAAATATTGCAAGCAAGCATAAAGAAAATATTCAAATACTGCGGCACTACAATGAGGATCAAACAAGGCTTATCAGACACCACTGTAAAGAAATGGGGGAGGGGGGCTTATAACACTCTACTCCAGAAGGCAAAGGAGCTAGGATTACCACAAAGAATCACCTACCCAGCAAACCTGAGTATAATCCTTTGGGGGAAAATAAGCATTTAATTAAATAAAGAACTTCCAATCATTCTGAACAAAAATACAAGAGATGAACAGAAAACATGACACTCAAACACATTTCTCCAGGGAAGCATGAAAAGGTAAACATAAGTTTTAGGTAAACATAACATAAACATGAAAAGGTAAATATAAGAGACATCATGAGGAACATAATACAATTAAACAGTATACATGTACAACTGTGAAGAAGAAACATTCGACCTGTCAGACTTGCATCACCATTAAGACAGATAGAAGAAGTCCACTTGGAGGGCATGAGTGTGAGCCTATTTTGTTGAGGTGATCTCAAACGAAAAATAGAAAGGTGTAAAAGAGGTATATAAATGAAGTATGTAGTGGGAGAAAAAAGAAGAGAGAAGAAAAATGCAGGAAACTATCTCATATAAGCGAGGCATGCAAGGAAGAATTTTTTTTTATTTTATTGAGGGAGTAGTGAAGGGAGGTAGTAATGGTTAAACTTCACTTTCATATGAACTGGTTCAAAGAAAGGATACTATACACACACAGTTGCATGTAGAAAGTCATCATACTAACTGGGAATTTAAAAGGAAAGAGTATAAGAGGAGGAGGTCTTATAAGAGTTAGGACTGATTGGGGAAGCTAGGTGGTACAGTGAGTAGAGCACCAGCCCTGGAGTCATAAGGACCTGAGTTCAAATCCAGCTTCAGACACTTGACACACTTAAAAGCTATGTGACCTTAGGCAAGTCACTGAACCCTAATTGCCCTGCCTTCCCTTCAAAAAAAGAGTTAGGGTAGATTAAGGGAGACATTAGTAAGGAGCCAAACAGTCTACTGATGAGGTGAAAGTTAAAGAAAAAAAATAAAACATATATGCACCAAATTGCATAGCATCCAAATTCTTGAAGAAAAAAAATACAGGAGAAAGTATATAGTAAAACTCTACAAGTCATGAACCTCAATTAATCCCTCTCAGACCTTGATAAATATAACTTTTAAGTGAATAAGAAAGAACTTAAGCAGATAAGTATAATTTTGGAAAAGCTAAATATATAAATCTGGAGAATTTTGCATGGGAATAGAAAGGATCATGCCTTTTTTCTCAACTGTACATGGAATCTTCACAAAAATCAACCATATCTAAGGAGATAAACTTCTCAGAAATGCAAAAAATGTACAAATATTAAATGCACCATCTTCAGACCATAATTCAATAAAGTTACATTCAGCAAAACCCTTTAAAACATAGATTAAAAATAATTAGAAACTAAATAATCTAATCTGAAAGATTGAATGGTTCAAAGAGCAAATCATAGAAATAATAATTGCATTAAAGATAATGACAGCAATGAGACAACATAGTAAATTTTTTGGGATGCAGCCAAAACAATACTTGGGGAATTTTTATATCTCCAAATGCTTACAGCAATGTGTGTGTGTGTGTGTGTGTGTGTGTGTGAGACAGAGAGAGAGAGAGAGAGAGAGAGAGAGAGAGAGAGAGAGAGAGCAACAGACTGATAAATTGGGCATGCAACTATAAAAAACTTGAATAATAATTGTGGATTATGATTCCAAATCACTGTTATTATAGACAATGTTCTCCTATTTCTGCTGACTTTACTCTGAATCAATTCATACATGACTTTCCACTTTGCTTTTTGAAAATATCCCCTTTGTCATTTCTTATACCACACTATTTTTGTGGCAATAAATGTCAGACATAAATGCTCAAAAATGGGTCTAAGACTCGATAAATTATACTTACTGGCATCTCAAAATTAAAAACAAATGGAAATGGAAAAAAATGGTTAAATTAATAACTATGAAATGTCTATCTTAATGTACAATATCAGAATTATAAAACTACAGATTTAGATATACTAACAAAAAACTGACAATATTTTAGAAAGCAGTACCCATCACCCTAACAGAATTATTTTTTTTTTTTTTGCAATTTATTTATTTAACATCTTTGGTTTTCAGCATTGATTTTCACAACAGTTTGGATTACAAATTTTCTCCCCATTTCTGCCCTCCCCCCCCACTCCAAGATGGCGTATATTCTGGTTGCCCTGTTCCCCAGTCAGCCCTCCCCTCTATCACCCCCCTCCCCTCTCATCCCCTTTTCCCTTCCTTTCTTGTAGGGCAAGATAAATTTCTACGCCCCATTGCCTGTGTATCTTATTTTTTAGTTGCATACAAAAACTTTTTTTGTTTTTGAACATCTGATTTTAAAACTTTGAGTTCCAAATTCCCTTCCCTCTTCCCTTCCCACCCACCCTCCCTAAGAAGTTGAGCAATTCAACCTAGGCCACACATGTATTATTATGTATAACCCTTCCACAATATTCATGTTGTGAAAGGCTAACTACATTTTGCTCCTTCCCAACCCATCCCGCTTTATTGAATTTTCTCCCTTGACCCTGTCCCCTTTCCAAAGTGTTTGTTTTGATTACCTCCACCCCCATCTGCCCTCCACTCCATCATCCCCCTGCCTTTTATTTTTTTTTTTTATCTTCCTCCCTCTTCTTTCCTGTGGGGTAAGATACTCAACTGAGTATGTATGGTATTCCCCCTCAGGCCAAATCTGATGAGAGCAAGGTTCACTCATTCCCCCCTCACCTGCCCACTCCCCTCCTCTCCTAGAACTGCTTCCTCTTGCCACCTTTATGGGAGATAAGCCACCCCATTCTATCTCTCCCTATCTCCCTCTCTCAGTAAGTTACTCTCTCATCCCTTAATTTCATTTTATTTCTTTTAGCTATCTTCCCTTCATCCTCAACTCACCCTGTGTCTGCTCTCTCTCTTTTACATATATATATATATATACACATACATACACATACATACATATACACATAGATACATGCATACATACACATTCACTTATATATATACATAAACATATATATATGCATATATATATATGCATATTCCCTTCAACTACCCTAATACTGAGGTCTCATGAATCATACTCATCATCTTTCCATGTAGGAATGTAAACAAAACAGTTCAATTTTAGTAAGTCCCTTGCAATTTCCGTTTCTTGATTACCTTTTCATGCTTCTCTTGATTCTTCTGTTTGAAAGTCAAATTTTCTATTCAGTTCTGGTCTTTTCACTGAGAAAGCTTGAAAGTCCTCCATTTTATTGAAAGTCCATATTTTGCCTTGGAACATGATACTTAGTTTTGCTGGGTAGGTGATTCTAGGTTTTAATCCTAGCTCCATTGACCTCCGGAATATCGCATTCCAAGCCCTTCGATCTCTTAATGTAGAAGCTGCAAGATCTTGGGTTATTCTGATTGGGTTTCCACAATATTCAAATTGTTTCTTTCTGGCTGCTTGCAGTATTTTCTCCTTGATCTGGGAGCTCTGGAATTTGGCAACAATATTCCTAGGAGATTTCTTTTTGGGATCTATTTGCGGAGGCGATCGATGGATTCTTTCAATTTCTATTTTGCCCTGTGGCTCTAGAATATCAGGGCAGTTCTCCTTCATAATTTCCTGAAAGATGGTATCTAGGCTCTTTTTTTGATCATGGCTTTCAGGTAGTCCAATAATTTTTAAATTATCTCTCCTGGATCTATTTTCCAGGTCAGTGGTTTTTCCAAGGAGATATTTCACATTGTCTTCCATTTTTTCATTCCTCTGGTTCTGTTTTATAATATCCTGATTTCTCATAAAGTCACTAGCTTCCACTTGCTCCAATCTAATTTTTAAAGTAGTATTTTCTTCAGTGGTCTTTTGGACCTCCTTTTCCATTTGGCTAATTCTGCCTTTCAAGGAATTCTTCTCCTCATTGGCTTTTTGGAGCTCTTTTGCCATTTGAGTTAGTCTATTTTGTAAGGTGTTGTTTTCTTCAGTGTATTTTTTTGGGTCTCCTTTAGCAAGTCATTGACTTGTTTTTCATGGTTTTCTCGCATCCTTCTTATTTCTCTTCCCAATTTTTCCTCTACTTCTCTAACTTGCTTTTCCAAATCCTTTTTGAGTTCTTCTATGTCCTGGGGCCAGTTCATGTTTTTCTTGGAGGCTTTGGTTGTAGGCTCTATGACTTTGCTGTCTTCTTTAGGCTGTATGTTTTGGTCTTCTTTGTCACCAAAGAAAGAATCCAAAGTCTGAGACTGAATCTGGGCGCGTTTTCGCTGCCTGGCCATATTCCCAACCAACTAACTTGACCCTTGAGTTTTTCAGTGGGGTATGACTGCTTGTAGATTACAGAGTTCTATGTTCTACGTTTGGGGGGGAGGTGCCAGCTCTGTCAGAGCCGCACTCCTCCTTCCCCAAGGACCCCCAGTCCAGACTGGGCTCAGATCTTCGGCAGGCTGTGCACCCCTGCTGTGATCCGCCACTTAATTCCCCCCACCAGGTGGGCCTGGAGCCGGAAGTAACAACAGCTGTAGCTGCCCCACCTCCGCTGCCCCCGGGGCTGGAAGCCGAACGGCAAACTCCTTCCACTCCCGCAGCTTTTCCCACTAACCTTCTCCGCAGTCTTTGGTGTTTGTGGGTCGAGGGGTCTGGTAACTGCTCACGTATTCAGGGTGCTAGGGCCCCCTCCGCCCGGCTTCTGGACTGGATCGTCCACGCCTCTCAGGCTGGGCTCTGCTCCACTCCGTTCCCAGCTCCCAGCTCCCAGCTCCCAGCTCCGTGTGGAATAGAGCTCACCCAGAGACTATCCGGGCTGTCCTGGGCTGGAGCCCTGCTTTCCTCTGCTGTTCTGTGGGTTCTGCCGTTCTAGAATTGGTTCAGAGCCATTTTTATAGGTTTTTGGAGGGACTCGGGTACGGAGCTCACTCTAGTCCGTGCTTACCAGCCGCCATCTTGGCTCCGCCCCCCCTAACAGAATTATTTAAAACATTACTTTGTCAAAAGGAGTAAGGAGATTCATATTTTTATGTCACATGCTATAAATAAAAAAAATCTAGAAAAATATTTTTGAAGTATGCAAAGATCATGACAGCAATGATATAATTGATGATAGTTGCACAAAACCGAGTTTATTGAATTCAATAGAAAGGCTCTTACCAGCATAATCTTCTAAAAAACAAAAACTTATGAATGGAATCAAATTGCTGTTTTTGGGCAAAGTCTTCATGAACTCATTCAAAGATATATTAACAAAATGTAAAAAAAATGTTTAAGTCTTCCAGATTTGTTTTTGAAAACAGGGAGATGTGTGATAGCAATTCTGAAACAGGTTATTGCCAATAGAAATTACAAAAGATAAATAAATAAGATTAAATAAATAAATTAAAATAAAAAAATAAATTGCAAAAGAATTATCCTTAAGTCGTCCAGACATCGTGATCAATATAGATTATGCAAAGAAAAGGTAGAATCTCTGCAACACATCATTGCAGCTGGTGAGGAATCTAGCACCTGTCAAATAGCTAATAAGACAAGAAATGGTTTGTAGAAGATCAGAAGATTTCTGTTTTTCATAGACTATAAAATGACAAATATTTATGGTAAAAATAAATAGCCTTTAAAAATACTGGAAAGCTCAATGAATAAATAGGACTTATCACAAAGAAAGCTGTACCTCGTAATTGCCTTGAAATTGTGTTAACACATAAAATCTCAACATCAAAATGTATTTTTTTCATATGTGGAAGTACAAATTTTTATTTTAAAATTATGGAAAAAAACAAGCCTTTTCATGACAGTACAATGAATAAGATGATTGCACATGAAACTGAAAATCTACTATGGACATCTTGCCATTCCTTTTAAATATACAGCAAAATTGTCATGTAAATTTCTTTTTTTGACTCTTACCTCCTACCATCCCCTAAAGATGGCTACCAATAGACACAAATAAGTATACAGGTAAATATAGATGTGATATGTGTGTACACATACATATGTGTATGTACGTATATATGTATGCAAAATTGTTCTACATATACTTCTATTCATCAGTTCTTTATCTGGATGCAGAGAGCACCTTTCTCCACATGTCCTTTATAATTAATTTTGGTATTTATAATCAAATAAATTATTCTCTCAGAGTCATTCTTACAACAATATTGCTGTTACTATATACAATGTTCTATTGTTTTTGCTCATTTTGCTTTATATTATTATGTGCAAGTTCTTCCATGTTTTCCTAAAATCATTGAGCACATCATTTCTTATATCACAGTAGTATTCCATCACAATTATATACCACAACTGATTCAGGCATTCCTCAGTTTGTGGGCATCCCTGCAATTTCCAATTCTTAGTCATCACAGAGAGAACTGTTCTAAACATTTTAGAACATTTACGTTATTTTCTTTTCTGCATAATTATCTTGGGAAATAGACCAAAGGCCAAAGACCAACATAGACCAAAGGTAATACTAGATCAAAGGGTATAGGCAATTTAATAACTCTTTGGGAATAATTCCAGATTGCTCTCCAAAATAGTTGTATCATTTCACAATTCCACCAACAATGAATTAGAGTCCCAATTTTTCTAAGTCATCTTCACCTTTTGTTTCTTTCTCTTTCTATCATTTTAGCCAATCTAGTAGGTGTAAAATGATATCTCAAAGTTGTTTTAATTTTCATATCTCTAATCAATGAGTTAGAGCATTTTTATATAACTATATTTTTAATTTCTTCATTGGAAAACTGCCTGTTTATATCCTTTGACTAGGTATCAATTGGGGAATGACTAATATTCTTAAAAATTTAACAAAGTTCTTTATATATATTTTAATATGAGATCTTTATCATATAAATGGTCTATAAATTTCCCGCCAAGTTTTCTGCTTTCTTTCTGATCTTGACTACATGTGGTTTTTTTTTGTACAAAACCTTTTTAATTTCATGTAATCTAATTTTATTGGTGCTTTTGGTTTTTTTCATTCCTTGTATTACCTAATGTTTCCAACATTTCATGACCCTTCCACTAACTCCCCAAAACCCATCCTGTATGTAAAAGAAAAAAAAGAGAAAGAAAAAGCAATTTAACAAAACTAACCAATGTATTGGAAAAAGTCATATGCCAAATCGTATGTAGCCTTTCCTACTCATCATTCCCAATCTCTGAAAAGATATAGAAGATATTTCTTTTCTTGCCTTTTCTTGAATTTTGATTCTTTTTTTATTAAGATTTTTTTTTATTTTTTAGTTTACAACTCTCAGTTCTGCATGATTTTGAGTTCCCAATTTTCTTCCACACCCCCTACACCCCTGAACCCCCAAAGACAGCATGAAATCTGATATGTCTTCTACATATAACTTTGCATTAAACTTATTTACATAACAATCAAGTTGTAAAGAAGAATTATGACCAATGGAATGAATCATAAGAAACAAAAACAAAAGAGAAAAAAAACAAAAGGAAAAAGAAAAAAAAGGAGAGCAAATAGTTTGCCTCAATCTTCATTCAGACTCCATAATTCTTTCTCTGGAGGTACATAGCTCTCTCTCTCTCTCCATCATGAGTCCTTTGGAGTTGTCTTTGAACCTTGTATTGCTGAGAAGAGTGAAGTCTATCAAGGTTAGTCGTCACAGAATGCAAATATCTGCGGTTGTGTATAATGTTCTCCTAGTTCTGTTCTGCTCACTCATCATTATATTATGCAGGTTTTTTCAGGTTATCATGAAGTCCACATCTTCCCCATTTCTTATAGCACAATAGTATTCCATTACATTCATATACCATAACTTGTTCAGCCATTCCCCAATTGGTGGGTATCCCCCTGATTTCCAATTCTTTTCTACTACAGAAAGAGCTACTATAAATATTTATGTACATACAGGTCCTTTTCCCACTTGCATGATCTCTTTGGGACACAGCCCTAGAAGTGGTATTGCTGGTTCAAAGGGTATGAACATTTTTATAGCCCTGTGGGCATAGTTCCAAATTGCTCTGCAGAATGGCTAGATCAGTTCACAACTCCACCTGAAACAGTGTTCCAATTTTTCCACATCCTCTCCAGCATTTATCCTTTTACTATTTTGTCATTTTAGCCAATCTGACAGGAGAGATGTGGTACCTAAGAGTTGTTTTGATTCATATTTCTCTGATCAGTAGTGATTTAGAACATTGTTTCATATGTGTATAGATATCTTTAATTTCTTCCTCTGAAAACTGCCTGTTCATATCATTTGACCATTTCTCAATTGGGGAATGACTTGTATTCCCATAAATTTGGCTCAGTTCCCTGTATATTTTAGAGATGAGGCCTTTATCAAAGACACTAGTTGCAAAGATTTTCTCCCAATTTTCTACTTCCCTCCTAATCTTTGTTGCATTGTTTTTATTATTAAAAAAAACTTTTCAATTTGATATAATCAAAATTATCCATTTTGCATTTTACAATGCTCTCTATCTATTGTTGTGTCATGAATTCTTTGCTTTTCCTTAAATCTGATAGCTAAACTATTCCTTGCTTTCCCAAATTGCTTATAGTATCAGCCTTCATTCCTAAATCATCAACCCGTTTGGACTTTATTTTAGCATATTGTGTAAGATGTTGGTCTATGCCCGCTTTCTGCCCTACCATTTTCCAATTTTCCCACCAGTTTTTGGGAAATAGTAAATTCTTAGCTGATAAGCAGGATTCTTTGTGTTCATCAAAGAGTAGATTGCAGTAGTTGTTGACTACTGTATCTTGTGAAGCTAACCTGCTCCACTGATCCATGACTGTTTCTTAGCCAGTACCAGGTAGTTTTGATGACTTCTGCTTTATGGTACAATTTAATATCTGGTATGGCTAGGCCACCTTCCCTAGCATTTTTTTCATTAATTCCCTAGATGTTCGAGACCTCCTGTTCTTCCAGATGAATTTTGTTATTATTTTATCCAGCTTGGTAAAATAATTTTCTGATATTTTGATTGGTATGGCACTGCATAAATAAGTGAATTTAGGTACAATTGTCATTTTTATTTTATTAGCTCAGCCTAACCATGAGTGACTGATGTTTTTTCCATTTATTTAGAACTGACTTTATTTTTGTGAAAAGTGTTTTGTAATTATGTTCATATAGGAACTGGGTTTGTCTTGGCAGGTAGACTCCCAAATATTTTAGAGTGTCTACAATTATTTTAAATGGAATTTCTCTTTCTATTTCGTGCTGTTGGGCTTTTTTAGTGAGGTATAGGAATGCCAAGGTTTTGTGTGGGTTTATTTTATATCCTGCAACTTTGCTAAAGTTGTTTATTATTTCAAGTAGGTTTTTTAATTGATTCTCTAGGATTCTCTAAGTAAATCATCATATCATCTGCAAAAAAATGTGGATTTAGTTTCTTCTTTGCCTATTCTAATTCCTTCAATTTCATTTTCTTTTCTTATCTCTACAGCCAACATTACTAGTATCAAAATGAATAATAGGGGTGATAATGGACAACCTTATTTCACCCCTGATCTTATTGGGAATGCATCTTGCTTATCCCTATTACATACAATGCTTGTTGATGGTTTTAGGTAGATATTATTTATAATTTTAAGGAAGGCTCCATTTATTCCTATGATTTCTCATGTTTTTAATAGGAATGAGTCCTGTATTTGGCAAAAGCTTTTTCTGCATGTATTGAGATGATCATATGATTTCTGTTAGTTTTGTTGTTGACATGATCGATTATGCTAATAATTTTTCTAATATTGAACCAGCCTTGCATTCCTGGGATAAATCCTACCTGGTTGTAGTGCATTATTCTCATGATAAGTTGCAGTTCTTTGCTACCACTTCATTTAAAATTTTTGCATCAATATTCATTAGGGAAATTGGTCTATAATTTTCTTTCTCTGTTTTGCCTCTTCCTGGTTTTGGTACTAGTACCATATTTTTGTCATAAAAAGAATTTGGTAAGACTCCTTCTTTTTCCCAAATAGTCTACAAAGTATGGGAATTAATTGTTCTTTAAATGTTTGATAGAATTCACATGTAAAAACATCTGGCCCTGGAGATTTTTTCCTAGTGAGTTCGATGATGGCTTGCTCAATTTCTTTTTCTGAGATGGGATTTATTTAGAAATTTTAATTCTTCTTCTGTTAACCTGGGCAACTTATGTTTTTGTAGATATTCATCCATATCCCTAAAGTTGTAAAATTTATTGGCATACAATTGGGTAAAATAATTCCTAATTACTGTTTTAATAATTCTTAATTATTGTTTTAATTCCCTCTTCTTTGGAGATGAATTCACCCTTTTTATTTTTGATACTGGTAATTTGATTTTCTTCATTTTTTAAATCAAGTTGATGAAAGGTTTATAAATTTTATTATTTTTTTTCTATAAAACCAGCTCTGGGTTCTATTTATTCATTTAATAGTTTTCTTGATTTCATTTTTTTAATCTCTCCTTTGATTTTCAGCATTTCTAATTTGGTATTTATTTGGGGATTTTCAATTTGTTCTTCTTCTAGATTTTTCTGTTTCATGTCCATTTCATTGATCTCCTTTTCATCTATTTTATTCATGTAAGCATTTAGAGATATAAAATTTCCCCTAAGAACTGCTTTTGCTACATCTCATAAGTTTTGGTATGTTGTCTCATTATTGGCCTTCTCTTGAAATAAGTTATTAATTGTTTCTATGATTTGTTTTTGGCTCACCCATTCTTTAGAATTAGATTTCTTAGTTTCCAATTAATATTTAGCTTATTTTCCCATGGTTCCTTATTACAAATAATTTTACTACATCCTCATCTGAAAAGGATGCTTTGACTATTTCTACCTTTCTTCACTGGATTGTGAGGTTTTTATGCTCTAGTACATGGTCAATTTTTGAGTATGTGCCATGTACCACTGAGAAAAAAAGTATATTCCTTTTTATCCCCATTCAGTTTTCTCCAGAGGTCTATCATATGTGCCTTTTCTAAAGTTCTATTCACCTCCTTAACTTTTTTCTTGTTTATTTTGAGGTTAAATTTGTCATGTTCAGAGAGGGGGAGGTTGATGTCTCCCATTATTATAGTTTTTCTATCTATTTCTTCCCGTAACTCCCTTAACCTTTCCTCTAAGAATTTGTATGCTATGCCACTTGGTGCATATATGTTAAAAAATGATATTACTTTCTTGTTTATAGTGCCTTTTAGCAGGATGTAATATCCTTCCTTATCTCTTTTCATTAGATCCGTCTTTGCTTTTGCTTTGTCTGAGATCAGGATTGCCAACCCTGCTTTTTTTTACTTTAGCTGAAGCACAATATATTCTACTCCAGCCTTTTACCTTTACCCTGTGTGTATCCCCCTGTTTCAACTGTGTTTCTTGTAAACAGCATATTGTAGGATTATGGTTTTTAATCCATTCTGCTATCTGACTCTGTTTTATGGTAGAATTCATCACATTCACATTCACAGTTATGATTACAATCTGTGTCTTTTTCTCCATCCTATTTCTCCCCGTTTATTTCTCCCTTTCCCCTTCCACTCATCAACAGAGTTTTGCTTTTGACTGCCACCTTCCTCAGTTTACCCTCCCTCTTGATTCCCCTCCCTGATCTTGCCATTTTCTCCTTGCTACTTCTTCCCTCCCTTCTAGCCACCCCTCTCCCTTTTTCCCCCTTTCCCCTCCTACTGCCTGTAGCACAAGTTAGATTTTTATACTTATCAGGATATGTTATTCCCTTCTTGAAACAAATCTGATGAGAACAAAGCTCAAATACTGCTCTTCTCCCTCCCTTCATTCCCTCTACTACAATATGTTTTTTTGCCTGTTCTTGTGATGTAGTTTACCCTTTTCTACTACCCCTTTATGTATTCTCCCAGCACCATCCCTTTATATCTCTTAATTATTTTTTACCATTATATTGGTTATTTTATACTAATATCTGCAGTCTATGAACATCCCTTTCAATTGTCACAATAAGTATATTATTCTCAAGTTTGACATATATACATATATGTACATATGTATTATATATATATATATATATATATATATGTACATCCATATAACAAAATAATCCTATATAAGGATGTAATTAATTAGCCCTATTGATTAACTAGGGCTCTTTTCCCCCCATTTACCTTTTTACATCTCTCTTGAGTTTTGTATTTGGAGATCAAATTTTCTGTTGAGCTCTGACCTTTTCATTAAGAATGTCTCGAATTCCCTTGTTTCACTGAATGTCCATCTCCTTGCCTGGAAAATTATGCTCAATTTTGCTGGGTAGTTGATCCTTGGTTGTAGTCCAAACTCCTTTGCTTTTTGGAATATTGTATTCCAATTTCTCCTGTCATTTAATTTAGAAGCTGAAAGATCCTGCGTGATCCTGACTACAGTTCCATGATATTTGAATTTTTTTCTAGCTGCTTGCAGTATTTTCTCCTTGAACTGGTAGTTCTAGAATTTCGCTATAATATTTCTTGGAGTTTTCCATTTGGGGTCGCTTTCAGAAGATGGCTGGTGGATTCTTTTGATGACAATTTTACCCTCTGTTTCTATCACCTCTGGGCAATTTTCCTTAAAGATTTCATGGAAGATACTGTCCAGGCTATTTTTTTTATCATAGCTTTCAGGTAGACACATAATTCTTGGATTGCCTCTCCTTGATCTATTTTCCAGGTCAGTTGTTTTTCACATGTTCTTCCATTTGTTCATTCTTTAAATTTTGTTTGACTGATTCTTGATGTCTCATAGAGTCATAAGCTTCTACTTGCCCAATTCTAATTTTTAATGTTTTGTTTTCTTCCTTTATCTTCTCTATCTCCTTTGTGATTTGGTTAATTTTCCTTTTCAATGAGACATTTTCTCCATTTTTATTCTGATTCTCCTTAACTAATTCGAAGACATTACTTTTTAAAGATTTCTTTTCCTCCATGAATTTTATTTCCATTTTTTTCTATTTTTTTTTCTTTTACCTCCCTAATTTGGTTTTTAAAGTCCTCCTTGAGTTCTTCCAGGAATGCTTTTGGGTCTGGAGACCACTTCACTTTCCCTTTTGATGTTTCAGATGTGGGTATAGTGTCCATGCTGTCCTCTTCTGAATTGGTATTTTGATCTTCCTTGTCTTTATAATATGAATCAATGGTCTTTGAAAGCTTCTTGCTATTCTTTTTCATGGTGTTTTTTCCCCTCCTGGTTTCTAAAGTGGATCTCTGCTTCTGGGGTTCAGGGGGCTCTTTCCCAAGTTTCTTGTGTTAGGATCTAGTTGTATGTGCTATGGCCTCTGGTTTCATGAGGTGTAGGGGAGAGGTGGTCTGGCTGCCGGGAGTATCCTCTTCCCCAGGACTGCTCTACAGCACGGGTGGTCTCAGCGTTGTCTGTGCTGGTGTCTGCCATTTCCCCTGGCTCTGCAAAGCCATGTTTGTGGTCCTGGCATTGACATTTGTTAGCTCCACCCCCTCCCAGGTGCTTAGTCACCTTCGTTGTATTGCTGAAGTGAGGGCTGCTGGGACACCTCTCTTCCTGCACTAGTCTCCTTCTGCCACCACAAAAAGGGCCCTCTCCCCAACTTCACTCACTACTGAAGCCCCTCTTCTGGCTCTTCTGTTTCTCCTGAGGTAGTATTCTCTGGGTTTATTCAAGGGAAGGATGAGAGCCTTTGTACCTGGCCATCATGGCTCCTGATATTTCAAGAAAGTGAGTTTCAAACCTTTAGATTGTGGGTTGGAGGCTTCTGGACTAGCTGCTGCCACAGATGCAGGCTCTGTGCTCCACTCAGAGAGACTCCCATCATGGGCTGAGAGGCCCGGGGCTCGATCACAGGCCATAGCAAGCCCTTTCATCCTGGGGCTGTTCCTGCTCTGGCTTTAGGCTCACCCAGTGACCTCCCAGACTGGCACACTGGCTGGCTTTCTCTGCTGTTCCCGTTTAATTTGGTCTGGTGCCCTTGTCCGTGCCTGGCTCTCCTGACCTTTTTGGTCTGCTAGTGGCTTCTAACTCTTTCAAATCTGCTCAGATTCACTTTATTTAGAGATATCTGACAGAATTTGTGAGAGAGCTCTGGTACTGCGTTCCTTTCACAGTGCCATCTTGGCTGTGCCCCCAATTTTGATTCTTACGATTCCCCACCATTCAGCTTTGATTGTTACTGATTGTTATTTTCTTTCTATTTAAATTGTAATAATTTTTATACTATTTTCTGGTTCTGCTTATTTCACTTTGCATAAGTTGATTTAAGTCTTCTAATTCATCATAGCCATCATTTTTAAAGCATTGTAATATTTCACATCTGTTTGTACACATACATATGTATATATATATATATATATATATATATATATATATATATATGTATGCCAGTATACACACACATACAAACACACATCTTTTCATCCAGAAATTGTCTTCTGATTTTCCCCAGAACTTTTAGTTAATTTTCTATCTTTTACTTCATTTCTTCTAGGTGTGCATGCAATTTCTGGAAATTATATTTGTTTTCCTTTGAATTTCTGTTTGCAAATTTTATTGAGTTATACTTTTCTAGGATTAGATGTGTGGGTGTTTGGAGATCTATAAAAATATGCCTCATGTTTATTTGTGAATACCATGTTGCTCAATTAAAAACAACAAATAAGAAATAAGTATAATGGAATCCAGAAAAGAAAAGCACAAACTTATTCCCAAAGCCCACTGTTATGTGTGGAGGGTGAAATTTGAAATGACAGGAGAAAGAATGTTTCAGGATTCTTAGTCTTTTGATTTATTAAGCAATACATGCCAATTGCCTAACAAACTGGGACAAGACACCTTCCTTAACTTAGAATTGGACTTTAAATACAGAGGGAGACAGACTTTCATACATTAAAAACAATTTATCGAATAAGACAATCTGCATGGCTACTTGGGGTCTTTTTATTTGGACCCGCATGTTGGTTCCATGTCCCACTAGTATCTTCTGATATCAAGTGAAGAACTTTCATTCTGGTCCTGAAAACTTTCTCTCACTGTGCAACTTCTGAGTCAGAAAGATACCATCTGTCAAGGCAACAAGTCAACGAGCATGTATTAAGGATCTTCTAGGGCAATGTACTAAGAGGTAGGAATACAAAGGAAGGCAAATTTCTGCTCTCAAGTAGTTCACAATCTAATTGGTCCAATAATAATTGAAGCAGCAACTGACATCTATAAAAACTTTATGATCCTAAAGAAGCCACTAGCTGGCACAGGGGATAGAGTGATGGACATGAAAACAAGAATCCCAGAACATAAGTCCTGTCTCAGACTCTTGCTGTCTCATCCTGGACACCTTATTTAGTATCTCTTAGCCTAATTTTTTTTCATCTGTAAAATGAGGGTGATAATAGCAACTGTCTCACAATGTGGTTGCAGGACAAAATGAGATATTAAAAGTAGAGCTTTGAAAAATTTAAAGTACTTTGTAATGCTTTCTATTCTTATTCTTGTTGTTGTTGTTGTTAAGGTTTACCTTAACATTTACCTAAAGTGGTGAAACCAATATAGTACAGACAAGAATTCATCTGAACTCTCTTAATATTTTCCTCCAAAGGATTTTAAAATACTGACTCAAATAAAATTCTGGAGTGGCAGAGCCAAGAAAAAGTTGAGATGAAACAAATTTTCAGCCTAACACAACTCAGGAGGTAAACAGAAAAGGTCTGTCACACCTGGAAGTTGGTTGGGCAATAGCACAGCTCAGGCTATGATTCATTAGTGCCAGCAGAAGACCTAGGAGCCAGCTGCATCAGCACAAGCAGTTTTGGGATATCTCATTTCATAGACAGTAAGAAGATAGAACAATTGATAAGAAAGAGAACACAGGGCCTTTATGTTTAGGCTAACTTTATGGGAAAAATAATCCATCAAGGCAAATGAAGAAAAAGACCACATGAAAAAGTATTTTTAAAAACCTTTATTAATGGAGAAATAATTCCATTCTAAAATATAGAAAGACAAATAATGTAGTCACTTTAAAATATTACATGTCCTCAGTAGATTCCAACACACACACACACACACACACACACACACACACACAAACACACACACACCAATACTGAGCAATAAAAACAAAACCAATACAATAGTAGTTTTGTTACAATATCAATGAATATTGTTAAATCTTTAGTGTCTCCATATCCTTTGTTTCAAATGGTGTCAAATTACAGTAGTCACAATGAAAAAAAATTCTTACAGTAGCCTTTAAAAAAAGAAAGAGAGCAAAGGGAATCCTTTGCTGCCTCTAGGTTCTGGACCCTGTTGTATAACCCCTATGCAGTTTAGGGTCTCAATTCTGGGGTAAAGAGCAGCACTAACATTTGTGGTTGCAGAGTAGTAGGGGCACTGGTCACAGTTCCAGGGTGAAATGGAATGGTAGCCCTTGTCGCCACAAGGGAGGAAGGGCCATGGTCACAATTCCACAGTAGAGAAGAGTGCTTGTGATCACTCACAAAGGAGTATGATCTCTGATCTCACCTCCAAGACAAAAAGAACTATTAGCATTTGTTCCTGCATCAGAGCAGAGACTTGGTCACAGTTTCAAAGTTAAGAGGAGCATTAGTATTTGCAGCTAGAGGGGAAGAAGGTCCCTTTTGAAGTAAAGATCAGAGCACAGGCCAGAAGAGCAATGACTACAACTTTCCTCAGATCATACCACGAAACCAAAAACTTAGAGACAAGAACTAGCTTTGAAAACAGCAGACATGACATGAAGAAGTGCAAAGACATATTACTGTATAGGGAAAGAAGGGAGAGAGATGAGCGTTGTTTGAACCTTACTCTCATCAGATTTGGCTCAAAGAGGGAATATCATACTGAGTAAGGTGTAGAAATTTAACTTACCCTATAGGAAGATAGAGGTGAAAAGAGGGATCAGGTGGATAGAAAGGAGGGTAGATTGATGGAGGCAGTGGTTAGAAGCAAAACACTATTGAGGAGGGAAAGGGGAAAAGTAGAGACAAAAGAGTAAATGGCTGGAGGAGGAATTATGATGAAGAGAAAGACACAGATAGTAGTCATAACTGTGAGTGTGAATAGGATGAATTCATCCAAAAAAGGAAACAGATAAAGGGGGCAGAGCCAAGATGGCAGCTGGAAAGCAGGGACTTGCCTAGGGCTCTCCCCCAGGACCCTCCAAACACTGATAAAAAAGGCTCTGAACAAATTCTAGAACAGCAGAACCCATGGAATATCTGAGGGAAGCAGGGCTCCAGCCCAGGACAGCCTAGATGGTCGCTGGGTAGGGTCTATTACAGGAAGCTGAGAGCAGAGCAGAGGAGAGCACAGCATCTCCAAGCCCAGACAAACCAGACTGGGAGCCTAGTGGAACAAGCCCTAGCACCGCGAATGAGTGAGTTGTGGCAGTTACCAGACTTTTCAACCCACAAACACCAAAGACAACAGAGAAGGTTAGTGGGAAAATCTGTGGGGACAGAGTGAAAGGAGTTCGTGGTTCAGCCACCACCCCATGGGGCAGCAGATGTGGTGCAGCTACAGAACTAGAGCCACAGTTGCTTCCGGCCCCAGGCCCACCTGGTGGGAGGAATTAAGTGGTGGATCAGAGCAGGAGTGCAGAGCCTGCGCTCCTGGTTGGCAGTTCTCGGGGGAGGAAGAGCACTGGTGTGGCAGAGCTTGCTGTGTAGAAATGGCTCTGAAAACAACAGTGCAGACCCTCAAGCTTGGGACAATCTATACTCTACAAGCAGTCATACCCCGAAGAAAAACTCAAAGGTCAAGTAGTTGGCTGGGAACATAGCCAGTCAGCAAAAATGGACTCAGATTCAGAATCAGACTTTTATATCTTTCTTTAGTGACAAAGAAGAGCAAAATATACAGCCAGAAGAAGTCAATAAAGTCAAAGAGCCTACATCAAAAGCCTCCAAGAAAAACATGAACTGGTCTCAGGCCATGGAAGAGCTCAAAAAGGAGGTGGAAAAGCAAGTTAGAGAAGTAGAGGAAAAATTGGGAAGAGAAATGAGAGTGATGCAAGAACACCATGAAAAACAAGTCAATGACTTGCTAAAGGAGACCCAAAAAATACTGAGGAAAATAACACCTTGAAAATAGACTAACTCAAAGGGCAAAAGAGCTCCAAAAAGCCAATGAGGAGAACAATGCCTTCAAAGGCAGAATTAACCAAATGGAAAAGGAGGTCCAAAGACAAATGAAGAAAATACTACCTTGAAAATTAGATTGCAGCAAATGGAAGCTAGCAACTTTATGAGAAATCAAGATATTATATAACAGAACCAAAGGAATGAAAAAAATGGAAGACAATGTGAACTATCTCATTGGAGAAACCACTGACCTGGAAAATAGATCCAGGAGAGATAATTTAAAAATTATTGGACTACCCAAAAGCCATGATCAAGAAAGAGCCTAAATATCATATTTCAAGAAATTATCAAGGAGAACTGCCCAATATTCTAGAGCCAGAGGGTAAAATAGAAATTGAAAGAATCCACTGTTCACCTCCTGAAAAAGATCCCACAAAGAAAACTCTTAGGGATATTGTCACCAAATTCCAGAGCTCCCGGATCAAGGAGAAAATCATGCAAGCAGCCAGAAAGAAACAATTTGAGTATTGTGGAAACATAATCAGGATAACACAAGATCTAGCAGCTTCTACACTAAGGGGTCGAAGGGCTTGGAATATGATATTCTGGAGGTCAATGGAGCTAGGATTAAAACCAAGAATAACCTACCCAGCAAAACCGAGTACCATGGTCCAAGGCAAAATATGGATTTTCAACAAAATAGAGGACTTTCAAGCTTTCTCAGTGAAAAGCCCAGAGCTGAATAGAAAATTTGACTTTCAAACAAGAATCAAGACAAGCATAAAAAGGTAAACAACAAAGAAAAATCGTTAGGGACTAGCTAAAGCTGAACTGTTTTGTTTAAATGCCTACATGGAAAGATGATGTGTCTAATTCATGAGACCTCAGTACCAGGGTAGCTGAAAGGAACATATATATATATACACCCATATACGTACAGAGGGCACAGGGTGAGTTGAATATGAAGGGATGATATCTAAAAAAAATCAAATTAAGGGATGAGAGAGGGAGAAAGGGAGAGATAGAATGGGGTAAGTTATCTCACATAAAAGTGGCAAGAAAAAGCAGTTCTTTAGGAAGGGAAGAGGGGGCAGGTGAGGGGAAATGAGAGAATCTTGCTCTCATGGGATTTGACTTGAAGAGGGAATAACATACGCACTGAATTGTGTATCTTACCCCGCAGGAAAGAGGGAAAAAAGAGATAAAAGAGGGGAGGGGTGATAAAAGGGAGGGCAAATGGGGTAGGAGGTAATCAAAAGCAAACACTTTCAAAAAAGGACAGGGTCAAGGGAGATAAATGAATAAAGGGGGATAGGATAGGAAGGAGCAAAACATATTTAGTGTTTCACAACATGAGTATTTTGGAAGGGTTTTGCATAATGATACATATGTGGCCTATGCTGAATTGCTTGCCTTATTAGGGAGGGTAGATGGGGAGGGAAAAGGGGGGAAAATTTGGAACTCAAAGTTGTAAAAGCAGATGCTCAAAAAAAGTTTTTGCATGCAACTAGGAAATAAGATATACAGACAATGGGGCATAGAAATCTATCTTGCCCTACAAGAAAGGAAGGGAAAAGGGGATGGAGGGGTGGGATGACAGAAGGGAAGCCTGACTGGGAAATGGGACAATCAGAATATATGCCATCTTGGAGTGGGAGGGAGGGTAGAAATGGGGAAAAATTTTGTAATTCAAACTCTTATGAAAATCAATGCTGAAAACTAAAAATATTCAATAAATAAATAATGATTTTAAAAAAGGAGGCAGATAGCAAAGTGGATTAAAAACTATAATCCTCCTTCTACATTAAAGGAGTAGAGGTATTGGAATATGATAATCGGAAGTCAAAGGAGATAAGATTAAAACCAAGAATCACCTACCCAGCAAAACTGAATGTAATCAATGGGGGCTGAGGGGGGGAATGGATATTCAATGACATAGAGGACTTTAATGAGTTCTTGAGAAAAAGTGACAGTTCTACTTAAATTAATTTACTTATTCAGCACCATACCAATCAAACTACCAAAAATATTTTATAGAGCTAGAAAAATAATAATCCATGTGGAAGAGCAAAAGGGAATTGATGAAAAGAAATGCCAGGGAAGGTGGCCCGGCCATACCAAATCTTAAATTGTATTATAAAGTAGCAGTCCTCAAAACTACTTGGCACTGGCTAAGAAATAGATTGGTAGATCAGTGGACACAAGACCCAGTAATCAAGGATGATAGTAATTTTGTTGTGTTTATCCTTTGTTCTAGAAGAGGACTATGGCATCAGGCAGATGATGACATGACTTGCAGTTCACTTTGATTTGACAGTGGGAGGGATGTGCAAGGCCACTAGCCTCACTTTCTCCTCCAAAACCATGTGGGTTCAGTGGCTAGATATTCATCAGGATGACTGGAGGTGGCCCAGGATGCAATGGGGAAGCTGGCTTAGCCATACCAGATCTAAAACTGTATTATAAAGCAAAAATCATCAAAACTACTTGATCCTGGCTAAGAAAAGAAAATGGTTGATCAGTGAAATAGGTCACTTACACAAGACACAGTAGTCAATGACTAGTAATTTAGTGTTTGAGAAACCCAAAAACTCAAAATTCTGAGATAAGAACTAACTATTTAACAAAAACTGCTGGGAAAACTGGAAAATAGTATGTCATAAACTAGGCATAGACCAATATCTTTTGTACATTTAGGAACCTTTCATTTTTTTAAATGTCTTTTTCAATACATACCTAGTAGTGGCATTGCTAGGTCAAAGGGTATGCATGTTTTTATATCCCTTCAGGCATAGTTCCAAATTGCTCTACAGAATGGTTGAATCAGTTTGCAACTCCACCAAAAGTGAATTAATGTCTCATTTTCCCAATATCCCCTCTAACATTTGTCATTTTCCTTTTCTGTCCTATTATACTGTTTAATACATGTGAGATTGTACCACAAAATTGTTTTAATTTTCATTTCTCCAATCAATAGTGAGAGTATTTTTCCCTATGGCTATATATGATTATTTCATCTGAAAACTGATCATATCTTTTGATCATTTATCAAAGGGAGAATGGCTCTCATTTTTATAAATTTGAGTCAGTTCTCTATATATTTGAGAAATGAGGTCTTTATCAAAGAAACTTGCTATATTTTTTCACATTATGATTACTATCTGTATTTCCCTCCATCCTATTTCCCTCCTTTTATCCTACTCTCTTTCTCCTTTCAACCTGTCCAACCTCAAAAGTGTTTTGCTTCTGACTACCTCCTCCCCTGATCTGCCCTCCTTTCTATCTCCCCCCTTTCCTTATCCCCTTCCTTTCCTACTTTCCTGTAGGGTAAGATAGATTTCTATACCCAATTGAATATATATTTTATTCCCTCTATGAGACAATTCTGGCGAGATTAAGGTTCACTCACACTTTCTCACCTCCCCGCTCCTTCCCTGCTTTAAAAAACTTTTTCTTGTCTCTTTTATGTCAGATAATTTACCCCATTCTACCTCTCCCTTTCTCTTTCTCCAAGTACATTCCTCTTGCACCTCTTAATGTTTTTTAGATATCATTTCTCCATATTGAACTCACACCCATGCCTTCTGCATGTCTGTATGTATATATTTCTGTATGTATGTATGTATGTATGTATGTATGTGTATTTTTTTCCTTCTGTCATAATACTGAGAAAAGTCTAATGAGTTAAAAATATCATTTTCCCATGTAGGAATATAAACAGTTTAATCTTACTAAGTCCCTTATAATTTCCCTTTCCTGTTTTTCTTTCTACACTTCTCTCGAGTCTCCTATTTAAAGTCAAATTTTCTATTCAGGTATCTTCTTTTCATTAAGAATGCTGGAAAGTCCTCCATCTCATTAAATATCCATTTTTTCCCCTCAAGGATTATACTCAGTTTTGTTCGGTAGGTGATTCTTGATTTTAATTCTAGCTCCTTTGTCTTCCAGAATATCATATCCCAATCCCTCTCATCCTTTAAGTAGAAGCTGCTAAATCTTGTATAATCCTTATTGTGGCTCCACCACACTTGAATTGTTTCTTTCTGCCTGCTTGCGATATTTTCTCCATGACCTGGGAACTCTGGAATTTGGCTATAATATTTCTAGCAGTTTGCATTTTAGGATCTTGTTCAGAAGGTGATGTGTGGATTCTTTCAATTTCCATTTTACCCTCTGTTTCTAGAATATTGGGGCAGTTTTCCTTGAATATTTCTTGAAAGATGATGTCTAGCCTCTTCTGTTTATTGTGGCTTTCAGGTAGGCCAATTTTTTTTTAAATTATCTCTCCTAGATCTGTTTTCCAGATCAGTTGTTTTTCCACTGAGATATTTCACACTGTCTTCTATTTTCTTCATTCTTTTTATTTTGTTTCATTGTTTCTTGATTTCTCATAAAGTCATTAGCTTCCATTTGCTCCATTTTAATTTTTAAGGAATTATTTTCTTCAATGATCTTTTTGACCTCCTTTTTCCATTTGTCCAATTCTGCTTTTTAAGGCATTCTTCTCCTCATTGTCCATTTGGGCCTCTTTTTACCATTTGTCTTAATCTGTTTTTCAAGATGTTTTTTTTTTGCTTCAGTATTTTTTGTGTCTCCTTTACTAAGCTATTAACTCATTCTTCGTGATATTCTCATATTGATCTCATTTCTCTTACCAATTTTTCCTCCACCTTTCTTACTTGATTTTCAAAATCCTTATTGTGCTCCTCCATGGCTTGTTATCAAGTCATATGTTTTTTCTTGGAGGCTTTGAATGTAGAAGTTTTGACTTCATTATCATCTGATTCTATGTTTTGATCTTACCTGTCACCATAGTAACTTTCTCTAGGTAGAGGGCTCTTTCTTCCATTGCTCATTTTCACAGCCTATTATTTGATTTTTAACTTTTTGTTTAAATAGGGCTCTGCTTCTAGGTAGAGGGACCACTGTCCTAGACATTAGGGGTTTTGTGCAGCTCTTTTCAGAGATACTTCTAGGGACTTGTAAATTTTTAGTTCTTCCAAGATGGCATTATCTAAGGAGAGGTGTTTACTACACTCCTGGCCTGTGCTCTGGCCTTCCAAATTTGTTTCATTCTGTCTTTGGTGGGTTCTAGTGTTCTAAAATTTTAGAGTCATTTTTTAAAAGTATTTGGAGGACTTTGGGACAAAGTTCAGACAAGTCCCTGCTTTTATTCGGCCATCTTGGCTCTGTCTCTGCCAAGTCAATATTTTAAAAAATAAACAACACTGTCTAAATTAATTTAATTATTGTTATGGTAATTAGGGTGGGACTTTTATTTTTGCTGTTTTGTCTTTTGGAATGCTGAGATAATCAAGTACCTTTGATGAGTTGTGCCTTTCAAATGTAATGGCAAGCAAAGTAGACTTTTGTTGTCTTTGTTTTGGAGTGCTTCTCAGCACTAAGGAATCTTTGATTGAATTGGGAGTATTTGATGACCTACTGATGTCAAAGGAAAGCCTAGTTCACATGGGTTTGAGTCCCATGGTTGTGATGCCCTCTGACCCTGAGCAAGCCATTAAGTTCCAAGAAGGCCTAAGTCACATGGATTTGAGTCTCATGGCTATGATGCCCATTGATCTTGAAGAAGTGTATATAAACTCAGATGTTAGCTTTTTGTCTTTGGGCACACTCATTGGAAGAGTGTTGGTGATTTGGTCAGAGGAGACTCTGGGTAGACATTGGACGCCCTCCCCCCATCTTTGAAAAACTCAGTTGTTGTTGCTTCTATCACTGGTAACAGTGTGTGTATTGCTTTGACAGATAGCTAGAAGCCTGCCTGCTGATTTGTGCTTATTTGCTCTGTTTACATAATATATGCTTGTAATTTCTGTTTGTATTTTCTCTGAAGTTCAGGGTGCTGACTTTTCCCCCTAAACTAAGTGAATGATATATGTATGTTCAATAAAAGTAACATTGTAAACCCCTTAAAGTTGCTTTCCTTAGAAAAGTAGATCAAACAACCTGTGCTAGCAGCCCTCCTGTTTGCTGGTGTTGTTGGTGCTACACATCCACAGCAGCTGCTAGGAGCATTGTTGTTACATTTATTCAATTCCCTATTAAACTACCAAAAATTATTTTAGGGAGCTTGAAAAATAATTATAAAATTTACCTGGAGGAGCAAAATGTCAAAAATGTCAAGGGAATCAATTAAAAAATATATGTAAAGGAAGAAAGGGATTACAGGGAAAGAATTCAGAATTCATAATTTAAAAAATGAACATTAATTTTATGTATTCAAGAAATATTTAATGAAATATTGTGAAAAAATCAAAAATAAAACATTTATATACATTATAATATATTGTATTGCTTTAGAAATACTTTAGATAGAAATATGCTTATTGCTTGATTGATTACCTCACTTGATTTTCACAACCCCAGACCATTCAACAGCTTAGAAAGTTTTTGAATTCTTTTCTTCTTCGTGAATGGAGAAATAAATGAATAAAAAGGTGTGTATTAAGTGCCAGAAAATGCACTAATCCCAGGGGATATAAATACAAAAACATTGAGAATCTTTTCTGTAATGGATCTTTCATTCTAATGGGAGAAACAAAGTACCTGCAAGAGTGGTGACCAGGTGGGCATACTCTTGTGTGCAAAGTTATAAGAGTAGTAGATATCTATCTATCTATATATATATCTATATATCTATCTTTATGTATGTATAGACATAGATATAATACATGTAAGAACAATGGAAAAGCTGACAATTGTTGTTCAGAGGTAGATAGATGGCTAAATGGATAAGGCACTGGGCCTTGAGTGAGGAAAACCTAAGTTCAAATCCAGCCTCAGATACTAGTTGTGTGACCCTGAACAAGTCATTTAACCTGCTTGCCTTCACCCGCTGGAAAAAGAAATGACAAACCACTCCAGAATTTTTGCCAAGAAAATCCCATAGATAGCATGCACAATGGGGTCATGAAGAACCAGATACAAATGAAAGACTAAACATCCACCACAACAACAAGAATCCAGAGGGTGAAGGGATGGTAGGGGTAGGCAAGGTGAAGGCATTATTATTGAGCCTCTGTGGAAAAGGAAGGGGAGAGCTTAATCACCTCTTCTTTACCACCACCACAAATGAATTAAATACTCTAGCTGTTATAAAATTCTGACTTCTATTAGAGAGGGGGGCACTATCATTGGGATAGGACTTTACGGTTCATAAATCTGATCCACTGTTTTTTAATATTAAGGCCCAAAGATGAAAAGAGACTTGTCCATAGTCATAAAGGAAACAAATACAACAGCCACAATCTGCCACTCTGATTATGTATCTATCATTCTTTCCAATAACCTATGGTAATTAAAAACCCCCATCTAAAGCAATCTGCCATAATATAGATTCTATCACCCTGCTAGTCAAATCATGTCTCCCCTTTCCTTCCCAATCCTTACCCCCACATCTAGACATGCAAAAGCAATGCACAATGAAGAATAATTATAGTGTAGTAAAAAACAATTCAATGAGGAGACCTATATTTTAATCATAGTTCTATCATTAAGTTGATGTACATCCTTGAGCAAGTCCATAATTATTTCTTAGTGTCAATTAAAATCTCACTTTCATGAGAATCCTTTCCTGATCATCCTGAAGGATAATGCCATCCCTCTGTTGATTATCTCCAATTTATTTTATATCTCACTTATTTGTGCATAGTTGTTCCCATAATGTCTCTCTCATTAGGTTGTGAACTCCTTGTGAGCAGAGACTTTTACCTTTCTTTGGATCTGCAGCACCAATACTGTAGGTTCTTTTTTAAATTTTATTTTTATTTATTTATTTATTCATTCATTCATTCATTTATTTATTGGAAATTTTTATTTTTAGTTTACAACATTCGGTTCTACATAATTTTGAGTTCCAGATTTTCTTCCCTCCCTCCTCCCTCCCTCCCCAAGATGGCATTGAATCCCATATAGCTTCCATGTATAACTTTGCATTGAATTAATTTACACACTAGTCAAGTTATGGAGAAGAAATGTGATCAATGAAATGAATCATGCAAAAGAAGAAACAGGACCAAAAAAAAACAACCCAAAAATAAAAACAAAAGGGAGAAAAGGAAAAAAGGCTATCATGAAGTGTGCCTCAATCTGCATTCATACTTCATAGTTCTTTCTCTGGATGTAGATAGCATTCTCCATCGTGAGTTGTTTGGAGTTGTCTTTGTACCTTGTGTTGCTGAGAGGAGTGAAGTCTGTCAGGGTTGGTCCTCACAGAATCCATATATCTGTGGTTGTGTATAATGTTCTCCTGGCTCTGCTCCGCTCACTCAGCATTATGTCATGTAGGTTTTTCCAGGTTGTTAAGAAGTCCATATCATACCCATTTTTTATGGCACAATAGTATTTCATTATCTTCATATTGCACAGCTTGTTCAGCCATTCCCCAATTGATGGGCATCCCTTTGATTTCCAATTCTTAGCTATCACAAAAAGAGCCGCTATAAAAATTTTTGTACATATGGGTCCTTTTCCAGCTTGTGTGATTTTTTTGGGATACAACCCTAGAAGTGATATTGCTGGGTCAAAGGGTATGAACATTTTTATAGCCCTTTGGGCATAGTTCCTAATTGCTCTACAAAATGGCTGGATCAGCTGACAACTCCACCAGCAAGGTAACAATGTTCCAATTTTCCCACATCCTCTTCAGCATTTATCATTTTCCTGTTTTGTTATTTTAGGCAATCTGACAGGAGAGATGTGGTATCTAAGAGTTGTTTTGATTTGCATTTCTCCAATCAGTAGTGATTTAGAGCATGTTTTTCATATGCCTAGAGATATCTTTGATTTCTTCCTCTGAAAACTGCCTGTTCATATCCTTTGACCATTTCTCAATTGGGGAATGACTTGTATTCCTATATATTTGGCTCAGTTCCCTGTATATTTTAGAAATGAGGCCTTTATCAGAGATACTAGTTGTAAAGATTTTCTCCCAATTTTCTGCTTCCCTCCTAATTTTTGTTGCATTGATTTTTTTTTGGACAAAAACATTTCAATTTAACATAATCAAAATTATCCATTTTGCATTTTGTAATGCTCTCTATCTCTTGTTGGGTCATGAATTCTTTTCTTTTCCATAAATCTGATAGTAAACTATTCCTTGCTCTCCCAAATTACTTATAATATCAGCCTTTACTCCTAAATCGTGAACCCATTTTGATTTTATTTTGGTATATGGTGTAAGATATTGGTCTATGCCCAGTTTCTACCCTACCATTTTCCAATTTTCCCAACAGTTTTTAGTGAAATAGTGAATTCTTAGCCCAGAAGCTGGCCTCTTTGCGTTTATCAAAGAGTAGATTGTTATAGTTGTTGACTTGTCCATCTTGTGTTCCTATCCTATTCCACTGATCCACATCTCTGTTTCTTAGCCAGTACCAGGTAGTTTTGATGACTGCTGCTCTATACTACAGTTCAATATCTGGTATGGTTAGGCCACCTTCTCTAGCATTTCTTTTCATCAGTACCTTAGATATTCTAGACCTCTTGTTCTTCCAGATGAATTTTGTTATTATTTTATCCAGCTCTGTAAAATAATTTTTTGGTAGTTCAATTGGTATGGCATTGAATAGATAGATTAATTTAGGTAAAATTGTCATTTTTATTATATTAGCTTGGCCTAACCATGAGCAACTGATATTTTTCCATTTATTTAGATCTGACTTTATTCGTGTGAAAAGTGTTTCATAATTACGTTCATATAAGCCCTGGGTTTGTCTTGGCAGATAGACTCCCAAATCTTTTATAGTGTCCACAGTAACTGAATGGAATTTTTCTTTCTATCTCTTGCTGTTGGACTTTGTTAGTAATGTATAGGCATGCTGAGGATTTATGTGGGTTTATTTTATATCCTGCAACTTTGATAAAGTTGTTTATTATTTCAAATAGTTTTTTACTTGATTCTCTAGGATTCTCTAAATAAATCATCATATCATCTGCAAAAAGTGATAATTTAATTTCTTCTTTTCCTATTCTAATTCCTTCAATTTATTTTTCTTCTCTTATTGCTACAGCTAATGTTTCTAGTACCAAATTGAATAGTAGGGGTGATAATGGACATCCTCGTTTCACCCCTGATCTTATTGGGAATACATCTATCTTATCCCCATTACAAATAATGCTTGTTGATGGTTTTAGGTAGATGCTATTTATAATTTTAAGGAGGGTTCCATTTATTCTTATGCTTTGTAGTGTTTTTAATAGGAATGGGTGTTGTATTTTGTCAAAGGCTTTTTCTGCGTTTATTGAGATGATCATATGGTTTCTGCTAGTTTGGTTGTTGATATTTTCCTAATATTGAACCAGCCTTGCATTCCTGGAATAAATCCTACCTGGTCATAGTGTATTATTCTCGTGATGAGTTGCTGCAATCTTTTTGCTAATATTTTATTTAAATTTTTTGCATCAATATTCATTAGGGAGATTGGTCTATAATTTTCTTTCTCTGTTTTAACTCTACCTGGTTTGGGTATTAGTACCATATTTGTGTCATAAAAAAATTTGGTAAGACCCCTTCTTCACCTAATTTCTCAAATAGTCTACAAAGTATTGGAATTGGTTGTTCTTTAAATGTTTGAATAAATTCACATGTAAAACCATCTGGCCCTGGAGATTTTTTCCTAGGGAATTCATTGATGGCATGCTCAATTTCTTTTTCTGAGATGGGGTTATTTAGAAATTTTACTTCCTTTTCTGTTAAACTGGGCAATTTATGTTTTTGTAGATATTCATCCATATCTCTAAGGTTGTCAAATTTATGGGCATACAATTGGGCAAAATAATTCCTAATCATTGTTTTGATTTCCTCTTCATTAGAGGTGAACTCATCCTTTTTCATTTTTGATACTGGTAATTTGATTTTCTTCTTTCTTTTTTTTAATCAAATTGACCAAAGGTTTATCAATTTTATTGTTTTTTTCATAAAACTAGCTCTTTGTTTTATTTATTAATTCAATAGTTTTCTTGGTTTCAATTTTATTAATCTCTCCTTTGATTTTCAGTATTTCTAATTTGGTATTTAATTGGGGGTTTTCAATATGTTCTTTTTCTAGCTTTTTCAGCTGTATGCCCAGATCATTGATTTCCTTTTTCCCTATTTTATTCATGTAAGCATTTAGATTTGTCTCCCGGAAGTTCAAGAAGCCAAGTTTCTGGGCTGCAAGTTTCAGGAGTTGGTGTTTCACGGCCAATGGCATTGTGCTGCCTCTTGTTGCTTCTACAGACTGCCATCCTGTGTTGGGAGGACTGGGGATCTCTGCCAGTTTCGGTTGCCCGGCTTTCTCCCAGTCTGTCTCCCATATGGGTTTCCCAGCCAATCGCTTCCACTTTGGTCTGGAGCAGCTCCGCACGCTGAGCACTCTCCAAGCCTACAGATTCATGCCTTCAGCCTTTCAGACTCTCCCGGCTTGGAAATTTGCCCCACTCAGACTGCTCGCGGTTTCTAACTGTCTCAAATCTGCTCAAATTCACTTCTTTATAGGAATCTGACTGACCTTGTGAGAGAGCTCCAGTAAGATGCTGTTTTCATGTGGCCATCTTTAATACAGTAGGTTCTTAATAAATATTTCTTCACTTATTAAATTCTTCAACCATCCAATGAAAACAATTATATTTTTATGGGTAGACAAAAGAAGTATTAATTTTAAGTGAACAAAGAAAGTTTATATTTGTTCTGGATGAAAGGTATTATGCATATAAGGAACTTTCTCTGAGGTCACCAACCCTAAAAATGTAGATCAGCAACTCTTCTGAACAATATTTCTGGAGAGTTTTGTGTGGGACATTGAGAGGCTAAATAACTGGATAGGGTTTGAAGCCAGGTATTCTTTACTCTAAGAACAACCATCTCTTAATTACATGACACTTTCTTATGAATGTAAAAACATTGTGAAATACATCTAACACAATCCAAATGAAATCACCACTATAATAAATTGTGGAGCTATGACAGAGAGAGCCTTGGTAACTCATGGTATTCTAATCATTAAACATGAACATACAAAGGATATATGAATTTGTCAAATGGAGACATGCCAGCTTGGGTGTTCCTCAATCAATACAGATTGCAAACCTAGATAAATCCTTAGAAGTTGCTTAAGATACATAGAGGTCAGAGATTCATAGATTTAGAATTTTAAGAGACCTTAGAGACCATTTTGTTGCATCTCTCTCCTTTATAAATGGGAAAAAGGCCAAAATAAATAGACCCTGACTTGGCCAGGGTCATACAGCTAGCATTCTAAGAAGCTAGATTTAAACCCAGATGGTCCCAATTCCAAAGTCAGAACTCTCTCTCTGTCTTTCTCTCTCTGTCTCTCACTCTCAATCTCTCTCTCTCTCTCTCTCTCTCTCTCTCTCTCTCTCTCTCTCTCTCTCTATCACTGTGTGTGTGTGTGTGTGTGTCTCTCCTATATTACGCTATCTCTCATCTACTTTCCCAAGTGAGGCAGCCTAAAGGAATAGTTCACCAGATGAATGCTTTCTCTATTTGTTCATCGGGTATCTTTTGCCATAGCCCACTGAGACAGTTCCCCGCTTGCCCACTAATAGGCTTTTGATGAGACCATTTCTGTTCTATTCAGCGATGTATTATAAATTTTAATTTGTTCTGTTTATTTAATGAAATTCATTCAGACTAATCCTCATTTCTAGTAACTGTTAAAAAATGTTCCATTTAATTAAAATTAATGACCTTCATGCCTACCAAGATTTGTGAGTTCAGAGGATGAGATCTGAGACTTAGCACAAGAAGGAAACTCGGCACAAATGCAAGAAATCAAGAGCAGTCTGTGTGAGAGATTATCATTTTCTTTTTGGATTCCAATTCCTGCAGGCAAGCAAATAGGGCAGAGAAGCCACAGTTTACTAACATGATAGGAAGTAGTTTGCAGTGAGCAGCACTGGTTTTGTTGGGGCTTCCAACTACTTTGTGATTTTAAAAATGTATTTTGCACACACACACACACACATACACACACATACCCATATATATATATATGTATATATATATGGGTGTGTTTATGTGTATATGTTTGTGTATATGTGTGTATATAGATATAGAGATAGAGATAGAGATATACTTTCCTACAATACAACCTAGCTCAAGATATTAGCAGGCAAATTAAATTAAAATTCCCAACAGAAGAGTAGGAGATGAAGCAAATAGCAAAATACATTTGTCTCTATATTCTTATTGATTATTTTCTTCACATAAAGTCTACACTTCATCCTTTTGGCTGATGTATAATTTATTAGTGAGGCAAGAGTAAAATCCCCTCCAATGCTGAACTGCTGAAATTACTTTCCCTCAAAGTTAATGGATGCAGTAAGATATCAAGAAAAAAATCCCTGTGATTCAAGGACAAATCCATTTCAGATCACATTTTAATCTAAAAATCAAATTTCACTTGACAGATATTGTAAAATTTAAAAGACAAGCAGATGAGAAACATTACTATGCCCTGCAAACAAAACAAAGATCAGGTGATCAGCTAGAAAATTGGGTCATGTTCAAGTCCTGGATCATATCTAAATTCTCTGTTTTATTCGGAGGAAAACCCTCTTTTGGGAGGTTATAGGATCCTTAAAAATAAAATAAGAACACCCGATGCAATAACTCATCAAGCAAACTTCCTTAGAAACTTTGTTCAATTGTCCTCCAGGTGCTTTTTAATATTAGAAGAAAATCCCATTATCCCTTCATGGGGAGGATGAAGAGAGCAGTTAGACTCTGTCTGTTGAATCAATGTTAAACCTGTTAAGCTATGAAATACTTGCAATAAGTGACCTGTCTCAGGGAATAATTGAGGATGAGAAGTGTGATTTATTGCTTTGCTAGAAGGGGTGGGGAAGAGAGCAACTGCCTGTCTCACTTGATGGGCAGCAACTGTATTCCCTGTGTCACCCTGCCAGCAAGGGTCACCTTGTTTTGCTGGGGCCATGACTGCTGTGGTGAGGACAGAGTATAGACCCAATTTAACCCATGTCAAAGGGAGGACATTGAAAAATGTGACATTTTATTAATGACCATTGTTCCCTGCCCCACCTATACGCACACTTAAAAAAACCCCAAACACCAGCATTTGAATATATTTTCTCAGTGGCCAGGCAGAGAATATTCAAATACAATAGCTGCCAAAATCAAGGAAGTTCTACAGCTTTGCCTGCCAAGTTGCAAACAATATCTCGGCATGTGTTTTGATCTTTAGCTCATCAGGTTTTTACAACTGTTCTTTCCAAAAAGCCCCCAGAGAAGCAGAGAATAATTAAATTACACCAAGCTCCCAAACCACATGTTGGCAAAATGGGAGAGGAAAAAAACAACAGAAGGATTCCAGGTTGGCATATACTTTCCATTCTACCCAAGTAGCACTTGTACTGTTTGGATACCCAATTCTGGTTATACATGGTGTCCAAATTGTATATGAGTTTATGCTAGCATAACAGATACATAATTCAGTCTAATTTTCCATGGAAATTAAATGTGAGAAGAGTCTATGTGGCTTTATGGGAAAAAAATACCATGGAAAGCTTTGGAGTTGAGGGACCTGAGTTCAAATCCAAGCTTTGCTGTGTAAGACTTGTAGGACCTTGGATAAGCTAGTTTGTCTCTATGGGCTCTAGTTTCACCATTTCAGTCATGTCTGTCTCTTCATGGCCCCTTTTGGAGCTTTTTTCCCTGCAAAAGGCTGGGAAAACAATGAAAGTTATGCCAATAAATGAAAAGCCACAAATCTGATTCAGGTACCCAGAATAATATTTTTTTTTCTGACAAAAGCCTGTTCCATCTAGATTTGGAGCCAAAGGTTTGAGTTTGAAGCTCTACGTTCTGCCTTATGACTTCAGGTAGGTCTCAATTTCCCTCCATAGGTCTCAGATTTTTTATCCTGTGGCTCCCTAGGGTGTCCAGGATAAAACAGAAAGTTTCCTTTTTGGTATTTAAAACCCTTCACTATTCTTTCCTGAGTTACTTTTTATTACTTCCATTTATGCATTTTATGTGGCACAGTGGATAGAGTGCCAATTTTGGAGTCAGGAAGACTCATCTTCTTTGGTTCAAATCTGGCCTCAGATATTTACTAGCCTTGAAACCTGGGCAAGTCACTTAACCTCATTTGCCTCAGTTTCCTCATTTGTAAAATGAGCTGAAGAAGGAAATAGCACACCACTCTAGTATCTTTGCCAATAAAATGCCAAATGAGGTCATGAAGAGTTGGACAGGGCTGAAAAAGAACTGAACTAAAAGAAGTTAATGGAAGAGAGGAGTGCAGGTATTACAAAAAGTCATTGGTATATTCCCTAGTACAAGAGAATTCTAGGAAGACTCTGGTTCCCCAGAATGTGGGGAGGATTCTCCCTGCCTGAAGTTGCTTAGTCGCTAGTGCTTGCATACGTTGTTCTTCACATCTCTGGGTCTTTCCACACATTTTCCCCATACCATACTTGGAATATACCCTATCCTCACACATGCCTCTTAAAATCTCTAGCCTTTCTGATTATTTCATCCTTACAGGGATCCTGCTCCTCCAAAAGAAAAAGAAAAACAAATCCATGAGAATGTAAGCTTGAAAAATTGCTGCATTTTGTTATGTGTTGTGCTGTGTGTCAGATTTCACAGGACTGCCTTCTTTATTTTTTGTCTTTTTAAAAAAAATACTTATTCTAACATTTTCTTCTTTTTAAATTTTGAATTCCAAATTCTCTCCCTCCCACAGAGAAGACTAGCAATATGATGTCATTACGTATATGAAATTATATGAAACATATTTTGATTTTAGCTATTCAAATTCTAACTTTTAAGGAATTATTTTCTTCAGTGAGTTTTGGTACCTTTAAAAATTTTGGACAATTTTGGTTTTTTTAAAGAGTTCTTTTCTTCATTGAATTTTTGTGCCCTTTTTCTATTAAGACAATTGTGTTTTTTAAGGTGGTATTTTCTTTGATATTTTTTGTACGTCTTTTACCGAGCTGTTATTTGTTTTTTTTTCATAATTTTGTTCTGTCACTAAGTTCCTTTGGCAATTTTTCCTCCTCCACTCTCATCTCCTTCTTTATCTCCAGAATTCTTGTTGGGTTTGTGTTCAATCACCAGTTCTTCTTTGAGGCTTGCCTTGTAGATTTTTTCACATTATTGTCATCTTCTGGGTTTGTGTTTCAGTCTTCCCTGTCATTCTAGTAGTTTTTTATGGTCAAGGTTTGTTATTTGTTAAAGTTGGGCTCTGCTCATCTGGGTAGGGAGAGACACTGTCCTAAGCTTCAAGCTTGTTTTTTCTTCTGTTGCTGTTTTCAGAACTATTTCTGGGGAATATGCAAATTTTCAGTGCTTCCAAGATGCTGTGATCTGGGGAGAGGTGTGGTCACTGCTTCCCTGGTCTGTGTTCTTGTCTTTATCTAGGAAGGATTTCTGCTTCCCTGTACCTGCAACCAGTAGTAGTCGTCCTCTCCCTGAAACTGTGACCAGATCCCCTGTTCTCATGCAACTGCCTTGCTAAGGCACCTTTGTGCATGACCAGGGCCACTGCTCCCTTGTGATCTAACACAACCATTCCCCTCTGCCTTGGAACTGTGACCCAGAACTGCATATGTTCAATAGAGTTGCAAATCAGTGTCAGCTGCACCCAGTGTTAGCAAAGCATCCCCTGTAATCTCTTGTTGACCTATTCCCATCTCTGTACTGAGAGCTCCCAAAGCTGCTACTGTTGCTATGATCAATATTGCTGTCACTGCGTGTCTGTACCCTGGAAAGGTCCCTACACAGGTGTCACAGAGCTCTGCTGATGACCTCCTGACTTTTCTTAGGCAGGAAAAGTGACTGTACCTTATCTTTATGATGATGATGATGATGGCTGTATGGAGGGGAATATTGAGAGAATTCATCTGGTTTGCTTGTCTCTAATCGAGCATCTTGGCTCTGTCCTCAGGACTGCTTTTCTAAGTGCCATATCTAAAACCCAGAGTTTGAAGAAAGTCAAATGTTTCCACATTCCTCCTTTTCTTTATCTTTCCTTAAGACCCAAGGACTCATATGGAGGCAGTGTTTTCAAAATTATCTAGATTGAGTCCTTCTCCCAATGCAGTTCAACACCTTCTCTGTGGCTTAAAGTCTTAGAGAGCTGTATAGATCAAAAGTTGTCAAACACATTACCTAAGAACTGTACATAGTCCACAACACTCCTTAGAGTGGCCCAAATCACTTTAAAAAGTAAATGGGAAATAATTAACAAAAATATAAAAAATATTATAAAACATAGGCAATATAAATAAATATATTTTTACTCAATCTGAAACCTGAAGGGATCTTTATGTATAGTTTAGTGGCTGCCATTTCTTTTGGGGATTGATACTACTGATCACTTTTTTCTAAGTAACAAATTTTCAATTTTCCTTATTATTGAGATTATCCCCTTTTTTCTGATATTTTAAGAATCAAACCCTCACTATCTTCTGAATTATGTCACCACTAGCAGAGATCTTCTCTGTGTACTCTTAAATTAGATAGGTTTTTCTAGGGGAGAACTAGGAGTAATGGATAAAATTTCCACAAATGCAGATTTGGGCAAGATATAAGAACCACTCTTTTAATAATTAGAATCATCCAAAATTGCAACAGACTACCTTTTAAGGTAATGAGTCCCTCATCACTGGAGATTTTTCTTAAGAGGCCAAATAATTATTTTATTGTAGAGAGTTTTTTCTTGACTAGAAATGGGTTCAATTAGATTATGTCTATGGCTTCAAATCTGAGATTTTAAGATTTATTGTGAAATTGGTTATAGGACTGAAGGTAAACAGTCACATATGTGTATGTCTACACATATGCACACATATGATCATCTTTAAAATATCTGCAGCTATTTCTCTCTTTTCTATGATGTATGAATACAGAACAAAAATAGAGGAATTGTATGGAACAGAAATCAGAATGTAATGGTATATTGTTAAACAGAATGTCAAAGACAAAAAAAAAGATCATTTTTCAGTACCTGTACAAAACAATGCCAAAGCTAGGAGAAAAGTGAAAGTTAAAGCACAGGCAGCACCCTAGCCAGGCAAAAATGATGGGTGATTTTTTTTAAAGACAATTTTATCTAAACAGTTGTAGCAGTAAAATAGATAGAAAGCAGATCAATGATTTGGGCATGCAGTTGTAGCAGTAAAATAGATAGAAAGCAGATCAATGATTTGGGCATGCAGAAAAAAAAGCTTTAACTAGAAGAAATTAAAAATCTCCAATTAAAAACTAAATTAGAAATCCTGAATCAAAGAAATATTAATAAAATTGAAAGTTAGAAAACCATCGAACTAATAATTAAAACAAGGAGATGCTTTTATGAAAAAAAATTATAAAATAGAACTTTGGTTAATTTGATTTAAAAAAAAAAGAAAGAAGAAAACCAAATTACAAGTATCAAAAATGAAAAGGGTGAATGAACCACCAAACAAGATGAAATTAAAGTAATTATTAGGAGCTATTTTACCTAATTATATGCCAATAAATATGATAATATCTGTGAAATTGATGAATATTTACAAAAGTGTAAGCTGCTCAGATTAACATAAGAGGAAGTAGAATACTTACATAACCCTACTTTAGAAAAAGAAGAAATTGAGCAAGCCATCAATGAGCTCCCTAAGAGAAAATGCCCAGGACCAGATGGATTCACAACTGAATTCTACCAAACATTTAAAAAAAAACAATTAATTAAAATACTATTCAAATTTTTGGAAAAATAAACAAGATGCACTCCTATGAAATTCCTTTTTATGTCATAAATATGCTCTTGATACCTACACCAGGAAAAGCAAGAATAGAGAAAGTACTCTAATCAATATTGATATAAAAATTTAAATGAAATATTAGCAAGAAGATTACAGCAATCCATTACAAAGATGATACATTATGGCCAGGTGAGATTTATACAAGGAATTCAGGGTTGGTTCAATATTAATAAAATTATCAACTTATTGGACCATATTAGTAACAAAAACAATGAAAGTCATATGATTATCTCAATAGATGCAGAAAAAGCTTTTGACAAAATGACAGTCATTCTACAATAGGTAGCAGAATAGCTAGAATTTATATAGTGCTTTAAGGATCTCAAAGCCCAGGTGCCCACTTGGCCATTGTTTGGGCCCTAACTAACTCGGAATGTATATAAATAAGAATTGTTTCTGTTTGGGCCAGAAACCCTCAGGGTCTTCTCCTCCTACTTTGATTTTTTTTTTTCTGGGCTAGGTTAAAGAGGCCCTTCTTTGCCTCACTTTTAAAACCTAGCCTTAATCAGTGAATGGGCATCACTTCCATGAAACTGAGAACTACTAAAGACCTTAACTTTAAATGACCAAGTCTTCCACCACATCTGGGGCCATCTCTTGTCATCCTGGTATGTATTTAGCCACTGGATCCAGATGGCTCTGGAGCAGAAAGTGAGGCTGGTGACTTTACACAGCCCTCCACTACTTAAATACAATCCAGTTGCATGTCATGGCATCACCTCCATGACGTCATGGTCCTCTTCAAGAACAAAGGACAAACAACAACGTTCTTCTTAAATACACTAGAAAGCACAGGTATAAACTACCCAATAAAAGCAGAGGTGAAGCAGTGGTGCCTCTTACCATCACTATTATTCAATATTGTACTAGAACCATTAACTATTGCAATAAGAGAAGAAAAAAATTGAAGTAATTAGAATAGGTAATGAATTTAAAAAAAACTTATCAGTTTTCTCAGATGATATAATGGTATGGTTAGAGAATCCTAGAAAATCAATTTAAAAACTAGTTTAAACATTTAAGTGCAGCAAAGTTGAAGATATAAAATAAACCCACAGTAATCATGAGCATGTGTATATATTACCACAAAGTCCAACAAAAAGTGACAGAAAGAGAAATTCTATTTCAAATAACTGCAGACAATATAAAATTCTTGATAGTCTAACTGGCAAGATGGAGCCATGAACTATGTGAATAAAATTATAAAACACTTTTCAAATGCACAAAAAAGACCAATATAAACAATTGTAGACATATCTGCTCATGGGTAGACCAAGTCAGTATAATGAAAATGGCAATTCTGCCTGAATCAATTTATTTATTTAGTGCTGCACCAAACTACCAAAATTATTCTATATAGCTAGAAAAATAATAACAAACTTCATCTAGAAGAACAAAAGATAAAAAATATCAAGGGAATCAATAGAAAAAAAATGTGTAGGAAGGTGGCCTACAATGACCAGATTTCAAACTATTTTATGAAATGGTAATGGTGAAAATAATTTGGTACTGCCTAAGAAATAGAGTGGTGGATCAGTGAAATACATGAGGTAGACATTTCTTGTTGTTGTTCAGTTGTTTTTACTCAGGTCTCACTCTTTGTGACCCCCTTTGAGATTTTCTTGGCATAGATTTTGCAGGGGTTTGCCATTTCCTTTTCCAGCTCATTTTGTAGATGAAGAAATGGAGGAATAAAAGTTTAAGTAATTTGCGCAAGGTCACACAGCTAGTAAGTGTATTAGGCCAGATTTGAACTGAGGAAGATGAGTGTTCCTGCCTCTAGGCCCAGCAATCTATCCAGTGTGCCACCTGGCAGCCTTAGGTATATAGTACATAGTAGTAAATGGCCAAAGTTATCTAGTGTTTGATAAACCCAGAGATCTAAGCTTTTGAAAATGAAATCATTATTTGATAAAAAGTGCTGGGAAAACTGGAAAGCAGTTTGGCAAAAATTAGGAATAATATGACACATCTTATACCAAAATAAGGTCAAATTGGATGAAAGATTAAGACATAAATAATCAAATTATAGGAACATGAGACTAGTTCCAAACTGCTCTCCAGCATGGTTAGATCAGTTCACAACTCCACCAACAATGCATTAGAGTTCCAATTTTCTCACTTCTTCTTCAACATTTATCATTTTCCTGTTTTGTCATGTTAGCCAATCTGATAGGTGCAATGTGGTACTTCAGAATTGTTTTGATTTGCATTTCTCTAATCAATAGTGATTTACAGCATTTTTTCATATGACTATGGATAGTCTTAATTTCTTCATCTGAAAATTGCCTGTTCATACTGTGACCATTTATAAATTGGGAAATTACTCATATTCTTATAAATATTTTATAATGTTTACAATCACTTTAAACGGAATCTCTCTTAGTATCTCTTGCTATTGGGCTCTGTTAGCAATATATAGAAATGCCAATGATTTATGTGGGTTTACTTTACATCCAGCAACTTTGCTAAATTTTTTATTTCAAGTAGTTTTTTACTTCTCTAGACTTCTCTAAGAATGTTATCTTATCATCTGCAAAGAGTGATAGCTTAATTTCTTCTTTGCCTATTCTAATTCCTTCAATTTCTTTTTTCTTCTCTTACTACTAAAGCTAAAAATTCTAGTACAATATTGAATAACAGTCATGATAATGGATATCCTTGTTTCACCTCCAATCTCATTGGAAATGCATCTAGCTTAGACCCATTACCTATAATGCTTGCTGATGGTTTTAGATGGATGTTACCTATCATTTTAAGGAAGACTCCATTTATTCCTATGCTCTCTAGTATTTTTAGTAGGAATGAGTGTTGCATTTTGTCAAAAGCTTTTTCTGCATCAATGGAGACAATCATATGATTTATGTTAGTTGTGTTGTTGATATGGTCAATTATACTAATAATTGTCCTCTTATTGAACCAGCCCTGCATTCCTGGTATAAATACTGCCCAGCCATAGCATATTATCCTCAAGATAAGTTGCTGTAATCTCTTTGCTAATATTTGATCTAAAATTTGTGCGTCTATGTACATTAGGGAAATTGGTCTATAATTTTCTTTCTCTGTTTTGACTCTTCCCATTTTAGGTATCAGCACCACATTTGTATCATAAAAAGAATTTGGTAGGACTCCTTCTCCTATTTTCCCAAATACTTTATATAGCATTGGAATTAGTTGTTCTTTAAATGTTTGATAGAATTCACTTGTAAATCAGTCTGGCCCTGGAGATTTTTTATAAGGCAATTCATTGATGGTTTATTCATTTTTTTTTTACTAAAATAGGGTTATTTAAGTATTTTATTTCCTCTTTTGTTAATCTTGGCAATTTATATGTTTGTAAATAGTTACCTATTTCCCTGAGATTGTCAAATTTATTGGCATACAGTTGGGCAAATAGATCCTAATTTTTTATTTTGATTTCCTCTTCATGGGTGGTGAATTCACCTTTTTCATTTTTGATACAAGTAATTTGGTTGTCTTCTTTCATTTTTAAAATAAAATTAACCAAAGTTTTATCTAATTTTTCTGTCTTTTTATAAAACTAGCTCTTAGTTTTATTTATTAGATCAATAGTTTTCTTACTTACAATTTTATTAATCTCTCATTTAGCTTTCAGAATTTCTAATTAGGTTTTTAATTGGGCTTTTATTTTTTTTTTCTTTTTCTATCTTTTTTAGTTTCATGCCCAATTCATTGATCCTCTTTTTATTTTATTCATGTAAGCCTTGGAATTATAGAATTTCCCATAAGAACCACTTTCATTGCATCCCATAAGTTTTGGTATGTTGTCTCATTATTATCACTCTCTTGGATGAAGTTATTGATTGTTTCTATAATTTGTTCTTTGACCCACTCATTCTTTAGAATTAGATTTAGTTTCCAATTTCTTTTTAGTCTATCTTTCCATGGCCCTTTATTACATGTAATTTCATTGCATCATGATCTGAAGAAGATACATTTAATATTTCTGTCTTTCTGCATTGCATTATGAGATTTTTATGCCCTAATACATAGTCAATTTTTGTGTAGGTGCCATGTACCACTGATAAAACCTTTCTATCCCCATTCAGTTTTCTCCAGATGTCTACCATATCTAACTTTTCTAAAATTCTATTCACCTCCTTAACTTCTTTTTTGTTTATTTTATATTTAAATTTATTAGTTCTGAGAGAAAGAGGTTGAGGTCTCCCACTAGTATAGTTTTGCTATCTATTTCTTCCTGTAACTCCATTAACTTCTCCTCTAAGATGCTGGATGCTATACCACTTGGCACTTACATGTTTAATAATATTACTTCATTATCTATGATACTTTTTAGGAAGATATAGTTTCCTTCCTTATCTCTTAATTAGATCTATTTTTGCTTTTGCATTGTTTGAGCTCTGGGTTGCTACCCCTACTTTTTTTTTTACTTCAGCCAAAACACAATATATTCTGCACCAGCCTTTTATCTTTACCCTGTGTGTATCCCTCTGCTTCAAATATGTTTCTTGTAAACAACATATTGGAGGATTATTGTTTTTATCCACTCTGCTAGATGCTTCCATTTTATGGGAGAGTTCATACCATTCACATTCACAGTTGTGATTGCTATCTGTGTCTTTCCATCCTATTTTCCCTCTCAGTAGAGTTTTGCTTTTGACCACTGCCTCCCTCAATATGCTCTCCCTTCTATCTGGCCCCTCCCTTTTCTTCCCCTTTTCCATTAGTGTTTTTCCCTCCCTTCTATCAGCTTCCCCTCACTTTTCTTTCCCCTTTGCCTTCCTACTTCATTTAAGGTAAGTTAGATTTCTATATCTGTTTATGTTATTCCCTCTTTGAACCAAATCTGAGGAGAGTAAAGTTCAAACAATCCTCATCTCCCTCCCTGCTTTCCCTCTACTGTACTAGGTCTTTGTGCCTCTTTGTGTGATATAATTTACACTTTTCTGCCTCCTCCTTTCCTCTTCTCCTAGTCCAATCCCTTTTCACCACTTAGATTCACCACTTAGATATTTTTTTAATCATTACATCAAAGTGAACTTATTCCCACAACCTCTATCTAGATATACCCCTTCTAAATGTCATACTAAAGGTACAATCCTCAAGAGTTACAAGTATCACATTTCCTTGCAGGGATGTAAACAAATTGCCCCTATTAAAAACATGTTGGGTTTTTTCCTTTCCTGTTTACCTTTTTATGCCTCCCTTGAGTCTTTTATTTAAAGATCAAATTTTCTGTTGAGCTCCGGTCTTTTCATCAGGAAGGTTTCAAAGTCCCCTGTTTCATTGAGCATCCATCTCCTCCCCTGAAAGATTATGCTCAGTTTCTCTGGGCAGTTGATCCTTGGTTGGCTAAGCTCCTTTGCCTTATGAAATATCATATTCCAAGCCCTCTGATTTTTTACTGTAGAAGCTGAAAGGTCCTGCATAATCCTGACTGTGGTTCCATGGTTTAAGTTGTTTCTTTCTGGCTGCTCATGATATTTTCTTGTTGGAATTTTGGAATTTTGGCCTCAGTCTTCCTTAGAGTCTTCATTTTAGGAGCTCTTTCAGAACATGATTGGTGGATTGTTTCAATGACTAATTTACCCACTGGTTCTAGGACCTCAGGGCAGTTTTCTTTGATGATTTCTTAAAAGATACTGTGCAGGCTCTTTTTTTTTTAAATCATGACTTTCAGGCAGACCAATAATTTTTAAATTATCTTTCCTGGATCTACTTTCCAGATCAGTTTTATTTTCAGTGAGGTATCTCACATTTCTCTCTATTACTTTTGATTCTTTTGATTTTGTTTGACTGATTCTTGAAGTTTCATAGAGTCGTTAGCTTCCAATTGCCCAGGTCTAATTTTTAACAAGTTGTTTAAATTTTGCATCTCTTTTCCCCTTTGGTCCATTTTACTTTTTAAGACTTTTGTCTTCAGTGAGTTTTCACGCCTCATTTTCCATTTGGCCAATTCTAATTTTTAGGACCTCTCATTTCTTTTCCTAATTTTTTCCACCTTTCTTCTTTGACTTTTAAAATCTATCTTGAGCTCCTCAAAGAGGATTTTTTGGCTTGATACCAATTTATATTCCTCTTTGTGGTTTTGGATGTGGGCACATTGACAATATTGTCCTCTTTTGAATTTGTGCCTTGATCTTCCCTGTCCCCATAATAAGAATCTATGGTCATTGTCCATGTCAGCTTTTTGCTCATATCATTTGCCTATTTCCTAGCTTTTAAAGTTGAGCTCTGTACCTGGAGAACAGGAGGCACTGACCCAAGCTTCTTGTGCTAGGGTCTGGGACCTGGTCACTGGCTTTTTATACTGAGGTCTCATGTGCTGGTAGCTGCAGGCTGTAGGTATCTGGTGAGCTGGGGCCGGCAACACTGATTCTCTCAGGATGAGGTATGGGGGTCTGCCCTCTGTAAGATACCTGTTCACCCAGGCTGGTTTGAAGGACTGGAAGGCTTGGTGGCAGGAAGATACCTGCCTGCCTAGAGCTGTGCCTCCTAGAGTTGTGCTTCCTGGAGTTGAGCTGAAGTGTGGGGAAGTTTGGCTGCTAGAGGATTCCTACCCACCAGCACTCATGGTGGTTTTTCAAGCTGGAGTCTATCGGTTGCCCTGGTGTTGGCACTTGCCTCCTCCACCTCACTGGGGCTCAGGATTTCCCCCTGGTTTACTGAGGTTTGGCTTGCTGCTGGCTTGTTAGTATGCCTCCCATCCTGTATTGCTCCCCCCTCCACCAGAGAAAGAGTTAGCTTTCTCATTAATCCCCCAAGCTTCACAGGCTACAAAACTGCTACACATCTTTCTGCTGGCTCTGCTATTCCAGGGTTTTTTTTTCCTGGGGTATATTTTCTGGACATTCAGAGTTCAAAAAGGGAGAGTGAGAGCTATTTACTTCTTACCCCACCATATTGGCTCCTGGAAGTTCCCCAACCAAAAGCAATATTCTAATGAAGATCAACTGTGCATGAGTTAGCTATTCTGATCAGTACAATGGTCCAAGATAATTCCAAGGAACTTATCATGAAAAATGTTAACCATCTTCAGAGGAAAAAAGCTACTTTGATTACATGGTTTGGCAAAATATTGGCCCCTACCATAAGGGCCTGAACTCCTGCCTCCAAAGTTTCTTCCCTTCATGGGACCAAAATTTGAAGACTGATTGTTGTAGCTGCCAAAATCATTGTAGCTTCCACGACCTCCAGAGTTGCTTCCACTACCACCACCAAAGCTGCTTCCACCTCCTCTGTTGTTATAGCTCTCACAGCTGCCACTCTTGCCATGGCCCCTGCCCTGATTTCCATAATCCTATCTACCACTTCCATAGCCTCTGTTTCCTCCAGAATAACCAGGGTTGCCTCCTCTCTAACCATTATCATTTCAAAATCCATTGTAGCCATCTCTACTTCCACCATATCCTCTACCACCATGACTGCCACCAAAACCACCATGACCACTGAAGTTCCCACCACAGCCAAAGTTATCATTTCCACCAAAGCCACTTCCATGGCCACCACCAAAATTTTCAGAACCACTTTGACCTCTTTGACTAGATGAGGCACTGGCCATTTCTTGCTTAGACAAAAATTTCCTTCCTTCACAGTTGTGGCCATTCACAGTATAGTATTTTTGAATGACCATCTTATCCACAGAGTTATGGTCATCAAAAGTAACAAAAGCAAAGCCTCTCTTTTTGCCACTGTCTTGGGCAATCATGATTTCAATCACTTTGATTTTTCCATATTGTTCGAAACACTCTCTTAAGTGATTCTCCTCAGTGTCTTCCTTAATGCCACCCACAGAGATCTTTTTTCACACTTGAGTGGGCACCTGGCCTTTGAGAATCCTTTCTGGAAACATTTGTCTTTGGTTCAATAACTCTGCCATCACCTTTGCGAGTATTGCATTCACGGCTGCATCTACCTCTTCCACTGTGGCATAGTTAACAAAACCAAAGCCCCTAGAACATTTGGAATTTTGATCCCTCATCACCACGCAGTCTGTAAGTATGCCTGATAGCTCAGAATTACTCCTTAGGCTCTTGTTCATCATCTTGAAGTTCAGACCTCCAACAAAGAGCTTCCTAAGCTGCTGGTTCCTTTGGAGACTCTGACATAGACGTTGTGAGGGCAGTACCACATGCTTCAGTGATCCTTCTCCAACAGCATTGAGGACAGAAAGCTAGATTTCTAAGAAGGGAAAATTTGCTTCCTCTATCACTGTGCACACCATTTTTAGAAAGCTGCAATTGTGACTTTTGTCCCTGGACATCAAATGTTAATTTACTTCTCTATAATTTTGCTACAGGTTTTCCTTCTGGGATTAAATAGAACAAATTCAATACTTCTTCCACAGGGATTCCCATCAAATACTTGAACACAGTCATTTACCAATGTAATAGTAAAAGAGTCTTTAGCTCTTCTGAACCTTTTCTTTTAAACTTTGGTGCCAAGAATTGGGCTTAACCCTGGAGATGGTGTCTAATAAGGGCAACCCATGTCATCTTCTAAAAAAGGAATTCTTTTTCAATTGTACTGTGAATTGGATATCCTCCATAGCAATGGTAAATATCTTTTTGATGAGCATACATCTTATTATTTCATGCCTCCCCTAATGTTCTGTTTTAATGATCACAGTGATATCGAACAGTGTTATCTCTGTTGTTAAGGAATCTTAAATTATTTTAATGCATACATAGGAGGCATCTTGTTGTAAAAGAGCTGTAAAGCTGTCTTTTATTCTATCAAAAAAGCCTTTTCTGTATAACCAACAATCAATACACACACAGATCTTATATTCTGTACATTTTTTTTAAAAATTCAGTACGAAATAATGTCCACTACTGAATATCACTTCCAAAAATCTACACATACTTTGACTGTGAGTGCCTGAAATTCATATGTAGATGACTCTAATAGAGATTTCATTAACTTGGTACCCACCAATAATCACAAAGATTTCAATATAAAAAAGAAAACAAGAAAGATTTATGCAAGAAAATATTTCCCATTTTATGAATATATTAAGAAGTATGTGTGTTTGTGTAATTTAATAATTTAGCATCAAAACTGTTGTTCTGTTTGCGTCACCTTATGTATTATTGTTGTTATGTTTTGTTCTTTATAATTTAAAAAAATGTAAGGGATAGTTTTTTGGCATCTATCATAATCCACTAACCTACCTCTCCTACATTTCTCTTATTAATTAGAACTCATCCAACAAATCAATGCATTAGATTTTTCAGTCTAGACATGGGGAAGGGGGCATGTTTCCTCATCAGTCTTTTGAATTCTCATTTTTCATGACTACTTTTTCAAATGCTCTTGGGAATTTCTCCATTTGGTAAGTAATTAGAGGCAACAATTACATACAGAAATAGTTGATTAATAATTATCAATTCAAAAAGAATCCTCTCTTGTTTATTAAAATACACTCTATTTCAGTATTTGTTGTGGTATGTGGTGTTCACCATGCTTGGTACCTATTTATTTTTTCTTGAAATAGTATTCATGATATAAATGCATGAGGCTTCTGGGAACTTTTTGGCCTCTCATATTTGTACTCTCATATTTAATTTTATTTTAAACTTAAATAACAAATAAAAAAGGAAAAAACAGATATTAAAGCTTAAATACAAAATAAGAAAAGAAAAAAAAACATTGCATTGTGCAAAACAGAACATAAGAAAAGATTCAAAATATAAAGCAATAAATTTCCATTTTAAGAAAATCTACATAATAAATATGACACATTTTTTCAGAGCTGTCCATCTTTTCTTTATTTCCTTGTAGGTTTTATTTTGTTCTCTGCTGTGCACTTTTTACTTTGTTCTTTTTCCCCTGTCCTCTCTCCCATCCCACAAGAAGGCTACAATAATGCATGTATGTGTAGAAAGAGAGAGAAAGAGACAGACAGAGAGAGAGACACACAGAGAGAGAAAGAGAGAGAGAGAGAGAGAGAGAGACAGAGGCAGAGAGAAACAGAAATACAGAGATAGAGAGACAGAGAGAGACAACTGAATCAGAACCAGCCTCTAACTTCTGGTGGCTAGAGTCAGACAAATGGAGCAGGCTAGAGACAGGAGAGTCAGGACAGAAACAGGAGTTTCATTAATTTCAGAGGAAGGAAAATGATGTGTGCATACAGAAGCCTCCCCCCCACACACACACACACACAAACACACCTAAGAAAGCAGGCTTGACATGCTGGACTAAAAGGAGGTCTTATATACATCCTGGGATGGACCATGACACAATCAATTTAGGTCTTGATTTACTGTTCTCGTGGTTGGCACATCTTGGGACAATATGCGTATACTTGGGTCCCATGAGAATTGTTATTGTCTTCGGGGTCATGACCACCCTGCCAGGTACAGAACCAGAGTTCTGTGACAAGAACCGGAGTATAGGATGTGTCAGTGATTGCGTTTATATGATGGATGGCCCCGGGAAATAGGGGAAGCTAAATCCCTCAGTGATCAGCTGGTGCCAGAGGGTGATAGCATCCTGGGCACAAGGGATTATTGTTATATCAAGCTCAAGGAACAGCCTGTTTGTTAGGCCTTACCTCTGGAAAACAGGATATCTCCCAAAATATTTTTTAGTTTGTTAGTCAAAGGTTCTATTAAGGTCAGATCTTTTTGCTAAAATCCTGAAAGTCCAGCAATTCATTAAATATCTTTTTTTGTTTGTTTTCAGGATTATGCCTAACTTTGCTGGGCATAATATTTTTGGTCACAGCCCCAGCTTTCTTTTTTTTGTTTGTTTGTTTCTTTTGTTTTTGTTTTTTTTCTGCTTTTGGCTTTGCAATATATAGTGTTCCAAGACTTGCAGTCTTTTAGTGTAGCCACTTCTAGGTCTTGTGCGATTCTAACTGTGACTCTACCATATCTGAATTTTTTTTCTTGGTTTTCAAAATATTTTCTTTTGAGCTAGGAGTTTCAGAATTTAACTATGATATTTTTGTAGGTTTTCCTCGTTGGATCTCTTTCAGGTGGTGATTGGTATATATTTTTTTTCTATTTCCACTTTCCCTTCTTGTTCTAACACTTCAGGACAATGTTCTTTAATTATGTCTTATATTATTGCATCAAAATTCTTTTTTTTTAAATCATAGCTTTCAGGAAGTCTGATTATTCTTATGATTTGTCTTCTTGATCTGTTCTCCAGATCAGTTGTTTTTCTTATGAGATGTTTTACAATCTCTTTTATTGTTTCATTCTTAGTATCTTATTTTATTATTTCTTGGTCTTTTAAAACTTCACTGGCTTCCCCTTGCCCAACTTTAATTTTCAAGGAGTCATTTTCTTTCTTAGACTTCTGTATTTTCTTTTCTAGTTGGTCAAGTTTCTTTTCATAATCTTTTTTTCTAGGATTATTCTTTTTTTAAAACTTTTCCTCAATTACTCTCATTTTATTTTTATGGTCTTTTTAAAGTTCTTCTATGAATTGTTTTTGGGCAGTGACCATTTGATGTTATTCTTTGGGGTAGGAGAAGCTTTTTTTCCCTTCAGTATCCTCCTCTGTAGACGAACCCCAGTTTTCTCTATTCCCACAGTAATTCTCTATTGTTGGATCCTTTCTCCTTTGCCTGCTCATTTTATTTTTATTTATAGCAACTTCTTGTAATCACCTCTAGTTCTGGGTTATGGGAGGTGCCTCTGGCCTCAGATAATTCTTCAGTTCTTCCCTCTGGCCTGGAACTAAAACCAAGAACTCTCCCCACTTTTAAGTGTCCAGAGCCAGCAGCATCTCCACTCCACTGCTTCTTCACTAGCTGGATATGTGCTGGTTGCTTCTTGCCCAGGCCCTCCTCTCTGCAACACAGCTGGGGCTGGCATCTCTTATCAATAGAGATTTCCTCATTCTTCCCTTGCTCAGACATCTGACTCCCCGCACTGTCTGGGAGGTGAAAATTCTTGTGGCTTGGGCTTAGGCTACATCGAGCCCAAACTAGGCCCTGTGTTCTTCTCTTCCTGTTTCAGTGAAACTAGTCTGGGAACTTAGTCCTGGGATTTTTCTTCTGTTTTCTTCCATTTTCCATTTTCTTCCATTCTATTCTTCCATTCTTCCCCAGTTTCCTGGGAGGACAATGTTCTGCTCCAACTTATTGTTTATAGGTACCATGTCTGGTACCTATTCATTTTTTCTTAAAGAAAGTATTCATGATATAAATGCATGAGGCTTCTGGGAATTCTACAGTTTTGGGAATCTCATTTATTTTTTCTTTCTAAATAGCATTTTATGTTTCCCCAGTTACATGTGAAGAAAATTTTTAGCATTCATTTTAACAAGATTTTGAGTTCCAATTTTTTTCTCCTTATCTCCCTCTCCTCGTGTCTTCTGAAAATGATAGGCAGTTTGATATAGTTTATACATGTGCCATCATGTAAAATTTTCCATATTAGTCACAGTTGTGAAAAAAGAAACAGATCAAAAGAAAAAAAAACAGGAAAAAGAATAAAGTTAGTAAAAAAAATCCTTTGATCTTCATTCAAAGTCCATCAGTCCTTTATCTGGATATGGATAGTATTTTTCTGTCCTCAGTTCTTTGTACTTGTCTTGGATCATTGGGTTGGTGAGAAGAGCTGAATCATCCATAGTTTATTATGATACAATGTTCCTGATATTGTGTACAAAGTTTTCCCTGTTTCTGCTCATTTCACTTTGCATCAGTTCATAAAAATCTTTCAAGATTTTCTGAAAGTTGCCTGTTCATCATTTCTTATTGCACAACATTATTCGACTACATCATGTACCACACCTTGTTCAGCCATTCTCCAACTGATAGACATAACCACAATTTCCAATATTTTTGCCACCACAAAAGGGGCTGTTATAAATATTTTTGCCCATGTAGGTTGTTTTTCCCTTTTTTTATGATCTCTGGAATATAGACGCTGAAGTGTTTCTGGATAAAAGGATATACACAGTTTGTTTGCCCTTTGTGCATAGTTCCAAATTTCTCTCCAGAATGGTTGGATCAGTTCACAACTCCATCAACAATGCATTAAGTGTCCCAAATTTCTCTCCTCTTTTCCAACATTTATTATTTCCCATTTTTGTCATACTAGCCCATATGACAGGTGTGAGGTGGTACCTCAGAGTTGTTTTAATTTGCATTTCTCTAATCGAAAATTATTTAGAGAATATCTTCATATGCCTATAGATAGCTTTGATTTCTTCATCTGAAAACAGCCTGAAAGAAAGGAAGGGAGGAAGGAAGGAAGGAAGAAAGAAAGAAAGAAAGAAAGAAAGAAAGAAAGAAAAAGAAAGAAAGTAAGAAAGAAAGAAGAAAAGAAAGAAAGAGAGAGAGAAAAAGGCTTTGTAGATCAAATACATACACTTGATCTCATCTTTTGGAGACATAGCTAAGGTGGAAACATGTTCCAGATGTCTAATCTTCCATGCAAAGCAGTACTACATACATATTTCCTCAATCTTTTTCACCTTTCATTCCCCCCAAAAAAAATTCCTTAAAATTTTCTTGCAACCCCTGGGTGCTTATATTTCCCTCACTAATGGGCTGATTTTCTTGCTGTAAAAGCCAACCATTCTTTTTGCCTCCCATCACTTAAGCTTAACCATCCATGAACCTTTGTGGTTCAGAAACAATTTGGATCCAGGTTCTTTTATTTGGTATTTGCCATAGCACAATAGCATGTTGATGGATTAGTAAGTAGGGGCTGTTCAAGCTTTATTTTCTAATTATGGGCAGAAAAACAACTAAGAACAAACACCAAAATTCCCCAGAATCACATTGCTGCCACTCAGAGTCAGCTCTCTTTTCTAATATGCCCTCCTCCTCATTGTTCTAGGGGGTCAGAGAGTATAATCAGTCTTCTTCTTTCATTTCCAGTATTAAGCAGCTTTTAATTTAAACCAGAGCCTCAGCAACCTGACAGCTACCAACTTTTCAAACTGATAGGAAATTTAAAAAGTAGAAAAGAAAAAGAATTTCTCTCTGCATTCATTTTGTTGAGGAGGCCTATTTTATTTGTTTCTAAGATAAAACAATTTTCATTTTTAATTGCTTTGTCAAAGGCAGTAAATGTTTTTTCATAGTCTACCTGATAAATCTTCACAGCTTGTTAAGTTTTTCAAAGTGTAAATGGCTAATTTATTTTACATTCTTTTATTTTTCAAGATGGAAAACTCTTTTATTTTCTACCAGTGATGAAGCAACAAGTTTCATGTTCTGCATTGAAGATTGCTTAGATATATTCATTATTGCAAGCACATAGATAATTATAATAATATTTTGCATTTTAAGGTTTGCATGCAGTATCTTATTTGATCCCCATAACAATCCAGAGAAGATACTGTAATTATCCTGTTTTGGCCCTGGAAAAAATGGAGGCTGAATGTGGTTTAGTGACTTTCCTAGGATCATATTGCTAATGTGTCAAAAACAAAATCTGAAGGCAGGTCTTACTGACTCCATATCCACCACTCTAAACAACACATCAAGTTGCTTCTTCAAATGAGACCAAAGCTAGGAGGGCTGGTTATCTCAGCCTGACCCACAGCCACAATCCTTATTCAGTCCCCTCACAACTGTGGGATATTGACCATGAGAAGAACTGGATGAGGAAATATGGTTTCATCAGTATATACTTGTTCTTATTAATAAAAAGACAGTTAAAAGGCATTTTCTATTGATGATTTACTTAATGTATTTTTATTTAAAGATGGCATAATTAATATGATATATGACTACACTGTGACTATAGGAAGAAAATTAGGAAAACTCTACTACTTTAGTGTTAAATGATTTCATTTCTCTTTTTGGAAACCAATGTTCCCAATGTTTAGCATGATGTCATGCATGTAACAGGTACCCCATAAATGTTTATCAAATGACTGATGGAATCAATGAGTATGGTTTGGCAAAGAACTTAGGAAGCCTAATGGTTACAGCTGGGGAGTAGGAGTCAGGTCTCTGAAATTCTATTTCTGGTTTTTCTTCCAATTGCATTCAATATGCATGAATATTCAGAAGCTGTTTATTTTGGGACCCAAATTGAAAAACACACATCTAGTAAACATGGTGCTAAGGAAAGCACTGGACAAGCTGATGCAGTTGAGAATAAAGAGCACATTTTCTGCCAGCCTCCCAAAATACGCCCATAAAATGTGTGCCCATGCGTTCAGGGGTGCACTTCAAAATATGCATTTGCATATGCAGATACTGAATTCCGCATACAAAATGGTTAATTGCAAATACAAATCAGCCACTGTGGACATATTTACTTGTTTTGTAAAGGCCAGTACAGTCATGTGGGCCACAAATGAATTCATGCTGTCATATTTTTGGGAATGATTTCAGAGTGGAAAATGTGACCTTCTTTGCTGAAATCAATTAAGCAACTGTCATTCTCTGGACTAAAACATGGCATCATTTTCTCAAATAAGGCAAATCTAACTCTCTTCAGAGAGGAATACTTCAAGGTGGTTAGAATTGGAGTGCTTTAGTGGTATTTGTTGAAGGAGACAGATGAATTGAGATTGATAAAACTATGTCATCTTTCATACATTCAATCCTAAATTATCCAAGCAAAGATTATTCATAACTATTCCTTCAACTTAACTGGTGGGTACTCAGAGAATGAAAATATTATGTTAGTTATAATGTTACGTATGTTACAATATGAACCTATGGTTTAAGAAGACAAATCTGCTCCTTTGGTAATCCATCAGTGCGGTACGATAGAAGATGACAAGGGTTTGAATTCCATCTTTGCAACTTATGACTTATGGAGGTTGCTTCCTCACTCTGAGCTTCATTTTCTACATCACTGTAACAACAGGAATCACTGTTGGGCCTAGAGGTCTGGGCACTGTTTCCCAGTGTCTATTTCCCAGCCTAAGTTATTCTAAACTCATGCGTGTAATATAAATAAGTTCAGTTAAGAAAAGAAAAAAAATGACAAATGTTGGAGGGGATGTGGGACAATTAAAACGCTAATGTGTGACTGGTGAAGTTGTATGCTGACTCAGTCATTCTGCAGAGCAATTTGCAACTATGCCCAAAGGGCTATAAACTATGCATACCCTTTGACTAAGCAATACAACTACTAGGTCTATATCCCAAAGAGATTTTTTAAAAAGGGGAAAAAAAACCTATGTATACAAAAAATATTTATAGCAGCTCTTTTAGTTGTGGCAAAGAATTGGAAATTGAGGGGATGTCCATAAATTTGGGAATGGCTGAGCAAGTTGTTGTATGTGCTTATGATGGAATACTATTGTTCTTTAAGAAATGGTGAGCAGGATACTCTCAGAAAAACATGGACTTACATGAATTGATTCAAAGTGAAATGAGCAGAACCAGGAGAACATTGTATAAAGTAACAGGAATATTGTATGATGATCTACTACAAATTAGCTATTCTCAGCAATAAAATGATCCAAGACAATTCTGTAGGACTTATGATGAAAGGTGCTGTCCATCTCAAGAGAAAGAACTAGTTAGAGCCTGAATGCAGATCCAAGATACTTTTTCTTTACTTCATTTTTTCTTGGATTTTTTGTCTGTTTTTTCTTTCACAGAATGATTAACATGGAAATATGTTTTGTGCGCTACACATGTATAACCTATGTCAAATTGCATGCCTTCTGAATGACGAGGGGAGGGTAAAGAGAGAGAGAATTTGGAAATCATAATTTCAAAAAAAAGAATGTTAAAATGTTTTTACATGTAATTGGAAAAACAAAATATTAAATAATATATTTGATCTTGGATTTAATAGGGAGCTAATAGAGTAGAGAATGGTCAGACATATACTTTTGAAAAAAAAATTTGCAGTTGTCAGCTACAAGGGAAATCAAAGTCACCTCATCCTGAACCAGCAAAAAATTCTTACAACATTATTCACGTATAACAGGTAGCATGCAATTTTTGTTTGAAGATTTCAGAATTCACCATCAGAGTCATCATGACTATCTACTTCTATTCAGAATAATCTCCATTAGGGTAGATACATGGAGAAAAAAGTTTACCACCTCAGAAAATCATTCACACACTTTTCTTTGTTCACCCATTAGCCAAAATGAAATATAGAAGTGGAACTGAGAGAATTTATGGTCCATCTCCAGGTACGTATTAAAGGCTTCAGTTTCTAAAGTGTGAGCTTCTGTGTGGCCCATGGGCCTATAGCATGATTCTACTATATGTATGACCAACCAATTAGAGAACAGGGAGATGGTTTGAATCCCAAATTCCTAGCAATAGAAAATTATGAGACTTGTGTCCAAAAACTCCGCCACTAGCCTTGACCTTATTATTCCCCAACATTATCATATTTTTCCCCTTCTACTTTTGTGTGAGCTCCAGACCTCATCCCTTCTGCCTCAGCTATTAACTCCTCTAGGATAATTATAACTTACACATACCCTGGGCACACACAGGAGCAGATATGAAAATGCTAATGGAATATTCTACACACATACATACACCCACATATTCACAGAGTTTAACCACCCTTCAGTACTCAGATCACCTCATGGGTATGGCAGGTGTTCCAGGGAGGGTGAACTCTGAGCTCAGGTGTACTGCCTCTTCCCCTATTTTGGTGGTGGTGGTGGAGGGGGTGGTGTGTGGTTTGGCAGTGTGAAAGACACAGTCATGCATGTGTTAGCTACATAGACAGACAGACAGACAGATAGATAGATAGACAGACAGAAAGACAGACAGACAGACAGACAGACAGACAGATAGATAGATAGATAGATAGACAGATAGATAGATAGACAAATAAATGAGGCATATGCTAATTTAAAATTTATTTTTCTTTTTGTTCTGATAGAGATAAAAGATAAAAATAAGGTTGGAGATGATTGATTTAGAACACAGCCAAAACTAATAGAACCCCCCTTTTTAGGTTGATTGTTTGGGTTCTTTCTCTCTTCCTCTTTCTTCTTCTTACTCTAATTGAGCTCTTCACTGCTGACTAGAGTATCTACCATTCAGTCAGCCAGGCTTTCAATCACTCAGCTATAGCCTTGATTAGAGCTTACCCTTCTTTCTTGCCTCTGACCCATCACTGTGGAAAGTGCACTGATTCTGGAATCAACTAATGTGACTTCACATCTCTCCTGCAATGCTTGTCACCAGGTTGATGTCACTTAACATCCCTGGACTTCAATTTTTTTATCTCTAACATAAAATAGTTAAAGTAAATGGCATCTAAGTACCTTAAAGGTCTAAATCCATGATCCTATAATTTGTATATACATCACTGGGTTCTAAGTTCTTTTGTGGTAAGGACAAGGTTTGATTTATCTATGTCCTCCCATGTTTAATACAAAATGTACAATTATTTAAAAGATAATAATTCTGCCTCCTACTAATAACAATAATAAGAACTAACATTAATATAGCACTTTAATTTTTACAAAATGCTTTCCTCAAAATAACTTCCTGTAAATTATTTATAATAATTTGTAAAGTTTGGTGGTAGGAGAAATTGTTTTTAATCTATCTATCTATCTATCTATCTATCTATCTATCTATCTACATATATATCTATATACATATCTATCTATCTATCTATATACATATATATCTATCTATATACATATATATGTATATATGTGTGTGTGTGTGTGTATATATATATATATGTGTGTGTGTGTGTGTGTGTGTGTGTGTGTGTGTGTGTGTGTATACACACCTATCTATATACAAGCATTTGCAAAGTGTCTACTATGCCAGGCATTCTGCTATGTGCTTAGGAAATCTATACCATTAATGAAATAATTATTGAATTAACCAAAAGTCATGATCTAAATAAGAGCCCAGACATCAAGAAACTATCAAGGAATGAGTGGAACTGGGAGAATATTGTACATAGTAACAGCAATATCGTATAATGAGCAACCATGATTGACTTAGCTATTTTCAGCAATATAATGATACAAGACAAGAGGCCTTATGATGAAAAATGCTGTTAATCTACAGAGAAAGAAATAATGAAGTCTGACTGATGGTCAAAGCATACTTTTTAAACTTTATTTTTTTTCTTTTTTGTTGTTGTGTTTTGGCCTATGCTTTCTTTCACAACATGACTGATATGGATATATGTTTTGTATGACAGTAGACATATAACCTATATCAAATTGCTTACTTTCTTAATGAGGAGAGGAGAGGGATGGAAGGAGAGAATTTGGAACTCATAATTTTAAAAGAATGCTGAAATTGCCTTCACATGTAGTTGGAAGAAATAAAATATTAAACTAAAAAGAACACAAGTAACAAACAAATAGATAAAAAGAAATGAGTGCAATGCAAGAAAATTATTAAAGCAGTTAACATCTTTGTAAAATGAGTATAATGGGGTGGGGGGGCAGAGCCAAGATGGCCGGCTGGTAAGCAGGGACTAGAGTGAGCTCCATACCCGAGTCCCTCCAAAAACCTATAAAAAATGGCTCTGAACCAATTCTAGAATGGCAGAACCCACAGAACAGCAGAGAGAAGCAGGGCTCCAGCCCAGGACAGCCTGGATGGTCTTTGGGTGAGGTGTATTCCACACGGAGCTGGGAGCTGGGAGCTGGGAGCTGGGAACGGAGTGGAGCAGAGCCCAGCCTGAGCAGCATGGAACAACCACACTTGGAGTCGGGCAGATGGGGCCCCTAGCGCCCTGAATATGTGAGCTGTGGCAGTTACTAGACCCCTCGACCCACAAACACCAAAGACTGCTGAGAAGGTTAGTGGGAAAAGCTGCGGGAGTGGAAAGAGTTCACGGTTCAGCTTCCAGTCCCGGGGGCAGCAGAGGTGGGGCAGCTACAGTTGCTGCTGCTTCTGGCCCCAGGACCACCTGGTGGGAGAAATTAAGTGGCCCATCAGAGCAGGGGTGCACAGCCTGCTGAAGATCTAAGCCCAGCCCAGGCTGGGGATTCTTGGGGAAGGAGTAGTGTTGGTGTGACAGAGCTGGCACCTCCCCCCCAAACTCGGAACATAGAACTCGTTAGTCTACAAGCGGTCATACCCCACTGAAAAACTCAAGGGTCAAGTTAATTGGTTGGGAATATGGCCAGGCAGCAAAAGTACACCCAGATTCAGTCTCAGACTTTGGATTCTTTCTTTGGTGACAAAGAAGACCAAAACATACAGCCTAAAGAAGACAACAAAGTCATAGAGCCTACAACAAAAGACTCCAAGAAAAACATGAACTGGCCGCAGGCCATAGAAGAGCTCAAAAAGGATTTGGAAAAGCAAGTTAGAGAAGTAGAGGAAAAATTGGGAAGAGAAATGAGAAGAATGTGAGAAAACCATGAAAAACAAGTCAATGACTTGCTAAAGGAGACCCAGAAAAATACTGAAAAATACACCGAAGAAAACAACACCTTAAAAAACAGACTAACTCAAATGGCAAAAGAGCTCCAAGAAGCCAATGAGGAGAAGAATGCCTTGAAAGACAGAATTAGCCAAATGGAAAAGGAGGTCCAAAAGACCACTGAAGAAAATACTACTTTAAAAATGAGATTGGAGCAAGTGGAAGCTAGTGATTTTATGAGAAATCAAAATATTATAAAACAGAACCAAAGGAATGAAAAAATGGAAGACAATGTGAAATATCTCCTTGGAAAAACCACTGACCTGGAAAATAGATCCAGGAGAGATAATTTAAAAATTATTGGACTACCTGAAAGCCATGATCAAAAAAAGAGCCTAGATACCATCTTTCAAGAAATTATCAAGGAGAACTGCCCTGATATTCTTGAACTACAGGGCAAAATAGAAATTGAAAAAATCCATTAATCGCCTCCTCAAATAGATCCCAAAAAGAAATCTCCTAGGAGTATTGTCGCCAAATTCCAGAGCTCCCAGATCAAGGAGAAAATACTGCAAGCAGCCAGAAAGAAACAATTTGACTATTGTGGAAACCCAATCAGAATAACCCAAGATCTGGCAGCTTCTACATTAAGAGATCGAAGGGCTTGGAATGCGATATTCCGGAGGTCAATGGAGCTAGGATTAAAACCAAGAATCACCTACCCAGCAAAACTGAGTATCACGTTCCAAGGCAAAATATGGATTTTCAATAAAATAGAGGACTTTCAAGCTTTCTCAGTGAAAAGAGCAGAACTGAATAGAAAATTTGACTTTCAAACACAAGAATCAAGAGAAGCATGAAAAGGTAATCAAGAAAGGGAAATTGCCAGGGACTTACTAAAGTTGAACTGTTTTGTTGACATTCCTACATGGAAAGATGATGTGTATGATTCATGAGACCTCAGTATTAGGGTAGTTGAAGGGAATATGCATATATATATATATGTGTGTGTGTGTGTGTGTGTATATATGTTTATGTATATATATAAGTGAATGTGTATGTATGTATATCTATGTGTATATGTATGTAGGTTTATGTATGTGTATATATATATATATGTGTGTGTGTGTTTATATATATATATATATATATATATATATATGTATATATATGTAAAAGAGAGAGAGCAGACACAGGGTGAGTTGAAGATGAAAGGAGGATATCTAAAGAAATAAAATGAAATTAAGGGATGAGAGAGCAACATACTGAGAGAGGGAGATGGGGAGAGATGGAATGGGGTGGATTATCTCACATAGGGGTGGCAGGAGGAAGCAGTTCTGTGGGGGGAGGGGAGAGGGCAGGTGAGGGGGGAATGAGTGAACCTTGCTTTCATTGGATTTGGCCTGGGGAGGGAATGCCATGCATACTCAGTTGGGTGTCTTGCCCCACAGGAAAGAGGAGGGAGGAAGACTAAAAAAAATAAAAGGGGGGGATGATGGAGGGGAGGGCGGATGGGGGTGGAGGTGGTCAGAACAAACACTTTGGAAAGGGGACAGGGTCAAGGGAGAAAATTCAATAAGGCGGAATGGGTTGGGAAGGAACAGGGTGTAGTTGACCTTTCACAACATGAGTGTTGTGGAAGGGTTATACATAATGAAACGTGTGTGGCCTAGGTTGAATTGCTCGACTTCTTGGGGAGGGTGGGTGGGAAGGGAAGTGGGGAGAGAGTTTGGAACTCAAAATTTTAAAAACACATGTTCAGGGACAAAAAAAAGGAAGTTTTTGCATGCAACTAAAAAGTAGGATACACAGGCAATGGGGCACGGAAATTTGTCTTGCCCTGCAAGAAAGGACGGGAAGGGGGGATGAAAGGGGAGGGAGGTGATAGAGGGGGGGGGCTGACTGTGGAGCAGGGCAACCAGAATGTATGCCATCTTGGAGTGGGGGGGTGGGTGGAAATGGGGAGAAAATTTGTGGTTCAAACTGTTGTGAAAATCAATGCTGAGAACCAAATATGTTAAATAAATAAATTTAAATTAAATTAAAAAAAAAGAATTAAAAAAATGAGTATAATGCCTAAAGGAAGAAAATAACTCTTTAAAAATCAGAATTTGTCAAGTGGAATCTAATGACTCCATGAAACATTTACAAGCAATTAAATGAAATCAAAAGACTGAAAAATCAAAGAATATGTGAAATATCTCCTAAGATGAACAGTTGACCTAGATAATAGATCAATCATATACCCCTATAAATGAGTGGAAGACTCAGGATATGCTATTTCGGAAGGCAAAGGAGATAGGATTACAGTCAAGAATAACCTATCCAATAAAACTGAGTATAATTCTATGGGAGGATGGGTAATAGACATTTAATGAAATAGAGGATTTTCAAGCATTCCTGATGAAAAGTCCAGCGCTGAATAAAAACAATGACATTAAAACATGATTTAAGAGAAACATAAAAAAGTAGACATGAAAGAGTAATCATGAAGGAATTAAAATGGTTAAACTCTCTAGATACCAAAGAACCAGTAGGAAAAATAGAAATTGAAAGAATTTGGCAATCATTGGCAAAGAGATCCCAAAATGAAAACTCAGGGGTATGTTATAGTCAAATAGAGGTACATGGTCAAGGAAAAGACACTGCAAGCAGTCAGAAAGAAATAATTCCAATACCATGGAGCCACAGTCAGGATCAAACCAATGTCAATCTTAATCTTCTTGTGCTACAAGTGCTATAATATATGAATCCACTTATTGAGCTACAAGAATACTTAATGACTAAATAGTGACAGGAGATATCAGTGTCTCTCTTTTTTAGTTTCAGGTAAAACTAAAAAAAAAAAAAGCAAAGTATAGAATTAGTCAAATTCCTTCTAGAGCTAAACTCTCTTTTGCCACCTGATTGTTGCCATCATGAAGTGTATGCACATTCCCAGTAAGGGCCTGTTTCAGTCAGTTCTAGTGTACTGTTGCAGCATGCCAATATGGTGGAAGCTCACCTTGGATGGCATGAACTAGCAGATCTATAAGCTGGACAAGAAGAGTCTAATGTCCTTCTGGATTGCTGGGATCCTGAGAGTTTCTCATGGTGCGTCACAAGTAGACTTTGTAACAGACAACACAGTTTTGAGAATCTTGAAGTCCAAAGAGCTTGTCTCTGAGCTTCATGATCAAGAAAACTGTCGCTGTTCACAAGCATCTTGAGAGAGATAGAAAGGATAAAGATTTTAAATTCTGTTGGATTTTGAATTAGAGATCCGCTGTCTTGGTATTACAAGACAAAGAATGTGCTCCCAGTTGGAAATACGAATCATCCACAGTGTCTGCTTTGGTTGCATAAATTTTGGATTATGTACTAAAATAAAAAAAAAAAACATATTTAACTGTAAAAAGAAACTAGATTTATGAGATCTTCTAAATGAATCTACAATAAAATACGTGTATTTTTCTGCACCACATAGAACTTTTACAAAAATTGACCATGTGTTAGAACACAAATATATTGTAAACACATGTAAAAAAATCATAAATAATAAACATATCATTTATCGACAATAATGTTATAAACATAGTATTTCATGAACCAAAAACAAAAGACACAGACACAAATGGAGATTTAACAATGAAACTCTAAATAATGAGTAGATTAAGGAACTCATAGCTGAAATTAATAATTATATGAAAGAAAATAAAATAATGAAACATCATACCAAAATTTCTGGAATGCACCTGAAGCAGTCCTCACAGGAAAAGCATATCCCTAGGAATACACAATAAGAAAATAGATATAGAAATGAATGAACTGGAATGCATTTTTAAAAAATTAGAAAGCAAACAAAAATAAAATCTAAAATAAGCATAAAAGGGCAGGCATTAAAATTAGAGGAGAAAGAGATAATCTGGAAACCCAAACTACTATATAAATGATAAGCAAAATTTAAATCTAACAGTCTAATCAAAGTCTAAGACCTATGTACATAAAATTATTATATAAGCATATACATTCTAGCTTCCAAAGTAGTAACTGAAGTCCAACATTGAAAAATAACTCCCGATAAGGTGGGAGCAATCAGGAAACACTTCATGAGTAATTAGCTTATGAGTTAGTTTCAAAGGAATTGAGAGGTAAAATGGGAAAGGGAGAGCATTCCAAGCATGAGAAACAAAATTAAAAAACAAAAAGCATGGAATGCCTCTGGTCTCCCTGTCTCAAATTTCTCCCTGCTCCAATTTATCTTCCACATAGGTGCAAAGGTTAAGATTTGACCATGTCATGCTCCTATGTAAAAAAAAGAAAAAGAATTCCATGGCTCCCTAGTGCCACTAGTACCAAATAGAAACGGCAACATGTTTGGAAAGGAGACTGGCTCTGGAATCAGAAGACTTCAGTGCAAATCAAGTATATTATATTTCACTTCTATGTGACCTTGGGCAAGTTAAATAAATGTTTCTAAGACTTAATTTCTTCATCTATAAGATAAGTAAGCTTAACTAGATGATCTTTGAGATTTCTTCTCCGCTTCAAATCTGTGACTTTAGATCTATGATATTTTATTGTTCAGATATTTCAGTCTTGTCCAACTCTTTGTGACATCATTTGGGATTTTCTTGGAAAACATACCAAAGTGGTTTGCCATTTCATTCTCCAGCTTATTTTACAGAGGAGAAAACTGAGGCAAACAGGGTTAAGTGGCTTGTCAAAGGTCACAAAGCAGGTAAGCACCTGAGGGCAGGTTTGAACTCAGGTCTTCCTGACTCCAGCTCCAGGACTTTATCTATTTGTGCCACTTAGCTACTCTACTTGGCATTTAATACACTTTATAATCTGTCTCCTAGAGCAGCTAGGCAGTTCAGTGTATAGAGTGGGACACCTGGGTTCAGGAAGATGAGTCTTCCTGAGTTGAAATCTGGACTCACCAGCTTTGTGACCTTGGGCAAGTCACTCAACCCTGTTTACTTCAGTTTCCTCATGTATAAAATGAGCTGGATAAGGGAATAACATACCACTTCAGCATCTTTACTAAGAAAACCCCAAATGGGGTCAAGAAGAATTGAACATGACTAAAAATGACTGAACAACAAAATAGTCTGGCCCCAATACATATGTTTAGCCTTTGGCATTATGGCACTTCTTTCACCTTATGGTATAGTGAACCTGCCTTTGTGTTTCTCATACATGTTACTACATCTTTCATCACCATACCTTTGCATAGTCTGTCTCTCATTTCTAGAATGCATTCATTTATTTCAGAATTCAAGTGCTACCTTCTTCATGAAGCCTTCCTTCATATTGACGACTACCAGTGACCTCTCCACAGCAAATTACCATGTATTTATTTTTCATATACTTATATATGCATATACTTCAAAAATTTTATATATACTTTTATATGTATAGCTTGTCTCCAGTTATAGAATGTAAGTTCCTTGCCATCAGGGATTGTTTCATTTTTGTCTTTGTGTTCCCTATGGACAATTCCTCATACATTCTAGTTACTTCTTGTTCAGTTGATTGATAGATGCATGAAAGTATGGACCCGTTCTATGGACATAGAGTAGTCCAATTTAAATGGTGAATCAAGTGCATAGAAAGGAAATAATATGACAAAAAAACTTGAAAGGCAGGGTGTTATTGGGTGGTGGCCTTGAATACCAACTAGGTAGACAGAGTGGCAGATAGAATGCTGTATCTGGATTCATGAACAACTGAGTTTAAATCTTCCCTAAGACATTTACTAGCTATGTGACTGTAGGCATGTTAGTTAACCTCTGGTTACCTCAGTTTCCTCACCTTGATGATGATGATGATAATAATAACACTTAAGGTTGTTATAATAATAGAAGGGCATAATATATCTAAAACACTTTGCAAACCTTGAAGTGCTATATGAATTCTAGTTATGATGATGATAACTATGATGATTATGATGATGTTTTTTAGGCTATAAGGAATGCCTGAAGTTTTTAAGCAGAAAAGTCAATGGCAAAATCTTCACATAAGAATGATTAATCTGATACCAGAATGAAATAAAGATTGGAGGACAAAGAGTGAAGGTACAAAGAAGTGGTTGGAGATCATTGTAATAGTCCAGGTATCTGTGTTGCCTGGATGTGAGCATCTATGTTGTAATCATGGCAGCAAGAAGGGAGAAATATGAGAGATATTATGGACATAGAATTGATAGCACATGGTAACCATTAGGATACAAAAATGTAAAGGAGATATAAAAATTTAAGATATTAGGGTGGAGCCAGGATGGTGGAGTAAAAGGAGGGACTTGCTTCAGCTCTCCCCCAAACCCCTCCAGAAACCTATAAAAAATGATTCTAAACAAATTCTAGAGTAGTAAAACCCACAAAATGACAAAGTGAAACAAGTTTACAACCTAAGACAATCTGGAAAGTCAACAGGAAAGGTCTGTTGCAGCAGTCTGAGAGAGGTGCACAGTCCAGTGTATGCCATGCCAACACAGATGCAGAAGGGCTGGAGCATTCCTTGGGGGACTGAATCAGTGGCAGCTGTGGCAGTTTCCACACTTCTCAACCCACAAACACCAAAGAAAACTGAGAAGGTCAGTACAAAAGGTCTGTCAGCTGGAGAAGATGTAGGAAAATTGGAACATTGTTACATTGCTAATGGGGTTATGAACTGATCCAGCCATTCTGGAGAGCAATTTGGAACCATGCCCAAAGGGCTATAAAAATGTGCATATCCTTTGACCCAGCAATACCTTATCAAGGGCTGTAATCCAAAGAGATTACAGAATTAGGAAACAGACCAATATGTACAAAAATATTTATAGCAGCTCTTTTTATGGTGGCAAAGAATTTGAAATCAAGGGGATGCCCATCAATTGGGGAATGTCTAAACAAATTGTGGTACATGAATGTAATGGAATACTGTTGTGCTCTAAGAAATGAGGGGCAGATAGACTTCATAATAAACTGGAAAGACTTATATGAACTGATGCTGAATGAGGGGAGTAGAACCAGGAGATCATTATACATGATTACACAGTATCTATAAGGACTAACTTAGATAGACTTGGCTCCTTTCATCAATGCAAGGTTCAAAGACAGCTCCAAAAGACTCATGATGGAAAAAAGCTATGCACATCCAGAGAAAGAACTATGGAGTCTGAATGCATATGGAGGCAAACTATTTGTTCTCTTTTTTTCCCCTTCTTTTTTGGTTTGCTTTCTTCTTTCTTATGATTCATTCCATTGGTTATAATTCTTCTTTACAACTGAACTGTTACATAAATAAGTTCAATGTGAAGGTGTACATAGGACCTACATTGGATTACATGCCATCTGGGGTGGGGGGAGGAGAGGGAGAGACAGAATATTTGGAACCCCAAAAAGTTGTGGAACTGAGTGTTGTAAACTAAAAATAAAAAATTAAATATAAAAAAATATAAAAAGAAATGAAAAGGTCTGTCATATGTGGGTGAGAGAAGAATAAGTTCCAGCCATGGCCCCATTCCCAAGGCATCAGTGGTAGCATCAGTGGCTGCTTCTGGAGCTCTCAGATGATAGATGGTGAGGGGATCCAGTGGCTGATCAGAGGTGGATTGCAGGGATCTCTTTGGTGGCACTGAGGTAGGATTGTCTTGCTTTACCTTTGCTCACATATCAGTTGAAGTCTTGGTGGCAGTCCTGGGATGAGGAGGAGCACTGGTTTGTTGGAGCGTGTGGTGCACATGGAGACAGAATCCTCCAGATAGTTCCAAGGCAGAAAAGATTCCTTGTGGTCAATCACACATCAGAGCACAGACCAAGAGAGGAGTAAACACCTCTCCTTACATCATACCATCTTGGAAGAACTGAAAATTTACAGGTCCCTAAAAATATCTTTAGAAACAGCTGCGCAAAACCCCTGAAGCTTGGGACAATATACTCTTCACACTGAAAACAAAGACCTACCTTAACAAAGAGCTAAATAGTCAAGTAATTAGCTGGGAAATTTAGCAAACAGCAGGAAAAATATCAGACTATAGAATCTTACTTTGGTGACAAGTAAGATCAAAACATACAGCTGGAAGAAGACAACAAAGTCAAAGCTCCAACATCCAAAGCCTCCAAGAAAAATATGAATGGGTCAGAGGCCATGGAAGAGCCCAAAAAGGATTTTGAAAATCAAGTAAGAGGAGTAGAGGAAAAAGTGGGAACAAAAATGAGAGTGATTCAAGAAAACCACAAAAAACGAGTCAATAGCTTGCTAAAGGAGACCCAAAAAAGTACTGAAGAAAATTACACCTTAAAAAATAGACTAACCCAGATGGCAAAAGAGCTCCAAAAAGCTAATGAGAAGAAGGATACTTTGAAAAGCAGAATTGGCCAAATGGAAAAGGAGGTCCAAAAGCTCACTGAAGAAAATAACTTCTTACAAATTAAATGGAACAAATGGGGGCAGCTAGGTGGCACAGTGAGTAGAGCACTGGCCTGGAGTCAAGAGGACCCAAGTTCAGATTCAGCCTCAGACAGTTGACCCACTTAGTAGCTGTGTAACCTTGGGCAAGTCATTTAACCCCAATTGCCCTGCCTTTCCCTCTCCAAAGGGGAACAAAGGGAATGGAGCAAATGGAAGCTAAAGACTTTATGAGAAATCAAGATATTATAAAACAAAACCAAAAGAATGAAAAGAATAGAAGGCAATATGAAATATTTCATTGGAAAAACCCCTGACCTAGGTAAGAAATACAGGAGAGATAATTTAAAGATTACTGGACTACCTGAAAGCCATGATTAAAAAAAGAGCCTAGATATCATCTTTCAAGAAATTATCAAGGAAAACTGCCCTGGTATTCTACAGCCGAAGGGTAAAATAGAAATTGAAAGAATCCACAGATCACCTTCTAAAAGAGATCCCAAAAGGAAAACTCCTACGAATATTGTAGCCAAATTCCAGACTTCCCAGATCAAGGAGAAAATATTGCAAGCAGCCAGAAAGAACAATTAGAGTATTGTGGAAACACAATCAGGATAATACAAGATTTAACATCTTAAACATTAAGGGATCTGAAGGCTTTGAATCTGGAGGTCACAGGAGCTAGCATTAAAACCCAGAATCAACTACCCAACAAAAGTGAGTATAATCCTTCAGGGGAAAAATGGATATTCAATGAAATAGAGGACTTTCAAGCATTCTTGATGAAAAGACCAGAGTTGAATAGAAAATTTGAATTTCAAATACAAGAATCAAGAGAAGCATGAAAAGTTAAATAGGAAAGAGAAATCATAAAGGACTTATTAAAGTTGAACTGTTTATATTTCTACATGAAAAGATGTTATTTGTAACTCATGAGACCTTTCTCAGTATTAGAGGAGTTGGAGGGCATACACATACACACACACACATATACATACACACGTACATATACATGCAGATATTCCTATAAATACATACATGCATATACATATGTGGATATGTTGATATATGCATATATACATATATGTGTGTAGGTGTATGTGTGTATGTATGCACACACACACACACACACACACACACACACGGCACAAGGTAAATTGAATATGAAGGGATAATATCCAAAAATAAAATTAAGTTGTAAGAGAGGAATGTATTAGGAGAAGGAGAAAGGGAGAGGCAGAATGGGGGTAAATTATCTTGTATAAAAGAGGCAATAAAAAGCGTTTACAGTGGAGTGGAAGAAGGGGGAGGTGAAAGGGAATGAGTGAACCTTACTCTCACCAGATTTGGCTTAAGGAGGGAATAGCATACACACACAATTGGGTATGGAAATCTATTTTACCCTACAGAAAAGTAGGGGTGAAGGGGACAAGAGAGGGGCTGATGATAGAGGGAGGGAAAATGGGAGGAGGGACAGAGTCAAAGGAGAGAATACAATAAATAGGGGGTTTTATAGGATGAAGGGAAATATAGTTAGCCCTTCCATAACATGCATGTTATGGAAGCTTTTTTGCATGACTACACATGTATAACCTATATCAAATTGTTTGCTTTCTCAATGAGGGTGGGTGGGGAGGAAGGAAGAGAGAGAAAGTGGAATTCAAAGTTTTAAAAACAAATGTTAAAAATTGTTTTTATTTGCAATTGGGAAATAAAATATACAGGCAATGGGGCATAGAAGTCTATCTCACCCTGCTGGAAAATAGAAGGGAAGGGGATAAGAAAAGGTGAGGGAGACACGATAGAAGAAAGGGCAGATTGGGAGAGGAGGTAATCAGAATACATGCTGCCTTAGGGTGGGGGAGGGGAGAGATGGGGAGAAAATTTGGAACTCAAAATCTTGTGGAAGTGAATGTTGAATACTAAAAATAAATTGAAAAAGAAAAGAAAAAAAAGTCCAAGATAACACAAAGATTTCAGGCATGGGAGACTTGGTGAATGTAACAAAAATAGTAATGTTGGGAGGGACAAGCTACATGAAAAGATTGTAAACTTGGTTTTTGATAATTAAATTGCTGGTAGAAGATCCATGGGAAAACTTCCTACAAGAAGCTAAGATGTCAGGAATGCAGAATAAAGGTCTGAGGCAGAGGTAAAGATTTTGAAGTGATGATTTTCATGATCTAAGTAAAAATCTGGTGCTATGGGAGTTAATGGGCTTCCAAGAGAGAGAGAGTGTAGAGAAAAAAGAGGACCAAAGACAGAACTTGGGAAAATGTTTACCTAAAGATAGTGTGGTTAGATACATAGTTAAAAAAAGAAAAAAGAAAAGAAAAACAAGGAAGTTTTGTTGCTGTTGTTGTTGTCATTGTTTAAATGTAGACGCACTAAGCAAAGCAACAATGCATCTGATCTACGTTTCAAACTAGTGCCGATTTAGAAGGGACCTGAATCTAGTCCAGTGCTTTCATTTGATAGGGAATGAAACTGAGGCTCTTGGGTCTTATATGTCTTGGCTAAGGTGGCAGAGATTGTAATCAATAGAGCTGAAAGTTGAACCCAGGTCTTCTGGCTTCATTTAATGAAAGCTCAGACTACTGACAAAGCAAGTTGGGAGCTTGTAAGGATTTTAGACTTACAAACACATTTTCCCCACTGTACTATAGGTCTTTATGTGTATGGAACTTGTCAAAAGCAGGAAATATATACTCAGCCCATGTTATCAGATGTATGTATGCTCACAAGACACTAAAATTGTCTACCGAGAGAAAAAAGTAAACATAAGGGGCAAAAAGAATTTATCTGGAGCCCCAAGGGCCACAGCAACATCAATTGCCCAAAACACCTGGGTTGCAAGGAGCCAATAATGATAAATGGTGGAAATAAACCAGAGCCTAAAACCGCTGCTCTGACAAGATACATGGAAAATGATGCAATGCAGCTGGGATCAGCCACTGGAATACCAACAACTTAGGCAGCAGGGAACAACTATGAATCAGTTGCCAAATGATTGACTTGGAATTCTTTGCATAATCCATTGGAAGGTGTAACAATGAATTAGCTTGATTATAGTGACCCAATTCAGGTAGTAAGGTGATTCAACTGAATCATTTAGGAGATCAAAATATTGGATTGGGGGTGGGCTCTGTGGGTAATCTTGATACAGCCTAATTCTAACTTAAGTTATTGTCTATACCCCACCCTGCCCAAATTAGGTCTTTTGAATTTTATTCAGAAATCATTTTTCCTAAGTATAAATTGATCAGGAAACATGAAGATGTTCCACAGGGGAGAAAACAGACTCAGAATAATATAGATGCAAAGAATAATTTCAAGGCCTCTTATTGATCTTTCTTTCACTCCCAGTACCTATTTATATCTCCCCTAACACTGTGATTTACCCATGGTAAGTAACTTACACTTAGTAGGTATATAATAAATATCTGAATGAAGGAATGGAAAGCATAGAGCAATTTCAGATGGAGTCTTATTTTTAACTTGTATCATGGACTTTAAGAACACAAAGGAAATTCTGTGTTGCATACCTGCCCAAGAACTCCTTCTATGACATTTCCAGTGCCTACCTAGCCCCTCAGTGAATATGTCCAATGAAGAGGAACTCCTTATTTTCCAAGGTACCCCATTCTATTTGTATATAGCTGTAATTATAAATATGTTCCCTCCCCCAATATCATGCCAAATTTACCTCTCTTTACATTGCATACATTGCTTCCTGTTCTTCCCTTTATGACTAAGCAAAATAAATGCTTTCTGTCCTCTTTGTGACAGACCTTCAAATAGTTGAATAGTAATGTTTCCTTTTTTCTTCCACAGACCAAATACTCCTGGTTCCTTCTATTAACTCCCGAATGGTGGGGTCTCAAGTCCCGATGACATGTTGGTCACTTTCCAGCTGGACACTCCAGTTTGTCCAAAGCTTTTCTAAAATGCAGCTTCCAGAATTGAACAGAGTATTCAGATATGATCTGGCAAAGGTAGAGTTCAGCATGACCCTCATTCTCTATGTTCCAGATGTTATCCCTGATTTTAGTGTAGCATAAGACAATATTGTCTATTTTTCTTCCCTATTGTACAGCTGACTTCTGTTGAACTTAGAACTCACTAAAGCACTAAGATCTTTTCTTAGTAACTGTTGTCAAGTTACTTCTCCACCAGCCTGTATATGTGAATCTTTTTATTTTACATCTATTTCCATTAAATTCCATGTGATAGGATTTGGCCCATCACTCTGGCCTTTCAAGTTCCTTTCCTCTTTAACAACATAATTGACTCTCACTCCAAGCTTCACATTTTCTTGTAATTTGATAATCATGTCATCTATATTTTTAAGATGGTGAATAGCAACATGGCCAAATTGGGATTCCTGGGGTACTCCACTAGAGACTTCCTTCAAAGCTGACATTTACCCATTAATGGTTTCCCTTTGAAAATCTTAAAATGTTGTGTTATCGTCAGTTATTGTTTTTTCTTCTTTGGGACCAGTCTTTCATCCAGTTTCAAATTCATCTTGTTATCCTAATATTAGATATTCAATCTCCATCTTATCCATTTGCTTCTGATTACATCTAGGTCTGGAGCAGTGTAGAGGCAGAACCTCTCAAATGAGATTCACAATCACTCAAGAAATTTCCACTAAACTACCTCCACAGCAAATAAAAAACTGCCAATTGTCCAGACTATACTATGCATTCTAATGGATAGGTCCACTGGTATACATTTCTTGATTAGATACTGTGGATGAAAAATTGATTAGGTCAAAGGATTTTTAGATGTGGGCGATGTGCTGATTTGTCTTACTGATCTACATATATATATGTACACACATACGTATATATATATATGTGTGTGTGTGTGTGTGTGTGTGTGTGTGTGTGTGTTTGTTTATACATACATACATAACAAGGAATTTAGAGATGAAAGGTGGAGAGTAGATTAGTGAGTAATCATAGATGTGCAAAAATAAAGAACACCAACAAAAAATTAATATATAAAAAAAGAACTGCTGAATGGGACATAAGCAGAATATTTTTGTTACTGTTTATTAAAACCTAATGTTCACAATTTTTATACAATCATCTTCTTGTTCTGTGTATAGTGAAATGCCTGTGGTTTGTTGATTATTGTTAAATTCATCATTTTAAAAAAATTAATATAAATATCAATTGGTCCCCAAATTGAATAGGATGTGAGTGGGCTAGATCGCATTTGAGAAACTTCTGAATTACTTATAGTAAATATTCCTGACATACTATTTACAGGACATTTCTGATCTTTTGAATTTATCTTTAGATGTCTGCCCTTGTTTCCTATCAATGTTTTTAAAATCTGAGTTTGTTGATGAGTTCCCTCTATGTAAGTTTCTTTCTTCTCCTGGCCTTGACCCTTACTTTCTAGACTTCAAAACTACATCTTCTCAACTGCTTAATCTTCCTAGAATTTTCCTCAGTTCCTGGGGCTTCCTTGCCTTGGAATAGCCTACCATCCCTGAAGCCTGCTCACCCCAGAAGATTTTTCAGCTTTTCTTTGTATATTGTCTCACTCCATTAGAATATAAGCTCCTTGAGGTCAAGGATTTTATTTTGATTTTATTTGTATGCCCAGCATAGGCCAGCATCTGGCAAAGAGTAAGCACTTAATGATTGTTTTGTACCTTTCTTGTGGTAGATCCCCTTTTCCCTCCTCATTGGAATGTTTCTCCTCGTATCTTCCAAATTCCATTCTTGAGAGCTTCCCACCATTATTAGTCTAATTTCCCCTTCAAAGAATTAAGTGATATAATTTCATCTATTGCTTCTTGTAATTCTCCAAAATTTGGTAAACAATGGACTGTTTTTCTTACCTCTTTCACAAATTCAATGGTAAAGTAGTCACTTGGATTAAAGTTTCCTGCTATTTCTACTTCAGCAACAAGTTTTCCATGTTTATCACAATCAGATCCAGAATAATAGTTTTCTCTGTTGCTTGCTTCATCATTTGAAGGATGCATCTATCATTAAGCCAAATCATAAATGTATCCCCTATTCTATTTTTAGCAGGTAGTGAACAACAAAAGATACTTGGATGCTATTGTCTTTCATAAATTTCTCAAGCTTGCCAACAGGATTTGTGTTTGATTCTCCATCTCCTTAAGAAATTTCTCCTTTTATGCAGGTGGTATATATGATATTACTTTATTTTTCTATGTTATTATATATTATATTACTTTATCATTTCTATTTCTACCTCTATTTTTTCTTACCCAAAACATTGCTCTTTATTTTTCACTTCAACTTATTCACATTATTTTATAGGGAGTCCCAAAAATCTTAGGGTAGTTTTAAGCTACTGAAGCTTAAGTATATACTATGCCCATACAAATACATACATATATACACATATCTACACATATGTATACATACATACCTGTAGAGAGAGATAGAGACAGAGACATAGGGAGGCAAAGGGGAGGACAGACAGAAACACACACACACACACACAGAGACAGAGAGACAGAGACAGAGACAGACAAAGACAGACAGACAGAGACAGAGATAGAGACAGAAAGAAAAACAGACAGCCATAGAAAGAGAGATGCGCCTTCATCACCTTCCCCTACCTTTAATCTATTCTCTTCCTTTTGAATAAAGCATACCCTTACAGAGACAAATTCCATTATTCTATTCATGAGTCTCATTCAATCAAGTATCAGTAATAGCTAAGAGGTCAAATTTGTCTCCTTGCATTAGGATCTCTGATTCCCCTTCTGTATACTTTGTGCATTTGTATATAGACATCTAATGCAATGGGGTTTATTACTGGCTCTTTGCTTAGATACTCCCTATCATACATTACTGCTCCTCTCATGTTATGCTTTCCCTCAAGTTGTTTGTGCTACTCTATGTCACCAAGCTGGTTGGATCCATGTGAGGAGTTTTCTTCCTACCCTTCCTTACACATTCTAAGTTTTCTTTATTAGATGAATGAGACAAACACATTTGCCCCACTCACTATTAGGTGTAATCTATCTCCCTGAAAAGAGTTCAGTATTCTTATTTTAATCTGTGGTCCAGAAATATAAATCATAATCTAAGATGCTAACTTCTTGGCTTTCCCTAATCAACCTTTTGCTTTCGAATCTCCTAATTTCAATAAGCAGCAATGAGGAAAACTACACCCATGATCCATAGGTTTTCAGGTTGTGATTGTAGTTGTAGTTGTTATCATTGTTGTTCTTGTTGTTGCTGTTAGTTTAGCCCAGGACTACAAATCTTTAGCAATGTTTCTAGTTTCTTTATCATTGTATCACTAGAATGAGGTAGTGGTCACCAGGTTTGGCAATTCTCAACCAGTTCTCCTGAAACAGATGAAGGCATCCAATTAGAGCCTTCTCTGGGATGTAGCAGCCTTCTTAATTTATTCAGGTTGACAAATACCTGCCTCATCACCCTCAACAAAGAGACACAAACCACCATTACTCTTCTCCTCTTCCTCTGATTTCCTCTCACCTCATGGGGTCTTTGAATCATCTTCATTTTTCTTTGTAGCACATGAAGCTGCATCCTTTGGAGTTGGTACTATACCCCCTTCCTTTATAGAAAGGGCCTGATAAGTGGGGCCAAGATGGCGGCTGGAAAGCAGGGACTTGCTTAAGCTCCCAGCCAGGTCCCTCCAAACACCAATAAAAAATGGCTCTGAACAAATTCTAGAACTGCAGAACCCACAAAAGAGCAAAGGGAATTAGGCTCCAGCCCAGAACAGCTGGGATGGTCTATTGCAAGGAGCTGGGAGCAGAGCACAGCAGAGCTCAGCATGGACCATGCCAGGACAAACCAGACTGGGAGCTAGGCAGAACAGGGCCTAGCACCCTGAATCAGTAAGCTGTGGTAGTTACCAGACTTCTCAACCCACAAACACCAAAGATAACACAGAAGGTTAGTGGGAAAAGCTGCTGGGGCAGAGTGAAAGGAATTGGTGTTTCAGCCACCACCCTGGGGGCAGCAGAGGTGGTGCAGATCTGAAGCTGCTTCTGGAGCTACAGCTGCAGTTACTTCCCACCCTAGGCCCATCTGGTGGGAGGAATTAAACACGGATCAGAGTGGGAGTACAGAGCTTGCTTGGATATGAGTCACAGTCCAGGTGGGTGGTTCTTGGGGGAGGAGGAGCACTGGTGTGGCAGAGCTTGCTGGGTAGAAGTAGCTCTGAAAATAGCAGCACAGCCCTTCAAGGTAGGGACAAAGTATTCTCTACTCTGCAAGCAGTCATACCCAGACAAATAATTCAAGGGTCAAGTAGTTGGCTGGGAATATGGCCAGGCAGACAAAAAGGACTCAGATTCAGACTAAGATTTTGGAGTCTTTTTTTGGTGACAAAGAAGAGCAAAACATACAGCCAGAAGAAGTCAACAAAGTCAAAGAGCCAACATCCAAAGCCTCCACGAAAAATAGAATTGGCCTCAGGCCATGGGAGAGCTCAAAAAGGATTTGGAAAAGCAAGTAAGAGAAGTAGAGGAAAAATTGTGAAGACGAATGAGAGTGACATGAGAAATCCACGAAAAACAAGTCAATGACTTGCTAAAGGAGACCCCCCAAAAATACTGAAAAATATACTGAAGAAAGCAACACCTTAAAAAACAGACTAACTCAAATGGCAAAAGAACTCCAAAAAGCCAATGAGGAGAAGAATGCCTTGAAAGGCAGAATTAGCCAAATGGAAAAGGAGGTCCAAAAGACCACTGAAGAAAATACTACCCTAAAATTAGATTGAAGGAAGTGGAAGCTAGTGATTTTATGAGAAATCAAGATATTATAAAACCTAACCAAAGGAATGAGAAAATGGAAGACAATGTGAAATATCTAACTAGAAAAAACCACTGACCTGTAAACTAGATACAGAAGAGATAATTTAAAAATTATTGGACTACCTGAAAGCCATGATCAAAAAAAGAGCCTAGATATCATCTTTCAAGAAATTATCAAAGAGAACTGCCCTGATATTCTAGAGCCAGAGGGTAAAATAAAAATGGAAAGAGTCCACTGATCACCTCTTGAAAAAAGATCCCAAAAAGAAAACTCCTAGCAATATTGTTGCCAAATTCCAGAGCTCCCAGATCTAGGAGAAAATACTTCAAGCAGCCACAAAGAAACAATTTGAGTATTGTGGAAACACAATCAGGATAACACAAGATCTAGAAGCTTCTCCATTAAGGGACTGAAGGGCTTGGAATATGATATTCCGGAGGTCAATGGAGCTAGGATTAAAAGGAAGAATCACCTACCCAGCAAAACTGAGTCTCATGCTCCAAGGCAAAATATGGATTTTCAATAAAACAGAGGACTTTGAAGCTTTCTCAGTTAAAAGACTAGAGCTGAACAGAAAATTCGACTTTGAAACACAAGAATCAAGAGAAGCATGCAAAGGTAAACAACAAAGAGAAATCATAAGGGACTTGCTAAAGTTGAACTGTTTTGTTTACATTCCTACATGGAAAGATGGTGTGTGGATGTGTGTAATTCATGAGACCTCAGTATTAGGGTAGCTGAAGGGAATACATACATACATATATATATATATATATAGATAGATAGATAGATAGATAGATAGATAGATAGATAGATAGACAGAGGGCACAGAGTGAGTTGAATATGAAGGGATGATATCTAAAAAAAATCAAATTATGTGATGAGAGAGGTATATATTGAGACAGGGAGAAAGGGAGAGATAGAATGGGTTAAATTATCTCACATAAAAGTGGCTAGAAAAAGCAGTTCATTGGAAGGGAAGAGGAGGCAGGTGAGGGGAAATGACTGAATCTTTCTCTCATGGGATTTGACTTGAGGAGAGAAAAACACACACTCAAATGGGTATCTTACCCCACAGGAAAGAAGGAGGAAGTACATAAAAAGGGGGTAAGATAGAAGGGAGGGCAGATAGGGGGAAAAACAAACACTTTCGAAAGGGAAGAGCGTCAAGGGATCAAACTGAATAAGGGGGACTGGATAGGAGGGAGCAAAATATAGTTATTCTTTCACAACATGAGTATCGTGGAAGGGTTTCACGTAATGATACACATGTGACATATTGAATTGCTTGCCTTCTTAGGGAGGGTAGGTGGGGTGGGAAGAGGGGAGAGGATTGGAACTCAGTGTTTTAGAAGTAGATGTTTAAAAAAAGTTGATTTTGCATACAACTGGGAAATAAAACATATAGGCAATGGGGAACAGAAATCTGTCTTGCCCTACAAGAAAGTAAGGGAAAAGGGGATGAGGGGAGTGGGGTGACAGAAGAGAGGGCTGACTCGGGAACGGAGCAATCAGAATATATGGGGGGAGGGTAGAAATGGGGAGAAAATTTGTAATTCAAAATCTTGTGGAAATCAATGCTGAAAACTAAAAATATTAAATAAATAATAATAAAAAGAAAGGGCTTGATATTGATTATATAGCACCTAAAAACCAGTGGCTCTTCCTCTTACCCTACATCTTCCTGTCTCATTCTTTTACCCTTCTATTTCCTGTCACAGGTGAATATCCTCCCCACCCCCTGCTAACTCTTTACATTTCACTCTTTTTGGGTTCCTCTTGGAATTGTTTCTTATAATTTTTACATCCTGAGTGATAAGCTTCTTAAAGCAATCTGGATAAATATTTATATTGATAAAACCCTTACAAAGGTTTCAGGTATAGTCAGCTTTATTTATTTTTCTATACTGAAAATACAAAAGAAGTAGGAGTTGCCCTACAGGTGGAACGACTGACTCTAGAGTCTAGCACTTCTTAAACTGTGGCGTCACGACCCAGAGTTTAAAAAGCACCAAAGAGTTCATGAGTGGAAAAAGTTTAAGAAGCCCTACAAAGTTTTGAAATAAATACCATTTCTTTCAGTGCTTCCAGTTTCCTTTTTCTTTACTTTATACCCCAGAAAACAAATATTTTAAATGCTTTCTCTATTCTCTTCATCAAAACCTATTCTCAGGAAAGGATATAAAATTCATTCTCACTAAGGTACATAAATCGGTTAAAGCATTAGGCTATCACCCTGAGATTTTTGCATTTAACAATTCATGGTTTAAGAAAGACTTGAGCAAATGGAGTAAGTATCAAATTGTGATGCTTCAGCATCAGAATCTTTAACAGGAAGAATTGTCTTTTGGAGAAAAGGGTTTACTTGGTACCCCTGAAATCACATGCTGTTTAATATACACCATGTGTTTAACCTCTTCTGTCCACAGATCCTTTATTTTCTCATTTGACATTAATTTTGAGAGAGGACACTTTTCATAAACATAAAATAATAGATTAGATTTGTATTCATGGTATCATGATGTCAATATGACGACTTCTACGACTTGGACTTTTATTCACCATTTGAATTTCTTCTAGTCAGTTCCTCTGTAAGATAAAGGGGTTGGCTTAGACAACCTTTAAGGTTCCCTCCAGCTCTTGCCATGCATGCAACATTTATTGAATTCCTATTGAGGGAAAGGCACTGTGATAGATGCTCTACTGCCCTGAGGTAGTTCCATCCTAGTGGGGTGAAGATTAATATCAGAGCTACAGTGGGTACTCTGTGTTCCCAGGGACATTTAGCACAGATCTTCCTTGACCCATACTGGGTAACAGAGAACTAGGCACAGAGGGTAGAAAACAGCCCAGTGTGAAGGGTGTGGGAACAAAGCTCAAACATGCGTATTATTATTTTAATGGAGACAGTAAGTGCTTTCAAACATAATGGAGGTGATAGAAATTAAATGATGCGAAGGTAGGGTTGGTGCCAAATGCCAGCAGGTACAAAAATCCAATCAACTTTCTAATCTGATAAGGCCTCTTCAACCCCATGTGATGTTGGTTGTCATTAAAGATGATTTTTTTAAGGCCACAAGAAATAAAAGTGAATTCTTCCTATAGTTTTGTCTACTAGCTATTCAGAAGAGGTATGCCATAGATTTTCCCCACTAATTGAGAGAAACAAATCAAGTTGCAGTACATTTTTTTTTCTGAAACATGTGTGAACAACAATGTTTCAGGGCCACCCAGTAACACTTTGGTTGTTGTTGTCATCCTTATTTCAATGAGAAATTTAGGACATGTCATGCAGATTCTTAAACCAATTCTGTCACTGAAAGCACAGCATAAGTTTTCCACCTTGAAAAACCCTCTCAGAAAAAAAAGAAAAACTCTCTCAGAATACCAAATTCACCATTCTCAATGGTGCTTTTCACTATAGCAATGGCCACAAAAAGAATCTCTGCATCAGTGTCCTCCCTGCAAACTAAAATTTAAGTGAATAGTCCACCATTCTCACCAAGGCCAGAGTGAAGTGGAATCAGAAAAGTATAGAAAGGGACATGACCTTAAACAGACCATGAGAGGAGGTATGGTATATATATATATATATATAGTAGATAACAGCAATAGACTAGAAGTCAAGAAGACTCAAATTTGAATACCACCTTAGACATGTATTAGTTGTGTGACACTGGGCAAATCACTTAGCATCTCTGAGCTTCAGTTTTACCATTTGTAAAATGAAGATAACAATACCCTATCTATTGTGAAAATCAAACATGTAAAAGTATCATCTTGTGAACCTTAAAATGTCACAGCAGTGGGAACTATTAGTCACATTAAAGATGATCCCTTTATTATACATACAGATAAGGAAACTGAAGCTGTTGCAGAAGTGCCTTGTCCTGTGCCAGAGAGCCTACTGATTCCCTGTCTTGCACTCTATCCACTGTTGTCCTGCAAGTTTGGTTGAAGAAGGCAAACAAGTTAAGTGACATGTAAATTCATATTGTTTATTGCCTTAAATCAAGAGAAGTTAGCTTACTTATACATGCAAGGAGCCAGAGAATAAGTTATGACTATCTGGACAAAAGAATGAGAAAGCTTAAATACATTTTTGGAACAGTCCCAACTCAGTATATCTGTGTCATTCAAATTTATGATCTCCATGTATGCTTAATCACAGTATAAGAAAGGAATTTCTTAATTGGATAGGATTGTAAACACAATAAGATAAAAGAGTTGACAAAGTGTCAATTGAAATTATGATCCAGGACATCTGTATTTTCTTTACCATTAACATACCATAACATAGTATATGTATATAAAATATTAAGATAAGAAAAAGTCCAATTATTCAAGATACTGTCTTGGGTTAAGGGTCTCATCCTTTATGACCAGGAACAGAGGAAGGAATGCTCTTAAGTCAGCCCCATCTAGGCTTATTGACACAGGAAGAGGTATTCTCTGAGTAAACTCAGAGAACAAAGAGGTCTAGGCTCTTCTTCTGCTTGATTATTAGTTCAGGCTCTGGTCCTTTTTGAAGCTACTAAATTCACATTAAATGATTATCACCACCAAGCAATCACTGTGTCTAAAGGAACTAACACTTAGGGTAGCTACTCTGTATCACTGTGACTGCTTATTTGCATTTTTCTTGTTTTTATCATGACTCAACTAACTCAATAATGTGAGAAATCAGATATGCACACTGCACTTTATGGCTAATTGAGGATTGATTATACAATATCATAATAACCACACTAGAATTCAGGAACCATGCAATTTACACCATTCTTTTCCCCTCCAGGTAGCTAATCTTCAGCTATGGACCCTACGAGAATGCACCACACTTAGGCTTTAGAGGAATTATTGCATCACTGCTGAGAAAAGTAGAATAGCATATAATTTTCCAGGCACGCACTTTGATTTTAGGCCCTACATTTGGGATAAGCATCAGCTAGAATTTCTGTAGCCACTGAGCTTTTTAATATAAATGAATGCTCATTGACAGCCAGGCTATTCTACTACCATTGTTTAAGACTTCATAATCATTAAGCAGCAAACACTTTACCTAATAGTATTCTCAGAGATTGATTCGCATATTTTTGTGCTGTTCTTTTAAACATTTTAGCCTGTCATTTCCTGTATTAAAAAACAAAATGGAAAGAAATAAACTGTAAATTCCATATAAAATTACCTGTATAAAACACCTTCAAGAAGTTCTGATGAGAGTTAAGAGGCAAAGAAATGGCAGATATAATGTGTTGGACTGTAGGGCTCAAGTATTGTCATGCAGAGCAATGAAAGCTTGCCTTTGGTACTTTGTGTGTGACCGTATTCATTTAATTTCCTTGAGCCTTCGTTTCCTCAATTACAAAATGAGAGGTTTGAATCAGATCATCTTGGAGAATTTCAGAATAATATTTTTCATCTTACCACTGGCATGCAGAAAGCATTTAGTAAGTGCTTCTTGACTAATTGAGCTTATGAAGCCCAAAGTGGTTAAGGTATTTGCTCAAGGTCACACAGAGATGAGGTATCAGAAGCAAGATTTAAACATACCTACTCTAACAGCAAAGCCCCTCTGTGTGACAGCAGAAAGAGATATTGGGCACCATTTCTAAGCACATCTTTCTCTACAGCCTAGTGCACTTCCAGCTGATTCACCTTCCTTAGCAATAGAAATGTAGTCTGTTCCTGAAGAACAGTTTCTATTCTTCAAACCCAAGGGTCATCATCACGGTGGATTTTATTAAATGGCAAAATGAAACTCACAAAGAACCAGACAAGTTGCTCTCTATCTGAGAATTAATTTTAAAGTTGAGCTTTTCTCTGAAGAAGTAGGCAGCCATCATGTGGCATCAACTCTTAATTAACATAGGACTTCAATTCCATCATGAATCTCAAATTGGCAACTATAACACTGATCATCTTTGAGAGTGCAGAAAGGAACAAATCATAGGAGCTTAAAACTAGGATATGAAGCATTGACTGATTCTAAACTGCAAGGTTGCCTATTCCCATCTCTGTTGATACCAGTACCCTTAGCTTATTGGCCTTGTCAACAGTCAAGTCAACAAACATTTATTATGTGCCTATTATGTGTAAGATATTGTGCTAAGCTCTAGGGATACAAGGAAAAGCAAACACAAAAAAACAAACACAAAAAAACAGTTCCTGTTCTCAAGGATCTTATAGTCTAATGAGGGAGACAACATACAAACAAGTATATATAAATAAAATTAATATAAGATAAATTAGTGATAATCAATAGAGGGGAGGCTTTAGCATTAAGGGGGATTGGGAAAAGCGTTTTGTATATAATGGAATTTTAACTCAGACTTGAAGGAAGCTAGAAAGTTAGGAGATTGAGGAACAGAGTCCCAGGCATGGGAGATTGCCACTAAAAATGCCCAGAAATGGAGATTCCACTTGGAGGCCAGTACAACTGAAATAAAGAGTAGTTAGTAAGGAGTAAGGTGTAAGAGGACTGAAAAATAGGAAAGGTTCAGGTTATGGAGGCTTTAAAACTCAAATAGAACAGTGAGAAGAGCTGCTTCCAGGGGCAGGATGAAGGAGGAGGTTTTCAGATCACTCTGTGCTTATTGGTATGGAGACAAGACACTAGCCAAATGATATTCCCTTTACTATAAGCAGTATATTGGCAAAAGAATATTACTATTGCTCAGAATGCAATTATACACTGCAACATGTTCTGGGCCATTTATAGACATCTGTGTCTCAAGTTACAGAGCCTTAGGATCCTACCTCCTCCTCCTGCATACTCTATGTGTTTTTCATCTCTAAGAAATGTGGGGGAGTAACTTGGCAATGTTATTACAGAAATATCAAGTCATAAAATCCATTAATCTGAAAGCCAAAAAGGGCAAGAGAAAAGAGACTTGTATTATCAAATATTTGTTTTAAAGGATAACAGGTCTGCATTTTAAGCACTTTTAAAGTTTCTGAGGGCTAACAGATTCAAAATGGCGTGATGTTCCCTTTTCATAATCACAATAGCTGAGACACATACTTGAGAAGCACAAAAACCTGTAAGAAGACAGATGTGGCAATAAATAATAAGTACTAAATAAGCATTAGCAGCTATATACATATTGTCCCTTCTATCCTAATCATCATTATCATCACCATCTTCATCATCATCATTATCATCCTCTTTCAAAGTGCAACCCATCATTTACTTGGTGTGTGTGAGGGTGGGGAAGGCAGAACACAAAAACATGGGAATGCTTTTGTGCATCCTGAGAATACTACCATGAAGACCTGGAAAAAATGTGGAAACATAAGCCAATTGGGTTCTGGCAGTATCACAGGCTGTGTTAACCCTAACCTAACTGCTTCTATCCATCTGAGAAAACGCACAGAGAAGCTGAATGTGGCAGGATTTTGTACCATCATGATTATCAGCTTGACAAGGATGACAGCAGGGTGGGTGAGAATTCTTTGTGTATGGCAACCATAATAATATCAAGTGCATTGGAACAAATCAGAAGTGTCAATACTCTTTACACAAAAAATGTTTTAGTGCAGATAGTACTGACCACTAAAATGCATAAACCATGAGTATGCATGAAACAGACTGAACCTGGGAACATTTTTTGGGTTTAGTTTTGTTTTGCTTTTTATTGCACATCGACACTACATCATAACAACTTTAGAAACAGTCCTAACCAGTTACGAGAAAAAACTTTATACTTTTTTTTAAAAAATCATATCCTCATGGATGAAATCAATAATATATTAACAAAGAAGCATTAAGAAAATACTGTCATCTGAGTTTGATTATAGGAATATACTCATAGAGAAATCTCCTTTATTCCTTTCCTAGCTCTGCTACAAACCCTTTGTACTTCTCCATATCCTAGCAATCTTCTCCTCCTTCAATATATTCTTACCTCCCCTGAGATTTTATCATACTGGCTTATCATTGCACCCTTGGGACTCACTCCTAGGATATCCTTTTTGAGGAAGTGCCCAGGTCAACCAATCACACTCCTCCATTCCTTTCAGCTCTGATCCTACCTTTCCAGACTCCTACTCCATGACATAATGTGCTTCTTCACTTATCTTTTATGTGTTGTCTTTTCCTGTTATAATGTAAGCTCCTAGAAGTTAAGAACTGTCTTTTTCTTTTACCTGTATTTGTACCCCCAGCACCCTACCACAGTGTCAGACATATAGTAAGCATTTAACGAATGCTTGTTGATTGACTGACAGATTAGCTTTTTGGGCTGTCACATCATATTGAACTTATACTCCATTTAACCTGCAGAATTTTTCCAAGCTAATGCCTAACCATGCCTCCTCCATCTTATACCTGTAAAGTTGATTTTTTTGAACCCAAATGTACAGTTTTATGTTTTCGTATGTAGGAATTCATCTTATTAGTTTCAGTTTGACACATTGTGAAGTGAGCAGAACTAGGAGAACATAAACAGTAATAGCAGTATGGTAATGACAATCAACTGTGAAAAACTTCATTACTCTTGACGGGGTTAGACTGTGGGAACCCCCTTGAACACTCCTACTAGATGAAGGCTTTTGCCTGAGGCCATTAGCCTTTCATTACCACTAGGCCCAAATCTCTAGGTTACTCTTAACCTAGCCTAGCCCTCCATTGCCCAGCTACTTTCCAGACTTGATCCTATCAAAATGTCTATGCACAAATTTGTTAACTAGCCAGCCCTACATTGTCTGTTATCTCCAGGTAGTATTCAGCTACTTTCCACCCTTAATCCCATTCTCTTTTTTCCTAGAGTCTGACCTCACCTCAGTCCCATCAAGTTCCCCCTCAGACTCCCCCTCAAGACCTGCCCTAAACGCCTCCTCCCATCACCCCAGGACCACTTTAGATCCCTCCTGCAATCTTTCTGTATATAAGCTCCATCTTGCCTCCATGAAGGTACTCAGATTCAGTCTAGCTCAGAAGATTGGATCTGGCCCTCTTGTGAAAATGAGTGTCACAAATGGTGAGATTTCTTAAGATTCTACCCAATATGGCAAACCTTTAACAAACTTTGTTTTTCTTTGGCTAAGAAGGCTTGAGTTGAATTCGTTCAAGTAGGACCCAGCATGTTGGTATTTTGGGGTCTCAAGCACCCCTAAGGATATATGGTTCCCTGACCTCATCACTCTGATCAATGCAATAATGCATGGCAATTCCAAAGAATTCATGATGAAAGATGCTATCTACCTCCAAAGAGAGAGAACACTAATGCACTCTGAGTGGTATTTAAGTATATTTACTTTTCCTTTCTTTATTTTTCTTAACTTTTTCATTCACAACATGACTAGTATAGAAATGTTTTGCAAGATTTCACAAATATATATATATATAATATATAATTATATATTATATTATATGTTATATATATTATATAAATATATATATATATATAAAGAGTTTCATATTAATTGCCTTTTCAATGAGTGGGAGGAGGGTGGGAAAGAGGGAAAGAATTTGGAGGTGAAAATAAAAATTAAAAAATAGGTTCGGTTTAATGCTGTACCTTATTAAGATCTTTTTGAAACCTGGTTCTGTCATTCGCTGTGATAGCTATTTGTCCCCACTATGAGTCAGTCTCCCTCCACTCCAGACACAGATTGTGAAATGAAATGGTCTACTGTACATTATAAACAACTAATCTCCATACTACAAATGTAAACCCCAGAAGATCTTTCCCGGAGATTAAAATGATACAGTATTTCATGCCATCAGCATAATGGGATTCATAAATAAGGAAACCTGTAGGACTTTTTGCTTCTTAGATGGTTTTAATTTTTCTTTCAAAGTTTCTATTTTTTGAAGGCTTTTAATACTATATTTCATGAAAATTATGAGTATTTGGCCTGATGTTACCTGTGAAGACATTTTTATTAATATTATTTTTATTGATCAGTGCATTATCTCTTTGCAATGTTATTTTAGTTTATGTGTGTGTGTGTGTGTGTGTGTGTGTGTGTGTGTGTGTGTCTGTGTCTGTAAATATACATACATATGTGTGGGTCAGAAACCACTACTCACATTAAAAATATACAGAGAGGAGCCAAGATGGCAGCTGGAAAGCAGGGACTAGCGTGAGCTCCCTGCCAAGTCCCTCCAAAAACCTATAAAAAATGACTCTGAACTAATTCTAGAACTGCAGAACCCACAAAATAGCAGACAAAAGCAGGGCTCCAGGCCAGGACAGCCTGGATGGTTGCTGGGTGAGGTCTTTCGGCACACGGAGCTGGGAGCGGAGCAGAGCCCAGCGTGGGTGGCGCGGACCAACCAGACCAGGAGCTGGGCAGAGTGGGCCCTAGCACCCTGAATCAGTGAGCTGTGGCAGTTACCAGAGTTCTCAACTCACAAACACCAAAGACAATAGAGAAGGTTAGTGGGAAAAACTGCTGGGGAAAGGGTGATAGAGTTCATGGTTCATCAGTGGAGGTGGGGCAGGTACAGAAATACAGCTGCAGTTGCTTCCAGCCCCATATCAACCTGGTGGAAGGAATTAAGTGGCAGATCAGAACAGGAGTGCAGAGCCTGCTGAAGATCTAACTCCAGTCCAGGTTGGGGGTTCTTGGGGAAGGAGGACTGCTGGTGTGGCAGAGTCGGCTGTAATAGCTCTGAAATCAACAGTGAATTCCCCCAAGCTTGGAACATAGTACTCTTTACTCTACAAGCAGTCATACTGCACTGAAAACCTCAAGGATCAAGTCAGTTGGCTGGGAACATTGTCAGGCAGCCAAAAGGCGCCCAGATTCAGTCTCAGACTTTGGAATCTTTCTTTGGTGACAAAGAAGACCAAAACATACAGCCAGAAGAAGTCAACAAAGTCAAAGAGCCTACATCAAAAGCCTCTGAGAAAACCATGAACTGGTCTCAGGACATGGAAGAGCTCAAAAAGGATTTAGAAAAGCAAGTTAGAGAAGTAGAGGAAAAATTGGGAAGAGAAATTAAAAGGATGTGAGAAAACCATGAAAAACAAGTCAATGACTTGCTAAAGGAGACCCAAAAAAATACTGAAAAATATACTGAAGAAAACAGCACCTGAAAAAATAGACTAACTCAAATGGCAAAAGAGCTCCAAAAAGTCAATGAGGAGAATAATGCCTTAAAAGGCAGAATTACCCAAATGGAAAAGGAGGTCCAAAAGACCACTGAAGAAAATATTAACTTAAAAATTAGATTGGAGCAAATGGAAACTAGTGACTTTATGAGAAATCAAGATATTATAAAACAGAACCAAAGGAATGAAAAAGTGGAAGACAATGTGAAATATCTCATGGGAAAAACCACTGACCTGGAAAATAGATCCAGGAGAGATAATTTAAAAATTATTGGACTACCTGAAAGCCATGATCAAAAAAAGAGCCTACATATCATCTTTTGAGAAATTATCAAGGAGAACTGCCTTGATATTCTAGAGCCACAGGGCAAAATAGAAATTGAAAGAATCCAGAATCCACCGATCACCTCCTCAAATTGATCCCAAAAAGAAATCTCCTAGGAATATTGTTGCCAAATTCCAGAGCTCCCAGATCAAGGAGAAAATACTGCAAGCAGCCAGAAAGAAACAATTTGAGTATTGTGAAAACCCAATCAGAATAACCCCAGATCTAGCAGTTTCTACATTAAGAGATCGAAGGGCTTGGAATATGATATTCCGGAGGTCAATGGAGCTAGGATTAAAAGGAAGAATCACCTACCCATCAAAACTGAGTATCATTCTCCAAGGTAAAATATGAGTTTTCAATAAAATAGGGGACTTTCAAGCTTTCTCAGTGAAAAGACCAGAGCTGAATAGAAAATTTGACTTTTAAACACAAGAATCAAGAGAAGCATGAAAAGGTAATCAAGAAAAAGAACAAGAAAAAGAAATTGCAAGGGACTTACTAAAGTTGAACTGTTTTGTTTACATTCCTACATGGAAAGATGATGTGTTTGATTCATGAGACCTCAGTATTAGGGTAGCTGAACGAAATACGCATATATATATATGCGTATATATATATATATGCGTATATATATATATATATATATATATATATATATATATATATATATATATATGTGTGTGTGTGTGTATATATATATATATACACATATATGTGTGTGTGTGTATGTATATATGTATGTGTATGTATATATATACATTATATATATATATATATAGAGAGAGAGAGAGAGAGAGAGAGAGAGAGAGAGAGAGAGAGAGGGCACAGGGTGAGTTGAAGATGAAGGGATGATATCTAAAAGAAATAAAATCAAATTAAGGGATGAGAGAAGAATATATTGAGAGAGGGAGAAAGGCAGAGATAGAATGGGGTAAAATATTTCGCATCAAAGTGGCAAGAAAAAGCGGTTCTGTAGGAAGAGAAGAGAAGGCAGGTGAGAGGGAATGAGTGGATAGATAACTGCCCCCCAGCTTTGATAATCCAGACAGATATTGGTGCTTTTCTGTTAACTATGTATTACGATTTGATCAGACAAGGTCTGTCTGTTGATGTTTGTAATTTCTGTTTGTATTTGCTCTGAAGTTCAGGGGGCTGATCTTTTCCCCCAGAAATAAGTGAATAATATATGTATGTTTGATTAAACTGAGATTCTTAACCCCTTAAAGTTGCTTTCCTTAGAAAAGCAGATTAAAAAACTTGTGTTAATGGCCTTCTGTGTGCTGGTTGCTATTGGTTTTATACAACCACCATAGCTGCTAGCAAGATTGTTGCAACGGTAGGAAATTTAAGTAAGATACCATTCTAGCTCTAATGGAGCATATGGTATAGTAGAGCCTGGAACACAAACATAGGTTACTATAATAGACAATATTGCATGAAAAGAGCACTATGGTGGTAAAAACAAAATGACCTAATGTAGGGAAAACCATTACCACTAGAGAAGATCTGAGGAAGACTAATATTTGAGCTGGAGAATAAGTAGGAAAAATTTGAATATGATCATGATAAAACATTTAATATGTTTCTGGTCCTTTGTTTCACTAATTAAGTTTGCCTTCCTTTTCAGTGGTTGGGTGCTTGGCAATTACTTTCATTTTCTCTCCCACTCCTTTTGTAGCATCTGTATTTGATATATCACTATAAAGTGCTTATTGTTCTATTTTCAGTTGCAGTTAACACCTTGGTAATTTTTTTTAACCTTCCAAACAGAGTAAATTATGTAGCTTTGCCCACTATGCATTTTCACATTCACTTGAGGGTGGGGGAAGGAGTAGAATAACAAAGTGTCAGCAAACATTCTGTATTCAATAATTGACTAACAAGGGCTCTTATCTCATAACACCTATAAGAAAGATTCTTGATGAAGATAAAAAAGGAAAAAAGTCCCTGAATTTCATAGGTTAAATCAGGTGATAGTCAGATAGCCTCACACATTCAGATGTGCAAAATCTAATGCTAACATTCATGTTTTAGGTATATTAAAAACACACACACACAGATGGCAAGGGAAAAAATAGATCATCTTTTCAGAGACACCTAAGCCATCTGCAAAAAACTACGAAAAATACATGAGTGTACCAGACTCCTCTTTCCCCGTACTCAACACACACAGTGGCAAGTTGTTCTTTTGTATGCTTTGCTCAGAGAGAAAGAATGGCAAGGAGAAACTTATGAAATGAAGGGATAAAAATTACACTTGATTCTATCGAACCTTTTAAGATCAGAATCTTGCTTATAGTTGACTGTTACACTGTGTTGGTAAGCTTAGCTTGAAATAACTTTCTCATACTTTTCTTGGAAGATGATACCATTTCAAGGACTTGCCCATTTCAAGAGCTTTACTGTGATCTGACACAAATGAACAATGTTTTTGTTTCTTTCAATACTTCTTTACCTTACCTGCACACTTCTTCCTACCTCCACTACACTTCTGTCTTTTATTTTGACTATCAGGACAAAAGGCCTTTAAACTGCTCTTCAGCTTTTAGGACTCAAATCTACACACTTACCTCTTTACTCCTCTTTTTGTCTTACCTTTTCATTCCCAGTCTTACAAATCCTAATGAGGCTGACAAAATCAGAAGGGAGGCAGTATTGCGGTATGCTTGAAGGAAAGGATCATCTTACTTTCATGCAGTGGGGGTGGGGGGGGAGGGGAGATTATTTATCTCATGTTCTCCTTAACTGTATTACTCCTAACATTCTAGACCAAGAGTTCTTTATCTGAGGTCTATAAACTTTTTGAAAAAAATATTTTGATAATTGAATTTCAATGCAATTGATTTCCTTTGTAATTCCATATATTTATGCATTTGAAACATTATTCTCTTGCTCATAGGAGAGTAAAGGAGGGAGAGAATAAGTATCTATTAAGCACTTATTGTGTGCTAGATACTTTGCTAAATGCTTTAAAGACATTATCTCATTTGATCCTCACAAGTTGGTATTGTTATGATCCCCTTTACAGTTGTGGCTTCTCTAAACTGCTTAAAGGGTCCATGCCAAAATAAATAAATAAAGAAGAATAAATCTTTCCCTAAGCCTTACTGCAAGGCATGACAAGGTAGATTCTCATTCTAATAATCAAAATCTGTTGCTGGTAATTCTTCTCTAGTCTTCAGTTTTTCACTTGGTTCCCTCTTTAAATGATAAAATCAAATGCCATCTAATCCAAAAAATTTTCCCTGACCCTCAGATTGGCAATACCCCTCCTTTCTCCAACCTCTACATTTCATATGGCAGGTATGTATTTTATCCCTTTATTAAACAATAAGAAGATAACAGAAGGAATCTTTACATCTAAATCATGTGCCACCTTGGCAAATAGTATATTACTCCACAGAGAGTAAGTGCTACTCCAACTCACGTCATCTATATCCCTTATCATCTGTAGCCCTTTTACACAGGGGACTCAAAGATCATCTGCTCTAACCCATATCAATCATTGTGTAAAATATTCCAAGTTATGGGAAATGCATTGCCACCTAAAGATTATAATTCTTCCACATTCTAGGAAAAATTGTGAATCAGGCCAAGCTTCTTTTCAATACCTATTAAAGTCCAGCTCTAATTAAACAGGTAACAACTCAACAACCATTTATTAGATGTTTATTATATGCCAAGAACTCTGCTAAGCACTGGGAATACAAAACAAAAAGATAAATAATCCCTGGCTTCTATTATATTATGTTGTAATGGAGTGTATCAGTGTACATATGCACATATGCAAATGTACACAATGTAAATAACAGCAGAATTTTAGAAGGAAAAGATGCAAATGATGGGACCCAGAAGAAATTCCTGCCAAAATGATAGCATTTCCACTAAGTTCTGAAGAAAACCAGAGAGTGGTTTTCCAGGGAGTTGATATAGGAAGGGAAAGCTTTCTAAGCAAGGGGAAAGCCTTTGAAAAAGCATAGAGTTAGGGGAATGTATGTCTTGTACAAAAAGTAGAAAGGAGTCCAGTAGAGCTAGACCATGCAGTGCTAACAATGGGGCTTAGACTGTGGGAAACCCCTTTGACCCTACCCTGAATCTTCCCACTTAATCTAGCTTTTCATGCCCAAGCCTAGCCTAGCCTTCTATTGTCTGGTTACCTTTGGATTGCCTTCTGGACATTTCCCACCCTTGATCCTATCAAAATATCTATACCCAAATCTATTACCCTAGCCCTCTATTTTCTGTCATCTCCGGGTAGCCTTCAGCTATTTCCCACTGGGGAGTTTGACCTCACCCCAGTCTCCCAGTCACCCCAGTTCCATAAAGATCCTCCCTCTGTCCTCTACTCCCATCACCCCAGACTCCTTGAACACCCTAGATCCCTCCCACAGTCTTTCTGTATATAAACTCCATCTTGCCTCTATGAAAGTGCTCAGATTCAATCTAGCTCAGTAGATTGAATCTGGCCCTATCGTGCTTCACAAATGGTGAGATTTCTTTTTTTTTTTTAATTTTTATTTATTTATTTATTTATTTATTTAATTTTAGTTTTAGTTTACAGCAGACAGTTCTACATAATTCTGAGTTCCAGATTTTCTCCCCTCCCTCCCCCCTCCCTCCCTAAGACATCATGGAATCTCATATAACTACCACGAATGACTTCGCATTGAATTAATCTATACACTAGTCAAGTTGCGAAGAAGAATTACGACCAATGGAATGAATAATGAGAAAGAAGAAACAGAACCAAAAAAAATAAAAAAACCAACCCAAAAACAAAAACAAAAGAGAAGAGAAAAAGGCAAGCATGAAGTGTGCCTCAATCTGCATTCAAATTTCATAGTTCTTTCTCTGGATGTAGATAGCATTCTCCATCATGAGTCCTTTGGAGTTGTGCCTGCACCTTGTGTTGCTGAGAAGAGCGAAGTCTGTCAGGGTTTGTCCTCATGGAATCCATATATCTGTGGTCATGTACAGTGTTCTCTCGGCTCTGCTCCACTCACTCAGCATTATGTCGTGTAGGTTTTTCCAGGTTGTTATGAAGTCCGTATCATCCCCATTTCTTATGGCACAATAGTATTCCATTACCTTCATATACCACAGCTTGTTCAGCCATTCCCCAATTGATGGGCATCCCTTTGATTTCTGATTCTTGGCTACCACAAAAAGAGGCACTATAAATATCCTTGTACATATGGGTCCTTTTCCTGCTTGTGTGATTTCTTTGGGATACAACCCTAGAAGTGGTATTGCTGGGTCAAAGGGTATGAACATTTTTATAGCCCTTTGGGCATAGTTCCAAATTGCTCTCCAAAATGGCTGGATCAGCTCACAACTCCAAATGGTGAGATTTCTTAAGACCCTACCCGATATAGCAAATCTTTAATAAATTTGTTTTTCTTTGGCTGAGAAGGCTTAAGTCGAATTCTTTCGAGCAGGTGTTTTGGGGTCCCAAGAATCCCAAAACCTCAATATATGATTCCCTGACCTCATCACTTGGAGTAAAGTATTGTATGAGAAGGTTAGAAATATATAAATAGTTCTGATTGTGGGGTGCTTTAAAGGCCAGAAGAGTTTCTGTTGGAGGAGGGAGCCACCAGAGTTTATTAAGCAGGAAGGTAACATGATCAGTGTTGTACTTTTTTAAATCACTTTGGTGACAATGAGATATATGGATTTGAGTGGGCAGAGAGTTGAGGCACAGAAACCATTTAGGAAGCAATTTCAGTAGTCTAGGCAAAAGGTAATTAAAGCCTAGATTAAGATGGTGGCTGTGTGATTGGAGAGAAGGAGACATACATGGGGAGTACCATGTAGAAAATTATTGACTAGTGTCGACTTGAAAGTTTGGTTAAACAAGGCAAACAGTCTAGGTCATACATAAATTTGTATACTTTATTCCCTTGAAGCTAGCAGAGACATGATCACTGAATCAGAAGCAAACTTCTGATTGACTGGAAGAAGAAAGACAAGGTTTAAGTAACAATCCCAACTTCAGTTTATGATCTCCATATCAAAGAAAGGAAGTTCTTAGGTAAACAAGACAATTGTCAAGGTAGGGTCACTTAGAAATTCCTATCACAAGATGCAAATGTCTCTAGCCCACTTCTCTGGTTGTAGATATCCTGTCACCAACAGGAAAGACACCACTTGTCAATCTTCTCTGGTCTTTGAAGTTGCTGACAGAGAAAGGGGGAATTTAGAATACAGTAAAGCAGCTTGGATGCTTTGGATATTATTGGGATTCAAATAATCTGAAAGGATTGACACTAGGTACATGAGATGAGTGAGGTTGAGGAGTTGCAAGCACAACCTTGGTTATCAATCTGGATGAATCTGATCTTGTACTTGATAATAATTGAGAAATTTAGATGAAAGGTGTCTTTTTGTGGAAAATCTGATGAGTTCTGTTTTGGGCATGTTTCTTTTAAAATGCCTATAGGACATCCAGTTGGAAATGTGACTATTAATCTTCCTCTGTCTCCTCCTCCTCCTCTTCCTTCTTCATAAACCTGGGAGAATTTACTTTTATCATGTGTAGTCTTCATTTTTTATTCCTTGAAATATAGCTTTGAAGAAACAGACTTTTAAAAAGCCCACTGTGATTTAAATGGAGCTAAATATTTATATATTCTGGCTTTCATTTAATGGCCAATAATAGGCCCAACCCAAGCCTCTCTGGCTCATTTTTTTAGTTTTTGATGGCTTAGAATGACTATAAATGCAAATTGTTTTTTGTTCTGACCAGAAACTCTGAGGGACTTCGCCTTTCAGATTGATATCTTTGGGATGGTAAATTGGGCCATGTTTTATCAAATTCTCACCTAGCCCTAATTCATTGAAAGACCTTAATTTACAAAGGCCAAGGTCACCCACTGTATCCAGTGCCAGTGTGGTACTGGAAAATCAGTTATTGCTAAGGAGACCCCTGAGATACTCCAGTTTGCATAGCAAAGAATGGACTCAGACCTTTTGACATTTAGCAAATGTCCCTGGGGCTCTGTGACTCCACCAAGGAATGTCAATAAGATTATCCCACTTAAGGATAACCTGTCAGAATTTTTTGATCTGTCAGGACCTTTGTTCCTGTTCCCCCCCACCCTGTGACCTGGCCTGTAAGTTCCAAGAGATAATTAACCTCTGTACTCTGTATTTTCTATATAAACTACTTCTTTACCCCAACCCAGGGCTATTTTGATTTGGGTGGAACCCTGAATGGTTGCCAGCTAATAAATTCTCCATTTAAAACTTATACTCTGTGGCGTGTCTCACTCGCTCTTGGTATAACACCAGTAACCTTGACCTTTATCTTGCCACTGGACTCTGATGGTTCTGGAGGAGAGAATGAGGCTGATAACTTTGGACAGCTCTGCTTCACTCAAATCCAATTCACTTACATGTCAAGACATCACCCTCATTGGTGTCAGTGGTGCTATTCAAAATTGAAGGACAAACAAAAACAACATATAGGTCATTTTTGCTTTTTTTTCATCTCCTTGGGATATAGAATTTGTAGTGGTATAGCTAAGTCAAAGATTATACAGAATTTTATGGTCTTTTAGGTATAGTTTTAAATCATTCTCTAAAATAGTTGGACAAATTCACAACTCAGAAAACAGTTCATTGGTGTCCATTTTTCCACATGCCCTCTAGCTTTCATCATTTTCTTTTTCTCTCATGTTAGTCAATCTGATACATATGAGATGGTACTCAGAGATATTTTGATTTGCATTTCTCTAATCAATAATGATTTAGAACATTTTTTCATGTGACTGTTGATAGCTTTGGTTTCTTCCTCTGAAAATTGCCTATTCATATCCTTTGACCATTCATCACTTGGGGAATGGCTTTGTTTAAAATAAATTTGACTCAGTTCCATATATATTTGAAAAATGAGGCCTTTATCAGAGAAATTGCTGTAATTTTTCCTAGTTTCCTGATTTCCTTCTTATGTTAGTTATATTGGTTCTGTTTGTACAAAATCCTTTTTAATTTCATGTAATCAAAATTATCCATTTTACTTCCTTTAATCCTCTTGTTGAACCCCAATTTTGATTGTGAACACCAAAAACCCAAAACCACAGTTTGTTCTAAAAAAGAGACAATTGATTAGGTCAGGTCCACTTTTTTATTTCTTTCAAGCTGGTTCACATGCATTGCGTGGGAGTTCAGTCCAAAACTGGATCAATTTGGGAATTGTGGGTACAGGGTTATAGACCTTCGAAGAGGCATGAAGTGTTCCCAAGGGGTGCCAATCAATTCTGATTGGTCAGAACATTAGGGGTGGGCTGTATTAAAATGAGGTCTTGAGCATGAGACTTAGGTCACTTAATACCTTTTCAACTGGAGCTGATATTCAAGTTACCATTCATCATCACAGAAAATACTTGTTCTATCAACCCAGCCACCCCATCATGCCAGACCACTCCCAGTCTTGGGTTATCTAGGCAGAAGAATTTGTCTCCAACTAAACCTGAGCAGATTAAATCAATTCAGGCCTGGGTTAGAATTTGACCAGGATAAGAAGTTTCAATAAAATCTCATCTTCAGTAATGTCCTGCTAAAAGAGAGACTGAATTTGTAAGGGGGAAGGGAGTGGGGGTGGGGGAAAACTCTGAGTCTCCAAGACACTAATTATAAAGATTTAAAATAATTTTTCATACTCTTTATTGTCTTTCTTATAACACAGGAGTATCCCATCACAATCATATATCAAAACTTATTTAGTTGTTCCTCAATTGATGGGCACCCCATCAATTTCCAGTTCTTTATGGCCATAAAGAATGATGATATACATATATTAGAAGATACAGGTCCTTTTCTGCTTTCTCTGATAACAGACCTAATAGTGGTATTTCTGGGTCAGAGGGCAAACACAGTATTATAACTCTTTTATCAAACACAGATTACTATGGTCATTTACATCTATATGTTTTGCACCCAGCCTATCCCACTGATCCACAGCTCTACTTCTTAGCACCAAATAATTTTCATGATTATTACTTTCTGATAAAGTATGAAATCTGATTCTGCTAAGCCACCTTCTTTCACTCTTGTTTTTCATTGATTTCATTGATATTGTTAATCTTTGGTTCTTCCTTCCACATAAATTTTATTATTATTTATTCTAGCTTTTTGAAATAATTACTTGGTGTTTGATTGGCATGTCACTGATTAAGTAAATAAATTTAGGTAGAATTTTCATTTTTATTGCATTAGCTTGGTCTGTCCATGAGTAACTAATATTTATCCAGTTGTTCAGAATTATCTTCATCTGAAAAGTGTTTTATAATAGTGTTCATGGACTTTCTGGTTTTGTCTGGGCATGTAGACTCTCAAATATTTTATAGTGTGTGGAGGTATCTTAAATGAAATTTCTCTTTTTTTCACTTCCTGCTGAGTTTGTTGGCAATATATAAAAATGCTGATGATTTATGTGGGTTTATTTTATATCCTGCAAATCTGATGACATTTTAATTGTTTCAGCTGTTTTTTTAATTGATTCCCTAGGGTTCTCTAAGGACACCATCATATTATCTGGTAAGACTCCTAGTTTTATTTTCTCATTGTCTATTCTAATTCCTTCTATTTCTTTCTCTTGTCTTATTGTGATAGTTAGCATTTGTAGTACAATGTTGAATAATAGGGTTAATAATGGGCATCCTTGCTTCACCACTGATTTTATTGGGAAGGTTTCTAGCTTATCCCCTTTATAGACCATTCTTGTTCCATATTTTAGATAGATACTTATAATTTTAAGAAAGGTTAAACTTAACCCCAATTGCCCTGCCTTCTCCCTCAAAAAACAACAAAAAAAAAGGTTCCATTGATTCCTATGCTTTCTAGTGTTTTTAATGGGTATGGGTGTTGTAGCTTGTCAGAAGGTTCTTCTTCTTTTTTTGCATCAATTTGTTGAGGTAGAAAAGAGTTCTTGAGGCAGATGGAACAAGCAGGATGTAGGATGTGAGTTGTGAGATAAAATGCAGGATGTGACCAGTCAGAAAAGTGATCAAAGAAGACTATGCATTGAAGCCCCACCACTGGGGACTTACCTGTGGTAAGGGGGACTCTTCCCCTCCCCTTTCCTATTTTCCTTGCTTATCTGTATGATGAAGGCACCTTGGGCCTACCTGATATCCCAGGCATTTTGGAGCCCTGCTTGCTCTTCTCATTCTTTCATCCCCTTTCTCCTTATTCCATAAAATTGTATATAAACCAGAAACCTGACCCTAACAATGGCCTTTGCCTCTTATGGGAAGCAGGGGCTGCTCTGGTCCCTTAGGGGAGCAAGGCCTGCTGCCTATGCTTTGCTCCTACATGCTAACAGGCCCACTTGGGTACATCACCCCAGCAAATACCTTTCTTAACTTGGAGACTGAGTGAATTCTTTCAGGACACTAGGAGCTGCATGTTTATTCCTCATCTTTTCAGGTGGTACCCCAACATTCTTGAGGTATACCCTGAACTCATTGCTATTGATACAATCATATGATTTGTGTTGTTTTTATTGATATAGGCAATTATCTTGATTGTTTTCCTAATGTTGAACCAGTCTTTTTCATATAGCTGTTTTCAGAGCTAGTTCTGGGTGTTTGGAAGTTTTTGATCCTTCCAAGGTGGTGTGATCTTGGTAGAGGTATGTCACTGCTCTCCTGGCCTGTGCTTTGGTCCTTACCCAGGAAGGTCCCCTGCTCCCTTGAAGCTGCAATCCATACCATTCTTCAATGGCTGCCCTGGGACTGAAAGTAATACTGTACTTCAGGGCTTCTGCTCCCTTGGGTCAGCAAGCAATATTGGTCCTCAGGGCCCCTGTTTCTGTGGGAGAGGAATGATATTAGTCCTCAGAGGCCTTGATCCCTTGGAAATGCAAATGTTCCTTTCCATCCCAGAACTGTGAACTAGAAGTGAGTATGGGAAGTGGAACTGGCAAACAGTACCCTGTCTTGCACCCAGTGATAGTGCAAGGGTCCCCTATAATCTCTTTCTTGCCAGTTTCCAGTTTCATTTACAGTCTCTGTCTTGAGGGCTCCTGAAGCTGCTGCTGTTGCTGCCTCCAAGGCCCACAGCTGGTGGTGTCACCACAGGGACTCCATTCTGACCTCCTAATTTGTCTTAAGCTAGAAAAATGTTTCACCGTGTCCTTTTATTACCTCTTACCAGTCCAAAATTCTATTTGAGGTATTATTTTAAAGTTGCTTTGAAAGGTTTTCTCTACTCTACCATTTTGGCTCTGCCTCCAGAAGTTTCTATGATTATTGAAAGGTGCATAGAATCCTATGAATGTGAAATGATCTGTCAAAAGTTACACAGTGAGTTACTGATAGGCCAAAGACAAAAGTAGCTAGGTGGGATAGTGGATAGAATGTTGGATTTATAGTCAGGGAGACACAAACTTAAGGTTTAAATCCTGCCTCAGACATTTACTAGCTATGAGACTATGGGCACATATAATATTTTATATGTATCATCAATACTTCAATAAACATTTATTAAGTGCCTACTATATGCCAGATACCATGCTAAGCACTGGATACTTACATACACAGAGACACACACATAATCTTTGAAAACCTTAAAGCGCTATATAAAGATTAGCAATAATAATAGTAATAATAATCCCAAGTTTCTTAAATCCCAGATCAGTGCTCTTTTCATTAGACTAAATTCTCAAAGACCAAACCTTGACAAAGATAAGAATTATGCCAACACACACCTTTGAGACTGATTCAGCCATTTTTGCTTGGAGCTAGCTGATCTGAGAGAACAGATCAACTTAAAATAAATATACAGTTGAACTGTTTTATTGGGTTGATCTGGCATTGCCCTTTTAAGGAATCTCTGCCTTTTCCAGTATTTACTGATTTATTCCTTCCCCCCCCCCAAAAAAAAAACATTTCCCCCCACACCACACCAATGCATCCTCACTGGTTATATAGCTATCGGCTCTCCATAAGAATTTCGCTTCCATAAAAGTGATCCACCTATGCACATAAACTAGAGCTTTTCAATGGAGCAATGCAATTTTCACAAAGATAAATGAAAATAATCTAGCTGAATTTGCTGTTAAACAATTAGCTTTCACAAGCTAGAATTAGAATTTACATAAAAATTAAACCAATTTCTATTCAAGATGGAGTAGTTTAGAATTACCACTAATTTAATTGAGGTTCCTTAAATGGCTTGTAATCGGTATGATTGTTGTGGATTGCCTGCACCATCAGGGATGCAATCAGGATGCTACAGCAACTTCTACCCCCAAATCAATTAAGCTATAAACCAATTTGAAAAATTGGTTTATGGTTTATTTACAGTCTAGCTCTTATTGAATTCTGACTACTTACTGTCAACTCATTCTGAAAATCTGTGTGGTCTAAAAAACTAATGGTGGCATGTTTTAAAGACTTGTATTTTAACTCTTACTCAAGACTGATATCACTCGGGGGCATTTGTGCACACCACCTCACGTGAGACAATCCTCTTTCCTTGTCTCAGTTCAATAGTGCTTGTTTGGTTTTCTGAAATTAAAAATGAGGAGCGGACTCACATTCAAATCTCAAAAGCACCTATTAGGGACTTGAAAGTTTATCTATCAGATTTCTAGCTAAGAAGACTGCTGGAACAGAGTCCAATAACCCAGCTTCCACAAAACTACTCCAATAAAAAACTAAAAATAGTGCTTGATGAAATAATGATCAAAAATGCTATGAGAAACTACAATATGGGACTTCATGCCAGAACTACACACAAAAAAGATAGACATTAGAATAGGGGCAATATAAAAAGGGGTAGAATAGCAAAACCAACACCAGTACATGCAAACAAGACAGAAGCTTCCCAGTGTAACTATAAATGGGTCAGAGACAAATGTAGCTTGCAAATCTATGTTTCTGGAATAGAGGATGGCATGCTTGAAAAAGCCTCAGGTTGATCAGAAATATCCAGCATAGAGCCAACTAACCACCTGGAGTAGTAGTACCATGGAAGTACAATAACACTCAGATCAGTACACTCTTTGCCTGAGGTCTTTTAGGACCCTGGCATTATATCCTGAGATTCCATTTCCCGTACTTCAATCAGGCCAGATCACTACCCTGGGAGGTCATGTTTTTCCTAACGTACTCCCAAGCTTTCTTACCCCAACTTGTTTTCTACTGCTCTAAAGTTCACTTTGAGGCATTTTTTTTTTAAAAATTATATATGGGGGAATTTGGGAAACCCAGGCAGTTTTCTGCCATACTACACTATGTTCTCAAGCTGCTGTTTCCCAAAATGTTGAAATGGACAAGACATTTCCAGTATGCCCCAGAACCCTCTTTCTTTTAAACAATAACTTTAGCCCTGAAATTCAAATACTGGAAATATCTTCCACCCCAATGTTTCTCAATGACTCTTCCCACAACCTCCTGTAAAGTAGGGATGTGTGATTACTGGGTCAACATCTCTTCATTTATCACCAGGCCAAACTCCTCCAGGACTCATCATATCCTTACTCCAGATACTTACTTCTTCTACCCTACTCCTTCCTGCTTTTTAGCTTCTTCTTAAGTGTTGTCTTCCTCATTAGCATGTAAACTCTTTGAAGGCAGGAAATAAATGTCCTTTTGCTTGCATTTTTATTCTCACTACTTATAAAAGTAAGAAGATGCATTTAATGTCTAATAAATGCTTTTGGCCAAATGACTATCTTATTAGAAGGTCCTAAAGATCAAGTACTCTGAACCTCAAAGGTCCACAAGGCCCTAAAAACTGTCATGACTTATTCAACAAAAACCCTGAGAGGAGGAGGTCCTCACAGGATCCCAGGTGAGCTAGGCTGAAACCAAAAAGGTTTGAAAACCTCATGTAAAAGTGTAGCGAGATACAGATCCCAGTTCTTGTATAATGCTCTAATTGAGGAACTAAGGCCATTGTAATAGAAGATAAAAACTACTGTAAAGAATTATAAACGTATACCTAAAAATTCAAATAAGAAGTAACTCACTCTATAACAATTACAAGAAGGACCACAAAGGCAAAAAAAGAGACTTTCCATAATATCCACATAGAAGAAATAAAATAAGAATTTTTTAATGAAATAAAAAACTCTGTGGGAAAGAATTAAGAGGAAAACAATGTCTGGAATAGAAGTGGTAAAACATACCCAAGTGATGGAATTCTCCACATTTAGAATAAACAAATAATAACTCCATTACATGAGAAACATTAGAAAAAAATCAAAAAATTGAAAAAATAGAAGAAAACATAATGTATCTGCTATTAAAAACAGCTGTCTTGGAAAACAGGAGAAGAAGAAGTAATTTAGAAATCATCAAAATTGCAAAAATCATGATTAAAAAATGCCTGGATTTTTTAAGAAATCATAAGTGAAAATTGTTCAGATAAATCTGAACCAGATGTCAATGTGATCAAAAGCAACAATCCACAGATCACTTCAAGAAATAAAAGTCCAAAGAATATTAAAACCAAAATTCTAAGGAAGGAAAGAATTTAAATATCAAGTAATCATAGGATTTCATAGGCTGTGACAGTTTTTACTGTAAATAAGAAGAAATCGTGTAACACAATATCCCAAAATGGAAAAAAAAAAGGTTACAACCAAGAATAGCTAAGCTTTGAAAGCTGAATATAATCATGCAGGGGGAAAATTGACCTTTAATAGAATAGACAACTTCCAAGAATTCCTTATGTTTTTATAAAAGACCAGAACTGAACAGGGAGCATAAGAAGCAAATGTATTAGTCATGAGAAATCGAGAGAGGTAAATTTAATTGACTAATTGGAATGAGCCCTACATAGATGACATACTCACATTCTAAAACAAAGGAGATAAAATATCCTTTCAGGTCCTTAATATCTTCAAAGGGCATTGGGAGAGTCAAATAAGACAAAGGACCTAGGGAGAGACAAAAGAAAGGAGTGAAGCTTACTATTTCTCATAATTAAGGTAGTTAAGGGGTGTATATAAACTTGGAGAAAGGGTTGGGGGTGTACATCAGTTGCACTTCATTTGTCTGAACCAGAAAAAGGAACATTGAACACACACGTGCACGTGCACGCACGCACATACATACACACACACACACACACACACACACACATATATATATATATACACACATACATATATATGCATATATACATACATACATATATACATATACAGAGATAGAAAGAGACAGAGACACACATACACATACAGAGAAAGAGACAGAGAGACAGAGACAGAGACAGACAGAGAGAGAGAGAGATCTAAATCAATAGAAGAAAAAAACATGCTAAGATAGAGAGGAAGGTGAGTTTAAAGGGAAGATAATTTGGGGAAGGGAATATTTCAAACAAAATAAACAAAATGTTCAGAATGAATCCTTAAAGGGGGAAGGAGGAATTGAAAGGACAAAAAAGGAAAGCAAATAACTAGAAACTAAAGGTATACCCTCAAATAGAAAATGGCTGAACACATCACAGTATATAAATACAACAAGATGCTTTTGTACCTCAAGAAATGAATTTTTTCTTTTTTTTCTAAATTTATTTATTTATTTATTTTCAGTTTAAAACATTCAGTTCCACAAGCTTTTGAGTTTTAAATTTTCTCACCCTCCCTCTTCTCCCCCTTCCCAAAGATGGCCCGCAATCTCATATAAGCTCTACATATACATTCATATTAAACATATTTTCACATTAATCATGTTGTAAAGAAGAAATATAACCAGTGGAATGAACCATAAGGAAGAAAACACAAAACAAAACAAAAAAGAAAGTAGTTTGTTTCAATCAGCATTCAGACTCCATAATTCTTTCTCTGGATGTGGATAGCATTTTCCATCATGAGCCTTGAAAAAAATAATTTAGACCGTCCTTGGGAAGATGTGCATGGACTGATGCAGTGTGAAGGAAGCAAAAGCAAAACAATCTACAAAATGTTGTTATTGTTGTCGTTGTTGTTGTTCAGTCACTTTCAGTCATGTTTGACTGACTCTACATGACCCTATTTGGAGTTTTCTTGGTAAAGATACTAGAATGGTTTGCTATTTCCTTCTCCAACTCATCTTATAGATGAGGAAACTAAGGCAAACAGGGTTAAGTTGTGCAGCGTCACTGTTTGAGGCCAGTTTTTTGAACTCAGTAAGATGAGTCTTCTCGACTCCAGGCCTGGCACTCTGCATTGAAAATTCTAAAAAAATAATAAAATAAAAATTTCATACAATAACTAAAAACACCCCAAAGCAGAGGTCTCAAACTCTTCCTGAGGCCTGTAAAATTCTTGAGTTTTGGAACCAGATTAAAATGTAATTGGAAAATGTTTAACAAAATAAATTAAAAATACAATGCAACATAGATGATGTTATTTGTTTTTTTCTAGGTCAATATGCTGATATTAAGGATATCTTTCAATTTTAGTTTGACACCACTGTCCTAGAGGATCTTAGGTAAGGCCCCCACATTTTGACAGAAAGGTAACAGAATCAAGGTGCAGAAACAAACTTTTTTTATATACAAATACTATGTACACTTTTTTTTAATTGGCATGTTTATGTGTTACAAAGGAATAAAAGGGAGAGTTAGCAATAGTGATATCATAAAAAATAAAAGATCATTAAAAATTTTTAAATTCCCAGTGGAGGATAGAAGCAAATTTATAAGGAATTAAGTTCAAGTAGGACAACTTTGAATCTATCGTATACTTAAAAAAACTCATATAAAAGAAGTCTAGGACAGAGTGAAAATGGTGGAATGAGATGAAGAATTAGAGTCTAGCTCTCCCCCCATATCTCCTCAACAAAATTGTAGAGAATGCATCAGACTAAATCCTGATTGAGAAATCCAAGAGGAAACCCTAGAGTCATTTTTTCCACCCTCAGTAGGTAGGGAGATGGATAGAGAGGTCTAATTGATATTGGGTAGGGCCTCTGGCCAGAATTGTCCAGTAACAGGAGTGGCAATAGGACACATTCTAGACTATGGGGACTGGGAGAGAGCCAAGACAGGGCACCAGAAAGAGATGCCAAAGGATCTCTGAGCAAGCACTTCATGGAAGAATAGGGGTCATCTGGCATTTCAGTTAACATCATTTGGTACAGGTTCATAGATCTAGGGCAGAGAGGAGAGATCATCAGCATAACACCTGACTTTGACTAAGCATTGAAGAAGTTCAGGGAAGCAAATGGTCACTGCATTCATCTCTCTGATCCCAGGAGCAGAGTGCAGTATCTCAGCCTGAAAGGGAGCAGGCAGTTCAGTGGTTCTGAAACTATAGAGCCTCTTTGCAGGTGAATAATAGACAAGTATAGCAAAGTCTGCCAAAATTTCCAACAAAAAAGCAAGCCACAAGGTACACAAACTTGTGTCAGAAACAGAACTCAGACTAGGAGGGCAATGACCAGCTGTTTCCCTGTACCACACCACTTTGGAGGCAAAGAAAGCTTACAGGCCCCCAGCCAGAGCTGTGTAAGTAGTACAAGGCCATATCAGGGCAAATGTTTAGGCTAGACATCTCTCCCGACCCCAGAAGTATGTAGATTCCAGCATTATGGTAAAGTCTGAAGTCAAGAAGCAAGCTGGGAAAACAGCAATAACAACAAAAAATGAACAAAATAACAAAAAGAACATGACTAAAGACCTATTATGGAGACAGGGAAGCTCAGAGCACAAACATAGAAGGGAAAAACTCCAAAATGTCTACAAAGCCTCAGAGAAAAATGCAGTTTAGACACAAAGAGTTAAAAAAGGAGCTATTAAAAACAAATGAGAGCAGTAGAGAAAAGAATGGGAAAATAGGTAAGACCCAGGGAAGAAGTATGAAAAAAAATGATATTTGGGGGGTAAAAAAGTAAAAACTTTACTGAAGAAAATAAATTTTTGAAAATTAGAATCAACCAAATTGAAGTAAATGGTTGTGTGAAACATCTAGAAATAACAAAAACAAAACTGAAAGCCAAAAAAGAAAAGAAAATGTCAAATATCTCAGATTTTAAAAATAGGAATAAATGGGCAGAGAAGATGAATGCATGGGGAGAGGGGGAAATAGAGATGAAAAATAGGGAAAATTATCATGCATAAATGGGATATGCAAAATGGAGTTCATACAATAATCAAGGGCCAGTGCGGGGACTTGATGACATTTGAACCTCACTTTCATCTGAACTGGTTAAAGGAGAAAAGAATACACATACACACAATCGGGTACAGAATTACACTAGGAAATAAGAAGGAAAGGGAGTGAGGGAAAAAAGGAGGGGAAAAAGGGAGGGTAGATTAAGGAAATTACAGACTTTTAAAGAAAAAATTGGAAGTGGGGAGAAGATATGTATGAGAGAATAGGATGAAAGGAAATACAGAATTGGCAATCATAATGGTGAATGCAAATGGGATGAAATCCCCCATAAAATGAAAGAGGATAGCAAAATGACTTAGAAATTAGAATCCAACAATGTACTCTTTAAAAGAAACACACTTGAAATAGAAGGATATGCACAGAATAAAATAAAAGACTAGAGTAGAATTTATTATTCTTCAGCTGAAGCAAAAAATAAAAGCAGAGAAAGCAATCAGCATTGCAGTCAACACAAAAGAAGACCTAATTAAAGAGATATACAGGGAGATTACATTTTGCTTAAGAAAAAAAAAGTACAACAGAGAATGATGCTATATCAATACAAAGTAAATAAGCACCAAATGACACAGGATGTAAATTCTTAAAGGAAAATTATAATTAATTACTGTAAGAAATAAAAGTAAAACTGTGATAATGGGGGACCTCAACTTATCACTCTCAGATCCAGATAATTAAAATAAAAAAATGAAGAAGAAAGAAGTTAATTTTTAAAAATAAGATATGCTAGAACTATAAGGAATATTGACTGGGGATAGCAAGGAGTATACCTATTTCTCAGTTGTATATGGCAGAGTCATAAAAATTGACCATGTATTAGGGCATAAAAGCCTCACAAACAAATGCAATAAGAGAGAAATATTATGTGCATCTTTTATGGACCAAAATGCAACAAAATTTGCATTCAACTAAAGTCCTTTGAAACAAAGGTTAAAAATTAATTGGAAACTAAATAAATGGATGAAATAAATTAATGGTTATATATAATCCTTTTTTACACTCTACTTCAAAATAGAAATGCTCACTTTTGTGTTTAATTTAAAAATTTGGTGATTTAGTTTCAAAATAAGTATTTGGTGTCTAAGTTTCAAAATAAAAAATAAAATATATCTATATATTTCTGTGTATGCTCAAAGCATTTGCATTTTTAGCAATGTAGGAAACTTGCAGTATAAGAACTCTTTCACCAAGGCAAATTTTAACTTATCTATGGCTTATTCAATAAATGTTAAGTGGTTATCTGAGATCCATACAACTTAAGTGACTTATCCAGCATTGCATGAATTAGTGTCAAAAGTAGTATTTAAATACATCCCTTTCTGAATACAAGTTTAATACCATACCCACTAAGTTATGTTCTCTGTCTCTTTATTTATCATTGTCCCTGCCACTCTTTCCCCTTATTTCTCTTTTTTTAATTCCCTTTCTCTGTGTCTGTCTTGGCATGTCTCTCTTGATCCTGTCTCTTTTCTCTGTCTGTCTCCCTATCCTCTCCAATTTACTTTCCCTTGCCACTTTCCTTCTATCACTATTAGATAGACAACAGTATTTATAGTAACATGAGGATGTAATAAAATTAAACAATAATACTGTTCACTCAGTATTGGAAAGGTGCCCTTCAGGTAGCATTAGAAGGTGGGTGCTCATGGTCAGTGTTGAGTCCCTTCCCTCTGGGACAATCCTGAGCTCAAAGTTACTGTGTACCAACACAAGACTCTGGTTTACCTCACTTTGGAAATGAAATCAATTCTGGATATAGTTGAGATTCAAGACTAGGCATCATATAGGTCAATAGTATTCTGGAGAAAATCTCTAAAGCAAAGCTTAGAAATAGTTCATGTCTAGGGTCTCCCCAAAAGGGATTTGCAAGTCCCTTCATAGAAAGGGAACAGTGTACAAATAAGATAAAGAGTTTAAGACATCTATTTCCTCCACCACAAAAGATGCTTAAGATACAAATATCTCATATGCACAAATTGAATTCATAAAGCAATAACCCTTGGCCATCATCATCATTTCCCCCAAAAGGTAAATGAATTTTTGGGGACTGTTGAACAAACACTCAGTCCTCTTTCACTTCACTCACACTATTCAAATGCTACTCAGGGTCCAGATTTCAACATCAGTCAGGCCTAGCTTGGGGTTTCTTGATTCTTTCAGTTTTAAGACTACCTTGCCCTGTCTGATTTCTTTTCTGAGAAGCAGTGTAACTAAGAAAGAATCATTCCCGTTTGGGCAGCCAACACACAGACTCAGGAACATGGGAACTTTTTGACTTTATGAGAGAGCTATTCAGGCTAGAAACATCTTTTTCTCAGGACTTTATGTGACCTGGACTCAAGGATAGGAAAACAGAAAAGAAGAGGGAGCTAGGAACTCAAAGCACCTTCTTTGAAATTGTGCTAACTCTGTTGGACTTACTGTAGAGGGATAAGTTTAAGACAGAAGCAGCAGAGTCTGAAAGTGAAACACTCAAAAGAGAAAAGGTAGAACCTTTCTACAGATGTTTTTGCCTACTGAGGAGACAGGTGATGACTAACTCTATGGCCAATCGCCTTGGATACCATCCTAGTCACAAGGACCAAAACATCAGTCAGGAGTTGTTGAGTCAGGCATATTTTTATTTATTTTTTTGTTTTTCTTATTTTATTTTTTTTTTTGGAGGGAGAAAGGTAGGGCAATTGGGGTTAAGTGACTTGCCCAAGGTCACAGAGCTAATAAATGTGTCAAGTATCTGAGGCCAGATTTGAACTCAGCTCTTCCTACTCCCAGGCTAGTGCTCTACTCACTGTGCCACCTAGCTGCCCCATTAGTCAGGCATATCTTTTTAGTGTGTGGAACATGTCCCCACAGAAAGGGATCAGGGAGTAGGCATGACTATGTAAGAAGTGTTCCTTTCCACTCTCTTTACACCACCTGCCCAGTATTCTTACAAACTCCATTAATTAAAAGGTTGCAATGAGACATTGAAGGGCAAGCTTTGAATTCCTCAAGTATCCACTAGAAAAAAGGTCATTGCATTTGTAGTTAGAGGCCCCAGATTCAAATCTAATACATGCGACTTACTCTCTATTTTACTAGGCAAAAAAATTATCTGTGTATCATTATTTTTATCATCTGTAGAAGGAGAGCATTGTGCTAAATGATCTTGATGCTTCATCCCTGCCCTAGATTCCATGATAGACTGTTGCTCCAACTTTGAAAGGATAAACGACAGATTTCACTCCACATCTCCAGATGGTTCCAGCCAGAATAAGGCTGGAACCATCTGATAATGAATGATCAGAGATACAGAATGAAAGAGTCCACTAGAATCCTTGCCTTTCCTGTCAATGGCTCATTGAGCTGTCCATCAACAATAAACCAGCCAATGTCATATAGCAGTTAATCAATATGGTGAGTGGCTGGCTGGATTCTAGTGAACTCTTCCTTCATTCAGATAGCCAGCATTTCATTGCAAATGGTAGAGGAAGTGGCCTCCATCTTTTGCATTTTTATGCACCTCATGGGGCCCCATTTGTACCAAAGTCTTATGTATGAAGCTGCTTTTTACATAATTATGTACCCAACTAAGAAAATCTATTACTTAGAGTAAGCAGCCTAGATGGCCATTTTCCCCTGCCTTGTGAATCAATTTCTATAAATTATCCAATTAAGATAGGCTTGAGGGCTCAGGCATAGGAATGAATTCCTAAAATATATGTGCATTAAAATGGTTTTCTGTTTTGGTCTCATACTGTAGCCAGGGTGACCACCCACATGGTATAATTTTAGGGGCTGGGTATACAGATACCCAAAAAAATCCTCCCCCACTTGGTTGCTGGTGACTAGAATCTTGCTGTCAGGTCTGAATTTCCCTTTTTTTAAGTTATTGATCACCACTATAAAGCAAATGCCCACTGGGCAGGGTAACACTTCAGGCTATTATCACTCATTAGAAAGAGATAACAGATTTATTCTCTGTGCTTTCAGCATGATGAACTATGAAAACTGGATGAAAGATACAGAGAGGAGTATGTTGTTTCAATTCAGGGAAGAACATCTGACTTCTTGGAGCTATCTCAAAGATAGAATAAGCTTCCTTGTGAGGCAGTGAGGTTCTCATCACTATAAGTGCAGAAGAAACTGGATGACCATCTTTTAGGGATGATGTAAAGAGAATTCCTATATGAGGCAGGAAGTTGGAGTTAATTATCTCCGAAGGGAAAGAGGAATGGACCAAGCACTTATTAAGCAACTACTTTATGCCAGGCAATGTTATCACAACTCTGGTTGGTACATGATATTATTATCTTTATTTCACAGTTGAGGAAACTGAGGCAAACAGAAGTTGTGACTTATACAAGTCACTCAGTTAGGAATTGTCTAAAGCTGGTTTGAATTCAGATCTTCCTAATTCCAGGCCCAGTGCTCTATCCACTGAGCCACTTGAGTCATATTCCAACTCTGAAATCTGACGTATATGTTAGTTTAAGGAATGTTGTTCAAAGACCAGATCAAGCACCACAAAAAGGCTTTGCTCATCCTTCCCAGTTATAGTGAAGATTGTCAATACCACCCTGTTCCACAACATACTTCTTTCTTTATTTTGATTTTTAAATAAATATTCCATTTGTTTCATTCAGCCTGGGTCTGCCTTCTCACCCTCCTCCCCAATTGAAAACAAAAGATAGACAAACCTCATTAAAAACATGTATGGTTAATCAAAACAAATTTATACCTTAACCATTTCCAAAAATAATTTTCCTCATTTTGCATTCTGAATCCTTCATCTTTTATCAGGAGATGGGTACAATGTTTCATCATTAGTCCTCTGGAACCCTGGTTGGTCATTATGCTTATAAGAGCTCAGCAAATAATTTTCCATCATATTTATAAATAGTAACTTGTTCAATTATTCCCTATTGTATGGCCTCTCCCTCAGATTCACATCCTTTGCCACCTTAAAAGGTATTATAAATATTTTTGTACATCCTTAGAGTTATTTTGTTTAGAACTAATTCTTCTTTAAGTCTATTCTCCCTCCATTTCCCCAATCCCACTTCTCCCCTTTCCCTTTTATTTCCCTGTTGAGTGAAATGTATTTGTGTACCCAACTCTCTGTGTGTGTTTATTTTTCCATTTTTATTTTTTGAGTAGTTGAGATAAGAGTGACATTCAAGTGTTAGGCTCTCCACTCTGCCACCTCCCTATTTATATAGATGTCTCCTTATACACCTTCATTGGGTGAGATAATTTGCTATAACTTTCCTTTTCCCTCTCCCTAGTTCAGTAATGTATTTTGCTTCCTCTCTCTTTCCATTAATTTCTTAAGATCATCTAAACATGACAGAACCACTTTCAGGCCTTTTCCAATTGGACTTCCTCTACAAACTCTGATGATGAAAAGGTTCAGATGGGACATTTATCATCTCCCCTTATTAGAATATAAGCAGTTTATTATTGTTTGGTACTTTATCATTGTTCCTTCATGTTTACCTTCTTATATTTCTCTTCACACCTGTGCTTGAACTTCAAGGTTTCTTCACAGCTATGATCTTTTCTTCAGGAATGCTTAAAGGTACACTTTTTCCCCTGTAGAATTATCAATTTTCCTGGCTAATTTATTTTTGTTTGTAAGCCTATATCCTTTGCTTTCTGGAATATCATATTCTAAGTTCTCTACTCCTTTACAGAGTGGCCAGTAGACCATGTGTGATACTGAATGTGGCTGCTTGCAGTATTTTTTTTTTCTATTATCAGGAAGTTCTGTATCTTGACTATGATATTCCTGGGAATTTTAATTTTGTGGTTTCTTTCAGGAGATGATGAGTAGAACCTTTCCAATTCTACCTTTCCCTTTGGTTCTAAGAAATTTGGGCAGTTTTCATTTAAGATTTCTTGAAGTATAATGTTTAGGTTCTATTTTTGGTTATAGCATTCATGTGGTCCAATGATTCTTTTTTTTAATTTATTTTTAATTTTTAATTGACAGCACTCAGTTCCACAAATTTTTGAGCTCCAAATTTTCTCCTCTTCCCTCTCCTTCCCCCTGCCCTGATATAATCCAATATAGGTTCTACATATCCCATCATATTAAACATATTCGCACAAATTGTAAAGAAGAATTATAACCAATGGAATAAACCATGAGAAAGAAGAAATAAAACAAAAAAAGGAAAAAAAAGGGAAAAAAAGGAAAAAGCTAATAGTTTGATTCAATCTGCATTCAGATTCTGTAATTCTTTCTCTGGATGTGGATAGCTTTTTCCATCATGAGACTTTTGGAGTTGTCTTAAAGCTTTACATTGCTGAGAAGAGCCAAGTCTACCAAACTTAGTCATCACAGACACTGTGTGTGTGTAATTGTTCCAATGACTGTTAAATTGTTTTTTTCTCCTCAAGATTTTTGAGTCAGTTGTTTTTTGAGGAGATAACTTCCATTTCATTATTCTTTAATTTTTTAAAACTTCTGATTTTATTTCAATTGTTTTTTGTTACTGTTGCCTGATGGAGTCATTGGCTTCTATTTGGTTCATTCCAATTTTCACGGAGATTGTCTCTTGGGCAAGGTTTTGTACCTACTGTGTCAAGATGTTAATCCTCTTTCCATTTTTTTCTCCCATAGCTCTCATTTCTTTTCCAATTTCCACTACCCTTCAGGAGCTATAATTTTATTTATTAAAACATTTGTAACTCACACAAGGCTTTGAACTCTTTTATAATTATTTTTTTTTGCATAAGCATATCTTAGACTCAATAGCTATAATCTGGAGAGATTCTGGTTGGACAGGCATGGCATGTTCCAGTGAAAACTTATGTGATAAGGTCGTGAGGCAAAAGACCACAAAGTTGAAAGAAAAGACATAAAACAAACAAACAAAAAACAGATATAGCACCTTTCATGATCATTTCATTGACAAGTGGTTAGTATACTAATTCTTATTTCTGCACTGAACAGAATACCAGGCTGATAGCCAAGGCTTCTATCCTAGGGAGTTAGGAGGTAATTAGGCTTCAAAAAAAGATGCTGCCAGTGCTTACTGCTTAAAATATTTTCTATATTTTTTTTATAAATTTTTTTATTTATTTTTAGTTTACCACGCACGGTTCTACATAGTTTTGAGTTCCAGTTTTTCTCCCCTCCCTCCCCCCTCCCTCCCCAAGACGGCATGAAGTATCATATAACTGTCATGTATAACTTCGCATTGAATTAATTTATGCACTAGTCAAGTTGTGGAGAAGAATTTTGACCAATGGAATGAATCATGAGAAAGAAGAAACAGAACCAAAAAAAAAAAAACACACAAACAAAAACAAAAGAGAAGCAGAAAAGGCGAGCATGTAGTGTGCCTCAGTCTGTATTCAAACTTCGCAGTTCTTTGTCTCAATGAAGATAGCATTCTCCATCGTGAGTCCCCTGGAGTTGTCCTTGCCCCTTAGGTTGCTGAGAAAAGCACATTTGTCAGGGTTGGTCCTCACGGAATCCATATATCTGTGGCTGTGCACAACGTTCTCCTGGCTCTGCTCCGCTCACTCAGCATTATGTCATGTAGGTTTTTCCAGGTTGTTATGAAGTCTGCATCATCCCCATTTCTTATGGCACAATAGTATTCCATTACCTTCATGTACCACAGTTTGTTCAGCCAAACCCCAATTGATGGGCATCCCTTTGATTTCCAATTCTTGGCTACCACAAAGAGAGCTGCTATAAATATTCTTGTACATATGGGTCCTTTTCCTGCTTGCGTGATTTCTTTGGGATACAACCCTAGAAGTGGTATTGCTGGGTCAAAGGGTATGAATATTTCTATAGCCCTTTGGGCATAGTTCCAAACCGCCCTCCAAAATGGCTGGATCAGCTCACAACTCCACCAGCAATGCAACAATGTTCCAATTTCCCCACATCCTTTCCAGCATTTATCATTCTCCTGATTTGTTATTTTAGCCAATCTGACAGGAGAGATGTGGTATCTAAGAGTTGTTTTGATTTGCATTTCTCTAATCAGCAGCGATCCAGAGCATTTTTCCATATGCCTGTAGATAGCTTTAATTTCTTCCTCTGAAAACTGCCTGTTCATATCCTTTGACTATTTCTCAATTGGGGAATGGCTTGTATTCCTATATATTTGGCTCAGCTCCCTGTATATTTTAGAGATGAGGCCTTTATCAGAGATACTAGTTGCAAAGATTTTCTCCCAATTTTCTGCCTCCCTCCTAATTCTTGTTGCATTGGCTTTTTTTGTACAAAAACATTTCAATTTGACATAATCAAAATTATCCATTTTGCATTTTGTAATGCTCTCTATCTCTTGTTGGGTCATGAATTCTTTACTTTTCCACAAATCTGAAAAGTAAACTATTCCTTGCTTTCCCAAATTATCAACTTTTAGTATCAACTTTAACTCCTAAATCATGAACCCATTTTGACTTTATTTTGGTATATGGTGTAAGATATTGGTCTATGCCCAGTTTTTGCCCTACCATTTTCCAATTTTCCCAACAGTTTTTGTGAAATAGTGAATTATTAGCCCAGAAGCTGGCCTCTTTGGGTTTATCAAAGATTAGATTGCTAAACTTGTTGATTTCACCTATTTCTGTACCTATCCTATTCCACTGATCCACACCCCTGTTTCTTAACCAGTACCAGGCAGTTTTGATGACTGCTGCTGTGTAGTACAGTTTAATATCTGGTGTGGCTAAGCCACCATCTCTAGCATGTCTTTTCATTGATATCCTAGATACTCTAGACGTCTTGTTTTTCCAAATGAATTTTGTTATTATTTTGTCCAGTTCAGTAAAAAAATTTTTTGGTAGTTCGATTGGTATGGCACTGAATAGATAGATTAATTTAGGTAGAATTGTCATTTTTATTATATTAGCTCGGCCTAACCATGAGCAACTGATATTTCTCCATTTATTTAGATCTGATTTTATTCACGTGAAAAGTGTTTCATAGTTATGTTCATATAGGCCCTGGGTTTGTCTTGGCAAATAGACTCCCAGATATTTTATACTGCCTTCAGTAACTTTGAATGGAATTTCTCTTTCTATCTCTTGCTGTTGGGCTTTGTCAGTAATGTATAGGAATGCTGAGGATTTATGTGGGTTTATTTTATATCCTGCAACTTTGCTAAAGTTGTTTATTATTTCAACTAGTTTTTTACTTGATTCTCTAGGATTCTCTAGATAAATCATCATATCATCTGCAAAATGTGATAATTTAGTTTCTTCTTTTCCTATTCTAATTCCTTCAATTTCTTTTTCTTCTCTTATTGCTACAGCTAATGTTTCTAGTACCAAATTGAATAATAGGGGTGATAATGGACATCCTTGTTTCACCCCTGATCTTATTGGGAATGCATCTAGTTTATCCCCATTACAAATAATGCTTGTTGATGGTTTTAGGTAGATGCTATTTATAATTTTGAGGAAGGTTCCCCTTATTCCTATGCTTTCTAGTGTTTTTAATAGGAATGGGTGTTGTACTTTGTCAAAGGCTTTTTCTGCGCCTATTGAGATGATCATATGGTTTCTGCTAGCTTTGTTGTTGATATGGTCAATTATGCTAATAGTTTTCCTAATATTGAACCAGCCTTGCATTCCTGGAATAAATCCTACCTGGTCATAGTGTATTATTCTCGTAATGAGTTGCTGCAATATTTTGCTAATATTTTATTTAAAATTTTTGCATCAATATTCATTAGAGAAATTGGTCTATAATTTTGTTTCTCTGTTTTAACTCTACCTGGTTTGGGTATTAGTACCATATTTGTGTCATAAAAAGAATTTGGTAGGATTCCTTCTTCACCTATTTTCCCAAATAGTCTACAAAGTATTGGAATTAGTTGTTCTTTAAATGTTTGATAGAATTCACATGTAAAACCATCTGGCCCTGGAGATTTTTTCCTAGGGAGTTCGTTGATGGCCTGCTCAATTTCTTTTTCTTATATGGGGTCATTAAGAAATTTCACTTCCTTCTCTGTTAGTCTGGGCAGTTTATGTTTTTGTAGATATTCATCCATATCTCTAAGGTTGTCAAATTTATGGGCATACAGTTTGGCAAAATAATTCCTAATTATTGTTTTGATTTCCTCTTCACTAGAGGTGACCTCACCCTTTTCATTTTTGATACTGGTAATTTGATTTTCTTCTTTCTTTTTTTTAATCAAATTGGCCAAAGGTTTGTCAAGTTTATTGGTTTTTTCATAAAACCAGCTCTTTGTTTTATTTATTAATTCAATAGTTTTCTTGGTTTCAATTTTATTAATCTCTCCTTTGATTTTCAGCATTTCTAATTTGGTATTTAATTAGGGGTTTTCAATTTGCTCTTTTCCTAGCTTTTTCAGCTGTATGCCCAGATCATTGATCTCCTCTTTCCCTATTTTATTCATGTAGGCATTTAGAGATATAAAACTCCCCCTAAGAACTGCTTTTGCTGCATCCCATAAGTTTTGGTATGTTGTTTCATTATTGTCATTCTCTTGAATGAAATTATTAATTGTTTCTCTGATTTGTTCTTTGGCCCACTCACTCTTTAGAATTAAATTATTTAGTTTCCAATTAGTTTTTAGCTTATTTTTCCATGGTACTTTATTAAAAATGATTCTTATTGCATCATGATCTGAAAAGGATGCATTGACTACTTCTGCTTTTCTGCACTGGATTGTGAGGTTTTTCATGCCCTTGTACATGGTCAATTTTTGAGTATGTGCCATGTACTTTTGAGAAGAAAGTATATTCCTTTTTATCCCCATTCAGTTTTCTCCAGAGGTCTATCATATGTGCCTTTTCTAAAATTCTGTTTACCTCCTTAACTTTTTTCTTATTTATTTTGAGGTTAGATTTATCAAGTTCAGAAAGGGGGAGGTTGAGGTCTCCCAATATTATAGTTTTGCTGTCTATTTCTTCCTGTAACTCCCTTAACCTCTTCTCTAAGAATTTGTATGCCTTACCACTTGGTGCATATATGTTAAGCAATGATATTGCTTCATTGTTTACGGTGCCTTTTAGCAGGATATAATGTCCTTCCTTATCTCTTTTAATTAGATCTATCTTTACTTTTGCTTTGTCTGAGATTAGGATTGCTACCCCTGCTTTTTTTACTTTAACTGAGGCACAATATATTTTACTCCAGCCTTTTACCTTAACCCTATGTGTATCCCCCTGTTTCAGATGCGTTTCTTGTAAACAGCATATTGTAGGATTATGGTTTTTAATCCATTCTGCTATCTGCTTCTGTTTTGTGGGAATGTTCATCCCCTGCACGTTCAGGGTTATGATTTCTATCTGTCTTTTTCTCCATCCTAATTCCCCCTGTTTATGCTTTTATTTCTCCCTTTCCCCATCTCCTCCTCAACAAAGTTTTGCTTTTGACCGCCGCTTTCCTCAGTTAACCCTCCCTCTTTATTCCCCTCCCTTATCTTACCGTTACCCACTTGCTACTTCTCCTCTTCCTTCTGCCCTCCCCCCTCCCTTTTTCCCCCCTTTCCCTCCCACTTCCCGTAGGACAAGTTAGATTTCTAAACTTATCAGAGTATGTTATTCCCTTCTTGAACTAGATCAGATGACAGTAAAGCTCAAATACTGCTCTTCTCCCTCCCTTCTTTCCCTCTACTATAATATGTTTTTTTGCCACTTTCTTTGGTGTAATTTACCCTTTTCTACTACCTCCTTACCACTTCCCTCATAGCCCTCCCTTTATATCTCTTATTTATATTTTATATCTTTACATCAGTTAATTTATACAGGCATTCAAAACCTATGTATATCCCTTTCATTTGTCATAATAGTTGTACCATTCACAAGAATGACTTATATATGTATATGTGTATATATATATATATATATATATATATACACATAAAAACATACATAAGATGATATAATCCCACTTAAAGATGTAAACAACCTAAGCTTATTGGTTAATGAGGTTTGTGGGGTTTTTCCCCCTGGTTACCTTTTTATGTCTCTCTTGAGTTTTGTATTTGGAGATCAAATTTTCCATTGAGTTCTGGCCTTTTCATCAGGAAGGTCTGGAATTCCCTTATTTCATTGAATGTCCATCGCCTTGCCTGGAAAATTATGCTTAGTTTGGCTGGGTAGTTGATCCTTGGTTGTAGTCCCAGCTCCTTTGCCCTTCGGAATATCATATTCCAATTTCTCCTGTCTTTTAATGTGGAAGCTGAGAGATCCTGCGTGATCCTGACTGTAGTTCCACGATATTTGAATTGCTTCTTTTTGGCTGCTTGCAGTATTTTCTCCTTGAGTTTGTAGCTCTGAAATTTGGCTATAATATTTCTTGGTGTTTTCAGTTTGGGATCTCTTTCAGGGGGTGATCGGTGAATTCTTTCAATGACTATTTTGCCCTCTGGTTCTAGGACCTCTGGGCAGTTGTCTTTGATAATTTCTTCGAAGATACTGTCAAGGCTCCTTTTTTCATCGTGGATTTCCGGTAGACCAATAACTCTCAAATTGTCTCTCCTGGATCTATTTTCCAGGTCAGATGTTTTGCCAATCAGATATTTCACATTTTTTTTCTATTTTTTCATTCTTTACGTTTTGTTTTATTACTTCTTGATGCCTCATAGATTCATTAGCTTCCACTTGCTCAAGTCTAATTTTAAATGAGTTAGTGTTTACATTTTGCTTTTGAGCCTCCATTTTCAATTGGTTGATTTCACCTCTCAGGGTGTCATTTTCTCTCTTTAGATTCTGTATCTCCGTAGCCATTTCGCCAATCTTATTCTTTAGGGACTTTTCCATTTTTTCCATGTTTTCTTTTACTTCCCTAATTTGGTTTTTAAAATCCTCCTTTAGCTCTTCCAGCAGTGCTTTTTGGGCTGGAGACCAGTTCATATTAGCTTTTGAGGTATCTGATGTATCTACCGTGTCAATGCCGTCCTCCTCCGTATCGATATTTTGATCCTGCCTGTCTCCATAAAAAGAATCTATTGTCCTTGGTTTTTTTGTATTCTTCCTCATGTTTGTTTTTTTCCCTTTTCCTGGCGTTACAACGAATTTCTGTCTTTGGGCTCTCTGTCCCAGCTTTCTTATTCTGGGGGTTGTGAGTCTAGAATTATAACCTTCAGTTTCCTGAGGTGTGGGGGAGGGGTCTGGCTCCCTGGTGTCTCACTCCCTGTGGGTGCTCTCCAGCACTTGCTTTTCAGCAATGGTCTCAGCTGTTTGTTGTTTGAGCTGATGTCTGGCACTTCCCCTGGGGGAGCAAGGTTACGTCTGGGCTCCTGGCATTGACCCCTGCTTCTAGTATTTGTCCTGTGAGGCCCCACTACTCTCTCCTCTGTTTCAGTTCTCTTTTTTTTTTCCGAGGAATTCTCTGGGTGAGGGGGGGAGGGATTAGAGCCTTTTACCTGGCCATTGAGTCTTCCGGAAGTTCAAGAAGCCGAGTTCCTGGGTTCTGCAAGCGTCAGGACTGGGTGTTTTCATGGCTGGTGGCGTTGCACTGCCTCTCGTTGCTCCCACAGACTCCCGTCCTGTGTTGGGAGTCCTGGGGATCTCTGCCGGTTCCGGGCGCCCAGGTTTCTCCCAGCCCGTCTCCCACGTGGATTTCTCGGCCAGCCGCTTCCGCCTTGGTCTGGAGCCGCTCTGCACCGAGCACTCTCCGAGCCTGCAGGATCGTTCCTCCGGCCTTTCAGACTCTCCCGGCTCGGAAATTTGCCCCACGCAGACTGCTCACGGTTTCTGACTCTCTCAAATCTGCTCAAATTCACTTTTTTATAGGAATCTGACAGACCTTGTGAGAGAGCTCCGGTAAGACGCTGCCTTCATGCGGCCATCTTGGCTCCGCCCCCTATTTTCTATATTTTTGTCATGAATTCTTATTCTTGATAAATTATCCTTTTTGTACCACTATCATCATGTATATCATGTAAGTAATATTAGCAGCTCTGATGGATATTCAGAGAGGGGGAATATGGGAATTAAGGAGGGAAATGAATGGATGCAGACTAGGGAAAAATTCCTGTAGATAAGGTAAAGGGGTTTTATAGCACTTTTCCTAAAGAAAATAAGGAAATGAAATGTAATGTTCAATTACCAACCTATATAATATTATTTCTCATGTCTATAAAAACTTTATGAGAATGACCTATGAACATATTATGGAATCAAAAAATCACAGATTCCTAAAAGTTGGAAAAGACTTAAAAGACTATTTATTGCAACCCACACATCAATAAAATTCCTTTTTACAAATTGGTTACAATATTTGTGGTAAGTGGGCATCCCACCTTAGCTTGAAGAAGTTGCAATGTTTGTGACAAGTGGGCATCCAACATATGCTTTTAAAACCATGGGGGAGGGAAACACTCACTGCCTTCTGAGGCAGTCAATTTAACCTTTAGAAATAGGAAGCATTTTCTTACATGGCAGCCAAATCTACTTCTCAGAAATGTCCATGCATTACTCCTTATTCTGACCTAATTTATAGGCCAGAAAAGTAACTCTACTCCCTCTTCTACAAGGTAGACCTTTAAATATTTGAAAATGGATTGTGAAGAGACTCCTTTAATCTAATACTCCAAATAGGCCAATAATGTACCGGATATATTCTTATCAAAATTGCATAGAGAAGAGATTATGGGAAACATTGTCATGTTAAGTAAACCTTCTGTTATGAAATAATGCACAGCTTAGTTGAGCAATCATGTTCTGGCTTGTTCAGCCCTTCTACTCATGAAACTCTAATGGCTCACTGTGATTCTAGGAATAAATATAAATTCCTCTGTTTGATATTTACCACCCTTCATAAAAACATTCTATATTTACAGATTTCTTACACTTTACTATTTTCTATGTACTATAGAATCCAATAACATCAACCTTCTTGCTATTCTTCACAATATTCCATGCCCCAACTCTGTGCCTTTTCACTGTCTGTCCCCTGTGACTTGGAATACTCTTCACATTCACCTTTACCTAGTCATTAAATTGGCTTCCTTAAAGGTCTTAACTCAAATCTCACCCTCCATAACATATCTTTCCTGGTTTCTGTTTCTCCCACTTTTTCTTTACCCCACATTTCTAGTGCCTTCCCTTTGATATTATTCTGTATAAACTCTGCATACATCTTGGATATACATATGTTGACATGTTGCCTCCCCCATTAAAATGTAAACTATCTGAAGGCGACAATCATATTTTTTCATTTCTTTGTGTATGCAGTGCTTAACACAATACCTTTTACTTTGTAAATATTTGATAAATGTTTGTTGACTAATGGTTTACTATGCACCTCTGCAAATGTCTGCAATGATTCTTTATTATTGCTTTTACTGTCTGAATCCTAGCATTCTCCCCCAGCATAGGAAGTCAGTCTGCTACCATCACTATCCATCTGTCCCACCTCCCCAAACACACACAAGCAAAGTGCTTAACCCACCCCTTTGGAGAAGGTAAACCATTGTTGGGGGAAAGATGCACAGCAGTAAAGACAAACTCAATATTGAAGGAGAAATGGGGTGATTAGAATCTAGAACTTAACTGTGACTTAACCCTGAGTATTTTCCATGTGGCAGAGTAGGAGGAAAAGAAGAGGAGGAAAATGAGGAGGATGGGGTGGATGATGAAAAATGATTAGAGAGAAGAGGAAAGAAGCAGTGAATAAGTATTATCATACAATAAGAAAGCCAAAAAATCCAACGAAAAATAACATAAAATAAATCATTTAGGACCCAGATATTTAACAGCTCAACAGTAGAATTCTTATGTCTATTAAGAAAAAAACTAAAATTTAAAGTAATTATGGATTACAATAACAAATAGTGATATAAATTAATTCTAAAATTAGGACAAAAATGAGAACATGGAAGGGCAAATTTAATAACAAAATAAGAGAAAAGGAATTCACATTGGAAGAACACATGAGATCTGGACAAATCAAAGTAACTGACCTTGAGGATAGGAAACAGATATCAGAGAGATAAATAGAAGATTTTATATCACTCAAAAAGAAAAAAAAATTGAAGTGAAAAATCTCAGTGGCACACTGGAGGTGATGATTACAAAGAAAATTTTCTGTAAGTATTAAGGTATTGATTCATAGAATCCTCAGTTTACTGTGTTAGAGAAACACCAAAGCTTCAATCTTCATGGAAAATTATAGTTGAAATTCAGAATTTCAATGTCAAAGCACAAATACTGAAAAGAGTCTGGGGAAAGTCCTTTATCAATTGAGGGAAATAAATTTGCATGCCCTATGATTGCTTAGTGGATACGAGAAGAAATAAGAATATGTTATTTGAAAGGTTTGGGTGTACTAGGAAATACATTGTCTAGAAAGCTGAGTGTACCTACAAACAAAAATAGAAAGAATGTAAATAGTGCAGGGAGTATTATTCTACAAGAATTGAGATGTTTACTGACTATTCAACACGTCTGCACTTGAAACAAGAGAAATGGAATAAACATAAATAAATTGAGTTAGGAGTCAAAGTACTTCCCCCCCCCCCAGTTGTCCAGCATCCTCCCAATGACCAAGCCGCCACCAGGCCTGCTGTACGTGTACCCCAGCTCCCCACAGCTCCGTGTCCCCAGACTCATCCAGGAACCCTTTGTTGGTGGCCTGGCCCTCCTCCCACTTCTGCCCCCCCTGCCTTTACCCCCCAGTTCCTGCAAAGTGGCCCCTCCTACCATCCCATCTGTGCTGGCCTGTCTGCCTAGCAGTTGCCCAGACCAGGCCTCCTTCCTAAGGGCATTGTGACATTGGAGGCCTGCCCCTCTTGGGGGTGACATTGGTGCTGAGGAAGGAGAGAGATAAGGGACCATGGGACTGGACTGGATAGGACAGGACTCCTCCAGGAGACAAAGTCTGAGACAAGGCCTGTTGAAAGAGTTCTCTTTCCTCTGGCTTCTGCCCCGCTGGAGGTCCTCCAAATATGAACTTATATGTATATATTCGCAAATTTTGGTCAAGTGTACTATGTACAGAAAGAATTATTTATGGAAATATTAAAGAATAGTTATGTTTTTAACAAAAAAATAAATAAATTGAGTTAATAAGAAATTTTTCAGTGATGATGGTAACTTACAATCATAAAATTATATTGCTTTTAAAATCTTTCTTCTATTAAGTGTTAAAGAAACAACACAGAGCTCATCAAGGGCAAAAGAAAAGAGAAAAATAAATTCATATTTTAAGAATGAAAACCTAATTTAGTTCATAAGTGAATAATTTTGAGGACATGAATACTCAGAGGGTAATTTCCTAGGCAAAGAGAAGAATAAAAAAAATGATAGACACTCAAGAATGATTCCAGGAAGCCTGGTTTTAAAGGAGGGAGCTAAGCATCTTTTTGGCCCCTTGACCTTCCTTAGCAAATAATGGGGAGAAGGAAGGGAGAAGAATAGGGTAAGAAAAGTGGAAGAAAGTGATGTGGGGTAGCAATCAGATGGGAGGTATTGTTTTGGGCTAGGGGAACATGAAATGTGCTCACATGATGACTTGGTTATTCCTAGCAATACAATGATCCAAGACTATCCCAAAGGACTCATGATGAGGAATGCCATCCACCTCCAGAAAAAGAAATTTTGCTGTTTGAATACAGACTGAAACATACTATTTTCCTTTTCTTCTTTCTCTTCCTTCCTTCCTTCCATCCTTCTGTCCTTCCTTCCTTTCTTCAAGTTTTCTTGCACAAAATGACTAATATAGAAGTTTTTTTTACATGATTGCAAATGTATAACCTCTATCAGATTGCTTATTGCCTCAGGGAAAATGAAAGGCAAGAAGGGATAGAATTTGGAATTCAAAACCTAAAAAGGAATTGTTAAAATCATTTTACATGTTATTGGAGAGAAATAAAATATTGTTTTACAAAAACAAAAGAGAAATGTACTCACATGAAGGGTGGGGATATGATGGGGACTCTAATGCATTTCATTTAAAGTGAATGGGGAGCTCAGGAGACTTTGCTTCTCTGTTTCTCTGATCATGGATGATTCTTCCCAGTAATGTTGTCTACACCATGGCAGAGAATTATAGGACCACGTAAAAATCTAGAATTAAAATAGGACTGGGGGTAGGAATCCAAGGATAGCATAGAATTTTCTTAGGACAGGTGATGAATAAATTTAAGGACTTGTTCTAGGACTAGGCCCTTTGAGTCTGGAAACAGTGACTCTCACTACACCACAGTACCTCCCTCCTTGATGAATTGATCTCTCAGTGAAAGAAGCTCATAAGAAAAAGCCCTTCAAAAAGATGAACCAAATAAACTAATAACAAAAAAAGGAAGACAGGAGTGGGCAGGATTTGTAGTTAAACTAACAGTAACAGACCAAGAACACAAAGTTCTTATCTCCCCTAAATTCTGCATTGAATTAGGGATAAAGTCAAAAATAAAGAATGTATAAATGTATATATCCCATGAATGGGACATTGACTTTGAGGATGAACTATAAAGAGGAAGAAATGAAACAAAGTAAATTATTGCTTCTCAGAATGGGTTGCCAGGAAAGTAGTAAACACCTTTTCACTGAAAGTCTTCAAGCAAATATTGATGGCTCCTTGTTGGGAATACTGCAAAAGGAAAGTTTGGTCATGTAGGGATTGGACTAGACTGTTTCTTATGCTCCTTACAATTTTGAGATTTTGTGCTTTCAAAGATCATTGGTAGTGGAGTAATGGACAGACAGAGACATATAGGACAAAGAATGGGAAAGTGTGAATGGTTTGTGAACTAAACATTTGGAGAAATGCCCACATCAATGGGGTCATGTATATGAGTGGAGATATTATATTTAAGGTTTATCATTAATGTTGTTGGTCCTCATTTAGTATGGATAATAAATAGATCACTGACTACATGGTGTAAAACTTTTACTTCAAAATCACAAATAATTCTTTTATTACCCTTGTCCTTTGGCAAAATTCCTCTGATGCTTACATGACCATAAAAAGTCAGGGCAGAAAAAAATAATTATTATTCTACTGAGCAGCCAAGTTAATTAATCCATCAATGCCTGGCAGCACTGCAGAAGGAGGCTATAATGATTCAGTAGGTACCACTCCATCTTTACCAAATCAGGACACTCTAATTTTTGCAATGGCAGAGAGCTTCTGTTATACTAAAGGAGTTACCTTGGAGACTAAAACTATTTCTTCTCAGGGATGAAAAAGTAACTTTTTTTATAAAATTGAAGCAAAAATATTCAGAGTATGTGGTGCTATTTTCAGAAGTGGTTTTCAATTTACCTGTTCCTGGGGATAATGCAAAATTTGTGCATTCTCTGAATTGGGTCTTAAAGCCACTGCATAAAGCACAACTAAAATTATACTTACTTTTAATACTATCATCATATTTATTTGGTTATGTATGTATTAGGCTTCAGGTGGATTTTTCCCACAAGGTAAATGTTCCTTAGACTGAGAAGACTGGAATAAAAATGACTGCTACAGAGCTGATACCCACAATTAATAAGGGGAAATTAACAGATCTAGCTGCTCTAGATGACTGTTAGTCAAGTGGCACAGATAAACCATGTTCTTGGATGCTGAAGGAATTACCATCTGTGATGGCTGAGCAATTGCAAATAATATTCAAAACATTATGAATACCTGGAGAGATAGCAAAAGATTTGAGAAAGACAAATACAATTTGATTTTTTTATTTAGCATTTTATTTTTCCCCAGTTCCATGTAAGAACAATTTTAACATTCATTTTTAAAACAATGAGTTTCACATTTTCTCCCTTCCTCTCTCTCCACCCCCTCCCCTCATTGAGAAGTCAATTCAATATAGGTTATACATGTATAGTCATGCAAAACACTTCTGGAAGAGTAATGTTGTGAAAGAAAACAGACCAAAATAAAACCCTCAAGAAAAATAAAGAAATTTTAAAAAAGTATGCCTCAATCTGCATACAGACATAATAAGTTCTTTGTCTGAGGTTGGATAGCATTTTTCATCATAAGTCCTTCAGAGTTGTCCTAGTTAATTGCATTGCTGAGAATAGCTAAGTCATTCACAATTGATCATCCTACAATTTTGTTTGTACACAATACATTTCACATTGCATCACCTATTAAAAATCTTTCCAGGTTTCTCTGAGAGCAACCTGTTCATCATTTCTATAATACAATAATATTCCATCATAATCGCATACCATAGTATTTTTCAGCCATTCCCCAATTGATGGGCATCCACTTGAATTCTAATTCTTTTCCCCCAGAAAAGAGATACTATAAATAATTTTTGTACATATAGGTCCTTTTCATTTGTAAGAATCTTCCTAATCTCTTTTGGGATACAGACCTAGTAGTGCTAGATCAAAAAGTATGCGTGGTTTCATATTCCTTTGGGCCTACTTGCTAGATCAAAAAGTATGCGTGGTTTCATATTCCTTTGGGCCTACTTGCAAATTGCTCTACAGAATGGATGAATCAGTTCACAAATCCACCGACAATGCATTAACATCTCATTTTTCCAACATCCCTTCCAATATTTCTCATTTACCTTTGCTATCTTGTTAGCCAATAATAAGTATGAGGTAATACCTCAGAATTGTTTTAATTTTCATTTCTCTAATCAACAGTTAAAGTATTTTTTTGTATGAGTATAGATAGTTTTGACTACATCATTGGAAAACTGATCCTGTCTTTTGATCATTTATCAATTGGTGAATGACTCTCATTTTAATAAATTTGACTCAGTTCTCTATATGTTTGAGAAATGAGGCCTTTGTCAGAGAAACTTCCTTCTTTTTTTTTCACAGCTACTATTGCTGATTGTATTTCCATCCATCCCATTTTTTCCTTGTTTATTATATTCCTTTCTCCTCTTACCCTGTGCTTCCTCAAAATTGTTTTGCTTCCAACTACCCCCTCTCGAATCTGCCTTCCCTTCTATCACCCTTTCCATTTCTTTTCCCCTTCCTCCCTGCTTACCTGTAGGGTAAAATAGATTTCTATACACAATTGAGTATGTATGTTATTCCTTCTTTGAGTCAATTCTGATGAAAGTGAGGTTCACTGACTCCCCCTCTTCTCCATCTTCTCCTCCACTGTAAAAGCTTTTATTGCCTCTATATGTGAGATAATTTACCTAGATCTATATCTCCCTTTCTCTTTTTCCCAGTACATTCCTCTCTCACTCCTTAATTTTATTTTTTAGATATCACCCCTTCATATTCAACTCACACCTTTGACCTTTGTCCATGTATACTCCTAACTATCTTAACAATGAGAAAGATATTATGAGTTACAAATATCATCTTTCCATGTAAGAATGTAAACAGCTTTACCTTAATAAGTCCCTTATGATTTCTCTTTCCTGTTTACCTTTCCATGGTTCTCCTGAGTCTTGTATTTGAATGTCAGTTTTTCTATTCAGTTATGGTTTTTTCTCAAGAATGCTTGAAATCCTTCTATCTCATTGAATATCCATCTTTCCACTCATGGATTATAGTGAGTTCTCCTGGGTGGGTGATTCTTGGTTGAATTTCTTGCTCCTTTGCCCTCAGGAATTTCATATTCCAAGCCCTCCTATTCCTTATTTTTAAGTTTATTTAGACTCAACTGACAGCACACAAATAAAGAACAGAGAAAAGAAACAAAAACGTATCAGAAACTAAAATATTGGGACCTAAATACAAAGTAATAAAGAAAAAAGAAAGCATGTCATGAGCACAGAAGAAAGTAAAAGAGGATTCAAAATATGTAACAATAAATTTTGATTTCGAGAAAACCTGTATGATAAATAATACACTTTGTGTTGAGAACTGCACTCTTTAACTTTTTTTCCTCCCCTCACCCCTGAAGGCTACAATTAAGTTTTATGTTTCTCTGTAGCTATAGATATATACATATATGCATACATGTTTAGACATATACTTTTCCAAACAAATTCTACTCCTGATGTTTGTTTTTATATTTGTACATATCTCTTGTTTCCTAACTCTCCTGCATCCTCTATTTTACTTCTACCCTCTACCTTGCCCTCCTGTTACTTGCCTACCACACTCCAAGGATCACTGCCCATCCTCCCATTCCCATAAATTTAAACAGCCATCTATACTCCCCTTTTACTTATAACTTCCCCCACTTCTCTAAAGATCCCTACTTTGTCCTCTCCCCCTTCTCTATTCCCTCATCATTTTATTTCTTATGACTCTAGAAGACTTTTATACTCCTCTCTCTCTCTCTCTCTCTCTCTCTCTCTCTCTCTCTCTCTCTCTCTCTCTCTCTCTGTATATATATATATGTATATATATATATATATATATATATATATATATATATATATATATATATATATATATATATATATATATAATGAAAGTAGGTTACCAGAACTGTCAGCTCTCCTCCCTACTCTAATTCCTCCCTATTGATTCTTCCTCTTGCACCTCATTTCTATAAAATAATTATTCCTTTTAGCTGTTACTAAATGGTTTTACTTTATAAATTCATAACACATTCAGGTTTTCCCAAATATTTCTTATGAGCTACCCAATTACTAATAAGAATCTTAGATATATGTTTTACATTTTACATATATAAATATATATATTGTTATTTTTTTTAATTCTAATTTAATTTATTTATTTAACATATTTATTTTCAACATTGGTTTTCACAAGAGTTTGAATTACAAATTTTGTCCCCATTTCTACCCTCCCCCCCACTCCAAGATGGCATATATTCCGATTGCCCTGTTCCCCAGTCAGCCCTCCGTTCTGTCACCCCACACCCCTCCCATCCCCTTTTCCCTTCCCTTCTTATGGGGCAAGTAAAATTTCTACTCCTCATTGCCTGTGTATCTTATTTTCTAGTTGGATGCAAAAATTTTTTTTTTGTTTTGGAACGTCTGTTTTTAAAACTTTGAGTTCCAAATTCTCCCCACTCTTCCCTTCCCACCCACCCTTGCCAAGAAGTCAAGCAATTCAACCTAGGCCACATGTGTATCATTATGTATAACCCTTCCACAATACTCATGTTGTGAAAGGCTAACTACATTTCGCTCCTTCCCAACCCATCTCGCTTTATTGAATTTTCTCCCTTGACCCTGTCCCCTTTCCAAAGTGTTTGTTTTTGATTACCTCCACCCCCATCTGCCCTCCCCTCCGTCATCCCCCCCTTTTTTATCTTCTTCCCTCTTCTTTCCTGTGGGGTAAGATACCCAATTGCGTATGTATGGTATTCTCTCCTCAGGCCCAATCTGATGAGACCAAGATTCACTCATTCCCCCCTCACCTGCCCTCTCCCCTCCTCCCACAGAACTGCTTCCTCTTGCCACCTTTATGCGAGATAATCCACCCCATTCAATCTCTCCCTGTCTCCATCTCTCAATATGTTCCTCTCTCATCCCATAATTTGATTTTATTTCTTTTAGATAACTTCCCTTCATCTTCAACTCACCCTGTGTCCTCTCTCTCTCTCTCTCTCTCTCTCTCTCTCTCTCTCTCTCTCTCTCTCTCTTGCTCTCTCCCTCTATCACTCTCTCTGTACATATATATATATATATATATATATATATATACATACATACACATTCACATATATGTGTGTATATATATATAATATATATACATAAACATATATACATATATGCATATTCCCTTCAGCTACCCTAATACTGAGGTCTCATGAATCATACACATCATCTTTCCATGTAGGAATGTAAACAAAACAATTCAACTTTAGTAAGTCCATTGCAATTTCTTTTTCTTATTCTTTTTCTTGATTACCTATTCATGCTTTTCTTGATTCTTGTGTTTGAAAGTCAAATTTTCTATTCAGCTCTTGTCTTTTCACTGAGGAAGTTTGAAAGTCCTCTATTTTATTAAAAATACATATTTTGCCTTGAAGTATGATACTCAGTTTTGCTGGGAGGGGTGATTCTTGGTTTTAATCCTAGCTCCATTGACCTGCGGAATATTGTATTCCAAGCCCTTCGATTGCTTAATGTAGAAGCTGCTAGATCTTGGGTTATTCTGATTGTGTTTCCACAATAGTCAAATTGTTTCTTTCTGGCTGCTTGCAGTATTTTCTCATTGATCTGGGAGCTCTGGAATTTGGTGACAATATTCCTGGGAGATTTCTTTTTGGGATTTGTTTGAGGAGGCGATCGATTGATTCTTTCAATTTCTATTTTGCCCTGTGGCTCTAGAATATCAGGGCAGTTCTCCTTGATAATTTCTTGAAAGATGATATCTACGCTCTTTTTTTGATCATGGCTTTCAGGTAGTCCAATAATTTTTAAATTATTTCTCCTGGATCTATTTTCCAGGTCAGTGGTTTTTCCCATGAGATATTTCACTTTGTCTTTCATTTTTTCATTCCTTTGGTTCTGTTTTAAAATATCTTGATTTCTCATAAAGTCACTAGCTTCCACTTGCTCCAATCTAATTTTTAAAGTATTATTTTCTTCAGTGGTCTTTTGCACCTCCTTTTGCATTTGGCTAATTCTGACTTTCAAGGCATTCTTCTCCTCATTGGCTTTTTGGAGCTCTTTTGCCATTTGAGTTAGTCTATTTTTTTAAGGTGTTGTTTTCTTCAGTGTATTTTTCAGTATTTTTTTGGGTCTCCTTCAGCAAGTCATTGACTTGTTTTTCATGGTTTTCTCGCATCCTTCTCATTTCTCTTCCCAGTTTTTCCTCTACTTCTCTAACTTGCTTTTCCAACTCCTTTTTGAGCTCTTCCATGGCCTGGGACGAGTTCATGTTTTTCTTGGAGGCTTTTGGTGTAAGCTCTTGCACTTTGTTGACTTCTTTAGGCTGTATGTTTTGGTCTTCTTTGTCACCAAAGAAAGAATCCAAAGTTTGGGACTGAATCTGGGTGTGTTTTCACTGCCTGGCCATATTCCCAACCAACTAACTTGACCCTTGAATTTTTCAGCATGGTATGACTGCTTGTAGACTAAAGAGTTCTATTCCACGTTTGGGGGTATGTGCCAGCTCTGCCACACCAGCACTGCTCCTTCCCCAAGAACCCCCAACCCAGACTTGGCTTAGATCTTCAGCAGGCTGTGCACTCCTGCTCTTATCAGCCACTTAATTCCTCCCACCAGGTGGGCCTGGGGCCAGAAGCAACAACAGCTGTAGCTGCCCCACCTCTGCTGCCCCCGGGGCTGGTATCTGAACCTGGAACTCCTTCCTCTCCTGCGGCTTTTCCCACTACCCTTCTCCACTGTCTTTGGTGTTTGCGGTTTGAAAAGTCTGGTAACTGCTGCAGCTCACTGATTCAGGGTGCTAGGGCACTTTCCGCCCAGCTTCTGGTCTGGTTGGTCCACGCAGCTCACGCTGGACTCGGCTCCCCACGGCTCCCTTCTGCTCCCAGCTCTGTGTAGGATAGACCTCACCCAGAGACCATCCAGGCTGTCCTGGGCTGGAGCTCTGCTTCCCTCTGCTGTTCTGTGGGTTCTGCCATCCTAGAATTGGTTCAGAGCCATTTTTATAGGTTTTTGGAGGGACTCGGCAGCGAGGTCACGCTAGTCCCTGCATTCCAGCTGCCATCTTGGCTCCGCTCCCCTTATTGAATTTCTTATAATCAGTTTTTGGTATTTACCTTATATTTCTCTTGTACATCAAATCTTCTATTAAGGTCATGTTTTTTTTTTTTAACAAAGTCGTGGAAGTCTGACAGTTGATCAAATGTCCACTTTTTTTTCATTCAGAATTGTGCTAATTTTGCTGCGTATGATATTTTCAGTCAGAGCCCCAATTCTTTGGCTCTTCAATATATAATGTCCTAAGACTTGTGGTCCTTTGCTGTATCCCCTTCTATGTCTTGTGTGATTTTAATTGTGGTAGCATCACATTTAAATTGTCTTATTTTTATTGCTTTTAATATTTTATTCTTGAGCTGGGGGTTTTGAAATTTGACTATGATATTCCTATGAGTTTTCCTCATAAGATCTCTTTTAAATGGTGATTGTTGGATTTTTTGTCTATTTCTACTTTGCCCCTTGTTGTAGAGTTTCAAGACAATTTTCTTTAGTTCTTATATCAAGATTCATTTTTTGATCATAACTTTCAGTTAGTCTGATTAGTTTTGTATTTTCTCTTCTTGATCTATTCTCCAAATCTGTTGTTTTCCTTATAAGATGTTTCACTTTCTCTTCTATTTTTTCATTATTCATATTTTGTTTAACTATTTCTTGAACTCTTACAATTTGCTGGCTTCACCTTGCCCAATTCTAATTTTCAAGGTGTCACCTTAAGATTCTGTATCTCCTTTTCTAATTGGTTGACTTTTCTTTCATAAACTTTTTGTTTTTCTTAGACTATTTTGTTTTTTCTTTAAATTTTTCCTCCCTCTCTGCCATTTGATTTTTAAAATCTTTTTTGAGATATTCTATGAATTTTCTTTGGGCAGGTGACCATTTGACATTACTCTTTAGGTGTTTCTCTACTTCAATATCGTCCTCTGAAGATGAACACTGGTCTTCTCTATTCCCACAATAGTTTTCTATTATTGGATTCTATCTCCTTTGTCTGTGCTTTTTTATGTGGCAATAGCTTAATTTTTGTAATCACCTCTACCCCTGGGGTATGGGGTAATGGTGCCTCTTGTCCTAGATCTTCAGTTCTCCCCTCTAGTCTGGATCCAAAGCCAAACTTCCAACCTCTTGTAAGTGCCCACTGCCAGCTGCTTTTTGCCCCACTGCTTCTAGATTCACCCAATGTGTGCTAGTTCCTTCTAGTCCCTGCCAATTTTTGCAGCACAGCTATGTCTGGCATTCATTGTCAGCAGAGGTTTCCTTGAACTTCCCAGTCCCAGATGCCCAACTCCTGTCATTATCTTGGGGTAAAATTTCCTGTGGCTTTGGCTGGGACTGAGGCAGACTCTCAAACCAGCTAACCCCAGGGCTTGTTGCTTGTTGTTAAAGTAGACCCTAACCTGAAGGTGTTTATTCTTCACAGGGATCAAACCTGGTCCTGAGACTTTTCTTCTAATCTCAAATTGTCGCAGGGAGACCTCTGCTGTAGCCCCATACTTATTTATTTTTACCCTCAATTTGTTCACCGTAAGATACTATTTTTTCTCTTTTGGGGGGGAAAATCCTGAGAGTTTGTTTCTTTCTGGCTACTTGCAATATTGTGTCCTTGACCTAGGAATTCTGGAATTTGGCTATAATTTCTCCAGCAGTTTTCATATTGAATATCTTTTAGGAGGAGATTGGTAGATTCTTTCAATGTCTATTTTACCCTATGGTAATTTTCCTTGATAATTTCTTGAAAGATAATGTCTAGGCTCTTTTTTTTTTCGATCATGGCTTTCAGGAAGTCCAATAATTATTAAATGATCTCTCTTGTATCTATTTGCCAGGTTTTTCCAATGAGGTATTTCATTTTTTCTTCTATTTTTCTCATTCTTTTTGGCTTTGGTTTATTCTTTCTTGATTCCTCATAAAATCATTAGCTTCTGTTTGCTCCATCTTAATTTTTAAGGAATTATTTTCTTCCATGAGCTTTTGGGACTCTTTCTCCATTTGGACAATTCTGCTTTTTAAGGCATTCTTCTCCCAATTGGCTTTTTGTACCACTTTTGCCATTTGGGTTAGTCTATTTTTTAAAATGTTATTTTCTTCAGTGTTTTTTTTGGCATCTCCTTTACCAAGCTTTTGATTCTTTTTTTTCCCTTTTTTAAAATTAATTTGTTTATTTTTAGTTTTCAACATTAACTTCTATAAGTTTTAAATTTTCTCCCTCTCTCTCCACTATCCCTCCACAAGATTGCATGCAATCTGATATAGGCTCTACACATACATTCTAATTAAACACATTTTCACATTAGTTATGTTGCATACAATAATTATAACAAAAGGGAGAAACCAAGAGGAAGAAAAAACAAAATGAAACGAAAGAAAACAAAAAAGAAAATACTCTGCTTCACTCCGCAATCAGACTCCAAAGTTCTTTCTCTGGATGTGGATGGCATTTGACATCATGAGTCCTTTGGAATTGTTTTAGGTCCTTGCATTCCTGAGAAGGGCTAAGTCTATCAAAATCAGTCATCATGTATGTGACTGTTACTGTGTACAATGTTCTTGTGGTTCTACTCACTTGACACAAAATCAGTCCATGTAAGTCTTTCCATCTTTTCCTGACACCAGCCTATTCATCATTTCTTCTAGTACAATAGTATTTCATTATATTCATATACCACAACTTGTTCAGCCATTCTCCAATTGATGGGCATCCCCTCAATTTCCAGTTCTTGGATACCACAAAAAGAGTTGCTATAAATATTTTTGTACATGTGGGTCCTTTTCCCATTTTTATGACCTCTTTGGGATACAGCCGTAGAAGCAACACTGCTGGGTCAAAGGGTATGCACAGTTTTATAGCCCTTTGGGCATCATTCCAAATTGCTCTCCAGAATTGTTGGATCAGCTCACTGCTCCACCAACAATGAATTAATATTTCAACTTCCCCACATCTTCTCCAACATTTACCATTTACTTCTTTTGTCATGTTAGCCAATCTGATAGGTGTGGTGTGGTACCTCAGAGTTATTTTGATTGTCATCTCTTTAATTGGTAATGATTTAGAGCATTTTTTTCACATGACTATAGATAACTTTAATTTCTTTCTCTGAAAACTGCCTGGTCATATGCTTTGACCATTTATCAATTGAGTAATGACTTGTATTCTTGTAAATTTGACTCAGTTCTCTACATATTTTAGAAATGAAGCCTTTATCAAAGGTACTAGTTGCAAAAATTCTTTCCCAGTTTTCTGCTTCCCTCCTAATCTTGGTTGGATTGGCTTTGTCTATGCAAAAGTGTTTTAAATTTAATGTAATCAAAATTATCCATTTTGTATTTCATAATATTGTCTTTCTCTTATTGGGTCATAAATTCCTCCATTCTCCATAAATCTGACAGATAAATTATTCCTAGCTCCCCTAATTTGTTTATGGTATTAGCAATGCCTAAATCATGTACCAATTTGGATTTTATTTTGGTATAGGGTGTCAGGAATTAGTCCATGCCAAGTTTCTGCCATACTATTTCCTGTTTTTTTTTTTTTTTCTCAAACAGTGTTTGTGAAATAGTGAGTTCTTACCCAGAAACTGAGGTATTTGGGTTTATCAAACAGTAGATTGCTATAATCATTGACTACTGTATCTTGTTTACCTAACATATTCCACTGATCTATTCCTCTATTTCTTAGCCAGCAACAAGTAGTTTTAATGATTGCTGCTTTGTAATACAAATTAAGATCTGATATGGCTAAGCTACCTTCCCTAGAATTTCTTTTCATTAATTCATTGATATGGACATTTTCTTCTTCCAAATGAATTTTGTCATTATTTTTTCTAGCTCTATAAAATAATTTTTGGTAGTTTATTTGGTATGGCACTGAATAAGCAAATTAATTTAGGTAAAATTGTTATTTTTATTATATTAGTTTGGCCTATACACAAGCAACTGATGTTTTTCCAAATATCTAGATCTGACTTTATTTGCGTGAAAAGTGTTTTGTAATTGTGTTCGTATAGTTCCAGGGTTTGTTTTGGTGGGTAGATTCCCAAATATTTTATAATGTGTACAGTAACTTTAAATGGAATTTCTCTTTCTATCTCTTGCTGTTGGGCTTTGTTAGTAATATATAGAAATGCCAATGATTTATGTGGATTTATTTTATATCCTATAAATGTGCTAAAGTTGTTTAATATTTCAAGTAGTTTTTTATTTGATTCTCTAGAATTCTCTAGGTATATCATCATATTGTTTGCAAAGAGTGATAACTTAGCTTCTTCTTTGCCTATTCTAATTCTTTAAGTAGATTTTTCTCCTCTTATTGCTAAAGCTAACATTCTAGAACCATATTTAATAACAGTGGTGATAATGGATGTTCTTGTTTCACCCCTGGTTTTATTGGAAATGCATGTACCTTATCCCCATTACATATAATGATTGCTGAAGGTTTTAGGTAGATGCTACTTCTCATTTTTAGGAAGACTCCATTTATTCCTATTTTCTCTAGTGTTTTTAATAGGAATGAGTATTGTATTTTGTCAAAACTTTCTTCTGCATCTATTGGGACAATCATATGGTTTCTGTTAGTTTTGTTGTTGATATAATCAATTATGCTGATAGTTTTCCTAATATTGAACCAGCCCTGCATTCCTGGTATGAATCCTACCTTATCAAAGTGTGTAATTCTTATGGTAAGTTGCTGTAATCTTTTTGCTAATATTTTGTTTAAAATTTTTGCACCTATATTCATTAGGGAAATTGCTCAATAATTTTCTTTCTCTGTTTTGGCTCTTCCAGGTTTAGGAAACAATACCATAGTTATATCGTAAAAAGAATTTTGTAGGACTCCTTCTTCACCAGTTTTCCCAAATACTCCATGTAGCATTGGAATAAATTGTTCTTTCAATGTTTGTTAAAATTTACTTGTAAATCCATCTGGCCTTGGAGATTTATTCCTAAAGAGTTCATTAATGACTTATTCATTTTCTTTTTTCTGAGATGGGTTGAGTATTTTACTTCCTCTTCTGCTAATCTGGGAAATTTATATTTTTGTAAATATTCATCAATTTCACTAAGATTGTCAAATTCATGGGAATACAGACAGACAAAATAATTCCTAAATATTGTTTTAATTTCCTCTTCATTGCTGTGAATTTACCCTTTTTCATTTTCAATACTGGTAATTTGGTTTTCTTCTATCTTTTTTTAATCAAATCAACCAAAGACTTATCCATTTTATTGTTTTTTTTTATAAAACCAACTCTTAGTTTTATTGATTAGTTCAGTAGTTTTCTTCTTTTCAATTTTGTTATTCCCTCCTTTGGTTTTCAGTATTTCTAATTTGGTACTTAATTGAGGATTTTTAATTTTTATTTTTCTAGTTTTTTCACTTGCAAGCCCAATTCATTGATCTCTTTTTGCTCTATTTTATTCATGTAAGCACTGAGAGACATACAACTTCTCCTAAGAACTTCTTTTTTTTTTTTAGTTTCCCTATTTTTTAATTAAATCTATTTTAACTTTAACTTTGTCTGAGATCATGATTGCTACGCTTTTTTTACATAATAAATTCTACTCCTGACCGTTATTTTGTTTGTGTGTAGCTCTCATTTTTATAGCATTTCCTTAAAGCAACATATTGTTGAATTCAAATTTTTAATCCACTATCCCACCCCCTCATTTCACAGATAAGTGCCAAAGCTATTGTCACTTCAAGAAAGAATTCACTATCACAGAAGACACTTTTCAGAGACTCATTGTATCTGTTGGTTTTATGCTACTGTTTTTTGTATTATAGGGACAGGTTCTTTGTAGGGGGGAACATTCTGACATGACCGTGATCTGAAAACAAAAGTCATCAATGTATTTGATCTTACTTAAAAATTCCCCTGTGAGAGCCTTTTTTTTTCCTATTGACCAAAGAATTTATTTCCTCATCTCTACAAAATAAGAGAATGATCTATGTATGTATCAAGAAAACTTTTGAGAAAAATATTAAAAGGGATAGGCATACTTTCACAAATTACCTTCTATAGCAGATTGTATTTTCACATATTCATAGTCAAACAACTGACTGAAAGACAAAGCAAATACAAGCTCATATTGTGTTGAATATTGGTTTCAATAACAGAAAGTTGCATTTTCTTTTTCAAAAATTGATTCCTTCTGTTTTACTTCATTTTCATTTCTGAATATAGCCCTTCCTGCTCACCTACCTCATAAGCTATCCCTTATAATAATTTTTTTTTGGGGGATCTTCCTGTTTTTTTTTTTTAAATGCAATTTATTTATTTAACATATTTGGTTTTCAACATTGATTTTCACAACAGTTTTAATTACAAATTTTCTCCCCATTTCTGCCCTCCCCTCCCACTCCAAGATGGCTTATATTCTAGTTGCCCTGTTCCACAGTCAGCCCTCCCCTCTATCACCCCCCTCCCCTCTCATCCCCTTTTCCCTTCCTTTCTTGTAGGGCAAGATAAATTTCTACGCCCCATTGCCTGTGTATCTTATTTTTTAGTTGCATACAAAAACTTTTTTTGTTTTTGAACATCTGATTTTAAAACTTTGAGTTCCAAATTCCCTTCCCTCTTCCCTTCCCACCCACCCTCCCTAAGAAGTTGAGCAATTCAACCTAGGCCACACATGTATTATTATGTATAACCCTTCCACAATACTCATGTTGTGAAAGGCTAACTACATTTTGCTCCTTCCCAACCCATCCCGCTTTATTGAATTTTCTCCCTTGACCCTGTCCCCTTTCCAAAGTGTTTGTTTTGATTACCTCCACCCCCATCTGCCCTCCACTCCTTCATCCCCCCGCCTTTTATTTTTTTTTTTATCTTCCTCCCTCTTCTTTCCTGTGGGGTAAGATACACAACTGAGTATGTATGGTATTCCCCCTCAGGCCAAATCTGATGAGAGCAAGGTTCACTCATTCCCCCCTCACCTGCCCTCTCCCCTCCTCCCATAGAACTGCTTCCTCTTGCCACCTTTATGCGAGATAATCCACTCCATTCTATCTCTCCCTATCTCCCTCTCTCAGTATGTTACTCTCTCATCCATTAATTTCATTTTATTTCTTTTAGCTATCTTCCCTTCATCCTCAACTCACCCTGTGTCTGCTCTCTCTCTTTTACATATATATATATGCACATACATACACATACATACATATACACATAGATACATACATACATACACATTCACTTATATATATACATAAACATATATATGTATATGCATATATATATATGCATATATATATATGCATATTCCCTTCAACTACCCTAATACTGAGGTCTCATGAATCATACTCATCATCTTTCCATGTAGGAATGTAAACAAAACAGTTCAACTTTAGTAAGTCCCTTGCAATTTCCGTTTCTTGATTACCTTTTCATGCTTCTCTTGATTCTTGTGTTTGAAAGTCAAATTTTCTATTCAGTTCTGGTCTTTTCACTGAGAAAGCTTGAAAGTCCTCTATTTTATTGAAACTCCATATTTTGCCTTGGAACATGATACTTAGTTTTGCTGGGTAGGTGATTCTAGGTTTTAATCCTAGCTCCATTGACCTCCGGAATATCGCATTCCAAGCCCTTCGATCTCTTAATGTAGAAGCTGCCAGATCTTGGGTTATTCTGATTGGGTTTCCACAATACTCAAATTGTTTCTTTCTGGCTGCTTGCAGTATTTTCTCCTTGATCTGGGAGCTCTGGAATTTGGCAACAATATTTCTAGGAGATTTCTTTTTGGGATCTATTTGAGGAGGCGATCGATGGATTCTTTCAATTTCTATTTTGCCCTGTGGCTCTAGAATATCAGGGTAGTTCTCCTTGATAATTTCCTGAAAGATGGTATCTAGGCTCTTTTTTTGATCATGGCTTTCAGGTAGTCCAATAATTTTTAAATTATCTCTCCTGGATCTATTTTCCAGGTCAGTGGTTTTTCCAAGGAGATATTTCACATTGTCTTCCATTTTTTCATTCCTCTGGTTCTGTTTTATAATATCCTGATTTCTCATAAAGTCACTAGCTTCCACTTGCTCCAATCTAATTTTTAAAGTAGTATTTTCTTCAGTGGTCTTTTGGACCTCCTTTTCCATTTGGCTAATTCTGCCTTTCAAGGCATTCTTCTCCTCATTGGCTTTTTGGAGCTCTTTTAGCATTTGAGTTAGTCTATTTTTTAAGGTGTTGTTTTCTTCAGTGTATTTTTCAGTATTTTTTTGGGTCTCCTTTAGTAAGTCATTGACTTGTTTTTCATGGTTTTCTCGCATCCTTCTTATTTCTCTTCCCAATTTTTCCTCTACTTCTCTAACTTGCTTTTCCAAATCCTTTTTGAGTTCTTCTATGGCCTGGGGCCAGTTCATGTTTTTCTTGGAGGCTTTGGTTGTAGGCTCTATGACTTTGTTGTCTTCTTTAGGCTGTATGTTTTGGTCTTCTTTGTCACCAAAGAAAGAATCCAAAGTCTGAGACTGAATCTGGGCGCGTTTTCGCTGCCTGGCCATATTCCCAACCAACTAACTTGACCCTTGAGTTTTTCAGTGGGGTATGACTGCTTGTAGATTACAGAGTTCTATGTTCTACGTTTGGGGGGGAGGTGCCAGCTCTGTCAGAGCCGCACTCCTCCTTCCCCAAGGACCCCCAGTCCAGGCTGGGCTCAGATCTTCAGCAGGCTGTGCACCCCTGCTGTGATCCGCCACTTAATTCCTCCCACCAGGTGGGCCTGGAGCCTGAAGTAACAACAGCTGTAGCTGCCCCACCTCCGCTGCCCCCGGGGCTGGAAGCCAAACCGCGAACTCCTTCCACTCCCGCAGCTTTTCCCACTAACCTTCTCCGCAGTCTTTGGTGTTTGTGGGTCGAGGGGTCTGGTAACTGCCGCAGCTCACATATTCAGGGCGCTAGGGCCCTCTCCGCCCGGCTTCTGGTCTGGATCGTCCACGCCGCTCAGGCTGGGCTCTGCTCCACTCCGTTCCCAGCTCCCAGCTCCCAGCTCCGTGTGGAATAGAGCTCACCCAGAGACCATCCGGGCTGTCCTGGGCTGGAGCCCTGCTTCCCTCTGCTGTTCTGTGGGTTCTGCCGTTCTAGAATTGGTTCAGAGCCATTTTTATAGGTTTTTGGAGGGACTTGGGTAAGGAGCTCACTGTTGTCCGTGCTTACCAGCCGCCATCTTGGCTCCGCCCCCCCTCCTAAGAACTTCTTTCGCTGCATTCCATACGTTTTGCTATGTTGTCTCATTTTTGTCATTCTCTTGAATGAAGCTATTAATTGTTTCTATGATTTGTTCTTTGACCCATTCATTCTTTAGGATTAGATTATTTAGCTTCCAATTAATTTTTAGTCTATCTTTCCATGGCCCTTTATGACCTATAATTTTCAGTGCATCATGATCTCAAAAGGATGCATTTAGTATTTCTGCCTTTTCTGCATTGCATGGTGAGGTTTTTAATGCCCTAGTATATGGTCAATTTTTGTATAGGTGCCATGAGCCACTGAGAAAAAGGTGTATCCCTTTCTATCCTCATTCAGTTTTCTCCAGAGGTTTACTATGTCTACCCTTTCTAAAATTCTATTCACCTCTTTAACTTCTTTCTTGTTTATTGTAAGGTTAGATTTATCAAGTGCAGAGGGGGAGATTGAGAACCCCCACTAATATAGTTTTGCTGTCTGTTTCTTCCTGTAACTCCCTTAACTTCTCTAAAAATTTGCATGCTATACCACTGTATCAGGAGTGCCGAGTTTATAATCTCAAAGAGGATCATAAACATGTCTGAAAGGTTCGGAACCGCCGGATATAAGAAACTCTCAAAGTAGAAGGCAGAAGAATCAAAACATTTATTTAGGCTCCACAGTAACCAACCCATGAACCAGAAGCCCCATTTTGATATGTTGATCCAAATCTTCCAGGCCCAATAAGTACGCCTTGAAAGAGTAACCAGGAGGCTACAGAGAAACATGATTGCGTAAAGCAAAATCATGTTTCCCCCTTTATGGTAATAAGATTACCCACTGGACTGAAGTCTTTGTTCAGCTTCCTCCCGTAGGTCAGCTCTGCTACTGGCAGCTCCTGCCTCAGCTGTGTCTGTGTCTGTAACTGAAGCTGCAACTGTAACTGACGATGTAACTGTCGCTGGCTCCAACCGAAAAAGGAAAGAGAATCTTCAAGCTGTCCTCTCCCCTCTTATAGGGTTTTTGACATCATCAAGCTCCGCCCAAATGACCAGGGCCGATTGGTTCTTGAGTTGGCCCCTCCCCCTAGCATAGACATTAACACCTCCCCTCAGCCAGCCCCACGACTCCTCACACAGGAAGCTGTCTGCTTCCCGGCATGCTCCCCGGGCCTCCTGCCCCGGAAGAGCAAGCCACAGTGTCCAGAGGCTCAATGAGGCAAGCTGAGCCATTCAAAGAAAACAAAAGCCATTATGGCTACAACCACTTGGTGCATATATGTTTAGTAATGATATTACTTCATTGTCTATGCTGCCTTTTAGCAGGATGTAGTTTCCTTCCTTATCTCTTTTGATTAGATCTACTTTTTTTTTCCTTTCATTTTGTCTGAGATTAGGATTGCTGCCCCTGCTTTTCTTTTTACTTCAGCTGAAGAATAATATATTCTAGTCTAACCTTTTACCTTTGCCCTGTGTGTATTCCTCTGTTTAAAATGTGTTTCTTGTAAACAGCATATTGTAGGGTTATGATTTTTAATCCATTCTGGTATCCACTTCCATTTTATAAAAGAATTTATCCCATTCACATTCACAGTTATGATTTCTCTCTGTGTATTTCTCTCCATCCTTTCCCCCCATTTATGCTTTTATTTTTCCCTTCTCTTTTACTCTTATCAAAAGATTTTCACTTTTAACCACTGCCTCCCTCAATCTTCTCTCCTTTCTATCAGCCACCTTCCCCTGTCTTTCCCTTTTCCCTTACTACTTCTTCCCTCCTTTGTATCCACCCTCTCCCTTTTCTTTCACCTTTCCCCTCCTACTGCCTGTAGGGCAAGTTAGATTTCTATACTTAAATGAATATGTTATTCCTTCCTTGAACCAAATCTGATAAGAATGAAGTTCAAACTGTGCTCATCCCCCTCCCTTCTTTCTCTCTTCCACAATATGTTTTTGTGCTTCTTCATGTGATATAATTATGCTTTTCTGGCTCCCCCTTTCCTCTTCTCCCATTATAATACCTTTGCATCCCTTAATTAGTTTCTTTTTATCATCACAGCAGTTAACTTATGCTCATGTCCTCTGTCTATATCCATTTTAATGAGGACACAATGGATAAAGACACAAATCTCAAGATTGACAAGTATTGTCCTCTCATGTAGGGCTATAAACAGTTCGCCCTTATTGAATAACATTCAATTTTTTCCCTGTTTACCTTTACATGACTGTCTTGAGTCTTCTATTTGAAGATCAAATTTTCTATTGAGCTCTGGCCTTTTCATCAGGAAGGTCTGGAATTCCCTTATTTCATTGAATGTCCATCTCCTTGCTTGAAAAATTATGCCTGATTTTGCTGGGTAGTTGATCCTTGGTTGTAGTCCAAGCTCCTTTGCCTTAGAAAATATATTCCAATCCCTCCACTCTTTTAATGTAGAAATTGCAAGGTCTTGTGTGATCCTGATTGTAGTTACATGATATTTGAATTGTTCCTTTCTGGCTGCTGGCAGTATTTTCCACTTGACCTGATAATTCCAGAAATTGGCCTATGATATTCCTTGGTGTTTTTAATTTGGGATCTCTTTCAGTGGGTGATCAATGGATTCTTTTGATGGCTATTTTATCCTCTGGTTCTGAGACCTCAGATCAATTTTTCTTGATGAATTCTTGGAAGATACTGTCCAGTCTCTTTTTCTCATCATGGCTTTCTGGTAGATTATCTCCCTTGGATCTGCTTTCCAGGCCAGTTGTTTTCCAAAGAGATATTTTTTTCTTCTATTTTTTCATTCTTTAGATTTTGTTTGACTGATTCTTTGATGCCTCATAGAGTCATTAGCTTCTACTTGCCCAATTTTAATTTTTCTTGTCTTCAGTTAGGTTTTAAACCTCCTTTTTCATTTGGGCAATTTTATTTCTTAAGGCATTATTTTCTCCAGTTAGATGTTGTACCCCCATATCCATTTGGCCAATTTTGCTTTTTAAGGAGCTAATGTCTTCAGTGAATTTTTTTTCAAAATTCTCAATTGTATTTTTAAAAGAATTGATCGATTTTTCTTCTACCTCTCTAATTTGACTTTTAAAATCCTTCTTAAGCTGTAATAAGTATGCTTTTTGGGGCTTGAGACCAGTTCATATTCCCTTTGGTATTTCAGATGTAGGTATAGTATCAATGCTGTCCTCCTCTGAATTTTATTTTGATCTTCCCTGTCCCCATAGTAAGAATCTATGGTCTTTGTTTTTTCTAATTTACTTCCTGCTCATTGTGATTGCATTTTCCTGACTTTTAAAGTGGATCTCTGCTTCTGGGACACAGAGGTCTCTGTCCCACACTTCTTGTGCTTTGCTCTAGGGGCCTGGTTACTGGCTTTGTGTGCTGTGGCCTCTGGTTCTGGCAGCTGGAAGCTATATATGCTGCAGCTTATGTGGTGCTGAGCTGGAGCTGGCTGGTGTGTGCCAAGGCTGAAGCCAGGTGAAGTCTTTCTGCATTTCCCCAGGCTTACACTGAAGCTCATAGTGTGAGGTGTGGAGGAGGGGTGTACTGGCTGCTGGAGGTCTTCTCCTCCCCTAGCACGGTGCTAGAGACTGGCTAGTATCAGCCACTGGTAGATGCCCATCCACACTGGTGTCTGCTGACTCCCCTGGCTGTGCAAAAGCATGCCTGGGTTCCTGTTGTTGGTGCTTGCTGTCTCCGCCACTCTGGGGCTCAGATCTCCTGATGGTTTGCTAAGGTGGACCTTGCTGCTGGCTTGATGGGATGCCTCCTGTCCTGTACTGGTCCCCTTCAGCCACAGCAAGAGAGACTTTTCTGTTAATTCCCCTTAGCCTCCTGAGCCAAAAGACTGTCCTCTTTCTGCTGGCTACACTATTCCAGCATTTTTTCTGTGAAAATATTCTCTGTGTTTTTCAAGGTAAACAAGTGGTGGGGGGGTGTGAGAGCACTTACTGTTTACTCTGCCATCTTGGTTCCCAGCAGTTTAAATAGGTGACTTTCAAACATTTAGTCTGTGGGCTGATAGCCCCAGGAATAGCTGTTGCTGCTGCCTTTTTGAGGTGTCTGAAGGAATTTGTGGGAGAGCTCAAGTGGGTCCCTGCTTTCACTCCACCATCTTGGCTTTGACCTCTGACTCTTTTTTCATGATTATCTCGTATCACTCTCATTTCTTTTCCTAACTTTTCCTCTACTCCTCTTACTTGATTTTAAAAATTCTTTTTGAGCTCTTCCATGGTCTGAAAACAATTAATATTTTTCTTGGCAGCTTTGGATGTAAGAGCTCTAGCTTTGTCGTCTTCTTCTGAGTTTATGTTTTGATATTCTTTATCATCATAGTATCTTTCTATAGTCAGAGGTTATTTTATATTTTTTCCCATTATTTGCTCATTTTCCCAACCTATTATTTGACTTTTTAACTCTTTGTTAAAGTAGGGCTCTGCTTTCAGGATGAACTGCTCCAAGCTTCAGGGGTTTTGTGCAGCTATTTTTAGAGATACTTCTAAGGATCTGTAAATTTTCTGTTCTTCCAAGGTGGTATGATCAAAGGAGATTCTCCTGGCCTGTGCTCTGGTCTGTCAGTGACCACAAGCATTTTTTTCTTCCCTGGAACTTTGAGGATGCTTCCCTCTCCACTGCTATCACAAGCTCTGCTTTGCTAGTGCTCCTCTTCACCCTTGGATTGCCATCTAAGACTATGACATGGATCTAATTATGAGCAAAGTAACAGAGTGCTGCCCCAGGGCTAGCAAAAAAAAGACCCCTGTAATCTCCTTCTGGCCATTTTTTTGACCCCCTTACTATCTGTGTGCTGAGGGTTCTGGAAGCAGCTACTGCTGCTGTCACTACTGGTTCAATCATTCCAAAGGCCTGCTCCTCATTTGCTGGGGCACAACCTGTGCTCCACTCTCATGCAGGTATGACAGACGTTTCCTGTTGACCTTCTAGGTTATCTTTGGTGTCTGTGGGCTGAGAGGTCTGGAAACCACCACTGATGCCAGTAATTCAGTTGCCCTGAGGCCTGCTTGGGTTTACTGGGCCCTGGTCTGCACTATGCGCTGGACTGTGCTCCTCTCTCATGCTGATGCAACAGACCTTTCCTTCCAACCTTCCAAGTTGTCTTGGACTGGAAACTTATTTCACTCCCATCTTTTTGTGGCTTCTGCTACTCAAGAATATGTTTAGAGTCATTTTTTAAAGGCATAAGGAAGGGTTGGGGGACAGTTCAGGAGAGTCCCTGACTTTACTCCACCATCTTGGATCTACCTTCTATCTGATTTTGAAAGAAGGGGAAAGAATCTGAATACTATCGTGAACTTGACTTTTGTTCCTGGCAAAATTCCAGAAAATACTTTTAAATGGGTGTTTAATGAAAACCTAGAAAAGGAAAGAACAATCATAAAGAACGAACATGACTTCTTCCAAAAACTATCAAGTCACATTAACCTCATTTCCTTTTGTAGCAGGGTAATTAAAGTGATCAATGAGGGGACAGCTATTGATTTCTTTAACCTACATTTTGGCAAAAACTATGGTAAAGTCCTTCATTCTACCTTTGTGAAAAAGGTAAAGAGATAGGGTTAAATGATAATACATTTCAGGGAATTTAGAACTGGTTCCATAATAGGTGGAATAATGAATAGATTCCTGGCCTTTGAAACAGGATTGCCTGAATCTTTAATCCTGCTTCAGACATTTACTAGCTGTGTCTTTCTGAACAAGTCATTGAACCTCACTGTGATTCAGTGGTTGACATCTGGGGGATTCTAAGTCTCTGGTGGAGCATATTATGGAACTGTGCTTAACCTTATATTGTTTATCACTGGCATAGGTGACTATCAAGGACATACTTATCAAATTTTAGATTACATCAAGCTTAAAGAAAGAACTTAACACACTGATCAAGGAAACTTGGATACAAACTGATCTTGAGAAGTCAAAATAAATGAGGTAAAATTTAATTTAATAGAGATTAGCATGAGGTTGAATAATTGGGGTAAAAAAAATCAGTTTCACATGAATATCTATAGACTGCAAGACCAAAACAAATCAATATCATGATCTGAATATTAAAGCCTATACAATTTTGAGCAAGGCATAGCTTAAAAAAATAAAGAGATTATTGTCCCTCTGTACTCTTTCCTAGGCAGACCACATCTGAAGTATTGTATTCAGTTACAGGAACCATATTTTAGGAAGTAAATTGATAAGACTGATAGTGTTTATAGAAGGACAACCAGTATGACAAAGGGCCTTGAGGTCATGCTACATGAGGATCAATTACAGAAACCATGGGTGTTTAACTTGGAGAAATAGAAGACAAAGAATAACAGGAAATTTTCTAAGGAACAAATAAAAACTATCAATAATCATGTGAAAAAAAGTTCCAAATTAGTAATAATGTGTGAAGTACAAATTTAAACTATTCTGAAGTTCTACCTCATATCTACCAGAATGGCAATGTTGACAGAAAAAAGGAAATTACAAAGGTTGGATGGGCTTCAGGAAAACAGGAGCATTATTAATACACTATTGATGAATCTGTGAATTAGTTCAGTCATTCTAGAAAGCAATCTGGGATTGTGCCCTAGGAGCTATGAAACTGTGGACACACTTTTGACTCAATAATAAAACTACTAGGGCTATATCACAAAGAATAGGGAAAAGGACCCATATGTATATACATGTACATATACATATATATATATACATATATATGTATATGTATGTATGTATGTATGTATGTATGTGTGTGTGTGTGTATCTATATATAGCAGCTCTTTTGTTGTGGCAAAAAAAAAAACTAGACATTAAGGAACTGCCCATTATATGAGGAATGGCTATATAAATACATAAACACATGCATACATATGCGTGTATATGTATATGTTTTCACATACATATATAGCCTATTGAACTCCGTAGAATAGACATAATTTCAGATTAATCTGAGCAGATTTTTTTGGACTGATACAGAGTAAAGTGAGAAAAACCAGGAGAATAACTTATCCAGGGCTGTCCAGTGGCCTGCCTACAAGCATAGAAATTTACATAAATGCTTTAGTAAATGAAGCTGAGCTAGTGCACAGATCTCACTAAAATGACAAATCAAAATATATTGTCCATTTTTTCAATAAAAACCTAAGGTTGGACAGCCCTGACTTACATTATACTGTCAGCATTGTAAAAATGAATATCTTTGCAAGAATTAAGAACTTACTTTGATGAAATGATCAACCATGATTCCAGAGGACCAATGATGCAGCATGCTTCCTACTTTCTGGCACAGAAATGATCAGCTCAGTGTGCAAAATGGGACATATATAGTTTTGGATATGCTGATACAGGAATTTATTTATCTATGTATATTTTTGCCAAATGTCTGGTTTTCTTTCTCCACATAACCTGGAGTATGGGGGTGGGGGAAGTTGTAAAATAAAGAGAATAGATTTCAAAAAAATTAAAATAAAGTCTAATTTAAAAAAGATGGGTGGTGGTGTTACATAATTAATGTCTGCAAATAGTTGAAGAGTTGTAACATGAAAGATTGATTAGACCAGTTTCACTTGGACCCAGAATGAAGAACTAGGAACATTGGGTGGAAGATGCAGAGAGGCAAATTTAGGCTTCTTAGCAATTAAAGCTATCCAGAAGTAGCAGGGAATGCCTCTAGATGCAGTAGATATTCTCTCCTTACAAATTCTCAAGCAAGGATGGCCAAAAAAAGATTCTTTTTCAGACATACTTTTGACTACATGACCCCTGAAGTTCCTCAGAAATCTGAAATTTCAGGTGAATCTGAATCCCCTGCCTTCAGTTCTATGTCTCCCCTACCAATTCTGACTGTATATGAGTGAGGATTTTTTTTAAAGAAACAGATAAAGGAAGGAGGGGAACACAGGAAGCAAATGTAGGATGAAAAATTTGTCCTGCTTTGAAGTAAGATAATGTAATTAGCTATGGAAAAAGAAAAACATTAGGAGAAATAATTAAATGGAAGTTAGAGAAATTAAATATACCCCAAATGATCAAACTTCAAATGAAACTGTAAAGTAAAAATCATTAAAACTATTTCATGCCACTTTTAAAAACCAATGAAATATATTAGATGAGCAACACTTCGAGATAATAAAAATTATAGTCTACTCTTTCAAAAACTCAAGCCCATGACCTCCTGGGATTATAAAAACTGCTACAAAAGCTGGAGAGTATTTGGGCAGATTATTAATTATAGACCAGCATCTTAATCTATATCACAAAAATATCAAAATGTACACGTGGCTGAAATATAAGAAGTAATATTTTTTTGATAGAGAGAAGAATGTAAAAGAGTCCTTTGTTTTACTATGACTAAGGGGAAAATTCTTAACCAAACAAAGTATAGAGCTGATCACTAAAGGGAAAATAAATTCAGCTACATTAAATTTTCATGAACAAAATCAACTAAGATAAAATAAGATGTCCAATGATGGTGAAAATTTTCTGGTAAATATATCTGATACTCAAAATATTTAGGGAGCTGATACAAATATATAAGAATAAAAGTAATTACCTAAAAGGTATGAAAAAGCATATTTCAGAAGAAATGAAAACTATTAGCAGTTATATGAAAAAAATCAAAATTATTTAATCACTTGTAATTATAGAATTTTTCAAAGAATTGTTTTAAACAACGTTAGATTTTGAAATTTCACCTCAAACCCATCAGATTAACAAAGATAAAAATGAAAATGGAAAAATATGTAGAGGCTATAGGATGACAGAAATATTATTACCCAATTTTTGGAGCAATAAATTAGTGTAATCACTATGGAAAAGACTAAATTCTATCTATCTACCCTTTTATCTAGATATACCAGTCTTGGTCACCTACTATAAAGAGGCCTATAGCTATCTATCTATCTATCTATCTATCTATCTATCTATCTATCTATCTCTCTATATCTATATCTATATATACATATATATATATATATGTAGGTGGATATATAGACATATAGGTAGATAGAGATATAAAGATATACAAACATGTTTATACAGTATTCCTTGTTAGAATCACAAAGAACTGGAAGAAAAGCAGGTGCCCATTATCTTGGTGCTATTAGAACACTTCATTATGAATGTAGTATTTTGGCACCATAAGTAACGACAAATGTGGAAAATACAGAGAAAAAGGAAGATTTGCGTAATCAGGGCAATCTCTTGGCATGCACAATGCAGTCCTATTTGCTTTAGCTTGTTATGTCTAAGTGAAGCATCATTGAAGGGATTAGGTGCTTTGAGATAATGACATAGTGCCCTAACTCACCTCTGAAAAGAAAGAGATGGATATATAAGAGAATTACCCCATTCTCTTCTTTTCTAACTGTGATTGTGTTGAGATTGTTTCTAGTCACTTCCAGTGAGGCAGGAGAATGACTTGTCCTATATTTGTACCCAACCCCACCAACAGGGGGCTATGAGTAAATGGCAGGTAAAGCATATAGTCTGCCTAAGCAAGCTAGAACTTAAGTTGTATGCTACCCATTCTGTGTTTATTCTTTCCCAATCTTAGGTGAATGGAAATTAATTCTGAAGTGGATATATCTAGGCTTGAACCTTGGAAATTGATGAACTTTGGAAGGCCTGGGACTTCTGGTAGGGACAAATAGGCAACAAAAGAGATGGGGGTAGTGGGTCAGAGTTCCCAGTTACTATATCAACATTCTTTTAGAAGCTGACTAACAACTGGAGGATGGAATTAAATCTGACCTTTTTACCAGATAGTGCAGAACTAAGGCAAAATGTAAAAATGCCTGTTCAGTAATCCTCCAAACTTTGTTTATGTTCTGATGAGGTTGAAGTATCTACCTGCTGAGAGAATATAACTGTATAGTGGTAGGTTTCAGCCAAAACTTAAGGCTTAAGCAAGTTTTCCCAGAACTTCTAGGATGGGAGACATCATGAATCAAAGAATATGAGAAAAAGGAGTCTTGTTCTTTTCTCATAAGAAACCAGGATCCCCTAGAATTGAGCCCAATATTGACTACTTCCACAATGGGGTTAAAAGCAGAGAGCTCCTTTGTGGGAAGGAAATGAAAGCAGTGATCCAGACCCTTGGATACATCATTAGTATTATAATATATTTGTACAAACTGGTACAGCTCAGAAAAGCAAAATTATAATATTTGACACAAAGCACAAGGACAACAAAACAACTGGGAGAGGGGATGGAAAGATAACAGAACTCTGAACAAAACAGTAACCAAACTTGAGTTTCAAGGATTCGTAGTATGACCTTTCTCCCTCTTCTCAGAAGGGATATAAATTTGGAATGAGATATAATATTTTCATGTATGTCTAATGTATTATTTTATTGTGCTTAGCTGTATGAGGTAGGGCTCTCTAAGTAGGCTGGTGGTGGGGCCGGGGGTTGTTAAAGAATGGACAGTCATTGAAAAGTAATAGCCAAGTAAGACAAAAACATCAATTTTTTTAAAAAATGGTGCACGTTATAAGATGCTTTAAGTTTCCCTTACAGATGAATGTTATTGTTATTTTCCTGGACATATGATTTGAATGGAATGGGGAATTCTCTTCAAGGTAATGCCCTCTACCAATTCAGATTGACACCTGCTTTCCAAAGTCTGGTCTAAGAGATTTTCCTGGAGCACTGAGAGGTTAATTGATTTACTTGTCCAGAGTCACTAAGGCACGGTGTGTCAAAGTGGGGTGGGGGGGGGAAGTTTTACTCAGATCTCCATGGCTCCAAATTTAACTCTTTATCTACTATCCCACACTGCTTCTCTTACAGATGTTAATAGTCCAAAATTTTATCATAGTAATCACTTATTATCACTTAGTAAGTATCTGAGGAGGGATTCAAACCAAGGGCTTGCCTCCAAGTCTGGAGCTCAATGCACTTCACAAACTATACCTAAATGGGTGCTAAGGAGATTTGGCTCTACAAACTTTGAATTATGAGCATGATTTTTGAATGGAATGATTATTATGCTGACTTGGTTAAGGAAGGAGTCAGTGGCCACCTATCCTCCAAGATGAGAGCTGCCAAGGAAGTATAAATGATATCATGTGGTCTTAGCCTATCACCAGGCATTCTCATCCAGGAAAGGATTAAATGAGTTGCTTGGGGACAAAGATGGATTCCTCTGAATATTTAGTCAGCAAGTAAGTGGAGAAGAAACTCAGGCTGTGGGGGCACCACATGGCAGGCTAGCCTCTAAGCACCTTCTGGAAGTTCAGGCTAATGAAGACTAGTTGATTTGACTGCTGACCCAGTTGCTATATCAAACCCCCTGGATTCACTCAGGCATATCAGGAAATAATGTAGCATGAGTTTAAAATAGTCCAAAATGCATGAGAACCTGACACTGCATTTACTAATGGAGATGATTTATGGTGTCGCATTTGGGGATGTTTTTATCCTGACAGCACAGTTTATATTCATCTTCTTAGCACATGGAGATCACAGAGCAGGGATGTAACCAAAACCTCAAGTATTGCCAGGCTTGGCATATCAATTTGATTGGATTTTTTAAAGTGACTCTCCACAGAAAAGCATAAGGAGAAGTAAATGTGCTTTTTATTAAGATTTTTTTTTGACAAATAATTGCATTATTGGAATCCATCCTCTTACAGTCAGCACTTCATATCCAATTACTGGTAGACCTAATGGACCTGTGCCTGCTTGTCATTTCTGCACTGTGGCCATTTAGGATAATCTTCTCTAATTTTTCTGGGTAAAGTGAATATAGCTACTTGTTTTTTAAGTATCTTGAAATTTCATTGAATACAAGAAACGTTTCAATTTCAACAAACATTTCCTTATTTTATGCCTACTATGTAAGACCTTATGATACGCAGCAGTAAGGATTAAAGATGATTAAGAGAAAGTAACTGATATAAAATAACTCACTATCTACTATAGGGAGCAACTGAAAGGCATTGGATATGTATACCAATGCAGGTAATAGTAAAGCAGTGATGTAAGTGAATGTGAAACAGAAATACACAAAAAGAGGGGAGGTAGTACTAGCATAGAAGGCTGCATGGAGGAAATGGCATCTGAATAGAACTTGGAATTATGGTAATTTTACATTAGTGAGGATGGAGAAAAGGAATTCTAGGCTTAGTAGGAACAGTAGGCATGAAGATACGGGGGCAGAAAAGCAAGGGATGAATTTAGGGAGCAGAGAGTTTTTCCATATATGGAAGATAGTAAATGTAAACAATAGTGATTTATATTTCCCATTCTGTCTGGATTCTGTGTAAATATCACTGCCACCACCACTAACATTCCCTTCCCCTCCATATAGAGGTTTAAGATGTTCCCAAATAAAGATGTTTGACCAACATGATCTCTTGTTCAGGAAGTGAGAGTACAAGACTAGACTCAGAAGATTTGGGTTGTATCTCTGTTATTGATTTATTTTTTCCCCTGGGCACCTCATTAAATCTAAATGTGACTCAATTTCCCAATCTAAAAATGAAACAAAACAAAAAACACTCCTCAAACCATTCCCACATGGATAAATGAAAAATTAGGATTTTTCAAAAATAAATTCATTTTAATTGTTCAATATTTAGCAGTCTGTGTGGTGTAGTAGATAGAGTGTTGGTCCTGAGTTCAAATTCTACTGTTATCACTTAACTGTATGACCCTGGACAGTTCACTTAGGTGCCTCAAGTAATTCTCTAGGACTTACTAATTCAGTCATGTGTGGGCAACTAGATGGCTCAGGAGACAGAATGCCCGGCCTATTGTCAAGAGAACCTTGAGGTTAAATCTGGCCTCAGACTCTTACTACCTATGTAATCTTGAGGAAGTCATTTAAGCCTGTTAGCCTCAGTTTCTTCATCTGTAAAATGAGCTTGAGAAGGAAATGGCAAACCACTCCAGTATCTTTGCCAAAAACAAACTCTAAATGAGGTCACAAAGAGTCAGACACTACAGAAACGACTCAACAGTGACAGCAAACACTGGATGGGCTGTAATCTACACTTATGGAGGGAGTTCCCCTGCTGGGATTTTCTCATGACTTTTAAGTTATACATACATTTAATATCCATCTATGTGAAGTAGATGAGTTCTTCAAAAGATCATATTCCTCTAAACCAAACTCCGATCTTCCCTCTCTCCTCTTCCTTTTATACACATAATGCAAATGGAGAAATGTTTCCAAGAAAAGATAATTCAGACTTTACTTAGACACATGGTAGCTAGACAGTGCAATGGATAGAGCAGTAGACCTGGTAGACATGGGTTTAAATCCAGCTTTAGACACTTATCAGCAATATGACCAAGAGCAAATTGATTAATCTGCCTGCCTGTGCTTCCTCATCTATAAAAATTGAGATAAAAATAGCACCTATATGTCAGGGTTGATTTGAGGTCAAATGTGATAATATTTGTACAGTTTTGCAAACCCTAAAGTGTTATATAAAAACCGCTATTGTTATATGGCAATTCTGCTACAGTGTCATTCCTCTGAAAGAGTACCATGGAATCAAGGTTTCTAACTCAGGCAACATTGTTTCCAGTCTTTCCTTTGCCACAAATGGTAGGACCTTAAGTAAGGAACCTGTTTCAATGTCTCAGTTTCTTGGTGAAACGTACAGATCACATTCTCTGTGTCACAGAACTACCGATACCCTACACGAAGAATGAACAAATAGTTAGGGAACAGGGGAATGCAGACTGTATTTCTTAGCCTGTTTGTTGTTCAAGCTTTTTGAGCAAAAGTTAATTCTCAATAAAAATATAAACCTTTATGTCTTAAACCTTTACCCCTTTTTGTTCCCTCTTTTTGTTTTTGCCTGGTACAAACTGCCTTGAAGAATATTTGTTAAATTTAATTAAATGTTATAAGTGATTTTTTTGATGTCCTCCATCCATCTTGGAAAGTCAGTGCCTAAAATCTAAGGAGAAATGAGCAAATAGGTATTTCCAGCTGACTGTTAGAAGTTTCACAGGGCAAATTAGTTCTCATCAAGTCTTCCTATTTTATTATCTTGTATAACATGTTACTGATAGGTTTAGCAAGCAGAAAATTAAATGATTTAGAGGAAGATATGAGGGAAAATAGAGGCATCTGTAAATCTTTAAATTATTGGGGCAACAGATATCAAGGGCTACCTAAAAAGTGACAATTCCATAAAACTGACTATATTATTTTGGTTCAGGCTTACGATTTCATTTACTTAGGGAGCTTCCAGTGAACAAACTCTCTCTACTAATGTATATGGATTATCTTCTTTTTGATTTGCAGGCCTAGGGCTGTGAGGTTATAAGTGACGTGCCTTTAGTCACACAGCCAGTACAAATCAGAGGCAGAACCTTGAACCCAGATCTTACTTATTCTGAAGCCAGTTTTCTCTTCACCACACTACATGACTTCTTTTATCACAGTGCTTTGGAATCAGGTGACATGTTTATCCTTTGCAGTTGAATTCTACTTACCTGATTTCACCTGAAGTGGGTATCTAAGGTCCTAGAGAGAGGAGGAAGGGAGATCCTTAAGAAAGATGAGGATAACCTTTTCTGCTCCCAAGATGGAAAGAATCCACAAAGCATGGAAGAGTCAGGAGCCAGCCAGCTGCCCTCACCTTGGACACTTGGGCAGGCATTTACTTTCATGGCTCAAGTAACTTTCAATGCATCATTAGCTATTAGGGAAGCTTCTAAATACTTAACAAGGAAAACAACTCTCTCAACCTTCAGGGTGAAATGGAAGTCCTCCAGTTTGATTTGGTCAGGGATTTTGTGTGACTTCAAGAAGTCTAATTAACTTAGGCTATTTTCTTGATGTCCATTAGCCCAGGGGTCCAAAAACAGCACATTTTTGCACACTAACAAAATAGGTTTTTTTTTTCCTTCAATAAGTAATTAGAACTACAGTTGTAGTACCTACCAGCCCAGCAGTGGGGAATTTCCGCTGAGGTAAAAAACATCCAGTGGAGCCCATATGAAGGCATTACACCAACCGGTTAGGTAAACAAGAAGTATAAAATAAGAAAAAAAGCAGATAATGTAGCTAAATAAACAGAGGTATTTTTGAGGCATGGGCACAGAAACACCCCACAGATGGAACACAAAAGCAAAATCTTTTTGAAACATGTAGAACAGAGAATGCTGAGGTAACGCCAAGTATTCAGGATCTCCCTAAATAAAACCAGGAAGAGCTTTTGGTATGGAATGAAATTATCACAAAGCATCATCCTCTGGAAAGGAAAATGGCCCATTTGGAACCACTGAACTCTAGAGCAGTAAGCTTCAGTCTTCTAAATAACATGTTGCCTGATGGTGCTGTAGTCAAATGGGATTTTATTTACTTCAATGCTTCAAATCTGTGCTTTGGTAATGCTTCCACCAACAGAAATCACAGACTCAATATGGCTTTGTCAATGATCTTTGAAAGCTACTGTGACCAAATATTCCATTACCATATAACTACCTTGGCAATATGCCTCTCTGAACATCACTAGATAGGGCCACATAATATCTATATCTATATCTATATCTATATATATATCTATATCTATATCTATATCTATATCTATATCTACATCTACATCTATATCTATATCTATACACATACACAGATGGATAGATATAAATATATACACATACATATATACAGATATATGCATGTACATGTTCATATATGTACATGTACATGAATAGGTACATGTGCATATACACAGATATACATACATGTAGTTCTGTACACATATTCATATGTCTGTATTTATACCCACATAAACATTATATACATGTGTGCACATACATGTGTGTTATATATACAATGTTTATGCATACATGCACATATATTCCATCGCTAGAACTACGCATGAAATATTTCTCAATTGATAGAGCCTTCAGAGCTTATGTTCCATCAACATAGCCATTGAGGGTCAAATGCACATACATGCAAGTCATCCTCTATAAGTCTCACTTTGATGACTCCTCATGGCAAGGAAACACACTGAAATTCTCAGTGGTTACAGCACTGAAAAATAAATTCTAGTAGGCTGTACCTAACTTTAAAGATGAGGGCAGCTAAGTGGTGCAGGGGATAGAGTCCTGTGCCTAAAGTCAGAAAGACACATCTTCTTGAGGTCACATCTGGCCTCAGCCTGTTGCAACTGTGTGACTCTTGGCAAGTCACTTAACCCTGTTTGCTTCAATTTCCTCATCTGTAAAATGAGCTGGAGAAGGAAACAGCAAAACATTCAATATCTTTGCCAAGAAAACCCCAAATAGAGTCACAAAGAAATAGACACAACTGAAAATGACTGAAGAACAAGAAATTTGAGAGGATTTGACTATGGGTCTAGCATCTGAATCTGTCTGTTATCTGAGGAACAGCCTAGCTAAGTACATACAGAGTCATTACCAGCCAATCAACCATTTGATGGAGAATTCTTTCTACAGCAACTGATTAAACTGAGAAAAACAAATAAAAATGACCACACCTTTATGTGACTTTCTTCCATTTGTTCATTGTTGGTACTTGGGTATTAGGAAAGTGTTAGAAAACAAAAAGAAACACTAATTTAAAAATATAAATAAATATTAATTTAGCTATTTGTTTTCTCAGTATGATATTTTTATTCAGTAATCAATCCCCTGTAGATATCATGGGAAAAGCTAAACCATATATGCATATTAATGTTCTCATTTCTGGTGTGAAAAAAAGACATAAAAAGTGCTTCAAAATAGAAGGGAATGATACAGTCCCTCCTCAGAGGGATGGTTAAAAGGAATTGTTAGATGTAGTTTCTTCATGTACCCAAAGCATCAAAAAACCTGACATATGAGAAAGAGCAAGTTTCACTCCCTTCTTCCTCCTTTCCATACTAATGTATTCTTTTCACCCTGCCTTCTCTTTTCCTTCATAAAATGCCCCAAATGGAACCAATCCTCCTCCCAGATATTTATTATTGTTATTTGATTCTCTGTGGTCTTTAATGACAATGTTATGAATGATGTACTGCTTCTGTCCTTAATAGAATGTTAGAATAGACTCATTGTGTAGCTCCTTCTAATTACTCAAATACATTTACTTTTATAAATTTCTCTTGTCTCTTGTGTGGCATTTCAAGGGCCCTACTCAGCTCTGGCCTTTTCATCAGGAACACCTAAAAGTCCTCTATTCAAATATACCTTTTCCCTTATAAAATAATAATAATCTTTACAGTATATTGTTACTTGGTTGTAAAATCACATTTCTGGCTTTTTGGAATATTATTTAGTAAGATTTCCTTTCTTCAATATAGAAGCTTCTGGGTCTTGAGCGATCCCGCATGTGGTTTCTTGGTGCTTGAACTGCTCTTTTCTATGTGCTGATGATATTTATGGTTTTGGTTATGACATTCTTGGGAATTGTCCTTTTGGAATTTGTTTTAGGCAGTGGTTAGTGACTACTTTCTCCATCTTTTCCCCTGGTTTTAATAGATCTGAATAGTTTTCATTTATAATTTCTTGAAATATAGTAGGTAAGTTTTTTTTTAAATTATTGTTCTGTGGTTTTCAAATTATTTCTCCTTGTCATGTTTTCTTTTTTTTTATAAATTTCTTTATTTATTTTTAGTTTACCACACACAGTTCTACATAGTTTTGAGTTCCAGTTTTTCTCCCCTCCCTCCCCCCTCCCTCCCCAAGACGGCATGAAGTCTCATATAACTGTCATGTATAACTTCGCATTGAATTAATTTATGCACTAGTCAAGTCGTGGAGAAGAATTTTGACCAATGGAATGAATCATGACAAAGAAGAAACAGAACCAAAAAAAAAAAAAAACCCAAAAACAAAAACAAAAGAGAAGCAGAAAAGGCGAGCATGTAGTGTGCCTCAGTCTGTATTCAAACTTCGCAGTTCTTTGTCTCGATGAAGATAGCATTCTCCATCGTGAGTCCCCTGGAGTTGTCCTTGCCCCTTAGGTTGCTGGGAAAAGCGAAGTATGTCAGGGTTGGTCCTCACGGAATCCATATATCTGTGGCTGTGCACAACGTTCTCCTGGCTCTGCTCCGCTCACTCAGCATTATGTCGTGTAGGTTTTTCCAGGTTGTTATGAAGTCTGCATCATCCCCATTTCTTATGGCACAATGGTATTCCATCACCTTCATATACCACAGCTTGTTCAGCCATTCCGCAATGGATGGGCATCCCTTTGATTTCCAATTCTTGGCTACCACAAAGAGAGCTGCTATAAATATTCTTGTACATATGGGTCCTTTTTCCGCTTGTGTGATCTCTTTGGGATACAACCCTAGAAGTGGTATTGCTGCGTCAAAGGGTATGAACATTTCTATAGCCCTTTGGGCATAGTTCCAAATCGCCCTCCAAAATGGCTGGATCAGCTCACAACTCCACCAGCAATGCAACAATGTTCCAATTTCCCCACATCCTTTCCAGCATTTATCATTCTCCTGATTTGTTATTTTAGCCAATCTGACAGGAGAGATGTGGTATCTAAGAGTTGTTTTGATTTGCATTTCTCTAATCAGTAGTGATCCAGAGCATTTTTCCATATGCCTGTAGATAGCTTTAATTTCTTCCTCTGAAAACTGCCTGTTCATATCCTTTGACCATTTCTCAATTGGGGAATGGCTTGTATTCCTATACATTTGGCTCAGCTCCCTGTATATTTTAGAGATGAGGCCTTTATCAGAGATACTAGTTGCAAAGATTTTCTCCCAATTTTCTGCTTCCCTCCTAATTCTTGTTGCATTGGCTTTTTTTGTACAAAAACATTTCAATTTGACATAATCAAAATTATCCATTTTGCATTTTGTAATGCTCTCTATCTCTTGTTGGGTCATGAATTCTTTACTTTTCCACAAATCTGAAAAGTAAACTATTCCTTGCTTTCCCAAATTACTTAGAGTTACAACTTTTACTCCTAAATCATGAACCCATTTTGACTTTATTTTGGTATATGGTGTAAGATATTGGTCTATGCCCAGTTTTTGCCCTACCATTTTCCAATTTTCCCAATAGTTTTTGTGAAATAGTGAATTATTAGCCCAGAAGCTGGCCTCTTTGGGTTTATCAAACAGTAGATTGCTAAACTTGTTGATTTCACCTACTTGTGTACCTATCCTATTCCACTGATCCACACTGCTTTTTCTTAACCAGTAGCAGGCAGTTTTGATGACTGCTGCTGTGTAGTACAGTTTAATATCTGGTGTGACTAAGCCACCATCTCTAGCATGTCTTTTCATTAATATCCTAGATACTCTAGACCTCTTGTTTTTCCAAATGAATTTTGTTATTATTTTGTCCAGCTCAGTAAAAAAAAAAATTTGGTAGTTCGATTGTTATGGCACTGAATAGATAGATTAATTTAGGTAAAATTGTCATTTTTATTATATTAGCTCGGCCTACCCATGAGCAACTGATATTTCTCCATTTATTTAGATCTGATTTTATTCGCGTGAAAAGTGTTTCATAGTTATGTTCATATAGGCCCTGGGTTTGTCTTGGCAAATAGACTCCCAAATATTTTATAGTGCCTTCAGTAACTTTGAATGGAATTTCTCTATCTCTTGCTGTTGGGCTTTGTCAGTAATGTATAGGAATGCTGAGGATTTATGTGGGTTTATTTTATATCTTGCAACTTTGCTAAAGTTGTTTATTATTTCAAGTAGTTTTTTACTTGATTCTCTAGGATTCTCTAGATAAATCATCATATCATCTGCAAAATGTGATAATTTAGTTTCTTCTTTTCCTATTCTAATTCCTTCAATTTCTTTTTCTTCTCTTATTGCTACAGCTAATGTTTCTAGTACCAAATTGAATAATAGGGGTGATAATGGACATCCTTGTTTCACCCCTGATCTTATTGGGAATGCATCTACTTTATCCCCATTACAAATAATGCTTGTTGATGGTTTTAGGTAGATGCTACTTATAATTTTGAGGAAGGTTCCACTTATTCCTATGCTTTCTAGTGTTTTTAATAGGAATGGGTGTTGTACTTTGTCAAAGGCTTTTTCTGCATCTATTGAGATGATCATATGGTTTCTGCTAGTTTTGTTGTTGATATGGTCAATTATGCTAATAGTTTTCCTAATATTGAACCAGCCTTGCATTCCTGGAATAAATCCTACCCGGTCATAGTGTATTATTCTCGTAATGAGTTGCTGCAATCTTTTTGCTAATATGTTATTTAAAATTTTTGCATCAATATTCATTAGAGAAATTGGTCTATAATTTTCTTTCTCTGTTTTAACTCTACCTGGTTTGCATATTAGTACCATATTTGTGTCATAAAAGGAATTTGGTAGGACTCCTTCTTCCCCTATTTTCCCAAATAGTCTTCAAAGTATTGGAATTAGTTGTTCTTTAAATGTTTGATAGAATTCACATGTAAAACCATCTGGCCCTGGAGATTTTTTCCTAGGGAGTTTGTTGATGGCCTGCTCAATTTCTTTTTCTGATATGGGGTCATTAAGAAATTTCACTTCCTTCTCTGTTAGTCTGGGCAGTTTATGTTTTTGTAGATATTCATCCATGTCTCTAAGGTTGCCAAATTTATGGGCAAAATAATTCCTAATTATTGTTTTGATTTCCTCTTCATTAGAGGTGACCTCACCCTTATCATTTTTTATACTGGTAATTTGATTTTCTTCTTTCTTTTTTTTAATCAAATTGGCCAAAGGTTTGTCAATTTTATTGGTTTTTTCATAAAACCAGCTCTCTGTTTTATTTATTAATTCATTAGTTTTCTTGGTTTCACTTTTATTAATCTCTCCTTTGATTTTCAGTATTTCTAATTTGGTATGTAATTGGGGGTTTTCAATTTGCTCTTTTTCTAGCTTTTTCAGCTGTATGCCCAGATCATTGATCTCCTTTTTCCCTATTTTATTCATGTAGGCATTTAGAGATATAAAACTTCCCCTAAGAACTGCTTTTGCTGCATCCCATAAGTTTTGGTATGTTGTTTCATTATTGTCATTCTCTTGAGTGAAATTATTAATTTTTTATCTGATTTGTTCTTTGGCCCACTAAATTTTTAGAATTAAATTATTTAGTCTCCAATTAGTTTTTAGCTTATTTTTCCATGGTACTTTATTAAAAATGATTCTTATTGCATCATGATCTGAAAAGGATGCATTGACTACTTCTGCTTTTCTGCACTGGATTGTGAGGTTTTTATGCCCTAGTACATGGTCAATTTTTGAGTATGTGCCATGTACTTTTGAGAAGAAAGTATATTCCTTTTTATCCCCATTCAGTTTTCTCCAGAGGTCTATCATATGTGCCTTTTCTAAAATTCTGTTTACCTCCTTCACTTTTTTCTTATTTATTTTGAGGTTAGATTTATCAAGTTCAGAAAGGGGGAGGTTGAGGCCTCTCAATATTATAGTTTTGCTGTCTATTTCTTCCTGTAACTCCCTGTAGCCAGAATGGCCTTTGTTTTCTTTGAATGACTCAGCTTACCTCATTGAGCCTCTGGACACTGTGGCTTGCTCTTCCGGGGCAGGACCAGAACTTCCTGTGTGATGAGTCATGGGGCTGGCTGAGGGGAGGTGTTAACGGCTATGCTAGGGGGAGGGGCCAAGTCAAGAACAAATCGGCCCTGGTCGTTCAGGCGGTGCTTGATGATGTCTAAAACTCTATAAGAGGGGAGAGGACAGCTTGAAGATCCTCTCTTCCTTTTCCGGTTGGAGCCAGCGACAGTTACAACGACAGTTACAGCCACAGCCACAGACACAGCTGAAGCAGGAGCTGCCAGTAGCAGAGCTGACCTACGGGAGGAAGCTGAACAAAGACTTCAGGCCATTACAGAGGCAGTTACAGAGGCAGTTACGACAGTTACGTCAGTTACAGCCACAGCCACAGACACAGCTGAAGCAGGAGCTGCCAGTAGCAGAGCTGACCTACGGGAGGAAGCTGAACAAAGACTTCAGTCCAGTGGGTAATCTTATTACCATAGAGGGGGAAACATGATTTTGCTTTACGCAATCATGCTTCTCTGTAGCCTCCTGGTTACTCTTTCAAGGCGTACTTATTGGGCCTGGAAGCTTTTGATCAATATATCAAAATGGGGTTGCTGGTTCATGGGTTGGTTACTGTGGAGCCTAAATAAATGTTTTGATTCTTCTGCCTTCTACTTTGAGAGTTTCTTATATCCGGCGGTTCCGAACCTTTCAGACATGTTTATGATCCTCTTTGAGATTATAAACTCTGCCCTCCTAATACACTCCCTTAACCTCTCCTCTAAGAATCTGTATGCCTTACCACTTAGTGCATACATGTTAAGCAATGATATTGCTTCATTGTTTATGGTGCCTTTTAGCAGGATATAATGTCCTTCCTTATCTCTTTTAATTAGATCTGTCTTTACTTTTGCTTTGTCTGAGATTAGGATTGCCACACCTGCTTTTTTTACTTTAGCTGAGGCACAATATATTTTACTCCAGCCTTTTACCTTAACCCTATGTGTATCCCCCTGTTTCAGATGCGTTTCTTGTAAACAGCATATTGTAGGATTATGGTTTTTAATCCATTCTGCTATCTGCTTCTGTTTTGTGAGAATGTTCATCCCCTACACGTTCAGGGTTATGATTTCTATCTGTGTCTTTTTCTCCATCCTAATTCCCCCTGTTTATGCTTTTATTTCTCCCTTTCCCCTTCTCCTCCTCAACAAAGTTTTGCTTTTGACCCCAGCTTTCCTCAGTTAACCCTCCCTCTTTATTCCCCTCCCTTATCTTACAACGGTAAGATAATATAATAATAATAAAATAACCCACTTGCTACTTCTCCTCTTCCTTCTGCCCTCCCCCCTCCCTTTTTCCCCCCTTTTCCTCCCACTTCCCGTAGGACAAGTTAGATTTCTAAACTTATCAGAGTATGTTATTCCCTTCTTGAACTAGATCAGATGACAGTAAAGCTCAAATACTGCTCTTCTCCCTCCCTTCTTTCCCTCTACTATAATATGTTTTTTGCCACTTCCTTTGGTGTAATTTACCCTTTTCTACTACCTCCTTACCACTTCCCTCATAGCCCTCCCTTTATATCTCTTATTTATATTTTATATCTTTACATCAGTTAATTTATACAGGCATTCACAACCTATGTATATCCCTTTCATTTGTCATAATAGTTGTACCATTCACAAGAATGACTTATATATGTATATGTATATGTATATATATATATATATATATATATATATATATATATATATATACATAAAAAACTTACATAAGATGATATAATCCCACATAAAGATGTAAACAACCTAAGCTTATTGGTTAATGAGGTTTGTGGGGTTTTTCCCCCTGGTTGCCTTTTTATGTCTCTCTTGAGGTTTGTATTTGGAGATCAAATTTTCCTTTGAGTTCTGGCCTTTTCATCAGGAAGGTCTGGAATTCCCTTATTTCATTGAATGTCCATCGCCTTGCCTGGAAAATTATGCTTAGTTTTGCTGGGTAGTTGATCCTTGGTTGTAGTCCCAGCTCCTTTGCCCTTCGGAATATCATATTCCAATTTCTCCTGTCTTTTAATGTGAAAGCTGAGAGATCCTGCGTGATCCTGACTGTAGTTCCACGATATTTGAATTGCTTCTTTTTGGCTGCTTGCAGTATTTTCTCCTTGAGTTTATAGCTCTGAAATTTCTCTATAATATTTCTTGGTGTTTTCAGTTTGGGATCTCTTTCAGGGGGTGATCGGTGAATTCTTTCAATGACTATTTTGCCCTCTGGTTCTAGGACCTCTGGGCAGTTGTCTTTGATAATTTCTTCGAAGATACTGTCAAGGCTGTTTTTTTCATCATGGATTTCTGGTAGACCAATAACTCTCAAATTGTCTCTCCTGGATCTATTTTCCAGGTCAGTTGTTTTGCCAATCAGATATTTCACATTTTTTCTATTTTTTCATTCTTTACATTTTGTTTTATTACTTCTTGATGCCTCATAGATTCATTAGCTTCCACTTGCTCAAGTCTAATTTTAAATGAGTTAGTGTTTACATTTTGCTTTTGAGCCTCCATTTTCAATTGGTTGATTTCACCTCTCAGGGTGTCCTTTTCTCTCTCTAGATTCTGAATCTCCGTAGCCATTTCGCCAATCTTATTCTTTAGGGACTTGATTTCATCAGTGGATTTTTTCTTCCTTTTTTCCATTTTTTCCATATTTTCTTTTAGCTCCCTAATTTGGTTTTTTAAATCCTCCTTTAGCTCTTCCAGCAGTGCTTTTTGGGCTGGAGACCAGTTCATATTAGCTTTTGAGGTATCTGATGTATCTACCGTGTCATTGTCGTCCCCCTCCATATCGATATTTTGATCCTGCATGTCTCCATAAAAAGAATGTATTGTCCTCGGTTTTTTTGTATTCTTCTTCATGTTTGTTGTTTTCCCTTTTCCTGGCATTACAACGAATTTCTATCTTTGGGCTCTCTGTCCCAGCTTTCTTATTCTGGGGGTTGTGAGTCTAGAATTATAACCTTCAGTTTCCTGAGGTGTGGGAGAGGGGTCTGGCTCCCTGGCGTCTCACTCCCTGTGGGTGCTCTCCAGCACTTGCTTTTCAGCAATGGTCTCAGCTGTTTGTTGTTTGAGCTGATGTCTGGCACTTCCCCTGCGGTAGCAAGGTTACGTCTGGGCTCCCGGTGTTGACCCCTGCCGACCCTGCCCCTCTGGGACTAATGAGCTTCTATTATTTGTCCTGTGAGGCCCCACTACTCTCTCCTCTGTTTCAGTTTTCTCTTTTTTTTTTTTTTTCCCCGAGGAATTCTCTGGGTGAGGGGGGGAGGGATTAGAGCCTTTTACCTGGCCATTGAGTCTTGCGGAAGTTCAAGAAGCCGAGTTCCTGGGTTTTGCAAGCGTCAGGACTGGGTGTTTTCATGGCCAGTGGCGTTGCGCTGCCTCACGTCGCTTCCACAGACTGCCGTCCTGTGTTGGGAGGCCTGGGAATCTCCGCCGGTTTCGGGCGCCCAGCTTTCTCCCAGCCCGTCTCCCACGTGGATTTCTCGGCCAGCCACTTCCACCTTGGTCTGGAGCAGCTCCGTACTGAGCACTCTCCGAGCTTGCAGGTTCGTTCCTCCGGCCTTTCAGACTCTCCCGGCTCGGAAATTTGCCCCACGCACACTGCTCGCGGTTTCTGACTCTCTCAAATCTGCTCAAATTCACTTTTTTATGGGAATCTGACAGACCTTGTGAGAGAGCTCCGGTAAGACGCTGCCTTCATGCGGCCATCTTGGCTCCGCCCCTCCTTGTCATGTTTTCTAAGTCAATTACTTTTGTTGCCAAGTATTTCACATTTTGTTCTATCTATTTCAACTTTAAAATTTGCTTCTACTGAATTTTGCTCCCATGTGGATTTATTAGTTTATGTTTGTTCTACACTACTTTTGTGGAAGTAAATTATGTATGTAAAGTTTAGCAATTTTCATTCTAATATATTCTAATAAATTATTCACATTTCAGTTCTTCCTTCCAGACATTACTTCTTCTAACTTTTCTTATTCATTTTTTTCTGTGTATTCATGTAGTATTTAAGGAAAATACTATTTCTCCCCTTTGAATTTCTACTTGCAGTTATCACGGATTTCTTTCACCTTTTAGGTTGGATTTTGGGACATCACTATATCTATAATATGTTATGTTAAAAATAGTAATGTCTTCTTTGATTAACACACCTCCTTAATTTCTGAACTGCGGCTTTATGCTACTGCCAAACTCTATCTTTGGCTGTGTTTTTAAGTGGAGCAGTAGCCTTACTTGGTTTTGACTTGGATTATTTTTGTTGCTTCCCTGACTATCTTCTAGGGTTAAGTTCTCACACTTGGATCTTTGAGATTACAAATGCTAGATATTCAGGGCCTCAAGGAGCTTAAAATCTAACAGGAGAGGCAATATGCAAATAAATATATACAAAGCAAGCTGCATGCAAAATAGAAAATAATTAACAGAGGGAAGACACCAGAATTAAGAAGTGTTGGGAAAGATTGCATGTAAAAAGTGAGATTTTAGGTGGAGTTTAAAGAGAGACAAGGAGGCAGGTAGTTGTAAGAGATGATGGTGAGTGTTCAGATGTAGGCAACACCAGAGAAAATGTCTGAAGAAAAAAATGGAGTGTCTTCTTCCCAGAACAGCCAGGAGGCCACTGACACTAAATTAAAGAAAACCTGTTGAGGAGCAAGGCATAAAGATGACTGGAAAGACAGAAAAGGACTAAGTTAAGAAAAGTTGTGACTACTGCACAGACAATTTTGTATTTGATCCTGTAGGTGATTGGCAACTATTGGAATTTATTGAGTAGGAGAGTGATATCATCAGACCTACATTTTCAGAAAATCCCACTTTAGTAGCTGAATGAGGAGTAGATTGGAGTGGGGTAGACTTGAGGCAGGTAAAATGAACAGCAAGTTACCACAATAATCAATTTGTGAGATGAGGAGGGCCTGCATTAGAGTAGTGGCAGTACCAGAGGAAAGAAGAGGGAATATTCTAGAATCTGTAAAGGTGAAATTGACATTCCTGGGCAACAGCTTGTACATGGGGCAGGGGGCAAGAGATAGTGAGCAATAAAGGATGACTCCCAAATTTCAAGCATGAGGTACCAGGAGTATAATGTTTTTCTCTACAGTAATAGGGAAGGCAGGAGAGGAAGAGAGTTTAGAGTTCTCTTTTGGACATACTAAGTTTAAGATGTCTACTGTAGATGGTAGGTTAGACACAATGACCTGGCCCAACTTTCCAAAACATTCCCTTCCAAACAACTTTAAAATAACACTCAAATCAAATTTTGGAGTGGCAGAGGCAGCTAAAGGTCAAGTGGACATCTTTCCAGCCTAAGACAAATTAGGAGGCTGGCAGGAGAGACATGTGACACTGGGGAAGCCCAAAGCACATGTGGTGGCAGCACCCACAGTGGGCTTTGGAGGTAGCTGTGAAAGTAACAGCAGCAGCTTTGGATGTTCTCACTCCAGAGACATAAGGGAGTTGGACAGTTGTTAAGAAAGAGCTTACTGAGGAAACTTTGTTGGCACTGTTTGCATCTGGTGCTGATTGGTAACTCTATTGCCCATATGCAGGTGTAGATTGAAGTTCTAAGGTGGAGAGGAGCGCTTGTGGTTAGTCACAAGGGAGCAAGGAACTTGGTCAAAGGTCTAAGACAGAGAATAAAACTAATGCTTGCAACTTCAGGAGAGAAGGAAACCTGGTCACAGTTCCAAGGCTAAGAGGAATGTTAGCAGCACTTGTGGCTGCAGGGAAGCAGGGGCCCTTTTTGGGTAAAGACCAGAGCACAGACTAAGAAAGCAGTGAGTACAACTTTCCCTCAAATAGACCACCTTGGAAGCACCGAAAACTTGCAAACCCCAGATGTGGCTCTGAAAACCACAACATGAAAAAGTCTGAAGCTTGGGGTAGTATCTCCTAATCCCAAAGAGAATAGGGAATAGAGCCCAAATTTAACAGAAAGTTCAAAGTCAAGAAATAGGCTGGGAAAATGAGTAAACAATATACAAATCATTTGACCATAAAAAGGTACTACAGGGATAGCAAACAGCAAGATATAAACTCAGAAGATAATGTGAAAACAGTTACAAGCAAAGCTTCAAAGAAAAATGCTAATTGGACCCAAGCCCAACAGGAATTCTTTTAAAAAGTAAACAAAAAAGCTAAGAGTTATGGGGGGACATGGAAAGGAGAATGATGCAAGGAAATTATGAGAAGAGAATTAACAGCTTAGTAAAAGGGGCAAAAACTAGAAAATAACAAAATAACATCTTAAAACACCAGAAATGACCTAATGGTAAAAGATGCACAAAAATTCACTGAAGAAAAGAATTCTTTATAAAGTAGAATTAGTCAAATGGGAAAAAATGGTGCAAAATATTTTTGTTGTTGTTCTTTGGGTTGTTTCAATCATGTCCAACTCTTAGGTACCACATTTAGAGGGGTTTTGTGGCAAAGGAACTGGAGAGGTTTGCCATTTCCTTCCCCAGCTCATTTCACAGATGAGAAAAGTGAAGCAAACAGGGTTAGGTGACTTGGCCAGGGTCACACAGCTAGTAAGTGTCTAAGGATGAATTTGAATTCAGGTCTTCCTGACTCCAGGACCAGCACTTTATCTGCTGTACCAACTACCTGCCTCACAAAAGCTTACTGAGAAAAATAATTCCTTGAAAAATTAGAATTGGGCAAGTGAAACCTAATGACTCCATGAGACATCAAGAAATAATAAAAAACTTAAAAGAATAAAAAAGTAGAAAAATGTGAAACATTTCATTGGAAAACCAACTTACTGGGAAAATAGTTTGAGGAAAGATAATTTAAGAATTACTGACTTCTTGAAATTTATGATCAAAAAAAGAGCCTAAACATCACTTTTCAAGAAATTATAAAATACAACTACACCAATATCTTAAATCCAGAGGATAAGATAGAAATTGAAAGAATCCACTGATCACCTCCTGAAGGAGATCAAAAAATGAAACCTCCCAGGAATATTATAGTTAAATTTCAGAGCTCCCAGATCAAGGAAAAAAGTATTGCAGCAGCCAGAAAGAAACAATTTAAATATCATGGAGCCACAGCCATTATCAAACATAGAATTTAACAGCTTACACATTAAATGAATAGAGAACTTGAAATATATATTCTGGAAGGCAAAGGAGCTAAGATTCCAATCAAGAATCACCTACCCAGGAAGACTAAAAATAATCAAGGGGAAAAATAGATATTTAATGAAACAGAAGATATTCAAGCATTCCTGATGAGAAGACCAGAGCCGACTAGAAAATCTGACATTCAAATACAAGATTCAAGAGAAATATAAAAAGGTAAACATGAAGAAGAAATCATGAGGGACTAAATAAAATTAAACTGTTTACATTTCTTGTGAGAAGATGATAAATGTAACTTCATAGAACTTTATCATTATGTTCTCAGTCCAGAGACATAAGGGAGTTGGACAGTTGTTAAGAAAGAGCTTACTGAGGAAACTTTGTTGGCACTGTTTGCATCTGGTGCTGATTGGTAACTCTATTGAGTCTACATATGCAGAATACACGGGGATGAGTCAATTATGTTGGAATGATCTCAAAAAAAATGAAGAGTTGAAAAAGAGGGATGTAGTGGAAGAAGGGGGAAATGAGAAGTACAATGTGAAAATTTTCTCATATAAAAGAAAGAGCTTTTTTGATGAAAATGGAAAATGGGGAGGTGACTGGCAATGTTTTAATCCTTTAACTTTATTCTCATCAGAATAGGTTCAAAGAGGGAAGACTACATACACATACAAACACACATATGTATATGTATATATGTATTTCTGTATATGTGCATGTGTGTACATGAATATGTATATATGCATATATATACATCTACATATGTATGTGTGTATAGAAATCTATAACAGAGAAATGGGAAGGACAAGGGTAAATGAAAGGAGGAAACTATAAAAAAGGAGGGCAGATTAAGGGAGGCAGTGATGAGAAGCAAAACAGACTTTTGTGGAGAGTAAGGATGAAAAGAGAGAGAAAAGTATACAGAGAAGAAAATGAGATGGAGATAAATAAACACTTAGTAATCACAATTATTAATGTGAGTGGGATGAGCTTACCCATAAAATGGAAGTGGAAAACAGAATGAATTAGAAACTAGAATCCAGCAATATGTTTTTTTTAAGAGACACATTTGAAACATAAAGACACACACAGAGTTAAAATAAGGGGCTGGAGAAGAAGCTGTGTACTTCAGAGGAAGTAAAAATGGTAGGGGTAATAATCCTGATCTTAGACAAAGCAAAAACAAAAATAGAAGTTACAAAAAGAGATAAAGATGGAAAACTACATTTTGTTAAAACACATCATGGGGGGCAGAGCCAAGATGGTGGCAGGAAAGCAGGGACTTGCTTAAGCTCTCCTCTCAGGTCCCTCCAAACCCCTATAAAAATGGCTCTGAACAAATTCTAGAGCTGCAAAACCCATGAAATAGCAAAGGGAAGCAGGGCTCCAGCCCAGGACAACCTGGATGAGTGCTGGGAAGGGTGTATCACACTGGTGCTGGGAATGGGATAGAGCAGAGCCCAGCATGAGCCACGCCAGGACCAACCAGACCAGGACCAGGGTGAACAGGTGTAGTACCTTAAATCAGTGAGCTGTGGCATTTACCAGACTTCTCAACCCACAAATGCCAAAGAAAACAGAGCAAGTTAGTGGGAAAAGGGACAATGTACTCTCTACTCTACAAGCAGTCGTACCCCAACAAAAAGCTCAGGGGTCAACTAGTTGGCTGGGAACATGAACAGGCAGTGAAAACAGACTCAGATTCACACTCAAACTTTGGAACGTTTTGTGGTGACAAAGAAGAGAAAAATATACAGCCAGAAGAAGTCAACAAAGTCAAAGAGCCTACATCAAAAGCCTCCAAGTAACACATCAACTGGTCTCAGGCCATGGAAGAGCCCAAAAAGGATTTGGAAAAGCAAGTTAGAGAAGTAGAGGAAAAATTGGGAAGACAAATGAGAATGATGTGGAAAAAAAACCATGAAAAACAAGTCAATAACTTGCTAAAGGAGACCCAAAAATACTGAAGAAAACAACACCTTAAGAAATAGACTAACTCAAGTAGCAAAAGAGCCCCAAAAAGGCAATGAGGAGAAGAATGCCTTGAAAGGCAGAATCAGCCAAATGGAAAAAGAGGTCCAAAAGACCACTGAAGAAAATACCACCTTAAAAATTAGATTGGAGCAAGTGGAAGCTAGTGACTTTATGAGAAATCAAGATATTATAAAACAGAACCAAAGGAATGAATAAATGGGAGACAATATGAAATATTGCATTGGAAAAACCACTGCCCTGGAAAATAGATCCAGAAGAGATAATTTAAAAATGATTGGGCTACCTGAAAGTCATGACCAAAAAAAGAGCCTAGATATCATCTTTCAAGAAATTATCATGGAGAACTGCCCTGATATTCTAGAGCCACAGGGTAAAATAGAAATTGAAAGAAGCCACCAATCGCCTCCTGAAAAGATCCTAAGAAGAAAACTCCTAGGAATATTGCCACCAAATTCCAGAGCTTCCAGATCAAGGAGAAAATACTGCAAGCCCAGAAAGAAAAAAAATGAGTACTGTGGAAACACAATCAGAATAACAGAAGATCTAGCAGCTTCTACATTAAGGGATTGAAGGGCTTGGAATATGACATTCCGGAGCTCAATGGAGCTAGGATTAAAACCAAGAATCACCGAACCAGCAAAACTGAGTATCATGCTCCAAGGCAAAATATGGATTTTCAACAAAATAGAGAACTTTCAAGCTTTCTCAGTGAATAGAGCTGAATAGAAAATTTGACTTTAAAACACAAGAATCAAGAGAAGCATGAAAAGGTAAAGAAGAAAGAGAAATCACAAGGGACTTACTAAAGTTGAACTCTTTTGTTTATATTCCTACATGGAAAGAGGACATGTATAATTCATGATATCTCAGGATTAGGGTAGCTGAAGGCAATATACATATATACAGACAGAGGGCAAAATCAAATTAAGGGATGAGAGAGGTATATATTGATAGAGGGAGAAAGGGAGAGAGAGAATGGGGTAAATTATCTCATATAAAAGTGGCAAGAAAAAGCAGTTCTGTTGGGGGGGAAAGGGGGGCAAGTGAGGGGGAATGAGTGAATCTTGCTGTCATTGGATTTGACTTGAGGAGGGAATAACATAAATACTCAATTGGGTGACTTACCCCACAGGAAAGAGGGAGGAAGGAGATAAAAAGTGGGGATGATATAAGGGAGAACAGATGGGGGAGGAGGTAATCAAAAGCAAACACTTTTGAAAAGGGACAGCGTCAAGGGAGAAAATTGGATAAAGTGGATAGAATAGGAAGGAGCAAAATATAGTTAGTCTTTCACAACATGAGTATTGTGGAAGGGTTTTGCATAATGATACATGTGCGGCCTATGTTGAATTGCTTGCCTTCTTGTGGGGGGTGGTGGGGAGGGAAAAGGGGAGAATATTTGGAACTCAAAGTTTTAAAAGAAGATGTTCAAAAAAAATTTTTTGCATGCAACTAGGAAATAAGATATATAGGCAATGGGGCATGGAAATCTATCTTGCCCTACAAGAAAGTAAGGGAAAATGGGATGGGGAGGAGTGGGGTGACAGAAGGGACGTCTGACTAGGGAGTGGGGCAATCAGAATATATGCCATCTTGGAGTTTGGGGGAGGGTAGAAATGGGGAGAAAATTTGTAATTCAAACTCTTGTGAAAATTAGTGCTGAAAACTAAAAATATTAAATAAATAATGATAAAAAAGAACAAAAATAGTTGAAATGGTTCTGCTTAAGGCAGTCATAGTATACTATTCATAGGCATTTTGCTGTCATACATTTCCCCCATTTAAACATGAACAGTCATGCACCAGATGATTTCTAGTCTAGAATCAACTCTGTCCAACCTCTAATCTGATCCTCCATCAGGGTAATTTGCCATGTTTCTAAAAACACTTAACTTTAAAATGGAAAACTTAAAAATTCTAACAAATTGAAATTTTTTGAAAATTTTTTTTATAGCATTTCTATTTTTAAATGATTTTATTTCTTCTCCTTTTGTATTGCATTTAATCTGGCAGTATGAATATCTGGGCTTGTGTGACCATTGACAATTAGGTGTAATCTGCATTTTTCCAGATTATGCAATAGGAAACAGTAACCCAAAGTAAAAAATCTAACGGCATTGCCTCTTAGGATTGTTTTTTGGAAATAAAATGAAAAGTGTATGTGTGCAAGTGGAATGTGTCCAAGAAGGATCATCGGTTTAACTGTAGTCTATCTAGCTCATCTGCTTTAGCAGAAGGGAACTTTCCAAAAAAAAAATCTTAATTTAAGGCTTTAACATCAATTAATTTCAAAACAATTATTAAGTGAAACAGTAAGGTGTAGTATACTAAATAATAATACAAAAAGTATAATAGCAATTACAAAAGTATCAAAAAACATTTTAGCAAAATTTGTCTATTAACAATTTTGTTTATAACTTATACTTTAACTCAATAAAAGCAACTGTTATATTTTTTAAAAAAATAAAATCAAATTAAGGGATGAGCAAGGAATATATTGAGAGAGGGAGGAAGGGAGAGATAGAATGGGGTAAATTATCTCACATAAAAGTGGCAAAGAAGCAGTTCTTTTGGAAGGGAAGAGGGTGCAGGTGAGGAGGAATGAATGAATCTTGTTCTCATCAGATTTGACTTGAGGAGGGAATAACATACACACTCAATTGGGTATCTAATCCCACAGCAAAGAAGGAGGAAGGGGATAAGAAAGGGGGGATGATAGAAGGAAGGGCAGATAGGGGGAGGAGGTAATCAAAAGCAAACACTTTTGCAAAGGGACAGGGTCAAGGAAGAAAACTGAATAAAGGGGGACTGGATAGGAGGGAACAAGATACAGTTAGTCCTCCACAACATGAGTATTGTGGAAGGGTTTTATATAATGATACACATGTGGCCTATGTTGAATTGCTTGCCTTCTTAGGGAAGGTGGGTGGGGAGGGAAGAGGGGAGAGAATTTGGAACTCAAAGTTTTAAAAGCAGATGTTCAAAAAAAGTTGTTTTTGCATGCACCTTGGAAGTAAGATATACAGGCAATGGGACATAGAAATCTATCTTGACCTACAAGAAAGGAAGGGAAAAGGGGATGGGGGGAGTGGGGTGACAGAAGGGAGGGCTGACTGGGGAACAGGGCAATCGGAATATGTGTTATCTTGGAGTTGGGGGTGGTAGAAATGGGGAGAAATTTGTAATTCAAAATCTTGTGGAAATCAATGCTGATAACTAAAAATATTAAATAAATAATAAAAAAGGAAAAAAGAGATATATGATAAAAATAAATAAATAAAAGCATTTCATGGACAGTGAAGTAATATAAAAATTATACCATGTTTCTCTGCTAGAAACCTTATTTCTCAAACATATAGAGACATGAGTCAGATTTATAAAATTAAGAGCCATTCTCCTTTGATAGCTGGTCAAACAGGCAATTTTTAAAATAAGTCAAATTAAAACAACTTTTAGTTACTACCTCAAACATATTAGAAATGACAAATGTTGGAAGGAATAAGATAAAATGGCTACGCTAATGATCTGTTGGTGGAGTTGTGGCATACTCCAAGTCTTCTGGAGAACAATTTGGAACTAGGTACAAAGAGTTATAAAACTGTGCATCCCCCCTGACCTAGCAAAATCTCTAGTAGATTTTTATCCCAAATAGAACAAGGAAAAAGGAAAAGGATCTATTTGTACAAAATTATTTTTGGCAGCTGATTTTGTGGTGTCAAAGAATTGGAAATTGAATTCTCATCAATTGGGAAATGGCTGAACACATTGTGGCATATGATTTTTATGATGCAATATCAATCTATAAGAAATGATAAGGAGGATGGTTTCCGAAAAACTCAGGGAAGACCTAAATGAATTGCTAGAAAGTAAACAGAATTAGGAGAACATCATACACAGTAAAAGCAATATTGTAATGATGAGCAACTGTGAAAGATTTTGTTGCTTCATCATTACAATGATCCAAGGCAATTCCAAAAGACTTATGATGAAAAAAATGCTATTCACTTCCAGAGAGAGAACAGATGAACTTTGAGTACAAACTGAAGTATGATTTTCCATTTTTTAATTTTTTGCTTTTGTCAATGATATGGCTAATATGGAAATATGTTTTGCATGATTTAAAAAAAGATATCTACTATACAGTTGAAAATGTCTGAAAGACAGTTGGAGAGTTAAGATTGGAAGTCAGCAGAGAGTTTGGGGCAGGATGAGAATATTCAGCATAGGAATGGCAATTAAATCTATCTTAGCTAATGAGATCATCAAGTGAAACAGTCTAAAGGGAGAAGAAAGGTGGGCTGATGAGAAAGTCCTAAGAACTGCTTATGAATAGATACCATGATCTTGAAGAAGATCCAGAAAAGCAGATATAAGGAAAAGTCAGATGAGTAGAAGAAGAACCAAGAGAAAGCAACATCTGAAAACACTAGAGGAGAAGAGAGAATCAAGGATTATCATCCCTGAAAGCCTTAGGGTTTCTGGGCTTTCCATTTGCCTGGAAAGTGAACTGCTTTCACATCTCCCAATTAGAGTATGATCTCCTTGAGAACTGGGACTTTGTGATTTTTTCTATTTATATCTCTAGCACTTAGTTGGCACATGGTAAATGCTTAATAAATTCTTTTTCATTCATTCATACAGAATTTAGAGGTTTGCAAAGTTCTGTACAAATAAAATCTCATTTGATTTGAGCTTAATAACAAGTCTGTGAGGTAGGTGTGCTATTATTACCCCAATTTTGCAGTTAAGGAAATGGAGAAAAGTTAAATGACTTGTCCAGGATAACATAGTGTTTGAAATTGCATTCAGACCCAGGTCTTTCTGCTTCCACATCCAGAATTCTACTTGCTTCTCTACCCATCTCCACCCCTGCCCCTAATTTCTTATTAATATAATTTATTTTGACCTATAATCACTTCCCAATAAGCAAAATTGTGGATTTTTAGAATTGTTACTGACAGTACACATGACTTTTTACTCATAGTTTATTTTTTCTCACCATGGGCAAGGGACTAAGGCCAAGAATGACTGCCTGTCTACATGTGTGTGTGTGTGTATATATATATATATATATATATGTATGTATATATATATATATATATATATGTATGTATATATGTATGTATATATATGTGTATATATATATGTATGTATATATATATATATATGTATGTATGTATGTATATTTGTCTGCATGTGGAGTAGCAAGCATTTGACTCTCCAACTAAGCCCACACTGAATGCAGGCAGAAAGAGAAAAACAAAGGAAAACATGAGGGACAAACATGCAGTACCTGCTTTGCTCCACTCTATTATTTTCTTCATGTACCTCAAAGCATCTTCTTGCAAACCCCACAGTCATACATTCCACTTTGGAAAATACTGGTCTAAAGCTATCAACCACCAAATGGCTTTCCATTGTTCCCAGCAGTCTTTGATGGATAAAACCACTCTCGTCTCCCTCCCAACTTCCCAAAGTAGTTCACATCCTTGGCTCTATCCGACACTAGGCTCATCCTCATTGCTTCATTAAGCATATGTCTTTGTTCTCCAGCATATTCTCCTAATCTCTTTTCTTTGTCCTACTTTCAACTATTAATACCAAATACAGAAGTGACAGAAGTTAATTACTTAGGTGGCAGAATGAATTGAGTGCTGAACTTGAAGTCCAGAAATTCTGAGTCCTAGTCCCATATCAAATTCTTAATATCTGTATTATCCTGGACAAGTCATTTTCCCTCTTTGCCTCAGTTTCCTCATCTGTAAGATGAGAAAGTTAGGATTGATTCCTTCTTCTAGATTTAGGTCTATATTCCTATGGTCTTATGATTCGATGAGATCTAGGCTATCAATCCACTCCCTTCCCATAGCCCACCTTTCTCTAACTTTTTCTTTTTTTGTTCCACTTAATGTGTGTGTGTGTGTGTGTGTGTGTGTAGTTCTATTAAGTATTTGATGAGGTGAGTCAGACGAGAGTGCTGAGGCAGGTGGAGCAATCAAGATGCAGGACATTAGATAAGATGCAGGATGTGACCAGCCAGAAAAGTGATCAAAGAAGACTATGCATTGAAACCCCCACTATGGACTTATCTGTGTGACTTCACAAAGCACCACCAATTAACCTGACAACTTTCCCTCTCCCCTTTCCTATTCTCTTGGCTTATCTGTATGGATTAAGTGACATTCTGGAGTAGTCCTCCCTTTCTATTGCTTATCAGTATGATAAGGCACCTCTGGATTACCTGATTTTCCCAGGCATTCTCTATCCCCCAAAACTATATTTAAATCAAGATCCCTAACCTGTGAAATCTCTCTGTTTCTCTCACAGGGAAACAGGAGCTGCTTGGATGTGCCATCCCAATAAATGCTTTTCTTTAACTTGGAGACTGTCCCAGTGAATTCTTTCAGGATACTAGTACCCACAATTCTATTCCTGATCATATCCCTATGGTAATTTGGTATGTCCCTAAAGCTATACATTAATTTAGGAATTATTGTCATTTTCATAGAACCATCATTTTTTTAAATGAAGAGAAAAGAACAAAAAGGTCAGAAAGAAGCACAGATAAGTATGATATCTTTGAAAGCTATTGATAAAATTTATCATATACTTAAAAAGTAAATTACATTGTAAACAGTAGAGATTCACAGTCTGCTGGCAAGCATAACCTCCTGGAAAGAATCTTTGAGAGAAGATTGTAAGTATGTTGGATGGAGGTTCCTTCCCCTGGTCCATCCCCTGCTTCCCTGAGGTATTATGAGGTTGTGGTCAAAATTATATGCTGCTATGGAGTCTGAGCGCAATTGACAGCATCCAAGACTAGCCACTGAGGACTCTGTACCTTCAGAGTCATCAGAAGCTGTTATACATGTTAGGACTGCCACAAGCATCTCCCATGCTTATGATGAGTCTGATAGGTAATTGGAGTATAGGGAAGAAATGTGACAGCATTTATGTATGAGATACATCTGTAGAAAGAGAACAGATAACACCTCAAGATGTTTTGTGTACCAGCCATGTTGTTTAAGAGTCCAAGAATGCATTTCATTTTATTGAAATGGTTTCATTTTTTCCAAATGATTACATAGATTCTAACTCTAGCATCAATTGTGTATCTAAAAAGATCATGAAAATTACTATGGAGAAAAGCAATTTTCTCTACTGCCTCAGCTAACATTATTATAAACTAAAGCAGTGTAACCAGTTGCCGGTACTCAAAACTGTCCACAGTAGGAGTCTGGAACCCCCTGGGGCTGTTCCTGTTCACTCTGTTAGCAAGAGAACCAGCCTTTTGGGCTCTGCCCCTACATGTGTCCTTCAGCTTTTCTCTGTCCCATGGTCAATAGAGCATACTGCCCAACATTGGCCAAGTATTTAGCCAATTTCTGTTCTCCATTCATGAGGGAAAGAAAACAAGAGAACATTTTGAATGGCAGTGCAGAAATTTTCCTGGTATTCCTCTGATTGAAGGGTAGTCAATACTGTCATCTTTGTGGGGGAAGACAGCAATGATTTACCAGGAAGTAAGTGTGCCAAACTGAATGGATTCCTACCTTATAGGAGATTCTAATCTCTAGAAGAAAATGACACTCATCAAAAAGATATTTACAATTAAATAATGAACATTGAAAAAATCAAAATAGAAGTGATTGAATATTTTTTACCTGCACAAAGGATATGTGACCTTGAGGAATGATGGTGAGGCAGACTAACACTGCAAAAAGAAGAGTGGGAGAAAACTCTACCCAGTTCCTATGAGATAAGCCACCTTTTCCCAGTGATTCTCAGGACTTCACGTGATGTTTTTCTCTATTCCTTTGCCAAGATCTGAGTTCTATTCTCCCCAGATCTCCTGTAGGAGGGAAGATTCCACTTCTCCCCTACCATAATGTCTGTGAAATCCATAAAATCTTTTCTTCTCAAAGGTTTTGTTGTCCTTGCTTAAAAATCTTGATGTTACAGAATTTTTAAAAGTTATTCCCAATCTTTTATTTTAAGTGTGAAATGAGGCTTAGGTTGACAGTTAAACATTAAAGGGCCATATGAATGTGAGTTACTATTATATACCCTTCTAAATCAAGATCTTGAGTTTGCCACCTGAGGGACATTTGTTTGACAAAGCCACTGGATTTCTCCATCCTCTTCAAATAACATTCTTCGTAATTTTATCTTCAGTTATTGAATTGCTGACTTTCAAAAACTACATTTGATTCATTCTTCTAATGATTCCTCCCCTGGGCTTTAGATTATCTCACAAGAACCTTGCAGTTTCCACTTTCACATTTCCAAAAAGTTTTAATGGTCTGGAACCTTTTAAGGTTTTGCTGTTATTCTAGGCCCAAGGTTATGCTGGAACCAACTCCTATGTTTGAGAGAGCTAGTTGTCAAATTTCAGTCTTTGCATCTCAGAAATCAGTCAACTACAGACCAGAGCTTGATTCAGTCTTTTGATGATTGTCAAGACTTTAGAGTTTTTTTAAATGCTAATAATGCAGAATAAACTTAAAAATGTGTTTTGTACATGCATTCCACCCCCCCCAAGCTGATTGTTAAACATCTACGAACAAAATACTGCATAGGCTCCTTGGATTAGAGGGAATTATGCCTAGCTCTATATATTTATTCAATGTTATTTCACATTCTCTTATACTATCCTTGTATTAATTTCTTCACCTTTCTAAAGATTTTGATGTATCTTGCCCCTTGGAGCCTTAATTTTAAAATGAATCTCATTCTTCTCCATCCCATTCTAGATTTCTGAATAATACTTATAAACAGGCAGCTATTATGCCTAATTTTCCCCTTTAAGTCAAACTTTTCTTGCCTCGCCTCTGCCTCACCTCGTCTCTTCTTTTCTTTCTTCCTATTATGCTAGACTGAGCTGGTACCTGAGCCCCTTTCCTCTCTACAAGACAAAAGGGCGCAAGGCCTTGAGGTTGTCTTCTTTATGATGCACTCTAAAACTATCCTTAGCAGATTCAACATCAATTTACCAAATATTTGTTACACATTTACCATATTTAGTGTGTGGATAGTTTAGTGTCTAGAATGCCAGGCTTAAAGTCAGGAGGAGAAGGAGGAGAAGGAGGAGGAGGAGAAGGAGAAGTGGTGGTGGTGGTGGTGGTGGTGGTGGTGATGATGGTGGTGATGATGATGATGGTGGTGATGATGATGATGGTGGTGACTAGAATTTACATAGTGTTTAAAAGGTCTAAGTAGCTTATAAATATTTTCTCCTTTTATCCTGACAACAATCCAAAGAAGTAGGTACTATTCTTATACCCATTTTACAAATGAGGAAACCAGGCCAATAAAGAAGTTAAGTGACTTTTACAGGGTCATCTCTCTAACAAGTGTCTGAGGCTAGATTTGAATTCAGGTATTTCTGACTCCAAGCACCGCTCTCTATACACTGTAGACCTTGCTCTCTTTAAGAAGATCTTGGTTCAAAACTTAACTATAACACAGTAATTTTATGAATCTGGACAAGTCAATTCATCTCTATGCAACTCAAGCATCACTTTAAACATATTTACTATGTCTTAAATAGGTTGCCATCTGCTTCAGTAGAGGGAATTTTTATACTTGGAGGCTATCACAAGGATAGACAGGAATGTTTCTCATCTGGGGAAAATGGGAAAGAAAGAATAAGCATTTATACAGCACGTATTATGTACTAGGCACTGTTATTAAGTACTTTTATAAATATTATCTCATTCAGTTCTCACAGCAACCCTAGGATATAGGTACAATTATCATCTTCATTTTACGGTTGAAGAAACTGAAGCTAAATGACTAGCCTAACGTGATACAGGTAAGTGTCTGAGGCTAAGTTTGACCTTAGGACTTCCCAACTCCAGGCCCAGTACTCTCTCTACTGTACCACCTAGTTGTCACTGCATCCACCTCTGCATCTCAAAGTACCTGAAATAGAAGGCACTCAATCAATTTTTATAGGTGGACTTATTGATTAATAAAGTCTCAGAACATTGGGGGCAACAGGAGACACAGATTAAATAATACAATTTCACCATCTTGTGCAATCTGGTTAGGGAAGAAAAGACATATGCACTTGTAAAAAGAGAGAGAGAGAGAGAGAGAGAGAGAGAGAGAGAGAGAGAGAGAGAGAGAGAGAGTCCCTAAAGTCTGGACATATAGGCAATTGACAGCAACGTGGAGTTATGGTATCAAGTTTATGTGAATCTTGCAAAGTGCATTAACCTTTGCATCGCATATGATGGAAATCATATTGAAGATATTATTTGTTAACATCCCAATTAAACAAAATTTTCATTCCTTTCATTTCTTGAAAATATGCATTTTTGCCTATGTGTCGACTTTAGGAACACCTTGTAGAATAAAAGTGACGTTAAAAAATTATTCTGTAAAATCTGAGAAATGAAAGCTTATTCCTAGCTGGTGGAGACAAGGAAATAAAGTCATGGAGGCTGAAAAACCAAATATGTGCATGGACAGAGGCAGTAATTCTATATTAGAGTACATTAAGGGGAAGTGGGATATAATAATGCAAAGGTAGAGTACCACCAGATTGAAGAAGGCCTTGAATGCCCAATTGATCTTCCTTTCTCATTCAAAAACTGCATTCTGCAATGGATAGCATAATTGAAGGGAGACAGAGGGCAAAGGTATGAAATGGATACTTCAACAGGAATTAAGGAGACTGAGTTCTAGACTGACAGGCTTTTGGTAATATTTCTGCCAAGGGAAATTGCTTTGCTCAAAGGTTCCTGGAACATAATAGATCAACACATTGTCTAGGTTTGGAAAAAAATAAATGGTTGCTATGCATGAAATTGAACTGGTGGCTTGTTCAAGAATGTCATATTTGAGAACCACATGGACACAGTAGAAGGAAGGGACCAGAAGGCAAGCAGGAAGCACACAGGCACATATTTAATTTCTCCTCAGGAGCTCATTTGCTCAGAGCAGAATTCATTTAAATACACTTTTCCTCAAGCCCCATGATAGAGAATTCAGTGTAGTTGAAGTCCATATCAGCCTCTCAAACAAGGTATGAATCTGGGACAATATTGTGCCATATTGTGTACAACTAGTTTTTTTTTAATTCATTGTATTTGCATTCATTTTGACCAATCATAAGCCAATTTGGCTCAGAAAAAATTCAGTAGCTATTTAACAGGCTTAATATATTACTTTGTTAAGTTTGATTCTAAAGGGAAAAGTCAGAATGTAGAAGGAGGTAAAAGATAGGATGAGGCAGAATTATACGTCATAAAATCTCATATTTTTGTAAAGTTTTAATATTTGCAAATAATTTCATATATACTCTCATATTTGATGTTCACAAGAATGAATGAATGAAAACCATTTAAACTCTTACTATGTGTAAAGCACTATTAGTAGCAATATAATAATCCTCTGAATTAGTTGCTATTATTATCACCACTTTACAGCTGAAGAAACTGAGGCCCAGAGAGTTTAAATGGCTGACCTTTCCAGAGAAGTTAAGTGACTTTCCCATATAGTATGTGTCTAAGGCAGGATTTGAACCCCAATCTTGGTTATTTCAAGTTTAGAGCTATAGGCAGTAAATCGGGTTGTCTGTCTTAAGATTAGCCAGAAGCCTGCTCAGCCTGCTTTTACTTTGGCTTTGTAGTCAGGGATTTGAAAAATGAAGTTATTCTAGGTTTGTGTAAACAAAATGAAATAAAAACTGAATCCATTAGCATAGATCAGACCAATTCAGTTTCACCTAAAATAAACAGACACTCAAGGCCAGTGCTTTGTATTTAAGTGAATAATCTCTTCAACTTTCCATTTCAGATAATGAGTATAAAATTGGCTTAAGGCTATATCTCAGTTATACCCATCAGATAAAAACTGGAAAAAGCCATCAAAATTCAACAAATATTTGTTGTTCAGTTGTGTCTGACATCTTGATACCATTTAGGATTTTCTTGGCAAAGATACTGGAGTGTGTGTGTGTTTCTTTAATTTTCTTCTTCAGTTCATTTTACAGATGAGAAAACAGAGGCATAAAGTGTTAAGGGACTTAACTAGGGTCATGAAGGTAGTAAATGTCTAAGGGCAGATTTGACTTCAGGAAGATGTATCTTCCTGACTCCAGGCCCCACACTCTATTCACTGGGTCATCTAGCTGCCTTAAAGCTTTTGACGTTCAGTCATGTCTGACTCTTCATGACATTTGTGGTTTTCCTGGCAAAAATAATGGAGTGGTTTGCTAGTTCCTACAAATATTTACCATTTGCCTAAAAGGATATTGATCATGGCATTAGAAGGGCAAATCCTGTGTCTGACAATTTCTAGCTGTGTGGTCTCAAGCCATTCACTTAATTTTTGTACGTTTCTGTGTCCTTCTCTCCATATTGATGGGCTGGACCAGAGGGCTCCTTCCAGATGAGAGGCTCTATGATTTGGTGATTCACTAAATGGAAAATGTTAGAGCCTGATAAAACTGGAATAATTTCAATGATTTCATTCATATGTTAGATATTGTATAGACACACTTCAGTAAATCCAGCCCTGAGCAGCAAAGCATTTTGAATCCAGAGAAGGGACTTGTATCATATAAAGGGAAGGAATTAATGGAAATAGTGCTATGATTATAGAAGAAAATACTAGATCATCACTGGCATGCTCTAAGACTTCCCACACATCTCTTGCCTTCAGCTACTTATTACCTGTACCATTGGATTAGATGCTGGGTTTTATTATCAAAACCAATAACTAAGTATTGTGTTACAAACTAGACTATGTTGCACTTTGCCCAAATGAAACCTAGCACTATATTTCTTATCACATTTTTAATTGGATTTTAGATCTCTACTTTTTATATTTTATCATAGGCTTTATTGGGTTTAATTACAAATCCATACCTATTTATTAGGAAGCTCTGGTTTGATTTTTTTTTCCAGTGACAACTACATTTTGTTCAAGGAAAATGTATTAGGGGGAAAATAGCAAGAGACTGACTCATTGTATAAGTTGATTAATTTAATTCCTGATTTATGTGCATTTTTGATAAATGATTGCACACTATAAAATGACTTGAATGGTGGCTCAGGGTACCGTTCTTCATTTTAATAGGTTTGCACAAAGTGCATATCACCATTATTATAGATCAGCTGTGAAAATGTGAGTTCCATTCAGGCACCATCCATCTTTAAGGCTGACAAACTTTGTTCTGTTAACTTTTCAGGGAAAAAAATGTATTTCAAGGGCATTATGAGGGAAGATTAGCTAGCTTGGAAAAGAAAAATGTGAATCTGTTAGTCTATCACTACTATCTACCTAATGGTTTTCAATTAAATAGGAGTCATTGATCTAATTTCACAGCCACTCTATGAAAAACTTTAGGAACTATCAAAACTGGCAATTACTCCTACTCACTGAGTTTTTTAAAGCTCGGACCACTGATTTCATCAGTGTGGAAAACTCCCAGTGAAGAAACACCCTGTACCAATGCAGATTGATACCTGCTCTGCAGCTTAGAACCTTAGTCATCCAGGGCACTGGGACATTAATTGGATCACCCAGGGTCACCCAGACAAGATGTGTCAGAAGTGGGACTGGAATCTCGGTCTTTCTAGCTCACCTCACTGCATCAAGTGGCCTCTCTTTTGCTCATCCTAACTTGGAAAATTAATAAAGAGAGTAGGTGAGCCTAGGAAGGGAGCGCTATAGGGAGAAATAGGAATTCAGAGGTGACATACTCAGATTGGTAGCAAATCAAGTCACATCAAGCCAATGGGGCTTCATTAAGCACCTACTACGTGCCAGGTACTGGGGATATAAAGAAAGGCAAAAACACAGCCACTGTCCTAAAGGAGCTCCCAATTTAATGCAACTACAATTCAAGGTCTTGTTTGATATAGTGATGAGTGATGCAGAGAGTGAGAAAATCATAAAATTTGACTTTAGATTGCCTTGTCAACATCTTCCCTTTCACTGTGATGTAGGGTGCTTTTATAAAATTTCTTTCAATTTAGGTTCACTTGCTTCTTGGCATGTTCAGAAAGGATGATTACTTTGGGATCTATTTATTTTTTGTACCAAGCAATTTTGTAACTTCAGAAATATTTGATTAAAACTGACTATAAAGACGATACGTGGATATCTATATATACATACCTAAGTGTACATATGCATATATTTATTATCTTCCCCTTTAGATTGTGAGCACCTTGGGAGCAGAGACTATCTTTTGCCTTTTTTTATATCCCCAGTACTTATCATACTGCATTTAGTCAAATCTTAATAAACATTTAGTAACTGAATGTGTATACACATACACAAACACAAATAATTATATATACATATACTCCCTTTCTAGTGAAGTGTGCCAAAATTCAACAGAAGTGATATTTATTCAGGCTTCTCTCAGACTTATAGGCTATTAAAACTGGAAAGAACTTTAGAGATCATTGAATGTAGCACTCTCATCTCATAAATGAGGAATCTGAAGCTTACAGATGTAACAATTTGCCCAAGGTCTCAAAATGAGTTAATAGTAATGCCAGAATCAGAACTCCAGAATACTCAGAGCCTTTTATGTAATTTGCGTCTTATTATTCCTCATATGTATTACTCATAAGGATTAAGACCCTTATCTTCAGCAGTAGGAAGAACTCTGAATGTAAAGGCAGAAGACCTGGGTTCAAGGTATGACTGATATTATCTGTGTTGCTGTAACTTAAATTTTCTGTTGCTCATGTTCTTGACCTGTAAAAATGAGAGAGGGCCTTAGGCTCTGAATGAGCACCTGTCAGGTGCTTTCCGGCTTTAAGTCTGTGATCCTTTATATCTTCTGCAGTGCTTAGCACAGTACTGAATATAGGATAGGTTCTGAATAATCCCTTTGAATTTCGAAGCAACAACGACAGGAATTCAATAACAAATATTTATTAAGCAAAGAGTAAAAGTGGAACATTGTGCTAGGGGCTGGAAGAGATATATTTAGATGTGATCCCAGCAGTTATGACACTTATAAGGGAAAACATATGCACAGATACTACAACATAGTATATAATTATCTCATAATTTTGGAGAATTGAAAATTTCATTATTGTATGAAGTTTCAGGAAGACATTTGTTACCAATTAGGGAAGTCTTCTTGACATTTCAATTGGCCTTTAAAGTCTAGGTAGGAAATAACTGGGAGGAGGGTCTTAGAGATGACATTCTAGGTATAGGAAATAGAGTGAGCAAAGTAATAGAGGCAGGAGGATGCAGAACATGTTTTCGAAGGAGAGATTAAGACAACTTAGAGCATGTAGTGAATGGGGGGCACAATGCAGAGTAAAGCAAAAAAGATAGATTTGTCCAATATTGTGGAAGGTTTAAAAAAATTCCAGGAAGTGTAGAAAATGGAAAGAATTCTACTTTTTTTTAAATTTATTTATTTACTTTTAGTTTACCACACACGACTCTACATAATTTTGAGTCCCAGATTTTCTCCCCTCCCTCCCCCCTCCCTTCCCAAGATGGCATGGAATCTCATATAACTACCATGTATAACTTCGCATTGAATTAATTTATACACTAGTCAAGTTGTGGAAAAGAATCATGACCAATGGAATGAATCATGAGAAAGAAGAAATAGAACCAATAAAAAAACCCAAAAACAAAAACAAAAGAGAAGCAAAAAAGGCAAGCATGTAGTGTGCCTCAATCTGTATTCAAACTTCACAGTTCTTTCTCTGGATGAAGATAGCATTCTCCATCGTGAGTTCCCTTGAGTTGCCCTTGCACATTAGGTTGCTGAGAAAAGTGAAGTATGTCAGGGTTGGTCCTCACGGAATACATGTATCTGTGGCTGTGCACAACGTTCTCCTGGCTCTGCTCCGCTCACTCAGCATTATGTCGTGTAGGTTTTTCCAGGTTGTTATGAAGTCTGCATCATCCCCATTTCTTATGACACAATAGTATTCCATCACCTTCATATACCACAGCTTGTTCAGCCATTCCCCAATTGATGGGCATCCCTTTGATTTCCAATTCTTGGCTACCACAAAAAGAGCCGCTATAAATATCCTTGTACATATGGGTCCTTTTCCCGCTTGTGTGATCTCTTTGGGATACAACCCTAGAAGTGGTATTGCTGCGTCAAAGGGTATGAACATTTCTATAGCCTTTGGGCATAGTTCCAAACTGCTCTTGAAAATGGCTGAATCAGCTCACAACTCCACCAGCAAGGCAACAATGCTCCAATTTCCCCACATTCTTTCCAGCATTTGTCATTTTCCTGTTTTGTTATTTTAGCCAATCTGACAGGAGAGATGTTGTATCTAAGAGTTGTTTTGATTTGCATTTCTCTAATCAGTAGTGATCCAGAGCATTTTTTCATATGCCTGTAGATAGCTTTAATTTCTTCCTCTGAAAACTGCCTGTTCATATCCTTTGACCATTTCTCAATTGCGGAATGGCTTGTATTCCTATATATTTGGCTCAGTTCCCTGTATATTTTAGAGATGAGGCCTTTATCAGAAATACTAGTTGCAAAGATTTTCTCTCAATTTTCTGCTTCCCTCCTAATTTTTGTTGCATTGGCTTTTTTTTTTGTACAAAAACATTTCAATTTGACATAATCAAAATTATCCATTTTGCATTTTGTAATGCTCTCTATCTCTTGTTGGGTCATGAATTCTTTCCTTTTCCATAAATCTGATAAGTAAACTATTCCTTGCTTTCCCAAATTACTTATAGTATCAGCTTTTACTCCTAAATCATGAACCCATCTTGACTTTATTTTGGTATATGGTGTAAGATATTGGTCTATGCCCAGTTTCTGCCCTACCATTTTCCAATTTTCCCAACAGTTTTTGTGAAATAGTGAATTATTAGCCCAGAAGCTGGCCTCTTTGGGTTTATCAAAGAGTAGATTGCTAAACTTGTTGATGTCTCCTTCTTGCGTACCTATCCTATTCCACTGATCCACACCCCTGTTTCTTAACCAGTACCAGACAGTTTTGATGACTGCTCCTCTGTAGCACAGTTTAATATCTGGTATGGCTAAGCCACCTTCTCTAGCATGTCTTTTCATTAATACCGTAGATATTTTAGACCTCTTGTTTTTCCAGATGAATTTTGTTATTATTTTGTCCAGCTCAGTAAAATAATTTTTGGTAGTTCAATTGGTATGGCACTGAATAGATAGATTAATTTAGGTAAAATTGTCTTTTTTATTATATTAGCTCGGCTTAACCATGAGCAACTGATATTTTTCCATTTATTTAGATCTGATTTTATTTGCATGAAAAGGGTTTCATAGTTATGTTCATATAGGCCCTGGGTTTGTCTTGGCAAATAGACTCCCAAATATTTTATAGTGCCTACAGTAACTTTGAATGGAATTTCTCTTTCTGTCTCTTGCTGTTGGGCTTTGTCAGTAATGTATAGGAATGCTGAGGATTTATGTGGGTTTATTTTATATCCTGCAACTTTGCTAAAGTTGTTTATTATTTCAAGTAGTTTTTCACTTGATTCTCTAAATAGAATTCTACTTTTTGAATCAGAGGACCTAGGATTAAATTCTTTACCTGACCTGTTACCTGTGGGACCTTTGCATTTATTTAACCTCTCTGGGCTGCTTCTTCAACTGTACAATGGCAATGGTTGGACTAGATGTTCTCAAAGGTGCCTTCTAGTTATATATATATATATATTCCTAACCAAAGTGGGGGTTTTGATTGGTTGAAAAGGGAAAGTCACTGAAGATTTTTTTTAATTAATGTGTTATCAGAGGTCTATACTTATGAAAGAGTATTTGGGCAATGATAGAAAAGGATATGTTGGAACAGGAAAAGAATGTAAGCTATTATCAGTAACAATAAGAATCTTTATTACTGAATAGGGTGGTGGGAGTGAGAAAAGAGAGATCAGTATGAAAGATGTTAGAGCAAATAGACAGGACTGGTTAAGTTATCAGATGTAAGAGGAAGGGGAAGTCAAAGGCAATCCAAAGTTTCAGATATAAGTGATGGGGAATTTTGATGACATAGAAATACCATAGCAAAATCATAAGAGGAATTTGGAGGGTGTGAATGATCATAAACTCATTTTGGGATGTGTTGAATTTGGCCAGTGGGGTATTTAGTTCCTACAGGCAATTGGATTCACTGTTCTCAGATTCAGAATGAACAATAGTGCTGAAGATTTTGATTTTGAGGGCATCTACATAGAGATGTTAATCTAAGCTGGTGAAGTTTGTTGTTTTTTTTTTTTTTAATTCCCAAAGGAGAGAGAACAATGAAGGAGAAGGTGATCTAAACACTCCATTGGAGAATGAGCAGGATGGTTGACAGAAGGGAAAAAGCAGGGCTTAATTTGATCAGGATGTTCAAAAACACTCAGATCTAGGGAAGAGGAATAAAAATGTAGTATCTTTTATATGGACAGTAGCTTTTTGAATGGCTATGAAGAGAAAACCCAGGGCTCATGCCTGGTACATTTATTTTAGCTCTCATTAAATCCTTTGGAGTGACTTATGTTGATCTCAATTTTTCCTCAATTCCTGTGAGACTTAATGGTTTCCAGGTGAGTTCAAATTTTTGCTGAGTTAGAATGCCACCTAACTTACTTCAACTCTAATTAGGATAAAACTGCCTAGTTGACCTTTGGAGCTGATACAACAGGAATGAAATTCAACACCCCATATTCTAATCCAACAATGTGCCTGACAGGGGATGATAAAAATTGGAGCAGCCTGGTAAATGTGGTCATGGAGCTGGCTTTTCATATTTGCAACTCCATTAGAAACTAATTCTATGGGTTTCAGGGACTGAAAGTGACTAAAATTATGTACAATAAATCCAAGTGAACATTCGAATAGGAATAAAATTTAAGCTGAATAATAAGTAGTCAAATAGGAAATACCACCTCATTTTCTATATGTTCTTCCCTAAGGATAAGTTCTCTGCTCAACAAACTCCAATAATCCCCTATGATTTTCCACATTAAGCTAAAACTTGTTTGCCTATCTTTCACCATCTCCGTTATTTATTCTCATCCTATCTAAACATCGCCTTTTACTCCATAACACACATAAGTACTACTTCAGTCATACTGGGCTTCTTAAACTTTTGCAGTTATTCTGTGTTCATTCTTAATTCCAGTCTTTTACTCCTGTTGTGTGTACTAACTGGAATATCAGAATATTTCTGCCTTCAAAAAGCATTCTCTTTGTTTTAATTCATCAACATAATAACAAGGAGGAGTAGCAGGAGGAATAGGAAGAAGAGGAGGAGGAGGCAGAGAAGAAGATGAAGAAGGGGGAGGAGGGGGAAGAGGGGGAGGAGGGGGAGGAGGGGAAGGAGGGGAGGAGGGGAAGGAGGAGAAAAAGAGGAAGAGGAGGAGAAGGAGAAGAAGGAGGAGAAGGAGGAGAAGGAGGAGAAGGAGAAGAAGGAGAAGAAGGAGAAGAAGGAGTAGAAGGAGAAGAAGAAAGAAGAAGAAGAAAGAAGAAGAAAGAAGAAAGAAGAAGAAGAAGGAAGAAGAAGGAGGAGGGGGAGGAGTAGAGTGAAGTCAGATTGTAAAAGACTTAAAATATGAAAAAGGTAACTGGATTTTCTCTTAGTAGAGTTTGGGAAGCATTGGAGTTCCTTGAGCAGCAGAATAGCATGATCAGACCTCTGCTTTAAGAATTTCAATTTTTTAGCAATGTGGAAGAAAGAAGAGGGGGACCATTCAAAGGGATCTAATAGGAAGCTATAGCAATTGTCCAAGTGAAAAGTAGAAAGAGCCTATTAGAGTCATTGTCATGTGATTAGGGAGAAATGGATAAATGGGAGAAATGTTGGGACAGCAAAGTCAATAAGGTGGCAACTGACTGATAAGGAGTACAAGAGAGATAAGGCTTAAGGATGATGTCAAGTTTACAAATTAGAGTTATTAGAATGATAGTAGTGCTCTCAATAAAAATAGGGAAGTTAGGAAGAGAGAATGGTTTGGGGAAAAGATTATCAATATTGTTTAGGATACACTGAATTTTAAAACTCTGTGGGATATTCTGTTGGAAATGCAGAGCAAACAATTGGGGATATGAGACCATAATCCAAAAAAACTTTAAACATATGTCTGTGTGTATGTATATATGTGTATGTGTGTGTGTATGTAAATATATATATATATACACACATATATATACACACACACATATATCTGTGTATACATATATGTGTGTATCTCTCTCTATATATATATGTATATATATACATATATAAATTCAAAAAATCTTCATAAAGATGAAAAAAATATTATGCTTACTGTGAACCTATTAGTTGATTACAAAAATTTATTTCTTAAGAAGAGGCCTATATGTTAACACCTGGTCTGTGATTTACTAAAATTATTTACATAGAGGGAACCACTTGCCTCACCAGAGGTAGGATTTTTTTTTTTTTTGTAGGAGTTGGAGGTATCAGGGGGAATAATTGTCCTACAGAGAAGTTAATGAATAAATAACCAGTCTTGAAATCAGGAAGACCCTACTTTTGGAGGTACATACAGCATGATCCTGGGCAGGTCACTTAACCACAGAAAACCCTGGGGAGATAGTTAAGACCATAAGGTGCAAGGAAGGTAGTGACCATTACTGGTGGAGTTTCCTCACCTGTGAGTTTCCTATGTCAATGAAACTCACCTCTGCTCTAAATATTTGCTCCAAGGGAAGAAAGGCAGGAGTTGGGAACCACAGGATTTATCTTATACTTTTATCAGATTAACTTTATTTTGGGTTCAACATGTGACCATAAAAATCAAGACATCAACTAAACACCAAATACTGCCATCTTGTTTCAAGCAGCTGCTGGGGGGCGGGGTGATCTAAACCCAACAACAACCAGCTCACAGAATGCTGCAAGCCCAGGATCTTTTGATCTGCTTTACTAAGGAAAGAAACATTCAGGGGTTAACAATCTTACTTTAATCCAGCATACAATATCATTCACTTAGTTCAGGGGAAAAAGCCAGCACCCTAAACTTCAGAGCAAATACAAACAAATTACAAACATTAACAGACATACATTGTCTGATTCAAATCCCAATACGTAGTTACCAGAGTTTAACAAAGTCCAAACATCTGGGTTTACAAGCTGAAGGGCTCTTAGTTACAGCTGCCCGGAGTCTCCACATCAGCGCACAGCCAAGAATGAGAGCCCTAAGCAAATAGCTCTGTTCTCCCTTTTAATACACTTTCAGACATCATCAAACATCATCTGAACCACCTGAACTTAGGCTCCTATGATTGGCTCTGGTATTAGCACCTCCCTTCATTGGCCCCACCTGGAGCCCCACCTTAGTTACTAATTCACACCCACATAGGCTTAGCACATAGTAGATAGGGGTTTGGGCCTGGGGCTTAGCACCTAGTAAGACTCAAAGACACTGAATTAACCAAAGGAAAGAAGGCCAAACTCCTCAAGGGCACTTAGCCGAACAAGTGCTAAGAGCCCAACCCAACTCCCAATACACATCTTTAGTCCAACTTTCCAAATTACATCTCAGAGTAATTGTATTGAAAATAATTTGTGGGAGTCAAAATAGCAGAATGAAAAGAAGCAATATAGCTGACCTGCCCTTCTTGAATTTTCCCCAAAAGGATCTAGAAAATTCACAGACAGAATCCTCATGAGGAAGTCCAGAAAAAATAACAGTCATTTGTTGAGCTGAGCTTAGTATAGGGATATAAACTGAGAGGTACACTAACACTGAGGTTGGTTGATGTGAGGAGTACTGCAGTACCCAGAGAGAGGAACCTCTTGCCCATGGCAAGAAGCTGCATGAGACTCATATCTAGCCATAGTAATGAAGGCAGGTAGAACTGGTAGCTTTGTCGCCTACTACCCAGTTCTTGGTCACAAATTCATGGTGGAATTAAAAGAGGACCTGCACTGTGAGTGATATTCCCTTGTATGAAGGTCCTTAGCTGTGAATAGAGAAAGAAGAAAGTTCAAAAACAAGCAGCAGCAACATGAAAGCTGCTGCTGAACCCCTCAGCAGGGTATGTACTTGTAGAGTCTTCTTCAGCCTAAAGAGGAACAAACCGTATGGAAATTCCAAATCAAAAGAGAGCCTAAAATTCTGCCACTTGAGCCAACACAGCTTTCCAGCTGCCTGATAGGGACTGAACCCAGCAGCAGTCTATTCTTCATCAGATCCAAAGCCAGGTCGGGAACTTGCAGAGATCAGACCAGGGGAGAAGAAATCAGACTTTGCCTTGAATCAGAACACTTTGGGAGCACCAAAAGCTGGTAAATTCTCACCCTATCCCGGAGATCCTGCAATAACACAACATTAAATTATTCAAGAAAGCAGCAACAGTACCAGCTTCTTTCCAAAAGTATGGCAGAGACTAGATCTCACATGAAGACTTGAAGGCAAGAATTAGACTGAAAGGATGAGCAAACAAAAAGCAACCCACCATAATGAGCTATCATAGTGATGGGAATGCTCAAGACATAACACAGGAAAAGAGAATGACTTCAAAACATCTACAAGGAAAACCTCAGAAAAAAGCACAACTTAAATACAAACTCAACTAGAATTACTGAAAAAAATGAACAATTTTTAAAAAAAAGTTTAAAAATTATTATTAAAATGGAAGGAGAATACTTAAGGAAAATATTGGAAAAGAAAGAAGAGCTATGGAAGAATTGGAAAGGAAGCTAGCAACTTGGTACAGAAGGTGCAAAACCTTGCCCAAGCAGCAAACTTACTGAAAATTCAAATTGAACAAATAGAAGCCAATGACTTCATGAAACTACAAGAAATATTAAAATCAATAGGTGAAGAAAAAGAAAAAAAGATGTAAGCTATCTCATAGCAAAAACAACTGACCTAGAAATGAGATCAAGGATAAAAAAAATTAAGAATCACTAGATGATCTGAGCATTATGACCAAAAAATTAGCCTAGACTTCCTATTTTGAGAAATCTTAAAGGACAATTGACAAAATCTCTTTGAACCGGAGGGCAAAGTAGAATCCAAAAGCATTCAGTTGTCACCTCCTGAAAGAAACCTCCAAATGAAAAGTCCCAGGAGCATGATAGCCATACTCCAGAACTTCCTGTTCAAAGAAAAATTAATGGAAGCATCTAGAAAGAAGTACAAAGGAGCCCCAAACAGGATTACATAAGACATAGCAGCAACGCTATAAAGGAGTGGAGAATTTAGGACATGATATTTCAGAAGTCAAAGGCTTATGGCTGAGAATAATTTGGCCAACAAAATTGTGTATAATCCCACAGGAAAAGAAATAGACCTTTAATAAAGTAGAAAACTTCTAAATATTTCTGATGAAAAGGCAAGTCACCCTATCATGATTAGGATTCATAGAGGAAGTCCAATTACACAAAGCCTAAGAGTGGTTCTCGTATGACTTGACAATCTATTTTTCTTTTATTTTCACAATTTTCAAACATTTAAAAAATTATTTAGCATTTTATTTTCCCCCAATTACAAGCAAAAACAATTTTTAATATTTATTTTTAAAATTTGAGTTCCAAATTCCCTCCCTTCCTCCCTCTCTACCCCCCCACCATTGAGAAAGAAAGCAATTCAATATAGGTTATACATGTGTAGTTATGCAAAACATTTCCATATTAGTCATATTGTGAAAGAAAATACAGGCAAAAAACCCATCAAGAAACATAAAGAAAGTTTACAAATTATGCTTTAATCTATATCCAGAAACCACCAGTTCTTTCTCTGGAGATGAATAGCATTTTTCATCATAAGTTTTTTAGTGTTGTCTTGGATCATTATATGGCTGAGAATAGCTAAGTCATTCACAGCTGATCATCTCACGATATTGCTGTTACTTTGTACGTAGTACATTTCACTTTGCATCAGCTTTGTTAAGTCTTTCCAAGTTTTTTTGAGAGCATCCTCCTCACCATTTCTTATAGTACAATAATATTCCATCAAAGTTGCATGCCACAATTTGTTCAGCCTTTCCCCAATTGATGGGCATCCCCTCAACTTTCAGTTCTTTGCCACCAGAATATGTCCTTTTCCTTTTTGTTTTGTTATGTCTTTTGGGATACAGACCCAGTAGTGGTATTGCTGGGTTAAAGTTATGTGTGGTTTTATAGTCCTTTGGGTGTGGTTCCAACTTGTTCTACAGAATGGTTGAATCAGTTCACAACTCCACCAACAGTGCATTAATGTCCCATTGTCCCCACATCCCTTCCAACATTTGTCATTTTCATTTTCTATCCTAATTGTCAATCTATTTGGCATAAGGTAATACCTCATAATTGTCTTAATTTGCATTTCTCCAATCAATAGGGATTTAAAGTATTTTTTTAAATTGATTACTTCATCTGAATACTGTTCATGTCTTTTGATCATTTATCAATTGGGAAATGGCTCTTACTTTTATAAATTTGACTCAGTTCTCTATATGTTTAGGAAATGAGGTCTTTATCAGAGAAACTTACTTCAAAATATTTTGCACAGTTACTATTGCTAAATGTAATTCTATTCATCATATTTCCCCCATATATTCTATTCTCTCTCCTTTTACCCTGTCCCTCCTCAAAAGAATTTTTCTTCTGACTATCCCCTACTCCAATCTGACCTCCATTCTATCACTCTTGCCTTTTCTCATCCCCTTCCCCTCCTACTTTCCTGTAGGGTAAAATAAATTTCTATACCCAATTAGGTGTGTATGTTATTCCCTCTTCGAGTCAATTCTGATGAGAGTAAGGTTCACTCATTCTCCTTCTCCTCCCCCTTCTTCCCCTCCACTGTAAAAGCTTTTTCTTGCCTCTTTTATGGGAGATAATTTGCCCCATTCTACCTCTTCCTTTCCCTTTTCTCCCAGTACCCTCCTTTCTCACCCCTTAATTTTATTATTTTAGATATCATCCCTTCATATTCCACTCACACCTGTGACCCCTGTCTACATATACTCCTAACTGCCCTAATAATGAGAAAGTTCTTATGAGTTACAAGTATCATCCTCCCATATAGGAATGTAAGCAGTTTAACCTTTTTGAATCCCTTAGGATTTATCTTTCCTGTTTACTTTTTTATGCTTCTTGTATTTGAAAGTCAAATTTTCTATTCAGCTCTGGTCTTTTCATCAAGAATGTTCGAAAGTCCCCTAATACATTGAATATTCATTTTTCCTCCGGAGGATAATACTTAGTTTTTCTGGGTAGGTGATTCTTGTTTGTAATTCTAGGTCTTTCGCCTTCCAAAATATCATATTCCAAGACCTCTGATCCTTTAATGTAGAAGCTGTTAAATCTCATGTTATACTGACTGTCGCTCCCCCATACTTGAATTGTTTCTTTCCAGCTGCTTGAAACATCTGCTTCTTGACCTGAAAGTTCTGGAATCTGGCATTAATACTTCTAGGAGTTTTCATTTTGGAATCTCTTTCTGAAGGTAATCAGTGGATTCTTACAATTTCTATTTTACTCTCTGGTTCTGGAATATCAGGGCATTTTCTTTGATCATTTTTTGAAAGATGATATTAGGCTCTTTTTTAACATGGCTTTCAATAGTCCAATAATTTTTAAATTATCTCTCCTCGATCTAGTTTCCAGGTCAGTTATTTTTCTAATGAGATATTTTACATTTTCTTCTTTTTTCATTCTTTTAGATTTGCTTTATTGTTTCTTGATTTCTCATAAAGTCATTAGCTTCCACTTCTCCAATTCTAACTTTTAAGCAATTATTTTCTTCAATGAGCTTTTCTATCTCCTTTTCTATTTGGTCAATTCTACTTTTTAAGTTTTTTTTTTTCCCCAGTAAATTTTTGTGCCTCTTTTTCCATTTGGCCAATTCTGCTTTTCAAGACATTCTTTTCTGCATTGCTTTTTTGTACCTCTTTTATCATTTGTCTAGTCTATTTTTCAAGTTTTATTTTCTTCAGTATTTGTGTGTGTTTGTGTGTGTGTGTGTGTGTGTGTGTGTCCTTTTTCAAGCTGTTGACTCTTCTTTTCATGATTTTCTTGCATCACTTTCACTTCATTTCCAAGTTTTTCCTCTACCTCTCATTTCATTTTCAAAATCCTTTTTAAAGTCTTCTATGGCCTGAGACCAATTCATACTTTTCCTGGTGGCTTTGGATGTAGGAGCTTTGTTTTTGATATCTTCTTCTCAGTATATATTTTGATCTTCCTTGTCACCATAGTAACTATGGTCAGACATTTTTTCCGCCATTTGATCATTTCCTTAACCTATTTCTTAACTTTTAACTCTTTGTTAAAGTAGGGCTCTGCTTCCAGGATGGAAGGGGCACAGTCCAAAGCTTCAGGGGTTTTGTACAGATGTTTTCAGAGATACTTCTAGGAACCTGTAAGTTTTTGGTTCTTCCAAGATGGTATGATCTAAGGTATGTTTTCTCCTCTCCAGTCCTGTGCTCTGGTCTGTGAATGACCGCAAGCACTCTTTTTTTTTGCCCTGGAACTGTGAGGTGGGATGCTGCTCTACTGTGACCACAAGCTCTGATGTGCTTGTGCTTCTCCACTCCCTGTTATTCTCACCCAGGACTATGACCCAGTTCTGAGTATGGGCAAAGCAACAAAGTCCTGCCTCAGTGCTATGAAAGAAATGCTTATAATCTATTTCTGAACAGTTGTTCAACCCCCTTTCTGTCTGTGTTCTGAGAGCTCCAAAAGTAGCTGGTGCTGCTGTTGATTCAGTGACTCCCAAGGCCTTACCCTGATTTGCTGGAGCCCAGTCTGTGCTGACACAGCCCATGATGGATGGTGCTCTACTCTCACCCAGGTGAGACAGTCCTTTCCTGCTGACTTTCTAAGTTGTCTTGTCTGGAAGATTATTTCACCCCATCCTTTTGTAAGTTCTCCTGCTCCAGGAATTATTTATGGCATTATTTAAAGGTATTTGTAGGGCAGAACTCAGGTGAGTCACTTCATTCTCCACCATCTTATGGCTTGACAACCTTAGGAAAACATGAGAAGAGAGCAGAAGATGAATATACTGGGGTGGGGGAGGCAAAGGTAGGTTATCAAAAATTATTTCACTTGATCAGGATATAGGTAAGTAGGCAGTTATACAAACAAGAAGGAGGTGGGAGGAACCACCTATGTTTGACACTGTCATCTGAACTAGTCAAAAGAAGGAAGATTGCATTTTTTACTCAACAGGCCACAGGGGGGAAGTTAAGAAGTGGGAGGGAGGATTAATGAGAAAATAGACTGAAGCAAAGATTAGTCTTAAGCAAAACCTATTTGAAGGGTGTACAAAAAAGTTGTTGATATTTTTGAGGTAGCAAAAAATGGGAAGCTGAGGGTGTACCTATAAATTGGGGAAAATATGTACAAGGTATGGTATATACATGTGATGATATAAATTTTATGTCTATAAATGTGTTTTTCTTGAATTAGTGGTCCAACCATGTCACTCCCCTACCTAATGAACTTAATGGCTCCCTATCACCTCTACATCAAATAAAAAATGTTTTGTTTGGCATTCAAACCCCTTTAATCCTTCCAGTTTTCTTATACCTGACTCCCTTCCACAAACTCTTTTATCTAGACACACCGGCCTCCTGGATGTTCCACAAAGAAGAAATTCCATCTCTCAGATCTAGGTATATTCTTTGACTATCCCTCATGCCTAGAATGCTCTCCCTCCTTAACTCTGCCTATTGACTTCTGTTTCCTTTAAATAGCAAATATTATCCCATCTTATATAAGAAGCCTTTCCCAACTGTCATTGAAACATTAACAGCTCTTCTATCCAACAACAACTGTTAACAGCAATTATATCCACATCATCCAGTTCATTAATCCCATCAAAAAAAGGATTAAAGTTAAACTGTCATGATCTGCTCTTGATAATATCATGCTGGTTATTAATAATCACCTCTTCCCTTTCTAGATGCCCACATTATCTCTTTAGTTATCTCTTCTAGAATTTCTCTAGAAACCAAAGTTCACTGATCTATAGTTTACAGACTTTTTACTTTTGAAACCTAGGGCATTTGTCCTTTTGAAGAAAGATGTAGGCACTTTATACTTTCCCCATTTAGGCTTAGGTTTTTCATGTATAAAAATCAGAAAGTTGAACTAGATGATTGCCAGGTAATTTCAGTTCTGGAATAGAACATGGAATAAAGAAGAGAAATCTAGTCCTGTCTTCAAATTATTGTCTTTAACCAATTGAAATCTCTGCAGATTTTAAATACTCTATTTCACTACTAACTGAATTAGTGTAAAGGATTGTCTTAGGAAATATAATTTAACCATAACTTGTAGGTGAGGAATTTACTGGATCAGTCCTTCATTCTATGTCTTCAGCTGTTGGCTTCTTGGTAAGTGAGTTCACTTTTTTCTGTTTTTTGCCATAGTGTGTGTGTGTGTGTGTGTGTGTGTGTGTGTGTGTGTGTGTGTAGGGCAGGGATATAATATAATTTTTTTTCGATACATACTAAAATTTCAGTAATTTAGAGCTCACTTAATTCAAACTTTGTGGTGCAGGGCCAAAGCTGAATACTTTTAATTCCAACAATGAATAGAGACTTTCTTTTCTAAGCAACTTAATAGCATAAATAAAAGTATAAGAGGATTGTTTAGCCTATGTGGTAAAAAAAAAGACTGCTTTCAGACCCCCTTAAAGACTTAGAAGAATCTTTCATGCCAATAATCAGTATGCTAATTAGAAGTCATTCTTATATATTCATGAACAAATGTTTCCATGAGGACTTTGCTCATAAATTTTGGAAACCATGCCCAAGTTGAGAGTTATAGATTTATAGCTTTGTAGATTTAAAGTGAGACCTTAGAGATATCTACTCTAACTCACCTATTTAATAGTTGAAGAAACCAAGGGACTGGCCTCCAGCAATAAAACCAGGAAGTGGCTGAATCAGCATTTGAATTCAAATCCAGTTCTCTTTATGCTAAACCACATAAAATTGGATTATGTCAATACTATAAATGGCTCAAATAAATAAAGCCATTATTTAAAATTGGTATTCTCACACATTTAGCTTGAATTAATAAGGCTTGGCTGTAAGATCTCTCTGGAGTACAAAGGTCATTAATAGTTGTGGATACTGCAAATAGCTCTTCTCTTTATGTCAAGTGAAAATCTTTCACTCCAGTGGTCCCCATGAATCTTACAGCAATGTCTAAAAACTGTTTAGCTGCATGCATATGTGCACATGACAATCATTATTAGCTCCAATCTAATTATATCATAATCACAGAATCCAAGAACCCTAATTATGGAATCATGGAAATCAAAGACTGGGAAAAAAGAATATTTCATCACTGCTTCTACAATGACTCATTTTGTGGAAGTGTAATGAAGTATTTGTCTCATCAATAATGTAATTGAAACTGTGGGATAAACTGGTTATGATGATGATAATAATTATCATGATGATGATCTTTTATATTTTTATTACTCTTTATAGTTTACAAAGCATATCTATACTATATCAGATTTGATTTTCATAGCAGCCATAGCAGCCATGTAAAGTAGACAGGGAAGGGATTGCCCTTATCCTTGTTTTACAGATAATGTTCCCTACAGGCAAAGGTTTATACTAAAAAAATTGTACCATATACATATATCTATGCATATAGGTATATATAGGTGTATATGTATCAATATATACCTATATGTATCTACCTATCATCTCTGTCTTTCTGTGAGTGTCTCTGCCTTTCTCTTTGTTTCTATCTCTCAGTTTCTGTGTGTCTCTCTATCTCTCTGTCTGTCTTTGTGTCTCTATATCTTTGTCTGTCTCTCTGTTTATCTTTCTCTTCCCATATACATATCTTTTAAGAGCACCTACCAAATTCTCTCAAGGGAAGATAAAAGGACATTTTATGAACTTTGTCAAGTCAATTTTTGAATTTAGGTCTTGCTACTTTAGAACTCTTTTATTTTATTTACCAAGAAGGTTCATTAATACATGATTTAGACAGAGAGGATGATTAATAAGCAATTTAGTAGAGTAAGGAAGAGTTTACCTGTCAGAACCCTGGAGAAGGGAAGAATTTATGACCAAACAAGAGGCAGAGAGCATTACAGGATTTAAAATGGATAATGTTGACTATATCAAATTAAAAAGGTTTTGCACAAGCAAAACCAATGTGGCCATGATTAGAAGGAAAGCAAGAAACTGGGGGGGGGTGATATTATAGCAAGTTTCTTTGATAAAAGCCTCATTTCTCAAATAAATAGAGAACTGAGTCAAATTTACAAGAATACAAGTCATTCTCCAATTGATAAATGGTCAAAGGACATGAACAGACAATTTTCCGAAGAAAAAATCAAAGCTATAGTCACACAAAAATGTTTTTAATCACTATTGATTAAAGAAATGGGAATTAATATAACTGAGGTACTACATCACAACTATCATATTGGCTAATATGACAGAAAAGGAAAATGATAAATGTTGGAGGGGATGTGGAAATATTAGGACACTGATGCACTGTTAGTGGACTTATGAACCCAGCCAATCATTCTGGAGAGAAATTTGAAACTATGTTCAAAGGGCTATAAAACTGTACATACCCTTTGATTCAGCAATGCCACTACTAGGTCTGTAGACCAAAGAGATTTTAGAAAAAGGAAAAGGACCTATACATATAAAAATATTTATAGTGGCTCTTTTGTGGTGGCAAAAAATTGGAAATGAAAGGAATCAATTGGAGAATGGCTAAACAAGTTACAGTGTATTATTGTGATGGAATAATATTGTGCTCCAAGAAATGACAAGCAGAATGTTTTCAGAAAAAAAGAAAAAACTGGAAAGACTTACATGAACTGATGCAAAGTGAAATAAGCAGAACCAGGACAATATGGTAAACAGTAACAGAAATAGTGTATGATGTTCAACTGGGAATGGCTTAGCAATACAACAATCTAAGAGAATTCCAAATGACTTATGACAAAAAATGTTACCCTCTATAGATAAAGAACTTATGGAGTCTGAATGCAGATTAAAATATATATTTTTAAATTTCATTATTCTTAAGTTTTGTTTTGTTTTGGTTTGGTTTGCAATTTCCTTTGCAACATGGTTAGTAAGGAAATGTTCTGCATAACTGCACATGTACAATCTATATCAAATTACTTGCCTTCTTGATAAGGGGGGAGGAGAGGGAAGGAGAGACAAAATGTGGAATTGGATTTTTTAAATGTTAAAATTTTTGTTTACCTGTGATTGAGAAGAAATAAAATAAAATAAAATAAAATATAATTAAAAGGATAAATTAATCATTGATTGCCCAATTTATATGATGGAACAAAATTCTGAGAGAAGGATAATAGATTGCTCAGAGGTCTTTCTGTAAGAGCAGGAAAACAAGGACTTTCATCACTTGGAAGGAATAAAAATTCTTGAAGGAAACTTCATGTCTCCCACTTGATGCAGACAGATAATAATGAAAGTGCGGTATATTAGGAAAAAGAGTAGCATTGTACTCAGAAGGTTCAAGTCCTGACTTTGCTGCATATTGGCTATGGGATGAATCATTGAATATCATCAGCTAGAGTTCTCCAAATTCCTTAAAGGAATTTGATTTGGGAAAGAGGAGAAAAAAGAGCCAGCAGAGAAACCAGAGAAGCTGGAAGACAAAGAGTTGACAGGAAAAAAACAAACTATGCTGCTGAAGCCCATATTGGCCAACTGCATGTTGAAGTAGACCTCCTTCCATTTGGGAACACAAGCACAGGCAGAGTAATGAGCAGCATTCATTGTTTAATTGCCCCTTATGAGAATTAGACAGTAGGATGATGAGAGTAGTAATTGAAGCAATGTGCTTACCAGATATGAGTAAGATACAGGTGGACCAAAACTGGCATTGGATTGAAATAGCAGACAGGTGGTTGATGAGATACCCAGAATCCAATCCACATTCCTGTTGCTTTCTTTTTCTTTCACTGGTTTCTTCTAAGGAAAATATTTTCTGCTCTTTATTTTTTTTAAATTAACAGAGATATGTTTCTTTTCCCTCCAAACATTAATATGTGTATGTGTGTGTATGTAGATAGATAGATATAGATATAGATATAGATGCATGTATGTATGTATATATGTATACATGTGTATGTGTATATACACACATATACTTGTATATATACACATATATGGGCGTACACATATACATGTATGTGTGTATATACACATAAAATGTGTGTATGTGTGCATATGCACACACATATACACACATATACATATACAACACACACATATACACATATACACACATACATATATAATACACACATATATTGTGTATATGTGCATATACATACATATACATATACTATATACATATACATATACATATATATGTTCTGGAATCTGGATAATCATTGCATTGATTAGAGTTCTTACAATTTTCTTCATTGTTTGTATTTACAATGTATGTTATATAAATGGTTCTATTTCTGCTTACTTAATTATGCATCCGTTCACACACATCTTTTCATGTTACTTTAAAGTATTTTTTTTTCATTTCTTACAGCACAGTAATAGCCTTCCATTACATTCATATACCACAATTTGTTTAGCCACTCCCTAATATATGGATATCCCCTTAGTTTACAATTTTTGCTACCATGAAAAAAAGGTATTATAAATATTTTTGTACATAGAAAGACCTTTCCTATTTCTTTGATGTCTTTTGGTACTATAGGTCTAGCTGAATCAAAGGGCATGAACTATTTAGTATCCTTTTTCTGTATAATTCCAAATTCCTTTGCAGAATGGTTAGAACTAACCACATGTCTATTAACAGGGCATCAATGTCCCTGTTTTCTCACAGTCCCTCTAATAGTTTTCATTTTCTTTTGTTTATGTGTTTGTGTGTGTGTGTGTGTGTGTGTGTGTGTGAGTGTGTGTGTGTGACATAGAATCTCAGAATTGTCCTAATTTCCATTTCTCTAGTAAGTAGTTATTTGGAATATTGTTTGTTTTTTAATATAGCTATAGATACCCTTAGTTTTATCCCTTTAGAATTACCTGCTTTTATGCTGTCCCTTAGTTGTCCAATCATTTCATATCTTACCGTCTTTCCTCCAGTAATGGAAGAAGGGAGAAAAAAAAATAATCACCTAAATAATACCTTGGCAGCCAAGAAGTGGAGTACCTTGTTCCTTTTTAATTGTATATCTGTGTGCTTATGTTATTTGAAATTGCTATTAAAGCACATGTCCATTTTAAATGATTCTTATCCAAGCCTATCAGAAGAAAATATTTCTAAAAGTTAGTGACTGAGAGAAAGGACTCTAAGTTAAAGTGAAAGAAGATTTCTTTGCAGAGAGATTGGGACCAAAGCAACAAGTCAACTTTAGTGACATTCTGGTGCTAATTCATACCTTAAACTATCTTTTAATCATAGAGAGAAAATAAGGATAAGAGCCTAAAAATTTATAAAAATGGGATAGGTATGATTTGCCTACTTGCAGCTTTAACATTGTTACTGCTGACACCTAGTTTTTACTGGTTATAAAAATCCTAGTATGATGCATACTCTGTGCTCCCACTGTGTCCCTAATCCAAAAGGAAAATATCCCTTATCCACATATAATATATTTACACACACATGTACTATTGATCTGTCAATAATTAAGATATACCCTCTTGAGTTAGTGAAATTCAACTTTAAAGGAATGTCATTTGCTATTCTTACTTCAGGCTATCAAGTATTCCTTCACATTTACAAAGATCAGTTCCTATTTATACTGAATCACATGCAATGAAAGAAAGAACAGCCACTATGTTGTCATCTTTATAGTTGTATTGTTGGCTTTTGTTGCCTTAAGTTCTCTTCTCAAAGTATTCATGATTGATTTGTTCATAGTAGTGATAATCTCATATCTCATCCTCCCTAACATGTTGAAAATATTAACATGACTATCCTCTAAGTATTACTTTATCTTCTTGTCTTTTTATACCATCACTCTATTACAGTCAGTGTGATAACATTTGCACTACTTTCATTTATTTCCTTTGTCTTTAATTCCCTTAGCTTTTAAATTGCGTTAAATGTGCAAGTAAACAAATCCTGAGTTTTAGTGGAGGTTAAATGAGTATTAATATGAGATCTCTGGAAAGAATAAAATTTGTCCCATTGAAACTAATTATAATTACATTTCCACAGTATGATAATTCCCTTGATGAGAGGCTTTTGTTTTTTTTTTTTTGTGTTGTTTTCTGAGGAATTAATCACCCACCTAAATTGAGGATAGAGTATATTGCAATGATTTTGTAGGTGTGGATACGCCTTCATCTGGGACACACACAACTCCTCTATGGTACCTATAATGGGGATTAGAGGAAATCGTAATTGGGGGTAATTTTTGTCTCTTTCAGTTTTATTGATATGTTTTGTTTTAAAATTACATAAATTTACAGAATTCTCTCACTTCATGAAAGGTCTCTTGTAATAATGTAAAATGATTTAGTAAAACAAATAATACAGTGACCTCATCTGAAAGTGTGTGCAACATTCTACATCTATAAAACCTCTCTTTAAAAAAAACCCAATTGGGGGCAGAGCCAAGATGGCTGCATGAAAACAGCATCTTACCGGAGCTCTCTCACAACTTCTGTCAGATTCCTATAAAAAAGTGAATTTCAGCAGATTTGAGAGAGTTAGAAACTGCGAGCAGTCTGAGCGGGGCAAATTTCTGGGCCAGGAGAGTCTGAAAGGCTGAAGGAACGAATCTGTAGGCTTGGAGAGCGCTCGGCATGCGGAGCTGCTCCAGAAGGCACCAAAGCAGAAACGGCTAGCCAGGAAACCCATGTGGGAGACAGGCTGAGAGAAAGCCAGTTGCCCGAAACCAGTGGAGATCCCCAGGCCTCCCAACACAGGATGGTAGTCTGTGGAAGCAACAAGAGGCAGCGCAATGCCACTGACAGTGAGATACTAACTCCTGAGGCTTGCAGCCCAAAGGTATGAAACATGGATTCTTGAACTTCTGAGAGATATAATGGCCAGGTAAACAGCTCTAATATCTCCCCTCCCCACTCAGAGCATTCCTCAGGAAAAAAAAATGCTGGAATAGAGGAGACAGAAGTGGGGCTTCAGTGGCCGAGTAGTGGGAGTACCTGAGTTCCAGAGGGGCAGAGCCAGCAGGGGTCAACACCAGGAACCCAGAAGTACTCTTGCTCCCCCAAGGGAAGTACCAGACACCCAGTTCAAGCAACAAAGAGCTGAGACCATTCCTGAAGAACAACAGTGCTGGAGAACAACCCCAGGGGAAGAGGAGATATCAAGCAGTCAGACCCCCTCCCCCACACCTCAGGAAACTGAAGGCTATAATTCATAAAGCCAACAACTAGACTCACAATCCCCAGAATAAGAAAGCTGGGACAGAGAGCCCTGAGCCCCAAAAGGAAAATTTATTGTAAAGCCAGGAAAAGGCTAACCAACATGAAGAACACAAAAAAAAAAAAACCGAGGACCATTGCTTCTTTTCATGGAGACAGGCATGATCAAAATACCAATTTGGAAGAGGATAACAATGGCATTATACCCACATCTCATACCTCAAAAGGTAGTGTGAACTGTTCTCAAACCCAAAAAGCATTACTGGAAGAGCTAAAGGAGGATTTTAAAAACCAAATTAGGGAGGTAAAAGAAAAAATGAAAAAAAAATGGAAAAAATGGAAAAAAAAATCCACTGACGAAATCAAATCCCTAAAGAATAAGATAGGTGAAATAGCTACAGAGATCCAGAGTCTAAATAGAGAAAATGACACCCTGAGAGGCAAAATCAACCAATTGGAAAAGGAGACTCAAAAGTAAAATGAAGGCAGTAAATCATTAAAAATTAGAGTTGAGAAAGTGGAAGCTAATGACTCTATGAGGCAACAAGAAGTAGTAAAACAAAATGTAAAGAATTAAAAAATAGGAAAAAATGTGAAATATCTGATTGGGAAAACAACTGACCTGGAAAACAGATCCAGGAGAGACAATTTAAGAGTTATTGGTCTACCAGAAATTCACGATAAAAATAACAGCCTTGACAGTATCTTCGAAGAAATTATCAAAGACAACTGCCCAGAGTTCCTAGAACCAGAGGGCAAAATAGTCATTGAAAAAATTCACCGATTACCCCCTGAAAGAGATCCCAAACTGAAAACTCCAAGAAATATTATAGCCAAATTTCACAATGACAAAATCAAGGAGAAAATACTGCAAGCAGCCAAAAAGAAACAATTGAAATATCGTGGAACAACAGTCAGGATCATGCAGGATCTTTCAGCTTCCACTTTAAAAGACAGGAGAAACTGGAATATGATATTCCGAAGGGCAAAGGAGCTGGGACTACAACCAAGGATCAACTCCGCAGCAAAATTCAGCATAATTTTTAAGGGAAGGAGACAGACATTCAACGAAATAAGGGAATTCCAGACCTTCCTGATGAAAAGGCCAGAACTCAATGGAAAATTTGATTTCCAAATACAAAACTTAAGAGAGACATAAAAAGGTAAACAGGGGGAAAAACCTTGACAAACTTCATTAATCAATGAGGGCAAATTATTTGCATCTTTATATAGAATTATATCATCTTATGCATGTTTTATATATATATATACATATATATGTCAATCTTGAGAATAGTACAGCTACTATGACAATTGAAAGGGATATGCACAGACTGTAAATGTCTGAATAATATAACTGATATAAGGATAAAAAACATAATTAAGAGATGTAAAGGGAGGGCTTTGAGAGAAGACATAAGGAGGTAGTAGAAAAGGGTAAATTACACCAAATGAAAAGGCACAAAAACACATTTTAGTAGAGGGAAAGAAGGGAGGGAGAGGAGCAGTATTTGATCTTTACTGTCATCTGATCTGGTTCAAGAAGGGAATAACACACCCTGATAAGTATAGAAATCTAACTTGTCCTACAGGAGGTAGGAGGGGAAGGGGGGAAAAAAGGTAGGGGGTGGTCAGAAGGGAGGGGAGAAGTAGCAAGTGGTAAACGGTAAGACAAGGGAGGGGAATAAAGAGGGAGGGTAAACTGAGGAAGGCAGGAGTCAAAAGCAAAACTTTGTTGAGGAGGGGAAGGGGAAAGGGAGAAATAAAAGCATAAACAGGGGGAAATAGGATGGAGAAAAAGACACAGATAGAATCATAACTGTGAATGTGAATGGGATGAACTTTCCCATAAAACGGAAGCAGATAGCAGAATGGATTAAAAACCACAATCCTACAATATGCTGTTTACAATAAACACATTTGAAACAGGGATATACACACAGGGTAAAGGTAAAAGCCTGGAGTAAAATATATTTTACCTCAGCTAAAGTAAAAAAAGCAGGTGTAGCAATACTAATCTCATACAAAGCAAAAGTAAAGATAGATTTAATTAAAAGAGATAAGGAAGGACACTACATCCTGCTAAAAGGCACCATAAACAATGAAGCAATATCATTGCTTAACATATATGCACTAAGTGGTAAGGCATACAATTTCTTAGAGGAGAGGTTAAGGGAGTTACAGGAAGAAATAGACAGCAAAACTATAATATTGGGAGACCTCAACCTCCCCCTTTCTGAACTTGATAAATCCAACCTCAAAATAAATAAGAAAGAAGTTAAAGAAGTGAACAGAATTTTAGAAAAGGCAGATATGACAGACCAACGGAGAAAACTAAATGGGGATAAAAAGGAATATACTTTCTTCTCAGTGGTAAATGGAACATACTCAAAAATTGACCATGTATTAGGGCATAAAAACCTCACAATCCGGTGCAGAAAGGCAGAAGTAGTCAAAGTATACTTTTCAGATCATGATGCAATAAAAATTATTTGTAACAAAGAACCATGGAAAAATAAGCTAAAAATTAATTGGAAACTAAATAATCTAATTCTAAAGAATGAGTGGGCCAAAGAACAAATCAAAGAAACAATTAATAACTTCATTCAAGAGAATGACAATAACGAGAAAACATTCCAAAACTTATGGAATGCAGCAAAAGCAGTTCTTAGGGGAAGTTTTATATCTCTAAATGCTTACATGAATACAATAGGGAAAAAGGAGATCAATGATTTGGGCATACAACTGGAAAAGCTAGTAAAAGAACAAATTGCAAATCCCCAATTAAATACCAAATTAGAAATACTGAAAATCAAAGGAGAGATTAATAAAATTGAAACCAAGAAAACTATTGAATTAATAAATAAAACAAAGAGCTGGTTTTATGAAAAAACCAACAAAAATGATAAACCTTTGGTCAATTTGATTAAAAAAAAGAAAGAAGAAAACATTACTTGTATCAAAAATAAAAAAGGTGAGTTCACATCTAATGAAGAGGAAATCAAAACAATAATCAGGAATTATGTTGTCCAATTATACAACCATAAATTTGACAACCTTAGATATATGGATGAATATCTACAATAACATAAATTGCCCAGGTTAACAGAAAAGGAAGTAAAATTTCTAAATATCCCCATCTCAGAAAAAGAAATTGAGCAAGCCATCAATGAACTCCCTAGGAAAAAATCTCCAGGGCCAGATCGTTTTACATGTGAATTTTACCAAACATTTAAAGAACAATCAATTCCCATACTTTGTAGACTATTTGGGAAAATAGGTGAAGAAGGAGTCCTACCAAATTCATTTTATGAAACAAATATGGTACTAATACCCAAACCAGGTAGAGTCAAAACAGAGAAAGAAAATTATAGACCTATTTCCCTAAAGAATATTGATTCTAAAATTTTTTAATTTAAATTTATTTGACATATTTAGTTTTCAGCATTGATTTTCACAATAGTTTGAATTACAAATTTTCTCCCCATTTCTACCCTCCCCCCCCCACTCCAAGATGGCATATATTCTGGTTGCCCTGTTCCCCAGTCAGCCCTCCCCTCTATCACCCCCCTCCCCTCTCATCCCCTTTTCCCTTCCTTTCTTGTAGGGCAAAATAAATTTCTACACCCCATTGGCTATGTATCTTATTTTTTAATTACATGCAAAAACGTATTTTTTGTTGTTTTTGAACATCTGTTTTTAAAACTTTGAGTTGCAAATTCTCTTCCCTCTTCCCTTCTCACACACCCTCCCTAAGAAGTCAAGCAATTCAACATAGGCCACATGTGTAATATTATGTATAGCCCTTCCACAATACTCATGATGTGAAAGACTAACTATATTTTGCTCCTTCCCAACCCATCTCGCTTTATTGAATTTTCTTCCTTGACCCTGTCCCCTTTCAAAAGTGTTTGTTTTGGATTACCTCCACCCCCATCTGCCCTCCCCTCCATCATCCCGCCCCCTTTTTCTTATCTTCCTCCCTCTTCTTTCCTGTGGGGTAAGATACCCAACTGAGTATGTATGGTATTCCCCCTCAGGCCAAATCTGATGAGAGCAAGGTTCACTCATTCCCCCCTCACCTGCCCTCTCCCCTCCTCCCACAGAACTGCTTCCTCTTGCCACCTTTATGCGAGATAATGCACCCCATTCTATCTCTCCCTATCTCCCTCTCTCAGTATGTTGCTCTCTCATCCCTTAATTTCATTTTATTTCTTTTAGATATCTTCCCTTCATCTTCAACTCACCGTGTGTCACACATATACATACACATATACATACATACATACACATTCACTTACATATATACATAAACATATATATATATATATATATATATATATATATATATATATATATATATGCATATTCCCTTCATCTACCCTAATACTGAGGTCTCATGAATCATACACATCATCTTTCCATGTAGGAATGCAAACAAAACAATTCAACTTTAGTAAGTCCCTTGCAATTTCTGTTTCTTGATTACCTTTCCATGCTTCTCTTGATTCTTATGTTTGAAAGTCAAATTTTCTATTCAGTTCTGGTCTTTTCACTGAGAAAGCTTGAAAGTCCTCTATTTTATTGAAAATCCATATTTTGCCTTGGAGCATGATACTCAGTTTTGCTGGGTAGGTGATTCGAGGTTTTAATCCTAGCTCCATTGACCTCCGGAATATCGCATTCCAAGCCCTTCGATATCTTAATGTAGAAGCTGCCAGATCTTGGGTTATTCTGATTGGGTTTCCACAATACTCAAATTGTTTCTTTCTGGCTGCTTGCAGTATTTTCTCCTTGATCTGGGAGCTCTGGAATTTGGCGACAATATTCCTAGGAGATTTCTTTTTGGGATCTATTTGAGGAGGCGATTGATGGATTCTTCCAATTTCTATTTTGCCCTGTGGCTCTAGAATATCAGGGCAATTCTCCTTGATAATTTCTTGCAAGATGATATCTAGGCTCTTTTTTGATCATGGCTTTCAGGTAGTCCAATAATTTTTAAATTATCTCTCCTGGATCTATTTTCAAGGTCAGTGGTTTTTCCAAGGAGATATTTCACATTGTCTTCCATTTTTTCATTCCTTTGGTTCTGTTTTATAATATCCTGATTTCTCATAAAGTCACTAGCTTCCACTTGCTCCAATCTAATTTTTAAAGTAGTATTTTCTTCAGTGGTCTTTTGGACCTCCTTTTCCATTTGGCTAATTCTGCCTTTCAAGGCATTCTTCTCCTCATTGGCTTTTTGGAGCTCTTTTGCCATTTGAGTTAATCTATTTTTTAAGATGTTGTTTTCTTCAGTGTATTTTTCAGTATTTTTTTGGGTCTCCTTTAGCAAGTCATTGACTTGTTTTTCATGGTTTTCTCGCATCCTTCTCATTTCTCTTGCCAATTTTTCCTCTACTTCTCTACTCCTCTAACTTCTCTAATCCTTTTTGAGCTCTTCCATGGCCTGGAACCAGTTCCTGTTTTTCTTGGCGGTTTCTGTTGTAGGCTCTTTCACTTTATTAATTTCTTCTGTCTGTATGTTTTGGTCTTCTTTGTCAGCAAAGAAAGAATGCAAAGTCTGAGACTGAATCTCAGTGCGTTTTCGCTGCCTGGCCATATTCCCAGCCAACTAACTTGACCTTTGAGTTTTTCAGTGGGGTATGACTGCTTGTAGATTACAGAGTTCTATGTTCTACGTTTGGGGGGGAGGTGCCAGCTCTGTCAGAGCCGCACTCCTCCTTCCCCAAGGACCCCCAGTCCAGGCTGGGCTCAGATCTTCGGCAGGCTGTGCACCCCTGCTCTGATCCGCCACTTAATTCCTCCCACCAGTTGGGCCTGGAGCCAGAAGCAGCAGCAGCCGTAGCTGCCCCACCTCTGCTGCCCCTGGGGCTGGAAGCCGAACTTCGAACTCCTTCCACTCCCGCAGCTTTTCCCACTAACCTTCTCAGCAGTCTTTGGTGTTTGTGGGTTGAGAAGTCTCTTAACTGCTGCAGCTCACTGAATCAGGGCGCTAGGGCATGCTCTGCCCAGTTGCTGGTCTTGTTGGTCCACGCCGCTCAGGCTGGGCTCTGCTCCACTCCGTTCCCAGCTCCCAGCTCCTGGCTCCATGCGGGATAGACCTCACCTAGAGACCATCCAGCCTGTCCTGGGCTGGAGCCCTGCTTGCCTCTGCTGTTCTGTGGGTTCTGCCATTCTAGAATTGGTTCAGAGCCATTTTTTATAGGTTTATGGAGGGGCTCGGCAGGGAGCTCAGGCTGGTCCCTGCTTTCCAGCCGCCATCTTGGCTCTGCATCCCGATGCTAAAATTTTAAATAAAATATTAGCAAAAAGATTGCAGCAACTTATCACCAGAATAATATACTATGACCAGGTAGGATTTATTCAGGAATGCAAGGCTGGTTCAATATTAGGAAAACAATTAGCAAAATAGACCATATCAACAACAAGACTAGCAGAAACCACATGATCATCTAAATAGATGCAGAAAAAACCTTTGACAAAATACAACACCCATTCCTATTGAAAAGACTAGAAAGCATAGGAATAAATGGAGCCTTCCTTAAAATTATTAATAGCATCTACCTAAAACCATAAACAAGCATTATTTGTAATGGGGATAAGCTAGATGCATTCCCAATAAGATCAGTGGCGAAACAAGGATGTCCATCATCACCCCTACTATTCAATTTGGTACTTGAAAGTTTAGCTGTAGCAATGAGAGGAGAAAAAGAAATTGAAGGAATTAGAATAGACAAAGAAGAAGCTAAATTATCACTTTTGTGGATGATATGATTTACTTAGAGAATCCTAGAGAATCAAGTAAAAAACTTCTTGAAATAATAAACAACTTTAGCAAAGTTGCAGGATATAAAATAAACCTACATAAATCCTCAGCATTCCTATACATTACTAATGAAGCCCAACAGCAAGAGATAGAAAGAGAAATTCCATTCAAAGTTACTGTAGACACTATGAAATATTTGGGAGTTTATCTACCAAGACACACCCAGGGCCTATATGAACATAATTATGAAACACTTTCCAAGCGAATAAAGTCAGATCTAAATAAATGGAAAAATATCAGTTGTTCATGGTTAGGCCGAGCTAATATAATAAAAATGACAATTTTACCTAAATTAATATATCTATTCAGTGCCATAGCAATTGAACTACCAAAAAATTATTTTACAGAGCAGAATAAAATAATAACAAAATTCATCTGGAAGAACAAGAGGTCTAGAATATCTAGGGTATTAATGAAAAGAAATGCTAAAGAAGGTGGCCTAGCCATACCAGATATTAAACTGTACTATAGAGCAGCAGTCATCAAAGCTACCTTGTTCTGCGTAAGAAACAGTGTTGTGGATCAGTGGAATAGGACAGGTACACAAGATGGAGAAGTCAACGACTATAGCAACATCCTCTTTGATAAACCCAAAGAGGACAGCTTCTGGGCTAAGCATTCAGTCTTTCACAAAAACTGCTGTGAAAAGTGGAAAATGGTAGGGCAGAAACTGGGCATAGACCAATATCTTACACCATATATCAAAATAAAGTCAAAAAGGGTTCGTGATTTAGGAATAAAGGCTGAAACTATAAGCAATATGGGAGAGCAAGGAATAGTTTACCTATAAGATTTATGAAAAAGAAAGGAATTCATGACCCAAAAAGAGATAGAGAGCATTACAAAATGCAAAATGTATAATTTTGATTATGTTAAATTGAAATGTTTTGTACTAAAAAAGCCAATGCAACAAAGATTAGGAGGGAGGCAGAAAATTGGGAGAAAATCTTTACAACTAGTGTCACTGATAAAGGCCTTATTTCCAAAATATATAGGAAACTGAACCAAATATATAGGAATACAAGCCATTCCCCAATTGAGAATTGGTCAAAGGATATGAACAGGCAGTTTTCAGAGGAAGAAATTAAAGATATCTATAGGCATATGAAAAAATGCTCTAAATCACTACTGATTAGAGAAATGCAAATTAAAACAACTCTTAGATACCATCTATCTCCTGTCAGATTGGCTGAAATAGCAAAATAGGAAAATGATAAATGCTGGAGAGGATGTGGGAAAATTTGAACATTGTTACATTGCTGGTGGAGTTGTGAACTTATCCAGCCATTTTGGAGAGCAATTTGGAACTATGCCCAAAGGGCTATAAAGATTTTCATACCCTTTGACCCCGCAATACCACTTCTAGGGTTGTATCCCAAAGAGATCACACAAGTGGGAAAAGGACCCATATGTACAAAAATATTTACAGTAGCTCTTTTTGTGATTGCTAAGAATTGGAAATCAAATGATGCCCATCAATTGGGGAATGGCTGAACAAGCTGTGGTATACGAAGGTAATTAAATACTATTGTGCTATAAGAAATGGGGATGATATGGACTTCATAACAACCTAGAAAAACCTACATGACATAATGCTGAATGAGTGGAGCAGAGCCAGGAGAACATTATACACAACCACAGATATATGGATTCTGTGAGGACTAATCCTGACAGACTTTGCTCTTCTCAGCAACACAAAGTGCAGAGACAGCTCCAAAGGACTCACAATGGTGAGTGCTATCTACATCCAGAGAAAGAACTATGAAGTATGAATGCAGATCGAGGTATACTTCATGCTCAGCTTTTTCTCCCCCTCCCTTTTTTTTCTTTTTTGTATTTGTTTTTGGGTTGTGGTTTTTTTTTGTTGTTGTTCTGTTTCTCCTTTCTCATGATTCATTCCATTGGTCTTGTTTCTTCTCCACAACTTGACTAGTGTGTAAATTAATTCAAAACAAAGTTATACATGGAAGTTATATGAGATTCCATGCCATCTTGGGGAGGGAGGGCAGAAAGGAGGGAAGAAATTCTGGAACTCAAAGTTATGTAGAACCACGTGTTGCAAACTAAAAAGAAAAAGAAAAAAATAAAAGGAAAAAAAAATAAAAAAACCCAGTTCAGTTTCTCTCTCCTTCCTTTCACCAACTCTTTATCCCATTGGAAATAGAAAAGAAAAAAATAAAGTTTTTGTCACAAATGTGCGATGTCAATCAAAGCAAATTTCTCTAATAATTATATATGATAGATAGATAGATAGATAGATAGATAGATATCCTATATCCTAAATCCATCACCTCTGTGTCATAGACAGCATGTTTAAACATCAGTCTTATAGAAACATCAGTGGTCACTATAGTGATTTCTACAGATTCCAAAGTTATTTGTTTTCAGTGTTGTTGTTATCATATAAATCACTCTTCTAGTTCTCATCATTTAATTCTTCATTTGTGTATGAAAGTCCACAAAATTGTTCATTTTAAAAGTATTTATATTACCATATAAATTGTTCTCATTTTGCTGACTTCACCTTGAATGAGTTCATGCAAGTTTTCCCAAGACTTTTTGAAATAATCTATTCACTCATTTTATAGAGTGCAATAATACTGCACCACACACATGTTCCACAACTTATTCAGCTATTCCTCATCTCATAACCTTAATCAAGTCACTCAATTTAAATTTCTCTCCAACTCTATGTGAGTATGGCAGAGAAGCTCACAGGCTACCCCTTAGATATCCCTTCCTCTTGCCATATAACCTGGCCATTTCATGACAATACATTTCTTTGAAGACTTTTTTACTCGAGTTATCTTTTGCCACTTTTTTGTTTGTATTGTGTTACACAGAACGCTTGCCTCTCAGTTGAACTATGAGTAATGATTATTTTTAATTGTTCAGAAATAACACTGTTCTATGATCTACAACCATATAACAATGTTGTTAGAATATTTTGGTCATAAAAATATAGGCCTCTTTTTCCCAGAGAAGTCTGAAGTTATTAAATGAACTTGGACAGACATTGCAAAAACACTCAGAATTAAGTATTGCCTTTGGGGCAAATGATTGAGTAAATGATTTTAAGATACTCAGGGTCTGGATTTAATTAAAAATTAAATCAAAAGCCATGAATAGGAAAACATATTTGGAAAGCCCTTTAGTGGTGAAGAAAGGATACACACAAGTGAACAAGAATCAACAAACTCTTATCCCAGTAGTTCTTGTTGTTTGAAATGATGTTTCCAAACCTCAAATGATGGCTCTTTTTCCCAATGAAACATCCTATCATAGTTCCTATCATGTACATTTATTGAGCCTTAACCACTTTGAAGTTGTTATGAAGCATTGTTTAACTGGCAAGCATGTACTAAATGTCAACAAAAGCTAGCAAATGGGAAAATCCCCACAGACAGGCTTCTTAAAGGTAAATTTTGTTCTGACTTGACAGATTCACCACTTGTCACGTCATGATTCCACTTTGCAAGCAGTCACCATATTCCTGTATATGGTTCATAAAACCTACTTTTCAGAAATGCATTGTTATTGAGGATCGAAAGGGAAGTTCTATCATCCAGAAAATGAGGAGAGATCAAGTGGATTTTAAGAGGAATCATGTTCAGTTTGGAAGGCCAGGTGTAAGTACCTTGATGAGAAGGAAACATTTGATTTAAAAAAACTCTACATCTGATATAATGTCTGTCACATATTAGATTCTTAATAAAAGATTTATTATTTGATTGACATCTATTCATTTGCAAGAGAGATAAAGACTACTGGTTCAGAATGTTGCCTATATTGTGAGACATGATTTTTTTTAGTCGGTATCACTGAGATTTGCCTTTCCTTTTTCCCCTGTATTTCAAGAAAGTTTTCAAAGATTTCATGGGGGAAGAAGTATTGCCAATAGTTAAATATCCCAAACAGCAACAATAAAATTTTAAAAAGAAATAGAAATCTTTAGTTCTTAAGGGGAGACAACAATAGAGTTCACTAGACAGGAACAGAAACCAGATGCTAGACGACCATGAGAATGCAGCATCAGCAGAGACCGCTGGAAGACAGCTGGAAGAAAACCTGAGTCACTGATATGGAGCAATGTAGGAATGTTAAAAGGGCAATGGCAGAAACTCATAGCAAAAAGATTGAGTTTAGGTTGACTTCATGAGAGGATATAGAGTAGAGAAATATTTGTGAATGCTATGATATGAGGGGAGAGTAGAATATAGTTTATTGAATATAAAGTACTGTACATAAAAGGGAAATTGGACTTAAATTATGGAAACCAAATAAGTTTGTTCCTCCCAGCTTTTAGTTTGAGTCATTTGGGCTTCAGAAAGGATCACAAAATACATGGTGGAGGCCTCAAAAAAGGAAAACTTAAGGAGTAAATTTTATTCACATCACTGGGGACAAGTAACAAAGTTTGAAGTGTAAAAGGAACAATTAGAAATCTTGGCTTGACTAAAATGTTGTATAAATAATAATGATGATAATAACTAATATTTATGCAGTGCTTACTATGTGCTAGATGGTATGCTAAGTGCTTTACAATTATTATCTCATTTGATCTTTACAACAACCCTGAGAAATAGGAACTATTATTATGCCTATTTTACAAATATGGAAACTGAGATAAATAGTGGTTAGATGACTTTCCCACAGTTAGTGTCTGAGGCTAGACTTGAACTCAGGTCTTTCTGACTTCAGGTCCAGTGATCTATACAATGTGCTATATCATTAAGGCAGATTTCATGACTTCAAAGATAACCATGAGCATGCCTGGATGGTCCAGAATCGCAAGATATAAGGAATTCTCTAAGTAGAAGGCAGAGGAGTTAAAGCATTTATTGAAACTCAAAAGTAGCAGACCCATGGACCAGTATCCCCAGTTTGACATCCTGGCAAGAGCCTTCCAAAACCAGTATGCCCATCTCACAAGAGTGACCAGGAGGCCACAGAAAAACATTATGTCAGCAAGCCAAGACATACTGGTGCTTTCCTCCCCCCCCCCCCGCCCAATGCCAGCACCCTTCAGCAAGAAGACCACCCACTGGCCTCAAGCCCCTGCTCAGCACTCTCCAATCTCCATGAGGGTCAGTCCTACTTTTTTGTAGCGCCTGCCGACTTCACCACCACTTCTGCCACTTCCGCCACAATCTCCAAGCTGTGTTCCAGATAGATGACTGCTTCCTCTCTCCTTCAGCTCTTAACTGCTATCACCAACTGCCTCTTAGCTCTGCTCCAACCATTCAGCAAGCTCCTCCCACCACAGGCTTCATGTCATCACATGGACCAGAACTCCTACCATTGGCTCCAGTCCTAGCCACTCACCCCAGGACCCTGAGAGCCCTGTCCCCAAAGTCCACTCAAATGCGCAGGAAGGATCTTCCCATTCACTGATTGCCTTTACATGTGCAAACTAACCAATTCCTCAATTGGGATCAAAGAGGAGTAATGTCTAAAAAAGCTTAAAAGATGAATTGGAGACTGATTGGGAAGGGTTTTAAATATCAAAAAGAAGAGTTTAAGCATACATATGTATGTGTATTCATATGCAACATATACAATATATGTTATTCATATTCACACATATATGTGTATTACACATATGTACACATATTCATATATGTTATAAGTGTGTTCATATGTAACATATACAATGTATATTATTCATATTCACATATATGTGTGTATAACACATACGTACATATATACATACATACACATATTCATATATGTATGTAAAGAGACAAAACTTCAGTGGCCTTCTTCCTAATATCTCTACAATTTTACACACACACACATATACATATGTACACACACACACACATACACAGAAATAGTTACAGTTATGTGGGAGTGAGTTAAGACTGGAAATGGTTTTGAAGTGTTTGTCCTCTAACAGAAGAAAAGCAAAACATATATAAGAGAAGAATTAATTCTTAAGAAGGAGTACATTTCCACCTATTTATGGGCAGAGGAAAAGACTTCTGTTGCCTACTCTTTGCAGTAGAAGACAACAGAACTAGTCCTCAATCAAGATAAGGAATCAGCTTCAGGAGTGCTGTTCTTGTGAGGCAAAAAGAGCCAGCTTTGACCAACAAGAGAGAAGCTGATAGAAACAGGCTGAAAGAGCCCAGAAGAATGACTTGCCAAGCAGAGACAGTGCCCCTAGAGGGAGCATGAAAGTACTACTAAGGAAAAGAGATCAGGACCTTTTAGTGCCTGAGGTATAAGTTATTTGGGACATCTGGTCCATACACACACACACACACACACACACACACACACACACACAAATATTAGTTTAATCAATGTATATGCCAACTCTTTCTATTGATGATGTGTTGTGGGAAAGTACACCAAAGACTTATGGGAAATGTTTTTTTACTATTCTTCACACACACATATACATGTATCTATATACATATATCTATATATGATTATTATTATTAAATTATTATTATTAAAATACCATCTCAGTTTGAACTAATTTCCCCCCACTGGCTAACTTTGAAAATAATTATACCATGAGTGGCTATGAGCTGTATAGTTTTAGAAGTATGGACCCATAGAGGACCTTGAATCTGGGGTACTCACCTATCAAGGGAATAAGCCTATAAGTTTGCTTGGAAGGATAGCTCCTAGAGAGATTGTTACATTATGATGGTACACTGGCATATGTCAATTTTCATGGACCAAGAGGAGAGATTTTCTGTATTTTACAACCTAGCTTTTCTTGCTTGCTTTATTGCATTCCTTCCTTTCTTCCTCCCTCCTTCTCTATTTCTCTCCTTTCCTTTCTCCTTCTTTTGCCATCTCCCTCCTTTCTTGCCTTTTGTCTCTTCCTCTTTCCCTCCCTTCTTTCTTTCCTTCCTTCCTTTTCTCCCTCCTTCCTCACTCCTTTTCTCCCTTCTTTTCTTTTTCCTTCCTTCATTTCTTTCTATATTTCTTCCTTTACTTCTTTCTTAGGGTGAAATTAGATGGTTCTCTAGTCTGTTTCCTTTACAAGTCATACCCATTTCTCTGAGATAACTTTTTCATTATTGAGTACTTAAGTATTTGTAATTGTTTTTTTTTACTGCATCAATCATGAGTATGAAAGCCATTATGAGCAATAAGGTTGTTACATCCAAGAGCCTTGAGGATATTATGGTCACTCAGCCCTGTTATTTTTTTTAATTTGTTTCTTTGATTTTACTTTGACCAAATATAGATGGCTTGTCTTCTTATGACATGAGTTTGAACAGCTTACTTGATATCCTTATGGATTGCAGGTCCATATGAAAAAGTTTAATTGATGGCCTAGTGTGACAAGCCCTGTCCTGATTTTATGTGGACTTTGAGATGGGTACTAAAGAGCTATTGGGGAGTTAAGAGAAAAAACCTGGGGTTCTTTAAAAACATGAGATAAAAACCCTAGCAATGAGCTCAGCCTGGAAATAGCTATGAAGAATTTAACCCTAGCATCAGAGAAAAGTGAGATATGGAAGAAAAATCTGGCTTTTGGGAGGAAATAGCTCCTTGTCTTGGGGAAGAAGGGGTTGATTCAGCTATCAGAACTTGACTGGCATCAGGAAGAAGCAAGTTCTGGTAGTCCAACTGAATGAGCTGAGCAACAAAGATGCTATACCCTCAGGAAAAAAGATGAGAATGCTATGTGAAGGAAAAGGCCATCAAGATCCTGTAGTGCTACAGTCAAGTTGTATTTGCCATTGTGTTGCTACTCTTATTTTCTATGTGTTCATCCTCTCTTCTTACAGATGCTATGTATTGTTGTGGAAAGAGAAGGAGAAAGGTAAGCTCATGGTGATTGGCCTCTATTTTCTCTGTAAAGTATAAATTGATATCTTTAGTTAGGAGGGTTGAAGGAGTAGTGGTCTGGGAGGTCTATGGAAGTTTGGAACAACTGTTGTTCATAGTGAGAAAGAGGGGAAAAATGAGAGGTTTAAAAGAAGTGCCTTGTTGAAGAGAGGCAAGAGTTGAAATTAGATAAAAATTTATAGTAGATCCAGTAGGCATGGTTGCCCGACTCTTGAGTTCCACTGAGCAACATACGAATGAGGAAAAACAGAAGGTGAAGATGATTGGAACAATTCAGGGTTGGGGTTTGGCATGAATGCATGAAATAGGACAAAGGAGCAAGGATTTAAAGAGAAGGGGATAGTAGAGAGTTGAACTGGTTAGCTCACAGGTCAAGATTGGAAAGGAAGAAAAGTTAAAAACAGAGCAAAGAGAGTATTGAGGGTTGGAGGGATTGTCCCATACAAGTCAGTCAATAAGTAGCTGTTAGATACCTACTGTATGCCAAGAGATATAATAAGTGTTGAAATTGCAAAGAGAGGCCAGATAGTCCCCTCTCTCAAGGAGCTCACAGTCTAATGGGGGAGACAACATAGAAACAAACTACATGCAAACAAACTATATACAGGAAAATTGGAGATAATGAAGAGAGAAAAGGCAATAGCACTGAGGAAGACTATGAACCACTTCTCATAAAAGATGGGGTTCCACCTGTGGCCTTGAAAGAAGTAGGAAAAACCAGGAGGTGAAGAAAAAGAATACATTTCAGAGAGTTAAGGCATAGGAAAGAAGAATGGTAAGAAGTCATGATCAGATTAAAGAATTTCAGAGTTCTTGATCACATTGAAATACCTAACACTTTATTGCCAATGATTTTAGTTTATTAATTTCTTTCTTCATAAGAGAGAGAACAGAAATGGGAGTGGCCATAGGGTGAAGAGAGTTCAGAAATGGGAGGCTAAAGTTACTGAATGGTGAAAAATATTTCATTTTTTTTGCTGAGATATGTACCTACTAGCATTTATGTGCAGTTTTTGTTTCTTTGACTTGTGAGACAGCAAATTGCAACTGAAAGGATACTTTACGGGGCTGGAAGTGAGAAGATGGCTTCTAGTCCCAGTTCTGCTTCAAATACTTTGTAAACTTGGACAAGGTTTTTAGCTTTACTGAAATGATGAGGTCGGTCCACAGGCTCTCTAAAGTCCTTTCCAGATCTGGCCATCTGTGATTTGTGAACTGGAAAGGGGGAATGGAGTTCACTGCATTTTGAGTTCTAGGTTAAAGAGGCTCATGCTTTAGAGAGGTGATAGAATCCCAGGGGTAACAGTGAAACAGAAAGTCACTGAATCAATGATAGTGCTGTAGTACTTCACACTCTGCTGTCTATTCTCACCAAGACTTTTGGAGCTGAGATTTAAAAGATATTCCTTATAGAGTTTGCTAGATCAGATTTATAGTCTGTATTTTTCTATGACTATGAAAAGAAATTGAGGAAATTCTGAAAATGAAAACCTCTTAGCCTTTTGACTACTGTAGTTTGTTCACTAAAATGAATTTCAGATGCAAAATCATTTCATGTCTGGACTGTGCCTTTCAAAAAATCATTTATGACATTTTCATTCATGCAAGCACAGATGTCTTCCCATTCAAGTATATAGATTGCATATTAAAAACTCATCTGCTCTCAATTCTTCTGGGGCTGATTATCCTGTCTTTATCTTAGCCAATCCCCAAGGTTTCTCTTTTCTCCTACTGCATCTATCTTTTGACCATATCAGTATTTAACAAAGGTGATGTGCTTTTAATAGGTAGAATGCTGCACTTGGGGACAGGAAGACCTAGATTGAGAACCAATCTCTGATACTTTCTAGCTTTGTATAAATCCTGAATTCAAATGTGTCCTCAGATACTTACCAGTTGTGACTGCCTGGGCAAGTCACTTAATAGCTCTCAGTCTTAGTTTCTCCAACTGTAAAATAGGCATAATAATAGCACCTACCTCCTCTTGTTGTAAGACTTAAAAGAGATATTTATAAAATGCTTTGCAAACCTTGAAGCACTATATAAGTTCTAGCTATTTTAAACCTCTTATCCTCTCTGTTAGTCTCTGTTTTTATAGCTGCATAAGAGGAGTAATAGCACCTATTTCATAGGGTTGTTGTAAGGGCACATGAAATTTTTTATCAATGTGGTATACAAAACTCTTCACGAACCTTAAAGTATTACCTAAGTGAATTATTAATTTGAGAGAGAGAAAAGGGAAAATAAAGAGCTAAAATTACAATCAACTTCTGTTGTGTTTTTGCCATTGGTAGAAAGTTGGGTGAGAGAATATTAGATTCCTAGCCTATACAAGAGTAAAAGTGCCTAAAGACTGTGATGTCCCCCACTGTCTATGTTCCCCGTGAATGTATCCAACTAAAAGTTGACTGCATATTTAGACATATGCACTAGACAGGATTCTTCAGGTTAGATACTGGGGAACTGATTAAACTGACCAAGCTTGTTGGTGTCCTTTTCTGCTTTCTCAGGCAAATGAAAACTTTCCCCCAGTATATAAATTGGCTGTTAAGTTTATTCTGTACTGTTAAGAAACACTTCTGTTGTGTCAGACAAAAAAATGGAGTAGAGGGGAAACAAAAAGCATAGTAAGGCCCACATATCCCTTGGCCCGTCTTCCTTCCCTACTGTTTCCAAACAAACTGCACATTCCTCCTCCACGTGCTTTAGATTTTAGAGTCAAACTGGTATGCCTTCTGTCCCTTCAACAAAACATTCTATCTTCTGTCTCTTTGTCTTTGTTCACTCTGGTCCCCATGCCTAGCATGCCCTCCCTCCTTATTTCCCTCTCATAGAATCCCTAGTTCCCTTCAGAACATAACTAAGGTGCTTTGTCCTAGTGTAGACTTTTCCTGATGGCCCTCACAGTCCTCAGTCCCCTGACAAACTCTTTACTTATTTTGAATATACTTTTCTATATAAATGATGTGTAATCCCTGTAAGGAAGCTCCCTGAGGAAAGGGATCCCCCTTTTTTCCTTTGTATGCTGCTTATCTAGCACAATGCCTGGCATATAGTATTTAACCAAGAGTTCCTTGTTGAATCGAATTGAAAAAAGAATGTCCAGAGTTTAGTTATGTTTCTATAGAGTTCTATTTGTTCTATCCCACAAAAGATTAAGGTAATTGTATCTGACTGGTCACCAAATGGAATAGCTTGAACCACACTGAAAATTGAAAGACATCAGGATGTACTGGAAGCAATCATAGAGTAGTACTACATTAGAAAGAGCACTAGTTTTACAGCTGAAAAGTCTGGGTTAAATCCTGACTCTTCCACTTATGTTGCTTGTGTGTTCCCATGGCTCCAAGCCTCCTTGGTCATGAAATTAGGAAGCTGGGCTAGATGATCTGTAAAGTTAGTTAGTCATTTAAATCGGGTATTACTACTAACAAAATAATACAGTTGAAAGGTACTTTAGAGTTCCGTCCAATCCTTTCATTTTGTAAATGAGGAGGCTGAAGTCAAAAGGAAGTAGCTTATCTAAGAGCCCTATGTAAGTAGTAGATAAAGCTAGGAATTAAACCTAAGCTCCACTGTTTCCATTTTTTCCTCATTTGGAAAAAAAATTAGCAGGTTACAACAGTATTTAAAAATTTTTCATGATGCTTTTACTCATGCAAGCACAAATGAGCAGAGCAACTGAGGTACAGGACAGACAATCTAACCATTTTTATATTACATTCTCATTTAGAATTTCTGTTTAAATTTTTAAAAGAAAAAAAGATGTAATATTGCAAATCTCTAAGCAATTTCAACCACAAACATAATGAAGCTGATAGGAGATACAAATACACAAGAACAGGGCAGGCAGAGGGGAAAGAGAAGTTAAAGGTAAAGGAATGGGCTAAAGCGGATAGTAGAGTGTTATGGCTTCTGACCTAGCTGAATGGCCAGACTCAAGGAATGGGTATTAATAGGCCAATGTTAATGTGGAGGTAGGTCCAATGATCAATGTCCTTGGCCTTGTGATATTTCACACTTTCAACAAAGAGTTAGCTGAAGACATAAGTTACCTTCTTGTAAATTTTCAAAATATTCCAAAGGTGGGAGCCAAGATGGCCGCATGACAACAGCACCTTACCGGAGCTCTCCCACAAGGTCTGTCAGATTCCTATAAAAAAGTGAGTTTGAGCAGATTTGAGAGAGTCAGAAACTGCGAGCAGTCTGTGTGGGGCAAATTTCCAAGCCGGGAGAGTCTGAAAGGCCGAAGGCACGAATCTGTAGGCTCAGAGAGGGCTCGGCACATGGAGCTGCTCCAGACCAAAGCAGAAAATGCCAGCCGGTAAATCCACATGGGAGACAGGCTGGGAGAAAGCTGGGTGCCCGAAACTGGCAGAGATCCCCAGGCCTCCCAACACAGGACAGCAGTCTGTGGAAGCGAGGAGAGGCAGCGCAAATCCACGGGCCAGTAAACACTGAGCCCTGTGGCTTGCAGCCTGAAGGAATGAAACACGGTTTCTTGAACCTCTGGGAGACATAATGGCCAGGTAAATGGCTCTAATCCCTTCCCCCCTCACCCAGAGAATTACTCAGGGGAAAAAAAAGAACGCTGGAACAGAGGAGAAAGAAGTGGAGTTTTAGTGGTCAAATAGTAGAAGTTCATTAGTACCACAGGGGCAGAGTCAGCAGGGGTCAAAACCAGGAGCCCAGACATAATCTTACTCCCCCAGGGAAAGTGCCAGAGATCAGCTCAAACAACAAACAGCTGAGACCATTGCTGAAGAGCAACAGTGCTGGAGAGCACCCATAGGGAATCAGGGAGCCAGATCCCTCCCCCACACCTCAGGAAACTGAAGGCTATAAATCTAGATTCATAATCCGCAGAATAACAAAGCTGGGACAGAGAGCCCTGAGCCCCTAAGGCAGAAATTTGTTGTACAGCCATGAAAAGGCAAACCAACAAACATGAAGAAGAACACAAAAAAACCGAGGACAATAGATTCTTTTTATGGCGACAGGCAGGATCAAAATACCAATATGGAAGAAGGAGGGCAATGACACTGTACATACATCGGATACCTCAAAAGGTAATGTGAACTGGTCTCCAGCCCAAAAAGCACTTCTGGAAGAACTGAAGGAGGATTTTAAAAACAAAATTAGGGAGCTAAAAGAAAATATGGAAAAAAAAAAGATTGGCGAAATGGCTACGGAGATTCAGAATCTAGAGGGAGAAAATAACACCCTGAGAGGCAAAATCAACCAATTGGAAAAGGAGACTCAAAAGCAAAATGAACACACTAAGTCATTAAAAATTAGACTTGAGCAAGTGGAAGCTAATGAATCTTTGAGGCACCAAGAAGCAGTAAAACAAAATGTAAAGAATGAAAAAAATGAAAAAAAAATGTCAAATATCTGATTCAGAAAACAACTAACCTGGAAAATAGATCCAGGAGAGACAATTTAAGAGTTATTGGTCTACCAGAAATCCATGATGAAAAAAACAGCCTTGACAGTATCTTCGAAGAAATTATCAAAGACAACTGCCCAGAGGTCCTAGAATCAGAGGGCAAAATAGTCATGGAAAGAATTCACCGATCACGCCCTGAAAGAGATCCCAAACTGAAAACACCAGGAAATATTATAGCCAAATTCCAGAGCTATATACTCAAGGAGAAAATACTGCAAGCAGACAAAAAGAAGCAATTCAAATATCGTGGAACTACACTCAGGATCATGCGGGATCTCTCAGTTTCCACATTAAAAAAACAGGAGAAATTGGAATATGATATTTCAAAGGGCAAAGGAGCTGGGACTACAACCAAGGATCAACTACGCAGCAAAACTAAGCATAATTTTTCGGGCAAGGAGATGGACATTCAATGAAATAAGGGAATTCCAGACCTTCCCGATGAAAAGGCCAGAATTCAATGGAAAATTTGATCTCCAAATACAAAACGAAAGAGAGACATAAAAAGGTAACCAGGGGGAAAAACCCACAAACCTTACTAATCAATAAGGGCAGGTTGTCTGCATCTTTATGTGGGATTATATCATCATATGTATGTTTTATATATATACATATATATGCCAGTCTTGAGAATGGTACAGCTATTATGACAATTGAAAGGGATACACATAAATTGTGAATGCCTGTGTAAATTAACTGATGTAAAGATAAAAAAAACATAAATAAGAGATGTAAAGGGAGGGCTATGAGAGAAGAGGTAAGCAGGTAGTAGAAAAGGGTAAATTACACCAAAAGAAGAGGCACAAAAACATTATAGTAGAGGGAAAGAAGGGAAGGAGAAGAGCAGTATTTGAACTCCAGTGTCATCTGATTTGGTTCAAGAAGGGAATAACACACCCTGATAAGTTTAGAAATCTAACTTGTCCTACAGGAAGTAGGAGGGGAAAGGAGGAAAAAAGGGAGGGGGTGGGCAAAAAGGAGGGGAGAAGTGGCAAGTGGGAAACGGTAAGATAAGGGAGGGGAATAAAGAGAGAGGGTAAACTGAGGAAGGCGGGAGTCAAAAGCAAAACTTTGTTGAGGAGGGGAAGGGGAAAGGGAGAAATAAAAGCATAAACAGGGGGAAATAGGATAGAGAAAAAGACACAGATAGAAATCATAACTGTGAATGTGAATGGGATGAACTCTCCCATAAAACAGAAGCAGATGGCAGAATGGATTAAAAACTACAATCCTACAATATGCTGTTTACAATAAACACATTTGAAACAGGGGTATACACACAGGGTAAAGGTAAAAGGCTGGAGTAAAATATATTTTACCTCAGCTAAAGTAAAAAAAAGCAGGTGTAGCAATCCTAATCTCAGACAAAGCAAAAGTAAAGATAGATTTAATTAAAAGAGATAAGGAAAGACATTATATCCTGCTAAAAGGCATCATAAACAATGCAAATTCTTAGAGGAGAGGTTAAGGGAGTTACAGGAAGGAATAGACAGCAGAACTATAATATTGGAAGACCTCAACCTTCCCCTTCCTGAACTTGATAAATCTAACCTCAAAATAAATAAGAAAAAAGATAAGGGGGTAAACAGAATTTTAGAAAAGGTAGATATGATAGACCTCTGGAAAAAAGTGAATGGGGGATGAAAAGGAATATACTTTCTTCTCAGCGGTACATTGCACATATTCAAAAATTGACCATGTAGTAAGGCATAAAAACCTCACAATCTAGTGCAGAAAAGCAGAAGTAGTCAAAGCATCCTTTTCGGATCATGATGCAATAAGAATTATTTGTAATGAAGAACCATGGAAAAATAAGCCAAAAACTAATTGGAAACTAAATAATGTAATTCAAAAGAATGAGTGGGCCAAAGAACAAATTAGAGAAACAACCAATAACTTCATTCAAGAGAATGACAATAAGGAAACAACATACCAAAACTTACGGTATGCAGCAAAAGCCATTCTTAGAGGAAGTTTTATATCCCTAAACGCTTACATAAATAAAATAGGGAAAAAGGAGATCAATGATCTGGACATACAGCTGAAAAAGCTAGAAAAAGAGCAAATTGAAAACCCCCAAATAAATACCAAATTAGAAATACTAAAAATCAAAGGAGAGATTAATAAAATTGAAACCAAGAAAACTATTGAATTAATAAATAAAACAAAGAGCTGGTTTTATGAAAAAATCAATAAAATTGGTAAACCTTTCATTAATTTGATTAAAAAAAAGAAAGAAGAAAATCAAATTACCAGTATCAAAAATGAAAAGGGTGAGATCACCTCTGATGAAAAGGAAATCAAAACAATAATTAGGAATTATTTTGCCCAATTGTATGCCCATAAATTTGACATCCGTGGACATATGGATGAATATCTACAAAAATATAAACTGCCCAGATTAACAGAAAAGGAAGTAAAATTTCTAAATATTCCCATCTCAGAAAAAGAAATTGAGCATGCCATCAATGAACTCCCTAGGAAAAACTCTCCAGGGCCAGATGGTTTTACACGTGAATTCTATCAAACATTTAAAGAACAACTAATTCCAATACTTTGTAGACTATTTGGGAAAATAGATGAAGAAGGAGTCCTACCAAATTCGTTTTATTACACAAATATGGTACTAATGCCCAAACCAGGTAGAGTCAAAACAGAGAAAGAAAATTATAGACCAATTTCTCTAATGAATATCGATGCAAAAATTTTAAATAAAATTTTAGCAAAAAGATTGCAGCAACTCATCACAAGAATAATACATTATGACCAGGTAGGATTTATTCCAGGAATGCAAAGCTGGTTCAATATTAGGAAAACTATTAGCATAATTGACCATATCAACAACAAAACTAGCAGAAACCATATGATCATCTCAATAGACGCAGAAAAAGCCTTTGACAAAGTACAACACCCATTCCTATTAAAAACACTAGGAAGCATAGGAATAAATGGAACCTTCCTTGAAATCATAAATAGCATTTACCTAAAACCATCAACAAGCATTATTTGTAATGGGGATATGCTAGATGCATTCCCAATAAGATCAGTGGTGAAACAAGGATGTCCATTATCACCCCTACTACTCAATTTGGTACTTGAAAGTTTAGCTGCAGCAATAAGAGAAGAAAAAGAAATTGAAGGAATTAGAATAGGAAAAGAAGAAACTATATTATCACTTTTTGCAGATGACATGATGATTTATTTAGAGAATCCTAGACAATCAAATAAAAAACTACTTGAAATAATAAACAACTTTAGCAAAGTTGCAGAATATAAAATAAACCCACATAAATCCTCAGCATTCCTATACATTACTGACAAAGCCCAACAGCAAGAGATAGAAAGAGAAATTCCATTCAAAGTTACTGAAGGCACTATAAAATATTTTGGAGTCTATTTGCCAAGACAAACCCAGGGCCTATATGAACATAACTATGAAACACTTTTCATGTGAATAAAGTCAGATCTAAATAAATGGAAAAATATCAGTTGCTCATGGTTAGGCTGAGCTAATATAATAAAAATGACAATTTTACCTAAATTAATCTATCTATTCAGTGCCATACCAATTAAACTACCAAAAATTATTTTACTGAGCTGGACATAATTATAATAAAATTCAACTGGAAAAGCAAGAGGTCTAGAATATCTAGGGTATTAATGAAAAGAAATGCTAGAGAAGGTGGCCTAGCCATACCAGATATTAAAATGTACTACAGAGCAGCAGTTATCAAAACTACCTGGTACTGGCTAAGAAACAGAGATGTGGATCAGTGGAATAGGACAGGTACACAAGATGGAGAAGTCAACGACTATAGCAACCTCCTCTTTGATAAACCCAAAGAGGACAGCTTCTGGGCTAAGCATTCAGTCTTTCACAAAAACTGCTGTGAAAAGTGGAAAATGGTAGGGCAGAAACTGGGCATAGACCAATATCTTACACCATATACCAAAATAAAGTCAAAATGTGTTGATGACTTAGGAGTAAAGGCTGATACTATAAGTAATTTGTGAGAACAAGGAGTAGTTTACTTATCAGATTTATGGAAAAGAAAAGAATTCATGACCCAACAAGAGATAGAGAGCATTATAAAATGCAAAATGGATAATTTGATTATGTTAAATTGAAATGTTTTTGTATAAAAAAGCCAGTGCAATGAAAATTAGGAGGGAAGCAGAAAATTGGGAGAAAATCTTTACAACTAGTATCTCAGATAAAGGCCTCATTTCTAAAATATACAGGGAACTGAGCCAAATATATAGGACTACAAGCCATTCCCCAATTGAGAAATGGTCAAAGGATATGAACAGGCAGTTTTCAGAGGAAGAAATTAAAGCTATCTATAGGCATATGAAAAAATGCTCTGGATCACTACTGATTCGAGAAATGCAAATTAAAACAACTCTTCGATACCATCTCTCTCCTGTCAGATTGACTAAAATAACAAAACAGGAAAATGATAAATGCTGGAGAGGATGTGGGAAAATTTGAATATTGTTACATTGCTGGTGTAGTTGTGAGATGATCCAGACATTTTGGAGAGTAATTTGGAACTACGCCCAAAGGGCCACAGGAATGTTCATACCCTTTGACCCAGCAATATCACTTCTAGGGTTGTATCCCAAAGAAATCACACAAGCGGGAAAAGGACACATATGTACAAAATTATTTATAGTGGCTCTTTTTGTGGTAGCCAATAATTGGAAATGAAAGGGATGCCCATCAATTTGGGTATGGCTGAACAAGGTGTGGTATATGAAGGTAATGGAATACTATTGTGCCATAAGAAATGGGGATGATACGGACTTCGTAACAACCTGGAAAATCCTACACGATATAATGCTGAGTGAGCAGAGCAGAGCCAGGAGAGCATTGTACACAACCACAGATATGTGGATTCGATGAGGACCAACTCTGACAGTCTTCGCTCTTCTCAACAACACAGGGTGCAAGGACAACTCCAAAGGACTCACGATGGAGAATGCTATCTACATCCAGAGAAAGAACTATGAAGTTTGAATGCAGATTGAGGCACACTTCAGACTCGCCTTTTTCTCTTCTCTTTTGTTTTTGTTTTTGGGGTTTTTTATTGGTTCTGTTTCTTCTTTCTCATGATTCATTCCATTGGTCATAATTCTTCTCTGCAACTTGACTAGTGTATAAATTAATTCAATGCAAAGTTATTTGTGGTAGTTATATGAGATTCCATGCCGTCCTGGGGAGGGAGGGGAGAAAATCTGGAACTTAAAATTATGTAGAACCATCTGTTGTAAACTAAAACTAAAAATAAATAATAATAAAAAAATATTCCAAACGTGAGAGGAAAAGCCAACATATTGGACACTTGAGATTCAAAAGATCTTTAACTGAATAGAATACGAAGAAATGTAATAACAGATATAAATGCAATACATGTATTTCTCTTCATGTTGGGTTGGAAAAAATCTACTTCAAAAATATAGGATAGAAGAAATGTGCTTAGAAAACGGTTAAGTTGATGAAGTTTACAAAGATCTAGGGGCCCAAAACTCAGTTTGAATCAATACCGTCACATGGCAGACAAAAATAGAAATTAGTGTGATACAAGTACTCAATTAAGAGAGGCATAGAATCCAAAGAGGGGGAGATGATAGTTTTACTTCATTGTTTCCTAGTCTTACTACATTTGGAATGATGTATGCAGTTCTAAGCATTACATTTTATTAAGGTGAGAGAAATACTGGAACACTTCCAGAGAAGAGAGTGACCAGGAAGATAAGATGAGAGACTATAATATGAGGACCATGTGGAAGAACTAGAGTTACTTAGTCTAGAGGGAGTTTTGGGTGATGGTGTTGGTCATGGTAGAATGGGAGGTGATAGATCCCTGCAAGTGTTTGAAGGGCTGTCATGTGGAAGAAAGATTAGATTTGTTCTATTTTTTTCTGTCCAATCCCCACATGGTAGACCTAGGAGCAATGGGTTGAAGTTTAAAAGAGAAATCTTTGAACTTGAAATAAGGACAAATATCCCAGGAGAACTAGTCAAAAGTTGAATGAACTACCTTGGGAGGTAATGAGCTTCTCCTCACTAGAAATATAAAATTAAACGACCACTTGTTGCTGATGCTGCAAAGATGATTAATGTTGGACTGGATACATGCCAGAGAGACCATGACTCTGTCAATTGTGAATAAGAGTTCACAATGTAGTGAGCAACATGAGTTCTCTACCTTTAGGAATTAACATTCATTCTTAACAGCATGAGTAATATGCACAATATGAGATTTCTCCCTACTCACTCATTTGAGAATTTAAGCATGTCCTTTTAAAATCACTTTCAATTCTCTCTCTCTCTCTCTCTCTCTCTCTCTCTGTCTCTCTCTCTCTCTCTCTCACACACACACACACACACACACACAGCATAACATGACACATCATGATTTAATGGATAGAGAGCTAGATTCATGAGAACCAGGGTTTAGATTTTGTCTCTTGACACATAATGATTATTGTAACCCTGGGCAAGTGATTTAACTTCTCAGTACCCCTAGTCAACTCTCTTAGACTGTAAATTAAAGAAAGACTATCAATCTTCAATGGTTAAGGAAATAATTTGTCAGGAACCCAGTATATTTCTGAAATTCCAGGTCTGCTGTAACGCAAATAGAAGAAAACTTGAAATCATCATCATCATCATCATTATCATATCCTCTTCTTCCTCGTCCTTCTCCTCCTTCTCCTCCTCCTCCTCCTCTTCTTTCTTCTCCTTCTCCTGCTTCTCTTTCTCCTTTTCCTGCTTCTCTTTCTCCTTATCCATCTTCTCCTTCTCCTCCTTCTTTCTTCTTCCTTGATTCTTCCCCCCCCACATGAAAACATCACATCCTGTTCAATGAAAATTAACACCTGTCATTAGAGGTTTTCTGCCTTGCTGAAAGGTGCTGATTTGTCCAGAATCACACAGCCAGTATACCACATTTGAACCCAGGATTTCATCTCAGATCTTCCTAACTGATTCATTATGTTAGTAGACTGAGAATACTCCTTGCTCCCCATTGCCAGTTCCAGGTTCTCACTCTACCACGAGTATTCAGTTCCCTTCCTCTGAGGTTCATTCAATTCATATTTAGCACGATATCAAGATTTTTGTAGCTGTTGTCTACTGACCTCCAAGTCACTCTGCTTCTTTCATCAATAAGCTCAGTGCCTGATTCACAGTCTTTCACTCATTCCCAAGAATACTGAGGTGAAAAGGTATTGTGAGCCTGGTGATGGACTATGTCTGTTATCTTAGAATCAGTATGACTGAATTGAGGGGGCGGGGCTCCTCACCAGGTTGGCCACAGGGTACTTATATGTTTTGGCCACAATAATCCTTATCCCTTAGGACCACCTACTTAAATATATTTCTGTTTTGACCTATATTGGTGAAAGAAGAGAGTTATAATGATCAAGTTACAGATAAGTAGGACAGTTAGGTGGCACAGTGGAGATAGAGAAAGGCCTGGTTTCAGGAAGACCTGAGTTCAAATCTGAACTCGGATATTTATTAGCTCTCTGACCCTTAGTGGGACTTACCATCATTCAACTCCAGTTTTAGAGTCATCTGTAAAATGAGGATTATAATAACACCTACCTTCAATAGTTGTTGTGAGGTGAAAAATGAGTTAATAATTGTAAAGCACAGCAACTGGCATGAAAATATTAGCTATCATTATTATTATTACTCCCTATGTGGCTTTAAATTCCATCATTAAAGAGGTAGTGAGGATTGATCTATTGGTAAGTCCTAGCTAACAGAAAGGACTTCATTTCTGGTCACTGATTGACCTTCCTGTATACTGGAATGGTTTTTAGGAACCCAACAACTGGTTGAGTCAACTACATATAGGGTTAGAAATGCAAAGTTAGAAAGCTATCACTTTAGCAAACTTTATCTAATTCAGGTATGTAAAGTTAGCAAATTTATTAATACCAGGGTCTTTGTGGTTAATAAAGGGGTTCAAAGTCCCGACCAACTCCTGATTGACTGGTCACAAAATTCCCTTTCTATTCAATCCCTGTGAATCTAACAATAATCAGACATAAATACACAGAACCAGGGGATCTGGGTTTTCAGGTGGGCTCCACAGCCTGTCACCATCATAATTGTGTGCCAGTCTAAAGGGCAAAGGGAGACACATACATATACATGCCTGGGAGCAATAAACTTCCTAACTGGAGACCCTTCTCAGTATCCTTATGTATCCTTCTCAGTATCTCCTCATCTAAAACCCCCTCATTTGAGATCCCTCCCAGAAGCTTTTATTTTGATCTTCAAGATTTTTCAATTCCCAAGAGTACACCCTCTTAAAATTCAAATACTTTTGACAGACAAGACTTTTAAAATCATTTTATTCAATTAACAAGCATTTATTTTATCTCCCCCCCCATATCCACCTATTACTGACAGAAAGAAAAACAAAACTTCATAACAGATAAGGATAGTCAAGTACAACAAATTTTTTACAATGGCTACGTTCAAAATGTATGTCTCATTCTGCATATTTAATCCATCATTTGTCAGGAGGTGGATCACAGACTTCAAATCATTGAATTAATAAGAAACATTTAGAATTGTTTCCTTAAAAAAACTAAATAGATTACTGTTAGCCTATTTGATTTTTAAAAAGAAAAGAGTAAGACAAACTGCTATTAGCTAAGAATTCCATAGGAATTTTTTCACAGGTCCCTGAAAGTCAAGGGGAGACATTGGAGCAAATGAAAGATGCAAAGGTATCAACAACAGATTTCCTGTACTTTGCCTCTACTGAAGTACAAGGCTTAGTACCCCTAAAACCAGTGTGGTTACATCTAGAAATGATGAGATACCATTCTGCCATGTCTGTTAATTTCAACTCTGATGAGTATGAAGTAGGTGTGAGCTTTGCTTCAGTGACACACCTCCTAACTTTAGAATGTCAATAATGTGCTTCTCAGGTGAGCCAACCAAGGGGGAAAGGTTATTAAGTAGGTTATATTTACGAAGTCATCTGAACATCTTTCCATCTCCCTTAAGGTTTCCTCCAAATAGTTGTGTGTGTATGGATGTATGCATGCATATATGTATATAGAAATATGTATATATGTGTGTATTTTGTGTTAAAAATATAACATGCATGTATATTTGTATGTGTATGTGTGTGGGTGTGTATATATCAGATTGGGTATCTCTGTAAAAAGGGGATTTCTGATTTTTTTTTAAATCCCAGTAAAATAGGACACCCATTCTTTTATGTTACTAGCTACTCTACAAAACAATGTCATAAAATCTTTATGCTTACGTCAAAATTTTCTATGTAAAAATAAAATCCAAACTTTTTATTTGTGGAGAGAGAAAGAGAGAGAGAGAGAGAGAGAGAGAGAGAGAGAGAGAGAGAGAGAGAGGTGACAAGGTTAGAAAAACCCATTTCAATTTGAAATTGATGAAGTTACTCAGGTTCTTGTTGGAAATGCCTCCTATATCTGGATAAAATCCCAATTATATATCAGACCATGAATTCAAACTCTACGCTAATTATGTCTTTTCTATCTACTTTTGGTGGTGTGCACATACAAAGACAGAGCCTTTGATAACATTTTTGTACTAGTTTTCAGCTCATTTTGACTGTCTACATTCTGCAGCTTTAAAAAACAAGGTTCATGCAAAAACATCTCACCCACCTAGAACTAACAATGACATCACTGAAATTGGGGCGTGTCATTTTTGAATGAAGAGTAAGAGAGATGGTTTGGGGTCCCATTACTAATGTGTGACTTATCACTGACATACAGACCACACCTATATGTTATGGTAATTAGGGTGGGACTATTTTACTGTTTTCTCTTTTGGACTGCTGAGGTAATCAAGTACCTTTGATGAGTTTTGCTTTTCAAGTGTAATGGCAAGCAAAGTGGACTTTTTGTTGTCTTTGTTTTGGAGTGCTTCTCAGCACTAAGGAATCTTTAATTGAATTGGAAGTCTTTGATGACCTGCTTACCTCAAAGGAAGGCCTAGTTAACATAGGTTTGAGTCCCATGGTTGTGATGCCCTCTGACCCTGAGCAAACTTTTAAGTCACAAGAAGACCTAAGACATGTGGGTTTGAGTTGCATGGTTTTGATGCCCTTTGACCCTGAAGAAGTATATATAAACTCAGAGGTTAGAGTTTTGCCTTTAGGGGCACACTCATTGAAAGAGTGTTGGTGATGAGACTTTGGGTAGTTGTTGAAGCAACCCCCAGCCCCAACTTTGAAAATCCAGATGTTGGTGCCTCTCTCTAGTAACTGTTTGTGTATTGCTTGGACAGACAGCTAGAAGCCTGTCTACTGATTCTTGTTTATTTTCTCTGTTTATATAATGTATGCTTGTAATTTCTGTTTGTATTCTCTCTGAAGTTCAGGGTACTGGCTTTCCCCCCTGAAATAAGTGAATGGCATATGTATATTTAATTAAAGTAAGATTGTTAACTCCTTAAAGTAGCTTTCCTTAGAAAAACAGATCAAAAAATCTGTGCTAGCAGCCCTTCTGTGGGCTGTTGTTATAGGTCTTTCAGCTCCACAACTGATGCTAGCAACATTGTTGTTACACTACAATATTTAGTAAGTCTCTTAATTTTACTCGGTGACTTTGGAGGTAGAGGGACATGATACAGGATGTCCCAAAAGTGTTAGTGCAGTTTTAAGCTGCATAGTACCTCACCTCCAGAAAGTCATAATCCAATGCTTCAGTATTTTAATGGAATTGTGGTTTCATGTACCTGGGTATTACTTATAACAGTATGAATCACAAATCATCCATCCTAAAGAGAGTGCCCAAAACTTCTGAGAGCCAAGATGGTGGAGTAAGGAGTAAATCGCTACAACTCTCCCACGTTCATCTCTGAACAACCATAAAACAGCATTCCAAACCAAATCCAGGAACAAAAAAAACAGCAAAAAGATGGGGTGAAAAAATCTTTTAGACCAAGAAACTTAGAAGATTGGCAAGAAAGGTCCATCTCACTCAGGAAAAAAAAAAAAGAAGTGCATCCAAGGCCAGGAAGTGTCACAGCAAACTAGCAGGAAGCCCCACATCAGCAAACTAGTGGGAGATCCTCAGCCCCACTGTGATGGAGCAGGCAAAGGCCAAAACCAGGACACTTCATGTGCCAGGGGAACCCTCAGACTCCAGCTTCAAGAACCACCACAAGTTTCAACATAGCCCCAGGCAAACAGGCATTTTCCAGCATGACAAGAAAGTAGGCCAGAACCCCATGTACCTCAGTGTAGCACTGGAGAGATGCATAAATACCTGACCTGGGCCCAGAACCTTTCAGACACTACCAATAGGACCCTAGATCAGCACCAGGTAAGTTGCCAGACCCCACCAGACACCAGCCGCACCAACCACCCCTCACCCAAATCCCTCATCACAGCACAAGCAACAGGGGTCCCCCAGAGGCCTCAGGGCAGCATCATCAGGTAAACAGCCAGGGCCTTCAGCTCCTGGAATAAGAAGCTTGACACAGTGCCCCTTCAAACTGAAGTACAAAGCACAAATTTAACAGAAAAAAAGAAAAGATGAGCAAAAAACAATATGAACAACAAGAACAGCAAAAAAGAATCTGACCATAGAAAGTTATTCTGATGACAGTGAAGACCAAGACACAAACTCAGAAGAGGACAACAATGTCAAAACATCTATGGGCAAAACAATAAAGAAAAATGGGAAATGCTCTTAAGCCCAGAAAGAACATATGGAAGAGCTCCAAAAGGAGCTTAAAAATCATAAAAGAGAGGTAGAAGAAAAAATGGAAAAAAAATAAGAGTGATAGAAGAGAATTACAAAAAAAGGTCAGCAGCTTGGAAAACTGATTAGAAAGTAGGATTGACCAAATGGAAAAGGAGATGCAAAATTCCACTGAAGAAAACAACTCTCAAGGGGCATAACTGCCAAAAGAAAAAGAATGTACAGAAGCTAATTGAGGAAAACAACACCTTAAAAGCTAGTGTTGGGCAAGTGGAAGCTAATAACCCTATAAGACATCATGAATCATTCAAACAAATTTTTAAAAAAATGATAAAATGGAGAAAAATATGTAAAACATCTCATGCGAAAAGCAACTGACCAGGAAAATAGATCCAGGAGAGACAATATCAGAATCTTTGGACTACCTCAAAACCATGATCAAAAGGAGGACCAGGGCAGCATCTTTCAAGAAATTACAAAGGGAAGCTGCCCTTATGTCCTGGAATCAGAAAGCAGAAAATCCACAGATCACCGCAAGTGAGATCCCAAAATAAAAACTTCAAGGAACAATAAGTTATAGCCAAATTTCAGAAATACCAGGTCAAAGAAAAAATACTGCAAGTGGACAGAAAGAAACAATTCAAATATCAGGGAGTCACAATCAGGATTAGATAGATGTGGCAGCTGCAACAATAAAGGGATCAGAGGCCATGGAATATGATATTCCGGAAGGCAAAGGAACTAGGACTACAACCAAAAATCTCTTACCTGGAAAAATTAAGCATAATACATCCAGGTAAAATACAGTCATTCAATGAAATAGAAAGATTCCAAATTCTCATAAGGAGAAGGTCATAATTAAACCAAAAATTTGACCTCCAATATCAAGATCCAAGAGACACACAAACAGGTAAAGAGGTAAAAGAAAAAAAAAAACACGGATTCGATAGAGCTAAACTATTTATATCCCTACATGGGAAGATGATACTTGCAACTCTTTCTTTAAATTAATTATTTTTTAGTTTTCAACATTCATTTCCAAAAGATATTGAGTTCTAAATTTTCTCCCCTCCTTCTTCTTCCCCCATCTGATATAGACTATGCATATCCATTCATATTAAACATATTTTCACATTGGTCACATTGTAAAGAATTAGCATCAATGTGAGGAACCACGAGAAAGAAGAAACAAAACAACAACAAAGAGAGAGAGCAAAATAGTATGTTTCTATCTGCATTCAGACTCTACAGGTCTTTTTCTGGATGTGGATAGCATTTTCCATCATGAGTCTTTTGGAGTTATCTTACATCCTTGCTTTCATTGTTGAGAAGAGCTAAGTCTAACAAAGTTAGTCATTGCGCCATTTGCTGTTAGTATTCCATTACATTTATATGCCACAATTTGTTTAGCCATTCCCCAACTCATGGGTATCCCTTCAATTTACAATTTTTGGCCACCACAAAAAGAGCTGCTATAAATATTTTTGTACATGTGGATCTTTTCCTGTTTTTATGATCTCTTTGGGATACAGACCTAAAATTGATATTGCTGGGTCAAAGGTTATGCACAGTTTTATATCCATTTGGGCATATTTCCAAATTGCTCTCCAGAATGGTTGGATCATTTCACAACTCCACCAACACTGCACTAGTGTTCCAATTTTCCCACATCTTCTCCAACATTTATCATTTTCTTGTTTTGTCATGTTAGCTAATCTGATAGGTATAATGTGGTACCTCAGAGTTGTTTTGATTTGCATTTCCCTAATCGAGTGATTTAGAACATTTTTATATAAGTAAAGATAGCTTTAATTTCTTTGTCTGAAAACTGCCAGTTCATATTCTTTGACCGTTTATCAATTGTGGAATGATTTGTATTCTTATAAATTTGACTCACTTCTCTTTATATTTAGGAGATGAGGCCTTTATCAAAGACACTGGCTGTAAAAATAGTTTCCCAGCTTTCTGCTTCCCTCCTAATCATGGACGCATTGGCTTTTTTGTGCAAAACCTTTTTCAATTTGATGTAATCAAAATCATCCACTTGCATTTCATAACTCCCTCTATCTCTTGTGTGGTCACAAATTCATCTGTTCTCCATTAATATAGAGTATTCCTTGCTCTCCTAGTTTGCTTTTGATATCAGCTTTTATATCTAAATTGTGTACACATTTATCTTGGTATATGATGTGAGATGTTAGTCTATGCCTACTTTCTGTCAAACTATTTTTGAGTTTTCCCAGCAGTTTCTGTTAAATAATGAGTTCTTATCGCAGGAGCTGGAATCTTTGGGTTTATCAAGTAGATTACTATAGTTATTGACTATTGTGTCTTGGGCACCTAACCTATTCCACTGACCCACCATTCTATTTCTTAGTGACTACCAAGTAATTTTGATGATTGCTGCTTTATAATACAATTTAAGATCTGGCACAGCTTGGCCACCTTCCCTTGCATTACTTTTCATTAATTCCTTGACACTCTGGATCTTTTGTTCTTCTAGATGAATTTTGTTATTATTTTTTCTAGCTCCATAAAATATAAGTTTTTGCTAGTTTGATTGATTTGTATGGCATTGAATAAGTAAATTAATTTAGGTAGAATTATCATTTTATTGTATTTGCTTGGACTACCCATGAGCAAATGAAGTTTTCTTTTTCCCCAGTTGTTTAAACCTAACTTTATTCCTATGAAAAGTGTTTTGTAATTGTCTTCTTATAGGTCCTGGGTTTATCTTAGTAAGTAGACTACCAGATATTTTATATTGTCTATAGTTATTTTAAATGAGATTTTTCTTTCTGTCTCTTGCTGATAAGCTTTGTTGGAAATGTATAGAAATGCTGATAATTTATGTAGATTCATTTTATATCCTGCAACATTGCTAGAGTTGTTAATTAATTCAAATGGTTTTTCAGTTGATTCTCTAGGATTCCTCATTGCCTAGCCTAATTCATTCAAATTCTTTTTCTTCTCTTGTTGCTAAAGCTAACATTTCTAATATAATATTGAATACAATACAATATTGAATAATAGTGGTAATAATGTGCATCCTTCTTTTGCTACTGAATTTATTGGGAAGGTTTCTAGCTTACCCCCACTACAGATAAAGGTTGCTGATGATTTTAGATAGATACTACTCATCATCTATTCTTATATTCTCTTCTTATTCCATTTATTCCTATGTTCTCTAGTTCTATTATATGTGGAATGGGTGCTATATTTTATCAAAAGTTTTATTTTCTGCATCTATCAATATAATCATATGATTTCTGTTGGCTTTATTATTATATGTTCAATTATGCTAATAGTTTTCTTAATATTGAACCAGACCTGAATTCCTGGTATAAATTCCACCTGGATGTAATGTATCATCCTGTTGATAAATTGCTATAATATCTTTGCTAATATTTTATTTAAAATTTTTGCATCAATATTCATTAGGTAAATTAATCTATTGTTTTCTTGCTCTGTTTTGGCTCTTTCTGGTTGTGGCGTATTTGTGTCATAAAAGGAATTTGGGTGGACTGCTTAGCCTATTTTTTCCCAGATAGTTTATATAGTATTGGAATGAATTGTTCTTTAAATGTTTGGTAGAATTCACTTGTAAATTTGTCTGGCCCAGGAGGTGATTTTCTTAGTTCATTGATGGCTTGTTATCATTTCTTTTACTAAAATGGGATTATTTAAGTATTTTTATATCTTTAAATCTGGGCAATTTATATTTTTGTAAATATTCATTCATTTCACCTAGATTGCCAGATTTATTGGCACACAGTTGGGCAAAACAGATTGTAATTACTGCTTTAATTTCCTGTTCACTAGTGGTGAATTTACCCCTTTTCTTTTCGATACTGGTAATTTATTTGTTTTTCTTCTCTTTTATTTTTAATCAAATTAGCTAAAGGTTTATCTATTTTATGTTTTTCTTTTTCATGAAAATAGCTCTATTTATCAGTTTAATAATGTTCTTACTTTCAATTTTATTATTCTCTCTTTTGATGTTGAGAAGTTCTAATTTGATATTTAGTTGGGAATTTTTAATTTGTTCTTTTTGTGGCTTTTTAAAAATTGCATGCCCTATTAATTGATTTGCTCTTTGTCTAATTTATTCATGTAAGCATTTAGAGATATAAAATATCCCCTAAGTACTACTTTAGCCACATCCCATAAATTTTGATATGTTGTCTAACTGTTGTCATTCTCTTTGATTAAATTATTTATTGTTTCCATAATTTGTTTGATCCACCCATTCTTAGAATTAGATTATTTAGATTCCTATTAATTTTTAATCTATCTTTCCATGGCCATTTAGTACATCTAATTTTTATTGCATCATGATCTGAAAAGGATGCATTTAATATTTCTGCCTTTCTGCATTTGACTGTGAAGTTGTTATGCCCTAATACATTGTCAATTTTTGTATAGGTTTCATGTACTTCTGAGAAAAAGATATATTTCCTTCTATCCCCATTCAATTTTCTCCAGAGGTCTACCATACCTAACTTTTCTAAAATTCTAGTCACCTCCTTAAATTCTTTCTTATTTATATTGTGGTTGGATTTATCTAGTTCTGAGAGGGTGAGGTTGAGGTGCCCCACTAGCATAGCTTTGTTGTCTATTTCTTCCTGTAACTCACTTAACCTATGCTCTTAGAATTTGGTTGCTATACCACTTGGTGAATATTTGTTTTGTATTGGTATTACTTCACTGTTTATGGTACCTTTTAGCAAGATGTAGTTTATTTCCTTTTCTTTTTAAATTAGATCCATTTGCTTTTAATTTGTTTGAAATCAAGATCACTATCCCTGCTTTCTTTCTTTCATCTGAACCATTTTATATTCTGCCCCAGCCTTTTACCATTACTCTTTTTTGTGACTCTCTGCTTCAAATGTATTTCTTCAAATGTGTAAACAAGATATTGTAGGATTCTTCTTTTTAATCTACTCTGCTGTCCATTTCCATTTTATGGGAGAGTTCATGACATCAGCAGTTATGATTACTAACTGTGTATTTCTCTCCATCCTATTTTTCCCATTTATAATATTTTCTTTCTCTTTTTTCACCCTGTCCCCCTTCACCAGTGTTTTGCTTCTGACTACCTCCCTCTTCAATCTTCACTCCATTCTATCAGCCCAACCCTTTTCTTTTTTTTTTCTTTGCTTTCCTCCTTCCCTATAGGATAAGATAGATTTCTTTACCCAACTGAGTGTTTATGTTATTTCCTCTTTGAGCCAAATCCAATGAAAGTAAGGTTCAAACAGTCCTCACTCTTTCCTTTCCTTCCCCAAGTATAATAGGTTTTTCATGACTCTTCATGTGATATAATTTACCACATTCAGCCTCCTGCTTTCCTCTTTTCCCAGTACAATTCCTCTTTTTAACCTCTTATTTATTTTTTTGTAACGTATAGTCTTAAATACTTGCCTAGAGCACTGAGAGGTTAAATGACTTTTCCAGGAACACCCAACCAGTATCTATCAGAAGTGGGCTTATACCCAGGACTTCTTGCCTCTGTGTTTGGTTCTCTACCATTATGTAACCCTACCTTTCTTTCATATAAGTTTCTCTTGACATAAGAGTAAATGTAACTTTAAAGGTTTTGTAGAGATGCAAAAGTAAGCATATGGGACAAGAAGTTATCAACATTTGCTCAATTGCTCCCCTTTTGGTAAAAATAATGTCTGTAATCTTCCCCAAAACAGTTTGCATTGTCCCATCTTCCAGATCTCTTGGACAATACTTGATACACTGATGCCTATGGTAATCCTCACATATATGAAGCTGGGGGAGAAGGAGGTGATACATTTCCACCAGACTTTCCTAGACAGAATATTTTATTTTTTTAATAGAAAACAGGATTATATTGTCATTACAAATCATGGCAAAGAATATCTCTCTGGGAGAGGAAACCAAAGTGGGAGAGAGCCCAATATATTCAATGATCCTTGTTCTCCCAGAAAACCTCAGCAACCGAAAGGTAACTGCAACTATCCTTCAGCCAAAGGTCAGCAACAGTGGCCTGTGGGGCACAGGTTGGTAACACTGAGAAAGCAGTGTAATCATTCCTGTCTGTGAGGTGTTGTAGTGACAAAGTCTTCACATTTACCACAGCTACCAGGAAATGTAGCCAGGGCAAGGACTATAACCCATTTTCTAGATGAGCAAACTGAGGAAGCCCAAGCGATCAGTGACAGGCCTGAGCCTGTCTCTGGAATCTAAAGCCTATAACTAGGAGCAGATCACCAAACAGGAAAACAGGATGGCCTCTTTTCTGTGATTGATGACACAGCATGTATTTCAATTTCTCAAACTCAAAACAAAATACACCTTCTTCAGGATCGCTTTAAAAGAGTCTTTAAGCCTTTTACAAAACAAAATGGCTTGGATGTTTAGAACTAAGAGAAAAACAACAGGGACCAAGCAGATTCAGAGCTATTTAGTCTTGAAATCTAGACAACTGGAACAAGACAGTGAGTGAAGTCAGTGGGGTGTGTGTATGTACACATGTGTATACACATGTGTGTATGTATGTGTAGTCCTGAATCCCAAAAAGATGATAAAACTACCTGAGCTGAGGTCTGAGCCAGTCACATGTGACACGTCACCTCCACTCCTGTAAATCAGTTGCCTCGTCTGTAAAGTGAGAACACAAGTCCTACCAATAATTTCAGATAATTGTGAAGAACACTTTGTGACTATAAATCACCATGTGCTAGACAAACTATCATCACACAGAAACCAAAAAGTCCTCCAGCAAAAAGGTTCTTTGGCAAATACTCAGTCCTCTTCATCAGAGGATTCCAAACATGACAGCTATACAGCTGGTGAAAGTTTCCCTCTTGCTAATTATGGGGAAAATACAACTCAAGAAGATTTTACAAGCTCCCATACCTTGCTTTATACTTGGGAGGAGGGGGAATCATGGAATGAAGCACCTTCCAATGTTGGCCAGCAGTGAGCGAACACAGTTGTCAGAAAACATATGAACATATACATCCAGGTCTGCCTGTGCTGTCAATGAATGGGACCCATGGGTCCTGCCCACCAAGCAAAAAGTGGCCAGAGAATGGTCAGTGGCTTGCACTGGTTACTAGCAGGCATGTCCCATCTTCACCTGGTGTTTCAGAACCTAGAGTGCCCCCACAGTCGCTCTGGAAGGAAGCACTGGTCTAAGCAGCAACCAGGCCAGAGGAAGAGGCCCTGGAGAATGGGGGATGGGAGCATCCTGGGCCTAGATGATGCAGGTCACATGACAATTCTTTGTCTTATCCAGGGACAAGGCACTGAAGATGTCATTGAAGAAGGTGGGGTGGTACTTATTGGCCCTCTCACAGTCCAGGTTGAAGTTCACCTCAAGGATCTGGAGCTGCATAACTTTCTTGCTGTTAGCAGGAGGAGAGTGGTCCCACGTCAGCATGAGGTCTATGGTGTACACAGCTCTTGATGCAGAGTAGTCACAGAACCTCAGGGTTGCGGGCTTGGCAGTAGTGGCCTGGAACAACTTGGTGAAGACCTTGAAGATGTCGGTCTGTTGGTCATGGGTATTCTGGGTACTACTTTTCAAACAGAAGAATGAATTCATCACAGTGAACCTGCTTCAGAGGCACATCTGGGTCATAGTTCATCACAGTAAAGTGCTTTTCATAGTCATCCAAATCATTGAGTGCAAAAGCTGGTTGGAGAACCACAACTAGAACACATCGTAGGTGTAGAGTCTCATGGACCTGACAGAGCGAAGAAGCACAGTATAGCAGATGTCAGTCTTGACCATTCCCACATCTTCTCTGTGGAATAAGACAGGGCTCTCTATGCATTTGGAGACCACCTTTAGGGCACTCTCTGGGAGCCAGATGATATTGTGAAGGCAGTTAGTGATATGAGTGTCTAAACTTCAAGCTGAGTTCCGTGACTTGCATATCCAATGATTGTCTTCTCCCCTCCTTTCCATTGTAGGAAGTAACTGATGAACTAGAGCAGCTCTGTCTGGAGGTTGAAGGTCTTGGGCAGCCACTAAGCCCTTCAGGTCCCCCTGTTTGTCTGGAGATGGAGGTAAGGTAGTCCTTCAATGTCAAGAGGTTCTCGCAAGGGAATTGATTGAGCATCCTATAAGTCCTTTCTTCCCTGAATTTCCTATAGTCCTTGAAATGCGAGAAGTTGTACAAGATGTACAAAGTGGTGAGGTGATGAAATGAAACCAGGGATGCTTGAGGTTGTTGAGCACCTGCCGGAGATCTGTGTAAATCCTGAATAAATGACTTTTGAGATAAGCTGGCAGACTTATGACAATGTGATGTTTCTTTGTTTTCTTCCAAAATGGCCCGTTAGTGTTTCTCTGATGGCTCGGGGGTAGAGGAGCTGATGTCCCCCATGTCCACAGGAATCAATGGCAACAACACAAATTTCTAGATTAGCTGGTCCATTTCTCCATAGGCAGAATCCAGGGTCACTTCTTCACCTGTTTCAAGGTCTCTCAGGGGCCAAAAAACTGTGTAAGCGATCTGCTGAGGTATATAAAATAAGGGTGCTGTTGCAATGCTTGGGTTATCTGAATGCTGAATCCTAGAACCAAATTTATCCATGATATACCACACGAACTTTTTCCTCTGCAGTCCCTTGAGAGAGCTGGTAAGTCTCGTTGTACTTCCACATTTCTTCCAAAACAATCTCCATGGAGCCCTCATCTGGAATTTCCCCATGAAATTCAATTCCCATCATGTCGGTCATCCAGTCTAGCAGCCTTGGAACCTGTAGCAGCTGCTGCCAGGCATGTTCTACTCCATACATCCAGGCATGGTCAATAAGAAATATGTTATTGGGACCATTTGCTCAGAGCCTGTTTCATTGGTCACAATTACTTTATAACAGAATTTGCTCTCTGGATTTGCTTTCTTTTTCATTCTTCTTGCACTTCTTCATCATCTCCTTCATCTTCCTTAACCTCTTCACCTTGCATGATTCCAAACATCTCACCAGCATTGAATATCTCACAGTGCAGCTTGTGGAGGAAGCACGGCAGTGCCAGGCCATGCAGCACCATGAATGCCTTGTAGTCCTCCCTGCCTTCGAAAATGCCCTCCATCGCTGCCACCAAGGCCTCACAGCAAGGCCTGACAGAATGTTTTCTTAAAAACAACAGGGTGGTAGTCTTACCATGTTACCATGGGCCCCCGCTGATTCATAAATGACTATTACTGGATTCACTTGTTTCCATGGTAGGATGCCTACGGGAGATTTATATCAACTTTGGTGCTGAAATTTTTCTCTAATTAGGTAAGTTGTATTCTTCCACCTTTACATATTTATAAGCATGTCTATGTTTTTAGTGATGGGAAGAAATATTTTAAAACCAGGTACAGCCCTTTTAAAGAAAGCCACATGGCCCAAAAGAGGGTATAAGCATTGTCATGGAAAAAAAACAAAGCTTGTTGAGGCAGTGGTGACTTGAGCCTTACCTCATATATCACCACTTCAGAATAAAGAAGGGCTGGGTTTGAGTTCCACCTATGCATCTATAAGCTGTGAGATCCTGTGAGAACTGCTTAAACTCACTGGGCCTCTTTTCCTCACTCCCAAAATGGGAAAGATAAGGGAAACTACATCATTGGGCCACTATAAAGATCAATTTATCTAAAAAACAGTGTAAATCTTTTTTTTTCAGAATTTTTTTTTCATTGTCTATGGTGCCTTTTTTTCTTTCTTTTTTGTAAATTTATTATTATTTTTTCATTTTTAGTTTACAACATTCAGTTCCACAGGTTCTTGGGGTTCTCTCCCTCTCCTCCCCTCTCCCCCCACAAGACAGCATGTGTTCCAACGTAGGTTCTACATTTACCTTCACATTGAATTTATTTACATAATAGTCCAGTTGTAAAGAAGAATTATAACCAATGGAATGAATCATGAGAAAGGAGAAATGAAACCAAAAAATTAAGGAAAAAAAGAGAGCAAATAGTTTGCCTCAATCTGCATTCAGACTCCATAATTCTTTCTCTGGATGTGCATAGCTTTTTCTATCATGAGACTTTTGGATCTGTCTTTGAACCTTGTGTTGATGAGAGGAGTCAAGTCTATAAAAGTTAGTCCTTACAGATACGGTTTGTCTGTAATCCTGTATAATGATCTCCTGGTTCTGTTCCCCTCACTCAGCATCAGTTCGTGTAAGTCTTTCCAGGTTGTAATGAAGTCTGTCTGTTCCTCATTTCTTATTGCACAATAATATTCCCTTATATTCATATACCACAATTTGTTTAGCCATTCCCCACTTGATGGACATCCCCTTGATTTGCAATTCTTTGCCACCACAAAAAGAGCTGCTAACAGTATAAATCTTAAAGCCTTAAATAACTTTGAGTTATCAGAATATATACCCTGATTGTGGTAGACAAAGCCCCTCTACCAGAAGTTACCTATGATTTCAGCTGACTAATTTTTCAGTGACTAATTTTAGGGATAGCTCTGCTGAAGGAGGAAATTTTGCTCAATATTGGAGTGTAATCAGACTGAAAAGGTCATTAGAAGTCATCCTGAGGTATGTCAAGGTAGAAACTCTGGTGTAGGGATTTCCTCATTAGTTATCCTTCCCAGAAACATAAATTAAAATTGAATGCAATGCCTTTCCCCTATATTCTGAAACTCATGGAAATTATGAGAACAGTCAGCATTTTAAATGTTTTATACCAATCTATGAGAGAAGGGGAAGAAATGGGCTTTTAGTATTTGAGCCACTTCCAGTCATAATTAATATTTTTGGAGTCTGTCAGCAGTCCTGAGAAGAAAATAAAACTCTAAAATTGCATGGCCTACTTTGCACCAACTTGTTAAAGACTTTAGTCCCAACAAGGTCAGTGAACACAAAGCAAGACACCTTCACATTTACGACTAATGCAGTTAGTAGAGATTCACAAAGTCCTTTTAGCACTCTCCAAGTGTCTGTTTATTATTAAATAAAAATGCATTTTCCCAGTCAATTTAAGATGTTATTTTTGATTCTCTTCCCTGAACCATGTCCTCATTTCTAAATCTTTCAAGAAGAGTAGAAAAGAAGGAAGGAAGGAAGGAAGGAAGGGAGGAAGGAAAGGAGGAAGAATGGAAGGAACAAAGAAGGGAGGAGGGAAAGGAGAGAGAAAGGAAGCAAGGAAAAAAGGAAGGAAGGAAGGAAAGAGAGAGAGAGAGAGAGAGAGAGAGAGAGAGAGAGAGAGAGAGAGAGAAAGCCACAAAGTAGGAAGGAAGAAAGAAAATAAAACAAAAGAAAATGAGAGAAAATGCCAAGAATTTTTTTTTTCCTGCTGGGGATACAATCTTGGAAAAGACTGTGCTTTGAGGGTAAAAATGAAGGTGAGAAGGAGGCGGAGCCAAGATGGCGGCTGGAAAGCAGGGACCAGCCTGAGCTCCCTGCCGAGCCCCTCCAAAAACCTATAAAAAAATGGCTCTGAACCAATTCTAGAACGGCAGAACCCACAGAACAGCAGAGGGAAGCAGGGCTCCAGCCCAGGACAGCCTGGATGGTCTCTGGGTGAGGTCTATTCCGCACGGAGCTGGGAGCTGGGAACGGAGTGGAGCACAGCCCAGCCTGAGCGACTTGGACCATCCAGACCAGAAGCCGGGCGGAGGGGTCCCTAGCGCCCTGATTCAGTGAGCTGCGGCAGCTACGAGACTTCTCAACCCACAAACACCAAAGACTGCTGAGAAGGTTAGTGGGAAAAGCTGCGGGAGTGGAAGGAGTTCGTGGTTCGGCTTCCAGCCCCGGGGGCAGCGGAGGTGGTGCAGCTACAGCTGCTGCTGCTTCCGGCTCCAGGCCCACCTGGTGGGAGGAATTAAGTGGCGGATCAGAGCAGGGGTGCACAGACTGCCGAAGATCTGAGCCCAGTTCGGGTTGGGGGTCCTTGGGGAAGGAGCAGTGCTGGTGCGGCAGAGCTGGCACCTCCCCCCCAAATGTGGAACATAGAACTCTCTAGTCTACAAGCAGTCATACCCCACTGAAAAACTCAAAGGTCAAGTTAGTTGGCTGGGATTATGGCCAGGCAGCGAAAACGCACCGAGACTCAGTCTCAGACTCTGCATTCTTTCTTTGCTGACAAAGAAGACCAAAACATACAGACAGAAGAAATTAATAAAGTCAAAGAGCCTACAACAGGAACCTCCAAGAAAAACATGAACTGGTCCCAGGCCATGGAAGAGCTCAAAAAGGTGTTGGAAAAGCAAGTTAGAGAAGTAGAGGAAAAATTGGGAAGAGAAATGAGAAGGATGTGAGAAAACCATGAAAAACAGGTCAATGACTTCCTAAAGGAGACCCAAAAAATACTGAAAAATACACTGAAGAAAACAACACCTTAAAAAACAGATTAACTCAAATGGCAAAAGAGCTCCAAAAAGCCAATGAGGAGAAGAATGCCTTGAAAGGCAGAATTAGCCAAACGGAAAAGGAGGTCCAAAAGACCACTGAAGAAAATACTACTTTAAAAATTAGATTGGAGCAAGTGGAAGCTAGTGACTTTATGAGAAACCAGGATATTATAAAACAGAACCAAAGGAATGAAAAAATGGAAGACAATGTGAAATATCTCCTTGGAAAAACCACTGACCTTGAAAATAGATCCAGGAGAGATAATTTAAAAATTATTGGACTACCTGAAAGCCATGATCAAGAAAAGAGCCTAGATATCATCTTTCAAGAAATTATGAAGGAGAACTGCCCTGATATTCTAGAGGCACGGGGCAAAATAGAAATTGAAAGAATCCATCGATCGCCTCCTCAAATAGATCCCAAAAAGAAATCTCCTAGGAATATTGTTGCCAAATTCCAGAGCTCCCAGATCAAGGAGAAAATACTGCAAGCAGCCAGAAAGAAACAATTTGAGTATTGTGGAAACCCAAACAGAATAACCCAGGATCTGGCAGCTTCTACATTAAGAGATCGAAGGGCTTGGAATGCGATATTCCGGAGGTCAATGGAGCTAGGATTAAAACCTCGAATCACCTACCCAGCAAAACTGAGTATCATGCTCCAAGGCAAAATATGGATTTTCAATAAAATAGAGGACTTTCAAGCTTTCTCAGTGAAAAGACCAGAACTGAATAGAAAATTTGACTTTCAAACATAAGAATCAAGAGAAGCATGAAAAGGTAATCAAGAAACAGAAATTGCAAGGGACTTACTAAAGTTGAACTGTTTTGTTTACATTCCTACATGGAAAGAGGACATGGATGATTCATGAGACCTCAGTATTAGGGTAGCTGAAGGGAATATGCATATATATATATATATATATATATATATATATATATATATGTTTATGTATATATATATAAGTGAATGTGTATGTATATATCTATGTGTATATATATGTGTGACACAGGGTGAGCTGAAGATGAAGGGAAGATATCTAAAAGAAATAAAATGAAATTAAGGGATGAGAGAGCATCATACTGAGAGAGGGAGATAGGGAGAGATAGAATGGGGTGGATTATCTCACATAAAGGTGGCAAGAGGAAGCAGTTCTGTGGGAGGAGGGGAGAGGGCAGGTGAGGGGGGAACGAGTGAACCTTGCGCTCATCAGATTTGGCCTGAGGAGGGAATACCATACATACTCAGTTGTGTATCTTACCCCACAGGAAAGAAGAGGGAGGAAGAAAAAAAAATAAAAGGGGGGGGATGATGGAGGGGAGGGCAGATGGGGGTGAAGGTAATCAAAAACAAACACTTTGGAAAGGGAACAGGGTCAAGGAAGAAAATTCAATAAAGCGGGATGGGTTGGGAAAGAGCAAAATGTAGTTAGCCTTTCACAACATGAGTATTGTGGAAGGGTTATACATAATGATACACATGTGGCCTAGGTTGAATTGCTCGACTTCTTAGGGAGGGTGGGTGGGAAGGGAAGAGGGGAGAGAATTAGGAACTCAAAGTTTTAAAATCAGATGTTCAAAAACAAACAAAAAAAAGTTTTTGCATGCAATTAAAAAATAAGATACACAGGCAATGGGGCGTAGAAATTTATCTTGCCCTACAAGAAAGGAAGGGAAAAGGAGATGAGAGGGGAGGGCTGACTGCGGAACAGGGCAACCAGAATATACGCCATCTTGGAGTGGGGGGGTAGAAATGGGGAGAAAATTTGTAATTCAAACTACTGTGAAAATCAATGCTGAAAACTAAATATGTCAAATAAATAAATTTAAATTAAAAAAAAAACTGGAAACCAACAATCCACTAGGGAATGGCTAAATAAATTGTGGCACATGAATAATATTATTGCACTGTAAGAAATGACAAATTTTGTTAAATAAAAAACTTTTATATTTATGGGAAGATTTACATGAACTTAATGAAAATGAAGTAAGCTAAACCAGGGAGAAAATACACACAAAGACTATGATGATGTGAATGGATAGAACAATAAGAAAATTTAAAAATAAAGGAATGAAAAACATTAAAAAAAAATGAAGGTGAGAAAATGTGTCTCCATGCTTTATTTTTTCCTTTTGTCTACAAAGGTTCAGAGACACCAGCATACGGTGGTGAGTTGGCACACTGGTTTAAAGGAAGGAGAGTCATAGAACTGTAATAACATTGCACATTGCGCTGTGTGGTTTATATAATCCCTCAAGGCAAATGAAGCATATATAGCTATTATGGGGGTAGCAAGAGGGATTGGCCCTGTGATTTCATTGCTGTAGGGAGTTCCTCCTCTACTAGGGCAGGTTGGTGACTTTTTCTCCAGCTTAAAGTCTTACAGAGTTGCCTAGATCCCCAAGAGGTTAAGTTACTTGCCTAAGGACACAGAGCTAGTATGTATCAGATGCAGGGCTTGAACTTAGGCCTTCCTGGATGTGAAGGCAAATCTCCTTTCACCACATAATAGTCTCTTATCTGTTACAAGAATGTTTTGAGGCAATTTGGTTTAAGTGACTTGCTCAGGGTCAAACATTCAGTAAGTTTCTAAGGCCAGATTTGAATTCAGGATGTCCTGACCCTATGGCTACTGCTCTATCCACTGTCTCACATAGTTGCCATTCTGATAAGAAGTTAAGAGGTAGAGGTAGAGCCAAGATGGTATAAAGACAGGGACTCACTTGAACTGTCCCCCAGACCTGTCCAAATACCTTTAAATTATGGCTCTAAACAAATTTTAGAGTAGCAGAACCTACAACAAGACAGAGTGAAACAAATTTCTGGCCCAAGACAACTGAGAAGATCAGCAGGAAAGGTCTGTTGCACCAAGGTGAGAGAGGAGCACAGTCCAGCACAGTCTGAGCCAATGCTGACTGGGCCCCAGAAAACAAACAGCAGGCTTTGGGGTGAGTGAATCAGTGGCAGCAGTGGTAGTTTTTAGGCCACTTAGCCCACAGACACCAAAGACAACTTAGAAGGTCAGCAGGAAATGTCTGTCACACCTGAGAGTCGAGCATTGTTCAGTAAAGGTTGAGGCAACTCAGCCCTGGCTTTGGCAAACCAGAAACAGGCCTTAGGAAACACCAAATCAACAGCATCAGTGGCTGCTTCCAGAGCTCTTAGCCCACAGATGGTAAGGGGGTCTAAGAACTGGTCAGGAGATTACAGGGGTCTCTTTCCCAGAACTGAGACAGGACTCTATTGCTTTTCCCATACATCATTTAGGGTCACAGTCCTGAGTCACAGTCCCATGGTAAGGAGGAGCACCAGCACACCAGAGCTTGTGGCCCAAGTGGAGCAGGGACCCTCCTCTCACAGAAAAGAGAGCTTGTAGTCACTCAAAGACTAGAGCACAGGGCAGGAGAGTAGTAAATATCTCTCCTTAAATCATACTACCTTGGAAGAACTGAAAATGCATAGGTCCCTGGAAGTATCTTTGAAAACAGCTACACAAAACTGCTGAAGCTTGGGACAGTGCACCCTTCACCATGGAAGGAGAATTCTACTTTAACAAAGAGTTGAAAGTCAAGTAATGGCTGAAAAAAATGAGCAAACAAGAGAAAAAAATTCTGAACACAGAAAGTTACTCTGGTGGCAAGGAAAATAGATACTCAAAAGAATGCAACAAAAACAAAGTTCCTATATCCGAAGCCTCCAAGAAAAATATGAATTGGTTTCAATCCATAGAAGAGCTCAAAAAGGATTGTGAAAATACAGTAAGAGGGGGGGCGGAGCCAAGATGGCGGCTGGTAAGCGGGGAATAGTGTGAGCTCTGTACAGAGACCCTCCAAAAACTTATAAAAAATGGCTCTGAACCAATTCTAGAATGGCAGAACCCACAAAACAGCAGAGGGAAGCAGGGCTCCAGCCCGGGACAGCCTGGATGGTCTCTGGGTGAGGTCTATCCCACACGGAGCTCCGAGCTCGGAGCTGGGAGCTGGGAGCTGGGAGCTGGGAACGGAGTGGAGCAGAGCCCAGCCTGAGCAGCATGGACCATCCAGACCAGAAGCTGGGCGGAGGGGGCCCTAGCGCCCTGATTCAGTGAGCTGCGGCAGTTACGAGACTTCTCAACCCACAAACACCAAAGACTGTGGAGAAGGTTAGTGGGAAAAGCTGCGGGAGTGGAAGGAGTTCGCGGTTCAGCTTCCAGCCCTGGGGGCAGTGGAGGTGGGGCAGCTACAGCTGTTGTTACTTCCCGCTCCAGGCCCACCTGGTGGGAGGAATTAAGTGGCAGATCAGAGCAGGAGTGCAGAGCCTGCTGAAGATCTACCTGAAAGCCATGATCAAGAAAAGAGCCTAGATACCATCTTTCAAGAAATTATCAAGGAGAACTGCCCTGATATTCTAGAGCCACAGGGCAAAATAGAAATTGAAAGAATCCATCGATCGCCTCCTCAAATAGATCCCAAAAAGAAATCTCCTAGGAATATTGTCGCCAAATTCCAGAGCTCAAGGAGAAAATACTGCAAGCAGCCAGAAAGAAACAATTTGAGTATTGTGGAAACCCAATCAGAATAACCCAGGATCCGGCAGCTTCTACATTAAGAGATCGAAGGGCGTGGAATGCGATATTCCGGAGGTCAATGGAGCTAGGATTAAAACCTAGAATCACCTACCCAGCAAAACTGAGTATCATGTTCCAAGGCAAAATATGGACTTTCAATAAAATAGGACTTTCAAACTTTCTCAGTGAAAAGACCAGAACTGAATAGAAAATTTGACTTTCAAACACAAGAATCAAGAGAAGCATGAAAAGGTAATCAAGAAACAGAAATTGCAAGGGACTTACTAAAATTGAACTGTTTTGTTTACATTCCTACATGAAAAGATGATGTGTGTGATTCATGAGACCTCGGTGTTGGGGTAGTTGAAGGGAATATATGTTTATGCATATATATATAAGTGAATGTGTATGTATGTATGTATCTATGTGTATGTGTATGCATGTGTATGTATGTGTATATATATGTGTTTTTATATATATGTATATATATATATACATATATGTATGTATATATATATATATATATATATATATGTAAAAGAGAGAGAGCAGACACAGGGTGAGTTGAAGATGAAGGGAAGATATCTAAAAGAAATAAAATGAAATTAAGGGATGAGAGAGCAACATACTGAGAGAGGGAGATAGGGAGAGATAGAATGGGGTGGATTATCTCACATAAAGGTGGCAAGAGGAAGCAGTTCTGTGGGAGGAGGGGAGAGGGCAGGTGAGGGGGGAATGAGTGAACCTTGCTCTCATCAGATTTGGCCTGAGGAGGGAATACCATTCATACTCAGTTGGGTATCTTACCCCACAAGAAAGAAGAGGGAAGAAGATAAAAAAAAATAAAAGGGGGGGGGATGATGGAGGGGAGGGCAGATGGGGGTGGAGGTAATCAAAAACAAACACTTTGGAAAGGGGACAGGGTTAAGGGAGAAAATTCAATAAAGCGGGATGGGTTGGGAAGGAGCAAAATGTAGTTAGCCTTTCACAACATGAGTATTGTGGAAGGGTTATACATAATGATACATGTGTGGCCTAGGTTGAAGTGCTCAACTTCTTAGGGAGGGTGGGTGGGAAGGGAAGAGGGGAGAGAATTTGGAACTCAAAATTTTAAAAACAGATGTTCAAAAACAAAAAAAAAAGTTTTTGCATGCAACTAAAAAATAAGATACACAGGCAATGGGGTGTAGAAATTTATCTTGCCCTACAAGAAAGGAAGGGAAAAGGGGATGAGAGGGGAGGGGGGTGATAGAGGGGAGGGCTGACTGGGGAACAGGGCAACCAGAATATATGCCATCTTGGAGTGGGGGGGGAGGGGAGAAATACGGAGAAAATTTGTAATTCAAACTGTTGTGAAAATCAATGCTGCAAACCAAATATGTTAAATAAAGAAATTTAAATTAAAAAAAAAATCTCGCCTCACACAGTAGCTGTGTGACCCTGGCCAAGTCGCTTAAAAAAAAAGACACTGGGGTAGAGGAGGAGATAGGAAGGAGTCCGGGAGAGCAGGGAAATGATGCAATGGGATAGATGCCCCGGGAGCTCCCTGCTCAAATGGAGGATCTGGGAGGAGCTCTCCCATGTCCACCCTCCACCCTCCCCAGTGGCAGGTGATGCCGAGGAGGTGTGAGTTTCAGAGCTGATGTCATCCTGCCGGATGATGAGTTTCTGGAGACCATAATGAAGGCCAGGAGAGCAGCCAGATGGATAGCTATAAGCAATAGGGCAGAATCAGGCTTATTTGCCACTACAGCACACTGTTAGGAGAATTAGAATGATCCTTGTATATTGAGACAGTCAGAGCAGACTCTTTAGGCCTTAGAGCACGGTTTCTGAACTTTGGGGGGGTTGCTGGACCCCTTTGTCAGTCAGTCTGATGAAGCCTATGGACCCTTTCTTGGAATCATGTTTAAATGCGAAATCTAAAATGCATAGGGCTACAAAGGAAATCATTCCTATTGAAATACAATTACCAAAATATTTTTTGAAAAATAATAAATTTACAACAGATAAAAAAAAAGAAAATACAGTAAGAGAAGTGAGGAAAAATTGAAAAGAGAAATGAGTGATTAAAGAAAATAATGGAGGGCTGAGCCAAGATGGTGGCTTAAAAACAATGACTCACTTGAACTCTCTCCCAAATCCCTCCAAAAACCTGCAAAAAATGACTCTAAACAAATTCTAGAGCTACAGAACCCAAAAAATGACAGAATGAAATAAGTCTTGAGCCCAAGATGGCCTGGTTTGGAAGTGTCTATCACACCATTCTGGGAGCAGAGCGCAGCTCAGTTTGGGCCATGCTGGAAGAGACCAAGCTGGAATACATGGAGTAGAGGAGGCCTCAGGGCCTTGAATCAGTGAGCTGTGGCAGTTTCCAGACTTCTTAACACAAAAATGCCAAAGACAACTGAGCAGGTCTGTGGGAAAACTGTTGGACCTCAGTGAAAGAAGTGCACAGTCCAGCTTCAGCCCCAGAGTGGCAGAGGTAGCTGCAGCTGTGGCTTAAGTGGCTGCTTATGGAGTTCCAGGCCCACAGATAGTGGGGGAATCAGGCAGCTGGTCAGAGAGGGAGTGCAGGGATCTCTTTGCTGACACTAAGACAGCATTCTCTCCCTTTGCCTTGCTTGAATCTGGGTGGCAGTTCTGGTTGATGGAACTTGGGGGAGGAAGAGTGCTGGTGTGGCAGAGTTTGTGGTGACTGTGGAGAGGGAGGCCTCCCGGTAGTTACATGGTAAAAAAGAGTGCTTGCACTCAGAGACAAGAGAACAGGCCAGGAGAGGAGCATCACACCACCTCAGAATAGAAGTAGCTCTGAAAAGAGCAGCACAAAACCCCTGAAGCTTGAGGCAGAGCACTCTCCACTCCGGAAGCAGTCATACCCTGACAAAGAGCTCAAAAGTCAAGTAATTGGCTGGGAAAATGAGCAGGCAGTGTAAAATGACTCAGACTATGGAATCTTTCTTTGGTGACAAAGATGATCAAAACACATAGACAGAAGAAGTCAACAAAGTTAAAAGATACTACATCAGAAGGCTCCAAGAAAAATATGAATTTGTCTCAGGCCATGGAAGAGTTCAAAAAAGATTTGGAAAATCAAGTAAGAGAAGTAGAGGAAAAATTGGGAAGAGAATTGAGAGTGATGCTAGAAAATCATGAAAAAGGAGCTAACAACTTCCTAAAGGAGACCCCCCAAAATAAAGAAGAAAATAACACCTTAAAAATAGACTAACTCACATGGCAAAAGAGCTCCAAAGAGCCAATTAGAAGAATAATGCCTTAAAAGACATAATTAGCCAAATGGAAAAGGAGGTGCAAAAGACCACTGAAGGAAATACTGTCTTAAAAATTAGAATGGAGCAAATGGAAGCTAGTGACTTTATGAGAAATCAAGAAATTATAAAACAGAACCAAAAGAATGAAAAAATGGAAGGCAATGTGAAAAATCACATTGGAAAAACCACCGACCTGGAAAAGAGATCAAGGAGAGATCATTTAAAAACTGTTTGACTATGTGAAAGCCATGATCAAAAAAAGAGCTTAGACATCATCGTTCAAAAAAATAAAGATTTTCAATGAAATAGAGGACTTCGATCTAGGAATGTAAACAGTTCAACCTCAAGAAGTCTCTTATGATTTCTCTTTCCTGTTTACCTTTTCATGGTACTTTGATTCCTGTATTTGAAAGTCAAATTTTCTGTTCAGCTATGGTCTTTTCATCGGGAATGCTTGAAAGTCCTCTATTTCCCTGAAAAACCATTTTTCCCTTGAGGTATTACACTCAGTTTTGCTGGGTAGGTGATTCATGGTTTTAATCCTAGCTTCTTTGACCTCCAGAATATCATATTCCAAGCCCTCCAACCACTTAATGTAGAAACTGCTAGATCTTGTGTTATCCTGATTGTATTTCCACAATACTTGAATTGTTTCTTTCTAGCTGCTAGCAATACATTCTCCTTGACCTGAGAACTCTGGAATTTGACTAGAATATTTCTAGGAGTTTTCCTTTTGGGAGCTTTTCAAGAGATGATCAGTGGATTCTTTCAACTTCTATTTTACCCTCTGGTTCTGGAATATCAGGGCAGTTTTCCTTGATAAGTTTTTGAAAGGTGATATTTCAGATCTTTTTTGATCATGGCTTTCAGGTAGTCCAATGATTTTTAAATGCTCTCTCCTGCATCTATTTTCCAGGTCTGTGGTTTTTCCAATGAGATATGTCACATTGTCTTCTATTTATTTTCATTCTTTTGGTTTTATTTTATGATTTCTTGATTTCTCATAAAGTCATTAGCTTCCATTTCTTCTATTCTCTTTTTTAGGGAATTATTATTTTCAGTCAGCTTCTGTACCTCCTTTTCCATTTGGCCAATTCTGCTTTTCAAGGCATTCTTCTCTTCATTGGCTTTTTGGACCTCTTTTGTCATTTGAAGTTGTCTATTTTAAAAAAAATTAATTCCTTATTTTTAGTTTACAACACTCAGTTCCACAAGTTTTTCAGTTCCAAATTTTCTTTTCCTCCCTCTCCTCCCCTTTTCCTGCCAAGATGGCATGTGATCCAATATAGGTTCTACATGTAATTTCACATTAAACTTATTTACATAATAGTCAAGTTGTAAAGAATTATAAGCAATGGAATGAATCGTGAGAAAGAAGAAACAAAACCAAAAAAAGGAAAAAAAAAGGCAAGCAAATAGTTTGCCTGGATCTGCATTCAGACTCCATAATTCTTTCCCTGGATGTGGATAGTTTTTTCCATCATGAGTCTTTTGGAGCTGTCTTTGAACCTTGCATTCTTGAGAAGAGCCTCGTCTATCAAAGTTAGTCCTTACAGACACTGTGGGTCTGTAATTGTACATAATGTTCTCCTGGTTCTGCTCCTCTCACTCAGTATCAGTTCATATAAGTCTTTCCAGGTTATTCTGAAGTCTGTCTGCTCCTTATTTCTTATTGTACCATAGTATTCTATTATATTCATATACCACAATTTGTTTAGCCATTCACGAATTGATGGGTATCCACTTGATTTCCAATTCTTTGCCTCCACAAAAAGAGCTGCTATAAATATTTTTGACCAAACAAGACCTTTTCCCACTTATATGATCTCTTAGTATTGCTGGGTTAAAGGGTATGCACATTTTTGTAGTCCTTCAGGCATAGTTCCAAACTGGTCTCAAGAATGGCTGGATCAGTTCACAACTCCACCAACAATGTAAAAATATTCCAATTTTCCCACATCCTCTCGAGCATTTATGATTTTCCTGTTTTGTCATGTTATCCAATCTAACAGGAGAGATGTGGTACCTAAGAGTTGTTTTGATTTGCACTTCTCTAATCAATAGTTATTTGGAGCATTTTTTCATATGACTATACATGTCTTTAATTTCTTCCTTTGAAAACTGCCTGCTCATATGCTTGGACCATTTCTCAATTTGGGGATGACTTCCTATAAATTTGACCCAGTTTCCTGTATGTTTTAGATATGAGGCCTTTATCAGAGACACATGTTGTAAAGATTCTTTCCCAATTTTCTGCTTTCCTCCTAATTTGTGTTGTGTTCATTTTGTTTGTACAAAACTTTTCAGTTTAACATAATCAAAAGTATCCATTTTGCATTTTGTAATTCTCTCTATCTCTTGTTTGGTCATGAATTCTTCCCTTCTCCATAAATCTGACAGGTAAACTATTTCCTTGCTCTCCCAAATTGTTTATAGTATCAGCTTTTATATCTAAATCATGAACTACTTTTGACTTTATTTTGGTATGTGGTGGAAGACATTGCCCTATGCCCAGTTTCTGCCATACTGTTTTCCAGTTTTTCAAGTGGTTTTTGTGCAATAGTGAATTCTTAACCCAGAAGCTGGCCTCTTTGGGTTTATCAAAGAGTAGATTGCTGTAGTCATTAACTACAGTGTCTTGTGTACCTAACCTATTCCACTGATCCACCATTCTGTTTCTTAGCCACTACCAAGTAGTTTTTATATATGCTGCTTTATAATACTGTTTAATATCTGTTATGGCTAGGCCACCATCCCTAGCATTTCTTTTCATTAATTCTCTTGATGTTCTGGACCTTTTGTTCTTCAAGATGAATTTTTTACCTTATCCAGTTTTGTGAAACGATTTTTGGTGGTTTGATTGGTATGGCACTGAATAAGTAAATTAATTTAGGTAAAATTGTCATTTTTATTATATAATCTCAGCCTAACCATGAGCAACTGATGTTTTTTTCCTATTTATTTATAACTTATTTTATTTGTGTGAAAAATGTTTTATAATTATGTTCATATAGGTCCTGGGTTTGTCTTGGAAGGTAGACTCCCAAATCTTTTATAGTGTCTACAGTAATTTTAAATGGAATTTCTCTAGTCTATTTAAGGTGGTATATTCTTCTCTATTTTTAAGGGTGGTCTCCTTTAGCAAGCTGTTGACTCACTTTTCATGATTTTATTGCATCAATCTCATTTTTTTCCCCAATTTTTCCTTTATTTCTCTTACTTGATTTTCTAAATCCCTTTTGAGCTCTTCTAATTGCCTGATACCAATTTATATTTTTATTAGAGGATTTTGATGTAGGATCATTGACTTTGTTGTCTTCTGGCTGTATGTTTTGATCTTCTTTGTCACCAAAGTAAGATTCTAGAGTTGAGTTTTTTTGTTTTTGTTTTTGTTTTTTGCTATGTCTGTTCATTTTCCCAGGTAATTACTTGACTTTTGAGCTCTTTCTCAAAGTTTGACTCTGCTTCCAGAGTGGAGAATGCTCTGTTCCATGCTTCAGGCATTTTGTGTTGCTGTTTTCTGAGCTACTTGTAAGCACCTGTAAATTTTCATTACTTCTGAGGTAATATGATTTAAGGAGAGATGTTTACTCCTCTCCGGGCCTGTGCTCTGTCTGTGAGTGACCTCAAGCACTCTTTTCTGCCTTGGAACTGCCATGAGGACTCCCTCTCCACAGCCACCACAAGCTCTGCCACACAAGCTCTCCTCCTCACCCCAGGACCACCACCCTGGACTGTGCCCAAATCCAAGCAGGGCAAGGCAAGAAAATCCTGCCTCTGTACCAGCAAAATGATCCCTGCACTACTGTTCTGATCAGCTGCTTGATCCCCTCTCTGTCTGTGGGCCTGGAGCTCTGGAGTAGCCACTGCTTCTGTTGCCACTGCTGCCACCTCCACCACCCTCCAGCTAGGGCTAGATTGCCCCCTTCTCTCACACAGGTCCAGCAGAGTTTTCCCACTGACCTGCTAAGTTATCTTTGGTGTTTGTGGGTTGAGAAGTCTGGAAACTTCCACAGCCACCAGTGCTTCATTGACCTGAGTCCTGCCCTGCCAACTCAGCTCCAGCCTGATCTGTGCTGGCATGGCCCACTCTGAACTGCACTCTGCTCTGAGTCTGATGCAATACACCCTTCCCATTGTTCTTCCAGGCTGTCTTGGGCTGGAGACTTGTTTCACTCTGTCATTTTGTGGTTTCTATAGCTTCAGAATTTATTTAGAGTCATTTTTACAGGTGTTTGGAAGGATTTGGGGGAGAGGTCAGGCAAGTTCCTGCTCTTTCTCTGCCATCTTGTCTCCTCCCCTGTCATATGAAATTTGATTTTCAAATGCAAGGCTCATGAGAAGCATAAAAAGGTAAACAGGAAACAGAAATCATAAAGGATTTTATAAGGTTAAACTGTTTACATTCCTGCATGGGAAGATGATACTTGTAACTCATAAGAACATTCTCATTATTAAGGTAGATAGAAGGAGTATATATAGACAGAGGGCACAGGTGTGACTTGAATAAGACAGGATGGTATCTAAAAATATAAAATTGAGTGAGAGAGGAATGTGCTGGGAGAAAGAGAAAGGGAGAAGTAGAATCAAGTAAATAATCTCACATAAAAGAGGCAAGAAAAAGTTTTTACAGTGAAAGGGAAGAGGGCAGAGGTGAGAGGGAATAAGTGAACCTTACTCTTATGAAAATTGGCTCAAAGAGGGAATAACATACACACTCAATTGGGTATAGAAATCTATCTTACCCTAAAGAAAATTAGGAGCGGAAGGGCATATGAGAAGGGGGTATGTGATAGAAGGTAAGGCAGATTGGAGGAGGGGTAGTCAGAAGTAAAACTCTTCTTAGGAGGGACAGGGTAAAAGGAGAGAGAGAATAGAATAAAAACTGAGCAAATAGTCTGAAGTTAAATATATTTAACAACAGCAAATGAAACAAATTTTGAAGCAAGTTTCTCTGATAAAGGCCTCACTTATCAAACACATAGAGAACTGAGTCAAATTTGTAAAAATAAGAGCCATTGCCCAATTGATAAATTATTGAAAGATATGAACAATTTTCAGAGGAAGTAATCAAAGCTACCTTTGGCAATACGAAAAAGTGCTCTAACTCGCTACTGATTGGGGAAATTCAAGTTAAAACAATTCTGAGGTACAGCCTCATACCTATTAGATTGCCTAATAGGACAGAAAAAGAAAATGATAAATGATAGAGAGGATATGGGAAAAGGAGAATATTGATGTACTCTTGGCGAACTTGTGAACTGATTCAACTGTTCAACCATAGACCAATTTGGAACTATGCATAAAGGGTATATAAAAGGTACACGTATAAAAATATGTGTACTTTTTGACCCAGCAACACCACTACTAAATCTGTATCCCAGAAGAGATAAAAAACCAAAAAGGAAAAGGAACTACATGTACAAAAAATATTTATAGCAGCTCTTTTCTAATGGCAAAGATTGGAAATTGAGGGGATATCCATCAATTGGGGAATGGCTGAACAGATTGTGCTATGTGATTATGATAAAATAATATTTTGCTATAAGAAATGACGAGCAGGAAAATTCAAGAAAATCCTGGAAAGACTTGCATGAGCTGATGCAAAGTGAAATGCACTGTGTATAAAGTAACAGCAGTATTGTAATATGATCATATGTGAAAGAATTATCCATTCTTAGAAATACATCAATCCAACACAATTCTGAACGATTTATGGTGTCAAATGCCTTCCTTCCCCAGAAAAAGAACTGATGGCATTTCCACACAGATTGAAGCATACTTTATTACTTTATTTTTTTGAGTTTTTTTGGGGGGGGTCTATATTTTCTTTCACAACATGGCTATCATGGAAATGTTTTGCATGATGACACATGTATAATCTATATCAAATGGCTTGCCTTCTCCATGTGAGGCGAGGGTGAGGAAGAAGGGAGAGAATTTCATACTCAAAGTTTTAAAAAGAAATGTTAAAAATTGTTGTTACATGTAACTGGGGAAGAATAAAATACTAAATAATTTTTTTAAAAAAAATGTTCAGAAATGACCTGACCCTTGGAGGAACCGATGGTGTTTCAAGAATGAAGGCCTTTGGCCAAAACATCCTTTAAATTCTCATTTTCTAACATTTTACACATATAGCTATCCCCACAACCCAAAAAGCACCAATGTTTGGTGTGAGATGAACCCTGAACTCAAGAAATCTACGTTTCTTGAATGTCCATTATGATACACATGGAATGGTAGACCTGGAAGGGTCCTCAGAAGTCATTAGTAGAACCACTTATTTATGACAAACGAAGAAAACAAGGCCCAGAGTTAATAGATTGCTTGTCTGGGATCATACAATTAGGTAAAATCAGGTCATATAAGGGCAGGATGTCAAACTTGGATCTCAAAAGGGTCCTCAAAAAGTTATGTATTCAAAAAAAGTCCTCAAAAGTCATGTATTCAAAACTTTTTTCTAGTTGAGGAACTAAGGTCAATCCATAGAGATAAAGGGCAGCTAGCATTGCACAGTGGACAGAGTGCTGGGCCTGAAGTCAGGAAGACTCATCTTCCTAAGTCCAAATCCAACCTCAGCCACTTACTAACTATCTGACCTGGGGCATGACACTTATTCCTGTTTGCCTCAGGTCTTCCTCTCTAAAAAATAAGCTACAGAAAGAAGTGGCAAACCACTCCAGTGTCTTTGCCAAGTAATTCCCAAATGGAATCACAAAGAGTCAGACACAACTGAACAACAATAACAAAAATACAGATTAAGCCAGTGACATATAAGTAGTAAGCAAAGAAGGAGGAATTAAACCTGAATCCTGACTCTAATCCAGTACTCTTCACTGTACTACAATTGGGAATTCACTTCTCTTAACTCCTATAGTAGTGTTGTTTTATCAGCACTCTGCTACATACTTCTTTTTAACAGTATTATTTTAGTGGTTGCTGTATGACAAAGAGTTATAGAATACTGAAGTCTGAACAGTAAAAGCTGAGGGTTACCCAAAAGGCAATGGTAATAATCCCATGGTAACTATGTTGCAACTAGGGGTATACTGGAGTCAGTAATTCCTTCATCCCTTCCTTCCTTTGTTCCTCCCTCCCTCCTGCTGTTCCTTGCTCCCTTTGTTCCTTTTCCCCTTCCAGCCATCCTTCCTTCCTGTCTTTATTCCTTCCTGTGCTGAAGATTGGGTATGTACCTCGAAAGATGGCTACAGTGTGCAAGAATCATCAAATATTAGAGAGTTAAGGATTCTCAAAGATCACCTAGCTCAACTTTTTCATTTGTAAGGATGAAGGCATAGAGGCTCACAGATAAGGGATGACTAAATGAATAGTACACATTCAATTGGTAGCCAAATGAAGAGTAGATTCCAGTTCTTTACTCATAATCCTGGTTCTCAAAACACGACATTAAGAAAGTTAGAGATGTGAGTGTTCTGAACCAGAGTTATAATCACAGTGGAAAAAATCTGCTGTGGCTGCATTTCCCTGTTCAGAACCTAGTGGGATGTTTTGTCCTCAAAGCTACACAAAATTTTGTGTGCCCCACTAGCATGCAATCCTGATCTGAGGAGAATTCGCCTTGAGGTCTGCCCTCAGCAGTCCTAAAAGATAGTGTCAGAAAAGTGTGAAAAGCTCAAACTTGCTAAATTTACCGATGCTTTTGGTACTTCAATGTCTGCAAATGCATGCTGTAATTGGGCTTTTAGAATTCAGGAAGCTTAAGACCTAAACCTTGACTGACTTCCTATAGTAGTATTCAGTATTGTCCTGCCAGACCTTGGAACTTAGAAAATCAAAGCAAGAAGAAGCTTGTAAATATGGAGCAAACAATTTCAGAGCTGGAAGGAACTTCAGATTATAGAACAACAAAGTTGGAAAGAGCCTTAGAAATCATCTAGCTCAACTTCACTTTTTCCTCCTTTGGTTGTTTTTTTTTAAATTTCTTTTTAATTATGAACTTCATCATTGACAAACAAAAACTTCCATAAGCAAAGAAGACAAGATAAGTATGTGTAAGACATTTAACTAGCTGTGTGACCCTAGGGAAGTCACTGAATCCTGTTTGTCTCCATTTCCTCATCTGTAAAATGTGCTGGAGAAGGAAATAGTAATCCACTCTAATTTTTGCTAAGAAAACCCCAAATAGAGTGAGAAAGAGTCAGGAACAACTGAAACAACTACAATTTTTATATTATCCTCATTTCATATATATTCCTCCTGTCTTCCCCATGTGACAAGGCTCATAAAAAATAAAGATTAAAAAAGGAGAAAAACAAAAAAAATTACTAAAATCATCCAACATTTCAACTATATCTGAAAGCATATGAAATATCCTGCATCCCTAGTCTTCCACCACTGCAAAGAGACAAACAAGGTAAATTTTCTTAATTATTTTCCATGGTAAAATGGATCATTACAATGAACTCAGTTATATTTATTCTTTTCTTTCCCTTTACATTGTTGTATTTATTACACATATTGTTTTTTGGTTCCATTGACTTCACTTTGCATAGCAATCTGTATGTCACCTTATGATTCTTCAAACTCTGAAAATTTACCCTTTCTAACATTTCAGAAAGATTCCATTATATTTATGTATAGCAATTTGATTCCCAATTCTCTAAAGGATGGACATCTACTTTTTTTCTAGCTCATTTTTGTTTTTGTTTAAGTCCTACAAAGTGCTGCTACAAAGATTGTATTGCATAGAGATTCTTTATCTCTGCTTTTTAGCTCCTAAGCATATATGCTAGGAGGCAGTGCTTTAAGAAAGGCATTAATTGAAAATCTATAGATAAGTATGAAGTTTAACATGCTCTGAAGTTTGAATTTTAGCTGTGGTAGAGGGTGTGTGAGGGAGAAGGAAAGAGGAAGTAGGTGTCGGGAGATTCACTTTTCAGCTATAACGACCCACAGGATCATGTACTAAATTGTAGGAAAATCATGACCTATCTCAGGGTTGAGATTATCCACATTAAGAAAATCATAGATCCCTGAAGGCCTAAGTATTATTTTGGAAATTTAAAGGGCAATGGAAAAGTGGTCGGTATACATGGGATGAAACAATTTACTAGTAGTAATCTGTATAAGAGTAGAGGTGTCAAAGACATCCAAGGAATGGGATGGTAGAAAAGGCACTGGACATGCAGTAAGGAAGACATGGGTTCAAATTCTGCCTTAGATACTTACTAGCCTTCTGATCCTGGGCATATCAGCTCACCCATCTGTGCATCAGTTTCCTCATCTCATTTCCTCACCTACAAAATAATAATTTAGATTCTATGACATCTAAAGTCAGCCAGTTAGTCAACAGTAATTAAGTGTATACTAAGTGACACATACTGTGCTAAGCACTGAAAGGCACAAAGGCAAAAAAGGGGTCCCGCCTTCAAGGAGCAATATTTTAGTGGGGGTTCATTTAAATAATTAAATGCATAGAAAGTATATTGTTGTTTGTGCTTTTCAAAGAGTACTGATGATATCCTAGCGTGATGTTTTGACTCCTGCATGAATTAAATTTAGGTGAGGCAGAGTTGCACAAAGTCATCAAACTCACTCTCTTTTCCAGAGTCATCCAAGTCCAGTTGCAAGACAACATTCAGGACTAGTGATGTCCTAGAATGTAGTGGATGACCTTGATGTCTTTGATATCTGACCAAGTTCCAAGCATTCCACAATGCATGCTTACCTGCCTTCATCACCATTGGAACAAATTGTCCTCATACACCCATTTTCCTGGAAAAAAGTATTCACATACTTGGAGTATGTGAATATCTAACTCATAAATGGGTTTGAGGTCCATCAATTACCCTCAATCTGGTTCAGACCATCTGCAGAGACAGTTTACTGGAGTGTGGCCACTGCATATGCTACAACTTCAGGGAGCCACAAGTGAGAGTTGAATGCCAGGTAAACATCAAAGGTGAACAAATTATGGCTTGATTTATTGCTTTATTGATTGTCTAGATTTAAGCAAGTGATTGAGAATAAAGATTAAAATTAAAAGTGGCAAAGGCACATTTTTTTCTGAAGAGACAGTTATTAAATATTTGCTATCATACTTCTAAAGATAATCTGAAAGGGGAAGGCTATAGCAGCTGGGGAAACAGTAAAGGACACTTGTAGAATTTGTGAATTCAGATTAATACACATACACAAACATGCACACATGTATGTACATACACATATACACACATACATACATATGTGCATATATGTATATAAATATATGTATGTATGCATATGCATGCATCTACACACACATTGCCCTTTTCCTTCTTCCTCACACACCCTCTACCACAACTAGAATACAAACTTTAGAGGATTCTAGCCATCATGTTCATCTATACATTTTCAATTAATGCCTTTCTTAAACCATTGCCTGCTAACATATATGCTAAGGAGCTAAAAAGCAGAGATGAACCTTTATGCAGCACAATCTTCATAGCAGCATTTTGTAGGACTTAAACATATACACACATATACAAATATACACACATATACATATATATATATATATATATATATACATCTATGTGTATCTATGTGTATATATATAAGTTTTTGTCTCAATTGCATGTAAAATTTTTAAACTTTTAAAAAATATGTTGAGTTCCAAATTCTTTCCCTCTCTCCTTGTTCCCCTCCCCCTTCATTAAACAGGCAAGCAATTTGATATAGGTTATACATTTATAGTCATGCAAAACACATTTCCATATTAGTCATTTTGTCAAAGACAAAAGACTAAAAAGAAAGTTTAAAAAAGTATGCTTTGATCTGCATTCAGACTCCATCAGTTCTTTCTCTGGAGATGAATAATGTTTTTTTATTGTGAGGCCTTCAGGATTTTCTTAGGTCATTTTATTGCTGAGAAAAGCTAAGTCATTAATAGTTGATCATCATACAAAATTACTATTACTGTGTACAATGTTATCTTAGTTCTGCTCACTTCACTTTGCATCAATTCATGTAAATCTTTCCAAGTTTTTTCTGAAAGCATCATGCTTGTATTTCCTATAGCACAGTAGTATTACATAATAATCACAGACCACAACTTGTTCAGCCATTCCCCAATTGATGGTTACCTCCTCAATTTCCAATTCTTTGCCACCACAAAAGAGCTGCTATAAATATTTTTGTACGTAGAGGTTCTTTTCCTTTTTTTAATCTCTTTGGAAAACAGAACTAGTAGTGGTATCGCTGGGTAAAAGGGTATGAGCAATTTTATAGCCTGGATGGAGGTAGGAGATGCAGTGTTGTTTGTGAAGAAATACCAGTTACAAATCTATGATCTTATGCAGGGTTGGAAAAGGAGATGTCCCAGTAATGTGGTATGGAGGAGAGACAACTGATGGATAGTTAACATATTATTCTGGTAGAACTTGAAATAGTAACAGAATTAGTATCCTTGGTGGTTTAGTGGAAGATTTAGATTAGAAACCACATAGGACAGAGTGGCTTGAAATCCATAACTATAAATTCCCAGAAACATCTGAGACTGGAGGAAAGTAAATCAGGTAGGTTTTCTAAAGTAGCTACATAAAACTTCTTTAAAAGTAATTATTAATGAGTCATGTTTATGTGATCTACATTCCTTGATATACTCTCTATTATTTCTCAGACAGCCATCCTTTATAACAAAGAATAAATAAAGAGGGAAATAATGTTCAGGAAAAAGTAACCAACAAATTGAAAACAAAAATTGACATCATAGGCAGTGTTCCACCCCAGTAGTACCCTACTTTTGCAAAAGAGTGGGGAGAAGTATCTCTCAGTATCATTTTCAAACTTAATAAAAATTTAAGAAATAGTTCTCAAAGAAGCAAAACTTATTCCTGTCTCCATCCCAGGAAGGGGTAATTTCTATGAGCCAAGCCCATATGAAACACTAGTCACAGGGACATATTCATTTTAAATGGGAATATTCTGTTGACATCTCCCCAGGAGAAAGGATGAGAAAGTGCTATTAGCTTTAGATCTAAGCTGAGACAGCAGCATGAAATCATATGGACACTCTAAGGTTATCTTCCCCAAAGAGTTTCATTTTATATAAATTGCAGGAAACCTGACATACACATTAAAATTTACAATGGTTGAGTGAGAGTAAGGAAAAAAGAGAGAGAGAGACAAACACTTTGAGTAATAACATCCATTATCACCTGATAGTTATTTCTCACCCACTCCTTGAGGGCACTTCCTAATATGAATTTTCGAAACCAACTAAAATGCTGCATTTTCTTTTCTTATTTTTAAAGCATTTTGTAACATCATAGCCGCTTCTAGGACTGTTCTTCCCTCCCTCCTATACTCCTCCATACCCCTGCCATCCCAAGCTTTCCTTGTCAAAAAGGGAAACAATTAAGCAAAAATATCCGATACAATAACCACATCTGGAAATATATATTCTGCCTGAGCAAAGCCCCACCTTTCTGCTATGAGGAGAAAAGTTTCATTATCTGCCCTCTGAATGTTTCATTGGTTTTACAGTTATTCAGAGTTTGGCTTCCTAAAATATTTCATTTTGGTAGACTTCTAGAGAATTTAATTCAACTATAGGAAAGATCAGGGCAGTACTGAGTCACAACACTTTCTGTATTTTTCCTCTTTATATTATTTCTTAACACTTAACTCTTTTCAATCAATCTACGATACTTCATTGGCTAAGCCTAGTGAAGGCTCAATCTTGGGGGCAATGCTGCTACATTGTCTACCCTGCTAGGTTCAGAGAATATCTTTCTGCATTTCAGAAAATCACTTACAACACAACAACTCATAGGTTTTTCTTACTTTTTGTGTGGCTCAGGGGAAACAGATGGGAATGATAATCAGGATCAGGTATTATACTTTAGCCTATCCTCAGTGAGGGAATAAGGGAAAACATTTATAATTTGTTTTTGATTAAGCCTTTAACAAACAGTAGTTGTATACTATTTTCAGAATGCTGTGTTAGATGACAAGGGACAGCAAAAGAAAATGACTCCTTCTTAGTCTCCTTTTTTAAATATGGTGTTTCAACAATTCAGCTAGCAGCTGCTGTGGGGGGGGAGGCTATAAAACCAACGACCACCAGCTAACAGAATACTACAAGCCCAGGTCCTTTTGATCTGCTTTACTGAGGAAAGCAACGTTAAGGGGTTAACAAGCTTACTTTAATTCAGCATACAAATACCATTCACTTAGCCTGGGGGAAAAAGCCAGCACCCTGAACTTCAGAGCAAATACAAACAAATTACAAACATCGACAGACAGGCCAAATACAATTCATAGTTAAAAACATCTAAGTTCAGCCCGGGAGCTCATAACAAGGGCTGGCCCCAAAATAACACATGCCGCCAGTGCTGTGGGTCAGAGCTCCGAAAAAGGAAAGCCAACCCCTGGTTTTATATCTTTTTCAGGGTCAAGGGTGAGTCACACATGCGACTCACCCACGTGACCTAAAATCGTCACAGAGAGGTGACTTAAACCCACGTGGTTTAAAAGCCTCTGATGTCACAAACATGTCACTCAACCCCATGTAAACTAGGCTTTCCCTTGAGGCAAGGACGTGATCAAGGACTCCTAATTTAATCAAAGAAATAAAGGCCAAACCCTTCAAGGGCACTTGGTTGAACTAAGTGCTAAGAGTCCATTTTGATTGCCCACACATATGGGTGTACTCAGAAATCTGTCCTTAGCCCTTTTCCCGCTTTCCACTCTATCCATTATTGAGTTAATTCACTCCTATAGTGGCAATTATCACCACCAAGCATATGACTTCCATATTTTCGTCTTCAAATACTTTCCCAGAGCTTCAGTCCTATATTTTCAACTGCCAAGAGGCCAACTGTACATTTCCTTAGATCTTAAGTTCAACATGTCTGACACCATACTCCTTATCTTCTTCTCAAACCTGGCCCTCCTAATTTCCCAGTTCATGCTGCTAATGTCAACATCCTCCCATTCACCCAAATTCTAAGCCTTAGGCTTCCCTGTGACTCTTCCCACATATAGTCAGTTGGTGTGTGTGTGTGTGTGTGTGTGTGTGTGTGTGTGTGTAAGACTGGATCTCCGATTTCATTACAATAGGGAACTCCAGGCAAGGAAATAAATGCTCTGGAATTTTTTTTTTTTACCTTCAACAGGTATCTGTGGTTACTGAGGGGTTAAAGACTTCCAGAAGGCCACATGGCTAATATATATTATAGATGAAATTTGAATCAAGGTTTTTTGTCTCAAAAGTCTATCTATATCTCTACCCTCTACACTACACTGCCTCTCACCATCACAATCTTTCACAAAATATTTTCCATTCTTCTACTCATATTGCCATCACCCTTGTCAGGGAGGTCATCACCTTTTGCCCAGACTTTTAATAGTCCCCTTTTTATCTGTCTCTCATCTTTCCCTTCTCCATTCTGTCCTTCATAGAACTTCCAAGATATCCATTCTTTTTTTTTGAGGGGGGGGAAGGCAAAGAAATTGGGGTTAAGTGACTTGCCCAAGGTCACGCAGCTAGTAAATGTCAAGTGTCTGAGGTAGAATTTGAACTCAGGTCCTCCTGACTCCAGGGCCACTGCTCTATTCACTGTGCCACCTAGCTGTCCCCAAGATATCCATTGATATACAACGATATCCAAGATATACAAATCTGATCAATGCACTCCCTTATTGAAGACCAATCTCAGTGACACTAAATAATGATGGACACAGAGGCTGAAATAACCTCTCAGACTGGGATTATCCAGCACCATAACCTTGAGGCTCAATCTAGGGGCTGAAGAAAAGGGAAGGGAACTGGTTTGTCTCACCTTCCAATTATACCTCATTCAAGGTCTTGGGTGACATTTGAGGGCTGGAAATTGGGAGACGTAAGAATTTCTCACTTCCCGTAATCATCAACTCAGATATTATCACTGGAAAGAAGCCCTTCCCAATCTCTTCAGATGTTAGTGCTATTCTCTCCTTTTGTGATTTACTTTGCCTTTAGTTTGTTTATATCCTATGTACTATCTGCGCAGTAGCTTACACATAGTAGATACTTAGTAAATGTTTCTTGAATTGTATTTCAGAAAAAAAATCCCTTTCCCACAGAATAAAATATAAACTATTAAACCCAGTATTCAAGGATCTCTACAATCTGACTTCAACTTATCTTTCTAGTAATATTTTTACTACTTGCCTTTGTATGCTCTGCCTCCCAACTTTAGTAAACTGAACTTTTCAAGTCACTTAACCCCGTTGAGCCTCAGTTTCTTCATCTATAAAACGAAAGGGCTGGACTAAATGACCTCTAAAGTCCCATCCAGCTCTATATCTATGATTTTATGATCTAGACTAGTTTGGTTAGAGTACAGAGTACTTATAAAGAAGTGTAGGAGTTAAAGCTAAAAGGATTAGTCACAATACCTTTTAGCCCTTTAAATGTGGGGGTTTGTAAAGGAGCAAAAAAAATCCCTAGATAAAGAAACTACCTATTAAACACTTATTACCACAATCAAATAGGATGGCACTGTGAGCAGTTGGGGTCCTATTGGATTTCCAATGATGACTACCTAGCAACAGGGTAGGACTACTGCTGATCTCCCAGCTGGAGGTGGTAAGTGAATGGCCATCTTCCCATGGAGCTTGTCAACCGCAAGCTACTGTAAGCAGCAGGAAATGAGCAAGGAGGGGGACTTGGAGATGACATGGGGAAGCCAAGCCAGCAAGTAGTTGCATGCTTTATGGACTGCATATGTCATTTTGCTCAGTCTGTTAGCACTCAAAAAATCCAATTACAGGCAGACTTATTCCTTGCCATGATGTGAAATCACAATATATTACTTAAGATGTGTCAATTACCGGTCCTGATTAAAATACTTTTGGCTTAATGTGATGGGATCCATGGCTTGTCAGTTGTATTCATTTTGTTTTCTGTATGGTATTTTTTTAATGATGCAGAAGTTTCAAGTTCTGGAAATCATTATTATTTCTTCTCCCTTGAAATTCTTATGCCTGCCTTTTCATTTTTGCCACAAATGGTGTAATGTGTGTGCGTGTGTGTGCATGTATTTATGTGTGGATGTTTGTAGGTATATGTATACAAAGCACATGCCTACTCTCCTGAAGAAGTCTTTGCTTTTAATCAATGGGGTCATCCTTTGCTATTTGTTCTTTAAAAACATTTCTATGGGCACAGGATCACAGAAACATAGAGTCTGAGAGTTGGAAAGGACTTCAGCCCCCATCTAGTCCAGCCATCTAGTCCATCAAGGAATTCCTACTGTAACCTACCTGAGAAGTGCTCATCTAGCTTCTATCTGTCATACTTCAAAACCATTTGCTTTTGTGACAGGCCTAATTATTAGAAAAATAGTCCTAACACTAAACCTAGATTTAACTCTTTGCAACTTTAAACACATTGCTCCTGACTGCTTTATAAAGCAAACAGAACATGCCTAATTCTTCTTCTATATGAGAGTTCTTCAAATATTTGGACACAACTATCAGCCACCTCTGAGTTTGCACTTCTCCTGGCTAAATATCTTCATTTCCTTCCATTGATCCTCATATTAGGTAAGAACAACATGAATATTCCAATTTGTTTCAGTTCACCTTTTAAAAAATCTCAGAGTCTTTCCATATAGAATCAATCAAGAAACCATATTTATTACCTACTTACTATGAGATGAGCAAATTACTAGGCACTAAAACAAATGATTATATTTTAAAAGGTCCCTTCTCCCCAAACTTCTATAGCTATCTATAGCTTGCATCATGTTTCATGCACTTCCTAACAACTCCATTTGCAGCCTGAAAAGAAGTGACTATTTTCATATATCTTCATCTTTCTGAACCAAAGTGCTTAGGGAAGAGTTGTTTCATATAGGATCTATGAAGGAGAAAAATAAAGAAAGGAAGAAAGAAAGGAAGAAAGGAAGGAAGGAAGGTAGAAAGAAAGAGAGAGAAAGGTAAAAAGAAGAAGAAAGGAAGGAAGGAAGAAAAAAGGAAGGAAGAAAGGAAGGAAGAAAGAGAGAGAAAAAAGTAGAAAGAGGAAGAAAAGAAAAGAAAAGAAAAGAAAAGAAAAGAAAAGAAAAGAAAAGAAAGCTGAAGGAATGCACTACATATTTCATATCCTTAGCCTCCTCTTCCTGTCTCAACACTCAAAGTTACACCATTATATTGGCTAGTCAGAGGATAGACTCTGGTAATAACAAGTTCTTCTCTGAAAGAATATACATCCCCTCACCCGTACCTTATAATATTCTAGAAAAGCTAAGTCCCAAATGCAATCACACATCCAAACGGCATGTGGAGTCTGTCAAATTTTATTTTTTTTTTATTTTTTTTTATAAATTTCTTTATTTATTTTTAGTTTACCACACACGGTTCTACATAGTCTTGAGTTCCAGTTTTTCTCCCCTCCCTCCCCCCTCCCTCCCCAAGACGGCATGAAGTCTCATATAACTGTCATGGATAACTTCGCATTGAATTAATTAATGCACTAGTCAAGTCATGGAGAAGAACCTTGACCACTGGAATGAATCATGAGAAAGAAGAAACAGAAACAAAAAAAAAAAAAAACCAAAAACAAAAACAAAAGAGAAGCAGAAAAGGCGAGCATGTAGTGTGCCTCAGTCTGTATTCAAACTTCGCAGTTCTTTGTCTCGATGAAGATAGCATTCTCCATCATGAGTCCCCTGGAGTTGTCCTTGTCCCTTAGGTTGCTGAGAAAAGCGCAGTATGTCAGGGTTGGTCCTCACGGAATCCATATATCTGTGGCTGTGCACAACGTTCTCCTGGCTCTGCTCCGCTCACTCAGCATTATGTCGTGTAGGTTTTTCCAGGTTGTTATGAAGTCTGCATCATCCCCATTTCTTATGGCACAATAGTATTCCATCACCTTCATATACCACAGCTTGTTCAGCCATTCCCCAATTGATGGGCATCCCTTTGATTTCCAGTTCTTGGCTACCACAAAGAGAGCCGCTATAAATATTCTTGTACATATGGGTCCTTTTCCCGCTTGCGTGATTTCTTTGGGATACAACCCTAGAAGTGGTATTGCTGGGTCAAAGGGTATGAACATTTCTATAGCCCTTTGGGCATAGTTCCAAACCGCCCTCCAAAATGGCTGGATCAGCTCACAACTCCACCAGCAATGTAACAATGTTCCAATTTCCCCACATCCTTTCCAGCATTTATCATTCTCCTGATTTGTTATTTTAGCCAATCTGACAGGAGAGATGTGGTATCTAAGAGTTGTTTTGATTTGCATTTCTCTAATCAGCAGTGATCCAGAGCATTTTTTCATATGCCTGTAGATAGCTTTAATTTCTTCCTCTGAAAACTGCCTGTTCATATCCTTTGACCATTTCTCAATTGGGGAATGGCTTGTATTCCTATATATTTGGCTTAGCTCCCTGTATATTTTAGAGATGAGGCCTTTATCAGAGATACTAGTTGCAAAGATTTTCTCCCAATTTTCTGCTTCCCTCCTAATTCTTGTTGCATTGGCTTTTTTTGTACGAAAACATTTCAATTTGACATAATCAAAATTATCCATTTTGCATTTTGTAATGCTCTCTATCTCTTGTTGGGTCATGAATTCTTTACTTTTCCACAAATCTGATAAGTAAACTATTCCTTGCTTTCCCAAATTACTTAGAGTATCAACTTTTACTCCTAAATCATGAACCCATTTTGACTTTATTTTGGTATATGGTGTAAGATATTGGTCTATGCCCAGTTTTTGCCCTACCATTTTCCAATTTTCCCAACAGTTTTTGTGAAATAGTGAATTATTAGCCCAGAAGCTGGCCTCTTTGGGTTTATCAAAGAGTAGATTGCTAAACTTGTTGATTTCACCTACTTGTGTAGCTATCCTATTCCACTGATCCACACCCCTGTTTCTTAACCAGTAGCAGGCAGTTTTGATGACTGCTGCTGTGTAGTACAGTTTAATATCTGGTGTGGCTAAGCCACCATCTCTAGCATGTCTTTTCATTAATATCCTAGATACTCTAGACCCCTTGTTTTTCCAAATGAATTTTGTTATTATTTTGTCCAGCTCAGTAGAAAAAATTTTTGGTAGTTCGATTGTTATAGCACTGAATAGATAGATTAATTTAGGTAGAATTGTCATTTTTATTATATTAGCTCACCCTAACCATGAGCAACTGATATTTCTCCATTTATTTAGATCTGATTTTATTTGCGTGAAAAGTGTTTCATAGTTATGTTCATATAGGCCCTGGGTTTGTCTTGGCAAATAGACTCCCAAATATTTTATAGTGCCTTCAGTAACTTTGAATGGAATTTCTCTTTCTATCTCTTGCTGTTGGGCTTTGTCAGTAATGTATAGGAATGCTGAGGATTTATGTGGGTTTATTTTATATCCTGCAACTTTGCTAAGGTTGTTTATTATTTCTTTTTTTTTTCTTGATGACATCCTTTATTTTTTTTTCTTTATTTATTTTTAGTTTACCACATACGGTTCTACATAGTTTTGAGTTCCAGTTTTTCTCCCCTCCCCCCCTTCCCAAGATGGCATGAAGTCTCTTATAACTGTCATGTATAACTTCGCATTGAATTAATTTATGCTCTAGTCAAGTCGTGGAGAAGAATTTTGACCAATGGAATGAATCATGAGAAAGAAGAAACAGAACCAAAAACAAAAAAAAAAAACAAAAAAAAAACAAAAAAACAAAAAAAAAAACCCAAAAACAAAAACAAAAGAGAAGCAGAAAAGGCGAGCATGTAGTGTGCCTCAGTCTGTATTCAAACTTCGCAGTTCTTTCTCTGAATGAAGATAGCATTCTCCATCGTGAGTCCCCTGGAGTTGTCCTTGCCCCTTTAGGTTGCTGAGAAAAGCGCAGTATGTCAGGGTTGGTCCTCACGGAATCCACATATCTGTGGCTGTGCACAACGTTCTCCTGGCTCTGCTCCGCTCACTCAGCATTATGTCGTGTAGGTTTTTCCAGGTTGTTATGAAGTCTGCATCATCCCCATTTCTTATGGCACAATAGTATTCCATCACCTTCATATACCACAGCTTGTTCAGCCATTCCCCAATTGATGGGCATCCCTTTGCTTTCCAATTCTTGGCTACCACAAAGAGAGCTGCTATAAACATTCTTGTACATATGGGTCCTTTTCCCGCTTGCGTGATTTCTTTGGGATACAACCCTAGAAGTGGTATTACTGGGTCAAAGGGTATGAACATTTCTATAGCCCTTTGGGCACAGTTCCACACCGCCCTCCAAAATGGCTGGATCAGCTCGCAACTTCACCAGCAATGCAAAAATGTTCCAATTTCCCCACATCCTTTCCAGCATTTATCATTCTCCTGATTTGTTATTTTAGCCAATCTGACAGGAGAGATGTGGTATCTAAGAGTTGTTTTGATTTGCATTTCTCTAATCAGCAGTGATCCAGAGCATTTTTTCATATGCCTGTAGATAGCTTTAATTTCTTCCTCTGAAAACTGTCTGTTCATATCCTTTGACCATTTCTCAATTGGGGAATGGCTTGTATTCCTATATATTTGGCTTAGCTCCCTGTATATTTTAGAGATGAGGCCTTTATCAGAGATACTAGTTGCAAAGATTTTCTCCTAATTTTCTGCTTCCCTCCTAATTCTTGTTGCATTGGCTTTTTTTGTACAAAAACATTTCAATTTGACATAATCAAAATTATCCATTTTGCATTTTGTAATGCTCTCTATCTCTTGTTGGGTCATGAATTCTTTACTTTTCCACAAATCTGATAAGTAAACCATTTCTTGCTTTCCCAAATTACTTAGAGTATCAACTTTTACTCCTAAATCATGAACCCATTTTGACTTTATTTTGGTATATGGTGTAAGATATTGGTCTATGCCCAGTTTTTGCCCTACTATTTTCCAATTTTCCCAACAGTTTTTGTGAAATAGTGAATTATTAGCCCAGAAACTGGCTTCTTTGGGTTTATCAAAGAGTAGATTGCTAAACTTGTTGATTTCACCTACTTGTGTAGCTATCCTATTCCACTGATCCACACCCCTGTTTCTTAACCAGTAGCAGGCAGTTTTGATGACTGCTGCTGTGTAGTACAGTTTAATATCTGGTGTGGCTAAACCATCGTCTCTAGCATGTCTTTTCATTAATATCCTAGATACTCTAGACCTCTTGTTTTTCCAAATGAATTTTGTTATTATTTTGTCCAGCTACGTAAAAAAAATTTTTGGTAGTTTGATTGGTATGGCACTGAATAGATAGATTAATTTAGGTAGAATTGTCATTTTTATTATATTAGCTCGGCCTAACCATGAGCAACTGATATTTCTCCATTTATTTAGATCTGATTTTATTCGCGTGAAAAGTGTTTCATAGTTATGTTCATATAGGCCCTGGGTTTGTCTTGGCAAATAGACTCCCAAATATTTTATAGTGCCTTCAGTAACTTTGAATGGAATTTCTCTTTCTATCTCTTGCTGTTGGGCTTTGTCAGTAATGTATAGGAATGCTGAGGATTTATGTGGATTTATTTTATATCCTGTAATTTTGCTAAAGTTGTTTATTATTTCAACTATTTTTTTACTTGATTCTCTAGGATTCTCTAGATAAATAATCATATCATCTGAAAAGGTGATAATTTAGTTTCTTCTTTTCCTATTCTAATTCCTTCAATTTCTTTTTCTTCTCTTATTGCTACAGCTAATGTTTCTAGTACCAAATTGAATAATAGGGGTGATAATGGACATCCTTGTTTCACCCCTGATCTTATTGGGAATGCATCTAGTTTATCCCCATTACAAATAATGCTTGTCGATGGTTTTAGGTAGATGCTATTTATAATTTTGAGGAAGATTCCACTTATTCCTATGCTTTCTAGTGTTTTTAATGGGAATGGGTGTTGTACTTTATCAAAGGCTTTTTCTGCGTCTATTGAGATGATCATATGGTTTCTGCTAGTTTTGTTGTTGATATGGTCAATTATGCTAATAGTTTTCCTAATATTGAACCAGCCTTGCATTCCTGGAATAAATCCTACCTGGTCATAGTGTATTATTCTCATAATGAGTTGCTGCAATCTTTTTGCTAATATTTTATTTAAAATTTTTGCATCAATATTCATTAGAGAAATTGGTCTATAATTTTGTTTCTCTGTTTTAACTCTACCTGGTTTGGGTATTAGTACCATATTTGTGTCATAAAAAGAATTTGGTAGGACTCCTTCTTCACCTATTTTCCCAAATAGTCTACAAAGTATTGGAATTAGTTGTTCTTTAAATGTTTGATAGAATTCACATGTAAAACCACCTGGCCCTGGAGATTTTTTCCTAGGGAGTTCGTTGATGACCTGCTCAATTTCTTTTTCTGATATGGGGTCATTAAGAAATTTCACTTCCTTCTCTGTTAGTCTGGGCAGTTTATGTTTTTGTAGATATTCATCCATATCTCTAAGGTTGTCAAATTTATGGGCATACAGTTGGGCAAAATAATTCCTAATTATTGTTTTGATTTCCTCTTCATTAGAGGTGACCTCACCCTTTCCATTTTTCATACTGGTAATTTGATTTTCTTCTTTCTTTTTTTTAATCAAATTGGCCAAAGGTTTGTCAATTTTATTGGTTTTTTCATAAAACCAGCTCTTTGTTTTATTTATTAATTCAATAGTTTTCTTGGTTTCAATTTTATTAATCTCTCCTTTGATTTTCAGTATTTCTAATTTGGTATTTAATTGGGGGTTTTCAATTTGCTCTTTTTCTAGCTTTTTCAGCTGTATTCCCAGATCATTGATCTCCTCTTTCCCTATTTTATTCATGTAGGCATTTAGAGATATAAAACTTCCCCTAAGAACTGCTTTTGCTGCATCCCATAAGTTTTGGTATGTTGTTTCATTATTGTCATTCTCTTGAATGAAATTATTAATTGTTTCTCTGATTTGTTCTTTGGCCCACTCACTCTTTAGAATTAAATTATTTAGTTTCCAATTAGTTTTTAGCTTATTTTTCCATGGTACTTTATTAAAAATCATTCTTATTGCATCATGATCTGAAAAGGATGCATTGACTACTTCTGCTTTTCTGCACTGGATTGTGAGGTTTTTATGCCCTAGTACATGGTCAATTTTTGAGTATGTGCCATGTACTTTTGAGAAGAAAGTATATTCCTTTTTATCCCCATTCAGTTTTCTCCAAAGGTCTATCATATGTGCCTTTTCTAAAATTGGGTTTACCTCCTTAACTATTTTCTTATTTATTTTGAGGTTAGATTTATCAAGTTCAGAAAGGGGGAGGTTGAGGTCTCCCAATATTATAGTTTTGCTGTCTATTTCTTCCTGTAACTCCCTTAACCTCTCCTCTAAGAATCTGTATGCCTTACCACTTGGTGCATATATGTTAAGCAATGATATTGCTTCATTGTTTATGGTGCCTTTTAGCAGGATATAATGTCCTTCCTTATCTCTTTTAATTGAATCTATCTTTACTTTTGCTTTGTCTGAGATTAGGATTGCTACACCTGCTTTTTTTACTTTAGCTGAGGCACAATATATTTTACTCCAGCCTTTTACCTTAACCCTATGTGTATCCCCCTGTTTCAGATGCGTTTCTTGTAAACAGCATATTGTAGGATTATGGTTTTTAATCCATTCTGCTATCTGCTTCTGTTTTGTGAGAATGTTCATCCCCTGCGTGTTCAGGGTTATGATTTCTATCTGTGTCTTTTTCTCCATCCTAATTCCCCCTGTTTATGCTTGTATTTCTCCCTTTCCCCTTCTCCTCCTCAACAAAGTTTTGCTTTTGACCCCCGCTTTCCTCAGTTAACCCTCCCTCTTTATTCCCCTCCCTTATCTTACCATTGCCCACTTGCTACTTCTCCTCTTCCTTCTGCCCTCCCCCCTCCCTTTTTCCCCCCTTACCCTCCCACTTCCCGTAGGACAAGTTAGATTTCGAAACTTATCAGAGTATGTTATTCCCTTCTTGAGCTAGATCAGATGACAGTAAAGCTCAAATACTGCTCTTCTTCCTCCCTTCTTTCCCTCTACCATAATATGTTTTTTTTCCACTTCCTTTGGTGTAATTTACCCTTTTCTACTACCTCCTTACCACTTCCCTCATAGCCCTCCCTTTATATCTCTCATTTATATTTTATATCTTTACATCAGTTAATTTATACAGGCATTCACAACCTATGTATATCCCTTTCATTAGTGATAATAGTTGTACCATTCACAAGAATGACTTATATATGTATATGTGTATATATATATACATATATATACATACATACATACATATATACATATATATATATACATACATACATACATAAAAACATACATAAGATGATATAATCCCACATAAAGATGTAAACAACCTAAGCTTATTGATTAATGAGGTTTGTGGGGTTTTTCCCCCTGGTTACCTTTTTATGTCTCTCTTGAGTTTTGTATTTGGAGATCAAATTTTCCATTGAGTTCTGGCCTTTTCATCAGGAAGGTCTGGAATTCCCCTATTTCATTGAATGTCCATCGCCTTGTCTGGAAAATTATGCTTAGTTTTGCTGGGTAGTTGATCCTTGGTTGTAGTCCCAGCTCCTTTGCCCTTCGGAATATCATATTCCAATTTCTCCTGTCTTTTAATGTGGAAGCTGAGAGATCCTGCGTGATCCTGACTGTAGTTCCACAATATTTGAATTGCTTCTTTTTGGCTGCTTGCAGTATTTTCTCCTTGAGTTTATAGCTCTGAAATTTGGCTATAATATTTCTTGGTGTTTTCAGTTTGGGATCTCTTTCAGGGGGTGATCGGTGAATTCTTTCAATGACCATTTTGCCCTCTGGTTCTAGGACCTCTGGGCAGTTGTCTTTGATAATTTCTTCGAAGATACTGTCAAGGCTCCTTTTTTCATCGTGGATTTCTGGTAGACCAATAACTCTCAAATTGTCTCTCCTGGATCTATTTTCCAGGTCAGTTGTTTTGCCAATCAGATATTTCACATTTTTTTCTATTTTTTCATTCTTTACGTTTTGTTTTATTGCTTCTTGATGCCTCATAGATTCATTAGCTTCCACTTGCTCAAGTCTAATTTTAAATGAGTTAGTGTTTACATTTTGCTTTTGAGCCTCCATTTTCAATTGGTTGATTTCACCTCTCAGGGTGTCCTTTTCTCTCTCTAGATTCTGAATCTCCGTAGCCATTTCGCCAATCTTATTCTTTAGGGACTTGATTTCTTCAGTGGATTTTTTCTCCCTTTTTTCCATTTTTTCCATATTTTCTTTTAGCTCCCTAATTTGGTTTTTAAAATCCTCCTTTAGCTCTTCCAGCAGTGCTTTTTGGGCTGGAGACCAGTTCATATTAGCTTTTGAGGTATCTGATGTATCTACCGTGTCATTGCCGTCCTCCTCCACATCAATAGTTTGAACCTGCCTGTCTCCATAAAAAGAATCTATTGTCCTCAGTTTTTTTTGTATTCTTCTTCATGTTTGTTGTTTTCCCTTTTCCTGGCATTACAACAAATTTCTATCTTTGGGCTCTCTGTCCCAGCTTTCTTATTCTGGGGGTTGTGAGTCTAGAATTATAACCTTCAGTTTCCTGAGGTGTGGGGGAGGGGTCTGGCTCCCTGGCGTCTCACTCCCTGTGGGTGCTCTCCAGCACTTGCTTTTCAGCAATGGTCTCAGCTGTTTGTTGTTTGAGCTGATGTCTGGCACTTCCCCTGTGGGAGCAAGGTTACGTCTGGGCTCCCGGTGTTGACCCCTGCCGACTCTGCGGGACTAATGAACTTCTAGTATTTGTCCTGTGAGGCCCCGCTACTCTCTCCTCTGTTTCAGTTCTCTTTTTTTTCCCCGAGGAATTCTCTGGGTGGGGAGGGGAGGGATTAGAGCCGTTTACCTGGCCATTGAGTCTTGCGGAAGTTCAAGAAGCCGAGTTCCTGGGTTTTGCAAGCGTCAGGACTGGCTGTTTTCACGGCCGGTGGAGTTGCGCTGCCTCTCGTCGCTCCCACAGACTGCCGTACTTTGTTGGGAGTCCTGGGGATCTCTGCCGGTTCCGGGCGCCCAGCTTTCTCCCAGCCTGTCTCCCACGTGGATTTCTCGGCCAGCCGCTTCCGCCTTGGTCTGGAGCAGCTCCACACCGAGCACTCTCCGAGCCTGCAGGTTCGTTCCTCCAGCCTTTCAGACTCTCCCGGCTCAGAAATTTGCCCCACGCAGACTGCTTGCGGTTTCTGACTCTCTGAAATCTGCTCAAATTCACTTTTTTATAGGAATCTGACAGACCTTGTGAGAGAGCTCCGGTAAGACGCTGCCTTCATGCGGCCATCTTGGCTCCGCCCCTCCGTCTGTCAAATTTTAAACTCTGCTAGGAGAGTGTATGTTTCTTCAGGAAAATTTAAGCTCCTTGAGGGCAGGAATATTTTCCATTTTTATCTTTGTATATTCATTTTCTAGTACAATGAATGGCATATAGCAAAATGCTAGATAAATATTTTTTGAATTGAATTACAGGAACATCATTGCTTTTTTAAGTATTTACAAACTTCTCCAATATTCATAGTATGTTTTTATTTCTGAATATTACCATATCATACCATGTTTTCTCAGACATTGTTTGATATAGATTCTACAGTGGAAGAACAGAAGGCACAGAGGCTTAGTCAATAGTCTAAAGTCACATAGCAGGTCAACAAAATAACTATTGCTAGAACCTGGTCTCCTGATACTCCATACAATATTCTATCCTTAAAATAGGTTTCTGTTCTACTCTGCTTTTTTTAAAAATAAATAATCATCCAACCATAGTAAGTTTTGATAAGCAAGTCAAACTGTTCTTGACATACACATCAATTTCTCCAGTTTCTCCCTATTCTGGCCATTAATTCTACTGGAAGTTCTATCATATTCTAGCATATCTAGAACAATATACAATTCTGCTTTGTTGTTAGAATGTAACCATATCTATCTTTTTAATGGGTGTTTTTTTTAACATATTCAACCTTCAAATCTCCTTCCTCTCTTCATCTTCCATTCTCTTATAGCACTATGGGAGTAGTAAGAGAGGAAACATAAATTAGTATTCACACACAAAAAAGCAAATGTCACCCAAGAACAGAAGGCTCTAAGGGATCATATTAGTGGCAAGAAGTACAGTGATCTCAAGTAGTAACATAACATAAAATGCAGGTAGGCACCTTGTTTCTAATGGATCATTCAGAAAGGCAGGTCTTTATTTATTTCTTTACTTATTTGTTTGTTTGTTGTTTTTTGTTTGCCATTTTAGTTTTTGGCCTTTTGTTGTTGTTGCATTGAATATTTTTTTTTGGTATTTTGAGAGAAGGAATATACCGGGGAGGGATGATCTGTAAGCATTGAGTACAGATAATGGGGAATCTGTGACTCTGTGATATAAGAAAAGCTTTCCAGATTTAGAGACATTATTTTGGAACTAGGATGAACTCCTGGCCATGGCACTCACTTACAATTTGACCTTAGACAAGTCAATTTACTTCTCTAAGCCTTAATATCCTCATCTGTGAAATGAGGATAATACTGATATTAACAATTTTAATATAATACCAATTTTTCCTACAAGATTCACAGGAGAAAAACTCTTTGTCAATATTAAAGTGACATAGAGATTGTGTTATTATTATTAATGTTACTATTACATTTATAGTATTCGTTCATTTATTCATCCAAAGGAGTTTTTAATTGAACTGATGCAAAGTGCCTGATGCTATTCCTATCACAGTGCAGCCAGCAGAGTGGATATAATATATCATTCTGATTCTTTGCCAATCGTGGAGCAACTTAGGTGTACTGTGTCTGATCAGTCCCCCTGACAGGTCCAGGTGGAATAGTTTTATTTAATTTCTGCCATGCTACCTACAGGTGCAGATCTCTGTCAGTTACTCAAAGATTATTTGATCATCTGCTATATGCAAAAACAGTACTCTGTGGCTCTTATTTTCTTCCCTTTTCTGTTTTGCTTGTCTCTCTTTCCTGTTGCACAATGAGGATGAAGTGGGAATATCATTTCCCCCAAAAGGAATGGATTGTATCTTTCTTCATCTTCACACAACCCATGGGTCAAATCATCCAATGGGATGGCATGTACTCAATATGTACTCAATTTGGAGATAGGAGAACTAGGACTTTATACTTCCTAGTGGTATTATCATGGTCATGTCACTTCATTTTAAATAGGTAAGGTGATACTCACCACACAGTATATTATGTTTCTAGAATATATACTTCAGAGTTTTTGAAAGGATAGACTACGATGATTTATGTCAAGTAACTTGAAAATTTTAAACTAGTATATACATGTCAGTTATTGTCAAGAGCATTCAGTGGATTGTGAAATATAGAAAGTTATTTCATGTCTAGAGACTTTGATGAGAAGGTACAAGAAAAAATCTATCTCCTGTTTACCACTTTTCCGATTCCTTTATGTACCTAATTCTTCTTCCTTGAGACCTGAGCACACACATGACAGAAAGCAACCAGTAATCATAGCTGTTTCTATTCTTAATTTCCTCTCCTGGCAGTCCCAGTTCCCTGAATGAAGCCAGTCTAATTGGGGTGGATAGATAAGTAAAAATAGAGGAAAGGGAGGAAGAAATAGGGAGAGCAGCAGTGACTCTTCCCTTGAACTATTATAATGACTAATATTTATATAGTATTTTAAGGTTTGCAATGTGTTAGAGGAATATGAGACTGAGAGAGGTTAAATGACTTACCCATATAAAAGACAGAATGCAAAAGGTAGAAGATAGCCCTCTCATTTTATAGATAAGGGATGACAAATGATAATTATAAATAGATACATGATAGATATAAATACACAGGCAGACAAAAAGATAGATAGAAAGATAGATAGATAAATAGAGAGATAGATGTCTTAGAGCGAGCATTTATTAAATGCTTACGGAGTGCCAGTCATTTTGCCCTGGGGATACAAATATGAGCAAACAAAACAGTTTCTATCCCCAAGGAGCTTTCATTCAAATGAGAATACATCACATCAAGGAGATCTGGAAGGAGGAAAGGGGAGGAAGGAGATTTGACTGTGGAAGAGATAAAGAAGTCCAGAGAGTGAATTGACTCAGGAATAGGGCAGTTTGAAATTTTGTCATTTATACCTACACAACATCTCTCACATGTGTCCCCTCTATACTTACATAGCACCCTGGATTAGGCCTTTATTACCTCTCACATAACTAGTTTGTCTGTCTTGACTATATTCCATTATCCACGCAGGTGCCAAAGTACTTTTCTAAAATGTAGATGTTATACACACACACATGCACACACACACACACACACACACACCACTGGATAAATTCCATTGGATCCCTATAACTCTAGAATAAACCCCCTCTGCTTTGCATTTGAAGTTTTTCACAACTTGCCTCTGTCTTATCTTTCTAGCTTTATTATACATAACTCCCCTCCATTCATTCTACAGCCCAGCCAAACTTTGCTCCTCACATTCAACCCTCCATCTTCTGTCTTCAGACTTTATGGTGGCTGACCCTCAGGCCTGCAATATTTTCCTTCTTCACCTCTCCCCTTGGAAATCCTAGGTACCTTCAAGATTGAGCTCAACTACACCTAATGCATGAGACCTGTTCTGTTTTCCTTCCATCTATCAGCGTTTGCCCTCTCTCCTTCCCCAAGTTTACATTTGTTTTGTATATATCCATGTTGTTACCCCATTAGCATGTGAGCTCCTTGAGTGTGAGAATTTTTCCTCTTATGCCTATGCACTGCCAGCACCTACTACAGTGCCTGGCACATAGTAGATGCTTAATGAATGTTTGCTGATTGATCAGATGATTGAGGCCTGCACAACCTGTGGCCTGCAGGTCGCTTGTGGCACACTGAAAAATCTCAGGCAGCCCACAAAAAATGTAGAGGTAAACATTCTTTGTATGTAGAAGGAATCCTTTTGTGTGCTGCCTGTAGGCCTGTGGGCTACAGGTTGTGCAGGCCTGGTCTATGACTTGCCCAGAATCATTCTGGAACCTGTTGGGTCTTGAATGCTGATTGAGTGATCGAAACATCTTATTCTCCTTTTGTATTGCCCACATTGCTTAGCATAGTGTAGGTGCTTGGTAAGAGCTTAATAACAATTTGATTATTGTATTGAATGATTCCCTTCTTCACATGTTATGAGTTCTTACACAGTTCAATAACATATCCCCATGGTATACAATAGGAGGAAGCAAACATCCAGGAGCCTGTTTAACTTCTTCCATGACATCAGATAGGTATATATGTATGTGTGTATGTATGTATGTATGTATGTAGGTATGGAAATATGTATGTGGGATAGGGCCAAAGGTAGACAGAGAAAGCAGATGGAGGTTAATAGAATGTGCAAAATCTGAAACAGAATTTATTAAAATTGTATTTCTGTGGAATGCTCTATATTATGATGCAGCTATTAAATATATAGATAGGAACAGTGGAGCCAAAAGGATAGTGCAGTGGGAGCATTCTAGTCAAACTCTCCCAGCATTCCTCACCAAATGACTTTAAAATAATATGTCAGATCAAATTCTGGAGTTGCATAACTAATAAAAGGCCAGGATGAGACATTTTCCAGCCCAGGACAACTTAGAAGTTCAGAAAGGGAGGTCTATGACATGGTTTATGTCTGACAAGGAGCACAGTGCAGCAGTGAAACCCTCTGTGGGCCTTCAAGGCAGTGGTGGCACTGGAGACATAAGCAGCAGGAGCAGCAGCAGTACAGGAGCTCTAAGCATCCAGAGATGGTAAGGAGATTGGACACCTGCTCAGAAAGTGATGACCAGGGTGGGCCCCAGGCCCAGGACCACAGACTACTTAAAAACTCCATTGCCCATTATGCAGCTCCTAATTGCAGTTTCAGAGGAGAGAGAGAAAAGAGGCCTTAGTTCCTGGTTAGAATTCCAAGGCTGGGAGGAGCACTAGCACTTGTGGTCTCAAGGGAACAGAGGCCCTTATTGAGAAAGGACCAGAATTCAGACCAGGAAAGCAGTGACCATTCCTCTAATAGGATCACACCACTGGGAAGTACCAAACATTTATAGACTCCTCAAAACTAGCTGTGGAAATAGTAGAGAGAAAAAGTCTGAAGCTTAGGATAGTGACCCAACCCCTCCTTCAAAGGTAAGCAGAGGCCAACTCTAACATAAAGTTCAAAGTCAAGAAATAGGCTGGAAAATGTGCAAACAACAAAAACAAAAAAGAATCTGACCATAAAAATCTCCTTTGGTGACAGGGAAGCTCAAGACACAAACTCAGAAGAAGACAACTACCTGAAAATATTTACAAGCAAAACTTCAAAGATAAATGCAGATTAGACAGCAGGTCAAGACAAATTCATAGAAAGTCTAAATAGGTGTTTTTAAGGAGCAATAAATGATTTAAAATATCATATAAGAATATTAGAGGAAAAAATGGAAAAAGAAAAGAGGAAGCCAAGATGGTGGAGTAGGGGAAGCAATCCAACTGAAGCCTCCTAATATTCCCCTCCAATCAACTTTAAAATAATGCCTCAAAATGAATTTCAAAATAGCATGGCCAACAAAAGGTCAAAGCGAGACATATTTCCAAAGTAAGATAACTTAGGAGGCTGGCAAGACAGGTCTACGGCACCAAAATGGGGGCCAGACTAGAGCACAACAGCATCAGCATCAGTAGTGGGCATTGGAGGAGACTGCAACAATGGTAGTATCAGCTTCAGGAGCTTTCAGCCCAGAGGTGATAAGGAGCTCAAACAACTGGTCAGAAAGAAATTACAGGAGACCTTTTGCTGGTTGTGGGTATAGCTGACACTGTTCTGTAGCTTTATTGCCCATACCCGGTTCTGGTAGCAATTTTAATCATGGTTCTAAGGCAGAGAGGAACATTAGCAATCGCAAACTCAGGAGAGCAAGGGATCTGGTCATAGTTTCACAACTTAAAAGACTGCTAGTGCTTGTGATTGGAAGGGAAGAAGGATCTTTCCTGGGTAATTACCAGAGTACAGACCAGAAGAATAGGGACCACACTTCCCTTTGCATCCCACCATCTTGGAAGCACAGAAAACTTGTAGACACCCGGAACTCACTTCGTCAACAACAGTATACACACACACACACACACACACACACACACACACACACACACACAAATGCCTGCTCATAAAAAGCTATTGCAGTGGCAAGGAAAACCAAAACACAAACTGAAAAAAAGACAAACAGAAAACAGCTGGAAACAAAGGAAAAATGCTAATTAGACACAAGACCAACAAGAATCCCTGGAAGAATTAAAAAAAAAGAAATAAAAGTTGAGGCAGAAAAAATTGGCAAAAGAAATGAGAATGATAGAATAAAGTTATGAAAATAGAACTAACATTTTGGTAAAAGAGGCACAAAAAAAATTACTGAAAGTGTCCTTAAAAAGCAGAATTGGCCTAATGGTAAAAGCACCACAAAAATTCTTAAAACAAAAGAACTCCTTAAAAAGCAGAATAGGCCAAAATGGAAGATTTACTATATTTCACCAAAGAAAATAATTCCTTAAAAACCTGTTTTGGGCAAGCAGAAGGTAATAACTACATGAGACATCAAGAAATAAATCAAATAAAATCAAGAGAAAAAAAGTAGAAGAAAATATGAAACATCTCATCAGAAAAACAACTGACTTTTAAAATAGATTGAGGAGAAGTAATTTAAGAATTATTGGGACTATCTGAAATCCATGATCAGAAAAAACTGCATAGACATCATATTTCAAGAAATTATCAAGGAAAACTGCAAGAATATCATAGATCTAGAGGATAACACAGAAACTGAAAGACTCCAAAGATCAGCTCCTGAAAGGGATCTGAAAATGAAAACTTCCAGGAACATTGTAGCCAAATTCCAGAGCTTCCAAGTCAAGGAAAAAATATTGCAAGCAGCAAGAAAAAAAAAAAGAATTCAAAAATCGTGGAGCCACAGTCAGGATGATATATTTAGCCTATCCAAAAACAACTAATAAATTTTCAATTGTTTAGATTTTCTTTATTTTTGCGGAAAAGTTTTTTAATTGTGTCCATATAGTTTCTATGTGGTGTCTTATCAGGTAGATCTTTGGAGCTTGAATAAATGTTTTAACTCCTCTGCCTTCTACTTAGAGATTTCCTTATATCCTGCAATTCTCAAACATTCAGGCATATTCATGATTTTCTTTGAAATTATGAATTCTGCCTTAAGGATATATTGAGCCACATCAGTAAAATTGATAAATGGTCATTGATAAATGATACAAATAGGCAGATTTCAAAAGAAGTCAAAGCTAGCAACAATCATATGAAAAAATGCTCTCAATCAATAACAATTAAAGAAAAGCAAATTAAAACAACTCTGAAGTACTTTCTCCCCCTAATCTTTTTAACTTTACAAAAAAAAAGAAAATTTAAAAAGCTGTATGAGAAGTGTAAATTAGGTACACTGATACCCTTTTGGTGGCATTGTGAAAAGATCCAACCATTCTGAAAAAAACAGTTTGGAGCTATGCTCAAAGGGCTATGAAACTACATACCCTTTAACTTGGCTATGCCTCTATTAGGTCTATATCTCAAAGAAGAAAATGGCAAGCAGCAAAGTTTCAAAATGTGAAGATTTATGGAGCTGATGCAAAGTGAAGTGAGCAGAAATCAGAGAACATTATATATAGTAACCTCAATATTTTAATGACAATCAACTGTGAAAGACTTGCTTAGTCTGATTGATACAGTGATCCATGACAATTCCCAAAGATTCATAATGAACAGTGCTTTCTACCTCTAGAATGAGAACTGGTGAACTCTAAGTCCAGATTGAAACATTTTTTTCTTGTTTTGTTTTTATTTGCAACATGGCTAAGATGGAAATATGTTTTGCATGACTTCAAATGTACCATAGATGTCATATGGTTTGTTTTCTCAGTATGTCAGGGAAGGGGATCAGAGGGAATTTGGAACTCAGAATGAAAAATGAACATTACAAATGTAAACAAAATGATTAAGTAAAAATCAATTGAATTGTACCATCATTTAAGAGCTCTCCACAATAAAGGGAAATTCTCATTGTCAGGCATAGGATTTGAGCTCTTTTCTTGTGACCTTAAATTTAATGTTCTTCTCATGACAAAATTTTATCCAGATTCTTCTCATAGCTGAAACTAGGGCTTGAAACTAACCCAAAGATTGATATGAAAATTACAGATTAAATAGTGAGTGAAAATGGAGTCAGTATTTCATTAAAATTCTTCAACATTTTCAGGGTTATTTCACATTCTGGAAGGAATTAAATCCTGTTAGCAGGTAGCAGAGGTAGATGAAATGGGGTACAATTTCTGCTCTATGTTCCTCTTGTTATGATCACAAAATTGATTTTAAATTTATAAGACATGTATCAAAATTCAGTTACATTGGGAAAACATTGATAAAATCATCATCATCATCATCATCATCATCATCATCATCATCATCACCATCACTTACTCTGGAGCATTGAACTTATGTCTTGTAATTATTTTCTTAAGTTTTGCACCTAACCACTATAACTAGGGACTAGGGAATGCACAGAGTACAACAACATCCTTGGCCACTGCAAATTTCTGATATGCAAGAGCCTGGGAACTCTACTTCTTAAAGAGTCGATATGATATGCGTTGCAAGTGCCTTAGAGAGACTTGAATATAGCTAGACATATTATACAACTGGTTCTAGTCTCATAACCATGTGATTTTCAAATTCAATGTGTAGTTAGAACTAGTGATGCCTTCAAAAGCACCAGGTACCAGAGCCCTGGACATTATTTTTTTTTCGTTTGTCTCCTCTCCCTGTTTGAATCCACTGATAGCGTCTAGAGAGAGATAATGCAACATATAGCCCCCTGATATGGACTTCAGCATTTTACTTCTGTGTTTGGTTGTTGTTGTTGTTTTATGTTTTAAGTGAAAGTATTTGAGACTTTGACCTTATTTATACATTTTGAAGTGTCAAGTGAGTTGACAGATACTGTCCTAGTGTCCAAGTTTTGTAGCCAACATACCATCTATGCCCTAGTGAGCAAGAAGTAACCCTTTGAGACTCCACCCAGTGGTAGCTGAGAAAAGTACTCCTGTGGCATACAAGCCATATTTGGTCATGGAATTGATGAGACAGTGCTTTGCAGGAACTGAGATCAAAACTGAGCCTACTCCTCCCATAGACCAAGTTGCAATAGGAGAGAATGTTCCCCAGAAGTGATGGGGGGAAATGTATATGTAACCTGTATTTACCTTATGATAAAATACAAAAGCTCAGCATTTAAATTCCTTAATAATATGGCTTTTATGTGCCTTTCCTGTATTATTATATACTGCTCTCCTTCATGTGCTTTCCAATCCATTCAAATGGCTCTGCTCACTCTTACCAAGGTATGACATTGAACCTCACGTTTTCTTGTCTTTACATGGGTCACTGCTCCTTCATGTCTTAAATGCATCCCATTCTCATTTCCATCTTAAAAAAATATACCTAGCTTTGCTCAACAGCTCAGACATCACTTCTTACCTGAGGCATTTCCTATTAGTCCCAATTATTAAAGCCCTATTCCTCTTGAAATTACTTTTAATTTGCTCTGTGTTTACTTCATTGAGCATAAGTTATCTCTTTGTAGCATAATGTAAACTTTTTTGAGGAAAGAACTATTTGGTGTATTCCCTGCACCTAGCAAAATGCTTTGCATATTTTTGGATGAGACCTCTGGTTTCATCAATCTAGGAAGCTGCAAGGAAAGAAAATTTCCCTGGTGCTTATCAGCATCTGCTTTGCAATGTGTAGTCTTAAAGGGTTTCCTGGATCACTGAGATATTAAGTGATTGACCTGAGTCATGTAGCCAATATGTGAGACTTGAATATAAGTTGTCCTGACTCTCTATCAGTGGTGGGGAACCTGAGGTTTTGAGGCCACATAGGTCCCTTGGTGTGGCCTTTTGACTGAGTTGATGTTTTACAGAACATATCCTTTTATTAAGGAAATTTGTTTTGTGAGTTTGGATTCAGTCTAAGGGTCAAACTTGAGGACCTACAAGTCCACATGTGGCCTCAAGGCTGTAGGTTCTCCACCTCTGCAAGATAATTGGTGGGAAACTCAAAAAAAATGGATCCTTTCAGGCTACATATTGACTTGGAAAACTACAAATTCAGGTTATCTGTGTTGTATTGTATTTTTATTTTGATAAACATTTCCCCAGGGGGAGGAGCCAAGATGGCGGCTGGTAAGCACGGACTAGAGTGAGCTCCGTACCCGAGTCCCTCCAAAAACCTATAAAAATGGCTCTGAACCAATTCTAGAATGGCAGAACCCACAGAACAGCAGAGGGAAACAGGGCTGCAGCCCAGGACAGCCTGGATGGTCTCTGGGTGAGGTCTATTCCACACGGAGCTGGGAGCTGGGAACGGAGTGGAGCAGAGCCCAGCCTGAGCGGCATGGACGATGCAGACCGGAAGCCGGGCGGAGGGGGCCCTAGCGCCCTGAATATGTGAGCTGCGGCAGTTACCAGACCCCTCGACCCACAAACACCAAAGACTGCGGAGAAGGTTAGTGGGAAAAGCTGTGGGAATAGAAGGAGTTCGAGGTTCGGCTTCCAGCCCCGGGGGCAGCGGAGGTGGGGCAGCTACAGCTGTTGTTACTTCCAGCTCCAGGCCCACCTGGTGGGAGGAATTAAGTGGCGGATCAGAGCAGGAGTGCAACAGCCTGCTGAAGATCTAAGCCCAGTCTGGACTGGGGGTGCTTGGGGAAGGAGGAGTGCGGCTCTGACAGAGCTGGCACCTCGCACCCAAACGTAGAACATAGAACTCGTTAGTCTACAAGCAGTCATACCCCACTGAAAAACTCAAGGGTCAAGTTAGTTGGTTGGGAATATGGCCAGGCAGCGAAAACGCGCCCAGATTCAGTCTCAGACTTTGGATTCTTTCTTTGGTGACAGAGAAGACCAAAACATACAGCCTAAAGAAGACAACAAAGTCATAGAGCCTACAACCAAAGCCTCCAAGAAAAACATGAACTGGCCCCAGGCCATAGAAGAACTCAAAAAGGATTTGGAAAAGGAAGTTAGAGAAGTAGAGGAAAAATTGGGAAGAGAAATAAGAAGGATGCGAGAAAACCATGAAAAACAAGTCAATGACTTGCTAAAGGAGACCCAAAAAAATACTGAAAAATACACTGAAGAAAACAACACCTTAAAAAATAGACTAACTCAAATGGCAAAAGAGCTCCAAAAAGCCAATGAGGAGAAAAATGCCTTGAAAGGCAGAATTAGCCAAATGGAAAAGGAGGTCCAAAAGACCACTGAAGAAAATACTACTTTAAAAATTAGATTCGAGCAAGTGGAAGCTAGTGACTTTATGAGAAATCAGGATATTATAAAACAGAACCAGAGGAATGAAAAAATGGAAGACAATGTGAAATATCTCCTTGGAAAAACCACTGACCTGGAAAATAGATCCAGGAGAGATAATTTAAAAATTATTGGACTACCTGAAAGCCATGATCAAAAAAAGAGCCTAGATACCATCTTTCAGGAAATTATCAAGGAGAACTACCCTGATATTCTAGAGCCACAGGGCAAAATAGAAATTGAAAGAATCCATCGATCGCCTCCGCAAATAGATCCCAAAAAGAAATCCCCTAGGAATATTGTTGCCAAATTCCAGAGCTCCCAGATCAAGGAGAAAATACTGCAAGCAGCCAGAAAGAAACAATTTGAGTATTGTGGAAACCCAATCAGAATAACCCAAGATCTGGCAGCTTTTACATTAAGAGATCGAAGGGCTTGGAATGCGATATTGCGGAGGTCAATGGAGCTAGGATTAAAAACCTAGAATCACCTACCCAGCAAAACTGAGTATCATGTTCCAAGGCAAAATACGGAGTTTCAATAAAATAGAGGACTTTCAAGCTTTCTCAGTGAAAAGACCAGAAATGAATAGAAAATTTGACTTTCAAACACAAGAATCAAGAGAAGCATAAAAAGGTAATCAAGAAACAGAAATTGCAAGGGACTTACTAAAGTTGAACTGTTTTGTTTACATTCCTACATGGAAAGATGATGAGTATGATTCATGAGACCTCAGTATTAGGGTAGTTGAAGGGAATATGCATATATATATGTATATATATATATGTATATATATATATATATGTATATATATATATATGTTTATGTATATATATAAGTGAATGTGTATGTATGTATGTATCTATGTGTATATGTATGTATGTGTATGTATGTGTATATATATATGTGTGTTTATGTATATATATATATATATATATATATATATATATATATGTAAAAGAGAGAGAGCAGACACAGGGTGAGTTGAGGATGAAGGGAAGATAGCTAAAAGAAATAAAATGAAATTAAGGGATGAGAGAGTAACATACTGAGAGAGGGAGATAGGGAGAGATAGAATGGGGTGGATTATCTCGCATTAAGGTGGCAAGAGGAACCAGTTCTATGGGAGGAGGGGAGAGGGCAGGTGAGGGGGGAATGAGTGAACCTTGCTCTCATCAGATTTGGCCTGAGGGGGAATACCATACATACTCAGTTGGGTATCTTACCCCACAGGAAAGAAGAGGGAGGAAGATAAAAAAAAAAAAATAAAAGGCGGGGGGATGATGGAGGGGAGGGCAGATGGGGGTGGAGGTAATCAAAACAAACACTTTGGAAAGGGGACAGGGTCAAGGGAGAAAATTCAATAAAGCGGGATGGGTTGGGAAGGAGCAAAATGTAGTTAGCCTTTCACAACATGAGTATTTTGGAAAGGTTATACATAATAATACACGTGTGGCCTAGGTTGAATTGCTCAACTTCTTAGGGAGGGTGGGTGGGAAGGGAAGAGGGAAGGGAATTTGGAACTCAAAGTTTTAAAATCAGATGTTCAAAAACAAAAAAAGTTTTTGTATGCAACTAAAAAATAATATACACAGGCAATGGGGCGTAGAAATTTATCTTGCCCTACAAGAAAGGAAGGGGAAAGGGGATGAGAGGGGAGGGGGGTGATAGAGGGGAGGGCTGACTGGGGAACAGGGCAACCAGAATATAAGCCATCTTGGAGTGGGGGGGAGGGTAGAAATGGGGAGAAAATTTGTAATTCAAACTGTTGTGAAAATCAATGCTGCAAACCAAATATGTTAAATAAATAAATTGCATTTAAAAAAAAAAACAAAAAAATTTCCCCAGTTGCATTTTATCTTGATTTTGCCTACACAACACTTGTTTGCACATATGGTTAAGGGATAAGTATTTAAAACTTCTGCACTATACCATTTCCCTTTCACCTTACAGATAATAAATGTTTATTATGTTTGTTGAATTAAATTGAGAAGGACCTCATGTTAGTGCACGTCCTGAATGCCTAATCTTTGAATCAAAAACAGTTATTTACCCAATTTTTACCAATTTCTTTAGTGTGAAAGATAATTTAACTTTTCATGCTTTCTTATTCCTCTAGGCAAAGGAAATCCGAAGTTGAAAGCCACCACTGCACTTCATAGTAGGAACAATCTCCTAAAGCCCCTGGTCTTCCTCTCAAGGGTGTTTATATCAGCTACACACACTTGATCCAAGAACATGGGCTTAATTCTCTCCCCAACTGATAATAAATGTATAAGCAAACCTAAGAAGACACCAAAGAAACTTACTGTTTGATAGCATTGGTCAAGTGCTACTTACTACTAATGGACAGAATTACAAAATGGTAAATAAGGGTAATTCACACACAGTAGATTATATGAAACAGTGCAATAAATTATATGCAATAAATGAACTAGTCTTTTCTCTCAAGAAACATATATCCTAAATGGCAGAAAGAGACAGAGTGATCGAGATACTGAGGTCCAACAATAGGACATCCTATTTAACCAGTAAAACATCATAGGCAATCTTGGACAGAATAGTACCTGTTGACTGTTGAGGTTAGAGGCTATACAAAAAAGATTCAAAAGCTGGAGGGAAGTGGAGGTGACAAAAACAAATTACTTTTTTTAGGAGTTTGACTATAAAGGAGAAGAGATAGAAGCTGATCACTTAAAATGATGGCAGTGTCAAGGGAAAGGGTTTTTGTTTTGTTTTGTTTAAATATTATTAGATAGGATAAATCTAGGAATTTATTCATATTCAATAAAAAATATTAAATGCAGGGACAGAATAAAATGGCCCCAGTATTGAGGTTCTATTTATCAAGAAATATAAATGGAAAAGGTAACTTGAAGATGTTAGAACCTTTCATGAACTGTGTGGAGGAGTATTTGAAGATGCACATCTTTATTGTGAAGGCAACTTAAACACTGTGATAACTAATGAGTCTTTTGAGTAGATGTTTTTGTTTTCTTCATCATTTATTTATATTCAAGAAACACTTATTAGATGCCAGATCAGTACAAGACACTCTTCTATGAACAAAAAAGATCAAAAAGACAGAAAGAAAGGAAATAGTCACTGCCTAAAGGAGCTTACATTCTATTTAAGGATAGCATATGTGCACAGAGACATAAATACAAGGTAATTTGAAACATGCTTGTATAGAGTGGGAATGAAGTCAGTTGAAAGCGGAGATTAAAGATGAGAAAAAGAGCATGATGAAAGAGGCAAGCTTCTACAGGAAATGGGGGTGGGGAATGATATATGTCCAGAAGACAGCCCACACTTGGGTTGTGCATTAGGATTCTTATCAGGACTAGGGATTGAGACCCTGATCTCAACTGGTTCCTCATGATAAGACAACTGGAATCTGGTTATAGAGAGGAAGAGAAAGTTGGCAGCCTTTTTCTTTTTCTTTTTTGCTTTCTTTTCATCTAGTTTGGTGAAATAAGAAAGAATATGCAGTATCTTCACATTGGCAACTGGGTTATATACCCAACCTTCCAAGACCAGTAAAGAAAAAAAAAGATGCCAAGGGTAGGTGCCTAGAGAATCATCAATGTCCATCAAATAGCTGTATATATGGTGGTGACAGAAGGTGTTTGCTCCTATTTTTTGCTTGTTTTTCAAATGATTCAGCATTGGGCACATAGACGATACAGTGGTAGAGTACAGGGACTGGAGTCAGGAAGACTTGAATTCAAATCTGTCCTCAGGCACTTTCTAACTGTTTAACCCTGGGCAAGTCACTTAATCTCTCTCTGCCTCAATATTTTTACCTGTAAAGTGCTTAGCACAGTGCTTGGCCTATAGTAAGTATTAAATAAATGTTAGCTATAGCCATTGTCATCCTAGCTTTCAGCCAGTAATATAGGGCAGTAAAAGAACCATTTCCTTTCATGGCTTAGATTTCAGGAAAAGTAGGATTCTAAACTCAGTCCCTAAAAGGGTCCATTGCTGAGACACATCCTCACCTGATAAGCCATGGTGGCTCTCTTCTCACTCCATCGCAAATGAAATGAACTTGTATTTTTTTCCTAAATTAGAAAATTTCAGAAATAAAAGGGACCCAGAATCCATTTAGTACAATTTTATCTGAATAAAAATGCTTTCTATATTGCTGACAAGTAGTTATCTAGACTTTGCTAGCAGTCCCCAAATAAGAAAGTATACAATGACATCTCATTCCATTCCAAAACTCCGCTAAATTATTAGAAATTTTTCTTTAGATTAGGCCAAAATCTTCCACTCTGCAATTTCCATATGTTGCTCCTAGTTGGCTTTTGGAAGCTAAGCAGGGCAAATCTAATCCCTCTTCTACATTACAACGCTTCAGGTATATTAACAAAGCTATCATTTCTTTCCTCTCATGTTCTCACAGTCGAGCATCCTCAGTTCCTTTGGCTTCTCTATCCTTGTGTGAACTATGCTCTATATTGTATGACACGGTCGTCAGTACCCTCACCACCCTTTGGACCCACTTTGTCAATCTTCTTGCTAAAATATGGCAATCAGAAATGGGTGTAATATTAAAAAATACACTAATAATTTTCCAAAATAAAATTTTTCTGTAGCCAACCCACCACTAAATTCCTGACAAGAAAAATCAAACAAAAACTTTTAAGTTAAAAAAAATGATTCAAGTAATTGAAAAGGACTTAGTGGTACAAGATTACATTGTGTGATCCATTAAAATGGCCAGGATAATTAACCAGAGACTACCACTTTGAATCTGTGAAGCCTTCTTTTGTAAAGCAAAATCAAATGATTTAATTGATAAGTGTCTCTGAAGTGTATTACTACATACTAGCATTGTGCTAAGTATGGACAATATGAAGACGAAAATAAGAAAGTCAACTTATACCCTCAACTATCTTATATTCCTCTCAAATGGAGGTAGCATAATATACCTGGATATGTAAAGAAAGAACAAGAGCTGGTATAATCACTCTGAGACTGTCATCATAACAGGTTCATATCTCTCAAGCAGTAGGCATTTATTATGTTGTATTACAGATATTTATTTAGCATTAAATTATTTCTCTATCCACTTACTGAAAATAACAATGTACAAAAGAGCAAGAAGTTGGAAAACTAATCAAATTATTAAAAAGTGATACAAGTTTTAAAAAGTGGATAAACAAGGAAAGAAGTTTTCACAGCAAAAAACAAATAAGAAAATTTCTCAACTTATGGGTGATTTCTCCCTTCATTTCCCTAGGAAGAAAGAAAAATGTTCAAATGAGAAAAGAAGTCAGCTTCTGAGAAGTAAGATGGGATATTGGAAGCAGAGTACTAAAGCTAGATGGGTGCAATTTTCTCTCCACTTTCTCTTTGCATATAAAGATAGTCAGTCAGTGATTAAGATGTAGGTCCAGATTTATGGGAGGAAAATTGGAGGAGATGGGAAATACAGCCAAACACCTACAATCATTCATATCAATACAAAAGTGTTAAAGAAGAGTTATTTATGGGTCTGGATTGGCTGACAGCAAGTAAATGAGAAATCACGCTGAAGTGAAGGAATCAAGAGGATGAATGTCTTGTGAATGGGGAGCAATCCCCAAGAAAGTGGAAGGAAATTGGGGAGCAATTATAGCACAATTTATAAAGCTTTTTAGTCTGTGCAGCTACAAAATATACAAACCAAATATTTGATTGTGTAGATCCAGAAAACAATGATCAATCAAAGGGGAAAAGTTTTGCTTTCACTCTGCAAAGTTCAAAACACCCTTAACAGTGGTGCTGTAAAATTGGATGATAAATAATGGAGCCAGCTTAAAATAATTCTAAGTGTTAAATATTTAGAGAAAGACAGTAACAGGAAATTTCCCCCAAGACAGGGCAACATGAAGATTGATTGGCTAACTTAGCAACAGAAAAAGGAAGATGACCTTTTTCCCCTCAAGATGGCACCAAAGACAAAAAGGAAGTTGTGCCCCCCACCCCACCCCCTGAGGGAAGCCAAGACCAAGGCCATGAAGGCCAAGAAGGTGGTACTGAAGGGTTTCCATAGCCACAAAAGAAGATCTGAACATCCCCCACCTTCTGGTGACCCAAGACATTAAGACCTCAAAGGGATCCCAAGTACCCTAGGAAAAGTGCCCCTTGGTATAGTAGCAATTTAGATTTGAAGGTCTTTCCCACCCATTAATAGGCCATGTGACATGCTTAGGTCACAGGAAGCCTAAGTCATGTATAGTGGGAGGACCTTCCGGACAGGAAAAGAAAATGGAAGTTATGTCACAGGAAATGGAGAGAGAGAGAGAGTGAGAGAGAGAGAGAGAGAGAGAGAGAGAGAGAGAGAGAGAGAGAGAGCAGTTATGGCTGCTAATGGCCACCATCGTGATAGGGCTAAACAGGCTGACTTAGTTGTACTGTGAGTTTGTTTTTGGGAAGATCCTAGCACGGGGTCAGAGAGGTTTTGGGATGGTGAGGCTCCAGGCTCTGGTATGGTGTTTGAAGTTCCTTGTTGTTATGATAAAGTTGGCTGACTGGCTGTGGGAGCTGAACATTTTGTTATGTCTGAATAAATGGTTTATTTCTTCAACCTTCTATGTGGAGAGGCTCGTATACTTTGAGATAAAGAATCACAAAGGCATTTTGACAACTATCATCTACACTGCTATTTTTACCGTATTGATACATTATTTGGCATCAGGAACAGGAATGCAAGGTATAAGACCTCTATTTAGAGGTAGAAGGGCTTTAGAAGAAGAAATCGTTATCCCAGGATGGGAGGATATAACTTATTGCTACCTAGCAAGGGAGTGGTCTAAAGGCACTGGTCTCTGTGAAGACTGGAAACAGAGGATACACAGTGGAGGACCTAGAGATTTGGAGCAATGCCTCAGAAAAGTTACTGTGGAGCCAGGAAAAGAAGTGCCAACAGAAATCTCTAGACAAGGCTAGATTTTACTCACAGCCTATTGTATTGTACGAGAAAGCAGGGACAGACTATTACAAGAGAGAACTCAGAGGCAGGCCGTTGCTGAAAGGTCTACTAATGCAAATGAGAGTGTTTCTTCTATACCATAGCGAGATGGAAAAACTCAGGTGGTAGAACAACAGGAATCTACTAACTTTGCTATAAATTCAGCTAGAAGGCAGAGGGAGCCAAGGAGATCAAGAGAGTACCTCAATTCAGCTGAGGTCGAGTCTAGCAGCCTGTCTGGTTACCATGGTAACAGGGGGAAAGAATCTAGACAGGAGGATACAAGTTCACAGCCTCAGCCATAAGGTGATACTTTGTGGCTTAATGCTACTTCTGAGCCACCATTGAGTGTCACAGTATCACACCAGATTTATCAAAGAGAAGTGCTCCCCATACAGTGAAAGAGGCAAGAAGCACAAGATCATAATACTGTGTTCAGGGAGGTTCTGGAAGATTTTACATGGCAGGAAATCACAGATATCTTGAGTAGGTTCACCCAGAGAATGGGAGAATCATTAATATCTTGAAAGGTGAGAATCAGTGATGAAGGGGCTGCAGGAGCATCTGTAAATACTGTGGATTGTATGAGATTCATAAGTATTAGTCAGAATTCTTTTGTACAGCAAGATTTTAGGGATTATCATTTGCAAAGAGGTAACCAAACAACCAATTTGTTGGTTTTGGCTATGACAGGCTGTAAAGAAGAATATCCTGCTGATACTATGTGTCCTACTGCAGACATACCATGGTATTTAATTAGGGACTGTATAAGAAAGTTAAAGGAGGAGGCAATGAAGACTGCTATTATGTTTGGGAATGCTGAAGTTTGTTATGAAACTCCCTTGGGAGTCTTTCATAGGAACTTGATAGTTAAAACAGCACTCCCCACTTATAAACATGTAATTCTGACTCTGATAATTGCAGAAGTAGGGAACACTTTTTCAGAGGTGCTGCACAAGATTTCAAGGTTAAGTGACTTAGGAAATAGAGTAAATGATGAATTTCTTCAGGAGAGAAGGGTAAAAAACCAGCGGATTCAGCATTGGAATAGAAAGGCAAGAAAGGAAAAATTCACTGCTCTGTTGAGAGTTGGGGTAGATTTTAGAAGGATAAATGGTATTCCAACTGATGAGTTATATAAAATGTACTGAGATAAGGAGCTTAATAGAAAATGGAACATAGAAGTAAGAACTGCCCCTATGAATCCCACAGATCTTGAAACCTTGTATCCAAGGGAGTCACACCTACAAGGAGAATAGGGAATAGGCTGAACCACAGTTTATATTAAAGAAACACACAGATGGGACTACAGACCCCATATTAATCTGACTATATAGTGGAAGAATGGATCAAATGCTGTTACTAGGGCATTGATAGACAATTGGGCAGAGGCCAGCTTGATTTATGGAAACCCTGAAAAATTTAAACATGGAACTCCTATTACCATCACAGGATGGGGAGGGGCTGAAATATCAGCTAGACAAGTGAAACTGATGATGAAAATGGATAATTGACTAAGAAAGAATATACCATGGTCATTGTACCCATTCCTGAATACATCATTGGAATAGATACATTGAAAAGTATGACTCTGAATTTACCTGAGGGAAGATATCAATTTGCAGTAAGGAAGAAAGGAATTAATACAGTTTTAGTGGGAAAAGCAAAAATGGACCCAATCACTTTACCAGAATCTGCTGACGTAATTACTTTGAAGCAGTATTATGTGGCAACTGAGCAAGATGAAATTGCCAATACCATAAAGGAATATGTTGAAGCAGGAGTGTTAGTCCCTACAACCACTCAATGGAATAATCTTGTATGGCCAGTACAAAAGTCAGATGGAACGTGGGGAGTGACAGTGGATTATAGACAATTAAATAAAGTGAATCCTCCATTTTATTCTGCTGTTCCAGATACTGTTACCTTAATTGAAAGGATCCAGAGACATGATGGGACTTGGCAGTTATTGATTGGGCCAATGCTTTCTTTACAATCCCAACAGACTCCAAACAATGTGACTAGTTTGTTTTCACATGGCAGGGCCAACAATATTCTTTTACCTGATTGCCACAAGGATATGTGCACAGCCCAACTATTTGTCATAGAATTGTGGCTGAAAATTTGGATGAATTAAAGTTACCTGGTATACAGCTTACCCACTACATAGATGATATTTTGATACAGGGAGAAAATATAAAAGAAGTGGAGAAGAGTTTGATACTTTTAATTGAGCATAAGAAAAACAAAGGATGGGAAATTAACACTGAAAAGATTCAAGGACCAACTCAAACTGTAAAATTTTGGGTTATACAATGGAGTAAAGGACTGCAAGAAATTCTTCCCCAAGCTTGAAAGAAGATTGAAGATTTTCCTGTCTCCACCAATATGAAGGAGGCCCAAAAGTTCATTGGACTGTTTGGATATTAGGTATTGAACAGATTTTGAAACCCTCATGTAAAATTACCAGGAAAAAATATGAATTTGATTAGGGACTTGAACAGAGTAAAGCTTTTGAAGAAGCTAAAGCTACTATGTAATTGGCTCTGGATTTATGACCTATGCAAAGTGGACCAGTGGAATTACAAGTGACTGTACAAGATGAGTATGAAAATTGGAGTTTATGGTAGAAACAAACAAAGCCAAAATATATCCTTTTGGGTAAGGAAACTACCTTCATCTGGATTACAATATGCACCTTTTGAAAAGCAGTTGTTAGCTGCATATTGGGTGTTCGTAGAGACTGAACAACTGACTCTGGGCCATGAAGTGATATTAAGGCCTGGAATCTGAATTATGACTTGGGTAATGAGTACCCCAGCATCTCACAGAAATGAACATGTGCACAAGGCTAGCATAATTAAATAGAAATGGTATATCCAGAATGAATGGAAAATAGGCAAAAGTGGAGTTACTGCTCTACATGAATTATGAGCATTGGCGTTGATGGGAATGACAAACCCTCTGGACCAACACAATAGTTGGTACAATCCTTGGTGAAATGGAATGACAGATATGATGGACTGACTGAAGAACAGAAGAAACATGCATGGTTTACTGACAGGACAGCAAATATTTAGGCCATAAAAACAGTAGCCTATAACCCATGTACTAAGAGAACTTTGGAAAGTACTGGGAGAGGCAGAAGTAGTCAATATGCTAAACTTATGACAGTACATCAATCAGAGAAAGGAGGTCAGTGTCATATATTCACTGATTTGGAGGTAGTAACTAAGGGGTTAGTTACATCGATGCCAATGTGGAAAAATCAAAGTTGGGAAATTTGTGGTAAACAATTTTGGGGCAAGGAACTATGGGAAGATATATCTGACATGTCTTTGGTTACTAATTTGTCAGTTTTTCATGTAGACATTCACGTGGCCCTCACTATGCCAGAACATGAGTACAATGCACCTGCTGATCGACTAGCAATGATTGCTACTGAACATATTGTCCCTACTCCAAAACCAACTGATGATCTGGTAGTAGCAAAATGTGTCCACCAAATGGCTGGCCATTTAGGGGTCCAGGCCATACACTGGTGGGTACAAGATTGAGGTATTAGTATCTCATTCATTGTTAAAGTAAGTAACAGAGGAATGTCATATATGTCAATTGGAAAACGAATGAACTGTTCCTTGGGTAGTAAATGGTGAAATAACAAGGAGAAAATTTCTATCCCATATTTGGCAGATAGGTTATATTGGACCACTACCCTAAGATAAAGGATGTAAATTTTTTATGTACTTGTGTTGGCATCTATTCAGGTGTACTAGTGGCTTCTCCTTATAAGAATGCAACCCAGAAAAACACCTGTAAAACTCTAGATATTATAAGTCTACATTATGGAACCCCAATGCAGATTCAAAGTGACAATAGGTCACATTCCAAAGGTAATGAGATGAAGACATACTGTATATTGAACAATATAGAGTGGATATATCCTATTTCACATTATCCACAAGCATCTGGGTTGATAGGAAGAATGAATGGATTATTGAAAGAACAATTAAGAAAGTTAAGTTTCTAAGAGTTTATATCAATACTGGAAGGATAATTTGTTCATTACTTTATGTAATTTGAATAATAGACCATCAGGATGAGGTACACCTCTGGCCAGAATGATGACCCTAAATCTCCAAATTAGAGAACAGCAAACACATGAGATCCAAAATATTGAGTATTGGACTGTGAGGGAAGATATCCCACCACCATATCCAGGAATACCTGGTTTGGCAAGATATGATTTACATTGTTTTGAGAACTTTTGGTTTAATAGAAATGAAATAAGAAAAGTCTCTACTGGGATATGTTTGAGAATCCCTAAGAATCATTTTGGATGGATATTACTTAAACCAGGATTAGCAGCTCAGGGAATATATGTATTGACTAGAATGATAGATTCTAGTTATCAAGGAGAAACTTTTGTGACACTCCAGAATTTAGGTGAAGAACCTATACAGTTGTGTAAAAATGATAGAATAGTTCAATTGATTATTATTCCTTGTGAAATGATACCTCTTGTGAAAACTGACCCTACTTCCAAAATAACTATCAGAGGAAAGGAAGGATTTGGTTCTACTGATAGAATAAATTTGTGACCTAAAGTATGGGTAAAGTGGAAGCTGGATGATGTTCCAAAGGCTGCAGAAATTGTGACACATGGTAAAGACAATACTGTAACAGTGGTCTACCCAGGAGAAAATAATTATGAAATTGTACCCTTGATTCATGTATTCTATCATAAATGCAGCTATGATAGTCTCTTTGTTTCTTTTTGGCTTTTGTAAAACTTTTAAATTTGTTTGTGAGATTTGTTTCCTTCAGGTTTAGTACCATCCACCTGCAGATGCCTGATCGCTCAAGCCAGATGTCACTCTCTGATATGTTTGGATGTCACCACTGGACCTGTCCAGGACTGTGATGTGTCATCTCTGGACCTGTCCACCACTGTGATGTGCCTGGACCTGGCATCAACTGAGTTCCAGATGCCTGCTTGCTAAAGAACTGACCTCTCAAATAGGATTCTTTATCTTTTTGGGGCAGGGACAGCTCTGCATCCAATTTCAGCAGGAAGAAGCTTTGAAGTATGAGATCTTTACCCCTTACCCCAAGAATTTGAGCCCCATTCATTTGAGGGGGGAATGATTATATTGTTTTATATGCTTATTTTGTGTTATCCCTGATATATTGCTGTGTAAAGTTCTGTTGACACCAGTTATCCCAGAATTCCCATGGCCCTATGTAATGGAAACGAAAGATCTTGGGCCTGAAAATAATAGCAACTTAGATTCGAAGATCTTTCCCATGCTTAAGTCACAGGCAGCCTAAGTCACATGTGTTGGGAGGACCTTCCTGACAGGAAAAGGAAGTTATGTCACAAGAAATGCAGAGAGAGAGAGAGAGAGAGAGAGAGAGAGAGAGCAGTTATAGATGCTAATGGCTGCAAATGGCTACTGTCTTAATAGTTAGAGCTGAACAGGCTGACTTAGCTGTACTTTAGTTTGTTTTTGGGAAGACTCCAGCATGGGGTCAGAAAGGTTTTGGGATGGTGAGGCTCCATATTGTGATATCATGTTTCAAGTTCCTTGCTGTTATGATAAAGTGGGCTGACTGACTGTGGGAGCTGAACATTTTGTTATGGGATATGGTTCTCTGGTGTCTGAATAAATGGTTTCCTTCTTCTACCTTCTATGTGGCGAGTCTCATATACTTTGCCATACAAAACTACATAGGCATTTTGACAATTACCATCTATGTTGTTATTATTGCCTTACTGATACACTTGGAGAAACAAACTTGATCACAAGGCTATCATTAAGTTCCCCTTGAGCCCTGAGTCTGCTATGAAGAAGATTAAGGACAATAACACCCTGTTCTTTATTGTGGATCTCAGGGCCAACAAGCATCAGATCAAGCATGTGGTAAAGAAGCTGTATGCATCAACACGGCCAAGGTCAACACATTGATCAGGCCTGATGGAGAAAAGAGGGCCTATATTCTACTTGCTCCAGACTGTGATGCTTTAGATGTTGCCAACAAAATAGGAAGCATATAAATTGTGTCCAGCTATCCCACTCCACCTACAATAAAAAGGTTTCTGGTATAAAAAAAAAGAAAGTGGAAGATGAGTCTGGACTCATCTCAAGCCCTGGATAAGGATTCTTGTTAATGTGTATTAACAATCATTTTCTGGGACCCGATTTCAAAGGAGGTACATCAAGAGAAGGATAACTAATTGATACACAAACCATAAGGAATATACACTAAAACTGACCTTTGATACAGAGAAGTGTGTTTGGTAGACCTTCTGTTTCAGATAACCAAGAAGAATTTATTCTATGTTATGGCTACTCACATTCCTATATCAGGAGCTTATTGTCTATAATTAATAATATTTTCATTCAAATTAGATTTAATGTCCATAGACTTTGACCTTGAGAATCCATTGCTAGCATATGCCCAAAAGAGATCAAAGACAGAAAGTTCCAATCTACACCAAAATGGTAGCATTTTTGTGGTAGCAAAGGACTGGGAACCAAAGAGGTGTTCATCAATTGGGGGAACTGCTAAACATGGTATTACATGAACATGATGAAATAAGTAAGGACATCATTAAATAAATGATGAGTATAAAAAAATTTTTAAGGTGTAATTCTTTTTTTAATTTATTTAACATATTTAGTTTTCAGCATTGATTTTCACAAGAGTTTGGATTACAAATTTTCTCCCCATTTCTCCCGTCCCCCCCACTCCAAGATGGTGTATATTCTGGTTGCCCTGTTCCCCAGTCAGCGCTCCCCTCTGTCACCCCACTCCCCTCCCATCCCCTTTTCCCTTCCTTTCTTGTAGGGCAAGATAAATTTTTATGCCCCATTGCCTGTGTATCTTATTTTTTAATTGCATGCAAAAACATTTTTGTTTGTTTTTGAACATCTGTTTTTAAAACTTTGAGTTCCAAATTCTCTCCCCTCTTCCCTTCCCACCCACCCTCCCTAAGAAGTCAAGCAATTCAACATAGGCCACATGTGTATCATTATGTATAACCCTTCCACAATACTCAGGTTGTGAAAGACTAACTATATTTTGCTCCTTCCCAACCCATCCCCCTTTATTGAATTTTCTCCTTTGATCCTATCCCCTTTCCAAAGTGTTTGTTTTTGATAACCTCCTCCCCCATCTGCCCTCCCCTCCACAATCCCCCCCCATTTTTTTTATCTTCTTCCCTCTTCTTTCCTGTGGGGTAAGATTCCCAATTGGGTATGTATGGTATTCCCTCCTTAGGCCAAATCTGATGAGAGCAATGTTCACTCATTCCCCCCTCATCCTCCCTCTCCCCTCCTCCCACAGAACTGCTTCCTCTTGCCACCTTTATAGGAGAAAATCCACCCCATTCTGTGTCTCCTTATCTCCCTCTCTCAGTATGTTCCTCTCTCATTCCTTAATTTGATTTTATTTCTTTTAGATATCTTCCCTTCATCTTCAACTCACCTTGTGTCCACTCTCTCCCTCTCTCTCTCTCTCTCTGTATATATATATATATATATATATATATATATATATGTATATATATACACACATACATACACATTCACACATATATATACATAAACATATATATATATATATATATATATATATATATATATATATATATATATATATATATATATATATGTGCAGATTCCTTTCAGGTACTATGATATTGAGGTCTCATGAATCATACACATCATCTTTCCATGTAGGAATGTCAACAAAACAGTTCACCTTTAGTAAGTCCCTTGCAATTTCTTTTCCTTGTTCTTTTTCTTGATTACCTTTTCATGCTTCTCTTGATTCTTGTGTTTGAAAGTCAAATTTTCTGTTCAGTTCTGGTCTTTTCACTGAGAAAGCTTGAAAGTCCTCGATTTTGTTGAAAATCCATATTTTGCCTTGGAGCATGATACTCAGTTTTGCTGGGTAGGTGATTCTAGGTTTTAATCCTAGCTCCATTGACCTCCGGAATATCATATTCCAAGCCCTTCGATCTCTTAATATAGAGGCTGCCAGATCTTGGGTTATTCTGATTGGGTTTCCACAATACTCAAATTGTTTCTTTCTGACTGCTTGCAGTATTTTCTCCTTGATCTGGGAGCTCTGGAATTTGGCGACAATATTCCTGGGAGATTTCTTTTTGGGATCTATTTGAGGAGGCAATCGATGGATTCTTTCAATTTCTGTTTTGCCCTGTGGCTCTAGAATATCAGGGCAGTTCTTGATAATTTCTTGAAAGATGATATCTAGGCTCTTTTTTGATCATGGCTTTCAGGAAGACCAATAATTTTTAAATTATCTCTCCTGGATCTATTTTCCTGGTCAGTGGTTTTTCCAATGAGATATTTCACATTATCTTCCATTTTTTCATTCCTTTGGTTCTGTTTTATAATATCTTGATTTCTCATAAAATCACTAGCTTCCACTTGCTCCAATCTAATTTTTAAAGTAGTATTTTCTTCAGTGGTCTTTTGGACCTCCTTTTTCATTTGGCTAATTTTGCCTTTCAAGGCATTCTTCTCCTCATTGGCTTTTTGGAGCTCTTTTGCCATTTGAGTTAATCTGTTTTTTAAGGTGTTATTTTCTTCAGTGTATTTTTCAGTATTTTTTTTGGGTCTCCTTTAGCAAGTCATTGACTTGTTTTTCATGGTTTTCTCGCATCCTTCTCATTTCTCTTCCCAATTTTTCCTCTACTTCTCTAACTTGCTTTTCCAAATCCTTTTTGAGCTCTTCCATGGCCTGGGACCAGTTCATGTTTTTCTTGGAGACTGTTGGTGTAGGCTCTTGCACTTTATTGACTTCTTTAGGCTGTATGTTTTTTTCTTCTTTGTCACCAAAGAAAGAATGCAAAGTCTGAGACTGAATCTCGGGGCATTTTCGCTGCCTGGCCATATTCCCAGCCACCTAACTTGACCTTTGAGTTTTTCAGTGGGGTATGACTGCTTGTACACTAGAGAGTTCTATGTTCCACGTTTGGGGGGGGGGGGGTGTGCTGGCTCTGCCACAGCAGCACTGCTTCTTCCCCAACCCCCAACCCGAACTGGGCTTAGATCTTCAGCAGGCTGTGCACTCCTGCTCTGATCCGCCACTTAATCCCTCCCACCAGGTGGGCCTGGAGCTGGAAGTAACAACAGCTATAGCTGCCCCACCTCCGCTGCCCCCAGGGCTGGGAGCTGAACGGCGAACTCCTTCTACTCCCGCAGCTTTTCCGACTAACTTTCTCCGCAGTCTTTGGTGTTTGTAGGTTAAGGAGTCTGGTAACTGCTGCAGCTCACTGATTCAGGGCGCCCAGCTTCTGGTCTGGATGGTCCATGCCGTTCAGGCTGGGTTCTGCTCCACTCCGGTCCCAGCTCCCAGCTCCCAGCACCCAGCTCTGTGTGGGATAGACCTCACCCAGAGACCATCCAGGCTGTCCTGGGCTGGAGCCCTGCTTCCCTCTGCTGTTTTGTGGGTTCTGCCATTCTAGAATTGGTTCAGAGCCATTTTTTATAGGTTTTTGGAGGGACTCAGTACGGAGCTCACACTAGTTCCTGCTTACCAGCCGCCATCTTGGCTCCGCCCCCTCGAGTATAAGAAATTTTAAGAAGTATGGCAAGTATTATTTGAACTGATGCAGAGCACGGAAAACAATATGCCCAATGACTATGACAATGTTAATGAAACAAAATGTACTTGCTGTAATTATTATGATTAAATTCGGCTGTAGAGGGGAGAAGATAAACCTATCATTCTTTATTCAGAGGTGGGAAACATAAAGTTTCAATACCACATATAGAGACAGACATTGTTAATATGTTGTTCTTCTTCCTCTTTCTCTTAAAATCTTTGTTCTAAGCTATGGTTCTTGACATATGTCAAAATGATGTTGATATAAAACAAAGGATAGCTACAAAAATCTTTTAAAATAAACAATATTTAAGCTGTACACATTTGTACACAAAAGCTCAAATTCCTTTGAGTACTGTAATATGGAGCAAACGAACAAACATGAAACTAATTCTTATGCTACTCTAAATATGGTCAGTTGATTCACAGGCATTTTCTTTTAATATTTCCTATGAGCAAACCATATAAAAGCAGGAGGCATAACTCCTGGCACTGAAGAACTTAGAGACAAGATAAATACAAATGGAAAGATAACTAGCACTTCAAGACAGTAAATACGAAGTGCCTAATACCGGTTGGATTATAGGCCCTCTTTAGTCCCTTTTGATCTCTTAGATTATCTGGTACAGGCAAAGAATATTAGCTAATAAAATCACTGAAAGGAAAGTTGCCCTCTTCCTTGAAGTGTATTATACAATATAAATATGAGCTATTATCACATTGCAGCATCTTTCTAGGAAATGCTGAGAGCTTCTGACAAACATTAGTTAACTATGTTTGGTCTATTTTGGGAAGAGCAACTTAGCGTTATTAATTTTCTGATGGCGAAACCAGGCATTCAGAGATACTAATTAACAAGATTCATATAGTGTTAGGAGTACTAAAGGGCAGGAATATATACTAAATATATTAATGTTACCAAACAAAAATTTATAAACTAGGGAAAAATAACAAAATTCATCTGTAAGAACAAAAGTTCAAGAATATCAAAGGAATCAGTGAAAAAATGTGAAGGAAGGTGGTTTTGCCTTACCAGATCTAAAACTGTATTACAAAGTGGTAATCAAGAAAACCATTTGGTACTGCCCAAGAAATCTAGTGGTAGAACAGTGGAATAGATTAGGTACACAATGCACATTAATAAATTATCATAATATCTAGTGTTTGACAAATCCAAAAATCCAAGATTTTGCTACAAGGAATCACAGTTTATTTAAAAAAAAACTACTCAGAAAACTGGAAAACAATTTGGTACTAGGTCTAGATCAATGTTTCACATCATATGCTAAGATAAGTTCAAAATGAGTACATGATTTAGTCATAAATATTGATACCAAAATAAAATTAAGGGAGTATGAATACTTCACCTGTTAGATTTATGAATAAGGGGAGAAATTGTGAACAAAGTAGAGATAGAGAATATTATAAAATGTAAAATAAATAATTTTGATTATAGTAAATTTTGAAAGATTTTGCACAAACAAAACTAATTCAGCCAAGATTAGAAGGAAAACAGGAAAGTGAAGGAAAAATTTATAGGAACTTTCTCTGCTAAAAACCTTATTTCTCAAATATATAGGGAACTGAGCAAAATTACAAATATTATAATAGTAAAGTTATTCTCCAGTTGATATATAGTGAAAAGATATAAACAGGAAGTTTTCACACAAAGAAATCAAAGCTATCTATAATCATGTGAAAAAATGTTCTAAATAACTGCTGGTTAGAGAAAAGCAAATTAAAATAATGCTGAGGTATCATCTTATATCTGTCAGATAGGCTAATATGAGAGAAAAGGAAAGTGACAAATATTGGAGAGAAGGAGGAAAAATTGGGATATTAGTGCACTGTAAGGGGAGTTATAAACTGATCCAACTGTTCTGAACAACAATTCGGAACTACTCCCTAAGGGCTATGAAACTGTGCATATCTGTTGACCCAGTAGTACCACCACTATGGCTGTTTCCCAAAGAGGCTAAAGGACAAAAAAAAGGACTCATAGTAAAAAATATTTATAGCAGTTCTGTTAGTGGTGGTGAAGAATTAGAAATTGATGGGATGCATCTAGGTGGTACAGTGCGTGGATCACCAACCCTAGAGTCAGGAAGAACTGAGTTCAAATCTAGCCTCAAACACTGAATAGCTGTGTGAGCATGGGGAAGTCATTGAACCCTGTTTGCTTCAGTTTCCTTATCTGTGAAATGAGCTGGAGAAGAAAATTGCAAACTATTCTAGTATCTTTGCCAAGAAAACCGCAAATGTGGAGTTATAAAGAGTTGGATGTGACTGAAAAATGACTGAAAAATCACAACAACAATGGCTATCAATTGGGGAATTTCTAAACAAGTTGTGGTATGTGATTATGATGGAATACTATTGTGCTATAAGAAATTATGAGCAGAAGCCTTTCAGAAAAACCTAGGAAGACTTGCATGAACTACAAAAAGTGAAGTGAGCAGAACCAAGTACACAGTACACAGAAATATTATATGATGATTACATTAGGAAGGCAGAATTTATGATTTCAAAGAGAATCTCATATGTGCCTAAAAGGTCCGGAACCGCAGGATATAAGGAATTCTCTAGGCAGAAGGCAGGAGAACTAAAGCATGTATTTACACTCCACAATAACAAGCCCACAAACCAGCGTCCCCATTTTGATATTTTCATCAAAAGCTTCCAGGCCCAATAAGTCCGCCTTATAAGGGTAACCAGGAGGCCACAGAGAAGCGAGATGGTATAAGGCAAAATCATATACATGCTTCCCCTCTACGGTAAGAAGATTACCCACTAGCCTCTAGTCAGCTCTGCTACCGGCAGCTCAGCTTCGGCTGTAGGTGTCTCTGGCTCCAACTGGAAAAGGAAAGGAGGATCATCAAGCTCTCCTCTCCCCTCTTATAGAGTTTTTGACATCATCAAGCGCCGCCTGAACGACCAGGGCCGATTGGTTCTTGACTTGGCCCTTCCCCCTAGCGTAGACCACGTTAACACACTTCCCCTCAGCCAGCCCCACAATTCATCACACAGGAAGCTCTGGTCCTGCCCCTGAAGACAAGCCCCAGCGTCCAGGAAAGCTCAACGAGGCAACCTGAGTCATTCAAAGAAAACAAAGTCCATTCTGGCTACACTCCACCCCTCACAATGTTCTAGGATGCACAATCCAATCATAATTCAAATTAAATTATATATCCTAGAACATTGTGATCCAATTATGCAGGAAACTAAAACATCATTCACAATAAAGCAAAACATATCATTCAGTGACATTCCCAAATATTGGTTTACGATTCAAATGTGATCCACCTCTAGATCCCAGCCAGATAATCTCTTCAATCAATCATCCCAAAATAATTATTAATAATTCAAATGTCCACCCCTAGATCTTCATATCCATTACATAGGATCAATAATATCATAACAATAAAACAATATAGCAAGGATAACACAAAATAAGTACACAGAACACTATCATCATTCTCCCCCTCAAACAATTGGGGCTCAAAATCTTGGGGTAATGGGTGAAGGTCTCATTTTCCATAGCTTCTTCTTACTGAAATTGGATGTAGAGGTGTCCCTGCCCCAAAGAGTCCCATTCCAGAGTTCAGGTCTTTAGCTAGCTGGCAGGAATTCCAAGAATGCTACGTACTTAGGCAGGGTGCTTAAACATGCAGGAGACAGAACTAGCGACAAGGTTAACTAAAACAGAGAACAAAAAGAGTAGGCAAGTATGGGCTATTATCGTTTAAATAAAATCATCTCCAGTTTAGTTGAAATTTCAGTTATGCAGAGATCCAATATCAGAGCCAAACTCAGATGGGAAATGTTTCTTTTTAAACGGAACACAATGAGGAAACTAAGCCAAGAAGATCCCACCCTAGATGGAGACCAGGATTGTCCTCCCAGCCTTTCCCCAGATGTACAAGGGAAACCAGGAGGATCCCATCCTAGATAGACTAGGATTGTCCTCCCAGACTTTCCCCAGATGTACAAGCTTTCATCCGTTAATCACACAAAGTCACCTTCCCTCTGAGTGGCTTGTGTCAATTAGCAGCATCAGCCATACCTGTGGGGTCCGTGAATCTAATATTATAGCCCTATTCATGGTAAAATATATGGTTCAGGGGCACAATTTGGTAATTATCTTCCCCTGAATAGACAACTGTTACAGTGTTGTTCTTCCCATGGGCTATGACTTCTGCAGCCTTTGGAATATCATCTGGCTTTCGTTTTACCCATACCTTAGCTCCCAACTTATTCTATCAATGGAGCAAGCCCCTTTTGCCCCTCTAGTAGTTATTTTGGGAGGAGGGTCAGTTTTCACAAAGGGTATTTTTTCACAGGGGATAATAATCACTTGAACTATCCTATCATTCCTACCAAATTGTACAGGTTTTTCACCCAAATTCTGGAGTGTCACAACAATTTCTTTTTGATAATTCAAATCTATCACTCCAGCCAATACATGTACTCCTTGAGCTGCTAATCCTGGTTTAGGTAATATCTGTCCAAAATGATTCTTGGGGATTCTCATACATACTCCAGTAGGGGTTTTTCTTATCTCTTTCCTATTCAACCTAAAATTCTCTATACAATGTAAATCATATCCTGCCGAACCAGGTGTTCCTGGACATGGTAGGGGGACATCTTCCCTCACAGTCCAAAATTCAATATTTTGGATCTCACCTGTTTGCTGTTCTCTAATCTGCAAATTTGGGGTCATCATTCTGGCTAGAGGTGTACTCCCCCCTAAGGGCCTATTATTCAAATTACGTAAGGCAATAGACAAATTATCCTTCCAATGTCGATATGAATTATTAGAGCTTAATTTTCTCAGCTGTTCTTTCAACAATCCATTCATTCTTTCAATCAGCCCAGATGCTTGTGGGTAATATGGAATATGATATATCCATTCTATATTGTTCAACACACAATATCTTTTCACTTCTTTGCCCTTGAAATGTGACCCATTGTCACTTTGAATCTGCATTGGGGTTCCATAGTATAAACTTACAATATCTAGGGTTTTACAGATGTTTTTCTGAGTTGTGTCCTTATAAGGACAAGCCACTAGTACACCTGAATAGGTGTCAACACACGTACATACATATTTACATCCTTTATCCTGGGGTAGTGGGCCAGTATAATCTATCTGCCAAATTTGGGCTGGAACTTTTCCCCTTGCTATTTCTCCAGTTACTATCCTAGGAAGAGTTCGTTCTTTTGCTAATTGACATATTTGTTTTAACAACGCATGAGAGATACTGATACCCCGATCCTGTGCCCATCGGTGGGTGGCCTGGACCCCTAAATGGCCGGTGGTCTGGTGGACCCATCTTGCTAAAGCTGAGTCATCAGTTGGAGTTGGAGTAGGGACAATACATTCAGTGGCAATCTTTGCTAGTCGATGCACGTGTGCATTGTACTCACGCTCTGGTGTGATCAGGGTCGCGTGAGCATCAACATGAAAAACTGACAAATCCGTAACCAAAGACATGTCCCATATATTTTCCCATAACTCTTTACCCCAAACTTGTTTGCCATGAATCTCCCAATTCTGATTCCTCCATATAGGCATCCAAGTAGCTAATCCATTAGCTACCGCCCATGAATCAGTAAATATATGACACTGTCCTCCCTTCTCCATTCTGATGGCCTGATGTACTGCCATCAGTTCAGCATATTGGCTACTTCCCCCTATCCCAGAACTTTCCAGAGTTCGCCTAGTACAGGGGTTATAGGCTACTGCTTTCCAATGTCTCTTCTGTCCTAAATATTTTGCTGTCCCGTCAGTAAACCAAGCGTGTTTCTTCTGTTCTACACTTAGTCCATCATACCCATTATTCCATTTCACTAAGGATGGCACCATCTGTTGCTTAGATTCAATGGGTTTTTCATTTCTCTCAGTGCCAATGTTCGCCACCAACTCATGTAAAGCAGAAACTCCACTTTTGCCTGCTCTGGACCTATTCTGAATATACCACTTCCATTTGATTATGCTCGGCTCTTGTGCATGTCCAATTCTGTGAGAAGCTGGGGTACTCATTACCCAAGTCATAATTGGAATTCCAGGCCTTAATATCACTTCATGACCCAGGGTTAGTTGCTCAGTTTCTACTATAGCCCAATATGCAGCTAACAGCTGCTTCTCAAAAGGTGTATACTGCACTCCAGATGAGGGCAGTTTCCTTGACCAAAAGCCTAAAGGTACACTTCAGCTCTGTTGCTTTTGCCACAGACTCCAATTTGCATAGTCATCTTGTACTGTCACTTGTAACTCCACTGGCCCATTTTGCATAGGCCATAAGTCCAGAGCTAATTGTATAGCAGCCTTTGCTTCCTCAAAAGCTCTACTTTGTTCAAGGCCCCAATCGAATTCATATTTCTTTCTGGTGACTTTATACAAGGGTTTTCAAATCTGTGTCAAATGTGGGATGTGGTGTCTCCAATAACCAAATAGCCCTATGAACTTTTGGGCCTCTTTCTTATTAGTAGGGGTGGGAAAATCCTGAATATTTTGTCGAGCTTGTGGGAGAATTTCTCGCAGTCCTCTATTCCACTGTATCTCCAAGAATTTTACAATTTGAGCTGGCCCCTGAACCTTTGCGGGGTTGATTTCCCATCCTTTGCTTTTCATATGGTCAGTTAATAATGCTAAACTCTCCTCCACTTCTTTTATATTCTTTCCCTGTATCACGATGTCATCTATGTAATGTGTAAGCTGTACACCAGGTAGCTTTAATTCATCCAAATGCTCAACTACAATCCTGTGGCAAATAGTTGGGCTATGAATATATCCTTGTGACAGGCATGTAAATGTATACTGTCGGCCTTGCCAAGTAAAAGCAAACTGGTTCCATTGCTTGGGGTCTATTGGGATCGTAAAGAAGGCATTGGCCAAATCAATAACTGCATACCAAGTCCCTTCATGTTTTTGTATTCTCTCTATTAAAGTAACCATGTCTGGAACAGCAGCATACAAGGGACGAGTCACTTTGTTCAGCTGTCTATAATCTACTGTCATCCTCCATGTCCCATCTGCCTTTCAGACTGGCCAGACAGGGTTGTTCCATTGAGTAGTTGTAGGGACTAACACTCCTGCCTCAACATATTCTCTTATAGTGTTGGCAATTTCATCTTGCCCACCTGGCACACGATATTTCCTCAAAGTAATTACTTCAGAAGGTTCGGGCAAAGTGATTGGATCCATCTTGATTTTCCCCACTAAGACTGCATTAATGCCTATTTTCCTCACAGCAAATTGGTATTTCCCTTCAGGTAAATTGAAGGTCATACCCTTCAAAATGTCTATTCCAATGATGTATTCAGGAATAGGCACAATAACCACACTATATTCTTTCTTGGGCAACTGTCCAATTTTCATCATCAATTTAACTTGTCTGGCTGATATTTCAGTCCCTCCTAGTCCTGTGATGGTAATAGGAGTTCCATGGCTGAATTTGTCTGGATTCCCATAGATAAGGGTGGCCTCGGCCCCAGTGTCTATTAATGCCCTAGTTACTGTACTTGACCCATTTTTCCAATATATGGTCAAGTTAATGTGAGGTCTGCAATCCAGCTTACGTATTTCCTTAATTTGGGCTGGGGCCTGGCCTGTTTCCTAGTATTCCCTAGCATGTGATTCACTTGGGTATGAAGGTTCACCATCTGTAGCATTTGCAGGAGCAGTTCTTATTTCCCTGTCTCTCCTGTTATCGAGTCCTTTATCTCGGCACATCCTGTACAATTCATTGGTTGGAATGCCATCTATCATTTCAAAACCTACCCCTGCTCTCAATAGAGCAGTGAACATTTCTTTTCTTGTCACTCCATTTTGGCGCCAAGTTTGCTGGCTATTCACCCTTCTCTCTCGAGATCTATTGCTTCCCCAGTCTCCTAAGTCATGTAACTGTAAAATCTTATTTATCACCTCTGTAAGATGGGTCCCTACTTCCCCAAGTAACAGATTCAAAATTAGTTGTTTATAAGCAGGGGGAACTGTCCTAATTATTAAATTCCTATGAGGGATTCCTATGGGATCATTGTAATATTTGTCTGCAGTTCCTGTCATAATAGCAGTCTTCATTACCTCCTCCTTTAGTCTTATGATACAATCTTTAAGTGAATACCAGGGTCTGTGCTCAGTGGGCCACATAGAATCATTAGTATATCTCTTATTGCATCCTGCAGCAGCTAATGCCAACAGAGTAGTCCTGCTAGCATCATCTCCTTGCTGATGATGTTCCCTAAAAGCTTGCTGAACTAGAGAATCGTGGCTGATACCTATGAATCTCATACAGTCCCTCTTATCTACTAATATTCCACTGGCCCCTTGATCACTGAGCCTTACCATCCAAGATATTAATGGTTCTCCTACTCTTTGGCTGAATCTACTCAAAATATCTGTGACCTCTTGTGGTGAGAAATCTTCCTGAAATTCCCTCGTAACTAAACTGCCACCTCTGGTTTCTGTCCTCCTCCTCTCTACGGGACGAACGCATGTCTGAGTATTTAACCATCTCCCATTCTCTGTGCGAGGGATGTCCTGAACCCTAGTAGCGTTTTCTGTCTCAGCCCATAACACTGTATCATTTTCCCCCAACTTGCTTCCCCTGCCACCATGGCAAGGACAAAGCAGACAGTCAGGCTTGGTCTGGGCTGAGTTGGGATACACTCTTGGCTTATTTGGCCTCCTGTTGCTCCTAGCCACATTAATAGAAAAGTTCTCATCTGAGTCAGTGGGTTCTTCAGCAGCAATTTGTTCTCCTGCTATCTGAGATTCCCCTTCTTGCTGTGGGGTAGGAGTGCCCCCATCTCTTTCACTTAATCTCAATCTTTCATATACTAGCTGGTAGGCTGATAACACTATCCAGCTTTGCCTAGATAGTGATGCCCCTGACTGAATCCCAACCTCTTGTAAACACCTTTCCAAATCCTTAGGATCTCCTCTCTGTAGCCTTGGTTCCCAGTTTTCACAGGGTCCAGCTTTTTTAGCCAATTCCTTTGCTAAGGAGGAATAAAATGGATCCTCCCACCCTGGGATATTCATCTCTTCCTCTGAAGTTCTTCTGCTTCTGAACAGAGATCTTATATCTAGCGATCCCATCCACCTCGTCACCAAATATATTAGGAAGGCAGAATTTATGATTTCAAAGAGAATCTCATATGTGCCTAAAAGGTCCGGAACCGCAAGATATAAGGAATTCTCTAGGCAGAAGGCAGGAGAACTAAAGCATGTATTTACACTCCACAATAACAAGCCCACAAATCAGCGTCCCCATTTTGATATTTTCATCAAAAGCTTCCAGGCCCAATAAGTCCGCCTTATAAGGGTAACCAGGAGGCCACAGAGAAGCGAGATGGTATAAGGCAAAATCGTATACATGCTTCCCCTCTACGGTAAGAAGATTACCCACTAGCCTCTAGTCAGCTCTGCTACTGGCAGCTCAGCTTCGGCTGTAGGTGTCTCTGGCTCCAACCGGAAAAGGAAAGGAGGATCTTCAAGCTGTCCTCTCCCCTGTTATAGAGGTTTTGACATCATCAAGCACTGCTTGAACGACCAGGGCCGATTGGTTCTTGACTTGGCCCTTCCCCCTAGCGTAGACCACGTTAACACACTTCCCCTCAGCCAGCCCCACGACTCATCACACAGGAAGCTCTGGTCCTGCCCCAGAAGAGCAAGCCCCAGTGTCCAGGGAAGCTCAACAAGGCAAGCTGAGTCATTCAAAGAAAACAAAGTCCATTCTGGCTACAATGATCAACTGTGAATGTTTTAGCTATTTGCAGTGATATAATGACCCAAAGCAGTTCTAAATGACTCATGATGCAAAATGCTCTTCACATCTGGAGAAATAAGTGATAGAGGGTGAATGGAGATTAAGGGATGCCTTTTAAAAACTTTATTATTCTTGGGATTTTTTTGGGGGGATGGATTATTTTCCTTTGCAATGTGGCTAACATGGAAATATTTAGCATGAATATACATGTTTAGTCTATATCAAATTGCTTGCCCTTTCAATGAGGCATGAGTGAATTTGGAAATCAAGATTAAAAAAAGAATGCAAAAATTTTGTTTATATATAATTGAGAAAAACAAAATTAAAATGCAATGCCAAAAAAATCTCTTGGGTGCAAAACTTAAAAATTAGAGTATTTGGTTGAAGGTTGGCCAAATCACCTTCACAAAAGAACTAAATAGGAACATATACCGCTGTGGAAAAATAGAAAACATAACAACAGCTTAGAGATGAGCTGTGTATGTAGGTTACTTCAGAAGTAGTAGACTCAAACCTTCCATCCACATCCTTCCCATAACCCCTGAGAGTTGTTGAGATTTAGCACTGCTCCAATGGGAAACACAGTTGAGTCTACATAAGAGCAAGTTAAAACAGGACTAAGTCCCCATTCCAATCAAGTTAATGAAGCTACTGGGACTGTGCTATGCTGTTGTATTCCAAATTCCAGCTGCAACATTCTCTGTGAGATCTGTCCTTACTGAAAACTGATCAGGCAAGACCTCTCATGTTTAATTTGAAATGGTGATGCTGTATGCTGTGCCTCAGAACTCTTGCTAAAGTCCCTATTTTCCATTTGGATGTTGGCATGTTAAAATGTAACGAAATTGACATTTGGAAATCACCTTTACTCAACAAATAATGTTTTTTGTTTGTTTTCTGATGGTGATTTGCCTCTGTTATCAATCAATGAATAAAGTTTTTTGTTTGTTTTTTTCTTCAATCAATTTCTATTAGGTTGCTTCCTTTTACCTTTATAGGGATAACAAGATATAGAAAAGCCAAGGACTTTTAAGAGATCATCTAGCTAAGCCTCTTTATTTTACAGATATGGAAATTGAAGACAGAAAGGTCAAGTGATCTGGCCAAAGATTCACAATGAATAAGTCATAGGGCTAGGACCTGAAGCTAGGCCTACTGATCACTTGCCCAGTGCTATTTCTAGAATAAGAAGTTGCTGTTACTATCAACATAATCATATACTTGATCATTTAGGTAAGACCTAAACTATTTCAATGCAAATTAAAACAACTCTGTGGTACCACATCACACCTATCAGATTGGCAAACATGACAGGAAAATGATAGATGCTGGAGAAGATTTGGGAAAATAGGAAGACTAAATCATTGTTAGTTGAGTTGTGAACTGATCCAAACATTCTGGAGAGTAATTTGGAACTATGCACAAAGGGCTCTTAAAAATGTGTATACCCTTTGACCTAGCAATACCATTACTAGATCTGTATTCTAAAGAGATCATACAAATGGAAAAGGACCCACATACACAAAAACAGAAGACATGCATTAGTCTGGGCAATACAGGGAGTCACTGGAATTAATTATTTATAGGAAGGGCAGGGTGACATGGTAAGATGTTAACTTTAGGAGCATCATTTGGGAGGCCGAATGGAAGATGGATTGAAATGGGGAGAAATTTGAGGTAAGATGATCAACTAAAGGGTTATTGCAATTTTGTTCAGGGGAGACATGATGAGGGAATATTCTAGGTTTATTCTCTCCACTATGTTAGTGGAGAGAAGGGGGTATGTATGAATAATGTAAAAATAGAAGTGACAAGATTTTACATCATATTGGTTACAAGTGTGAGTGAGGAGTCAAGTCAAAGTGAGGTTGTGAGTCTGTATCACTGGGAGAATGATGATCCCAGAAATAGTTTTGGGGGAAAACACAGTAGGTTCTCATTTGGATTTGAGGTGGTTATAGGACAAGTCATCTTAAAAAGTCCAAAAGTTGGTTATAGCACTTGTTGGAGAGATTTGGAGATGGATGGATAGATATTAATATTATATCTGTAATCTGAATAAAGATGACAATTGAACTCAAAAACTTGAAATGAAAACATGCTGAAATTTCAATTGAATTGAAAAAAATCACAATCAGGAACATAAGAGAAAGTGAGGATAATACTAAATGACATTTAGAGAGAGCTAATAAGAGCATCAGTGAGATAGCATGGAAAGAGATGAAAAGCTGGCCTAAGACAGACTCTTAGTAGTCACTCATGCTTAGTGGATATTATGTAGATGATGATTCAACAAAAAATACTAAGAAGCAACTGTAAGACAGGTAGGAGGAGAACAATGTCATGAAAACCTAGAGAGGAGAGTGTATACAGGAAGAGTTGGTGACTGATAGACCATTAAATTTGGTAATTAAGAAATCACTGGGAATGTTGGAAAGGTCAATTTCAGTTGAATAATGGGGCTGGAAAGATTTAAAAGCAAGTGAGAGGAGAGGAAATAAATGCACCTCTTGTAGATGTCTCTCTCAGACATTGGAAGGGAAGGGAAGAGATATTGCATGAGATCTAGCAGAGATGATTCAACCAAATATGGAGTTTTTATGGACAGGAGAGATTGAGATATTATATTTCCAGGCAGCAAGTAAGGGTCTGCAAATAGGGCTAGACTGAAAATCAGAGAGTGGGGATGACAGTAGGGACAATTTGAAGGTAAAATGACAATAGATTAGACCAAAGGTATATGCAGATCTGTTTGCCTTGACATGGAGCCAGGCCATCTCTTGATCAAAGATGGAGTGAAAAAAGAAATCATGAAGGAAGATGTTTGATTGACGTGGGATGAAAAAGAGGAGAGTTCTGTGAAAATGATGTCAATTCAATCCCTATGAGATCCTCAGCTGAGAGGTTATGGAGAAAGGAGTGGTTGGAGGCTTGAGGAGAGATGAAACAGTTTGTAATAGCCACTGTGGCAAGTGGGATAGTGAATTGATTTTTTTTCTACGTGTAAGGGGAAGTACTAGATGGGGTGCTGGACTCAAAGTTAGGAAGACCTGAGCTTAAATACAGCCTTAGGCACTTAGTAGTTGTGTGACCCTGTGCAAGATATTTATTCTCTTTCAGACTCAATTACCTCATCTATAGAATGGGGATATGAATAGCACCTTCTTCAGTATTATTGTGAGAATCAAACTGATTACAAAATGCTTTGCACAACTTAAAGTCCTCATATATGTTAGTTAACATCATTATCATCATCATTCAAGATCCAACAATTTTGTATGAACAAGTGCTCCTTCAACTGGCAGCTAAATAGCTAAGTAAATAGGGCTCTGGGCCTGGAGTCAAAAAAAACCAAGTTTGCATGTGGCCTCAGACACCTAGTAGCTGTGTGTAACCCTGAGCAAGTCACTTAATCTCTGTTTGCCTTAATCTCCTAGGGAAGGAAATGGCGAACCACTCCGGTTTCTTCGCCTACAAAACAGCATAGACAGTATGTTCCATGAAGTTAGCCATGAAAGACTGGACAATGACCACACTCCCTCCGCTGACCCACACTGTATCCCTTCTACATCTAAGTAGAGAATAGTTTTGAGTTGATATGGCCAAAAATTTATCACTCAGTGGCCAAATTTTTGGTGATGAACCCCTCCAAACTTAGCTAGTCTGGTCTCTTAGCAGGAATACAGTCTATTGCCAGCACCATATGCAAGGTTTTCCCAACTTTTATAGAACCTACCAGAGCTTCCTCTCCTGTGGATAGACTTTAAGATCCCAGGATCATTTCCATACTTTGTGATGAGGCATCAGAGAAATCAGAAATCCCCTGTAATGTAAAATATACTTTGTGGAATGGAGTATTTCTTCCGACAGACTCCTCAATTGCCAACAATCAGGAAGCTAAGTGACAGTAATGACAATAGTTGCAAAAAGTTGAACACAGTTTCCAAAATAATTAATTTAGTTGCAAGAAAGTAGTTAGTATGTTAGGGAATGATTTGGTCCACGATGTCAAAGCAGAAAAATGTCAAACTAAAGAAGAAACAAGTCAGTTTAAGTTGACCAATAAAAATAGATAAAATGCAAAAAATAAAAATAAAGTTAGCTGAGGAAAAGCCATTTCATTTCAAAACTCTACCAGGTAGTAGGCTATAGTTTTCTCAGGAGGCCAAGAAAAAAATTTATTTCTAATTAACAATTCAACATTGACAGTGGACTTGGAAAAACCACCTCTCAGCCATACAATGCTCTAATTACATAGTCCAATAGTTACCAAACATTGGTTTGCAGAGCCCGGGGGAGGGTGTGTGTGTGGGGGGGAAGAGAGGCACTAAGCAATTGCAAAGGGACAATCTCATTAAATTTTTCATCATAATAAATAAGAAAGCACATTTTCTATAGACTGAATATGTAACATGTCTATGATGGACATATAATACTATTTTGAAGTGCATGTAGATGTTATTGTGACTAGTAAAATGAAAATTTGTCTAAAGATATTCTCCACTTCACAATAGCTTTTTGTCATTTTAGATTTTCTTTGTCAATGGCTACTACAACTAAAATTTTATCAGGTAGGGGATCCACAGAATAATTTGATGTTAAAAGAGGTAATCATGCTCAAAAAGCTTGGAAACCACAAAGGTAGAGCATTTTGGGGGTAAGTAGTTTAAAGGAGAACAAAATGAGGGGCATAAGCAACCATTAAAGGAGATCCTTTGAAAATCATCTACCTGCTGAATCACAACCAAAAAAAATGTTAGAAGCTAAACCATGATCTATAGATCACGAAACATTAAATTTGATTGCCCCTATACTCTCCACTCCCATACCTCAGGGAATTGGCTCTTTTCGTTGTTTGAATGCACATTTGCCTGCCATACAAATAATCCAAGTTCCCCACCATTGGCATGTGTCTGCTATATTCTGAATTAAATCATCAGTTGTCACACAATCAGTACAGTGGGTCAACTCTTCTCCCCACTCTTTTGATGATAGTTTGACTGAATTGACCAATTTATTGTTGCTATTGTGTAGATAGTCATAAATACACCTTTTTGCAAGATACAGTAAGATTTACTATAACTGCCACTTTCACAGAATATGCTGAATACTGCAATAATGGAATCTAGGAGGAATGGTAGTACTCTTTAGTAGTGGGCTTATATAATTCATTCATCAATATGCTGCATTCCTCTGTTTCCAGTTGCTCAGATGAATGCCTCAAGGCAGAAAAATACATTCCATTCTTTCCTTCTTCTGTGCGCACAGGTGGTGTGTAGAAAAAAGTGATGTGAAGAAATGAAAGGTACTTAATCCATCAGGGACATTTTTGTGCTTTGTAAAAGGACAGATTGCAATGAACATGATGTTTGGAACCAAGGTTTGTACAAATTGAAGTGGAACATAAAAATAAAGGGAGAAGGAATTTAATTTCCATTTAATGTTGATACCATCAGGGTTTGGGCAGGGGTGCAATATTATATACCACCCCTTCGGGTCATGGACCTGTGTTGATAGTTAGACATAAGTAATTTGAATGTAGCTTGGGGCAGCAGGAAATAAAATTCCAGTTTACAAAAATGGATCCAAGAGGAACATTGACCCAAAAACCTGGACAAGTGTAATGGCAGGATGCAGTTATAGAAATGAAATTAATAGTATTCAATGATACCCTGTTGTATAACAGGCAAACAAAAGGAAATTCCATGTTTTTTTTTCTTTTATAGAAAAGAGCACCAGAAAAAGTTGATTTAAAACTAGACAATTTTGGAGAGGTCATATTTCATTGTCTGTTACTATAAGAATGATTCTCAATTTGTGGTAATTAAGTTGTGAAGTCAAGAAACCTGGCTTGTCACTTGCATCTCAAAAAGGAGAAAAAGTATTATAGTGGCCATTTATATGGTGTTTTAAGATTTTCAAGACTATCAATCAATCTCATCTGATTTGAACCTCAAAACAACCATCTAAGGCAGACAACATTATTATTCACATTTTGCTAGAAAAAAAATTGTGAATCGGAGAGCTCAAGTGATTTGCTCAGGATCACAGAACTAGTGAATGGGTGAGGTAGAATTCAAACCTCAGTTTTCCAAATCTATTTCCTGGGGAACCACTGAATACTATCAATTAAATTTGAATAACTGCATCCTATCATTTTACTTGCCCAGGTTCTTGGACTTGTGTTCATCTTTAACTATTCACCCCCAGCTATATTCAAATGATATATCTGGTATCATAAGAGGCCCCATACCTGAAGGGACCACATGCAGTATCCAGTATTCCATCCATTTTCTTTTATTACTGGTTGTCTCCATGCAGAAAAGGTTAGGTTTGGGATTTATATCAGGAATTTATAGCTGGTTCAGTATTAGGAAAATTATAAGCATAATTTATCATATCAATAACAAAGAAAACAAATATCACATGATTATCTCAACAGATACAGAAAAAGCTTTTGTTGAAAAACTCACTAATATTAAAAACAATGGAGAGGGCATGGAAAAATTGAAACACTGATTCATTGTTGGTGGAATTGGGAACCGATCCAACTATTTTGGAGACTAATCTGGAATTATGCCCAAAGAGTAATTAAACTGCCTATGCTCTTTGACCCAACAATAACACTACTAGGTATGCATCCTAAAGAGATCTTACAAGAGGGAAAAGGATCCACATATATAAAAATATTTATAGCAGCTCTTTTTGTGGCAGCAAAGAACTTAAAATTGGAGAGATGCCAGTCAAGTTGTGGTATATCATTATGATGGAATACTGCTATGCTAGAAATGCTGAGCTCAAGATGACAGAATAAAAGCAGGGACTTTCTTGATCTCTCCAGCAAATTGCTCCAAGCACCTAAACAAATTCTAGAGCTACAGAACCCACAAAATGACAGTTATACAAGTCTTCAGGTAAGAAAATCTGAATGGATGCTGAAAAGTGGTTATCACATTGTGCTGGGAATGGAGTGCATCCCAGCATGGGACACGCCAGCACGGACCAGGATAGAGAAGCCTTGGCAGAGCAGACTTCAGGGCACTGAATCACTGAACTGTGGAGGTTTCCAGACTTCTCAACCCAAAATCTACAAAGAAAACTGATAAGGTCAATGGGAAAACTCTGTTAGACCTTGGTGAGAGAAGGCGGTGGTGAGGACCCAGCCTAGGGGCAGCAGAGGTGACTGTAGCAGCCGCAGCTGCTGCTGCTTCCAGAACTCTTGGCCCATAGACAGGGTGTGGGGGGGGGGGGAAATCAAGCTACTGATCAGAGTTAGAGTACAGGAATCTCTTTGCTGGCACTGTGCCAAGATTCTCTTGGTTCCCCCTGTGTGAATCTGGTTCACATTCTTGGGTAGCAGTCCTAGGGTAAAGAGGAGTGTTAGTGTGGCAGAGTTTGTAGTGGCTGTGGAGAGGGAGATCTCTCAGCAGTTCCAAGGCACAAAAGAATGCTTGCAGTCACTCACAAACAAGATCACATGCCAGTACAGGAGTAATACATCTCCTTGGATCATACCACCCCAGAAGAACTGAAAATGTACAGATGCCTACAAGTAGCTTGGAAAACAGCAGCACAAAACCCCTGAAACTTGGGACAGAGCACTCCCCCATCTGGAAGCAGAGTCATACCTTGTCAAAGAGCTCAAAAGTCAAGTAGTTGGCTGGAAAAATGAGCAGACTGTAAAAAACTCAGACTATAGAACCTTATTTTAGTGACAAAGAAGATCACAACATATAGCCAGAAGAAGACAACAAAATCAAAGATACCACATCAAAAGCTTCAAAAAAAAATAAGAATTGGTCACAGGCCATGGAAGAGCTCAAAAAGGTTTTTGAAAATTAAGTAAGAGAAATAGAGGAAAAATTGGGAAAACAAATGAGAGGGATGCAAGAAAATCATGAAAAATGAGTCAACAGTTTGCTAAAGGAGACCCAAAAAATTCAGAAGAAAATAACACCTTAAAAATACATTAATCCAAATGGCAAAAGAGGTTCAAAAAGCCAATGAGGAGAAGAATGCCTTAAAAAACCAGAATTGGTGAAATGGAAAAGGAGGTCCAAAAGCTCACTGAAGGAAGTAATTCCTTAAAAATTAAAATGGAGGAAGTGGAAGCTAATGACTTCATGAGAAATCAAGAAATTACAAAATAGAACCAAAAAATGAAAAAAGAGAAGACAATGTGAAATATCTCATTTGAAAAATGACTGAATTGGAAAAAACATCCAGGAGAGATAATTTAAAAATTATTGGACTACCTGAAAGCCATGATCAAAAAATAACCTAGACATTATCTTTCAGGAAATTATCAAGGAAAACTGCCCTGATATTCTAGAATCAGAGGGTAAAATTGAAACTGGAAGAATCCACCAATAACCTCATGAAAAATATTGCAAAAGGAAAACTCTTAGGAATATTGTCACCAAATTCCAGAACTCCCAGGTCAAGGAGAAAATACTGCATGCAGCCAGAAAGAAACATTTTGAATATTGTGGGAAAACAATCAGGATAACACAGGATCTGGCAGCTTCCACATTAAGGGACCAAAGGGCTTGGAATATGATATTCTGGAGGTCAAAGGAGCTAGGATTAAAGCCAAGAATCACCTACCCAGCAAAACTGACTATAATACTTCAGGGGGAAAATGGATTTTCAGTAAAATAGAGGACTTTCAAGCATTCTTGATGAAAAGACCAGAGCTGAATAGAAAATTTGGCTCTCAAATACAAAAATCAAGAGTAGTATGAAAACATAAACAGGAAAGAGAAATCATAAGGCACTTATCAAAGTTGAACTGTTTACATTCCTATGTGGAAAGATGATATTTGTAACTTATGAGACCTTTCTCAGTATTAGGGTAGTTGAAGGGAATATACATATTCATACATACATACATACATATACAGACAGAGGGCACAGGGTGAGTTGAATATGAAGTGGTGATATCTAAAAAATTAAATTAAGGGGTAAGAGAGAAATATATTTGGAGAAGGAGAAAAAGAGAGATAGAATGGGATAATTATCTCACATAAAAAAGCCTAAAAAAAAGCTATTATGCTGGAAGGGAAGAGGGGGCAGGTGAAAGGGAATGAGTGAACCTTACTCTCTTCAGATTTGGCTTAAGGAGGGAATAACATCCATACTCAGTTGGGTATCTTACCTTAAAGGAAAGTAGGGGAAAAGGGGATAAGAGGGGGCATAATAGAAGGGAGGACAGATTAGGAGAGGGGGTAGTCAGAAGCAAACACTTTTGAAAATGGGCAGGGTCAAAGGAGAAAATTAAATAGATGGGAGACAGGGTAGGATGGAGGGAAACATAGTCTTTCACAACATGACTATTATGGAAGTGTTTTGCATAACAACACATATATAACCTATATTGAGTTGCTTGCCATCTCTGGGGTGGGGGAGGAAAAAAAGAAGAGAATTTGGAACTCAAAGTTCTAAAATTAAAAGTTAAAAACTGTTTTTACGTGAAACTGGAAAATAAAATATATAGTCAATTGGGTATGGAAATATATCTTTCCCCACAAAAAGTAAGGGGAAAGGGGGAAGGGGAAAGGGGATGAGGGGAAGTGAGGTGATAGAAGGGAGGGCAGACTGTGGAAGGGGGCAATCAGAATACATGACATCTTGAAGTGGTGGAGGAGGGAAGGAATGGGGAGAAAACTTGTAACTCAAAATCCTGTAGAAATGAATTTGAAAACTAAAAATACATAAATTAATCTTAAAAAAAGTAATGATGAGCTCAGTGATTTTAGACCAACATAGAAAGTCTTCCATGAAATAATGAAGAGCAAAATGAGCAGAACCAAGACAACAGTAACAGCTATATTGTTTTAAGAATGAGTTTGAGTGAATAAGTCCTTTTGATCATTATCAATACCCAAATTAAGTGTAAAGGACATGTGAAGAAAGATACCATCTGCATCCAGGGAAAGATGAATAGTAGTATGCATGGAATAATTTTACACACACATATATTTGTATGTATGTGTGCATGTGTGTATATACCTTTTTGTGTCTAATGGTAGCCATCTCTAAAGGGGGTGAAAAAATGGGAAAGAAAAAGATAAATTTACATGATAACTATATTACATATTTAAAAGGAATACAAAGTTGTACATGATAAATTTCCAGTTTCATGTGCAATCTTCTCTTTTATTATATTATGTTATGGAATTGTTTTTTTTATTCCATAAAATAAAAATAAAACACTTAGATAGCACAGGAACAAATGGAACTTTCCTTAAAATGATAAGCAGTTTCCATTGAAAACCATAAGTGAGCCTTGTCTATAATGGGAAGAATCTATACACCTTCCAAATAAGAACAAGGGTAAAGCAAAGATGTCCATTATAACCATGATTAGTCAATAGTATACTAAAAATTCTAGCTATTACAATAACATGAGAAACAGAAATTAAAGAAATTAGAACAGGAAATGAAGAAAAAGTATCATGCATTATTAACAATATAATGGTATATTGATAGAACCCTACCAAAAGAAAACTAGTAGAAACAATTAACTTCAGCAAAGTTGCAGATATAAAATGAACTCACATAAATTATCAGCATTTCTATATGTTACCAAGAAAGTCCAGTAACAAGAGATAGAAAGAGAAATTCCATTTAAAATAATTGTAACAATTATAAATTACTTGGAAGTCTACCTACTAGGACAAGTCCAGAAACTCAAAGCCATTCTTAAAACAAAAATTATTTTGTAGAACTTGAAAAAGTAATGAAATTAATATAGATGAACAAAAGGTCAAGAATATCAAGGGAATCAATGAAAAGAATGTGAAGGAAGGTGGCTTAGCTTTACCAGATTTCAAACTGTATTACAAAGCAGTAATCATCAAAACAATGTGGTAAATCTGGAAATACTTACGTGAACTGACGCATTATGAAATGATCAGAACTAGGAGAACATTGTGCATAGTAAAGCAACATTGTATTATGAACAACTGTGAATAACCTAATATAATATAATACCAGAAGACTCATGATGAAAAATCCTAACCTCCCCTAGAGAAAAAATGGATAGCTTCTGAATACAGACTGAAGCACACTGTCTTTCTTTTCTTTCATTGTCTTCTTTTCTTCCTTCCTTCCTTCTTTCCTTCCTTCCTTCCTTTCTTTCTTTCTTTCTTTCTTTCTTTCTTTCTTTCTTTCTTTCTTTCTTTCTTTCTTTCTTTCTTTCTTCTTTCTTTCTTTCTCTTTTTTTCTTTTGTTCTTTCTCTTTTTTTGGTTCTAATTTTCTTCCACAAAATGAGTGATGTGGAAATATGTTTACATGATTGCACATGTATAATCTATATCAGATTGCTTGCTGTCTCAAGGAGGAAAGGAAGGGAGGGATGGAATTTGGGACTCAAAACTTTTTAAAACTAAATGTTAAAAATTGTTTTTACAGGTAATTGTAGAAAAATTAAATATTGTTTAAAAATGAAGTACTAAACACTAAAAATATTCTGGACTACCTAAAACATAAGAGTGGCGGATCATTTGACAAAGACCACTGGGAAAACTGGAAATCAGATCAACAGAACTTAGACATAGATCAACATCTCACATGGTATGCCAAGATACAATCAAAATAATGTATGATTTAGACATAAAAGGTGATACCAAAAGCAAATTAGGGGAGCTTGGAGTAGTTTATCTCTCAGATTTATGGATAAGGAAAAATGGAATATTTTTATTACATTAAATTAAAGACCTTTTGCACAAACAAAACTAATGAAGCCACAATTAAAAGAAAAGCAGAAAGCTGGGAAATAATTTTTACATTAGGTGTCTCTGACAAAGGCCTCATTTCTCAAATATATAGAGAACTGAGTCAAATTCACAAAAAATACAAGTCATTCCCCAATTGATAAATGGTCAGCTGATATGAAGACACAGTTTTCAGATGAAGAATTCAAAACTAATTATAGCCATAGGGAAAAATGCTCTAAATGATTATTGATTAGAGACATGCAAATTAAAACAACCCTGAGGTACCACCTTCCACCTATCAGATTGGCCAATACGACAGAAAAGCAAAATGACAAATATTGGAGAAGATGTGGGAAAATTGGGACACTAAATGCACTGTTGGTGGAGTTGAGAATTGAACCAACTATTCTAGAGAATAATTTGGAAGTATACCCAAAGTGCTATAAAACTCCATACCCTGTGATGCCACAATACCACTACTAGATGTGTATCACAAAGAGGTTTTTTTTTTTAAAGGAAAGGATCTATATGCATAAAACTATTTATAATGGCTCATTTATAGTGACAAAGAATTGGAAATTGATGGGATGCCCATCAAATGAAGAATTGCTGAACAGGCTGTAGTACATGATTGTGATGGAATACTATTATTATGATATAAGAAATGATGAGCAGGATCCTTTCAGAAAAACCTGGAAAGATTTACATGAACTGATACAAAGTAAAGTGAACAGAACCAGGAGAACATTATACGCAGTAACAGCAATATTATATGATCAATTGTAAATGACTTAGCTATTCTCAATAATACAATCATCCAAGACAGTTTTGAAGAACTTATGATGAAAAGTGCTATCCACTTCAAGAGAAAGAACTAATCGAGTCTGAATGAAGATCAAAGCATGATTTTTAAACATTTTCTTTATTTTTCTTGTTCTTTCTGTCTATGTTTTCTTTCACTAACTACCTACCATATAACAATCGCTGTGATGGTTGCTGAAACTGGAACAGACATTGAAGGCCACTTTATTCTTTGTTTATTGTGATTATATTATTCTGTCTACCACTAATGAGGATTTAACCAATATATACAGGTTTGAGCCTTCTTTTAAATACTACCTCTTCTGCTGTCCATAATTTATAACCCTGATGCAATTTGGTGACTGTTCCTTCCTTTCTATGAACAGATAATGATGGCATAAGCAGGGTTAATATCATTGTGTATAACATGAGTATGGCACCAAATTACTCTCAGTTCACTTCCACTTCATCTGGAATTACTTTCAATCCACTTGACTTCTTCTAGAAGTGTTCCAGAAGAGCTCTGAATATTTTAATACTAATCAAGAAAGAACACAGAAAAACATACAAAAAAGAACTTTTCAACATATCATCTTGGGAAATTGCATCCAATACATTAAGGTTTTGAAACCCCTAACCTCATGAAGAAAAAAAAGGATGTTCATTAGGTACTTTTACTAGAAACAGAACAAATGGGATTCTACAGAGGAACTGAACTGAGTCTTTGGAAGCTAGCTTGATAGCATTAAAACTAAAAAGAAATGAAACATGTTGGAAGTAATTACAAAGAAAGATAAAAACGGCTGTAGGTAAAAAAAAAAAGGTCTTGGGAAAAATAAATTAACAAAGTGGCCTTTGGCTTAGGTACATCATTCAAAATCATTTTTAATTTGGAGAAGAAAAAATAAAAGACAATTAGCTCTCTGTTCTAGGTAACTGGAAACTTTGAAATTGTATTCTGTTATTCCAAAAGATTGAGGAATTAAACTAAGAAAATAAATAAATTATTTTATTATTTTAAATAGACAATTACTTTGCTTCTCCTAATATGGGGCTGGCAAAAGGTCAACATGTCATAGAGTAGTATTCTATGTCTCCTCATGAGTGACAAAAGAACTTTCCAAATTGCCTTGTGGGACTGAAACAAATAATTTACAGATCCTTCTATAAGCAGCACCATCAGCATTGAAGAGTAAGTAGTCTTTATAGTTTCATGTCAGAAAACACTCTTTTGTTACTCCCCAATACATTTCATGAAAAATGAGTATGTTTTGCAGAAAAAAGGTATTGTTATCTTTAAGCTATATTTGCGGAGTGATAACTGGGCTACAGAGTCAGAACTTACAAGTTTGCATTTCTTCTGAAAGAAAACCATGCAGTAGATTTGAAAATATTCATTTGACAACTTGGAATTATGCAAATAAAGTGTCTAAACAGACTGGATGACCCAGAGATTTGACTACTACACTTATACCTCAAGGAAGTCACCGATAAAAAGGAAGCACTCATGTATAACACAATATTTGCAGCAACACGTTCTGTGGTAGCAAAGTAGTGGAAAAGAAGTAAATGGCCATCAGTTGGGAATGTCAAAACAAACCGTGGTAGACAAATATAAAAGGATATCTCTGTGCTGTAGGAAAAAAGGAATATGACAAATATAGAGAAACATGTTGTGGTGCAAAGAAAGGAAGCAGATTCAAGAAAACAATAAAAACAAATAATAAAATAATGTAAAAAATGTAAAGAACAATACTGCAGAATTACAAACAACAAGAATTATCCCAAAGAAGAAATAAGAAGATGTCTCTCTATTCCTTTGAAGCAGGAAGTTCCCAGATGTAGAAGATTATATGTGTTTTCAGACATTATCCAGGTGTTGACCAGTTTTGCTGGCTTTCTTTTTCCTTTCTTTCTCTCTTTTGATTTTTTCCCCTTTAAATAGCATTCTTTTTCTGGCCTTGGTGATATGTACCCGCAATGCAACTTCAGGAAATTTGAGAATGGTGGATCTCCTGAGATTAGCAGTTCTTATCTGTAAAACACACTCTCTCTCTCTCTCTCTCTCTCTCTCTCTCTCTCTCTCTCTCTCCATGTAAAATGTGTATATACATATATACACACATATATCCATATGAATGTATATATATATACCATGGATATATGTATGCATGTGTACATATATGAGTCTACATATACATATATTCTTTATTATATAATGTGGTTTTAGGGGAGGAGGATCACTAACATAAATTTAGATGCCATAAGAACAAATTTTCAATAAAAATTCATTATAAAAATTAGCCAGAGGTTTTAAAAACAGGGATTTTTCTATCATTTATAACTCTGTGTGTGTGTGTGTGTGTGTGTGTGTGTGTGCGTGTGTGTACATCACTAATGTGATGCCCACAGCGGCTATGGCTGCTGTGAATATGCCAGCATAGTTCTGAATCTCACAATATAATGGACTCTCTTCATGGATGACAGAACTAAAACATTTATCCCAACACCAGAAAGCCAAAGCCATCATAGCAACAAAGAAATCTATATATATTATCAACACAGGGAGCACAGCCATCCCCAAGCCTTCCCTCTGTCAGGCTTTCTCACAAGCAGACTCCTAAAATCAAAATCACTCCCTCTCTCACTCACACTAGATGCTCCTGCATTCTCTCTCTGTCTCTTTGCAAGCTGCCAACCCCACTGTCTCTCTCCCAGCTCTGACTCCCTTGAACTTCCTGCTTTACCCTTTCTGTAAGTTCCTCCCAGCAGAGACTCATGTGACTCAGGCTTCCATGTGACCAAGGCAGGTCATATGGGCCTATTAATGGATTGGAAAGATCTTCCCATTTTTGTTAACATAACAGTATGTGTGTGTGTGTGTGTGTGTGTGTGTGTGTGTATATGTATGTATGTATGTATTACACATATATGTATGTGTGTATACACATATACACTAAGCATATAGATAGGTAAGTGTAGATGTATGGATTGTACATAATTGAATCAACTTATTTAAATAATCTGATGAGAAATGGGAAATAGATAAAAGGACAGATATTAGTATAGACAATCAGTAGTTTAATGAAGTTTAATTTATTTAAATTAATCATCTCAACAAACACACCAAAAGATTGTAGATCCACTTCATCCAGAAAACACCTTATTTCCTTTTACAAGAAGAAAGATATGATGACCAGGGCTATACTTTGGTAGAAGATTATGAGTAGGTATAGTTTCATAAACCATGAAGATGTAGGGAAGAGTAAAACAAGTTTATGGAAACCTTGGCCAGATATGCACTAAATCAGGTCATCTAAAGATCATTTAGGATGAAACTTAAAGGAAGATAATGAAATGGACAGAAATTGGATAAGAACTTCGTTTTTTTTTTGGTAAAAAAAAGCCTCTTTTCTCTTTCAATAACATCATAACTATTGTATTTGGACTCTGTCATCTCAGGACTTGATACAATACATGACAAAGGAAAGTAGGACTAGGAAAAATAAAGACAGAAGAAGGAACTGAAATAGGTCAAGTATATACAGAGGAGGACTTTGCTTTTGGCACCATAATTTTAAGACCATAAAAAGAATAATTTTTTTAAATATCTAAAATATAGGAGGATTTCAAATTCATAGAAAAATTCACCAATATCATTAGCAACAAATGCAAACCTAGATAATATCAATAAACACCATCCTTCCTTAGTTACAAATTTTTTTCTGAGAAAAATCTACATATGCATGAAGGGTTTCCTCAATAGAAGTTTGAGACAGTAATACGTCAACATCTGTGAATGATTTTCTGAAGTAGCCCAACATCTTTATAGTCACAAAAGTAACTAAAAGATATAGAATAAGGACTTCCCAACTTTTTTGATCATGTACCACAACATGTATTTACTTTTAAAAATATATAATATACTGTATTATTAGCAATTGTGTACATTATAAAACATACACAAAATAGAAATTTAAAGAGGATAAGTATATATTTTTATAATATTTATTTTCTTGGTAGAAAAAAACTTGCTTTGTTCTTGATAAAATATTACTGTTAATGTATATTAGTGAGAATAATGTATTTGAATATGCTTCATTATTTTCAAAAATGCAGATTTAATATTGTGGAACAGTGATTTGATGTCTGGTCTTACATTCAATTTCTTTTAATGGTTGGTTATGAGGGCTGTCATAGACACCTCTCAGAAATACATCAATTTAAATAGAAGTATATCATTGGATGTACTTATTAAATTAGACTAATCATTTTTCTTTTGTTTTTGTTATTCTGATCTTGACAAAGATAAAGAAATGTGAACAATTCTGTGTGAAATGAAGAAGATTGCATAAGAAACCACAAATCTCAATTATGCATAACTCCTTTTTTTAAGTATGTAATAAATTCTATACATTAATTCCAAAGCACATCTATTTGTTGAAACTCTTTTTTCACCCCAACCTATTCACCAATTATATAAATGTTTTTGTTTGAATTTAGCAAGTAAATTTCTATCTTTCCTGGTGTAAATCAGTTTTTCTTGTAAACTAATTGCAAGGTATTCAAAATAGACTGAAATTCTTTATTTTGAAGGTTATTCATCAGTTTAGAAAATCCCATTTTTATTTTTTTCAAGTATGTTAACATGACAGCTTTTATAGATGAAATGGTCATATTGTTTTTAGTATCTCAGAGGAGGGAAAGTAAATATCTGAGGATAGAGGGTGATCAATGGTGAAAAAAAATGAGAGGTCAAGAAAGATGAGAATTGAGAAAAGACTATCATATTTTGGCAATTATAAGATCATTTGTCACTTTGGAGAGAAAAATTTCAGTTGAGTGAGTAGTCATGGGCAAGAAGAATGAGAACCTGGGAGATTGAACAGATAGTGGTAACATCAATAGAAAAAAGGGAAGTTCAAAAGAGGGTTGGGTTTCATGTAATAGATAATGCAATTAAATTTTCAATGCACAACACAGCCCATTTATATCTACATACCCCGGTCAGCTTTCTCTGCATCTCTCTCTCTCTGTCTCTCTCTCTCTCTCTCTCTCTCTCTCTCTCTCTCTCTCCCTCCCTCTCTCTCTCTCTCTCTCTCTCTCTCTGTCTCTCTCACTCTCTCTCTCTCTCTCTCTCTCTCTCTCGCTCTCTCCTCATCTCTCTTTCTCGCCCTCCCTCCCTCTCTCTCTCTCCCTCTCTGTCTCTCTCTGTCTCTGGTCTCTCTCTCTCTCTCTCTCTCTCTCTCTCTCTCTCTCTCTCCCTCCCTCCCTCCCTCTCTCTCCCTCTCTCTCTCTCACACACACACACACACACCAGCAAAGGACAAGTTTTTAGCAGCCGTTGAACTGAGATTTAGAGCCTTGATTGTCTGAGGGGCACCCACCTTACTCGTGAGAGAATCTGGTGGGGGTGGGGAAAGAAGTAGATATGCTAGAGATTGGAATTCTGCTGGTATATATAGCTGTTGCTGATCGTGTCCCAGTCATGACTGTGTTTTAACTATCCAGAGGGCCCATGCCCATCCGGAAGGGAGAAGTTAAGATCTTGCAGTACCACAGGAGGTCTGCTGAGATCAATGCTGGGGTCAGGGAATGTCACATCAATGTATGCATACGTGTATGTAACACATACACACTTATGATAGGACAGAAGATACTTAATAAGTGCTTGCTATTTAATTGAATTTTAAATGAAAGAAATGATGACAGTGAATAGAGCACCGGATCTGGAGTCAGAAAGACGTGACTTCAAATTCTGCTTAAGGCACTAACAGTCTGGGTAACTCAGGTCAAGTTACCTAACCGCTCCTCTCATGTTCCTCATCTATGATATGGGATAATAATAGCACATAACTAACAGATGTGTGGTAAGGATAAAATAAAATGAGTTGGTCAGTCAATAAACATTTATTAAGTACCCACTATGTGTCAGTTACTGTAATAAACACTGCAGATACTAAAAGAGTCAAAACACAGTCTCTGCCTTCAAGAAGCTCACAATTGAATGGCAAGAACAACAAGCAACTCAATATGTACAAATATTTATATATAGGATAAATAGGAAATAAGAGAGGGAAGTCTTTAATATTAAGAGGGGTAGGAAAAGACTTCCTGTAGAAGATGAGATTGAAGGGAAGCCAGAGAAGTCAACAGGCAGAGGTGAGGAGAAAAAGCATTCCAGCCAAGGGGAATAGCCAAAGATAATACCCAGACCTGAGAGATGGAGTATCTTAATGATGTATATAAAGGATTTTCCAAACATAAAGGTACTATGTTAATGTTAGATATTTTAAAAATTAATTTAACATGTGTTTAGTTGAGGCTAGTTGCACTAGAATAAGGGTTAACTTTTTTGTTGTTGTAGTTGAAGACCCCTCTGGCAGTCTGGTAAAGCCTATGGAGAGATTTTCAGAATAATGTTTTAAAATTAATTGAAGAAAATATTAAATTTCAGTTAGATGTTAATGAAAATAAAGGTATAATTTTATCCCATTCAAGTCAAAAAGACTGGATGTGGGGGAGGTGGCTCAGTGGACCCCAAGTTAAGAAACTCTGCACTAACAGGATAAGAAAAAAAAGACCCAAGTCTTCCTCTTCCTTGATGTCAGAAGTCTGCCTCCTTTAAAGTTGAGACTGTTTTATACAAAAATAGCACACCTGGAAAACTTCCTAAGTACAGTGGTGATAGGTGCTTTACAAATGTCATGCTCAATTGATATACAGCCAGGGCTCAGAACAAGGCTGTGTATAAATATTGATTGTAACTTACCAGATGGAATTTCCTAACTTACTGGTCTCTTCTCCCCTTTGACAGCTGTTTCTCTAGTCCATGGCCCTGCCCACTGTGCTAACAGGGAGACCTCTCCATCATGCCTGATGGAGGGCAAGTCAGCAGGGCCATTGCACATTATGAACATGGCAGGGAAGGCCCAGAGCAATTACAAAAATAAATGATGATGAACTACTTCATGCTCATCAGCTGTGAAAATTCACAGCCATCATTAGCCCCAAAAGCATCTTATGGCTTTCCTGTGGTGGAACACTGATTGCACCTTGAACTGCTGTATAAATCATAGGAGGAAAACATGTCGGATTCTTCAGAAAGCCTGAAGAAAGATTTCTCTCTTTGCTCAAGTGTTAGAAACAAATCAAGTTCACACAACAGTACTCTATGCTTCCCTAGGAGTTTGGATCTAAGAACTACCTGAAGTGTCAATTGCTTGGAAGGTTGGCATTTAGTACTGTTTTGTGTTAAAGCCAGTATCTCTGATGCTGTCTAGTCAAGGCAAGCCAACAGGTCTTTATTAATAGACTACAATGGGCCCAATTATGTGTACACACTTTGAGTGATTCAACTAGGTATATTTCCTGCCCTGGTCTTTTTGGGAAATTCAATCAATCAACCAGTCAATAAACATTTATTAAGCACCAAGCACACTGATAAGCACCGGCAATACAAATAAAAATAAAGATACTTTTTTGCCTTCAAAGAATTTATCATATAATGGGGGAAACAAGAAAGTTGAAAAGGGGGAGGGTTAGGGGGGGAAGAAGAAGGTACCTAGTGTAGAGGCATGGTGTGGGGGCACACATTCCGATCCAAGGAAGGAAACTGGTGGGAAAATGAAAAGTCAGCTGCTCTGTGAGTCCTCTTTAAATGAAAGTTTTAGGAGGAGTTCAAAGCTCTGCCTTCCAGCCCTCTATTCAGAGGGGCAGAGGGTATTCAGGAGGGTGGTAGAGGTGTGAGTGCCAAAGCTTATGCAATACAGCAGGATGATGAGTTTATTGATAAGTGGTTTCCTGGAAGCATGATTATGGTGGAGTCCAAGTTCAAAGAGTGCAGCTAATGGAAAATGAAGCCAAAACATGTTTGTATTTTACTTAATAACTCAAAAACATCTCATCTATTTGGATATTTCCTGCAACAATGCGTACTGCAACCCATCTCATACCTTCCCATCCTGTATGACTCTTGTCCAATTCATAAGTTGACCATATGGAGTCCAACATGCAGGTGACTTTCCTTGCTTCCTCCTGATATTATGAGACTACAAGTAGAGCACTCACCTGTCTTTCATCATTCTCACCAAATGGGCAGCTCATCTTTTCTTTGTGCTATGCATTTCTCTATTGACACTGTTTATTCTCATTCTTTTTGTAATTGCTTATTTAATGCACGTTGCCTCCTATAACCCATCTGCAGCCTTTGCCTCTCTATTGAACAACAACAAATGGATTCAAGTCCTGCCTGTAAATACATACTGCCTATATGACCCTAAAATCTCATTGCTCCAGGTAACTCTCTATAGGAGTTCTTAGCCTGGAGTCCATAAACCTTTTTTTTTTTTTTAACATTTTGATAGCTGTATTTCAATATAATTGATTTCCTTTTTAATCTCACATATTATCATTGTCATTATGTAGATAAGGAAAGTGAGGTCAGAAAAACTTAAATGGCTTGTTCACAATCACATAGTTAATAAGTGGTAGGATCAGAAGTGGGATCAGAAATTAATTAGAAATTAATTCTTTCCTGACTGACTCCAGGTGCAATGTTCACACCATATACAACAAGATATATACCATGATACACCCTTATCTTTGATGACTGTTAAGGACTTCATACAGAGGTCATAAAGGTGTAAGAAACCTTATTAACTTCCCATTATGCCTCATCTTTCACCAATCCTCAGATCTTAAACTCAAATGCCATCATACTAGTTGTTATCAGTCACCATGTGTTTCATGGTCAATTATTCCCAATCAATTGACATTATAAGTAAGTAGTTGACACACCCACAAGCAGATGGTATCCAACTTTTTCAGTCATTTAATGATTATTTAAGATGTTTCAATAAATTCAACTCCTATTCCCAGACTCTCACTTCTAAACAATTCTAAACATTCTAAGAATGAATGAAGAACTTACAAAATATGATTAAATTTGCCTTAAATGAACAATTTGGAAATTTTATTAAGAATTTGTCTTTTCCTCTAGGTTATAGTATCATGGTTTAGTTTAGCTATTATCATAGTATTTTCTTTGAGGAGGCCACTATTCTTTGTAGTCAATGTTTTCAAATCTGCCTTAGAGAATCTTACAACCTGCCCACCTTTTAGAAGTACCACAAAACATTTAATTTGTTCAGGATTTAAAACCAAAGGACCACTTCTAATTCACTGAGCTGGCCTTCAAATGCTTGATAATACAAATGTCAAAGTAATTGGAAAACAGTTCAACCCAATAACATCCCCAAACAGAATTTAATAGAAAATATGTTCAAATTCATTTTAGGAGTTTGTTTTTTCAACAGCATTGTATACCTCCCCTGCTTTTTATTTTAATCTTATCCTAAAAGAGGTATGTTATGCTAGTATTCATAGGTATACTTATCGGATCTTATCTGACAGGCCATAAAACGGTGAAGCATATGAAAGAAAAAAAGATCATTTCTCTCACATAGCCTTTTTACGGGCACCTATTAAATGATCTTATCATGCATATATTATCATTTATTATGATTATCTGTACATATGAAATATCCACCCACCAGATTAGCCTCTAAGAGAGCAGGAACAATGCCTATTCCCAATGCCTGTGTGTCTGTACATAGTAGGTAGTTTAAAAAAATGTTGAATTAAATTTTCTAGTCATTGTTACCTGTAGCTTCTTTGGCATATGTTTATCATAGTTCCTAGTACATAATAGGTACTTAATAAATATTTATTGATTGACTTACTGATGCTTCCCCCATAGGGTTAAAGAAAGATGGGAATCACCAGAATCCATAAAAATTTTGCAATGTAAGACATGCACATGGGCCTAAGCTTAATCACTAATCATTGTTCCTATATCTTAGAGATTTTTAGCAAAATATTTAGGTGTTTGGTTATCTTCTAATCAAATATTTTACAAATTTTTCAGTCAATTAATAGTTTCTTGAAAAATGTCGCGGAACTTAATACTGCCATTAAGAAACACAGAAATTTGATCTTTTAATTTTTCCTATGAAGTTTTTTCACCTATGGCACTACGCCTTCTTCCTGGACCCAATGCATTTCTTCACTTATCAGGGCAGTACTGTGATGGATTTAAAGTGTCAATATCTTAGTTTTAATCTCAGTTTTGATGCTCACTACTTTGTGTGAGAGTGGATAAGTCCTAAAGCATTAAACATGTGACCTGGTATATCAGTAAGGCAAGATTCATGACCTTGTGAATGACTGTAGCCAGAATGGACTTTGTTTTCTTTGAATGACTCACCTCGCCTCATTGAGCTTCCCTGGACGCTGGGGCTTGCTCTTCTGGGGCAGGACCAGAGCTTTCTGTGTGATGAGTCGTGGCGCTGGCTGAGGGGAGGTGTGTTAATGTGGTCTACGCTGGGGGAGGGGCCAAGTCAAGAACCAATCGGCCCTGGTCGTTCAGGCAGCGCTTGATGATGTCAAAAACTCTATAAGAGGGGAGAGGACAGCTTGAAGATCCTCCTTTCCTTTTCCGGTTGGAGCCAGAGACGCCAACTGCCGAAGCTGAGCTGCCGGTAGCAGAGCTGACTAGAGGCTAGTGGGTAATCTTCTTACCGTAGAGGGGAAGCATGTATATGATTTTGCCTTATACCATCTCACTTCTCTGTGGCCCCCTGGTTACCCTTGTAAGGCGGACTTATTGGGCCTGGAAGCTTTTGATGAAAATATCAAAATGGGGACGCTGGTTTGTGGGCTTGTTATTGTGGATTGTAAATACATGCTTTAGTTCTCCTGCCTTCTGCCTAGAGAATTCCTTGTATCTTGCGGTTCCGGACCTTTTAGGCATATATGAGATTCTCTTTGAAATCATAAATTCTGCCTTCCTAATACAATGACCATGAACATGCCTGAATGGTTTGGAATCGCAAAGCATGAAAAACTTTCTATGTAGAAGGCAGAGGAAGCATAACATTTATTTAGACACCAGAGAATAAAATCCCAATAATCCCAATTCAATATAGCAGTAATTATATTCCCAAACCAGTAAGCCCACCTCAATGTAGCAACAAGGAAATTATAACACAGTTTTATAGCAAGAAACCAAGTCATCCTGTATCCTTCCCCCCTGCTAGAGCCTTCCTGTAAACAATCACTCACAAATCCTAACTCTCTGCTCAGCACTCTCTTCTGCAGCTCTACCTATGCTGGCTCTCTCAAAGTCTGCTCTTCAGCGCCCTCTTGATGTCTTCTGCCTCAATGTCTTCTTCTCAGTTCTGCAGCTCTCATTTCTGCTGCTCTCAGTTCTGTCCGTCTTCAATTCTGGTTCTCTCACACTCTGGGCTCTCCTTAGATACAGTTCTAGCTGTCATCTGATTGGCTAGAACTCAGGTCTCTGATTGAGTGAATTCATGATTGACTAGAACTCAGTGCACATTGACTCTGGTCTTAGCCCCTCCCCTTAGGGCCCTGAGGGCTTCATGTCCAAATCTTCTTAGTATATAGTAAGTGGTAGCTTTAGGCCTACTTACAAACAAAGATATAATCAAGCTTTCCTACCTAACCCCACCTGAGGCCAATTGAATGGATGGGGAAGATCTTTGTTCACATTAATACTACATCTGGGCCACTACCCAGTACTTTACCAACCAAGGTCAAAGGCAATTGCAAAATGTTAAACAAAATAAATGAAAATACAATGAAGCATAGTTAATGTTAATATGTGGTTTTCTAAGTCAATATGTAGCCTGTAGCTATCCATTTCTCTTTGAGTTTGACACCATTGTTGTTGACTAAGTTCCAATTTCTTCATGTAAAAAAGGATCTCTTTTCATTACCCATCTCACACTATTTTTGGGAATATAGTAATTTGTAAATCTTAAAAAAAAGGATAAAAAAGCAAAGCAAAATAAAATGTAACAGATCTTAGTTCCTGCAAAATCTTGTCAGAATTATTTCCTGAAATATATCTACCTTATTAATGTATCTTCCTTCTCATTCTCTAATCCCTATGATATATATATATATATATATATATATATATATATATATATTTATATAATAATTATCAATATACATGTATAAATATGCCTACATATACACATCTCTCTATACATATATGCAAATGCACATGTATGTATGTGTGTGTGCATGTGCATATATTCATTTACACACATTAATTATCCCACCTCCTCTAGAAGCAATGACATTTGGGTAAGGACATTCTAAATCAATCATAACTGAGTGCATACAAAGTCTATAAGCCTTCTTGTATTTAGCAAAACCATTGTGTGAGAGACTTGGTCACATCCTGAGGAACTTGTGTAAAAGAACAAAACAAAAGAGAAAGAGTTTCTGAGGGTGTATAAGCAGAGAAGAAGGGCTGGGATCATCCAGAACTTAACCAGAAAGAACAAGCAGCCCATTAGAAACAAGCAAGAAGATAAAGAGGAGAGAGAACTGAGCTATAACATACAAGGAAAGGAGTTATTGAGGAGGACCAACATCTTTACAATCATCTAGGAACAGAAAACTTAGGTCAACACTATCAATTTTACCTACTGGCTCACAGATTGAGGGACATTTCAAGGAAAAGAAACTGTTCTTTCCCAAAATTCTGCACCCAGTTGCTGGCTATTTATAGACATTTTAATAAAATAAATAAAATCAGCTGCTTCTTTGACCAAATGTTTTTTACACCCCAAAGCACAAAAAGGCCTGGGGATAACCAGAGATAAAAATGAACATGAATTAAGGCAGAGTTGAATCTCTTCCTAAAGGTTAGGGATTTTCCTAACTGTGGGCTCAGAGTGATTGTAGTTGTACTCTTTTCATCCCAAATAAACTCTTATCAGGGAAAATAAACTTTTCATCTAAAATAATTTCCTTAATACCAAAGTGTATAGAACTATGAGGACATTAGAGGCTATTCTATTTCTCCAAGGCTTAAAATGAGCTACTTGTCATAACAATATTAAACATACTGATAGAAACATATTGATCCCCTTAAACTCTGGAACTCATCTCTACTTCTCTCAGTATAAGTATAAATTATTTGGAAGAATTAATTTTGAAAAATATATCTAAGGTTCTACTATGGAAATAATAATTTCTTTTTATAGACCATGAAAGCCAAAATTCCAATAACAAAATCATTTAATTAAGACAAAAATAAAACAAGTAATAAGAGGTATTCAATTAGAAAATATTTTGTTCCAATATATAAATGAGTGACATCCCCTATACCTCCCTAAATGGTTGATAGAGTGTGTCTCCATGGGAAAATATCCATAGAGGGAAAGAAAGAGGGATAGAAACTATCCTTTAAAATATGAGCAGAAGATTACAAATATTTTAAATTCATAATTTTTTAAAACATTTTTTTCTAAATTTTGAGTTCCAAATTATCTTCCTCCTTCCACTTTGCCACCTTGTTATGAAAACACATCCTCCCATAAATTCTTCGGGGAGATTTACACAATTTATTGGAGTCCTTCCTCTAGATCTTTTTACATTTAGTGGGCACTAGTAATACACCTAGTCTTTCTTTATGTTATCCCTTATTGTCACTATACAACCATTCCACATCATTCTCTCTGTCTCTGCTTCCCTCTGGCTCTCTCTCTCTCTCTCTTTCTCTCTCTCTCTCTCTCTCTCTCAGATACATATATACATACACACATACACACACATGCATATGTGTATGTGTGTATGTTATGTGTGTATATATGTATATATGGATGGATGTATATGGTATATACTGTATATATATATACATAATATATATTTGTCTGTCTATTTATATCACTTATATCATTTATAAAGGACCTTAAAATTTCAAAATACTTTCTCACACCCTGGACAACTCACTTAACCTCTGTCTATTTAAGTTTCCTCATCTGTAAAGTGCAAATAATAGTAACTACCTCCCAGAGATTTTGTGACCATAAAATGGGGGGAGGGGAGGGAGAATAATATCTTTAAATTGTTTTTTTTCAGTTGCCAAAGGTTCAAGTTCTTATTTTGTCACTAACTGGCAATGCAATCTTTGGCATGTCATTTTGTCTCTGTAAGACTTGGTTTCTTTGTCCATAAAGGAAATAATTCTGAAGAGGAATGCCCCTGGCTTACAAACCAGTGGTTTTTGTGTTACTACAGTTTGTCACACCTCAAATTTCCTTTCACCTCAGTCCAATTTTTGGTGATGTGTTATTATGATAAGGATCAGGAAAATAAGCACTTATTGATATTTTAAGATTCATAAACTAGAATATGGCACCATCAATTGAACACAAACAAAAATAGTTCTCAAGCTTTACTTTCTGAACTGGAGTTCTTTCAGCATTCTAAACATCTGTCTGGCCTTCCTCCAAGGGCTCATCCAATTTAGTTGTTGGGAAGTGTTTTATTTTAACAGTAGCAGAAAATAAACAAAAAGATGAGGCACATGGACAATCTAGAGAGTCAGCATCCATTCTGCTGCTCTAAGTCTGCTGAAAGAACAGTTTCAATGATGATACATTTTGTGAAATCACAGAGACACATGACAGCATTTCTCTTGAAATTGCATAAATAACACAAAGGTTTTGTCAAGATAAAAAGAAATGTCTGAAGAGTTGTGCTCCTCTGTTTCTTGGGAAAATTGAATTGAGTGTTTGGAGTTTGCTGCTTTGTGCTTCTCTGTTAGGGTCCATTTGCTCACCTCTTCCTCTCCCCTTGCATTTTGATCAGCCTGTATTGTTACCTATAAATCCTGGAAAAAATCTGGTTTTGAGATGAATTTCAAGAAGACTGAAAATTGGTTTCTAAGCTGCCTTTGAACACTTGCCATGAAATAAATGTCATCTGTGCTGCTAGTCTCTTCTGATGGGTTGTTAATGGCTTACATCCGAGAGCTAATGAGCTCCCCCAGTCAGACAGTGAGCAAATCATTTTCTTTTTGTTCCCTCCTCCTTGAGGAGGTGAGGGGTGGTAACCTTAACCCTGCCACAGTGACAGTGCTGAATAGGAGTGAAGTAACAAGGCAAACAGTAAGGTTAATTAAGGAAATGCCAAGACGTTGTTTTAAAATCAATTTAATTAACCTTTGAACCTCTAAAACTAGACTATAATGTTAGTGGAATGAAGGCAAATTCAATTCTGTTTCTTATTGATTCATTCATTCCTTCATTCAAGAAACATTCCTGGAATAGTTGTATGGGCATAGACCCAGCTATCACGATGCTTATAGTCTAGCGGGAAAGAGAAGATATACAAAAAACCCCGTTATAGCTCAAAGCAGAATGTAATATATCCACAAGAGAGGTACAAACTAAGTGTTTTAAATGGGAGATAATGTCCAGAGGCATGTGGGAGGAGAGGGGATGAGGGAAGGCTTTTTGAGGTAGTAGCAGTTAGATGGGTCTTCAAAGGATGAGCAGGATTTTAAAAAGGGAGAATGAAGGGAAGTTTACAGCATGTGTAAAACCATAGGTTGGGTAAGCTTGGGACTCATTTAGTAAGGGTGAGTAACTCAGTATGACTAGAGTATATGGTTGTGATAGAAGTTTAAAGAGATATTTATTTGTGTTTTTTTGTTTATTTTTTGGTATGGATCTGTGATTCCATTCATATAGGGAACCCTCTGTAAAAACATTTCCTCTACCAATGATGATCAGCAAGTGTCATCTGATGTATAGATTTGGAATGTTACCTGGGAAACTGAGATTAGTTAGGGGATCAGAGGGCTGTAGGCCTAGAACCAGAAAGAATCCTAGAGGCCATTGAGTCTATCCTTCCCCTTATTTTATAGAACAGGAAACTGAGGCCAAAGGAAGTTGTTCCTTGCATAGAGGAAATCTACATAGAGTAAATATTAGAGGTAGGATTGCATCCAGGTCTTCCTGGTTCCAAGACTAGCTTTCTATTCCACTGCACCAAACTGCTTTCCTAGAGAATTCTTAACTCTTTTCATATGCTGGGTGTCTGAAAAGTCTTAGTTCATTTTAATCACTCCAATGTAATGTCAGAGAGTATAGCAAGATAGAGTAGGGAATAGAGCATTGAACTTGCCATAAGGGAGACCTGAGTTCGAATCTTGCCTCAAATACTCACCAACTGTGTGACCCTTAGCAATTAACTTTTTTTTTCTATTCATCCTCAGTTTCCACACCCATAAAAATGGAGACAGTAGTAGCATGTAGCTCAAAGGGTTGTTGTGAAGATCAAATGAGATAACATATGTGAAAAAACTTTGCAAAAGTTAAAGCACTATATAAATGCTAGCTATTCTTTGAATTCTTTTCTTTCCCTTTGCCAGGCATCTGGCATAGGGTACTATATGTTGGAGACTAACATATGTGTTTTGAGATCTTCATTCTGTCTTACCCCTTCCCCCAGCATCGCACACTTCTTTATATCAACTTTACATTTTAGGGATCCATCCCCAGGATTGCCAGTGAATGACCATAAGAGGGACATTGATGCTAGGAAAGCAATATTGATTCCCCATTGATTTTAAGCCAAGCCATGAGCAGCAAAGTGGAAAATGGGCAAATGCCATAAGCCACACATGAAACACCAAATGTTCTACTGCTTTTATACATCAACAAAAGTCTGGCTCTGAAATTGCCTGACAGGCTCACTGAGGGTCCAAGATAGGCTGGGGTCTTCAACACAGTTGTTTGGGACTTCCAGAAAATGTCCCTTCCTGACAGGCACTGCCACACAAGCATACATAAAACTGACCACAATAATAGCAGCATTTACTGTATGTAGACAGAGTTATTGCAGGCAAAGAGAGTTATAACTTTAACTCATTGGCCAGGGGCAGCTATGAAGTGAAGGGAACCTCCTTCCACCTATTCAAACTCTCCAAAAAATATGGAAAAATTTCATTAATCCAGTGGAGTATAAAGTAAGAGGTAGTTTAACTCCCTGGTGTGGCCTTGCAAATTCAAGAAGAAAAAGAAGACATCAAACATAGGAAAACAAAGGCCATGTCATTTTTCCACTACACAAACAACATACACTGACAGGAGAGACTTAGATAACCCCAGATCTGAAAATGGACTATGTGAACTCATTCCAGAAATACATTCACTGCACTCCATTAGCCCCCATATAGAGACCAGCTAATTATCTTTTGTAATTTACAAATCCATCTGACCAGTGGTTTCTGATCATCTTTTCTAAAGTCATTTATAAATGCCTTACACTTCTATAAAGCTTCTATAAATGATGTGTTAGCCTAAGTATAGGACCACATCACAGTTTACTACTGCCCCATTGATTCATTGTGACATTTTCCAGTTTTTTCCTCGTTTGTTTGGTTTGGTTTTAGCTGAAGAAAAGAGAAGTGGAACAGGATAAAAGACCCAGGGTTTGAAGTCAGAGATCACAGGTTCAAATACTGCCTCTGCAACTTATAACTTGCCCTGGGCAATAAAAATTAATCATAATAATTACTACCATGTATAAAGATTCACCAAGCATTTTAGATATATTATTCTATTTGTTCCTTATCATTATCCTGTGAGGTAGGTTATATTACTATCCCCATTTTACAGATGAGGAAACTGATGATGAAAGAATATATGTACCTCATCCCAGTTCACACCCCAGTTTGCACTGAAGGTAGCACAGTTGATAGAACACTGGACTTGAGATCAGGAAGATCAAACAAGTCACTTCACCCGGTTTGCCTCAGCTTCCTCTTCTGCCAAGAAAGCTCCAAAATGGGTTCACTAATAATTAGATATGACTGAAAAGGTGCAACAAATTTCACTGAAGGCTTCCTGATTCCAAATGTGACACTTTATCCACAATGATACCTAACTGCCATTATAACTGGTGACTCCTTCTCTCCCTACCCTCAAGTCTTAGTCTCTTCACTTGTGATTTGAATAGATGGCCTCAGAGACATCTTGCAGTGTTAATTCTGGGGTCACATGAGCCTCTGATTCTAGCTAAATGTGCCTTTCACCAACAAAAAGCTTGTTTTGGTAATTACTCAAGAACAGTGTTTCTACTTGATTATGAGACCTGCCATGCTGAAGACCTAAGTGTGCTATCAATCCCACCTCAAGAAAATAAGCCTCATCTATGAAAAGTGCAATGTTAGGGAAGGAAGACTTCTAGACCAGAAAGTCAGAAGAAACTTAGTACCTACGTGAACCTGAGCAATACCTTAGTTCAGAAAACATTTGTCAAGCACATACCACGTGCCAGGCACTATGCTGGGGATACAAAGAGAAAATTAAATAGCTCCTGCCCTCAAGGAGCTTACTAATACCAGTGAGGTTGGGGAGGGAGGAGGGGCTGGTTGTTAGGAAGCAGGGACACCTGAACTAAGGCTTGAGTTCAGCCAGGAGTTCCAAGAGGTAGAGATGAGAAGGGAAATAATTCCAGGCATGGCAAATTGTCTTGACTACCAAAAAAATGGACACTTTACTCCCTGACTCTCCTTCCTTCCATGCTCTTTCCTACTGAAGCAAGTAATATACTCCTCCATCAATATGGCATGCTATGATGTGATATGGCATGATAAAATATGATGTGATTTGATTAAAATAATGGAATGCAATTAATATAATTCAATATAATGAAATATAATTTCTTCCACTATAAAATTCTGGTACTTTACTATATATGGATGGTGTGAGGATCATAGGAGATAATGCATGAGAAAGTGATCGGGGGAAAAGAGAGTCTTAGAAAATATTTTTAAGGAAGTTGCTTAAAGAAAAGTATGAATTCAGAGATACTTAAACAGTGGGAGAGGGATGGATGGGGGAAGTACACAGTTAGATGGCAAAGTGGATGGAATGATGGGCCTGGAGCCAGGAAGACCTGAGCATCAATTTGGCCTCAGATACTTGCTGTGTGACCCTGGGCCAGTCACTTAACCCTATTTTCCTCATTCTCCTCATCTATAAAATGTATTGTAAAAGGAAATTGCCAACCATTCCAGTATCTTTGCCAAGAAAATACAAAATATTGTTGAGGAGTGGAAGGGGAAAAAAAGAAATAAAAGCATAAATGGGGGAAATAGGATGGAGAAAAAGACACAGATAGAAATCATAACGGTGAATGTGAATTGGATGAACTCTCCCATAAAACAGAAGCAGATAATACAATGGAATAAACACATTTGAAATAGGGGTATACACACAGGGTAAAGGTAAAAGGCTGGAGTGAAATATATTGTGGTTTAGCAAAAGTAAAAAAAAGGAGATGTAGCAATCCTAATCACAGACAAAGCAAAAGTAAAGATAGATTTAATTAAAAGAGATAAGGAAGAGGGGCGGAACCAAGATGGTGGCTGGAAAGCAGGGACTCGCATGAGCTGCCCCCAGGTCCCTCCAAAAATCTACAAAACTGGCTCTGAACAAATTCCAGAACTACAGAACCCACAAAACAACAGAGAGAAGCAGGACTGCAGCCCAGGACAGCCTGGATGGTCACTGGGTGAGGTCTATCACTCAAGGAGCTGGGAGCAGAGCAGAGCCCAGAATCAATGGTGCCAAGACCAACGAGACCTGGAGCCTGGTGAAACAGGCCCTAACACCCTGAATCAGTGAGCTATGGCAGTTACCAGACTTCTCAACTGACAAAAAACAAAGACAACAGAGAGGATTAGGGGGCTTTTGCAGGGGACAGAGTGAAAGGAGTTTTTGGTTTGGCCATCACCCCAGGGGGCAGCAGCAGGTGATGCAGCTACAGAACTACAGCTGCAGTTGCTTCTGGTCCCAGGCCCACCTTACGATTTGAGTCCAGTCCAGATTGGCAGTTATTGGGGGAGGAGTACTGCTGGTGTGGCAGAGCTGGCTGAATAGAAATAGCTCTGAAAACAATAGTGCATCCCCTCAAGCTTGGAACAAAGTACTCTCTACTCTACAAGCAGTTGTACCCCCATGAAAAACTTAAAGGTAAAGTAGCTTGTTGGGAACATAGCCAGGCAGCAAAAATGGACTCAGATTCAGTCTCAGACTTTGGAATCTTTCTTTGGAGACAAAGAAGACCAAAACATACAGACAGAAGAAGTTAACAAAGTCAAAGAACCTACATCAAAAGTCTCCAAGAAAAACATGAACTGGTCCCAGACCATGGAAGAGTTCAAAAAGGATTTGGAAAAGCAAGTTAGAGAAGTAGAGGAAAAATTGAGAAGAGAAATGAGCAGGATGCGAGAAAACCATGGAAAACAATCAATGACCTGCTAAAGGAGACCCAAAAAATACTGAAAAATACACTGAAGAAAACAACACCTTTAAAAATAGACTAATCCAAATGGGAAAAGAGCTCCAAAAAGCCAATGAGGAGAAGAATGCCTTGAAAGGCAGAATTACACAAATGCAAAAGGAGGTCCAAAGGATCACTGAAGAAAATACTACTTTAAAAATTAGATTGGAGCAAGTGGAAGCTAGTGACTTGATGAGAAATCAAGATATTATAAAACAGAACCAAAGGAATGAAAAAATAGAAGACAATGTGAAATATCTTATCGAAAGAAAAACCACTTACCTGGAAAATAGATCCAGGAGAGAAAATCTGAAAATGATTGGACTACCTGAAAGCCATGATCAAAAAACAAGCCTAGAAATCATCTTTCAAGAAATTATCAGGAAGAAATGCCCTGATATTCTAAAGCCATAGGGTAAAATAAAAATTGAAAGAATCCACAGATCACCTCCTCAAAAGGATCCCAAAAAGACAACTAGTAGAAATATTATAGACAAATTCCAGAGCTCCCAGATCGAGGAGAAAATACTGTAAGCAGCCAGAAAGAAACAATTTTAGTATTGTGCAAACACAATCAGGACAACACAAAATCTAGCAGCTTCTATATTAAGGGATCAAAGGGTTTGGAATAAAATATTCTGGAGGTTAATGGAGCTAGGATTAAAACCAAGAATCACCTACCCAGCAAAACTGAGTATTATGCTCCAAGGCAAAATAGGACTTTCAACAAAATAGAGGACTTTCAAGCTTTCTCAGTGAAAAGACCAGAGCTGAAAAGAAAATTTGACTTTCACACACTAGAATCAAGACCAGAATGAAAATGTAGACAAGAAAGAGAAATCACAAGGGACTTACTAAAGTTGAACTGTTTTGTTTACATTCCTACATGGAAAGGTGATGTGTATGATTCATGAGACCTCAGTATTAATGTAGCTGAAAGGAATATACATATATATATATATATATATATATATATATATATATATATATATATATATATACACACACACACACACACACACACACACATATATACATATACATGTACATATACATACACATATGCATACACATATACATACATATACATATACATATGTATGTATGTATATATGTGTCTATATATATATGGATGTATAGATATAGATATATAGACAGAGGGAACCGATTGAGTTGAATATGAAGGGATGATATCTAAAAAAAATATCAAATTAAGGAAGGAGAGAGTAATATATCGAGAAAGGGAGAAAGGGAGAGATAGAATGGGGTAAATTATCTCACATTCAAGTAGCAAGTAAAAGCAGTTCTGTAGGAAGGGAAGAGCGGGCAGGTGAGGGGAATAAGTGAATCTTGCTCTCATCGGATTTGACCTGAGGAGGGAATACCATACACACTCAATTGGGTATCTTACCCCACAGGAAAGAAGGAGAAAGGAGGTAAAAAATGGTGGACGATAGAATGGAGGGAAGATAGGGGGAGGAGGTAATCAAAAGCAAATACTTTCGAAAAGGGACAGCGTCAAGGGAGAAAATTGAATAAAGGTTGATGGGATAAGAAGGAGCAAAATATACTTAGTCTTTCACAACAGGAGTATTGTGGAAAGGTTTTACATAATGATACACATGTGGCCTATGTTGAATTGCTTGCCTTCTTAGGGAGGGAGGGTGGGGAGGGAAGAGGTGAGAGAATTTGAAACTAAAAGTTTTAAAATCTGATGTTCAAAAAAAAATTTGCAAGCAACTACAAAATAAGATGCACAGGCAATGGGGCATAGAAATTTATCTTGCCCTACAAGAAAGTAAGGGAAAAGGGAATGGGAGGGGAGTGGGGTAACAGAAGGGTGGGCTGACTGGGGAACAGGGCAACCAAAATATATGGCATTTTGAAGTGGGTGGGAGGGTATAAATGGGAAGAAAATTTGGAATTCAAACTCTTGTGAAAATCAATGCTGAAAACTAAAAATATTAAATAAATTCAATAAATGGAAAAATAAAAAAATAAAAAAGAATGAGTAGGCCAAAGAACAAATCATAGAAACAATTAATAACTGCATTCAAGAGAATGGCAATAATGAGACAACATACCAAAACTGCGGCAAAAGCAGTTCTTAGGGGAACTTTTATGTCTCTAAATGCTTATATGAATGAAATAGAGATCAATGAATTGGGCACGCAACTGAAAAAGCTAGAAAAAGAACAAATTGAAAATCCCCAATTAAATACCAAATTAGAAATACTGAAAATCAAAGGAGAGATTAATAAAACTGAAACCAAGAAAACTATTGAATTAGCAAATAAAACAAAGAGCTGGTTTTATGAAAAAACCAATAAAATTGATAAACCTTTGGTGAATTTGATTAAGAAAAAGAAAAAAGAAAATCAAATTACCAGTATCAAAAATGTAAAGGGTGAATTCACCTGTAATGAAGAGGAAATCAAAACAGTAATTATTAATTTTTTTGCCAATTGTATGCCCATTAAGTTGACAACCTTTGTGATATGGATGAATATCTACAAAAGTATAAATTGCCCAGGTTAACAGAAGGGGCAGTAAAATTGCTAAATAACACAATTTCAGAAAAAGAAATTGTGTAAGCTGTCAATGAACTCCCTAGGAAAATATCTCCAGGACCAGACAGTTTTACATGTAAATTTTATGAAACATTTAAAGAACAATTAATTTCTAAACTCTGTGGACTATTTGGGAAGATAGGTGAAGTAGAAGTCCTACCAAATTATTTTTATGACACAAATATGTCACTAATACCCAAACCAGGTAGAGTCAAAACAGAGAAAGAAAATTATAGACCAATATCCCTAATGGATATTGATGCAAAAATTTTAAATAAAATATTAGCAAAAAGATTGCAGCAACATATTATAAGAATAATACACTATGACCAGGTAGGATTTATTCCAGGAATGCAAGGCTGGTTCAATATTAGGAAAACTATCAGCATAACTGACCATATCGACAACAAAACTAGCATAAACCATATGATCATCTCAATAGACACAGAAAAAGCCTTTGACAAAATACAACACCTATTCCTATTAAAAACACTAGAAAGCATAGGAATAAATGGAACCTTCCTTAAAATCATAAATACCATCTACCTAAAACCATCAACAAGTATTATTTGTAATGGGGATAAGCTAGATGCATTCCCAATAAGATCAGTGGTGAAACAAGGAAGTCCATTATCTCCCCTACTATTCAATTTGGTACTACAAAGGTTAGCTGTAGCAATAAGAGAAGAAAAAAAAATTGAGGAACTAGAACATGCAAAGAAGAAACTAAATAATCATTTTTGCAGATGATGTGGTGATTCATTTAGAGAATCCTAGAGAATCAAGTAAAAAACTACTTGAAATAATAAACAACTTCAGCAAAGTTGCAGGATATAAAATAAACCCACATAAATCCTTGGCATTCCTATACATTACTAACAAAGCCCAACAGCAAGAGATAGAAAGAGAAATTCCATTCAAATTTACTGTAGATGCTATAAAACATTTGGGAGTCTATCTGTCAAGAAAAAACCAGGGACTATATGAACATAATTATGAAACACTTTTCACACAAATACAAGCAGATGTAAATAAATGGAAAAATATCAGTTGCTCATGGTTAGGCTGAGCTAATATAATAAAAATGACAATTGTACCTAAATTAATCTATCTATTCAGTGCCATATCAATCGAACTACCAAAAATTATTTTACAGAGCTGCATGAAATAATAACAAAATTCAACTAGAACAACAAGAAGTCTAGAATATCTAGGGTATTAATGAAAAGAAATACTAGGGAAGGTAGACTAGACATGCCAGAAATTGAACTGTACTGTAAAGCAGTAGTCATCAAAACTACCTGGTACTGGCTAAGAAACAGAGTCGTGGATCAGTGGAATAGGATAGGTACACAAGACGCAGTGGTCAATGACTATAGCAATCTACTCTTTGATAAACCCAAAGAATCCAGCTTCTGGGCTAAGAATTCACTATTTCACAAAAACTGCTGGGAAAATTGGAAAATGGTAGGGCAGAAACTGGGCATAGACCAATATCTTACACCATATACCAAAATAAAGTCAAAATGGGTTCACGATTTAGGAATAAAGGCTGATACTATAAGCAATTTTGGACAGGAAGTAATAGTTTACCTACCAGATTTGTAGAAAAGAAAAGAATTCATGACACAACAGGAGATAGAGAGCATTACAAAACACAAAATGGATAATTTTGATTATGTTAAATTGAAATGTTTTTGTATAAAAAAATCCAATGCAACAAATATTAGGAGGGAGGCAAAAAATTGGGGAAAATTGTTACAACCAGTGTCTATGATAAAGGACCCATCTAAAAAATATACAGAGAACTGAGCCAAATATATAGGAATACAAGTCATTTCCCAATTGAGAAATGGTAAGCATATGAAAAAATGCTCAAAATCACTACTGTTTAGAGAAATGCAAATCAAAACAACTTTTAGGCACCACATCTCTCCTATCATATTGGTTAAAATGACAAAACAGGAAAATGATAAATGCTGGAGAGGATGTGGGAAAATTGGAACATTGTTACATTGCTGGTGGAGTTGGGAACTGATTCAGCCATTCTGGAGAGCAATTTGGAACTATGCCCAAAGGGCTATAAAAATGTTCATACCCTTTGACCCAGCAATACCATTTCTAGAATTGTATCCCAAAAAGATCACCCAAGTGGGAAAAGGACTCATATGTACAAAAATATTTATAGTGACTCTTTTTATAGTAGCAAAGAATTGGAAATCAAGGGGATGCCCATCAATTGGGGAATGGCTAAACAAGTTGTGGTATATGAAGGTAATGGAATATCATTGTGTCATAAGAAATGGGGATGATATGGACTTCATAACAACCTGTTAAAACCTACCCAATATAATGCTGAGTGAGTGGAGCAGACCCAAGAGAGCATTATACACAACCACAGATATATGGATTCTAGGAGGACTAACCCTGATGGATTTTGCTCTTCTCAGAAACATAAGGTGCAAAGACAACTCCAAAGGACTCACGATGGAGAATGCTATCTACATCCAGAGAAAGAATTATGAAGTCTGAATGCATATTGAGGCATACTTTATGCTTGCCTTTTTTCCCTTTTTTCCTCTCTATTGTTTTTATTTTGGGGGTTTTTTTTTTGTTCTGTTTCTTCTTTCTCATGATTCATTCCATTGGTCATAATTCTTCTTCACAACTTGACTTCACAACTTCACAACTAGTGTGTAAATAAGTTTAATGCAAAGTTTTACATGGAAGATATATCTGATTCCATGCCATCTTGAGGGGGGCAGGGGGTTGGAGGGTGGGAAAGTAAATCTGGAACTCGAAATTATGTAGAACTGAGTATTGTAAAATAAAAATAAAAAAAATCTCTAAATGAAAAAAAAGAAAATACAAAACAAGGTCATGAAGAGTTGGACATTTCTGACACAACTGAACAGCAACAACAACAAAAGCAATGGACCCATACACCCAATGTATACCTATTTAAATGCATTGTGGGATGAGGAGAGTACAAGTTTTTTATTTGGGATGAATGAAAAAGCATTTATTAAGCTTTTACTATTTGTTAATAAGTAAGTGCAAGAGATTACAAAAAGGAATGAAACATCTTTGCTCCCAAGGAATTCACATTGTAATTGAAGGAGACAGTATATATAAGAAGGTTCCGATGCAAAGCTGTTGTAAATTTCCAGTGGCTCTCATAATGCTTCGGGCCAAAATGTTAGGGGCCATTGCTTCTTACGCTGCTGTGGCAGACAAATGATAAACCTCAGTGGTCCTACATCTTGCCAGAAGGATCGTATTTTGTGACTCCAAATACAATAGAAGTGTTATAAGGGGTTGCACTCAGCTCACAGTCAATTGCCTGGTGGGGACTGAACCTAAGACCACTGCTAAGGGAAGAACCTAGTGGTATCTAGGGAAAAGGCTAGTTGGGGCTCTTATGATCTTGTCAGCACTGACAATACCAAAGATTCCTTCCAGCATCTTTAAATTCTTATTTATTTTAAGATAGTAAGCAAACTTCCAGCTAAATGGCTGCTGATGTCTCTTTTGATTCTCAAATTCTGTCATTTCTGTGAATTTCACAATATGCCTTTCTAAATGCATACACAGGATACTGGCTATAATGAAAATAACTGTGAGGATGGGAAAGGACCAGTTCTCTGTAACTTGAATACTTACAATCAGTCTAAGGAGAAAAGTACCTTTCTGGGCACAAACAAGTAAAATAAGATTATGACCTAGAGTTTCTTTGAAAGGACCAAAGCAAAAGTCTTTCTCCCCAAGATAATTTCTTATTGGATAGAAGTATCATCAATTAAATAGAAAGTGATGCATCAACTATGGTTGAAATGCTGATCTCACAGAATATACTATGGAACTGTAATTAACAAATGAATGAGTACCTCCTAGTAGAGTTCTAAACACACTTCAGGAATTTGGTTTCCTAATTGATATTGGATTGAATGAGTAACGAATCACAGAACCTAAAAGTGGTAACAGTTAATAGAGCAATGGGCCTGAAGTCAGAAAGGCCTGAGTTCAAATGTAGACTTAGATACTTGCTAACTGTGTAACCCTAGGTGAGTCTGCCTCCATTTCCTCATCCATAAAATGTGGATAATTGTAGCACCTATTTCCTAGTGTTATTCTGAGGATTAAAAAATATAACATTTGTAAAGATCTTAGCACAGTGCTTGGCTCACTATTATTAATTATTATAAAAGCCAGAAAAGACCTTCAGGGTGAATCCCTTTATTTTATAGATGAGGAAAAAATCCTAAGGTCAAGTAATTTGTCAAGGTTACACAAATATTAAGAGGCCAAGTCCAAACCTTCCTGAGTCCAGCATGGGTCTTCATTCCATGGTATGATATTGATTCATGATCTCCTGCCTCCTGAGGGTATTCCCCCCTCTGCCTTTAGAAAAAAGAGCCCCGATGCTGGAGTAAGAAGTAAATCATCCTAGTTCTCCCACATTCACCTGCAAACAACCATAAAATAGCATCCCAAAAGAAATCCTGCAACAGCAGAATAAGCAAAAAGATGCTGTTGAGCTATCTTTGAACCAAACTTGGAAACCCTAAAAATCAAAGGTAAGATTAGTAAGACTGAAATTTTTAAAAAAGACCTAATGAATAAATCTATGAAGTGGTTTTCCAGGAAAAAAAAAACAATAAGATAGATAAACTATTAGTTACTTAGATTTTAAAAAAGAAGAAAATCGGGGGGGGGGGGGGGGCCGAGCCAAGATGGCGGCTGGTAAGCACGGACTAGAGTGAGCTCCGTACCCAAGTCCCTCCAAAAACCTATAAAAATGGCTCTGAACCAATTCTAGAATGGCAGAACCCACAGAACAGCAGAGGGAAGCAGGGCTCCAGCCCAGGACAGCCCGGATGGTCTCTGGGTGAGCTCTATTCCACACGGAGCTGGGAGCTGGGAGCTGGGAGCTGGGAACGGAGTGGAGCAGAGCCCAGCCCGAGCGGCGTGGACGATTCAGACCAGAAGCCGGGCGGAGGGGGCCCTAGCGCCCTGAATATGTGAGCTGCGGCAGTTACCAGACCCCTCGACCCACAAACACCAAAGACTGCGGAGAAGGTTAGTGGGAAAAGCTGCGGGAGTGGAAGGAGTTCGTGGTTCGGCTTCCAGCCCCGGGGGCAGCGGAGGTGGGGCAGCTACAGCTGTTGTTACTTCCGGCTCCAGGCCCAGCTGGTGGGAGGAATTAAGTGGCGGATCACAGCAGGGGTGCACAGCCTGCCGAAGATCTGAGCCCAGTCTGGACTGGGGGTCCTTGGGGAAGGAGGAGTGCGGCTCTGACAGAGCTGGCACCTCCCCCCCAAACGTAGAACATAGAACTCTGTAATCTACAAGCAGTCATACCCCACTGAAAAACTCAAGGGTCAAGTTAGTTGGTTGGGAATATGGCCAGGCAGGGAAAACGTGCCCAGATTCAGTCTCAGACTTTGGATTCTTTCTTTGGTGACAAAGAAGACCAAAACATACAGCCTAAAGAAGACAACAAAGTCATAGAGCCTACAACCAAAGCCTCCAAGAAAAACATGAACTGGCCCCAGACCATAGAAGAACTCAAAAAGGATCTGGAAAAGCAAGTTAGAGAAGTAGAGGAAAAATTGGGAAGAGAAATGAGAAGGATGCGAGAAAACCATGAAAAACAAGACAATGACTTGCTAAAGGAGACCCAAAAAAATACTGAAAAATACACTGAAGAAAACAACACCTTACAAAATAGACTAACTCAAATGGCAAAAGAGCTCCAAAAAGCCAATGAGGAGAAGAATTCCTTGAAAGGCAGAATTAGCCAAATGGAAAAGGAGGTCCAAAAGACCACTGAAGAAAATACTACTTTAAAAATTAGATTGGAGCAAGTGGAAGCTAGTGACTTTATGAGAAATCAGGATATTATAAAACAGAACCAGAGGAATGAAAAAATGGAAGACAATGTGAAATATCTCCTTGGAAAAACCACTGACCTGGAAAATAGATCCAGGAGAGATAATTTAAAAATTATAGGACTACCTGAAAGCCATGATCAAAAAAAGAGCCTAGATACCATCTTTCAGGAAATTATCAAGGAGAACTGCCCTGATATTCTAGAGCCACAGGGCAAAATAGAAATTGAAAGAATCCATCGATTGCCTCCGCAAATAGATCCCAAAAAGAAATCTCCTAGGAATATTGTTGCCAAATTCCAGAGCTCCCAGATCAAGGAGAAAATACTGCAAGCAGCCAGAAAGAAACAATTTGAGTATTGTGGAAACCCAATCAGAATAACCCAAGATCTGGCAGCTTCTACATTAAGAGATCGAAGGGCTTGGAATGCGATATTCCGGAGGTCAATGGAGCTAGGATTAAAACCTAGAATCACCTACCCAGCAAAACTGAGTATCATGTTCCAAGGCAAAATATGGAGTTTCAATAAAATAGAGGACTTTCAAGCTTTCTCAGCGAAAAGACCAGAACTGAATAGAAAATTTGACTTTCAAACACAAGAATCAAGAGAAGCATGAAAAGGTAATCAAGAAACGGAAATTGCAAGGGACTTACTAAAGTTGAACTGTTTTGTTTACATTCCTACATGGAAAGATGATGAGTATGATTCATGAGACCTCAGTATTAGGGTAGTTGAAGGGAATATGCATATATATATATATATATATATATATATATATATATATATATATATATATATATATGCATATATATATATATGTTTAAATATATATAAGTGAATGTGTATGTATGTATGTATCTATGTGTATATGTATGTATGTGTATTTATGTGTATATATATATATATATATGTAAAAGAGAGAGAGCAGACACAGGGGGAGTTGAGGATGAAGGGAAGATATCTAAAAGAAATAAAATGAAATTAAGGGATGAGAGAGTAACATACTGAGAGAGGGAGATCGGGAGAGATAGAATGGGGTGGATTATCTCGCATAAAGGTGGCAAGAGGAAGCAGTTCTATGGGAGGAGGGGAGAGGGCAGGTGAGGGGGGAATGAGGGAACCTTGTTCTCATCAGATTTGGCCTGAGGGGGAATACCATACATACTCAGTTGGGTATCTTACCCCACAGGAAAGAAGAGGGAGGAAGATAAAAAAAACAATAAAAGGCGGGGGGGATGATGGAGTGGAGGGCAGATGGGGGTGGAGGTAATCAAAACAAACACTTTGGAAAGGGGACAGGGTCAAGGGAGAAAATTCAATAAAGCGGGATGGGTTGGGAAGGAGCAAAATGTAGTTAGCCTTTCACAACATGAGTATTGTGGAAGGGTTATACATAATAATACATGTGTGGCCTAGGTTGAATTGCTCAACTTCTTAGGGAGGGTGGGTGGGAAGGGAAGAGGGAAGGGAATTTGGAACTCAAAGTTTTAAAATCAGATGTTCAAAAACAAAAAAACTTTTTGTATGCAACTAAAAAATAAGATACACAGGCAATGGGGCGTAGAAATTTATCTTGCCCTACAAGAAAGGAAGGGAAAAGAGGATGAGAGGGGAGGGGGGTGATAGAGGGGAGGGCTGACTGGGGAACAGGGCAACCAGAATATACGCCATCTTGGAGTGGGGGGGGAGGGCAGAAATGGGGAGAAAATTTGTAATTCAAACTGTTGTGAAAATCAATGCTGAAAACCAAATATGTTAAATAAATAAATTGCATTTAAAAAAAAAAAAAGAAGAAAACCAAATATCCCCCATCAAAAATGAAAACAATGAAATCACCACTATTAAAGAAGAAATTAAAGGAATCATTAGGAAATATTTTACCTAATTATACATCAATAAATCTGACAATATGAGCAAAATCAAAAAAGAAATTGAGCAAGACATTAATGGACTTCCTAAGAAAAAAATTCCCAGGGTCAGATGGATTCACAAGTGAATTCTATCAGGCATTAAAAGAACAATTAATTCTAATACTATATAAACTCTTTGAAAAATAGATGAAGAAGGGCCAGGTAGGAGTTGTAGTTTGTAGAGCACTGGCCCAGGAGTCAGGAGGATCTGAGTTCACATCCGGCCTCACACACTTGACACACTTACTACCTGTGTGACCTTGGGCAAGTCACTTAACCCCAATTGCCTTACCTTCACCCCTCAAAAACATAGATGAAGAAGTCTTATCCAACTCCTTTTATGACAGTAATATGGTGCTGATACCTAAACCAGGAAGAGCTAAAACAGAAAAAGAAAATTATAGATCAATTTCCTTAAAGAATATTAAGGCAAAAAATTGAACAAAATACTAATAAGGTGATTAAAGAAATATATCAAAAGAATTATACATAATGACCAAGTGGGAATTATACCAGGAATATAGCGTTGGTTCAATATTAGTAGAACTATCAACATAATTGACCAAATCAATAATAAAGCCAATAGATTCATATGATTATCTCAATAGATGTTGAAAAAGCTTTTGACAGAAATTCAGCACCTGTTCCCATTACAAACACTAGAGAGCATAGGAATAAATGGAGCTCTTCTTAAAATGATAAGTAGAATCTATCTAAAACCATGAGCAAGCATTATCTGTAGTGGAGATAAGGTAGAAGCCTTCCCAGCAAGATCAGGGGTGAAACAAGGATTATCACCATTATCACCACTATTATTCAACATAGTACTAGAAATGTTAGCTATAGCAGCAAGTGTCTCTGATAAAGACCTCATTTCTTTATTTTGTTTTTGTTTTTGTTTTTTTGCAGGGCAATTGGGGTTAAGTGACTTGCCCAAGGTCACACAGCTAATACATATGTCAAGTATCTGAGGTCAGATTTGAATTCAGGTCCTCCTGACTCCAGGGCCGGTGCTCTACTCACTGTGCCAACTAGCTGCCCCTCATTTCTAAAATACATAGACAGTTGACTCAAATCTATAAGAGTACAAGTCATTCCCCAATTTCTAGATGGTCAAAGGATATAAACAGGTAGTTTTCAGATTAAGAATCAAAGTTTATATGAAGAAATGCTCTAAATGACTATTAAAGAAATGCAAATTAAAAAAAAATGAGGTAGCACTTCACATCTGTCAAATTTCCTAATTAAACAAAAAAGGAAAATAATAAATGTTGAAGAGGATGTGGGAAAATTGGGACACTAATGCACTTTTGGCGGAGTTGTGACCTGATCTAACCATTCTGGAGAATAATTTGGAACTATTCCTAAAGGGCAAACAAACTGTGCATACACTTTGATTCAGTAGTACCATTACTAGCCCTGTTTCATCAAAAAAGATCATAATAAAGGGAAAGGCACCTATGTATACAAAAATATTTATAGCAGCCTTTTTTGTGGGGGCAAACTATTCAAAAATGAGGGGATGCCCATCAATTGGGGAATGGCTGAACAAGCTGTGGTATATGAATGTAATGGAATACTGTTGTATAATAGGAAATGATGAACAGGGAGATTTCAGATATCCTAGAAAGACTTGCACAAACTGATGCAAAGTAAAATGAGAAGAACCAGGAAAACTTTGTACACTGTATCAGCAATGTTGTCTCATGACAAACTGTGAAAGACTCTGTTCTTCTCAGCAATACAATGATTTAAGACACTACTCACAAAGGAAAATTCTATCCACATCCAGAGAAACAATTGATGGACTATGAATACAAATTGAAGCATATTTTTTCACTTACTTTATTCTTTTTTGAGTCTTTTTCTTTTGATGATTTTTTTCTTTACAACTGTGACTAATATAGGAATATGTTTTACATCATAGCACATGTATAACCTATTTCAAATTGCCTACCATTTTTGGAAGAGGGAATAGAAAGGAGGGAGGAACGAAAACCATTGAAACTCAAAATGTTGCAAAATGAATGCTAAAATTTGTCTTGATATGTAAGTTGGAAAAAATAAAATATTATCAAGTTAGAAAATGTTTAACACTCTTATACTATTCACTTCCATGTGAACAAAATGAATGTCAAAAAACAAGGAAACAAAAAGAAATAAGAACCTAAACCATTTAGACAGAATTAATTATTCAAGTCTTTCTCCAACCTCATACCCAGTATCTCATAAACCTGTCATACCCAGTATCTCAGAGCACTCAATCTTTCTTTGTCAGAAGTCCACACCTACCACATAATCTTATTCTTAATTTATGTTTTTATTGTAAATTTAACAATGGTCAACAAACATAAACATTTAAATTGACATAAAATAACAAGGAAGAAAGCAATATAGAAAATTATGAACTTGTTTGTTTTCTATAATATTCATATATCTTAAATGTAGCAAAATGGTAACAAAACTGCTTATTTGTGCACATTTCTGTGCATTTTTTTTATTTCTTTGGTGGAAGAGGAGGAGAAGTAGAAGGAGAAGAAGATGGATAAAAAGAAGGAGGAGGAGGAGGAAGAAGAAGAAAAAGAGGAGAAATAAAATAGCACTTTTGGGTGTGATTTTGTTTTTCATGATTACTCCTCCTGTGAACATGTTTTCCCACCTTTGTTGGGCAAATCCACATGTTTATTTATTTTCCTAATAAAGATAAACTGTGCTTTCCATTTGCAAGATCACATGGTGTAGGATTTGAATTTAAACTAGTTACAGTTGGTTATAGCCCATTGTGAGAACATGCAGCGAAACATTCACTATACATAGAATTTTTTTTCCTGCTTTGCCCTCAAGATTATTACTGACCAAAATTATGCAATGGAATCATGGAAATATGGGAAGCAACAGAAGAAATAGGAAAAAAATGTGTTTTAACCCCCAAATCATCTAATTAACCATATAAAATAAAAGTGACATAGGACACTGAAAAATATTGGCAATAAGATTCCAAATAGAAAAAAACACCAATAAATTTATCAATAATCATTTATAAAGTACTTACTCTGCACCAAGAATGACAAAGAGATTGAAGTGTTGAATAAACACTTGTTTCTGACTTGAAAACCAATGATCTACTTAGGTAACCTTTCAGAAAAGGACTACCTTAGAAAGAAAAAAAAAATTTGATAAAAATTAAAGAGTGGATAGACAAGCATGACCCAGGTGCCTTGGTCATTCCTTTTAGTGGGACTCAAGTTGCAAGAAATGAGTGCTGAGGTGAAACAGAAGTATTTGTAAAAGAACATGACACAAACTGTTTTGAAAAAGATCATTAAGGCTGGCTATATAGCACTCTAACTAGAACACTTTTTTCACTGCAGGCCCAGATGAAGTATGTGCATGGAACATCAGGAAAGGGATGAAGGCTTCTCTGGCAGGAGGAAAGATTCACACTGATTTGGAAAAGGGATTCATTATGGCTTATGTAATGAAATATGAAGATTTCAAAGAGGAAAGTTCAGAAAATGCTGTCTAGGCTGCTGGGAAGTACAGACAACAGGGTAGAAATTACATATTTGACGAAGAAATGAATTTTAAATATTGCTTATTACTCAGAAATAAACAATGCTATTTCAAAGGAAAAAAAGGAAAGGGATAGCCTAGATAAATAGTGTCAACATCCAATAGAAAGGGAATCATGTAAGTCACATATATACTTAGACAATCACAAATTAACATTATCCATATTGTATTGGATTTTATTTATCTTTTTAAACATTTTGCACTCGTCTTTTCTTCCCTGGATGTTCTAGGTACTCAGTTTGATGGACTCAGATGCAGGAGTGAACCAGGAGGTAGAAGTGATGCCTGTAACTTAGAGGAGAGAGAGAGAGAGAGAGAGAGAGAGAGAGAGAGAGAGAGAGAGAGAGAGAGAGAGAGAGAGAAGGAGAAGCATTGGGAAGAAACAGATTTGAATGGGCTCTCCATGTGCACAGTCATGATTCTCAATCTAGTTAAGCTCTCTAGTCGGAGTTTTCCTGGCTTCTCGTGACCTGTGTACTATGAGTCTGACATGTCTACAACAGATGGCCTCTGATCTTTATTTCTGTATCCCTCTACTTTTTTTTTCTTCTGTGCTTGACATGGATGATCATTTCCATACTCTTGGATAGTCTCTTTTTCCTTACCTTCCACAAAATAATTCTCTCCTTGTTCTTCTACCTAGCCAATTACTACTTCACCTTGCTTCCCCTAACTATTGGTATGCCCCCTTTCTGTTCTAGCTAGTTAGAGGCACAGCTTTAAATGCAGCACTCTCAGTTAAGGTTAACAAAAGGTTCATTTTGCTCTAACCCAGCAAGGACATAAAAGAATAAAGTGGAATTTAGTTTTTTGACTCCCTTCATCCCCATATGGAAATATGTCTAGTCATCAAGGCAGAAAATGGTGCAGCATGTGATGATTCATATGGTCTTCAGAAGTCTCCAAAGTCCAAGGTGCTGAGATTGTAACACTGAGAACCAGTCTTACATCTCCAGTTGTTGGCTAGATATCTTCACTCGGTCATGCAGTGATATGAGCTCAAAACTGGGATTCATCTTTGACTTCTCCCTCTCCCTTTTCCTTATCTGACAATATCATTCTCCAGCTCAAAAACTTTCAATCACTCTATTGCCTGAAGGAAGAAAATATAAATTCCTCAGCCTGGCATTTAAGGACCTCTACTCTCTAGCTCCAATGTGCTTTCCAACTTTATTTCATATTATTCCCTTTACTCACATGACTGTATTCTCCAACCAAATTAGACAGTTAATCCCTGAACTTGGCATTCTATCTTCTCTCTTTAGTTTTACAGGCCTAGAATTCATCTAAGCTTCATCTCTACCTTTTAAAATTCATTTCATCTTTCAAATTTTAGCTCAGTTACTCCATGCTCTATATATTCTTCTCTGAAAAATCACTACCCTAAAATGTTCTCTTCTTACTCCAGTTTTCCTAAAGCACTTTACTTTCTTCTATCCTTTCCTTCTATTACATGAAATTTTGTATTTACCACCTGTGGGCATTTCACTTTCAACTAATAAACTGTAAGCTTCTTGAAGGAAGAACTTTGCCATTTTCTACTTCTGTATCCCTGATGCCCACCAATGTAACCTTAAATAGTGGAAGAACTAAAATATCAACTTGCTTCAGTTGACAAAATAGTTTGTTAACCATAAGGCTAAGTAATTAAAGATAGGATAAAAAATTATCCCAAAGTAAAATTATATTATCTACTTACATTGGCAGTCACCAGGAACACATAGTATATTAGAAATACAACATATTTGCATTAACTTGGATTGAACTAAAGTGTCATATGAATTATCTTTAGAGTCAGAAAGACCTGGGACTCCAATGCTTACTATCCACATGACCTTGTCAAACTGCATAATTTATCTGAGCTCTGTAAAGTAGGAATAGTAATGGTTACTATGGTTACTAATAATCACATGGTTGCTATGAAGACCAGATGACATAATGTTTATAAGGTGGTTGGTAAATCTTAAAGCACTATATACAGATGAACAGTTTTATACAAGAAGCTACTTTAAATTGACATATTACATAATTAAATTAGATGTAATTAGCATATTATAGTTACTCGTGATGTTATGCCTGTACTCCACCATTTTTCTTCAATGGATTTAAAGTATTTGGTAAACATTAAAGTGATATATAAACCTTTATTAAAATTATCATCACCAATGACATTTTATTACATTATGTTGATTAGGTAATTTTTATTAAATTGAAGTCATCACTATTACTATAATAGCATGGAAAGTAGCAATTGTATCATTTTTTGATCTTTGTATACAGTTTCTAGTATATGGCCCTAGATAGAGTAGGTGCTTAATTTTTGTTCAATTGAAGTTCACAGATGAGTTTCTGATTGTCTATCAGATTCAAGTTCATATCTTGCCCTATCTCAAATATCTCCTTTAATTCTGTGAAGACTATCCCAACTGAGAGGCAAGAGCAAGTTGGACACATATTCTAGGAAAATTTTGCCTCCTGTAGATCCACACTTTTAAATTAGCTAAGAAAGAGACTTCTTATGAGTGACAACACACCAGACTAGAAATTTTTCTCCAATCCCCATGACTGCTTAAAAGTAGAAATTATGCACCAAAGATGAAGCAATTTCAGCTGTGTCTAAGGTCTAGAAATCAAAGGAAGTTTTAAAAAAATTAACTCAGAAACTGACACTAACTGACCCTTAACAATAAGGCCAAGCTAGCAGATCCAAAGACAAAATAGAAGCTTACATCAAAACTCACCCTTGAGCAATGTTTCCCCCCTTCTTTTTTCCTACACCATAGAGATCATGACTAAAAGGTGTAAATGTTTACAGGGGTATTGACAGCTAAGTTGGCCAAAGCCCTTAAGGAACAAAAGTTGGCTAGGGACTACAACCTGGAAGTAACAGCACTGCAAAGCTCTGGCCTACCAGAAAAAGCAGACTCTGAACCACCAGGGTGTAATGTTAATGCAATTTGAAGATCATCCATGCCCATTAATAGGCTTATGTGACCTGCTTTGAACCTGAGTCACATGAGCCTGGCTCATGAGGGTTATGATGCCCTCTGGCCCTGAAGAAGGGTATATAAACTCTGAAGTTAGCATTTCACTTTGGGGTTCACTCATTGGAAGAGTATTCATGTGATTTAGCCAGAAGAGACTCTGAGTAGCCATTAAGGAGCCCCCCAGCTTTGAAGAAGCCACATGTTCGTGCTTCTTTCTCTGGTAACTATGTACGTATTGCTTTTGGTTAGACAGTTAAAAGCCCTGTCTGTTGGTCTTTGCTGTTTATATTTGCTCCATTTATTTAATTTCTGCTTGTAATTTTTGTTTGTATTTATTCTGAAGTTCAGGGTACTGAATTTTCCTCTGAACTAAGTGAATGATATATATATATACATATGTTTGATTAAAGTAAGATTGCTGACCCCTCTAAAGTTGCTTTCCTTTAGAAAAGCAGATCAAAGACTCTGTGTTAGCAGCTCTCTGTGTGCTGGTGTTATTGGTCTTACTCCCCCACAGCAGCTGCAAGTAGCATTGTTGTGAAACGGGGTCAGATCAGAGAATTAACAAACAGGGTGAGTGGGACAGTTCACCAATTCAGGACACTCTGTATGTAAGAAGCTATGTGGCACTCCATCTAGCCTGAGGAAAAGAGCACAGCATCCCTCTGGGGGCCAACTCTGGCATTTCAAAAGTCAGTTGGAGCAGAGAAGTAGTCAAGTCAACTGTGAATTCAACAGTGTGAATTAAGGCTGTGATGCTTGGAAACACCCCCACCTCTTCCCACCTCCCCTTCCCCCTAGGAAAACAATAAAAAGGAAGAGATTCAGGAAGGAAGTGATAAGGAAAATGGGGGAGGAGATTGAAAGTAACACAGATTTCAGGATAAAAAAATCTCAAACAAAAGATAAATCAACATGGAAAACAGCAACAGAAGGAAATATGGCCTACAGATTTGGTGAATGAGTAAAGGCTTCTATGAATAAATACCACAAAATGAAGGAAACTGGTCTTACACTTGATAAGACAGAGGACCCTGTGCAATTTGAGAACATAGAACCACAACATTCTGTTCCTGAGTGGTTTAAAAGACGAATGAGAATTGAAGAGCAGAATTTATGTTTTGTATGATAAAACCAATGAGTAGAATAGAAAAACTTGAATCTGCAATATCGGCTCAACAAAATGGGGCAGGGGGCAAGGGGAGGAGGGAAAAAACAATAGATTGGGAATGCAAATACAAGGAAGTAAAGGACAGCATAGAAGAAATGACATGAAAAACAAAGAGAAACAGAAAGAAAATATGCTCACTATGTAAGTGAAACATATTGATCTTGAAAACAGGATGTGTAAGGACAAGTCAAGAATCATGTGTCTCTCAGAAGAACAGTACAAGATAAAAAGCCTTAAGATTATAATGAAAGAAATATATGAGAGAACTACCTACAACTTCTGAACATAGAGGATGAATCCAAACTGAAAGAATTCATAGATCACTTCCAGGAAAAAGAAAAAGAACACAAGGGTTCAAACTCCAAGGCACATAATGGTTAATAACAATTCAATTCAAAAAACAAAAAAAGTTCTGCAAACCCTCGGGAGAAACCACTAAATGCAAAGAAAAGTACATTTGAATAATGCAAGATTATTCTGTACTCACCATAAAAAAGAGGAAGGAATGGAAAAAAATATATTACAAAGAGCATTAGAAATTCTGATACAGTTCAGGGTGACCTGTCCTGCAAATAAGAGTATAATTATATGAACAAAACATGGATATTGAATAAGAAAGAAGAACTGAAAATATTTCTTGTTAAACATTCTAAACAAAAGAATTACAAGTGGAATGAAAAATGCAGGCAGCAAAAGCAACAAAGTAAAAAAGAGAAAGACCAAGAAGACTTCTTTATAAAGGTACAAGATGAGACTAATCAGGTGAAGATAACATTGAAGAGCTAGAAAGGGAGCATTATGAATAGAATGTGGTGACAATCTGCCTAATGTTGAATGCTTCTTTTTGAGACTATGTTACAACATGGGAGGATACATAGAGAGAGGAAGGGAGTAGGTAAAGAGAAAGGAGTGAATGAATGATACACTGAGGTAAAATCAAGGGGTAGCAATGAGAAGAAAGTGAATTATGTAGTCTCAGTAAGAGCAGAGCCTACAGAGGAATGGGGACAGGGAGAGATAAAAAGGAGGGGGAGTGGAAAGAGACCTTACTTATTAAGTGGAAGGAGGTTCTGCTGATGACTACTCTTATAGGTGAAGGGAGATAAGGACCTTATACTTGACGAGGCCAAGGGATTTGTTTCCTAAAAAGTCAATTTGTCTAAGAGGCATGGTAGAAAATGGACAGGAAATTAAAGGGACATAACTGTATTCACAATTGAAAAGGGGAAAATCATAACTTGAAAAAAATGGATACAAATGGAGGAAAATATAAATCTAACTTGTAACTTTAAATGTGACTGGATTAAATAATCCAACTTTTTTAAAAGAGTGATGGATTGGATAAAAAAACAAAAATTTATAATATCTTTTTTACAAAAAAAAATACATTTAAGAAACAAAGATTTACATAAAATAAAATTGATGGGATGAAAAAAAATCACTATGAATCATTTGAATCCCAGAAATCAGAAGTTCAAATCATACTATAAGACAGAGAAAAAAGAACATATACTCAAAAAATAAGAAGGAGTAGACAATGAAATGATAAGCTGAAAGGAACCATAGACAGTAAACAAGTATCAGCAATACTTACATACTCCAAATGCATTAGCATACAAATTCATCAAGGAAATAGTATCTGAGTTTCAAGAAGATACAGACAGCAGCACATTAGTGACAGGAAATTTCAATATCTCTCTATTAATTTTGAATAAGTCAAACAAAAAGACAAAGGGAAAATAGGGAACTAATAAATTTCTGGAGAAGTTAGATTTAAAAGACTTATGGCATCTTCTAAAAGAGTGTGTGAGTGTGTATGTGTGTGTGTGTGTGCACATGTGGGTGTGTATACATATATGTTTGTATATACATATATATGAACATATGTGGAACAGGCCTCAGAGCACAGAATCACTGGCAGATGTGGCAGTCTCCAGACTTCTCAACCACAAATGCCAAAGACAACTTAGAAGGGCAGTAAGAAAGTCTGTGTGACCTAGGTGACAGAAGACCATGGTTCAGCCCCAGCCCCAGGGTAACAGCTGCTTCCAGAGCTCTCAGCTCACAGACAGTGGGGAGATTGAGGAGCTGATCAGAGTGGTATTGTAGCAATCTCTTTTCTGGCTCTGAGGCAGCATTCTCTTGCTTTGCCAATGCTTAGATCTGGATCACAGTGCTGAGTGGCAGTCCTGGGCAGAGGAGGAGTGTTGACATAGCAGAGCTTGTGGAGCACTGGAGAGAGGATCATCCTCACAGTTCAAGGCAGAAAACAGTGCTTATGGTCACTCACAGACCAGAGCACAGGCCATGAGAGGAGAAACACCTCTCCTTTCATCATACCACCTTGGAAGAACTGAAAATTTGCAGATCCCTAGAAATACCTCTGAAAACAGTTGCAAAAAAAGCCTGAAGCTTGGGACAGTACACGCTCCACACTGGAAGCAGAGTCTCATTCAAACAAAGAGCTAAAAAGTCAAGTACTTTGTTGGGAAAATGAGCAAATGGTGGAAAAAAACTCAGACTATAAAATATTACTTTGGTGACAAAGAAGACCAAAACATAAGAGCAGAAGAACACAAAGTCAAAGCTCCTACATCCAAAGGCTCCAAGAAAAATATGAATTGGTCACAGGCCATGGAAGAGCTCAAAAAGGATTTTGAAAATCAAGTAAGAGAAATAGAGGAAAAATTGGGAAGAGAAATGAGAGTGATGCAAAAAAAAAAGCATGAAAAACAAGTGAACAGCTTGGTTAAGGAGACCCAAAAATATTGAAGAAAATAATACCTTAAAAAATAGACCAAAGCAAATAGCAAAAGAAGTCCAAAAAGTCAATGAGAAGAATGCCTCAAAAAGCAGAATTGGCCAAATGGAGAAGGAGTTCCGAAAGCTCACTAAAGGAAATATTCCTAAAAAAAAAATAGAATGGAGCAAATGGAAACTAATGACTCAACGAGAAATCAAGAAATTATAAAACAAAATAAAAAAAAATAAAAAAGAATACAATGTGAAATATCTCATGGGAAAAACAACTAACCTGGAAAATAGATCCAGGAGAGAGAATTTAAAAATTATTGGACTCCCTGATCAAGAAAAAGAGCCTAGACATCATCTTTCAAGAAATTATCAAGGAAAACAGCCCTGATGTTCTAGAATAAGAATCTGTGGACCACCTACTGAAAGAGATCCCAAAAGAAAATCTCTTAGGAGTATTATAGCCAAATTTCAGAGTTCCCAGGTCAAGGAGAAAATGTTACAAGCATCTAGAAAGAAACAATTCTAATATTGTGGAAACACAGTCAGTATAACAGAAGACTTAACAGCTTCTGTATTAAGGGATCAGAGGGCATAGAATATGATATTCCAGAGGTCAAAGGAGCTAGGATTAAAACCAAGAATCACTTACCCAACAAAATTGAGTATACTACTTCCTGGAAAAAATGGACATTCCATGAAATAAAATATTTTCAAGTATTGTTGATGAAAAGATGAGAGCTGAATAGAAAATCTGACTTTCAAATACAAGACTCAAAAGAAGCATGAAAAGGGAAACAGGAAAGAAAAAATCATAAAACTTATCAAAGTTGAACATTTACATTCCTATGTGGAAAGATGATATTTGTAACTCATGAGTCATTTCTCAGTATTAAGGTAGTTGAAGGCAAGATAGATAGATAGATAGATAGATAGATAGATAGATAGATAGACAGAGACAGAGATAAACAAAGTACACAGGGTGAGTTGAATATGAAGGGATGATATCTAAAAATAGTATTAAGGGTTGAGAGAAGATGTACTGGGAGAAGGAGAAAGAGAGAGGCAGAATGGAGTAAATTATCTCACATAAAAGAGGCAAGAAAAAGTTTTTTGGTTTTTGGTTTTTGGTTTTTTTTTTACAATGGAGGAGAAGAGGGGGGAAGTGAGAGGGAATGAGAGAACCTTACTCTCGTTAAATTTTGCTTAAAGAGGGAATAACATGCCCATTCAATTGGGTATGAAAATCTATCTCATCCTATAGGAAAGTAGGGGGGAAGGGGATAAGAAGGGGGATATGATAGAAGGGAGGACAAAAGAGAGGAGGACATGATAAGAAGCAAATACTTTTGAGGAAGGACAGGGTCAAAGGAGAGAATAGAATAAATGGGGGCAGGATAGGATGTAGGGAAATATAGTTAGTCTTTCACAAAATGACTGTTATGGAAGTGTCTGCATGACTACACATGTATAACTTATATTGAACTGCTAGCCTTCTCAATGGGGGGGGTTGGGGAGGGAGGAAAGGAGACAACGTGGAACTCAAAATTTTAAAAATAAATGTTAAAAATTGTTTTACATGCAACTGGGAAATAGATATACAAGGGTATAGAATTCTATCTTGCCTTCCAGGAATATAGAAGGGAAGGGGATAAGAGAAGGGGGATGAGGGTGTCAGAAGGGAGGGCAGATTTGGGGAAAGAGCAATCAGAATGCACTTGTCTTGGGGTGGGGGAGGGGAAAGATCGGGTGAAAATTTGGAACTCAAAATGTTGTTGAGATAAATTTTTCAAACTAAAAATAATTAACAAAAGAAAAATAAGGTGAAATCTTAAATAATGACAGTCAAAAAATTATAGAAACAATTAATAAGTATGCAAAAAGAAAGTGGAAGTAATGAAATAACATACTAAAATGTCTAGGATACAGTTTAAGCAGTAATAAGGGGTAAAATCATTGTCTGACAAGCAGACTTTAACATAATAGAAAAAAAGAGAATATTCAGATATGTGTGTGCATTTTTAAATACATACATATATATATATATATATATATATATATATATATATATATATATATATATATATATATATAATAGTAAAATCAACAAATAAACAAACCAATTATGATCATGGCTAAAAACACAGGGATGATGAATGAAAAGAAAAACTAGTTCTTTGAACAGCCTAATAAACTCGATAAATCTTTAAATAATCTGATTAAAAATAAGATAACAGAAAATCCAACAAATAAGATTGTGAATGAGTAAGGTTAAATCACAGCAAAATCAGAAGTAATAAAAAAGTAATATGTTTTACACGGGCATATGGGTTTTTTTAAAGGATTGAAGACATCAAAAAAAAATTAAAGGAATGCTTTCAAAAATATAAAATAACCAAACTACCAGATGACCAGACAGATGGATCTTTTTTTTTTTTTTTTGGTCTCAAGAACTTTTCTTTTTTTCTTTTTTTTTTAAATTTCTTTATTTGTTTTTAGTTTACCACACACGGTTCTACATAGTTTTGAGTTCCAGATTTTCTCCCCTCCTTCCCCCCTCCCTCCCCAAGACGGCATGGAAGCTCATATAACTGTCATGTATAACTTCACATTGAATTAATTTATGCACTAGTCAAGTCGTGGAGAAGAATTTTGACCAATGGAATGAATCATGAGAAAGAAGAAACAGAACCAAAAAAAAAAAAGAAAACCAACCCAAAAAAACAAAAGGGAACCAAAAAAAAAGGCGATCATGTAGTGCGCCACGATCTGTATTCAAACTTCACAGTTCTTTCTCTGGATGAAGATAGCATTCTCCATCGTGCATCCCCTGGAGTTGTCCTTGTCCCTTAGGTTGCTGAGAAGAGTGCAGTATGTCACGGTTGGTCCTCACGGAATCCATATATCTGTGGATGTGCACAACGTTCTCCTGGCTCTGCTCCGCTCACTCAGCATTGTGTCGTGTAGGTTTTTCCAGGTTGTTATGAAGTCTGCATCATCCCCATTTCTTATGGCACAATAGTATTCCATCACCTTCATATACCACAGCTTGTTCAGCCATTCCCCAATTGATGGGCATCCCTTTGATTTCCAATTCTTGGCTACCACAAAAAGAGCTGCTATAAATATTTTTGTACATATGGGTCCTTTTCCCGCTTGTGTGATTTCTTTGGGATACAACACTAGAAGTGGTATTGCTGGGTCAAAGGGTATGAACATTTCTATAGCCCTTTGGGCATAGTTCCAAAACGCTCTCCAAAATGGCTGGATCAGCTCACAACTCCACCAGCAATGCAACAATGTTCTAATTTCCCCACATCCTTTCCAGCATTTATCATTTTCCTGTTTTGTTATTTTAGCCAATCTGACAGGAGAGATGTGGTATCTAAGAGTTGTTTTGATTTGCATTTCTCTAATCAGTAGTGATCCAGAGCATTTTTTCATATGCCTGTAGATAACTTTAATTTTTTCCTCTGAAAACTGCCTGTTCATATCCTTTGACCATTTCTCAATTGGGGAATGGCTTGTATTCCTATATATTTGGCTCAGCTCCCTGTATTTTTTAGAAATGAGGCCTTTATCAGAGATACTAGTTGCAAAGATTTTCTCCCAATTTTCTGCTTCCCTCCTAATTCTTGTTGCATTGGCTTTTTTGTACAAAAACATTTCAATTTGAAATAATCAAAATTATCCATTTTGCATTTTGTAACGCTCTCTATCTCTTGTTGGGTCATGAATTCTTTACTTTTCCACAAATCTGATAAGTAAACTATTCCTTTCTTTCCCAAATTACTTAGAGTATCAGCTTTTACTCCTAAATCATGAACCCATTTTGACTTTATTTTGGTATATGGTGTAAGATATTGGTCTATGCCCAGTTTTTGCCCTACCATTTTCCAATTTTCCCAACAGTTTTTGTGAAATAGTGAGTTATTAGCCCAGAAGCTGGCCTCTTTGGGTTTATCAAAGAGTAGATTGCTAAACTTGTTGATTTCACCTACTTGTGTACCTATCCTATTCCACTGATCCACACCCCTGTTTCTTAACCAGTACCAGGCAGTTTTGATGACTGCTGCTGTGTAGTACAGTTTAATATCTGGTGTGGCTAAGCCACCATCTCTAGCATGTCTTTTCATTAATATCCTAGATACTCTAGACCTCTTGTTTTTCCAAATGAATTTTGTTATTATTTTGTCCAGCTCAGTAAAAAAAAATTTTGGTAGTTTGATTGTTATAGCACTGAATAGATAGATTAATTTAGGTAAAATTGTCATTTTTATTATATTAGCTCGGCCTAACCATGAGCAACTGATATTTTTCCATTTATATAGATCTGATTTTATTCGCGTGAAAAGTGTTTCATAGTTATGTTCATATAGGCCCTGGGTTTGTCTTGGCAAATAGACTCCCAAATATTTTATAATGCCTTCAGTAACTTTGAATGGAATTTCTCTTTCTATCTCTTGCTGTTGGGCTTTGTCAGTAATGTATAGGAATGCTGAGGATTTATGTGGGTTATTTTATATCCTGCAACTTTGCTAAAGTTGTTTATTATTTCAAGTAGTTTTTTACTTTATTCTCTAGGATTCTCTAGATAAATCATCATATCATCTGCAAAAAGTGATAATTTAGTTTCTTCTTTTCCTATTCTAATTCCTTCAATTTCTTTTTCTTCTCTTATTGCTACAGCTAATGTTTCTAGTACCAAATTGAATAATAGGGTTGATAATGGACATTCTTGTTTCACCCCTGATCTTATTGGGAATGCATCTAGTTTATCCCCATTACAAATAATGCTTGTCGATGGTTTTAGGTAGATGCTATTTATAATTTTGAGGAAGGTTCCACTTATTCCTATGCTTTCTAGTGTTTTTAATATGAATGGTTGTTGTACTTTATCAAAGGCTTTTTCTGCGTCTATTGAGATGATCATATGGTTTCTGCTAGTTTTGTTGTTGATATGGTCAATTATGCTAATAGTTTTCCTAATATTGAACCAGCCTTGCATTCCTGGAATAAATCCTACCTGGTCATAGTGTATTATTCTTGTAATGAGTTGCTGCAATCTTTTTGCTAATATTTTCTTTAAAATTTTTGCATCAATATTCATTAGAGAAATTGGTCTATAATTTTCTTTCTCTGTTTTAACTCTACCTGGTTTGGGTATTAGTACCATATTTGTGTCATAAAAAGAATTTGGTAGGACTCCTTCTTCACCTATTTTCCCAAATAGTCTACAAAGTATTGATAGAATTCACATGTAAAACCATCTGGCCCTGGAGATTTTTTCCTAGGGAGTTCGTTGATGGCATGCTCAATTTCTTTTTCTGATATGGGTTCATTAAGAAATTTCATTTCCTTCTCTGTTAGCCTGGGCAGTTTATGTTTTTGTAGATATTCATCCATATCTCTAAGGTTGTCAAATTTATGGGCATACAGTTGGGCAAAATAATTCCTAATTATTGTTTTGATTTCCTCTTCATTAGAGGTGACCTCACCCTTTTCATTATTGATACTGGTAATTTGATTTTCTTCTTTCTTTTTTTTAATCAAATTGGCCAAAGGTTTATCAATTTTATTGTTTTTTTCATAAAACCAGCTCTTTGTTTTATTTATTAATTCAATAGTTTTCCTGGTTTCAATTTTATTAATCTCTCCTTTGATTTTCAGTATTTCTAATTTGGTATTTAATTGGGGGTTTTCAATTTGCTCTTTTTGTAGCTTTTTCAGCTGTATGCCCAGATCATTGATCTCCTCTTTCCCTATTTTATTCATGTAGGCATTTAGAGATATAAAACTTCCCCTAAGAACTGCTTTTGCTGCATCCCATAAGTTTTGGTATGTTGTTTCATTATTGTCATTCTCTTGAATGAAGTTATTAATTGTTCCTCTGATTTGTCCTTTGGCCCACTCATTCTTTAGAATTAAATTATTTAGTTTCCAATTAGTTTTTAGCTTATTTTTCCACGGTACTTTATTAAAAACGATTCTTATTGCATCATGATCTGAAAAGGATGCATTGACTACTTCTGCTTTTCTGCACTGGATTGTGAGGTTTTTATGCCGTAGTACATCGTCAATTTTTGAGTATGTGCCATGTACTTTTGAGAAGAAAGTATATTCCTTTTTATCCCCATTCAGTTTTCTCCAGAGGTCTACCATATGTGCCTTTTCTAAAATTCTGTTTACCTCCTTAACTTTTTTCTTATTTATTTTGAGATTAGATTTATCAAGTTCAGAAAGGGGGAGGTTGAGGTCTCCCAATATTATAGTTTTGCTGTCTATTTCTTCCTGTAACTCCCTTAACCTCTCTTCTAAGAATTTGTATGTCTTACCACGTGGTGCATATATGTTAAGCAATGATATTGCTTCATTGTTTATGGTGCCTTTTAGCAGGATATAATGTCCTTCCTTATCTCTTTTAATTAGATCTATCTTTACTTTTGCTTTGTCTGAGATTAGGATTGCTACACCTGCTTTTTTTTACTTTAGCTGAGGCACAATATATTTTACTCCAGCCTTTTACCTTTACCCTATGTGTATCCCCCTGTTTCAGATGCATTTCTTGTAAACAGCATATTGTAGGATTATGGTTTTTAATCCATTCTGCTATCTGCTTCTGTTTTGTGAGAATGTTCATCCCCTGCACGTTCAGGGTTATGATTTCTATCTGTGTCTTTTTCTCCATCCTAATTCCCCCTGTTTATGCTTTTATTTCTCCCTTTCCCCTTCTCCTCCTCAACAAAGTTTTGCTTTTGACTGCCGCTTTCCTCAGTTAACCCTCCCTCTTTATTCCCCTCCCTTATCTTACCGTTACCCACTTGCTACTTCTCCTCTTCCTTCTGCCCAACCCCCTCCGTTTTTCCCCCCTTACCCTCCCACTTCCCGTAGGACAAGTTAGATTTCTAAACTTATCAGAGTATGTTATTCCCTTCTTGAGCTAGATCAGATGACAGTAAAGCTCAAATGCTGCTCTTCTCCCTCCCTTCTTTCCCTCTACTATAATATGTTTTTTGCCACTTCCTTTTGTGTAATTTACCCTTTTCTACTACCTCCTTACCACTTCCCTCATAGCCCTCCCTTTATATCTCTTATTTATATTTTATATCTTTACATCAGTTAATTTATACAGGCATTCACAACCTATGTATATCCCTTTCATTTGTCATAATTGTTGTACCATTCACAAGAATGACTTGTATATGTGTGTATATATATATATATATGTATATATATATATATATATATATATATATATATATATATATACATAAAAAACATACATAAGATGATATAATCCCACATAAAGATGTAAACAACCTGCCCTTATTGGTTAATAAGGTTTGTGTGGTTTTTCCCCCTGGTTAGCTTTTTATGTCTCTCTTGAGTTTTGTATTTGGAGATCAAATTTTCCATTGAGTTCTGGCCTTTTCATCAGGAAGGTCTGGAATTCCCCTATTTCATTGAATGTCCATTGCCTTGCCTGGAAAGTTATGCTTAGTTTTGCTGGGTAGTTGATCTTTGGTTGTAGTCCCAGCTCCTTTGCCCTTTGGAATATCATATTCCAATTTCTCCTGTCTTTTAATGTGGAAGCTGAGAGATCCTGCGTGATCCTGACTGCAGTTCCATGATATTTGAATTGCTTCTTTTTGGCTGCTTGCAGTATTTTCTCCTTGAGTTTATAGCTCTGAAATTTGGCTATAATATTTCTTGGTGTTTTCAGTTTGGGATCTCTTTCAGGGCATGATCGGTGAATTCTTTCAATGACTATTTTGCCCTCTGGTTCTAGGACCTCTGGGCAGTTGTCTTTGATAATTTCTTCGAAGATACTGTCAAGGCTCCTTTTTGCATCGTGGATTTCCGGTAGACCAGTAACTCTCAAATTTTCTCTCCTGGATCTATTTTCCAGGTCATTTGTTTTGCCAATCAGATATTTCACATTTTTTCTATTTTTTCATTCTTTACGTTTTGTTTTATTACTTCTTGATGCCTCATAGATTCATTAGCTTCCACTTGCTCAAGTCTAATTTTGAATGAGTTAGTGTTTACATTTTGCTTTTGATTCTCCATTTCCAATTGGTTGATTTCACCTCTCAGGGTGTCCTTTTCTCTCTCTAGATTCTCAATCTTCGTATCCTTTTCGCCAATCTTATTCTTTAGGGACTTGATTTCATCAGTGAATTTTTTTTCCATATTTTCTTTTAGCTCCCTAATTTGGTTTTTAAAATCCTCCTTTAGCTCTTCCAGCAGTGCTTTTTGGGCTGGAGACCAGTTCATATTAGCTTTTGAGGTATCTGAAGTATCTACCGTGTCATTGCTATCCTCTTCTATGTTGATATTTTGATCCTGCCTGTGTCCATAAAAAGAATCTATTGTCCTCGGTTTTTTTGTGTTCTTCTTCATGTTGGTTTGCCTTTTGCTGGCTTTACAACGAATTTCTATCTGTGGATCTCAGGGCTTTCTGTCCCAGTTTTCTTATTCTGGGGGTTGTGAGTCTAGAATTATAACCTTCAGTTTCCTGAGGTGTGGGGGAGGGGTCTGGCTCCCTGGCATCTCACTCCCTGTGGGTGCTCTCCAGCACTTGCTTTTCAGCAATGGTCTCAGCTGTTTGTTGTTTGAGCTGATGTCTGGCACTTCTCCTGGGGGAGCAAGGTTACGTCTGGGCTCCTGGTGTTGACCCCTGCCGACTCTGCCCCTCTGGGACTAATGAGCTTCTAGTATTTGTCCTGTGAGGCCCCACTACTCTCTCCTCTGTTTCAGTTCTTTTTTTTTTCCCCCGAGGAATTCTCTGGGTGAGGGGGGGAGGGATTAGAGCCTTTTACCTGGCCATTGAGTCTTCCGGAAGTTCAAGAAGCCGAGTTTTGGGTTTTGCAAGCGTCAGGAGTGGGTGTTTTCACAGCCAGTGGCGTTGCGCTGCCTCTCGTCGCTCCCACAGACTGCCGTCCTGTGTTGGGAGGCCTGGGGATCTCTGCCGGTTTCGGGCGCCCAGCTTTCTCCCAGCCCGTCTGTCTCCCACATGGATTTCCCCGCCGGCCACTTCCGCCTTGGTCTGGAGCAGCTCCGCACTCTCCGAGCTGCAGGTTCGTTCCTCTGGCCTTTCAGAGTCTCCCGGCTTGGAAATTTGCCGCACACAGACTCCTCGCGGTTTCTGACTCTCTCAAATCTGCTCAAATTCACTTTTTTATAGGAATCTGACAGACCTTGTGAGAGAGCTCCGATAAGATGCTGCCTTCACGTGGCCATCTTGGCTCCGCCCCCCTCCAGACAGGTGGATCTTAATAACCTAATCTCAGAAAAGTAAATAGATCTAGCTATAAAGGAATTATCAAAAAAAAACTTCCTGGACATAATAGATTCACAAGAGAATTCTATCAAACTTTTAAGGAATGATTAGTACCCATACTACTCAAATTATTCTAAAAAGTTGAGAGAGAAAGCATCTTTCACAATCTTTTTATGATAAAAATATAATTGTAATGTCTAAACCAGAGAAAGATAAAACATGGAAAGAAAACTATAGGCAAATATCATAACGAACAATGATTCAAAATTTTTAAACAAAACTCTATCAGTTTTATGTTTATCATTTTTCAGTCATGTCTGATTCTTTATGACACCATCAAGGGGTTTTCTTGGGAAAGATTACTGGAATGGTTTGCTATTTCCTTCTCCAGCTCATTTCACAGATGAGAAAACTGAGGCAAACAGGGTTAAGTGACTTGTACAGGGCCATAGAGCTAGTAAGTGTATGAGACTAGATTAGAATTCTGGTTTTCCTGACCCTTGGCCCGGTGATCTATTCATTCTGCCACCTAGTTTCTTGGGGGCAGCGGCTGAGGAGGGGAGAAACAACTCTACAGTGATTTGTCCAAGAAATCATTCATTATGATCAAGTGGGATTTAAAATAAGAATACAAACATAGTTCAGCTTTAGGAAAATAAATGTAATCATATTAACTAACAAAATATCCACAATATATGATCATCTCAAAAGAAGTAGGAAAAGCCTTTGACAAATACAACACTTTTATGCTAAAAACCCTGTAAAGTGTAGGCATAGAGGGACCTTTTTAATGTCATAAAACGTTTCTATCTAAAACCAAACACAAATATCATATGCAGCAAAGATATGGTAGGATCTTTTCCAAAAAATATAGGTGTGAAGCAAGGATGCTCACTCTCTCCATTTTTATTTTATATAGTTTTAGAAATGGTAGTAATAGTGATAAGACAAGAAAAGGGAATTGAAAACATAACAATATGTAAAAGGAGGCAAAACCATCTGTTTTCTGATGACATGATGGTTTACTTGGAAAATCCCCAGTGAATATGCAAAGATATTATTTGAGATAATTAATAACTGTAGCAATGTTGTAAGCTACAAAATAAATCATTAAAAATCAGCAGCATTTCCATATCATAATAACAAGATATCAGGATCAATAATAGAAATAAAAGTCCCATTCCAAAAACTATGACATGCATAACATACTTAGGGATCAATCTCTCAACAGACACACACACAAAAATTGCACACTTTCAATTACTATATGCTCCCTTAAAGATATAAACACCTAAATAGCTAGATGATTATTCAGTGCTCATGGCTAGACCATGCCAATATAATAAAAATGACAATACTAACAAAATTAATTTATACTTTCAATACTATACTAATCAATTTACCAAGGAGATACTTTACCAAATTCATAAAAAAGGATATAAAAATGTCAAGGGAAATGATGAAAAGAAATAGGGGTGAAGGGGAAGAGCATTCCTATACCTCAAAGTATATTATTAAGTACTTTTCATAAAATCATATTTTTACTGTTAAAGAATAGAGAAGTAAATTAATGGAATAAACTACAAAAGGGAGATTCAAAAGCAATAGAACTCAATAACTCAGTGTCTGATAAAATAGAAGATATAAGCTATTTAGGGAAATATTCCATGTTTGATAAAGCGGTTGGGAAAGCTAAAAAAGAAGTCTTATAGAAATTAGGCTTAAACCAACCCTTTACACCACACACCACAGTAAAAATGGATATATAGCTTTAATATTAAAATCATATTTTAAAAAAATAAAAGAGACAGAAGACACTAGGAGACTGAGTGCGGCACATTTCAAGTCCAGGAGAGTCCCCAGGGTTGACAGGATGAATCTGTGGGCTGAGAAAGATCCAGGCATGGGGAACTGCGCCTGACCACACAAGAACAGGAGCAGCTGTGGAACTCATCCAGCACACCAGTCTGGGAGACTCATGGACTTGCAGAATAAAACCATCTCAGAGCAAGAGTGGGAGCAGGCCGAGATCTGAACTGCATGCTGTGGTGGGGATACCCAGGCCTCTCAGCCCAGGATGGGAGTCTGTCAGAGCTACATGAGACAGCAGCACGGACCCTGTGGCCATGGGAGCAGCTACTCCTGAGGCCTTCAGGCCACAGTCTAAAGGTATGAAACTTGCCTTTTTGAACTTCTGGAGGCCATGATGACCAGGTAAAAATAACTGTCATCCCTCCCTTGAATAAACCCAGAAAATACTGCCATAGTAAAAACATTGGAATAGAGGAGCCAGAAGTGGAGGTTCAGTAATCCTAATGCTCAGGAGGCTAGGGAAACAGCCTCTCTTGTGGTGGTGGAAGGAAACCAGTACAAGAAGGGAAGAATCTCAGCAGTACCCACCCTGGAAGACCAGCAGGAGTTCATGAATCCCAAGGGGCTGGAGCTGGTAAACATCAAGATCAGGGCCCCAGGGGTGCCTTTGCACAGCCAGAAGAATTGGTAGACATAAGGGCAAAAAACTGCTGAGACCACCCATGTTATAGTGTAGCCCTAGGAGAAGAGGAGACTTCCAACAGCCAGACCACCCCTCTGCCACACCTCACACAGTGAATGCCCCCCCCCAGAAAATTCAGAAAGACCTCACAAGACCTTGATCCTTAGCACACACCAGTCAATTCCAGCTCAGCATCAGGTGAGTGGCAACACTACAAAGCCTCTAGCTGACAAAACCAGAGGCCACACCACACAAAGCCAGTAACCAGGCCCCAAGTCACCAGCACAGGAAGCTTGGGCCAGAGACCCCTTGGCCCTAGAATTAGAGACACACTTAAAAGGCTAGGAAAAAGGCAACTACCATGAAGAAAGAATCTAGAAAAGTAAAAAAGACTATTGAATAGTATTATGGAGACAGAGAAGGTAAAAAAAATTCAGAAGAGGACAACATTGACACTATATCTACATCTGAAACCTCAAAAGGGAATATGAACTGGTCTCAAGTCCAAAAAGCATTCTTGGATGATCTCAAGGAAAATTTTAAAAATCAAATTAGAGAGGTAAAAGAAAAACTGGGGAAAATTCCCTGATGACAACAAACCTTTAAAAAGTAAAATTGGTGAAATGGCTAAGGAGGTCCAGAATCAATCTGGAAATAATGACTTCTTAAAAAGTAGAATTAACCACATGGATAAGGAAGTACAGAAGCTAAGTGCAGAAAACAATTTCTTAAAAATCAGAATTGGCCAAGAAGAAGCTAATTACTCTATGAAGCATCAAGAATCAGTCAAACAAGATATAAGGACTGAAAAAAAAGGAGAAAACTTAAATATCTCATCAGAAAAACAACTGACCTGGAAAACAGATCCAGAAGAGACAATCTAAGCATTATTGGTCTACTGGAAAGCCCTGATGAAAAAAAAAGAGCTTGGACAGTATCTTCCAAGAAATCATCCATGAAAATTGCCTCAAGGTACTAGAACCAGAGGATAAAATAGTCATTGAGAGAATCCACAGATCACCACCTGAAAGAGAACGCAAACTGAAAAGTCCAAGGAATATTGTAGCCAAATTCCAGAATTATCAGGTCAAGGAGAAAATACTGAAGTAGCCAGAAAGAAACAATTAAATATCACAGAACTACACTCAGGATCACACAGGACCTGGTAGCTTTTACATTAAAAGACAAGAAGGATTGCAATATGATATTCTGTAAGAGAAAGGAGCTTGGACTATAGCCAAGGATCAACTACCCAGGAAAATTGAGCATAATTTTTCAGATAAGGAGATGTACATCCAATGAAATAAGTGAATTCTAAACCTTCCTGATGAAAAGGCCAGTGCTCAATGGAAAATTTGATCTTCAAATACAAAACTCAAGAGAGACATAAAAAGGTAAACAGGGAGAGAAAAAAAAACAAGCTTGTTATTCAATAAAGACAAAATGTTTTCATCCTTATATAGCATTACATTGTTTTATATGTGTTATATATAGGTTAATTTTGAGAATGGTATAGTTATTATGACAATCAAAAGGGATATACATAAACAGAGGATGTGAGTATAAATTAACTGATGTGATGACAAAAAAACATAATTAAGGGGTGAAAAAGGATTGGTTTGTGAGAATAGGTAAGGAGAACAGAGTAAAGAGTAAAATTATATCACATGAACAGGTGACAAAACATACTATAGTACAGGGAAAGAAGGGAGGGAGAAGAGCAGTATTTGAGTTTTACTCTCATTGGATTTGATTCAAGGAAGAAATAACAAATCTGATAAGAACAGAAATCAAACTTGTCCTACAGGCAGTAGGAGGAGATAGTGGAAAGAAAAGGGGGGTGGTTAGAAGGGAGGGAAGAAGTAGTAAGGGGGAAAGGGTAAGATAAGGGGGGTGTACTGAAAGGGAGGGAATATGGAGGGAGGTGGTGGTCAAGAGCAAAACTCTTTTGAGGAGGGGAAGGGAGAAGGGACAAATGAAAATGTAAACTGGGGCGAAACAGGATGGAAAAAAAACACAGATTGTAATCAAAACTGGGAATGTGAATGGGATGAACTCTCCCGTAAAACCGAGGCAGATAGCAGAATGGATTAAAAGCCATAATCCTATAATATGTTGTTTACAAGGAACACATATGAAAGAGGGGGTACACACAGGGTAAAGGTAAAAGGCTGGAGTAGAATACATTATGCTTCAGCTGAAGTAAAAAAAGCAGGGGTAGCAATTCTCCCAGACAAAGCAAAAACAAAGATAGATCTAATTGAAAGAGATAAGGAAGAAAACTATATCTGGCTAAAAGGCACCATAAACAATGAAGTAATGTCATTACTTAACATCTATGCACCAAGTGGTACAGCATCCACATTCTTAGATGAGAAGTTAAGGTAGTTACAGGAAGAAATAGACAGCAAAACCATACTAGTGGGGGACCTCAACCTCCCTCTCTCTGAACTTGATAAATATAACCTCAGAGTAAACAAGAAAGAAGTTAAGGAGGTGAATAGAATTTTAGAAAAGGTAGATATGATAGACTTCTGGAGAAAACTGAATGGGGCTAAGAAGGAATATACTTTTTTCTCGGTGGTACATGGCACATACTCAAAAACTTGACCATGTACTATGGCATAAAACCTCACAATCCAGTGCAGAAAGACAGAAATATTCAATACATCCTTTTCAGATCATGATGCAATAAAAATTATTTGTAATGAAGGATCATGGAAAGATAAACTAAAAATTAATTGGAAACTAAATAATCTAATCCTAAAGAATGAGTGGGTCAAAGAACAAATCATAGAAACAATTAATAACTTCTTTCAAGAGAGTGACAATGTGGAAACATAGCAAAACTTATGGGATGCAGCAAAAGCAGATCATAGCAGATCTGTCTCTAAATGTTTACATGAACAAAATAAACAAAAAGGAGATCAATGAATTGGGCATGCAACTGAAAAAAATAGAAAAAGAACAAATTGAAAATCCCCAATTAAATACCAAGTTATGAATAATGAAAACCAAAGGAGAGATGAATAAAATTGAAATCAAGAACACTATGGAACTAATAAATATAACTAAGAGTTGGTTTTATGAAAAATAAGCAATGAAATCAATAAACCTTTGGTCAATCTGATTAAAAAAAGAAAGTAGAAAATCAAATTAACAGTACAAAAATGAAAAGAGGAGGGCAGAGCCAAGATGGTGGATTGAAAATAGGGATTTGCTTAATTAAGACCTCCCTGACAGCCCTCCAAACACCTGCAAAAAATGACTCTAAACAAATTCTAGAACTACAGAACCCACAAAATAACAGAAGGAAAAAAGTCTCCAGGCCAAGAAAGTCTGCATGTGAAGGATCTATCGCACCATTTTGGGAGTGTAGTACAGCCCAATGAGGGTCACACTAGGACAGACCAAGCTCAGAATAGGCCTTCAGAGCAGTCCCAGGGCCCTGAATCGCTAAACTGTGGCAGTTACCAGACTTCTCAACCCACAAATGCCAAAGACAACTGAGCAGATCAGTGGGAAAATTGTTGGATCTGGGTGTGAGAGAAGGGCAGGGTCCAATACCAGCCCCAGGGGAGGTGGGTGGCAGCAGCAGGAAGCTTTGGCAGCTGCTTCCAGAGCTCCAACAGCATGTGCTTCCAGAGACTGTGGCCCACAGAGTGGGAGGAATCAAGCGGCGGATCAGTGCAGGAGTGCACGGAGCCCTTTGCTGGCACTAAGGCAAGATTCTCTTCCTTTGCCCTGCTTGGATCTGGGTCACAGTCCTCGTTGGCAGTTCTTAGGGAAGAAGGAGCACTGGTGAGGCAGAGTTTGCGGTGACTATGGAGAGGGAGTCCTCCTGGTAGTTACATGGCAGAAAGAAGTGCCTGTACTCACAGACGAGAGTGAAGGCTAGGCTCTCCATACCACCTCAGAATAGAAGTAGCTCTGAAAAAAAGTGGTGCAAAAACCCCTGTAGATTGGGAAAAAGCACTCTCCACTCTGAAAGCAGTCATTCTCTGACGAAAAGCTCAAAAGTAAAGTAATTGGTTGGGGAAATGAGCAAGCAGTGTAGAAGGACTCAGACTATAGAATCTTATTTTGGTGAGAAAGAAGATCAAAATATACAACCAAAGAAGTCAACAAAGTAAAAGATACTACATCAAAAGGCTCCAAGAAAAATATGAATTGGTCTCAGGCCATTGAAGAGCTCAAAGAGAATTTGGAAAAGCAAGTTAGAGAAGTAGAGGAAAAATTGGGAAGAGAAATGGGAATAACGCAAGAAAATCATGAAAAACAAGTCAATGACTTGCTGAAGAAGATCTCCAAAATAATGAAAAATTAACACCTTAAAAATAGACTGACTCAAATGACAAAAGAGCTCCAAAAAGCCACTGAGGAGAAGAATGTCTTAAAAGGAAGAATTAGCAAAATGGAAAAGGAGGTCCAAAAGACCACTGAAGAAAATACCACCTTAAAAATTGGAATGGAGCAACTGGAAGCTGGTGACTTTATGAGAAATCAAGATATTATAAAACAGAACCAAAGGAATGAAAAAATGGGAGACAATGTGAAATATCTCATCAGAAAAACCACTGACCTGGAAAATAGACCCAGGAGAGAGAATTTAAAAATTACTGGGCTACCTGAAAGCCATGATCAAAAAAGAGCCTAGACATAATCTGTCAAGAAATTATCAAGGAAAACTGCCCCCATATTTTAGAACCAGAGGGTAAAATAGAAATTGAAAGAATCCACTGATCACCTCTTGAAAAAGATCCGAAAAAGAAAACTTCTAGGAATATTGTAGCCAAATTCCATAGTTCCCAGGTCAAGGAGAAAATTTTGCAAGCAGCCAGAAAGAAATAATTTGAGTATTATGGAAACACAATCAGGATAACACAAGATCTAGCAGCTTCTACATTAAGGGTTAAAAGGGCTTGGAATATGATATTCCAGATGTCAAAGGAACTAAGATTAAAACCAAGAATTACCTACCCAGCAAAACCGAGTATCATGGTCCAAGGCAAAATATGGATTTTTCAATAAAATAGAGGACTTTCAATCATTCTCAATGAAAAGAACAGAGCTGAATATAAAATTTGACTTTCAAATACAAGGATCAAGCGAAGCATGGAAAGGTAAACAGGAAAGACAAATCATAAGGGACTAACTAAAGTTGAACATTTTTTTTTTACATTCCTACATGGAAGGATGATATTTGTAACTCATGAGACCTTTTTCAGTATTAGGGTAGTTGAAAGGAATATACATACATACATATATATATATATATATATATATATATACATATATATATATATATGTGTGTGTGTGTGTGTGTGTGTGTGTGTGTGTGTGTATAGACAGAGGGCACAGGGTGAGTTGAAAATGAAAGGATGATATACAAAAAATAAAATTAAGGGATAAGAGAGGAATATATTGGGAGAAGGAGAAAGGAAGAGATAGAATGGAGTAAATTATATCACATAAAAGTGGCAAGAAAAAACTGTAATAATGGAAGGGAAGAGTGGGTAGGTGAAAGTGAATGAATGAATCTTGCTCTCATCAGATCTGGCTTCAGGAGGGAATGACACACACAGTCAACTGGACATCTTACCCTACAGGAAAATAAGGGGGAAGGGGATGAGGTGGGGGGGGGGAATGATAGAAGGGAGGGCAGATTTGGAGAGGAGGTAGAGAAAAGCAAACACTTTTTTTATTAATGCTGTCTGGTTTTATTTATCATTTCACATATTGTTTTGATAAATTGGTATATACTGAATATCACTATTATTATCTCATTAAAATGAGAAGAAATGAGTCAATTTGTAAATTTTGGGAGGCTGACAGATTTTAGGACTTTTTTTAAAAAAGCGAATGCATAAGTTTTGCTTTTGTTTTTCTTTTTCATTTTTTCTTTTTTAATCAAATTTTTTTTTATTTTTAGTTTATAACACTTAGTTTTACATGTTCTTGAGTTTCAAATTTTCTTCTCTTTCCTCCCCTTCCCCCGCCCAAGACAGCATGCAGTCTTATGTAGATTCTATATAAACTTTTGCATTAAACATTTTTTGCACAATAGTTAAGTTGTCAAGAAGAATTATGACTAATTGATTGAATCATGGAAGAGAAGAAACAAAACCAAAAAAAAAGAGGAAAAAAACGAGAGCAAATAGTTTGCCTCAATCCAGACTCTACAGTTCTTTCTCTGGATATAGCTAGCTTTTTCCTTCATGAGTTCTTTGGAGTTGTCTTTGAGCCTTGTATTGCTGAGGAGAGCCAAGTCTATCAAAGTTAGTCATCACAGAATCAATATGTCTGTGGTTGTGTGTAATGTTCTCCTGGTTCTGCTCTGATCACTCAGCATCAGATTATGTAGGATTTTCCAGGTTATTATGAAGTCTGTATCTTCCCCATTTCTTATAGCACAATAATATTCCATTACATTCATACACCACAATTTATTTAGCCATTTCCCAATTGACAGGCATCCCCATGATTTCCAATTCTTTGCCACCACAAAAAGAGCAGCTATAAATATTTTTGTACAAACAGGTCCCATTTCCACTTGTGTGATCTCTTTGGGATATAGTCCTAGGAGTGATTATTGCTGGGTCAAAGGGCATGCACATTTTTATAGCCCTTTGAGTATAGTTCTAAATTGCTCTCCAAAATGACTGGATCTGTTCACAACTCCACCAACAATGTATTAATGTTCCAATTTTCTCACATCCTCTCTGGCATTTATAATTTTCCCTTTTTGTCATGTTAGCTAATCCGACAGGAGATATCTGCTACCTAAGAGTTGTTTTGATTTGTATTTCCCTAATCAATACTGATTTAGAGCAATTTTCATATTCCTATCTTTAATTTCTTCCTCTGAAAACTGCCTGTTCATATCTTTTGACCATTTCTCAATTGGGGAAAGACTTTTATTGCTATAAATTTGGCTCAGTTCTTTGTATATTTTAGATATGAGGCCTTTATCAAAGACACTAATCATAAAGATTTTTTCCCAATTTTCTGCTTCTCTCCTAATTTTTGTGGCATTGGCTTTATTTATACAAAACATTTCAATTTAACATAATCAAAATTATCCATTTTTCATTTTATAAAGCTCTCTATCTCTCTTGGATTATGAATTCTTCCCTTTCCTATAAATCTGACAAGTAAACTATTCCTTGCTCTGCCAAATTGCTTATAGTATCAGCCTTTATTCCTAAATCGTGTAACCATTTTGACTTTATTTTGATATATTGTTTAAGATATGGCTCTATGCCATGTTTCTGCCATACTATTTTTCAATTTTCCCAGAATATTTTTATGAAATAGTGAATTCTTAACCCAGAAGCTGGATTCTTTGGGTTTATCAAAGAGTAGATTGCTATAGTCGGTAACTTCTATGTCTTGTATCCACTAATCTACCACTCTAAAAAGAAACTACTATTTGTCCTGTGGGATGGTTCTCTAGGAGAGGGAGAGAGAAGAATAAATGAGGTATTATGGTGATATAAGAAGCAAAAAATGTCAATAAAAACTTATTTTTAAATTTAAAAAAGAAATTTACTACAAATCTTAGGTTTTTTCCATAGTAGATACAGTTTGCAATCACTATGCAGATAGACATACATGATCAATTTGCCTTTCTAATAAGATTCTTCTTTGGGAGGTATTTTAGATGGCTTGCCTTACTAACTGGAGCTCTAGAATAGGACAGTTGAGAATTTTTTCATTGGACAGACAGCATCTGGCCAAGATATAGGCATAGCAAATGCCACCTCTCACACTGAAGAATTCAGGAACGAATTTATTTGATGACTTTGAAATGTTGGATAAAATTTGCTCAGAAACCAAATGTTATTTGAATAATAATATTCTTAAGCAGATTGACTCTTTTAGGATTACTCACTTTGTGACAAGAATATCAAGTGAAGCTAATTTAAAATAGAACATACACAACTTATCTTAGTAGAGTGGAGTTTCTCCTAGAAGCCTTACATCTAATCTATTAACAAATATCAGATATTAATAAAGTTTTAATAGTTGCAGATAGATGAATGTGATAGGTTATATTAGCAGTGCTGACATCAGATTCACTTTTGTGGGCTCCCTCTCACAAGCCATTACATAAATGATATCCATAACAAAAAAGTCATTACAGGGAGAGAAATCATTCAAATAAATGTCAGTCTCCCACAAACCACAGTATTTTGTGATATGCAAAAATAGGTAACCTTTTACTCTGGGAATACATTTTGAAGACAGTGGCATGGAATCATCTCTCTTTTCTCTCAAATTGTACATCCATTCCTTTCCACCTTTAAATGATAGGTCAATGTCCATGACCTCTAGGAAGCCTTCTCACATAGGGTATACCAACTAGAACAATGACCAACAACTTAGAAGTTTGCACAGTACCTTATGTACATTAACTCATTTGATTCTCATGACAAGGCTCTGACAGAGGTCCTACTCATCCCCATTTTACAACTCTGGAAACTGAGATGTTAAATGACGGCTCAAAATCCCATAAATATTAAGTGTGAGAGACAGAACTCAATTGGGTCTCACTGACATCAAGTCAATCATAATATATTTAATGTGTTCATTTATATTTATCTATTTTACATTTTTCTATAATAACTGACTAGTTGTCTGGACTCTCCATTATGCTATAAGTTTCCTGAAGACAGGGACTGGAGCTACTATATCCTTTATAGCCACTGCTATTCCCTTTTGCAATTTAGTGAATTCTGGGTTAACCCACAGACATAACTACTCTTAAATGATCTCAAATCTAGCAACGCAAAACCTCACTTGTCTTAAAGAATATTTCTGGGTATTTATCAGGTCACTATGCTGCAATGGAATCCTGGAAAAAATAAAAATCCATATTTGGCAAATTCTAATTTGTTCAGTGATTGAAGGCCTCATTCTGATTAATTTAAGGTGTTGTTTTCTTCAGTGTATTTTTCAGTATTTTGGGTCTCCTTTAGCAAGTCATTAACTTGTTTTTCATGGTTTTCTCGCATCCTTCTCATTTCTCTTCCCAATTTTTCCTCTACTTCTCTAACTTGCTTTTCCAACTCCTTTTTGAGTTCTTCTGTGACCTGGGGCCAGTTCATGTTTTCCTTGGAGGCTTTTGTTGTAGGCTCTATGACTTTGTTATCTTCTTTAGGCTGTATGTTTTGGTCTTCTTTGTCACCAAAGAAAGAATCCAAAGTCTGAGACTGAATCTGGGTGTGCTTTCGCTGCCTGGCCATATTCCCAACCAACTAACTTGACCCTTGAGTTTTTCAGTGGGGTATGACTGCTTGTAGACTACAGAGTTCTATGTTCCACGTTTGGGGGAGAGGTGCCAGCTCTGCCACACCAGCACTGCTCCTTCCCCAACCCCCAACCCGGACTGGGCTTAGATCTTCGGCAGGCTGTGCACTCCTGCTCTGATCCGCCACTTAATTCCTCCCACCAGGTGGGCCTGGAGCTGGAAGTAACAACAGCTGTAGCTGCCCCACCTCCACTGCCCCTGGGGCTGGAAGCTGAACCGCGAACTCCTTCCACTCCCGCAGCTTTTCCCACTAACCTTCTCCGCAGTCTTTGGTGTTTGTGGGTCGAGGGGTCTGGTAACTGCCGCAGCTCACATATTCAGGGCGCTAGGGGCCCCATCCGCCCAACTCCAAGTTTGGTTGTTCCACGCCGCTCAGGCTGGGCTCTGCTCCACTCCATTCCCAGCTCCCAGCTCCATGTGGAATAGACCTCACCCAGAGACCATCCAGGCTGTCCTGGGCTGGAGCCCTGCTTCCCTCTGCTGTTCTGTGGGTTCTGCCATTCTAGAATTGGTTCAGAGCCATTTTTTACAGGTTTTTGGAGGGACTCAGTACGGAGCTCATTCTAGTCCCTGCTTACCTGTCGCCATCTTGGCTCCGCCCCCATTCTGATTAATTTAGCTTATGCTTTTATCAGCTGAGCATATTAACTGGACACATACTATGAACTAATTATCAATTTCCAATGTATCAAAATGGAATTGAATATATTTAGCATGGTAACATTATTACATAAAACCTATCTTTCTTTGATGATTCAAAAAGCATTTCCAGGTCTTACAGTACTTGAAGGTTATCACTATGAATGTTGACTGTCCTTATATAAGAATTTAAAGTGTAGATTGTGAGTCCATGACACACCAGAAAATTTTGATTTAGCATTTAATAATTCTGAAACAGTTCTTTGGCTTTCCATTTATCTCCTTATAAAAGTAGAAGAGAATGGAGAAAAACATTTTGCTATTTGCTTGTATTTCAAACAACCATTTACTGAACCTAAAACTATAAGCATCACCATGTTCCAACAATTCTTCTCTATAGTACTGTAATTAAAAGGTACCTAGTTCCATGTTTACTTGCTTTCTTTGCATTCCCTAGTGGCAGAATAAACATCAGAACGTATAATACCAATACTTCTTGCAGTGCTGTGGAGGTGTAAGGCCAATAACACCAGCACACAGGAGGGCTGCTAGCACAAGTTCTTTGATATGCTTTCCTAAGGAAAGCAACTGTAAGGGGTTTAAAATCTTGCTTTAATTAAATATACATTTATCATTCAGGGGAAAAAGTCAGCACCCTGAACTTCAGAGAAAATAAACAGAAATGGCAAGTGGAAATTATATAAGCAGAAGAAATAACACACATCAGCAGACAGGGCTTTTAACTGTCTGTCCATAAGAATATATACATAGTTACCAGAGAGAGAAGCACAAACATCTGGGTTTTCAAAGCCAGGGGGCTCCTTAAGGGCTACCCAGAGTCTCATCTGGCCAAATCACATGAACACTCTTCCAATGTTTTAGCAAAATACTAACATCAGAGTATATATACACTTCTTCAGGATCAGCCCACAGAGGACATCATAACCATGTGACTCAAACTCAAGTGACTTAAGCTTTCTTGTTACTTAAGCAAGTCATCAAAGACTCTTTATTCAATCAAAGGCAAGGCTCAATCAAAAGCACTTGATTGCCTCAGTGCTGAGAAGCACTCCTAAGTAAAAAAAAACAAAAACAAAAACAAAAACAATAAACAGTCCCACTTTGCTTGCCATTACAAAACCATAACATTCAGACACCTCTAATCATATTGCTCCACATTCTCTTCCTTAACAGGAAACGAATTTTTATGAAAATCTGGAGTCAGGCTTTGCAGATATCCAGCAATACTACCAACCTTGGTGGATAAGGTTCTGCTGAGTCATTGCAGATTATTTTACTAAATATTATTCTCTCTGCTGTAAAGGTATGAGCCAGAATACAATGTCTCAGGTAGGTAAGTTTGTTCTTCCCTACCTCACATCACCAGTGCTGGTAGCCAGAATACAACTTTGGGTTTTGGCTGGTGTTGATGAAAACTAAACCCATTTGAGGTCACAAGTAGAAATATGAAAATCTTACTTACAAATTACATTCTCTATTAATGTCAATTAAATCCACTTTTTTGAACCCACTGACAACAAATATGAGACTCCAAATCATCATACATTAAGGGATTTTGAGGGAAATAGTAACTATATACAATATGAGACAGATATGAGAGCTAAAATTTTAGAAATAATATTACCTTTCTGTTCCTTCATAAAGATAAAAGGGTTTCTGCTCCACACAGAAGACAACACTAGGTATTTTAGATTTCTAAGCTCATCACAAACTCTTTCATCTCCAGACTCCTGAATAACTTATGTGCTGAATAGGGAGGGGTTGTTTTAACTTCCCAAAGAACAAAGTTCATAACTGCTCTGTAGAGTCTCCTAGGAAATACCTTTGTGCCAGAGTAGACTGGGAGAAGTGCACCTAGGTGTAAGCTTTACCGACTTAGGGTGGTGAATATGCCCTTCAAAAGAATTTTTGGTGTCCATATCATCTGAGTTTTCTTAGTTACCATGGTAAGCTTTTACCTCTGATGCACCAGAAGACAGGGTTAGAACAGGAATTATGATTTATGGAAATGTAACTTTTTCTCATGTTAAAAAAGGACAAGATAGAAATAGCAAAAAATCACATTTCATGGGCTTGAAATGATAAAAGATATAAGAATAGAAACTATTGAAAAAAAACTTGGGGTTTTTGCTCAAATTTCCATTGTAGGAGGTAACCACAAAACTTCACCCACACAAGATATTCTTTAAAATATTTACATAATTATATGTAGATTTTTTTTTAGTTTAGCCAGTTACCTTATTATTATTATTTTTTCTCCAAGACCATAGCTTTGTCTCTTTCATAGGTCAGAATCTACTGCTCCTTATCTCTAACTTTGAAATGGAAGTCCCTTATGTCCCCATAATTTTACCCCTCCCAGTCCAATATATTGTGTTCTTTTCTCATGTGTAAAAGCCCATTCCTTCCTTCTATGTCCCAGGTCACTACTGAATCACCCCAAACTGTCATGGCTTCTCTTGGCCAGAATCTCTGCCTGATATTGTGGCTTCTAGTCACTGCTTTGCTCAAAAATCTTTTGTGACCTTCTTCCCCATATTATCTACTAAAAAATATATAAACATTATAGGCAACTACATGGCACAGTGGGTAGAGTGTTGGACCTGGAGTCAAGAAGACCCAAGTTCAAATTTGACCACAGTCACTAGTTATATGACTGAGCAAGTCATTTAATCTCTGTCTATATCAGTTTCCTCTTTCATAAAATGAGGAAAATACAAGCATCTACCTTCCAGCATTGTGGTGAGGATAAAATGAAATAATGTTTGTAATGCACTTTGCACAAGTATTATATAAATGCCATTTATTATTATTCTTATTCTTATTATTATTATAAACTTTTCACAGGCATCCAATGTCTTTTACAATCTGGTGCCGACCTATCCATTTAATCTTATTTTATTATTCCCCTTTATTCATCCTATATTCCATCCATATGGAACTACTCTCCAGCCTGCATGCTTATGACAGTGTCTCATAATTACCTGTATTTGCTTTTCCCATCTTCCCATGCATGGAATTGGCACCTTTCCCCACATGTACCACCACCCACCAGGGCCTCTGTTTCTTGCCCCTTTGCTTCAGGGTACACATCAGACAATACCTATCTCTGAAACCTTCTCTGAACGCCCAGCAAGTAAAAGAGATGTCTTTCTTCTAGGTTCTACTAGCATTTTCCCTAGATTTTGCCTTTAAACTTTTCTTGCTCTCACTTGTTATACCTCATTGTGTCCTTGTCCATCTCTTTCGCCTCCATTAGATTTTAATTTCTTTCATATCAGGACATGTACTGGTTTTCTTTATTTCCTCTATACTTAATGCAGCACTTTGCACAGTAGGGGAACTTAAGAAAGACTTGGTAGATAGAATTTTTTTAATATTTTCTATTCCAGAAAAGAAAGAAAAAAACATGTAAAAACTTGATTATTAGAATCAATATGCTGACTTGATCTCTTCACAGTTTGAGATCTTACTTAACAATATTCTTTCCATTTAAAGCTTTGTATTCTAGTGCCCATGACAGAGAGAAGTACAAGGATTATCTGGGACCATAATAGAGAGAATGAAGAGGCCTTGAGAGTGATATAGTAAGTTAAAGGCAATGTGGAAGCAGGGGACAGGCTAAAAATGGAAAACAGAAGGTAGGCTCATCCCTAAACCATGGCAAATCACCAACCCTGTAAACAATTCTTTGCCAATCCATGAGCAAACTGAAAACCTGAAACAGATCAGGCAGGAAACTGAAAACCTGAAACAGATCAGGCAGGAAACCGAAATAGGACCAGAGAGAGAAATCCAGCTTTAGCATCAAACAGCATGGCCTGCTTGAAAACTGTTCATGGTACAGTGACACTGATTTCAGAGGAGCAATGCAATTAAGTGGCTGGGTTAAATCATGACCATATGCAGATTTGTATGGAATAACAGACTGAGGAGAATTAACAAAATAATAAAAAAGGAATGATGTTATCTGCTAAATGGAGTATTGCTATAGCATATGGCTGAGAAAACAATAACTGAGCTATGAGAGGAGAGAGAAAGAGAGAGAGGGAGACAGAGACAGAGAGAGAGAGAGACAGAGACAGAGACAGAGAGACAGAGAGACAGAGACAGAGAAGGATGGAAGGAGGGAGGAAGAGAGAAAATTGAAGGAAGGAAGGAAGGAAGAAAGGAAGGAAGGGTGGGAAGAAAAACAAAGAAGAATTCGCTGGGGTTTTTAGTCTAGCTACTATATATAAAAGTTTTCTGAGATATATGATCAGCTACAACCTCTTAGCTACTTACTTGGATAGCTCATTCACTACTAGAATTTTTTTCAACTAGAAGACATCTGTGATTCCAGCTATTAAAAAAGGGAATAAGCAGAGAAGGGCAATGCACATAGTGAGTGAACTCAAAATAACACCTTATGAGTATCTGCTGAAGGAGATGGGGATGTTTATGCTGAAGAAGAGAAAACTTATGGGAGGACACAAGGGTATTTTCAAATACTTGAAAGGTTGTTATTTGGTTAGAGACCAAGCCTTAAAGCCAATTCACTCTGGATCTCATGGATTGGACAGTAAGTCCCTGCCCAGGTACCACTTAATGGTTATTTTTTGGGCCCTCCTAGCGCAGAGTGAATTTAAATAGTAACTATTTCTCTTTAGTCTGTCAACCATGAGGGTATTACCCTCCTAGTTTGATTTTTTTTATTAAAGGGGCCATCCCTTACTCACTTCTTAAAGAGTCCTATTCACTGAATGGGCATTGCCTCCCTCAAAGTGAGAACTTGAAAAGACCTTAGTTTAAAAAGGGCCAAGGTCTGCCACTGCATCCTGGGCCATCTCCAGCCATCCTGATGAATATCTAGCCACTGGAACCAGATGGCACTGGAGGACAAAGTGAGGCTGGTGACTTTGCACAGCCCTCCCTCACTCAAATAAAAAGCAATTGCATGTCATGTGATCATCTCCATGATGTCATGGTCCTCTTTGAGAATAAAGGACAAACCACACAACCTGGTCTAATTCTATGTTGTTCTAGTGGAACATAACTAGAAGCAATGAGAGGGAATATCAGAGGTATGGTGTAGTTCAATGTCGTAAAAAGCTTCCTAATAATTAGAGCCATCTTAAATTGGAGCAGACTCTTTTAGGTGGTAGTCTCCAAACATAGGCTAGATGAGATTGGATGAGGTAGGTTGGGCATTTGGCTAGATGACCTCTAAAATCCCTTCAAACTCTAAGCCTACTAAATCTAAGATCAGTTTAGGAAAACGTACATTGGGCAGAAGTAGTGGATGTTTTCTGTGAAAGAAGCATGGAGGATGGAGTGATTCCAAAGTCTGATGAATGAAAAAAAAAGATGGACTTAGATGTATACAGGAGTACACATAGCTGAGCTGAAGGAGCCTGATAAAATTCTTGGAGGAAAATGAAAGCAATGGGACTGTTCTTCCAAATTAAGTGTAAAACTCTCAGTTTAGTCAAACTTGCAATAAATGGTAATGAAAATATGTGAAGCAGAGCATGGCCCTATATCTGTCAGGGACACTTCAAGACTTGAGTGAAATAAGCATTACATTAAAATAAGAAAAGCAAAAGCCAAAGAATAATGGAACTTAGTAAGAATCCCAGAGATGAATATGGCCCCCAGAACATGAGAATTAACTGGGACCACCTTGGAACAGTTTCTGAAGTTCAAAGTTTGTTGTTATTATTGCCACTTTGTTTTGTGCAGTTTTGCCTTAACCTCTTGCATTCAAATTTCCTTCAAACTTGCTTCAATTCATATGGAATAATTTATTTCTAATAAAAATTTCTTGGGTATGTCATGTTATGTGTCTTCATTGGTCAGTTTTGCAGGAATGTATTGAAGAGCAAAAGCTGATTAATGCATGTTAAATGAGAACAACTATGCCTGAGAAATCAATTAATATTGAGTTTGCTCAATTGTTTTGTTGATTGCCAAGACTTAAGAAAGTGATAGAGACAATATTAATTATGCAGATTAAACTTAAGTGTGTGTTGAACATACTTTTTTCTTTCTGGAAATGTGATTGTTAAACATTTTTCCTTCATTCTGTGTATCTTCAAAATTATCCAAAAGGAAAATTAAAAGAAAAAAAAAAGATCTTCAAGATGGTTACAAAGCCTGTGAAGTTTGGCTCTCTAGGGTGTGGGGGAACTAAAAAAGAAAAAAAGAAATTTACATGATAATTTTATTATTTAAAGGAATAGGAAGATATACATAATAGATTTGCAATTTAATCTATAATCCTCTTTTGTTACTATACTGTTTTGAAAATGCTTCTTTTATTCCACAAATGAAAAAAAATAACTAAAAATTAAAAATATATAAAATTAATTCAGTAGATATTTCTTAAGCAGACTTTTCTGTAGGTTCAAGGTCTTGTCTATGATTAGAGTAAATAAGGATGAAAGATGCAGTTCTTTCCATCAAGGATCCTGCAATCTAGCACGGAGGATAAGATGTGTACAGGAATTACTACTATGGAAGGGGAAAAGGACAGGTCAAGACAAAGTCCTATATGAATTAAGAGTGATAAATCTCTTTGATTTGAGGGAAGGGATCAAGGAAGGATCTACTTAGCATCCAAGAAAGGCCTTAAAGACTCTAAAATGTAGAGATGATGAGGGAGTGAATTAAAAGTACAGGATGAGTCCACATAAATGCAGAATTGTTGAATATAGCAGGATAAACAGGGCAAGAGTTGATAGTCTATTTTAACTGGAAGGTAGGGTGCATGAAAAACAGTGAGGTAAAGTAATAAAAAGGGAAGTTAGACTGGAGTCAAAGGGCAGAAAGTTTTAAAAGCCAGGCAAAGTAGTGTATACTTTAACCTACAAGCAATGAGGAGCCAGAGATGGTTTCTTAGCAAGAGAAGTGATATATTCAGAGCTGTATATTGTGAAAATTTTTGTACCAGTGTCATGAATGACAATTTGGAGAAGGAAGAGACTAGAAGCAGAAAGGGTAGATAGAAGCCTGTTACTATAGAGCAAGCAAACGGTTAAGAAGCCACCTTACCTGTGTTAGAGAATAAAGAGAATACAAGAGCTAAAATGCAAGTGAATACAAGAGCTCTCTCAAAGAAGAATAAAGGGGAATTCACAATTAGATGTTGGGGATAAAAGAGGGAACAATTTAAGATGACTAAAGTAATGAGCCCGAGCAACTGAGAAAATGATTATGTCACTGACAGACTTAGGATTTCATGATTTAAAGGGGAAATGGGCTTTAAATGATAATAACAGTGGTATTTATATAGAGATCATTGAATCCTGTTTTGAATTAGTTCATTAGGCATCATGTAGTCCAACTCTTTCATTTTCCAGGAGGAGAAATAAACTCAGAGGGATTATTTGTCCAAAACCATATAGATAACAATAAAACATTAGCTAACATTAGCATCACACTTTGAGTCTAGAAAAGTGCTTTAGTGATACTAAGTATCCCCAAAATTTTAGCAGCTTAAAGCTACACCAAGACTTTTTGGGACACTTATTATCTCATTTGAGCCTCACAACAACCCTAGGAGATAGATGTTATTGTTATCCACATTTTAAAGATAAGAAAAATCAGACAGAAGTTCAGGGACATTCCCAGAATTACCCAACTGGGAAACACCTGAGGAAGGATTCAAATTCAGATCTTCCAGACTCCAAGCCTACTATGCTACCTAGTTGCCTCTGCTAAGATTCAGTTCCAAGTCCTCTAACTCAAAACTCGTGCTATGGAGGGACATGTTTGGTGGCATTGGAGGGAACAAAGATTTTATCAAATTTGGAAATCATATTGTTTGTTTTAGGTACCGATAGGGACATACAAGTAGAAAGAACATTATATTCTAAAAGGCAGTTGGAAAACCAGAATTTAAGCCCAGGGAAGTGGTCAGAGTTCAGTGCATATATTTGTGTATTAACTGCATGCAGTTAATGATTGAATCCATGGTTACAAAAGGAATACTTATTTGGGTCCTTGGACAAGAAGGGAATTGTCAAGTACCCACATTTAGGGTTTTACCTTCACTTTCTTCATCTATAATAAAAGGGAGTTGAAATAGATCTCTATGGCCTCTTTCAACCATTTACTTCTATGCTTTTTATAGGTTACTCCTTAATAGAACCAAGAGAGACATTTTTAGACATGGCAAACATAAGGGGTTGTTTTGTTTGACTTTCTTTGTCATAAGGAAGGTTTGTTGGAAGGAGAGTAGTAATAGTGGGATAACTAGAGGCAATAATAACAAAAGAAGAAAAGAATGTCAATGATTTTTTTTAATATAATAGAGAACATTTTTCAGAAAGGGACTCAGAGAAGAAGGACTGTGTAGGCATTATCTTTTATAGTTGAGATAGAGATAGGTACCAAACCTGTGATTTCATTGGTAGAATTAGGATCCTTCTGTTAAGCTATGTCAAGGTCTTCTTAGAAATGTATTGTCTTAGTGGATTTGTAAAGTTGTTGTTTGTCCTTCATTCTCAAAGAGGACTGTGACATGAGGGAGGTGATGCCATGACAAGCAAGTGAATTAGATTTTAGTGAGGGAGGGCTGTGCAAAGTCACCCACCTCACTCTCTCCTCCTGAGCCATCTGGGTCCAGTGCCAAGATACAGATCAGGATTACTGGAGTTGGTCCTGGATGCAGTGGGAGACCTCGCCTTTTTAAGCTAAGGTTTTCAACACATCTTAGTTTGACTGAGGTAATGCCCATTTGGTGATGAAGGCTGGGTAAGAAAATCATATTTATAAAGTACTGAGAGGTTAAATGACTTGCCTAGGGTGGCACAACTAGTCTATGTCAGAGGCATGACTTGAACCCAGATTTTCCTGGATTCAAGACCAACTCTCTAGCCACTGTGACAATTGCCCCTTAAAAATTTATATTCCATATAAGTTAATGGTATTTTAGATAATCCCCTCTTCCTGTTTAAATAAGTAGAAGTTTATGTTTGTTGATTGTGGTCAAACTCACTTAAAAAAATAAAAGGAGCTAAAAGATATGAAAAAATACCCTTGGAAGACACATATGCTCAGTGGGTGGGAGAAATTAAATGAGTTATCCAAATAGACAATGAAGAAATTGGTGGAGTTACATGCTAATGATTAGTCACCAAGAATAGGAACAAAGAAATAACCATTGGACTTGTTGACTAAAAAGTCATTAAAAGCTCAGTAGAATAGGGAGAGAAGCCAGTATATGGAGACTTGAAAAGGTAATAATAGGGAAGGGGCAGTTCAGCATTGTATCTGTACCTTCTAGAGGAGGAAAATATAATAGCTTACATTATTATATAATTATATCATTACATGTTTAAGGTACATAAGAGAAAAAGAAGGTGGTTGGAGTCAAAGGCTCTCTGAGGATGTGGGGGAATGGGACTAAGGTCTGTATCAAGAGAAGAGATTTTTGGAAGACTTTATACAGAAAGATTAAACAAAATATGTGTCTTGGTTTCCAGCTATGATAGTAACTTCTATTTTACTATGACTAGTGGAATTAGTTTAATGCAATACCTGCCCAACCAAATACTGACATGAACCTAGCCATGTGAACTTACTTATACAGTTCTTTAGAAATCTTTGTCATTCTCTAGGTAATATACCTAGAGGTGGTTTCCAAAAAAGAGACTATACTAATTAGCCCATCAAAAGTTTCTATGTTGGCTCAGATTCAATCTAGCTCAGATTGAATCTGGACTGCTTTGTGAAACAAGCATCACAAAGGGTGGGATTTTTTAAGACAACCCATTATGGCAAATCCTTAATAAACTTTGTCTTTTCTTTGGCTGAGAAGGCTCGAGTGGAATTCTTTTGGCAGGACCTGGTGTGTCTGTATTTTGCAGTCTTGAGCACCCCTAGAAACCTATGGTTCCCAACCATCAACATTTTTCTTTAAGCTCATCATTTTGGTTCCCTGAGACTGGGAATACTGCTAATCTCAAGTTCTTCTAAAGCCAAGACTGTAACGTATGTAAGCCTCCCCCTCTCCCTATCCCCTTCTCACCCTCCAAACGCTTTGGAGGTGCTTTTTGGGCCTGACTTCCTAGGTCCCAGTAGGTCAGACAGATTCAAGTTTGTCTTGTACTCAGCCTGACACTCTCAGGTTCTAGGTCTAGTAGTTTATGTTCAAGGCCATGGACCTGGACACACCTTCCGAAGCATAGAGGACTAGGACAGACACTCTATCTAGAAGTGCATGCACAATTTCTCAATTCTCTAAGAGCTAGGGAATGGGAAAACCCTAGGTACCTTTTTGTGTGTTTTTTTCTGTCTTGTTTTGTTCCCTTTTGAGGCTTATTCCCAGATCTTCCTTTCAGAGGAAGGGCCAGCCCCCCAAGCCCATAATGGGTTAATCTTCTTCAATCCCCAAAAATTCGCCTTTGAGTTATTGTTTACAAAATTGGAAGAAATTTAGTTTCTCTAAACAACTTAAAAAGAAAAAGCTGGTGTTCTTTTGCAACACTGTTTGGCCTCAGTATCACCTAGAAGGCCACAGATCATGGGCTACTGGGGGGACTTTGCAATATAATACTGTTTTGCAGCTAGAGTTGTACTGCCAGCAAGAAGGAAAATGGAGAGAAATTTCCTACATATTGGCCTTCATTAAATTCTCTCGGAACACATTCTCAGAAAAGGTTGTATGATGCTCATAGCTAGAGACACCCCACAAAGGGGCAATGGGGGTCAACAGGATATTTTGGATAATCCCCTCTTTATGGCCCCCAGGGCTGCAGCCCGAGTCCTTCCTCCTTCTCCTCATCCTTCCCAGAGCACCCTTGTTTCTTGTGTTCCCCCTTCCTTGGCCACTCCCTCCTTCCCTTGGTTTCCCTTCCCTTTTCCTCTAGCCCAACCCTCCTCTTTTCCTGCCTCCTTCACAGTCCAAGTCTCCTACCCTGCATCTTCTCCAGTAGCCCCTCCCCCCTTGGCGACCCCTGCTCAGGTCTCAGCCAAGTGTCTTGTTGAAGTGCTTCCCTCTGTAGCCCCTTCCCCTGAAGGGACCCAAACTCAGGTTCTGGCCTCATGGCCTGCCCCTATTTCAGGCCCTGAATTATCTACCATCATGGGCCCTACTCCTGAGACAACACCTACTCAGGTTCCAGCCTCGGGCCCTGCCCCCACAGCAGTAACTCTACCCCGTCCCCTCTCTCTGAAGTGGTGCCCACTCTTTGGTAATTCCCCCTCTGACCCCTACCCCTCCTCAGGTACCAGCTGATCTTGTCCCTTGCCAGTCAGATGCCCTGGCCTTGAAGTCTAATCTATTTCAGCTGCCACTCCCAGCCTCTCCCTCACCAGAAGTGGGACTTCCTATATCCCTCCCCAAGCTCCATGCCCCACGGCACCTTCAGGGATTTTTCCCCTGAAGGAAGTGCCTGCCTCCCCTACAGGGACAAGGAGAGTGCATGTTCCATTCTCCATTTTGGATCTCATTCAGGTTAAAGAGAAACTGGGGAGATACTCAGAAGATCCCACTAAGTTAATGAGGGTTTTAGGGATCTGTCCCTAGAATTTGAACTTTCTTGGGGAGATTTGCATATCCTTTTCTCTACGTGTTGTACCACTGAGGAGAAGAGAAGAATCTGGGAACAAGCCCAGAAATTTGGGGATTGTTTGGCTAGCAATGACCCCATAAAATACCCCCCCAGAAGAGCTGCTTTTCTCAATAGTGATCCAGGATGTAATCATCAAAAGAGTGAGAATAGAGGAAAGAGAGATGATATGGTAATTTGCCTGTTCGAAGCCCTAAAAACAGGATTTCAAAAGCAAATAAATTTTCAAAAAATTAGGGAAATTACTCAGGGAGAAAAGGAAAACTTTGCTCTTTTCCAAAAGTGGCTAGTAGGAGCTATTAAGAAGTATACAAATTTGGACCCTGATTCTATAGAAGGGGTGGCATGTATTTCATTAATCAGTCTGCCCCAGATATTAGGAGGAAACTGCAGAAATTGGCAATGGGACCCCAAACACCTCAGGCCCAATTACTGAAGATGGACTTTGGAGTCTTTAACAACAGAGACCTGGTTGCAGCAGAGGAAAGAGAATGCAAGGAAAGGGTTAGAGAGAGATGACATGCTCAGTTCTTGGCTGCTGCCATGGCCAGGAAAAGACACAAGGAGTGCCCCTCCAGGGCATCCCCTTGGAGGAAGCCCTGCAACTTGGGCAGTGGGGAAACCTGCTTTTGATACCACAAGGAGGGTCACTGCTCCAAGGAGTACCCCTTTAAGGGTGTCCCACCCCAGAGGAAGCCCCCAGGATCGATGCCTCTAGGACCATAACTAGCATGTGACCAGGAGGGACATTGGAGGAAGGATTGTCTCCAAGGTTTGAAAAGTGGTAGAGCCACCTCCCAGTACCCTGTCCTCCAGTCTTCTCAAGACTCCAAAGGAGGGGAAAACCTGGGGCTTGGCAGTGCTTCCACTTCCTCCATCTCTCTCACTGAGCCCTGGGCAAAATCAAGGCACAAGGTAAAGTTACCCACTTTATCATGGCTATGTTCTCTTCTTTTAACCAATTTTTCTGGCCCTACCCACTCCTCGACCCATCAGGTCATGGGCATTGAATGTCTCCAGACATCTCCCCTCCCAGTCTACTTGAGGATCTATTGTTTGAACACTCCTTCTTTATGCTCTCCTCTGGCCCTGCCCCTTTGTTGGGAAGGGACCTGATGGGAAATTGGGGAGCCAATTTTCTCTAGTTAGACCACATAACTCCCTTTTCCCTTTGTTTACCAGACCTTCCCATGTTTCCTCAGAGGTGTGGGAGAGGGTTGAGCCAATTGTTTGGGATCAGGGAATTCCTGGGCAAGCTACTTCTGCCATCCCAGCCATAGTTCCCCTCCATTGCCTTCAATACCCAATTAAGCCCAAGGCTTGGGAGAGACTGCAACCATTATTTGGCACTCAAGGCCCTGACTCACTCCCTCTTGTGTGAGGCCCCTACTCAGCACAAGCTTTTGAGACTTTGAAAACTACCTAATCTAGAAAAACCTTTCACTCAATATGTTGATAAAAGGAGAGGACAGATCTTGGGAGTCCTAATCCAGTCCTTAGGACCTGACCCCAATCCAGTTGCCTGTTTTTCAGAACAATTAGAGTCCCTGGCTGCTACAACCACTCTAATTGAAGAAGCTTCTAAACCTCTAGTTGACCAGCTTTTGGAAGTTCTGAAACCCCATTGAGTTCAGAGCATCCTAGAAGCAGAGGACCAACAGTGGGTGACTAGCCACAGGCTCACCAAATATCAAGCCTTGCTCTTAGATACCCCTTACCTAATTCTTTGGGTGTGCCACATACTCCTGAACCCCAAAGCAGTGTGGTACACAGAACAAGTGATTAAATGAACTAGGTACAAATAGTCATCTTTAATTCCCTACAGGGAAATTGTCTTTTACACCAGGGAAATTGTCCTTTCCCTATATTCCTATACTGTCTGTTTGATTGTTTGCTTAATCTCCTTGCCAGGTTTGTCTCCTCCAGGTTCCAAGCCATCAGCTCCCAGATGACTGCTTAGACTATGTACCCCTTGAATGGGACCCATTAAGGCAGGGACAGCTCTACACACCTTGCCAGCAGGAAGAAATTTCAGAAGCTGAGACGTTTGCCCTTTACCCTAAAAGAATTTGTGTCCCGTTTGATTAAGGGGAGAATGATGGGGTTTAGACTGTGGGAGCCCCCTTCAACTCCCCTTGAATCTTCCCACTAAATGAGGCATTTGCCTGAGGCTATAAAATTACGTTAACATTAGGCCTAAATCTCTACCTAGCCTTTATTGTCCAGCTACTTCTCACCCTTGATACTATTAATATCCATGCCTTCAGCTACTTCCCACCATTAATCCCATTCTCTTGGTTCCTGGAATCTGACCTCATCCTAGTCCCATGAAGCTCCTTCTTAGACTCCTCCTCAAGACCCTCCCTAAACTCCTCCTCCCATCACCCCAAGACCACACTAGGTCCCTCCTACATTCTTCGTGTAGATAAGTTTCATCTTGCCTCCATGAAGGTGCTCAGATTTAATCTAGCTCAGACTGAATCTGGCCCACTTGTCAAGACAAGCATCTCAAAGGGTGGAATTTCTTAAGACAATCAATAATGCTGAATCCTTAATTAACTTTGTCTTTTCTTTGGCAAAAAAAAAGTCTCTATGTTGATCCGCTCAGCGATGGTGGAAGGTTCCTCTATCTGTAGACATTTTACAGATCATTAGTAGGACTTTCCCCTCATTCTGTAAATGTAAGTTTATACTCACTCAGTAGAATTTATTTTTGCAACCATACTGAGTTCCTTGCTATTTTCTTATAACTACAATTTTAACTGGTCACAAAAACACAAGTGATGAAACTAGCCTCAGCAAGGACAGATAACCCATCTTCTAAGACTAGAAGAGAGGCTGAAACCATGAGTAGAAAGAGTAAGATGAACATATGGGAAAGGGAAATGAGTTGTTGCTGTTAATAATCAAAAAGATGATGTTGTTTTTGATGGGATTTTTTTCAATGACCTCAATTTTAAATTACTTGTTTAATTAGCTGATTTTCTTTTACTTTTTACTCTTAGTTTCAGTGTCCTATAGAAAGAAGTACAATTTTAGGGGGGCAGAGCCAAGATGGCAGCTGGAAAGCAGGGACTAGCATGAGCTCCCCACCAAGTCCCTCCAAAAACCTATAAAAAGTGGCTCTGAACCAATTCTAGAATTGCAGAACCCACAAAATAGCAGAGGGAAGCAGGGCTCCAGCCCAGGACAGCCTGAATGGTTGCTGGGTTGAGGTCTTTCACACACAGAGCTGGGAGGGGAGTGGAGCAGAGCGGAGCAGAGTGGAGCAGAGCCCAGCATGGGCCACACAAACCAACCAGACCAGGAGCCAGGCGGAGCAGGCCCTAGCACCCTGAATCAGTGAGCTGTGACAGTTGCCAGACTTCTCAACCCACAAACACCAAAGACAACAGAGAAGAACTGCAGAACCCACAAAATAGTGGAGGGAAGCAGGGCTCTAGCCAAGGACAGCCTGGATGGTCTCTGGGTAAGGTCTATCCCACACAGAGCTGGGAGGGGAGTGGAGAGGAGTGAAGCAGAGCCCAGCGTGGGCAGCGCGCACAAGGACAAACCAGACTAGAAGCCAGGCAGAGCGGGCCCAAGCGCCCTGAATCAGTGAGCTATAGCAGTTACCAGACTTCTCAACCCACAAATACCAAAGACAAGAGAGAAGGTTAGTGGGAAAAGCTGCTGGGGACAGGGTGATAGAGTTCACGGTTCAGCCACCGCCCCAGGGGGCAGCGGAGGTGAGGCAGCTACAGAACTACAGCTGCAGTTGCTTCTGGCCCCAGGCCTACCTGGTGGGAGGAATTAAGTGGCAGATCAGAGCAGGATTGCAGAGCCTGATGAAGATCAGAGTCCAGTCGGGGTTGGGGGTTCTTGGGGAAGGAGGAGTGCTGGTGTGACAGAGTTACCTGTAATAGCTCTGAAATTAACAGCACTTCCTCCAAGCTTGGAACAAAGTACTCTTTACTCTATAAGCAGTCATACTCCGCCGAAAAACTCAAGGGTCAAGTAAGTTGTTGGGAACATGGCCAGGCAGTGAAAACACAACCAGATTCAGTCTCAGACTTCAGAATTTTTCTTTGGTGACAAAGAAAACCAAAACATACAGCCAGAAGAAGTCAACGAAGTTCAAGAGCCTACAACAAAAGCCTCCGAGAAGAACATGAACTGGTCTCAGGCCATGGAGGAGCGCAAAAAGGATTTGGAACAGCAAGTTAGAGAAGTAGAGGAAAAATTGGGAAGAGAAATGAGAAGGATGCAAGAAAACCATGAAAAACAAGTCAATGACTTGCTAAAGGAGACCCAAAAAAATACTGAAAAATATACTGAAGAAAACACCACATTAAAAAGTAGACTAACTCAAATGGCAAAAGAGCTCCAAAAAGCCAATGAGGAGAAGAATGCCTTGAAAGGCAGAATTAGCCAAAAGCAAAAGGAGGTCCAAAAGACCACTGAAGAAAATACTACCTTAAAAATTAGATTGGAGCAAGTGGAAGTGAGTGACTTTATGAGAAATCAAGATATTATCAAACAGAACCAAAGGAATAAAAACATGGAAGACAATGTGAAATATCTCATTAGAAAAATCACTGACCTGGAAAATAGATCCAGGAGAGATAATTTAAAAATTATTGGACTACCTGAAAGCCATGTTCAAAATAAGAGCCTAGATATCATCTTTCAAGAAATTATCAAGGAGAACTTCCATGATATTCTAGAGCCGCAGGGCAAAATAGAAATTGAAAGAATTCACAGATCGCCTCTTCAAATAGATCCCAAAAAGAAATCTCCTAGACATATTGTCATCAAATTCCAGAGCTCTCAGATCAAGGAGAAAATATTGCAAGCAGCTAGAAAGAAACAATTTGAGTATTGTGGAACCACAATCAGAATAACCTAAGATCTGGAAGCTTCTACATTAAGAGATTGAAGGGCTTGGAACACCATATTCTGGAGGTCACTGGAGCTAGAGTTAAAACCAAGCATCATCTACCCAGCAAAACTGAGTAAAATACTTCAGGGCAAAAGAAAGACTTTCAGTAAAATAAAGGACTTTCTAGCATTCTCAATGAAAAGAGCATAGTTGAATAGAAAATCTGACTTTCAAATACAAGACCAAGAGAAGAAGGAAAAGGCAAACAAAAAGAGAAATCATAAGGGACTTACTAAAGTTGAACTGTTTTCTTTATATTCCTTCATTGAAAGATGAAATTTTTAACTCATGAGACCTTTCTCAGTATTAGTGTAGTTGAAGGGAATATACATATATAGAAAGAGGGCACAGGTTGAGTTGAATATGAAGGGATGATATATAAAAAAAATTAAGGGGTGAGAGAGGAATATATTGGGAGAAGAAGAAAGGCAGAGATAGAATGGGGTATGTTATCTCAAATAAAATGGCAAGAAGAAGTGGTTATAATGGAAGGGAGAAGGGGCAGGTGAAAAGAAATAAGTGAATCTTGCTCTTATCAAATTTTACTTAAGGAGGGAATAACATACACACTCAATTGGGAAACTTACCCTACAGGAAAGCAGAGGGGAAGGGGATAAGGGAGGGGGGAATGATAGGAGGGAAGGCAGATTGGGGGAGGAGGTAGTCAAAAGCAAACACTTTTGAAAAGGCACAGGGTCAAAGGAGAAAAGTGAATAAAGAGGGACAAGATACGATGGAGGGAAATACAGTTAGTCTTTCACAACATGACTATTATGGAAGTGTTTTGCATAATGATGTGTGGCCTTGAATTGCTTGCCTTTTCAAAGAGGGTGGGTGGGAAGGGAAGAACGGAGGGAATTTGGAACTCAAAGTTTTAAAAATAAATGTTTAAAAATAATTGTTTTTACATGCAACTGGGAAATAAGATATATGGGCAGTGGGGTACAGAAATCTATCTTGCCCTACAAGAAAGTAAAAGGAAAGGGGATAAGGGTGGAGGAGGGGTGAGGGAGTGGGGTGATAGAAGGGAGGACAGACTGGGGAAAAGGGCAATCAGAATTTATGCCATCTGAGCGGGAAGGGTAAAAATGGGGAGAAAATTTGTAACTCAAAATCTTGTAAAAATCAATGTTGAAAACTAAAAATATTTTTAAAATTTAAAAAACATTAAAAATTTAAAAAGAAATATAGCTGTGCTGAGAGCAAATCTATAAGAGGTACAGATATAAATAATTTAAAGTAAAATTAATGGAACTTGGTCACTAATTTCTGGAAGTAAAGGCATCAACTGTGGACAAGGAGAATAAGAAGAGTTAAATCACCCCCTTTCCCCTTGCTGGAGTCATATGAATAAAAGTACAATTAATCAGCGAATGTGTGGAGAGTGTATAGATGTCTCTGGGAGACATGCTACCCACTGGATGGGGGCTTCTTGATTCTTTAAATGCTTAGATGTAAGCATTATCAGTAGCCATTAATTAGTAAATAAAGCTTTCAGCATTTTGAGCCCAAGTGCTTGTAAGGAGTGTTTGCTTCTAACATGGAAAGAAAGCCAGATTCTGATTCAGATGCTCTGTGGTTGTACCTGCGTAGAGGTAGATAGATAGATAGATAAGTAGATAGATAGATGGACAAATAAACAAATAAAATGGGGGATGAGGTATACTTAAAAATGCCTAGGACCTTCATTTCATGAGTAACTCTATGATGTAAAACTTATAACTTCATAGAATTTAAATGATGCTTTCAGCACAATAACACCATGAGGTAAAGCAGTATAAATATTGGGCTCATTTTTAGAGAGAAGTGAAGTGATTTGCTAGTCAGTGGCTTAACCAACAATGTAGACTCCCTTTGGTTCCCGTGTGAAGCATCATTTGTGTATTTGGTTGCATCTTAATTCAAATATCATAGAAATGGGACATTTTTTAAAAGTTTGGAAACCCATATCCTTTCACTCCAATATGCTTAGGACACTAGGGTCTTAAGTTGCTAAGGAGAAGATGTCATTTTTCATTTAAATGTTTTGTTGTAATTTTCCATAGATTTTTGCACCATGATGCCTGGGAAGAAAACAGTTTTCAATCCCAGGAGTGGAGTGCAAATGCAGATATCACATTTTTCATTTCCCCCTTGGTGAGCTCATCTGCCAAGTGTGAAACACTGATCTGTGGGAAATGGCACTTTGGATATCAGAACATATTGTTGGTAAAATGTCCCATTATTGATGATTTAGATAAATAATCAAACAGAGAGAAACTTAAATTTACCCAGGTAAATATCCTACTAGAAGAACTGTTGAATGTTGTGCTCCTATTTATGAGTCCTAGAGACAGTAACCTCAAATTTGTTACTTGTGCCTTAGTGTCCTGCTAAAAGGCAGCTCTAGCTGAAAGCTACATGAGCTCTGCCAAGAACATAATGAAGCATCTCGAATCATTATGCTTTAGAAGAGTTTAATCAGACATGCAGTGATCTGTATGAGCTCTGGAGGCATCCTCAAAGCTGAAATCCACCATGAACAGCTACCGAATGAACATCAACATAAGAGCTTCAGCTGTAAGGGGAAGATGGCTCAACATTTATTATTATAATCCTGCTCTTCTCTAGTGGTATTTTTTCCCTCTTGTAACATGTTGAGACCTGCCAGTAGTCTGGACCATGGGGTGGGTGACTCACTGACTATATCACCCAGCATTCTGCCCCTATCAGGTCCTGTGTTTATGAAAATCTATCATTCTTGATGTGTAACTCATGGCTCAACCCCCACTTACTGGCTGTACTGTTCCTTCTATTCAATTATTCTTCCATGCACCTCAAGGTCAAGATTAAACAAATTTAATCAGATACATAAAGGCATGGTAAAAATCAAGGCAATATATCAGCACCTTCCCCTCCTATCACTCATGGTCCAAGTAATCCACTTTGCCTTCCCTGAACTCCCAGGAAGAGAAGGTTATAAATACAAACTTTCTCCCTTTTCCTTGCTGTTTCTCTGTGTGAAGGGGAAGGTAAAACCTGGCGGAGTTGTTGTTCACTAGTTTCAGTCATGTCTAATGCTTCATCACCCCATTTGCGGCTTTCTTGGTAAAGATATTAGAGTGGTTTGCCATTTCCTTCTCCAGCTTGTTTTACAGATGAGAAACTGAGGCAAACAGGGTTAAGTGATTTGCCCAGGGTCACACAGCTAGTAAGTATCTGAAACCAGATTTGAATTCAGGAAGATGTCTTCTGACTCCAGGCCTGGCACTGTACCACTTCTCCTTATAAACATGTCAGTTACTCAACACAATAGAAAGGGAATGAACTCTCAATTACTTATACCAGTTTATTCATTCATTATAGCTTATCCCATGCTGAGATTGGACAATACCATAAAAATGTTTGTTGATTTTCATGGTTGCGGTTCGACAGGCAAAGAGGACGACAGGGTGATAAGCTTTATGGTACCAGGAACTCTGCTCTATCATCTGATTCATGTACTAACATTGTAGTAGCCATTCATATACTAACAATTCACAACCCAGAATTAATAAAGGGGTGCTAATCAAATTCCACAGAGGCTAATGCCTACAAGGCGCCACTTCACTTTGACAATATTAACAATGACAGGGGGACAGATGTTTCAGCGTGCTATCCAAGGGTGCCATTTTCATTGCCTGTCCTTTACTTTCATCATCTATGCAGCTTTAAATTCAATATATCCAAAAACAAACTTAATATCTTTCATCTTAAACTCTCCCTCTGCTTCTTGCCATCCTTACTACCACTAAAGGCAGCACCATCCTCCCATTTCCTAAGGCTCCAACCTCACAACAATCATCCTCTTGTGATATCTTACCACCACCACCACCTCCAATCCAATTTGTAGTCAAGATCTGAAGATTTCACCTTTGCAACATCTCTTAAATATGCCCCCTTCTCTCTCACACTATTGCTGCTCTGGCACAGGACCTCATGATCGTATACTTGAACTATTACAATAGCCTGCTGATGGGTCTATGTGCCACAAATCTCTCACTACTCCAATCCATCTTCCACTCAACCACAAAAATGATTTTCAAAAAGCACAGAGCTGGTCATGTCACTTTCCTTCCCCCACCCCAGACCCTCAATAAATTCCAGTGGATCCCTGTCACCTCCAATATCAAATACAAAATCCTCTGTTTGGCTTCAAAAAAACTTTTCTAACCTAGCATCCTCATACCTCTCCAGTATTCTTATGCTTTGCTCCACAACATGTACTTTTCAATGCAAGGACACTGGTCTTCTTGCTGTTTCACGCATAAGACACTCCATCTCTTGGCTCTGGCCATTTTCTTTGGTGCTACCCCATACCTGGAACGCTCTCCTTCCTCATCTCTGCCTACCAGCTTCTGTGGTTTCTTTTAAGTCTCAACTAAAATCCCATCTCTAACCAGAAGCCTTTCTCAACCTCTCTTCATTCTAGTGCCTTCACTCTCAATTGTTTCCCATTTATCCTGTATAAAGCTTTTTTGTACATATTTGTTTGTTGTCTCCCCCATTAGATTACGAGCTCCTCAAGGATAAGGACTGTCTTTTGTCTCCTTTTATATTTCTAGCTCTTTCCACAGTATCAAGCACATAGTACATACTTAGTAAATGTTTACAGCCTGATTCCACGTATATAACAATATTGATCATACATAAGGAACTTGCCATTTAAACAGGGTTTCTATGCAAAGAATGAAGGAGAGTTAAAATAATAAACATACAATAGGGCTGGAAGGTACCTCAGAGGTCATCTGGTCCAATGTCCTGATGTTATAGATGTGGCAAGTGAGACCAAAGGATACTAAGTAGCTTGCTCAAAGTCATATTGGTATTAAGTTTTAGAGCTGGAATTTAAACTCAGGTCTACTGCCTCCTAAGTGAAGTCTCATCTCAGTTTATCACCCAGTATTATAACAGATAGGGTGGTGAGCTTGGAGTCAAGATCAAAATGAAGACCTGATTTCAAATTTTACCTCAGATGCTTACTAGTTGTGTGATATTGGACAAATCACTTTTAATCTGTGTCAGTCTCAGTTGTTTCATCCATGGGGGAAAAATACATTAAGAATTATATCTACCTGATAAAATTTTTTGGTAGATCAAATCAGATTACACATATCAAGTTATTTTCAAATATTAAAGCAATATATAACTACTTATCATTGTTATTATAATTATCACCATAATACTTAGCCCAGTTCAGGTGGCATTTACTACATTGATTATTTCTCCACTCTGGGAGCCAAGTACCAAGCATGCTTCAAGGCTAGGATGATAAGAGTATGATGGAGTGAACTGTTGTGTCTCCCAAGCTACACGTACTTTCACAACAGCAAGTCTCCAGACCCCTGAAATTATTCCATACAGACATCCACTTCAGACTATGTCTAAAAATGGCCTATAGAACTCCTTAATTAGCTCTCGGATGAAAGGACAGACAGCCCTATTTCTGCTGAATAAGCCAGTTCACTGAAAGAGAAAATAATGGAAAAATGTATTTCCACAATAAGAAAATGGTTTACACAGCTCCAAATGATAGCTGTGGAGGATACCACAAAATTATGTTTCTGATTATGCAGCTAAGGTCCAAAAATATGGGCAGCCTTCACTTCTCCAGGTTTAGGAAAAAATCAGTATTGTGCTTCCTTGTACCCCTTTATTCACTGCTGTAGGCTTATCCTCTCTTTATTTGGATTTATTGTCTTATTTGGTTAATTTTGTCATTTTGTTTAGTAAATTTGTTCAGGCATGCAGAGGCCTTGAAATACAGGGTGCCAAAATCAAAACAAAACAAAACATTATTAAAAGGATAGCTATTGATATAAACATTGCCAAGAGATAAATTTTCAAGGGCAGGAGAAAAGCAAAATATTGAAAATTCAGTTGCCAAAGATACAAAAAATTTGACTACTTGTCATAGCTTTAAAGTTTCCCATGTCTCTTTTCCACAAGAGAAAACAAAGGAGAGAACATTAGACAGACTGGAGGATGTGTCCTCATTCCTAATGCCCATGCTTGCCTGGAAGCAAATGCAAGCTGACAAGCAATGTACCTGCAGAAGATAACTTCTTAGAAGCACAGACGAGGATTTATTAGTTACTTCAGTCAATAGCTGGTTTTCTGAGGTTAGTCTAACATTTCTGGGAACACAACAGGAAATCTTGGTTCTCCTCAACAGCATCCTTGGAATATATAATGCTGCAGGGAATTGTTTGGTCTATTGACCCTACTAATAGAGATGTAGGCAGTAGGGGTCAAAGGCATGATGACTTGAAGTATACAACTATAAAAATACTGAACTTGAGTAGCTTCTAAGTCAAGAATTCTATAGGGAAGTACAAGAAAAACAGCATTGGTTCCAGTTTCTTTTTGCTTAGCAGAACTAGAATGTAAAGTAGAGGAAAAGAAAGAAGGAACATTGAGTCCTCCACCCCAACCTCCATATTTATTTATTTAAATATTTGTCTGTTTATTTATTTGTTTGTTTCTTCCTTCCTCCCTTCCTTCCTTCCTTCATTCATTCATTATTTCCATCCCTTCTTCATTCTGATTTTGAAAGAAAATGGTAAGTCAGAAGAGAAGAAGAGAGGGACAGGATGAGAGAGAAAGATAGCAATGATACTCAAGAGACGTTCATTGCCAAAAGTATAGAAATAGAACTAGAGAACTCAAAGGCGGACAGAAGTGATTCACTCTCCATCTTTATCTCAAGCCGTGTCTAGAGCCTATTTGCTAAACAGAAGCAAATAATTGAATTCAATTCAGCAAATATTGATTATACACCTGCTATGAGTAAGGCATTGTACATGGCCTACTATCAGGAGGGGCTTTCTTCAAAACAACTCTGAGTTAGGATATGTGAATGCTATTTTGCTTATTTTTATTGTTGTTGTTCAGTCATTTCAGTCATGCCCAATTCTTTGTGACCTCATTTGGGGTTTTCGTGGCAAAGGTACTGGAGGGGTTTGCCATTTCCTTCTCCAGCTCATTTTGCAGGAGAGGACCTGAGGCAAATAGGGTTAAGTGACTTGCCCATGGTCCCACAGTTAGTGTGTCTGAGGCTAGATTTGAACTCAGGAAGATAAGTCTTCCTGACTCCAGGCCTGGTGTTCTATCCACTGTGCCACTTAGTTTTCCCTATTTTGCAGGAGAGTAAATTGAAACTTAGAGATGAAGTGATTGCCCGGACTTGTGTAATTGATAAACAGAGGTGCTGAATGCAGATCTTCCACTGTAAATACAGAATTCATCCCTCTCTATCACTGCAAGCAATGGAGCCCCCACACTGCCTTGGTTCTTTATCTTCGAATTGTTAGGCTCATTAAATTAAAAACAAAATTTGAGTATATTATATGAGATTTCATTTGATTAGATGGCCCTACCAATTCATTGCTAAGAATGAGCAGTCCAGTAGAAAAGTCACTAAAAATATCTGAGCACGGGAGGCGGAGCCAAGATGGCCACATGAAGGCAGCGTCTTACCGGAGTTCTCTCACAAGGTCTGTCAGATTCCCATAAAAAAGTGAATTTGAGCAGATTTGAGAGAGTCAGAAACCGCGAGGAGTCTGCCTGGGGCAAATTTCCGAGCCGGGAGAGTCTGAAAGGCCGGAGGCACGAACCTGTAGGCTCGGAGAGTGCTTGGTGCGGAGCCACTCCAGACCAGGGTGGAAGCGGCTGGCCAGGAAATCCACGAGGGAGACGGCCTGGGAGAAAGCTGGGCGCCCGAAACGGGCGGAGATCCCCAGGCCTCCCAACACAGGATGGCAGTCTGTGGAAGCGACGAGAGGCAGCGCAACATCACCGGCCGTGAATTACCGTCTCCAGAAGTTTGCAGCCCAAACGTATTAAACGTAGCTTCTTGAACTTCCGGGACGCTTAATGGCCAGGTAAACAGCTCTAATCCCTCCCCTACCCACACAGAGAATCCATCAGGGGAAAAAAAAGAACACTGGAACTGAGCTTCAGTGGACAAACAGCAGAAGTTCATTAGTCCCATAGGGACAGAGTCGGCAGGGGTCAACGCCAGGAGCCCAGACGTAACCTTGCTCCCCCAGGGGAAGTGCCAGACATCAACTCAAACAACAAACAGCTGAGACCATTGCTGAAAAGCAAGTGCTGGAGAGCACCCGCAGGGAGTGAGATGCCAGGGAGCCAGATCCCTCCCCCACACCTCAGGAAACTGAAGGTTATAATTCTAGACTCACAACCCCAGAATAAGAAAGCTGGGACAAAAAGCCCTGAGGCCCACAGATAAAAATTTGTTGTAAAGCCAGCAAAAGCCAAACCAACATGAAGAAGAACACAACAAAACCGAGGACAATAGATTCTTTTTATGGAGACAGGCAGGATCAAAATACAAATATCCAAGAGGAAAGTAACGATACGGTAGATACATCAGATACCTCAAAAGGTAATATGAACTGGTCTCCAGCCCAAAAAGCACTGCTGGAAGAGCTAAAGGAGGATTTTAAAAACCAAATTAGGGAGCTAAAAGAAAATATGGAAAAAAAGATTGGCGAAATGGCTACGGAGATTCAGAATCTAGAGAGAGAAAATCACACCCTAAGAGGCAAAATCAACCAATTGGAAAAGGAGACTCAAAAGCAAAATGTAAACACTAACTCATTAAAAATTAGACTTGAGCAAGTAGAAGCTAATGAATCTATGAGGCACCAAGAAGTAATAAAACAAAACATAAAGAATGAAAAAACAGAAAAAAATGTGAAATATCTGATTGGCAAAACAACTGACCTGGAAAACAGATACAGGAGAGACAATTTGAGAGTTATTGGTCTACCGGAAATCCACGATGAAAAAAAGAGCCTTGAGAGTATCTTCGAAGAAATTATCAAAGACAACTGCCCAGAGGTCCTAGAACCAGAGGGCAAAATAGTCATTGAAAGAATTCACCGATCACCCCCTGAAAGAGATCCCAAACTGAAAACAACAAGAAATATTATAGCCAAATTTCGGAGCTATAAACTCAAGGAGAAAATACTGCAAGCAACCAAAAAGAAGCAATTCGAATATCGTGAAACTACAGTCAGGATCACGCAGGATCTCTAAGCTTCCACCTTAAAAGACAGGAGAAATTGGAATATGATATTCCGAAGGGCAAAGGACCTGTGATTACAACGAAGGATCAACTACCCAGCAAAACTAAGCATAATTTTCCAGGCAAGGCAATGGACATTCAATGAAATAAGGGAATTCCAGACCTTCCTGATGAAAAGGCCAGAACTCAATGGAAAATTTGATCTCCAAATATAAAACTCAAGAGAGACATAAAAGGGAACCAGGGGGAAAAACCCCACAAACCTTATTAACCAATAAGGGTAGGTTGTTTACATCTTTATGTGGGATTATATCATCTGATGTATGTTTATATATATATATATATATATATATATATATATATATATATATATACACACACACACACATATATAAGTCATTCTTGTGAATGGTACAGCTATTATGACAAATGAAAGGGATATACATAGGTTGTGAATGCCTGTACAAATTAACTGATGTAAAGATATAAAATATAAGTAAGAGATATAAAGGGAGGGCTATGAGGGAAGTGGTAAGGAGGTAGTAGAAAAGGGTAAAATACACCAAAGGAAGTGGCAAAAAACATATTATAGTAGAGGGAAAGAAGGGAGGGAGAAGAACAGTATTTGAGCTTTACTGTCATCTGATCTAGTTCAAAAAGGGAATAACATACTCTGATAAGTTTAGAAATCTAACTTGTCCTACAGGAAGTGGGAGGGTAAGGGGGGAAAAAGGGAGGGGGGTGGTCAGAAAGGAGAGGAGAAGTAGCAAGTGGGTAATGGTAAGATAAGGGAGGGGAATAAAGAGGGAGGGTTAACTGAGTAAAGTGGCGGTCAAAAGCAAAACTTTGTTGAGGAGAAGTAGGGGAAAGGGAGAGATAAAAGCATAAACAGGGGGAATTAGGATGGAGAAAAAGACACAGATAGAACTCATAACCCTGAACGTGCAGGGGATGAACATTCTCACAAAACAGAAGCAGATAGCAGAATGGATTAAAAACCATAATCCTAAAATATGCTGTTTACAAGAAACGCATTTGAAACAGGGAGATACACATAGGGTAAAAGTAAAAGGCTGGAGTAAAATATATTGTGCCTCAGCTAAAGTAAAAAAAGCAGGTGTAGCAATCCTAATCTCAGACAAAGCAAAAGTAAAGATAGATCTAATTATAAGAGATAAGGAAGGACATTATATCCTGCTAAAAGACACCATAAACAATGAAGCAATATCATTGCTTAACATATATGCACCAAGTGGTAAGGCATACAAATTCTTAGAGGAGAGGTTAAGGGAGTTACAGGAAGAAATAGACAGCAAAACTATAATATTGGGAGACCTCAACCTCCCCCTTTCTGAACTTGATAAATTTAACCTCAAAATAAATAAGAAAAAAGTGAAGGAGGTAAACAGAATTTTAGAAAAGGCACATATGATAGACCTCTGGAGAAAACTGAATGGGGATAAAAAGGAATATACTTTCTTCTCAAAAATACATGGCACATACTCAAAAATTGACCATGTACTAGGGCATAAAAATCTCACAATCCAGTGCAGAAAAGCAGAAGTAGTCAACGCATCCTTTTCAGATCATGATGCAATAAGAATCACTTTTAGTAAAGAACCATGGAAAAATAAGCTAAAAACTAATTGGAAACTAAATAATTTAATTCTAAAGAATGAGTGGGCCAAAGAACAAATCAGAGAAACAATTAATAACTTCATTTGAGAGAATGACAATAATGAAACAACATACCAAAACTCATGGGATGCAACAAAAGCAGTTTTTAGGGGAAGTTTTATATCCCTAAATGCCTACATGAATATGTAGGGAAAGAGATCAATGATCTGGGCATACAGCTGAAAAAGCTACAAAAAGAGCAAATAGAAAACCCCCAATTAAATACCAAATTAGAAATAATGAAAATCAAAGGAGAGATTAATAAAATTGAAACCAAGAAAACTATTGAATTAATAAATAAAACAAAGAGCTGGTTTTATGAAAAAACCAATAAAATTGATAAACCTTGGCCAATTTGATTAAAAAAAAAGAAAGAAGAAAATCAAATTACCAGTATCAAAAATGAAAAGGGTGAGGTCACCTCTAATGAAGAGGAAATCAAAACAATAATTAGGAATTATTTTGCCCAACTGTATGCCCATAAATTTGACAACCTTAGAGATATGGTTGAATATCTACAAAAACACAAACTGCCCAGGCTAACAGAAAAGGAAGTGAAATTTCTTAATAACCCCATCTCAGAAAAAGAAATTGAGCATGCCATCAACGAACTCCCTAAGAAAAAATCTCCAGGGCCAGATGGTTTTACATGTGAATTCTATTAAACATTTAAAGAACAACTAATTCCAATACTTTATAGACTATTTGGGAAAATAGGTGAAGAAGAGTCCTACCAAATTCTTTTTATGACACAAATATGGTACTAATACACATACCAGGTAGAGTCAAAAAAGAGAAAGAAAATTATAGACCAATTTCTCTAATGAATGTTGATGCAAAAATTTTAAATAAAATATTAGCAAAAAGATTTCAGCAACTCATTATGAGAATAATACACTATGACCAGGTAGAATTTATTCCAGGAATGCAAGGCTGGTTCAATATTAGGAAAACTATTAGCATAATTGACCATATCAACAACAAAACTAGCAGGAACCATATGATCATCTCAATAGACGCAGAAAAAGCCTTTGACAAAGTACAACACCCATTCCTATTAAAAACACTAGAAAGCATAGGAATAAGTGGAACCTTCCTCAAAATTATAAATAGCATCTACCTAAAACCATCGACAAGCATTATTTGTAATGGGGATAAACTAGGTGCATTCCCAATAAGATCAGAGGTGAAACAAGGATGTCCATTATCACCCCGATTATTGAATTTGGTACTAGAAACATTAGCTGTAGCAATAAGAGAAGAAAAGGAAATTGAAGGAATTAGAATAGGAAAAGAAGAAACTAAACTATCACTTTTGCAGATGATATGATGATTTATCTAGAGAATCCTAGAGAATCAAGTAAAAAACTACTTTAGCAAAGTTGCAGGATATAAAATAAACCCACATAAATCCTCAGCATTCCTATACATTCCTGACAAAGCCCAATAGCAAGAGGTAGAAAGAGAAATTCCATTCAAAGTTACTGAAGGCACTATAAAATATTTGGGAGTCTATTTGCCAAGACAAACCCAGGGCCTATATGAACATAACTATGAAACACTTTTTACGTGAATAAAATCAGATCTAAATGAATGGAAAAATATCAATTGCTCATGGTTAGGCTGAGCTAATATAATAAAAATGACAATTTTACCTAAATTAATCTATCTATTCAGTGCCATATCAATCGAACTACCAAAAAGTATTTACTGAGCTGGACAAAATAATAACAAAATTCATTTGGAAAAACAAGAGGTCCAGAGTGTCTAGGGTATTAATGAAAAGACATGCTAGAGAAGGTGGCTTAGCCACACCAGATATTAAACTGTACTACACAGCAGCAGCCATCAAAACTGCCTGGTACTGGTTAAGAAACAGGGGTGTGGATCAGTGGAATAGGATAGGTACACAAGTAGGAGAAATCAACAAGTTTAGCAATCTACTCTTTGATAAACCCAAAGAGGCCAGCTTCTGGGGTAATAATTCACTATTTCACAAAAACTGTGGGGAAAATTGGAAAATGGTAGGGCAAAAACTGGGCATAGACCAATATCTTACACCATATACCAAAATAAAGTCAAAATGGGTTTATGATTTAGGAGTAAAAGCTAATAGTATAAGTAATTTGGGAAAGCAAGGAATAGTTTACTTATCAGATTTATGGAAAAGTAAAGAATTCATGACCCAACAAGAGATAGAGAGCATTACAAAATGCAAAATGGATAATTTTGATTATGTCAAATTGAAATGTTTTTGTACAAATAACCCCAGTGCAACAAGAATTAGGAGGGAAGCAGAAAATTGGGAGAAAATCTTTGCAACTAGTATCTCTAATAAAGGCTTCATTTCTAAAATATACAGGGAACTGAGCCAAATATAGAGAAATACAAGTCATTCCCCAATTGAAAAATGGTCAAAGGATATGAACAGGCAGTTTTCAGAGGAAGAAATTAAAGCTATCTATAGGCATATGAAAAAATGCTCTGGATCACTACTGATTAGAGAAATGCAAATCAAAACAACTCTTAGATACCACATCTCTCCTGTCAGATTGGCTAAAATAGCAAAACAGGAAAATGATAAATGCTGGAAAGGATGTGGGGAAATTGGAACATTGTTTCATTGCTGGTGGAGTTGTGAGCTGATCCAGCCATTTTGGAGAGCAGTTTGGAACTATGCCAAAAGGGCTATAGAAATGTTCATACCCTTTGACCCAGCAATACCACTTCTAGTGTTGTATTCCAAAGAAATCACAGAAGCGGGAAAAGGACCCATATGTACAAGGATATTTATAGCAGCTCTTTTTGTGGTAGCCAACAATTGGAAATTAAAGGGATGCCCATCAATTGGGGAATGGCTGAACAAGTTGTGGTATATGAAGGTGATGGAATACTACTGTGCCATAAGAAATGGGGATGATGCAGATTTCATAACAACCTGGAAAAACCTACATGACATAATGCTGAGTGAGCAGAGCAGAGCCAGAAGAACGTTGTGCACAGCCACAGATATATGGATTCCGTGAGGACCAACCCTGACATACTGTGCTCTTCTCAACAACCTAAGGGGCAAGGACAACTCCAGGGGACTCACGATGGAGAATGCTATCTTCATCCAGAGAAAGAACTGTTTAGTTTGAATACAGAGCGAGGCATACTACATGCTCGCCTTTTTTGCTTCTCTTTTGTTTTTGTTTTTGGGTTGGTTTTTTTTTGGTTCTGTTTCTTCTTTCTCATGATTCATTCCATTGGTCAAAATTGTTCTCCACAACTTGACTAGTGCATAAATTAATTCAATGCAAAGTTATATGTGACAGTTATATGAGCTTCCATGCCATCTTGGGGAGGGAGAGGGGAGGGAGGGGAGAAAATCTGGAACTCAAAAATATGTTGAACTGTGTGTGGTAAACTAAAAATAAATAAATAAATTAATATTAAAAAAAATATCTGAGCACATGGTCTGACACAGTAGGCATCGAGGTCCTATGGCCTCAGTGATTCTATAATTTTGCGGATCTATGAGACAGACAGACAGACAGAGACAGACAGAGAGAAATAGACAGCAAGAGACAGAGGCAGAGAGAGAGAGACAGAGAGAGAGAGAGAGAGAGAGAGAGAGAGAGAGAGAGAGAGAGAAAGTAGGAGAAAGAGTGATAAACAGAGAGAGGAGAGGGAGGGAGGGAGACAGAGACTCAATGTAGGTTCCTTATTATATCTAGAGCTATTTGTCCAGAAGTTCTCCTTTGTCCTTCCCCACTGTGAGGGTCAGTATGTTATAGCAAACACTTGCTCAAAATGCAATAAAAATTGAAGATAGCCTTATATTTATATGGGAGGGGGAAAACTCCATTATAAAAATACCTAAAGCAAACAAAAAACTTTTAAGGGTAATCAATACCAATTTGTCAGGTAGCAGAGAGGTAGAGGGGAGGGGAGAAGTGGAGAAGGATTAAATTCCTTCCTTCCTAGTGCAGCAGAAATTTCTGAACAGGAAAGTTGTTTTTTTTTTTTTTTGGACTGGGTCAGTGAGCCAGAAAAGGTTCCAACTCCTCATAATGATATTTGGTTTTGAATCACCATGCCCTGCCATTACATTCAGCTGGCCACTGGTGATCTGCATATACCCTAGACACCTATCTTCTCTAAGGGGCTCAAAAGTTTCAAGGATCCCACATCCTGTGTAACTTCCACCTCTGCAAATCCTCCAGTACCACTATACTTCTTGTTAAGAAGCTGTATTTATAAATAATATTTAGTGAACTTCTTTGTAAGGGTCTGAGCTTAATTGATTTTGAGACATGCCAAATTTCTATTAATTAATAAGTAAATGTAAATATTTACCCCTAGATTACCCTAGAGGCTCAGGTTAATAAGGCAACAAGTCAAGGAAAAGGCTCAGTGGTTACCTATTCTATAAGTGAAGGTGTTTAGTCCCTGAGTTGGTGAATCTTTGCAACATGTGGCAATTCATCCTCCCATTCCTAATACATAAGCAAAGTCAGTCTTCTAACTCAAGACTTTTACCAATTTCGAGTAAGAAATTGTACACAGGAGATCTGTATTCTGAAAAGCTCCCTGGACTAACCTTACAGAAGACATTTGTGCAGAGGATGGTGTGATTTGAATGGGCAGCCCAGTGTAAAAATGATTTTAAAACTAAACTTCTGCTTCAGAAGGGTCTTCTAGGACTACTGGGTAGAGGATTCTTCATAATTTATCCCTAATATACAGTCATTTCTATTACTCAAATCAGACTTTAGCTAATATTCACAAATTCTATAAAACACTCAACTTTTCATAGCCTCAATTAAAGCCAGAGACACCCTAATTTGGAATCCATTGTACTAGTGTTATTACTAAATTGCTCTTTTCAAATTTAAATTAAATCATTTTTAGCACATTTTCAGCAATAGGCTAAATTCTTTTCTTGTATTCAAAGGGGCAGGATTAATCTGGTTTCCATGATGTTCAAATTCTTTCCTAGTTTCCCCAGTTAAGTAAGTGCTTTGACTAATCTTTACAGAAGGTAAGATTAATTTAAAGGGAATAATGAAACATTTGATTGATATTTAGGTATTTGTCAATCTTCATTAGCTTCTTTGAAAGGTCACCTTCTTAAACCTCTGCAAACAAAATGAACAGAGGATGACTTGTTATAGTCTATGTAGCATATTAATAAGAAGAAATGTAAACTGCAGAAGACTTTCATTTACCAAGAACAAACAGAAAGATTTGTGCTTCTCTATCTCTAAGCTTTTGTACTTTCTCCAGGGGCTTGGTCCAATTAGCTGTTTCATATTAATCACTGTTTGTGCAGTGAGTTTTTTTTTTCCTGTGGCAGCTTTCCATTTTCAGTTGCCCAGAAGACCAAATGAAATATATATTTCCTTGGCTCCTCAGGAAGACCTAAAAGTGAAAAAAATTTAAAAAAATAACTTGTATTGCTATGATACTGAATACATTTAGAAGCAAATTCCTGTTCAGTATTTCTCTATTAACCCTCAAAATACCCCCTGTGAGATAGGCAGGCCAGGTGCTACTCTCCCCAGTAACTGCTCAGGATGAAATTGTTGAATTCTTACCTGATAGGTCTGGAAGTGAAGGCTCAGAGAAGTTTTATAACATCCCGCATCATAAAACAAATGAAATTAGAATGCACCTAGATTAGATCATTCTGTTAGCTGCCTAACAAAGGACCTACAATTAAAATTGTTTTTATCTCTTTCCTGGAGATTCAAATAGCTTGCAAATTGTCATGTAAAATAAAAACTCATACCAAATTATAATGAAAACAAAATCCTTATCAAACACACTGCAAGACTATACCAGCAAATTCAATCAATGAATGCTTTGATAAAGGCAATTTAATAACCTGGTATTTAACCCAAGTTCAGTCACAAACATGTAAAAATAAAGGGAAAAAAACAATAACCACACAAATGTAATATGGAGTCTATGTAATTTGATAGTTCCTTTAGAAGACACTTAAAGGGGTTAGATGATTGCAGGCTCAGAGTTAATCAAGAAGGAGAGGTAGCTACCAAAAAAGGTCCAGAATAATTCAATCTGTGATAGTTTGAAAGCATTAATCCATTATAGGTAGAGTGACTACCCATTCCAACATTTCTTGAAATGCTTCCATACTTACCTTCCCTATATGATTCTTGTCTTTCTTTTAGAAAGGTATTTTTCTACAAATAATCTGAAGAGTTACTGTACAACACAAAGATATGAAAAATGCTTTAAATCACTGTTGATTAGAGAAATACAAAGCAAAACAACTCTGAGGTGCCACATCATACCTATCAGACTGGCTAACATGAAAAAATAGGAAAATTATAAATGCTGGAGAAGATATGGGAAATGGGAACACTAATGCATTGCTGATTGAGTTGCGAACTGATCCAACCATTCTGGAGAGCAATTTGGAACTATGCCCAAAAGATTATAAAATTGTGTAAACTCTTTGATCCAATAATATCACTTCTACATCTGTATCACAAAGAGATCATAAAAATGGGAAAAAGACCGACATGTACAAAAACATTTATAGCAGCTCTTTTTGGTGGCCAAGAATTGGAAATTGGAGGGATGCCCATCATTTGGGGAATGGCTGAACAAGTGGTGGTATATGAATGTAGTGATATACTATTGTGCTATAAGAAATGATGAACAGGCAGACTTCAGAAAAAACCTAGAAAGATTTACAGAAACTGATGGTGAGTGAAGTGAGCAGAAGCATGAGACCATTGTACACAGTAACAGCAACATTATTATGATGACTATCTTTGATAGACTTGGCTGTTCTCAGCAGTGCAAGGATTTGAGACAACTCCAAAAGACTCATGATGGAAAATGCTATCCACATCCAGAAAAAAAAAAAACTATGGAGGGGGCAGAGCAAAGAGAGTGGAGTGAAAACATGGATTTCCCTGAGCTCTCCCACAAATGCCTTCAAATACCTCTAAAAAGGGAATTTGAACAAAATTCTAGAGTGACAAAATCCACAAAGAGTCATAGTGTGGCAGATTTCCAGCCTAAGACAATCTGGAAGGTCAACAGGAAACACCTGTTGCACCAGGCTGGGAGAAGAGCACAGTGTAGTGTGCAGGCAGCACCAGCACAGACATGACCATGGTGAAGCCAGAGCAGACCCTAGGTGACTGAATCACTGGCAGCAATGGCAATTCCCTGACCTCTCAGCAGAGGAGTGCTGTGGAACTGGGTGAGAGAAAATCTCAGGCCTGCACAGGGCATGTGGCAGTGGCAACAGCTTCTCCTGGAGCTATCAGCTCACACACTGAATTTTTGAAAGTCACCTATTTAAACTTCTGGCTGCCAAGAGGGCTGAGTAAGTTGCTTTTATCCTCCCTTACAGACTTTGAAAAACCTGGTAAATATTGCCCCAGGAAAAATCCTGGAATAGTGGAGCCAGCAGAAAGTTGGGGTACGTCAGTCTTTTAGCTTGAGAGACTATGAGGATTAAAGGGAAAGTTCCCTTTTTCTGTGGCTGCAGGGGACCAGTAAAGGATAGGAGGCATCCCAGCAAGCAAGCAGCAAGCCCCACTTCAGTGGACCAGCAAGAGATCCTGAGTTTCAAGGTGGAGAAGTAGGCAAGTGCCAACACCAGGCATGCACCAGCCTCTACCACCAGCTCCAGCTCAGCACCAGGTAAACTACCAGAGCACTACAAACATCCAGCTGCCAGTACCTGAGGCTGCAGCACAGAAAACCAGTAACCATGCCCCTAGCCCCAACTCAAGAAGTCTGGGACACTGCCTCCTGAGCCACAGAAGCAGAGATCAAACTTAAAAGACAGGAATAAGGCCACCAATGTGAGCAAGAAGAATAAAATAATCAATGACCATAGGGAAATATCTTGGTGACAGGGAAGATCAAAACACAAGTGCAGGAGAGGACAATATGGTCAATATACTCACATCAAAAACCTCAAAGGGGAATATGAACTGGTCCCAAGCCCAAAAAGCCTTCTTGGAAAAGCTCAAGAAGGATTTTAAAAGTCAAATAAGAGAGGTAGAAGAAAAATTGAACAATTTCTTTAAAAATACAATTGACAAAATGTAGGGATGGAGCACACTGAAGAAAACAACCACTTAAAAAGTAGAATTGGACAAAAGGAAAAGTAGGTAAAAAGGCTAAAAGAAGAAAACATTCATTAAAAACTGGAATTTGGCAAGTGGAGGCTAATGACTCTATGAAACATCAAGAATTAGCCAAACAAAATTGAAAGAATGAAAAAATAGAAGAAAACATAATATACCTCATTGGAAAAATAACTGACCTGGAAAACAGATCCAGGAGAGATAATTTAAGAATTATTGGTCTACCTGAGAACCATGATAAAAAAGAGCACTTGGACAGTACCTTTCAAGAAATCATCAAGGAAAACTGCCCTGAGGTCTTAGGATAGAGGGTAAAATAGTCATTGAAAGAATCCACCAATCACCTCCTGAAAGAGATCCCTAAATGAAAATTCTAAGGAATATCGTATCCAAATTCCAGAATTTTCAGATGAAGTAGAAAATACTGCAAGGAGCCAGAAAGAAACAATTCAAAATTTTGGAAGCACAGACAGAATCACACAGGACCTTGCAGCTTCTACATTAAAGGACTGGAGGGCTTGGAATATGATATTCTGTAAGGCAAAGAAGCTTGGATTATAACCAAGGATCAACGACCCAACAAAATTGAGCATGATCTTTCAGGGGAGGAGATGGACATTCAATGAAATAGGGGACTTGCAGACTTTCTTGATGAAAAGATCAGAGCTCAAAGGAAAATTAGATCTTCAAATACAAGACTAAAGAGAGGCATGAAAAGGTGAAGAGGAAAGGGAAAACAAAACAAAACAAAATATGTTATTCAATAAGGACAAACTGTTTACACCAGTACATGGGAGGATGATACAACTTAATTACATAATAAAGAAGGGAAATACATAGACAGAGGCGGGGTGAGTTTAAGTTGATTTTGATGTGATGATAAAAAAATACCTAATTAAATGCTGAAAAAACATTATGATGGAAGAAGAGAAAAAGAGGAGGCAGAAAAGGGTAAATTATATCACATAAAGGGGCACAAGGACATATTACACTAGAGGGAAAGAAGGGAGGGAGATGAACATTGTGTGAACTTTACTCTCATTGGATTTGGCTCAAGGAGGAAATAACATACTCAGGTTTATAAATCTAACTTGCCCTATAGGCAATTGCAAGGGAAAGAGGAAAGAAAACAGAAGGAGGGATAGAATGGAGGGAAGAAGTAATAAGGGAAAAGGGAAAGAAAAGGGAGAGGGACTGATAGAAGGGAGGGCAGATTGAAGGAGGTGGTGGTCAAAAGCAAAACTCTACTGAGGAGGGAAAGGGAGAAAGGAGAAAGAAAAGCATAAACAGGGGGAGGGGAGAGGATAGAGAGAGAGACATAGATAGTAATCGTACCTGTGAATGTGAATGGGATGAACTCTCCCATAAAATGGAAGTGGATAGCAGAATGGATTAAAAATCATAATTCTATGATATGTTGTTTACAAGAAACACATTTGAAACAGAGGGAGACACACAGGGTAAAGGTAAGAGGCTGGAGTAAAATATATTATGCTTCAGCTAAAGTAAAAAAAAAAGCAGGGATAGCAATCCTGATCTCAGACAAAACAAAAGTAAAAATATATCTAATTAAAAGAGATAAGGAAAGAAGCTATACGCTGCTAAAAGGCACCATAGACAATGAAGCAGTATCTTTACTAAACTTATATGCTCCAAATGGTACAGCATCCAAATTATTAGAGGAGAAGTTAAGGGAATTAAAGGAAAAAACTCACAGCAAAACTATACTGGGGCAGGACTACAACTGCACGCCCTGAACTAAATAAATCTTACCACAAAATGAACAAGAAAGAAGTTTACGAGATGAATAGAAATTGAGATGAATTAAATATGGTAGACCTTTGGAGAAAGTTGAATGGGGATATAGAGGAATACACCTTTTTTGTGGTGGTATGTGGCACCTATACAAAAATTAACCATGTACTAGGGCATAAAAACTTCATAATCCAATGCAGAAAGGCAGAAATATTAAATATATCCCTCTTAGATCATGTTGCAATAAAAATTATATTAATAAATGCCATGGAAAGATAGACTAAATTGGAAACTAAATAATCTAATCCTAAAAAATGAATGGGTCAAACAACAAATCAATGAAACAATCCATAACTTCATCCAAGAAAATGACAATAATGAGACAAAATACCAAAACTTATGGAATGCAGCAAAACCTGCTCTTAGGGGAAGTTTTATATCTCTAAATGCTCGCATGTATAAAACAGAGAAAGAGGAGATCAGTGAATTGAGCATGCAACCAAAAAATCTAGAAAAAGAAAAAAAATCCCCAATTAAATATCAAATTAGAAAAATTGAAAACCAAAGGAAAGATGAGTAAAATTAAAAGTAACAAACCTATTGAATTAATAAATAAAACTAAGAGCTGCTTTTATGAAAACACCAACAAACCAGGTAAATCTTTGGTTAATTTGATTTAAAAAAAGAAGAAAACCAAATTACTAGAATCAAAAATGAAAGGGAGGAATTCACCAATAGTGAAGAGGAAGTTAAAATAATAATTAGGAACTATTTGCCTAACTGTATGCTCATAAATTTGACAATCTTAGTGAAATGGATGAATAGTTACAGAAATATAAATTGCCCAGATTAATAGAAGAGTAAGTAAAATACTTAAATAAACCCATCTCAAAAATAAAAGAAATTTAGCAAGCAATCAATGAACTCCCTAGGAAAAACTCTCCAGGGCCAGATGGATTTACAAGCAAATTCTATCAAACGTTTAAAGAACAATTAATTCCAATACTATATAGACCTTTTGGGAAAACTGGCAAAAGAGTACAACCACATTCTTTTCAGGATACAAATATAGTACTGATACCTAAAGTGTGAAGAGCCGAAACAGAGAAAGAAAATTATAGACCAATTTCTCTAATGATTGTAGATGCAAAAATTTTAAATAAAATATTAGCGAAAAGATTACAGCAATTTATCGTGAGAATAATACAATATGACCAGGTAGGATTTATTGCAGGTGTGCCGGGCTGGTTCAACATTAGGAAAACTATCAGCATAATTGATAATATCAACCACAAACTAGCAGAAATCATATGATTATCTTAATAGATGCAGAAAAAGTTTTTGACAAAATACGACATTCGTTTCTATTAAAAACCTTAGAGAGCACAGGAATAAAATGAGTTTTCTTTAAAATGATAAGTAGCATCTATTTAAAACCATCGGCAAGTATTATATGTAATAGGGATTAGCTAGAAGCATTTCCAATAAGATCAGGGGCGAAGTAATGATGTCCATTAACACCCCTGGTATTCAATATGATACTAGAAATATTAGCTTTAGCAATAAGAAAAGAAAAAGAAATTGAAGGAATTAGAATAGGCAAAGAAGAAACAAAGCTATCACTTTTGCAGATACATTGATGCACTTAGAGAATCTTAGAGAATCAAGTAAAAAAAACTACTTGAATGATAAACAATTTTAGCAAAGTTGCAAGATATAAAATAAACCCATATAAATCATCTGCATTCCTATATATCACTAACAAAGCCCAACAGCAAGAGATAGAAAGAGAAATTCCATTTAAAGTTACTGGAGACATTATAAAATATCTGGGAGTCTACCTGCCCAAAGAAGCACAGGAACTATATGAACACAGTTGCAAAACACTTTTCCCACAAATAAAGTCACCTATAAATACATGGAAAATGGTCAGTTGCTAATGGCTAGGCTGAACTAACATAATAAAAATGACAATTCTACCTAAATTAATTTACTTATTCAGTGCCATGCCAATCAAACTAACAAAAATATTTTATAGAGCTGGATAAAATGATAACAAAATTCATCTGGAAGAATAAAAGTTCCTGACTATCAAGAGAATTCATGAAAAAAAAATGCTAGGAAAGGTGGCCTTGCCATACCAGATCTTATGTATTATAAAGCAGCAATCATCAAAACTACTTTGTATTGTCTAAAAAATAGAGTGGTGGATCAGGGGAATAGGTTAGGTACACAAGACAAACTATTCAATGATATAGTAATCTACTTTTTAATAAACCCAAAGACTTCAGCTTCTGGGATAAGAACTCACTATTTGACAAAAACTGGTAGGAAAACTGGAAAATAGTACGTCAGAAACTGGGCGTAGACCAATATCTTACACCATATACCAAAATAAAGTCAAAATGGGTACACAATTTAGATATAAAGGCTGATATTATTAGCAAACTGGGAGAGCAAGGAATAGTTTACCTGTCAGATTTATGGAGAAAGGAAGAATTTATAGGTAAACAAGAGGTAGAGAACATTATGAAATGCAAAATGTTTAATTTTGATTATATTAAATTGAAAAGATTTTGTACAAACAAACCCAATGCAACAAAGATTTAGAGGGAAGCAGAAAATTGGGAAAAAATCTTTACAACGAGTGTTCTTGATAAAGGCTTCATATCTAAAACATGCAGGGACCTGAGCCAAATATATAGTAATACAAGTCATTCCCCAATTGATAAATGGCCAAAGGATAAGAATAGGCAGTTTTCAGAGGAAGAAATTAAAGCTCTCCATAGTCACTTGAAAAAAATGCTCTAAATCACTATTGATTAGAGAAACATAAATCAAAATAACTTGAGGTACCACATCACACCTGTCAGATTGGTTAACATGACAAAACAGGAAAATTACAAATGATGGTCAAGATGTGGGACAATTGGAACACCGATGCATTGTTGGTGGACTTGTGAACTGACTGAAATACACACTGGAGAGCAATTTGGATCTATGCCCAAAGGGCTATAAAATATGCATACCCTTTGATCCAGCAATACCACTTCTAGGTCTTTATGCCAAAGAGATCACAGGAATGAGAAAAATACTAAAATGTACAAAAATATTTATAGCAGCACTTTTTGTGGGAGCAAACAACTGGATATTGATGCAATGCCCATCCATTGGGAATGGCTGAAAAAGTTGTTGTATATGAATGTAATGAAACACTATTGTTCTATAAGAAATGATGAGCAGGCAGACTTCAGAAAAACCTGGAAAGAATTGACTGAACTGATACTGAGTGAAGTGAGCAGAACCAGGAGAACATGATACACAATTATTGCCACATTATGTTATGACTAACTTAAATAGAGTTGGCTCTTCTCGGTAATGAAAGCTTCTAAGACAATTCCAAAAAGCCAATGATGGAAAATTGTATCCAAATCCAGAGAAAGAATTCAGGAGCCTGAATACAGAGCAAAGCCTACTATTTGTTCTCTCTCTCTCAATCTCTCTCTCTCTCTCTGTCTCTATGTCCCTCTCTCTCTCTCTCTTCTCCTCCCTTCCTCTCTCTCGTCTCCTCTCTCCTCTCTCTCTCTCTCTCTCTCTTAGTCTCTCTCTTTCTCGCTCTCTTTTGTTTTGTTTTTTTTCTTCTTCCTTGTGGTTCATTCCTTTGTTTATAATTCTTCTTTGCAACATGACTAATGTGCAAACATGTTTAATGTGAATGTATATGTAGAGTCTATATCAGACTGTATGCCCTCTTGGGGAGGGAGGAGGGGAGACAGAGGGAGAAAATTTAAAACTCAAAAGGTTGTACAACTGAATGTTTTAAACTAAAAATAAATTAAAATTTTTAAAAAAAGTTAGCAACAAACACACAGACATGAAAGTCCTATAGCATCTAAATGCAGATCAAAGCATACTATTTCTTCTTTCTCCTGCTTCCTTCCATTGGTTCTAGTTCTTCTTTACAATATGACTAATGTGAAAACATGTTTAATATGAATGGATATGTAGAATCTATATCAGACTGAACACCATCACAGAGTGGGGGGAGGGAAAAGAGGGGAAGAAAATTTGGAAGTTAAAATCTTATGGAAGTGAATGTTGAAAACTCTAAAATAAATATAAAAAACAAATAAATAAAAGTGTAGTTTTTGGTTCACAACAATGGTTCACAGACATGTGAATAATATGACTTGGAGAATATGGGTATTAAATATATTTTTGTATTGGTGGGTTGTTGGGAATCACTGAAAGCACTACAAATTATAATTTGATGTTCATACATTAATACAAATATAAAGGCCAAAATCATTAAAATGTATTACACAGGAAGAACAACTACATTCTTATCAAAAATATTTGTAGGGGGGGCGGAGCCAAGATGGCAGCTGGTAAGCAGGGACTACTGTGAGCTCCGTTGCCGAGTACCTCCAAAAACCTATAAAAATGGCTCTGAACTAATTCTAGAATGGCAGAACCCACAGAACAGCAGAGGGAAGCAGGGCTCCAGCCCAGGACAGCCTGGATTGTCTCTGGGTGAGATCTATTCCACAGGGAGCTAGGAGCTGGGAGCTGGGAACGGAGTGGAGCAGAGCCCAGCCTGAGCGGCGGGGACCATCCAGACCAGAAGCCAGGCGGAGGGGGCCCTAGCGCCCAGATTCAGTGAGCTGTGGTGGTTACCAGACCCCTCAACCCACAAACACCAAAGACTGTGGAGAAGGTTAGTGGGAAAAGCTGTGGGAGTGGAAGGAGTTCACGGTTCGGCTTCCAGCCCCAGGGGCAGCGGAGGTGGGGCAGCTACAGATGTGGTTACTTCCGGCTCCAGGCCCACCTGGTGGGAGGAATTAAGTGGCGGATCAGAGCAGGGGTGCACAGCCTGCCGAAGATCTAAGCCCAGTTCGGGTTGGGGGTTCTTGGGGAAGGAGCAGTGCAGGTCTGACAGAGCTGGCACCTCCCCCCCAAACGTGGAACATAGAACTCGTTATTCTACAAGCAGTCATACCCCACTGAAAAACTCAAGGGTCAAGTTAGTTGGTTGGGAATATGGCGAGGCAGCGAAAACACGCCCAGATTCAGTCTCAGACTTTGGATTCTTTCTTTGGTGACAAAGAAGACCAAAACATACAGCCTAAAGAAGACAACAAAGTCATAGAGCCTACAACAAAAGCCTCCAAGAAAAACATGAACTGGCCCAGGCCATAGAAGAACTCAAAAAGGAGTTGGAAAAGCAAGTTAGAGAAGTAGAGGAAAAATTGGGAAGAGAAATGAGAAGGATGCAAGAAAACCATGAAAAACAAGTCAATGACTTGCTAAAGGAGACCCAAAAAAATACTGAGAAATACACTGAAGAAAACAACACCTTAAAAAACAGACTAACTCAAATGGCAAAAGAGCTCCAAAAAGCCAATGAGGAGAAGAATTCCTTGAAAGGCAGAATTAGCCAAATGGAAAAGGAGGTCCAAAAGACCACTGAAGAAAATACTACTTTAAAAATTAGATTGGAGCAAGTGGAAGCTACTGACTTTATGAGGAATCAGGATATTATAAAACAGAACCAAAGGAATGAAAAAATGGAAGCCAATGTGAAATATCTCATTGGAAAAACCACTGACCTGGAAAATAGATCCAAGAGAGATAATTTAAAAATTATTGGACTACCTGAAAGCCATGATCAAGAAAAGAGCCTAGATACCATCTTTCAAGAAATTATCAAGGAGAACTACCCTGATATTCTAGAGCCACAGGGCAAAATAGAAATTGAAAGAATCCACCGATTGCCTCCTCAAATAGATCCCAAAAAGAAATCTCCTAGGAATATTGTAGCCAAATTCCAGAGCTCCCAGATCAAGGAGAAAATACTGCAAGCAGCCAGAAAGAAACAATTTGAGTATTGTGGAAACCCAATCAGAATAACCCAAGACCTGGCAGCTTCTACATTAAGAGATCGAAGGGCTTGGAATGCGATATTCCAAAGGTCAATGGAGCTAGGATTAAAACCAAGAATCACCTACTCAGCAAAACTGAGTATCATGTTCCAAGGCAAAATATGGACTTTCAATAAAATAGAGGATTTTCAAGCTTTCTCAATGAAAAGACCAGAACTGAATAGAAAATTTGACTTTCAAACACAAGAATCATGAGAAGCATGGAAAGGTAATCAAGAAACGGAAATTGCAAGGGACTTATTAAAGTTGAACTGTTTTGTTTACATTCCTACATGGAAAGATGATGTGTATGATTCATGAGACCTCAGTATTAGGGTAGTTGAAGAGAATATGCATATATATATGTATATGTTTATGTATATATATATATAAGAGAATGTGTATGTATGTATATATCTATGTGTATATGTATGTATGAGTATGTATGTGTAGATATGTCTGTTTATATATATATGTGTATATATATATATATGTGTATATATATATATATATATATGTAAAAGAGAGAGAGCAGGGCAGAGCCACGATGGCGGTTGGTAAGCACGGACTAGAGTGAGCTCCGTACCCGAGTCCCTCCAAATACCTATAAAAATGGCTCTGAACCAATTCTAGAACGGCAGAACCCACAGAACAGCAGAGGGAAGCAGGGCTCCAGCCCAGGAGGGCCTGGATCGTCTCTGGGTGAGGTCTATTCCACATGGAGCTAGGAGCTGGGAGCTGGGAACGGAGTGGAGCAGAGCCCAGCCTGAGCGACGTGGACCATCCAGAACAGAAGCTGGGTGGAGGGGGCCCTAGCGCCCTGAATATGTGAGCTGCGGCAGTTACCAGGCCCCTCGACCCACAAACACCAAAGACTGCGGAGAAGGTTAGTGGGAAAAGCTGCGAGAGTGGAAGGAGTTCACGGTTCCGCTTCCAGCCCCGGGGGCAGCCGAGGTGGGGCAGCTACAGCTGTTGTTACTTCTGGCTCCAGGCCCACCTGGTGGGAGGAATTAAGTGGTGGATCAGAGCAGGAGTGCAACAGCCTGCTGAAGATCTACGCCCAGCCTGGACTGGGGGTTCTTGGGGAAGGAGGAGTGCGGGTCTGACAGAGCTGGCACCTCCCCCCCAAACGTGGAACATAGAACTCGTTATTCTACAAGCAGTCATACCCCACTGAAAAACTCAAGGGTCAAGTTAGTTGGTTGGGAATATGGCGAGGCAGCGAAAACACGTCCCAGATTCAGTCTCAGACTTTGGATTCTTTCTTTGGTGACAAAGAAGACCAAAACATACAGCCTAAAGAAGACAACAAAGTCATAGAGCCTACAACCAAAGCCTCCAAGAAAAACATGAACTGGCCCAGGCCATAGAAGAACTCAAAAAGGATTTGGAAAAGCAAGTTAGAGAAGTAGAGGAAAAATTGGGAAGAGAAATGAGAAGGATACGAGAAAACCATGAAAAACAAGTCAATGACTTGCTAAAGGAGACCCAAAAAAATACTGAAAAATACACTGAAGTAAACAACACCTTAAAAAACAGACTAACTCAAATGGCAAAAGAGCTCCAAAAAGCCAATGAGGAGAAGAATGCCCTGAAAGGCAGAATTAGCCAAATGGAAAAGGAGGTCCAAAAGACCACTGAAGAAAATACTACTTTAAAAATTAGATTGGAGCAAGTGGAAGCTAGTGACTTTATGAGAAATCAGGATATTATAAAACAGAACCAAAGGAATGAAAAAATGGAAGACAATGTGAAATATCTCCTTGGAAAAACCACTGACCTTGAAATTAGATCCAGGAGAGATAATTTAAAAATTGTTGGACTACCTGAAAGCCATGATCAAAAAAAGAGCCTAGATACCATCTTTCAAGAAATTATCAAGGAGAACTGCCCTGATATTCTAGAGCCACAGGGCAAAATAGAAATTGAAAGAATCCATCGATTGCCTCCTCAAATAGATCCCAAAAAGAAATCTCCTAGGAATATTGTTGCCAAATTCCAGAGCTCCCAGATCAAGGAGAAAATACTACAAGCAGCCAGAAAGAAACAATTTGAGTATTATGGAAACCCAATTAGAATAACCCAAGATCTGGCAGCTTCTACATTAAGAGATCGAAGGGCTTGGAATGCGATATTCCGGAGGTCAATGGAGCGAGGATTAAAACCTAGAATCACCTACCCAGCAAAACTGAGTATCATGTTCCAAGGCAAAATATGGAGTTTCAATAAAATAGAGGACTTTCAAGTTTTCTCACTGAAAAGACCAGAACTGAATAGAAAATTTGACTTTCAAACACAAGAATCAAGAGAAGCATGAAAAGGTAATCAAGAAACGGAAATTGCAAGGGACTTACTAAAGTTGAACTGTTTTGTTTACATTCCTACCTGGAAAAATGATGAGTATGATTCATGAGACCTCAGTATTAGGGTAGTTGAAGGGAATATGCATATATATATATATATGTTTATGTATATATATAAGTGAATGTGTATGTATGTATATATCTATGTGTATATGTATGTACATGTATGTATGTGTATATATATATATATGTGTGTGTTTATATATATATGTAAAAGAGAGAGAGCAGACACAGGGTGAGTTGAAGATGAAGGGAAGATATCTAAAAGAAATAAAATGAAATTAAGGAATGAGAGAGCAACATACTGAGAGAGGGAGTTAGGGAGAGATAGAATAGGGTGGATTATCTCGCATAAAGGTGGCAAGAGGAAGCCGTTCTACAGGAGGAGGGGAGAGGGTGGGTGAGGGGGGAATGAGGGAACCTTGCTCTCATCAGATTTGGCCTGAGGGGGAATACCATACATACTCAGTTGGGTATCTTACCCGACAGGAAAAAGAGGGAGGAAGATTAAAAAAAAAAATAAAAGGCGGGGGGATGTTGGAGGGGAGGGCAGATGGGGGTGGAGGTAATCAAAACAAACACTTTGGAAAGCGGACAGGGTCAAGGGAGATAATCCAATAAAGCGGGATGGGTTGGGAAGTAGCAAAATGTAGTTAGCCTTTCACACCATGAGTATTGTGGAAGGGTTATACATAATAATACATGTGTGGCCTAGATTGAATTGCTCTGCTTCTTAGGGAGGGTGGGTGGGAAGGGAAGAGGGAAGAGAATTTGAAACTCAAAGTTTTAAAATCAGATGTTCAAAAACAAAAAAAGTTTTTGTATGCAACTAAAAAATAAGATACACAGGCAATGGGACATAGAAATTTATCTTGCCCTACAAGAAAGGAAGGGAAAAGGGGATGAGAGGGGAGGGGGGTGATAGAGGGGAGGGCTGACTGGGGAACAGGGCAACCAGAATATAAGCCATCTTCGAGTGGGGGGGAGGGTAGAAATGGGGAGAAAATTTGTAATTCAAACTGTTGTGAAAATCAATGCTGAAAACCAAATATGTTAAATAAATAAATTTAAATTAAAAAAAAAAGAAGAGAGAGAGCAGACACAGGGTGAGTTGAAGATGAAGGGAAGATATCTAAAAGAAATAAAATGAAATTAAGGGATGAGAGAGCAACATACTGAGAGAGGGAGATAGGGAGAGATAGAATGGGGTGGATTATCTCGCATAAAGGTGTCAAGAGGAAGCAGTTCTGTGGGAGGAGGGGAGAGGGCAGGTGAGGGGGGAATCAGTGAACCTTGTTCTCATCAGATTTGGCCTGAGGGGGAATACCATACATACTCAGTTGGGTGTCTTACCCCACAGGAAAGAAGAGGGAGGAAGATAAAAAAAAAATAAAAGGGGGGGGATGATGGAGGGGAGGGCAGATGGGGGTGGAGGTAATCAAAACAAACACTTTGGAAAGGGGACAGGGTCAAGGGAGAAAATTCAATAAAGCGGGATTGGTTGAAAAGGAGCAAAATGTAGTTAGCCTTTCACAACATGAGTATTGTGGAAGGGTTATACATAATGATACATGTGTGGCCTAGGCTGAATTGCTCGACTTCTTAGGGAGGGTGGGTAGGAAGGGAAGAGGGGAGAGAATTAGGAACTCAAAGTTTTAAAATAAGATGTTAAAAAAAAAGTTTTTGCATGCAACTAAAAAATAAGATACGCAGTCAATGGGGCGTAGAAATTTATCTTGCCCTACAAGAAAGGAAGAGAAAAGGGGATGAGAGGGGAGGGGGATGATAGAGGGGAGGGCTGACTGGAAAACATGGGCAACCAGAATATAAGCCATCTTGGAGTGGGGGCGAGGGTAGAAATGGGGAGAAAATTTGTAATTCAAACTTTTGTGAAAATCAATGCTGAAAACCAAATATGTTAAATAAATAAATTTAAATTAAAAAACAAAAAAAAATATTTGTAAATATTTCTGATGGAAATCCTATGTCCAAGATATACAGGAAATTGATACAGATATGTATAAATAAGGACTGTTTACCAATAGACATGTGGGATTTGAATATGATATTTTATTTTCTTTCAAAGTTATTTATGCATATTTCTTATTTTATATGACCTTTGTTATTAGGAAAAACCACAGCTCATGATGTGGGAGCATATCAATGAAAAAAAAGTAGTGTTCAGAGTACTATTACAAGCTATGGACGGGAGAGAGAGACCTATTTCCTCAGAGTAAAAAATTCCTTTTTTCCAAGTTGGCTCTTATTACAAACCATTTCTCAGTAGTATGTATAGAGTATTTACTAAAAATGAAGAAAAGATGGAGAGTGTGGATCACAAATTGCTGCTGGCCCTGGGAATGAGACAAGGAAGTTTGTTGGGCTCTTGTAGACAAAAAAAAACAAATTCACTAACCTGCTAATCTACCATTGGTTTTAGGGACACAAGATAGAGTATCTTTAATTTTCCCTGGTTAGCCAGGGGAATTGAGGTAGAGAGAAAACCCAATGTAATGGATTCAACCATAAACAAAATTCAAGTATCTTAGCTTCAGGGTCTGTGTCTTCTGTTCACATGGAAAATAAATTAATTAGGTCTTTATTTTAATTGAGACCAAGAATCTAAGAGTAAAATACTATCAAAATATGTCTTAATATTAAAAAAGTGACAACTGTTTTCATTTAAAAGAAATTAAAACATCACGGTTTCTCATGTGGCTATTGATGAATTGGTGTTTTAAGCTTCCACACTCCCCACCCCCTTTTTCTGTTGAACAGAAACTAATCTGAGGAATAATCTATGTTTATTAATTCTAAGATCTCATTTTTGCACATGCTCTCTGCATTTAACACCAATTGACTGAATGAAACAAAACTGGAAGCAAAAAACTTGATATAAGAAAATGATATAACAGAGTTGATACACTGCTTTATTAATTGCCAGATTATTTTAGAATTGAGAGAAAGTCTAGTTTGAAAACATTTAACAGTAGCATTGTTATGTTGGTTAGCTGGTCAGTAATCTCATACCTGTAGCTGTGGCTGCTAAAAATAGGTATTTTGAATCTTTGTACTGGGTATTCCAATACAGTTATAGCTGATCTGGAGAGTATGCTTTCTGTTCTTTGTTCAATCCCACAAATCATATTTGGCATTGAAATACCTTCATCTGTAATTTTTGTGTACACTGCAACTGGAGAATTGTAAAAACCAATAAATTCAGTGGTTCTTATACCATACAAAATGCCTGGGATTATTCAAAGAGTACTTACTAGTGGAACAGCTTTTCTCAAGGGCTGTATTTTTTTCACATATCAAATATGACTATTTGATCCTATAGGCATCATTCCCAGGGTCACTGTGTTAGGTTCCAGACTTTCAGTGAGGTCATAGGTATGGGAAATGAAACACTTCAGACATAAATTCATGGCAATAGGTCAGAAGTATTTTCTGATTAGTTGTTGAAACTGATGGGTCAACAAAATGTATGTCAAGTAGCTGGTCATTCAAGAAATCCTTGACCTCAGAGCACATTCTGTGCCACTGTAGCATTTTAATATGTTACATAATTCCATTCATGATCAGAAGAGTATTTTCCTGTGGTTGCCAAATGCAGAAAGGATGGGGAATTCCACCTGTGGCTGATTCAAGGAAGCTCCTATATTAAGGACAGTGAATTCTTCAAATAGTACCTACTATTAGCCTCCTTATAGGCCTTTATAAACTTGCCAAGCTGACACTGAGGTACTAGCTTTACCCCAAAGGTATTCAATTTCCTCTAAAATTGTGCCTAATTTATCGGGTATATATCTTATTTCTGCATAACTGATTGCAAGGAAAAAAGACACTTTTTGCCTTTCTCCTTGAAAAGTAGAATTAGCCAAATGAAAAAGGAGATACAAAAACTCACTGAAGAAAATAACCACTTAAAAGTTAGAATTGGGCAAGTAGAAGCTAATGACTTTGTGAGACATTAAAAAACAATCAAGCTGCAGAAATCAGAGGTGTGAGTTGAATGTGATGGTATGATTACCTAAAAAATAAAATTAAGGGGGCAGAGCCAAGATGGCAGCTGGAAAGCAGAGACTTGCTTGAGCTCCCCCCACCAGGTCCCTCCAAAACACCTATAAAATGGCTCTGAAGAAATTCTAGAGCAGCAGAACCCACAAAATAGCAGAGGAAAGCAGGGTTCCAGCCTAGGAAAGCCTGGATGGTCGCTAGGAAGAGTCTTTCTCATGGGGCTGAGAGCAGAGTCCAGCGTGGGCCCCGCCAGGACCAACCAGACCCTGGAGCTGGGCAGAACAGGCATGGCACCATGAATCAGTGAGTTGTAGAAGTTACCAGACTTCTCACCTACGAACGCCAAAGACAACAGAGAAGGTTAGTGGGAAAAGTGCTGGGACAGAGTGAAGGGAGTTCATGGTAGGCCACATCCCAGGGGATGTTGGAGGTGGTGCAGCTCTGAGGCTGCTTCCAAAGGCACATCTACAGTTGATTCTGGACCCAGGCCCACCTGGTGGGATGAATTAAGTGGCAGATTAGAGCAGGAGTGAAAAGCCTGATTTGCCCCACCTGGATCTGGGCCTGCATAGCTAGGCTTACGTTGCAATTTGGAGGATCTTCTCTAATGATTTATCATTCATAGGGCCAGATAGATTTATATCCCCCATTGCCTGTATATCTTATTTCCCATTTGCATGTAAAAAACATTTTTAACATTTGTGTTTAGAATTTTGAGTTCCAAATTCTCACCCTTCTTCCCTCCCCACCCACCCTCCTTGAGAAGGCAAGCAATTCAATATAGGTTATACATGTATCATTATGCAAAACACTTCCATAATAGTCATGTTGTGAAACACTGTATTTCCCTTCATCCTATCCAATCTGCCATTTATTCAATTTTCTCCTTTGACCCTGTCACTTTTCAAAAGTGTTTGCTTTGACCTCTTCCAATCTGTCCTTCCTTCTATGATTCCCCCTCTCATCCCCTTCTCCTCTACTTTCCTATAAGGGTAATATATCCAATTGGTTGTGTATATTATTCCCTCCTCAAGTCAAATCTGATGAGAGTAAGGTTCACTCATTCCCTTTCATCTCCTCTCCTTCCCTTCCATTGTAACAGCTTTTGTTACCTCTTTTATGTGAGATAATTCACCACATTCTACCTCCCTCTTTCTCCCTCTCCCAATATATTCCTCTCCCATCCCTTAATTTTGTCTCTTAGATATCATCACTTCATATTCAATTCAACCTGTGCCTTCTGTCTATATATGTGTGTATTCCCCTCAACTACTCAAATACTGAGAAAATTCTCATGAGTTATAAATATCATCTTTCCATGTAGGAATGTAAACAGTTCAACTTTAATGAGGCTCTTATGATTTATCTTTCCTGTTTACCTTTTCATGCTTCTCTTGATTCTTGTATAGGAAAGTCAGATTTTCTATTCAACTCTGCTCTTTTCATCAAGAGGGCTTGAAAGTCCTCTGTTTCATTGAAAATCCATTTTTTCCCAGGAGGATTATACTCAATTTTTCTGGGTAGGTTATTCTTGGTTTTAGTCACAGCTCCTTTGACCTCTGGAATATCATATTCCAATCCCTTTGATCCCTTAATGTAGAAGCTGCTAGATCTTGTCTTATCCTGATTGTGTTTCCACAATACTTGGATTGTTTCTTTCTGGCTGCTTGCAATATTTTCTCCTTGAACTGGGAACTCTGAAATTTGGCTACAGTATTCCTAGGAATTTTGCTTTTGGGATCTTTTTCAAGAGGCGATCAGTGGATTCTTTAAATTTCTATTTTACCCTCTGGTTCTAGAATATAAGGGCAGTTTTGCTTGATAATTTCTTGAAAGATGATGTCTAGGATCTTTTTTTTTATCATGGTTTGTAAGGCTGATCTGTATGTAAAAGATCTTTTGCCCCCATTAAATAGGCCTCAGGTGGGACCAAAACAGGGAGGCCTGGTTAGGGGCAGGTCCACACCCTTTCAATAACTCTGAGACCCCAGGCCCCAGGCCCCAGGACCACACATTCTTGCTAAGTAGGCTCTGAGCCCTCAGGGCCCTGAACAGGGTATAAGAACTCTGAGGTTGGCATTTTCCCTTTGGGGACACACCCATTAAAAAAAGTGTTGATGATAAGACTCTGGATAAGCCGTTGATGTAGCCCCCTCAGCTTTGAAAACCGAGATGTTGGTGCTTCTCTGGTGACTATGTATTGTGATTTGGTTAGACAGAAATGTCAATCTGTTTATATTGTTTCTGTTTATAATTTCTGTATGTATTCTCTCTGAAGTTCAGGGTACTGGTTTTTCCTTCTGAACTAAGTAAATGATATATTTATGTTTCATTAGAGTGAGATTGTAAACCCCTTAAAGTTGCTTTCCTTAGAAAAGCAGATCAAAGAAACTGTGCTGACAGCTCTCCTGTGTGCTGGTGTTGTTGGTATTTCACCCCCACAACAGCTACTAGCAACATTGTTGTTACATGGCCTTCAGTTAGTCAATTTTTTTTAAATATCTCTCCTGGATCTATTTTCCAGGTCAGTGGTTTTTCCAATGAACTATTTCATATTGTCTTCTATTTTTTAATTCTTTTGGTTGTGTTTTATAATTTCTTGATTTCTCATAAAAGTCATTAGTTTCCATTTGCTCCATTCTAATTTTTAAGGAAATATTTACTTCAGTAAGCTTTAGGACCTCCTTTTCCATTTGGCCAATTCTTTTTTTAAGTCATTCTTCTCCTCATTGGCTTTTTGGACTTCTTTTGCCGTTTGGGTTAGTCCATTTTTAAGGTATTATTATCTTTTGTGTTGGGGGTTGGTCTCCTTTAGCAAGCTGTTGACTCATTTTTCATGATTTTCTTGCATCCCTCTCATTTCTTTTCCCAATCTGTCCTCTACTTCTCTTACTTGATTTTCAAAATCCTTTTTGAATGATTCCATGGTCTATGACCAATTCCTATTTTTCTTGGAGGCTTTAGATGTGGTATCTTTGACTTTGTTGCCTTCTTCTGGTTGTAAGTTTTGATCTTCTTTGTCACAAAAGTAAGATTCTATAATCTGAGTTTTTTTAAGCTGTTTGCTAATTTCCCAAGCCAATTACTTGGCTTTTGAGCTCTTTGTCAAGGCATGACTCTGCTTTAAGAGCAGAGAGTTCTCTGTCCCAAGCTTCAGGGGTTTTGCACAGCTGTTTTCCCAGATACTTGTAGGCACCTGTGAATTTTCAGTTCTTCTGAGATGGTGTGATCCAAGAGAGGTGTTTACTCCTGTCCCGGTTGGTGCTCTGGTCTGTGAGTGACTTCAAACACTCTTTTAGAGGACAGCTAGGAGGATTCCCTGCCCAGCCACCACAAGCTCTGCCACACCAGCATTTCTCCTCACTCCAAGACCACCACCCAGACCTTTGACCCAGATCCAAGCAGAGCAAAGCAAATGAATCCTGCCTCAGCTCAAGAAAAGAGATCTCTGAACTCTGGATTCCCACCACTGTCTGTGGGCCTGGAGCTCTAGAAGCAGCCATTGCTGCTGCCACTGCTACTGCAGCCATCACCACCCCAGAGCACAGGTTGGTCTGTGCCCTTCTCTCACCCAGGTCCAACAGAGTTTTCTCACTGATCTGCTAAGTTGTCTTTGGCATTTGTGGGTTGAGAACTCTGGAAACCACCACAGCTCAGTGATTCAGTATCCTGAGGCCTATTCTGCCCAGTCTAGGCTCTTTGTTTGATCATGACTTTCAGGGAGTCCAATAATTTTTAAATGATCTCTCCTGGATCTATTTCCTAGGTCAGTTGTTTTTCCAATAAGATATTTCACATTGTCTTCTTTTTTGGTTTTGTTTTCTAATTTCTTGATTTCTTATTGAGTCATTAGCTTCATTTGCTCCATTTTAATTTTTAAGGTATTATTTTCTTCAATGAGCTTTTGGACCTCCTTTTCCATTTGGCCAATTCTGATTTTTAAGGCATTCTTCTTCTCATTGGCTTTTTGTACCTCTTTTGCCATTTGGGTTACTCTATTTTTAAGGTGTTATTTTTTGGGTCTCTTTATCCAAGCTGTTGACTTGTTTCCTGCATCACACTCATTCCTCTTCCCAATTTTTCCAGTACTTCTCTTACTTGATTTTCAAAATCCTTTTTGAGTTCTTCCACGGCCTATGACCAATTGTTATTTTTCTTAAAGACTTTAGATATAGGAGCTTTGACTTTGTTGTCTTCTTCTGGTTGTATATTTTGATCTTCCCTGTCAGCAAAATAAGATTTTATAGTTTGATTTTTTTCTGCTGCTTGCTCATTTTCCCAGCCAATTACTTTACTTTTTAACTCCTTGTTAAGGTAGGACTCTGCTTGGAATATGGAGGGTGTACTATCACATGCTTCAGGGGTTTTGTGCAGCTGTTTTCAGAGATACTTCTAGGGACCTACAAATTTTCAGTTCTTCCAAGGTCCTATGATCAAAGAAAAGGTGTTTACTCCCTGTGCTCTGGTCTGTGAGTGACCACAAGCACTCTTTTCCTTCTTGAAACAGTGAGGAGGACTCCCTCTCCACTGATGCCACAAGCTCAGCCACACTAGTGCTCCTCCTTGCCCCAGGACCACCACCACCCAGGACTGTGACTCAGATTGAAGAATGGGCAAAGCAAGAGAATCCTGCCTCAGTTCCAGCAAAGAGATCCCTGTAATTCAGGAAACATGGAATGCCTGTCTCTGAGGCATTAGAGTTAAAGGTCACCCAAAGTTCAATGGAGAGATACATGCTGGTTGTGTATTAATTCTAGCATATTGCCAAAAAAAGATAACAAGTAAAATATGACCAAAAAGACAGCATCAAAAATGTACAACCAGAAGAAACAGAGAATTTGAGGTGAGTTATTCATAGAAAAATGGAAAAAACTGACAAAAGTTGCACAGAATGAGATGGCTTAGCTAATCGCTATCATTTCAGGGACTTCATATGTTAGGGAGAGTAGAAATTCATCAGGAAATCAATTAGCAGCTGCATACCCTTTAATCCCCAATCCCACAGTAAAACTTTCCCCACCTCCCCAGAAGAGCATTATTCTTTACTTTGAGAGTTGAAAGTCCTAGACTTGATCTGACACACTTGCATATTGGTATAATAGTAGGGTTGGGAGGGGTGGGAAATGTATAACATTTTTATTTACAATGAGTTTTCAAAGTGAACGTATTTTCTTGACATTTGGTCAAAGGAACTCATTTAAGGTCTGTAGGTAATGGTCATTCACAATATTTTCCCTTTAGGTGCATGGTGAGTGTGAACTGACTGTAATATACAGCCAATGGGGAACTCTGAAGAAGAGGAGTAAAAATAATTATATTAAGAAAGAGAAGATGGACTGGCCACATGGAACAAGCATGGGATGACAATTCAGCAGCTAGGTTATTTCTCTGGTACCTTTGTGAAGAGAAATCTCAGAAAAACTGTAGCCCATTGGATGAACCCTTGGGCAGTCAATTAGTCAATAAGCATTTACTAAGTGTTTACTATGTGCCAGGCACTGTGCTAAGTGTTGGTAGTACAAATGCAAGCAAAAAGAAAGACAGCCCTCGCTTTTGAGGAGCTTACATTCTAATGAAGATAGACAACACCAAAAGGAAACAGAAAAGGGCCAGACAGATGGACAGCAGTGGGGAAGGGGGAGGTGAGGTACCTGTTGTGGGAGCATGATTTGAGGTGGCTAGATGGTGAGAGATGAAGACATGGCTTTCCGAAGACATGGCTTTCCTGGGTAACTACCTTACATGCACAGTCTGAGAAAGTACTTCTAAGGCAGGAACTCAAGGGCTAAAGTGATCTTCCAGGATACAAAGATTTCTGGGGCCATGGAGAGAATTCTGGAGGATATCAAAGTGAGAAATGAAATTATGGATTTATGGGAGAACATTAACAAGAGTGATGCAAGTTGCACAGGCAGGGATGAGTTGTGATGTGCTTCTCTGCATCACTGGAGGGAGTTTCAAAATTGTTAAGATCATAAATTCATTTGAGTATTTTCCCCTTAGGACGTTAGGCTCAGCCTCTTCCTAGTGAAATTATCAGAAGAACAATCAATTACATCTCCACATAGTAGGGTGGTAGAATGCTCAAAAAGAATTTAGAGATTTTTAAAAACATGAAATGAAATCTAAAGAGCTGTAGATGAGAGGTAAGTTCGATGCCCAGGTCATTAGTTTTTGTTGTTATGTTTATTATGTTAGGGTTTTTGTTGGGATGTTTTTTGGACAGAGCTATGGAAGAGAGTTCTTAGAAGGGAATGAGATTCATAGAATCACAGAAATTCAGAGCTAGGGTGAGACCATAGAGGTTATTTATTCCTGCCTCCAAGCTAGCATAAGAATCCCTTTAAAAACAAGTAGACTCCGTAATCTCTTGTGTTCTAAAGCATTAGAGTCAATTTCATTAAGCTAGAAAATGCTTTGGCCAAAGCCCTAGTATATCCTTTTTTGATTGAAAAAAAAAGAAAACAGAAGGTTAGAATATTGCTCATGTCTAGTTGTATACACTAAGTGTGGATCTGAATGAAATTTTTGTTTACCAACCAAGCTGAAGCATGAGGCTTATGTTATTTTATTACTTTTTATGGAATGAAAGCTTTTGGAGTACATAGAGAGCCACACACATGCAGTGGTGTGTGAATTATTTGGGACAAGCAATAATTTTGAGATGGTTTCCTTTTATAACAGCAATAGTCAGGCACATATGCCCCTATTGATACTAGGCTGACTCGGAACTTTGGTGAAATGAACTGAATAGATGTGGCTTCCTCAACTTACTTCTCCCTCAGTTAAATGCTCAATTCTTTGTCATAAAAATGCATGATATTGCCTTCTTTTTGTTCTGTTTTTGAGAATGAATATTGTTACTCCAAGGTTACAAGCAAATGTATATTTCAAAGAGCTCAATTCAATGACTAGTAGAAATTGCAGCAGCTGTTTGTGGGAGGAAAACCAGCATTTCGAGGGTCATTCAAGTTTGTAATCAAAGAGGCTCCATTGTGCCAAGGTGCAAAGAGAAGTCCATTTAAAAGTGAAAAATAATTCTAAGAACTGGGAAACTATTGCTACAAAGTAGCCTAATATGCACAAAACAAGCCAAGACCTCCAGAGGAACCTCAAAGCCGAAGTTGCCACTTATTTCTCTAAAGCATAGTGGGTTTTTTGAAGTGGGGAAAACAGTAAGCAGACCGGTATCAAGTACATCTACCAATCCAGTGCTGTGAAGAAAAAACTACATTGTCATAAGCAGGACAGTGAAAAACACTTGAGTACTCAAGATCATAAGGTTACTTTTATTGGTATATCTCACATTTTCATTCAAGGCTACACCAAAAGCCCTTGTCAGAGGAGGTCCAGGTGAGTCTGTAAGAGCTGGGCATCTTCATCAGATTGCAAAATGTCCAACCAGACCAAAAAATGAGGACAACTCTACCTAAATTATTCAGTGCCATACCAAGTGACCAAAAATAATTTATAGAGTTAGAAAAAATAGTAATAAAATTCATCTGAAAAAACAAAATGTCTAGAATATCAAGGGAATGGATGAAAAGAAATGTAGGGAGGGTGGCCTAGCCATACTAGGTCTTAAATTGTTTTATAAAGCAGCAATCATCAAAACTACCTTACAGATGAAAAAACTGAGGCTCAGAAAAATTAAGTAACTTGCCTAGCATCACATGGCTAGTAAGTGTCTGAGGCAGGATTTGAACTGAGATCTTCCCTAAATTCAGTATTTATACCTACTGTGCCAGCTAGCTGTAATTTCATGATAAAGAATTAGATAACGTGTCGAAATCTTTGAAACTCAACATAAATCAAGCCCCTCCCCCCAAAAAATGATTTTACCCAATGGAGAATCTTCAAATATAAAAAAGTTTCTTAATGATGTAAAAAGCTGTAAATTAGTACATCGACTCATTTTAGTTCGTCCTAAGTAATTTGCAAACCATTGTAGAACTGCTTTATGTGAAGCAAACAGAACTTGGATTATTCCTACTAGAGATGTTTGTAACAGTGGAATCTGGATGGACCCACTCATTCTGAGCGACTTCTTTACTCTCAACAATCTGAGAGCAACTATGTCCTTCTCACAAGTTATGGAACTAAAATCTAATGGCTAACATTAGGCAACCCTTAGAACTTCATCATACTATTCTGCCTATTTCCAAAGCCCACCAATTCTTTAATTCTCTTAGTGCAGAAATTCCTCCCATCTTCCAGTTAAATCAAAGGATCACTGGACATAAGCATCCTACTGGACATTCTAGCAATGTTGTTTCCTATTATAAAACCCTAGCTATCGATGGCTGGGTGGGTCATCTATGCAGCTGTGTCATGAAGCACTGCCCACCTCTAGCTATAGGAGATTGTCAGGGGGCACACCAGAATGACCATAAAATTGCTGTACCTGGAATGGAAAGATGAATGCTTCCTCACAGTTCAAAACTGATCTCAAGTATCACCTCTATACTAGGCCTTTCCTTAACCTCCAAATGACTAGCAAATGCCTGGTACATAGTAGGTACTTTAAAATACTTTTTAATAGATTGATACCCTCCAGCACCCCATTTCCCTGATTCATGAAAATATCAGCTTAACTCAGAACACATTAAATAAATGTTCTGGACGTTGGTCATCTCTGCATGTCTGAGTGATTTATCTTGGCAACCTAAGGAAGGAATTGTTCTGTCTGAAGTGAATGGCTGAACTCATCACTTTACTTAGATATCTGAGCAGAAGCTCCCTCTCCCTGTGCATACCTGAGATAATTAAGCTAGTGTCATAAATATTATTTTATATTTAATTTTGAAATTTCAATTGACAAGAATTGGTTGGTCATTCCTACAAAATTAATTGCTTGTGATTTTAGCTCCCTGATGTTGATGCGACTGGATTTTAAACATATTTCTATTGGCTCTAAGCTTCCTGGAAAATGTAGCAGGACTTATTCAACTCACAACCGCCAAAGTAGCCAACACACATATTCTATTTAACCCCCAGTAAATCATGTTTGCAATCCAAGGCAATAAAACTGCCCAATTTTACTGACTTTAATCCATCCACTTTCAGAACACAGGATACAACCACCCTGTAATGCCAATCTCTTTCAGCATTAATGTTGTTGGACAGTGTTAAAGTGGGGGTCTTCTTAGTACATCATGTAACTAAATCCCCCCATATGGAACTTCAATTGGAACAATATTATTCTAAATTTTTCATTGCTACAGTTCAAGAGATAAATGCCAAGTCTTCAGGGTCCATTACTGTGTACTGTCCTCCTTTCATCTTTTAAGAGACCTTACTTTTTTTCCCCTCAGCATTTACTTTATTGATCATGTTAATGAATATAGCCAGACCTCATATTACAAGCACCTTGTTTTCAAAGAGTCTGCATGGAAGTCAAATATTTGGAACTTAGAATGTATATTCATCCATTTTTAAATTTTTATTGATTCCACTTGGTCTTGCATTGCAGTCATTTCCAGATATATCCTACCTGATCCAACTCCCAGTAAAAGTTCCCTAGCAACAAAGAAAGCTGTGGCAAACCAACCCAGTGATAGTTTGATATACCATTCTATAACCATAGTTTCACATCCATAAATAAAAAGGAGGGAGGAACATCCTTATCTCTTTTCTGGGACTAAGAATAGTCATTGCAACTAGATACTATTTGTTTCATTTTAGGGTTCTTCTGATTCATAATATTATAGTTATCATGTATCGTATTGTCCTGGTTCTCTCTACTTCACTTGAAATAGTTTCATGAAATTCTCCCCATGTCTCTATATAACTCCAAATATGTTATTTCTTACAGGATAATAATATCCAATCGCATTTATATACCAGAATTTCTTTAGCTATTTCCTAATTGATTGGTACCCATTTGTTTCCAATTTTTATCACTATAAAAAAATATTGGAATTTGCTTTCTTATGTTGAGAATATGCTCCACAATGGAATCTCTGGGTTAGAAGCAAAAAAGTACTCTACTGATTTTTCTCACGTGTCCTAAATTATTTTCCAAGATGGATCATTTTACAACTCCAACAACAATGAAATCAGAACAATCATAAGCAAAGCCTCAAAGGAAAAAAACAGTGTGAGTTGGACACAAGCCCAGAAAGAATTCCTGGAAGAATACAAAAATGAATTTCAAATTCAAGCATGGTAGAGGAAAAAATTATGTAAAGAAATGAAAGTAAAAGATGAAAATTATGAAAAAAACAATTGGTTAAGGGATAAAAAAAATACTGAAGAAAATAACACCTTAAAAAACAGAATTGTGCACAATACTGAAAGAATGAGAAATAGAAGGAAATGTGAAATATCTCATTGGAAAATCAGATCAAGAAGAGATAATGTAAGAATTATTGGACCATCTGAAAAGCATGATCAAAGAAAAAGCCATGATATTTAAAGGAAAACCTAAATATCCTAGAACAAGAGAGTGAAATAGAAATTGAAAGAATCCACCCATCACCACCTGAAAGAGAACCCAAAATGAAAATTCCCATTTATATTATGACAAAGAGCCAGAAAAAACCATTAAAATACAGTGGGGGCACATTAAGGATCACATAAAATTTAGCAGCTACAGTTTTAAAGGGGCAGAGGTATTGGAATATGATAATATGGAAATTGAAAGATCTGGGATTTCAGCAAAGAATAAGTTATCCATGCAATGAAATAAAGGATTTTAAAACATTCCTGATGAAAAGAGCAGAACTTAAGGGAAAATTTTGCTCAAATAAAGCCTAAAAAGGAAAACATGAAAGAGAAATCTTAAGGGATTCAATAAAGCTAAACTGCTTACCTTTCTATATGGGAAGAAGATACATGTAACTTTAAAGAACTTTATTAAGGCAATTAGAAAGAGTCTACCTAGAGGGCATGGGAATGAGTTGATTATGTTATGCTCATACAAACAAAAAAATCTCACCTATCGGTGAGAAAAGGAGATGCCCAGGGAAAAAGTGAAGGCAAGAGAAAGGGAGGAAAAAATCTCAAACAAATAAGGTGTGCAAGGAAGAATTTTTACAGATGAGAGGAAAATGATAGGGGTGGGAAATCCTTGAACCACACTCACATCTAAATAATTTTAATGAAAGAATACATATATATATATATATATATATATATATATATATATATATATATATATATATGTGTTTGTGTGTGTGTATGTATGTATGTATGTATGTGATATGTATGTATATACACACATCCTCAATTGCTAATAGAAATCTATCTTAAAGAACAGGGAAGGAGGGGAAGGGGAGAACAGAGAGGGATGTGATTAAAATGGAGGACAGATACAAAAAGGTAGTGATCAGAAGGAAAACAAAGTTTGAGGAGGCACAGGATAAAAAGAGAGAGTGGAGGATAAACAGAAGAAAACAGGATATAGGAAATGTATAGTTTCTAACCACAACTGTGAATGTGAAAGGGATAAACTCACCCATAAAATGGAAAAGTTTATCAGAATGGATTATAAACCAGACTCCGACAATATGTTTACAAGAAACACACTTGAAATAGAGACATACACAGAGTTAAAATAAGTGGCTGGAGTAAAATTTATTATGCTTCACTGGAAGTAAAAAAGAGCAGATAACAATCATGATCTTAGACAAAGGAAAAACTAAAATAGATCTAATTAAAAGTGATGCATAGGGAAAGCACATCTTGCTAAAGAGAACCATAGAGAATGAAGCAATATCAATGCTAAACGTATAAGGAACAAATGGAATTGCACCCAAAGTTTAAAGGAAAAATTAAATGAATTACAGGAGGAAATAAACAGTGAAACAGTACTAGTGGGGGACTTCAATTTTCCCTTGTCAGAACTAAATAAATCTAACCATAAAATGAAGAAATAAGTTAAGGTGAACAGAGTCTTAGAAAAGTTAAATATGATACACTCCTGGAGAAAATTGAATGGAAACAGAAAAAATAACATACCTTTTCTCAGTTATAAATGGCATCAAATTTTGATGATGTGTTAGAGAATAAAAACCTTATAACTTTATGCAAAAAGCAGAAATATTAAGTCCACTCCTTTCAGACTATAATACAATACAGATTATATCCAATAAAGTGCTCTGGAAATATAGGTTAAAATTCAGTGAAAACAATCTAATCCTAAAGAATGAGTTGGTCAAAGACTAAATCATAGAAGCTATATTTTTATTAAAGAGACTGATGATAAGCCAACATTCCAAAATTTGTGAAATGCAGTCAAAGCAATACTGAGGGGAAAACTTACATTTCTAAACATGTATATCAATAAAATAAAAAGCATATCAATGAATTACACATGCAACATATAACTGGAAAACATTTAAGGAAATAAATAAAAATATATAAAAACTGAGATCTCAAATACATCCCTGATGAAAAAAATAATGTATCTCCAATTCTTATTTCTCAGCCTTAACAAATATCTACTAATTTGTCTTCTACTGTATGCACATAGTACTACATTAGACTATGGGGGAGAATCTTTCAATATTTACTTCAATGAATTTATGATCTCATCAATATGAGTAATCCCTTCCCTAGAATAGATCCCAATGCATCCTGCCTCTCCATAGTATGCAATTATTAACTCTATCCTCCTATAAATCCTCTTCATCCAGTCTTCTGGAGGCCCTCCTCTAGATTTCATAAAATTATTTGAATGACAATAGATGCCATAGGTTGTTGTAATAGTAATTAAGGTGGTACTTTTTGCTGTTCTTCTCTTAAGTGCCTTTAATGATTCTGGCCTTTGTTTGAATGGGGCAGATAAAGTGAGTTCTTTTTGTCTTGGAGTATTTCTCAGCACTGGGACAATTGGGAGTCATTGATTTGTATATGATGTGATACTGGGGATGGGGAACTTTCCCACACCCAGCCTGGGTGAGGTAAGAGCCCTCACAGCTCTGAACAGGATATAATTGAGGAGAGCTTGTTGTTTGACTTTTGGGGCACACTCATGGAAGGAGTGTTGAGACTCTAAGCAAGCTGTAACTGCCCCCCGGGCTTTGTAACCCAGACCCATTGGTTCTTCTCTGGTAACTATGTATTGTGATTTGAATCAGACAAGGTCTATCTGTTGATGTTTGTAACTTCTGTTTGTATTTGCCTTGAAGTTCAGGGGCCTGATCTTCTCCCCCTAAACTGTGAATGATATTTGTATGTTTGATTAAACTGAGATTGTTAACCCGTTAAAGTTACTTTCCTTAGTAAAGCAAATCAAAGAACCTGTGTTGGCAGCTTTCTGTGTGCTGGTTGGTGGTGGGTCTTACACCCCTACAGCAGCTGCTAGCAGATTGTTACTACAGTCATCCATTGGTTATTTCTTGATCTTGCCACATGATTAACTCACCTCTTTCTCTCTGATAATGACCTTTAAAATTGTGCTTTAGTGTGAATGAAAATAGGTTGCAGCCAGCTCACACCTATGATTTGCTTTCCATTTGAGTGGCCTGCCACTTTAATTCTTCAGAGAATATGCTATTATATAACTCATGGTCATACAGTGTCACTGAAAGAATATTGATACAAACAAATTAGGCACTGTGTCAGGGAAAAGCCTTGGGATTATTAAATATATTGCATGAATTACCAAACACAATTCACCCTGTAAGAAATGGGAGGAGGAGTTTTGTTTCCACAAAACTAAAGGTGTGCTTCCCCGCCCTCCCCCACCCCAGCTTTAGCAGAGACCAGGCCTCAAAGTCCTTCAGGTGAGAGGTCAGAGGCTTGTACGCAATAGCTCGCTTTTTGAGAAGGCAGTCTGGGGAATCAGAGAGGCCAAACCCACTTAAACCAGTTCAAGCTTATCTAGGGTCTGGTCTTGGTTAAGAATCCAGGCCTACTGATTTGCATAATTTACATATGTTAAAGAGGGAAAGTAGGGGAAGTAAAAGAATATAGTTTAATCCTAAACTAAGACAAGGAAAATCTAATTAACTTCACTTTTGCTTCTGTATCCTTATTATCCTACCTGTATAAACTGTATAACCTAGGAAAACTATGTAAAAAATAAAGATTGTGGGGGGCGGAGCCAAGATGGCCGCACGAAGGCAGTGTCTTACCGGAGCTCTCTCACAAGGTCTGTCAGATTCCTATAAAAAAGTGAATTTGAGCAGATTTGAGAGAGTCAGAAACCACGAGCAGTCTGCGTGGGGCAAATTTCCGAGCCAGGAGAGTCTGAAAGGCCGGAGGCACAAACCTGTGGGCTCGGAGAGAGCTCAGTGCGGAGCCGCTCCAGACCAAGGCAGAAACAGCCGGCCGGGAAATCCACATGGGAGATGGGCTGGGAGAAAGCTGGGCACCCGAAACCGGTGGAGATCCCCAGGCCTCCCAACACAGGACGGCAGTCTGTGGAAGCGACGAGAGGCAGCACAATGCCACCAGCCGTGAATTACCGTCTCCAGAAGTTTGCAGCCCAAACATATTAAACGCGGCTTCTTGAACTTCCGGGACGCTTAATGTCCAGGTAAACAGCTCTAATCCCTCCCCTCCCCACCCAGAGAATCCCTCAGGAAAAAAATAAGAACGCTGGAACTGAGCAGAAAGTTGTGGGGCTTCAGTGGTCAAATAGCAGAAGTTCATTAGTCCCATAGGAGCAGAGTCGGCAGGGGTCAACGCCAGGAGTGCAGACGTAACCTTGCTCCCCCAGGGGAAGTGCCAGACATCAGCTCAAAAAACAAACAGCTGAGACCATTGCTGAAAAGCAAGTGCTGGAGAGCACCCACAGGGAGTGAGAGGCCAGGGATCCAGACCCCTCCCCCACACCTCAGGAAACAGAAGGTTATAATTCTAGACTCACAACCCCCAGAATAAGAAAGCTGGGACAGAAAGACCTGAGGCCCAAAGGTAAAAATTCCTTGTAAAGCCAGCAAAAGGCAAACCAATGTGAAGAAGAACACAAAAAAACCGAGGACAATAGATTCTTTTTATGGAGACAGGCAGGATCAAAATACAAATATGGAAGGGGGAAGTAACGATATTGTAGATACATCAGATACCTCAAAAGCTAATATGAACTGGTCTCCAGCCCAAAAAGCACTGCTGGAAGAGCTAAAGGAGGATTTTAAAAACCAAATGAGGGAGCTAAAAGAAAATTTGGAAAAAATGGAAAGAAAATGCACTGATGAAATCAAGTCCCTAAAGAATAAGATTGGTGAAATGGCTATGGTGATTCAGGATCTAGAGAGAGAAAAGGACACCCTGAGAGGCAAAATCAACCAATTGGAAAAGGAGACTCAAAAGCAAAATGTAAACACTAACTCATTCAAAATTAGACTTGAGCAAGTGGAAGCTAATGAATCTATGAGGCACCAAGAAGTAATAAAACAAAACGTAAAGAATGAAAAAACAGAAAGAAATGTGAAATATCTGATTGGCAAAACAACTGACCTGGAAAATAGATACAGGAGAGAAAATTTGAGAGTTATTGGTCTACCAGAAATCCACGATGAAATAAAAAGCCTTGACAGTATCTTCAAAGAAATTATCAAAGACAACTGCCCAGAGGTCCTAAAACAAGGGGGCAAAATAGTCATTGAATGAATTCACCGATCACCCCCTGAAAGAGATCCCAAACTGAAAACACCAAGAAATATTATAGCCAAATTTCAGAGCTATAAACTCAAGGAGAAAATACTGCAAGCAGCCAAAAAGAAGCAATTCAAATATCGTGGGACTACAGTCAGGATCACACAGGATCTCTCAGTTTCCACATTAAAAGACAGGAGAAAGTGGAATATGATATTCCGAAGAGCAAAGGACGTGTGACTACAACCAAGGATCAACTACCCAGCAAAACTAAGCATAATTTTCCAGGCAAGGCAATGGACATTCAATGAAATAAGGGAATTTCAGACCTTCCTGATGAAAAGGCCAGAACTCAATGGAAAATTTGATCTCCAAATACAAAACTCAAGAGAGACATAAAAAGGTAACCAGGGGGAAAAACCCCACAAAACTTATTAACAAATAAGGGCAGGTTGTTTACACCTTTATGTGGGATTGTATCATCTGATGTATGTGTATATATATATATATATATATATATATATATATATATATATATATATATATATATACATATAAATATATATATATATATATACATATAAATATATATATATATATACACATATATGTCATTCTTGTGAATGGTACAGCTATTATGACAAATGAAAGGGATATATATAGGTTGTGATTGCCTGTATAAATTAACTGATGTAAAGATATAAAATATAAGTAAGAGATATAAAGGGAGGGCTATGAGGGAAGCAGTAAGGAGGTAGTAGAAAAGGGTAAATTACACCAAATGAAGTGGCACAAAAACATATTATAGTAGAGGGAAAGAAGGGAGGGAAAAGAGCAGTATTTGAGCTTTACTGTCATCTGATCTAGTTCGAGAAGGGAATAACATACTCTGATAAATTTAGAAATCTAACTTGTCCTACGGGAAGTGGGAGGGGAAGGGGGGAAAAAGGGAGGGGGGTGGTCAGAAGGGAGAGGAGAAGTAGCAAGTGGGTAACGGTAAGATAAGGGAGGGGAATAAAGAGGGAGGGTTAACTGAGGAAAATGGCGATCAAAAGGAAAACTTTGTTGAGGAGGAGAAGGGGAAATGGAGAAATAAAAGCATAAAAAGGGGGAGTTAGGATGGAGAAAAAGACACAGATAGAAATCATAACCCTGAATGTGCAGGGGATGAACATTCTCACAAAACAGAAGCAGATAGCAGAATGGATTAAAAACCATAATCCTAAAATATGTTGTTTACAAGAAACGCATTTGAAACAGAGGGATACACATAGGGTAAAGGTAAAAGGCTGGAGTAAAATATATTGTGCCTCAGCTAAAGTAAAAAAAGCAGGTGTAGCAATCCTAATCTCAGACAAAGCAAAAGTAAAGATAGATCTAATTAAAAGAGATAAGGAAGGACATTATATCCTGCTAAAAGGCACCATAAACAATGAAGCAATATCATTGCTTAACATTTATGCACCAAGTGGTAAGGCATACAAATTCTTAGAGGAGAGGTTAAGAGAGTTACAGGAAGAAATAGACAGCAAAACTATAATATTGGGAGACCTCAACCTCCCCCTTTCTGAACTTGATAAATCTAACCTCAAAATAAATAAGAAAAAAGATAAGGAGGTAAACAGAATTTTAGAAAAGGCACATATGATAGGCCTCTGGAGAAAACTGAATGGGGATAAAAAGGAATATACTTTCTTCTCAAAAGTACATGGCACATACTCAAAAATTGACCATGTACTAGGGCATAAAAACCTCACAATCCAGTGCAGAAAAGCAGAAGTAGTCAATGCATCCTTTTCAGATCATGATGCAATAAGAATCATTTTTAACAAAGTACCATGGAAAAATAACCTAAAAACTAATTGGAAACTAAATAATTTAATTCTAAAGAATGAGTGGGCCAAAGAACAAATCAGAGAAACAATTAATAACTTCATTCAAGAGAATGACAATAATGAAACAACATACCAAACTTATGGGATGCAGCAAAAGCATTTCTTAGGCGAAGTTTTATATCCCTAAATGCCTACATGAATAAAATAGGGAAAGAGGAGATCAATGATCTGGGCATACAGCTGAAAAAGCTAGAAAAAGAGCAAATTGAAAACCCCCAATTAAATACCAAATTAGAAATAATGAAAATCAAGGAGAGATTAATAAAATTGAAACCAAGAAAACTATTGAATTAATAAATAAAACAAAGAGCTGGTTTTATGAAAAAACCAATAAAATTGATAAAATTTGGCCAATTTGATTAAAAAAAGAAAGAAGAAAATCAAATTACCAGTATCAAAAGTGAAAAGGGTGAGTTCACCTCTAATGAAGAGGAAATCAAAACAATAATTAGGAATTATTTTACCCAACTGTATTCCCATAAATTTGACAACCTTAGAGATATGGTTGAATATCTACAAAACCATAAACTGCCCAGGCTAACAGAGAAGGAAGTGAAATTTCTTAATAACCCCATCTCAGAAAAAGAAATTGAGCAAGCCATCAATGAACTCCCTAGGAAAAAATCTCCAGGGCCAGATGGTTTTACATGTTAATTCTATCAAACATTTAAAGAACAAGTAATTCCAATATTTTGTAGATTATTTGGGAAAATAGGTGAAGAAGGAGTCCTACCAAATTCTTTTTATGACACAAATATGGTACTAATACCCAAACCAGGGAGAGTCAAAACAGAGAAAGAAAATTATAGACCATTTTCCCTAATGAATATTGATGCAAAAATTTTAAATAAAATATTAGCAAAAAGATTGCAGCAACTCATCACGAGAATAATACACTATGACCAGGTAGGATTTATTCCAGGAATGTAAGGCTGTTTCAATATTAGGAAAACTATTAGCATAATTGACCATATCAACAACAAAACTAGCAGAAACCATATGATCATCTCAATAGATGCGGAAAAAGCCTTTGACAAAATACAACACCCATTCCTATTAAAAACACTAGAAAGCATGGGACAAGCATTATTTGTAATGCGGATAAACTAGGTGCATTCCCAATAAAATCAGGGGTGAAACAATGATGTCCATTATTACCCCTATTATTCAGTTTGGTACTAGAAACATTAGCTGTGGCAATAAGAGAAGAAAAAGAAATTGAAGGAATTTGAATAGGAAAAGAAGAAACTAAATTATCACTTTTTGCAGATGATATGATGATTTATCTAGAGAATCCTAGAGAATAAAGTAAAAAACTACTTGAAATAATAAACAACTTTAGCAAAGTTGCAGGATATAAAATAAACCCACATAAATCCTCAGCATTCCTATACATTACTGACAAAGCCCAACAGCAAGAGATAGAAAGAGAAATTCCATTCAAAGTTACTGAAGGCACTATAAAATATTTGGGAGTCTATTTGCCAAGACAAACCCAGGGCCTATATGAACATAACCATGAAACACTTTTCACGCGAATAAAATCAGATCTAAATGAATGGAAAAATATCAGTTGCTCATGGTTAGGCCGAGGTAATATAATAAAAATGACAATTTTACCTAAATTAATCTATCTATTCAATGCCATATCAATCGAACTACCAAAAAATTATTTTACTGAGCTGAACAAAATAATAACAAAATTCATTTGGAAAAACAAGAGTTCTAGAGGGTCTAGGGTATTAATGAAAAGACATGCCAGAGAAAGTGGCTTAGCCACACCAGATATTAAACTGTACTACACAGCAGCAGTCATCAAAACTGCCTGGTACTGGTTAAGAAACAGGGGTGTGGATCAGTGGAATAGGATAGGTACACAAGTAGGAGAAATCAACAAGTTTAGCAATCTACTCTTTGATAAACCCAAAGAGGCCAGCTTCTGGGGTAATAATTCACTATTTCACAAAAACTGTGGGGAAAATTGGAAAATGGTAGGGCAAAAACTGGGCATTGACCAATATCTTACACCACCATATACCAAAATAAAGTCAAAATAGGTTCATGATTTAGGAGTAAAAGCTGATACTATAAGTAATTTGGGAAAGCAAGGAATAGTTTACTTATCAAATTTATGGAAAAGTAAAGAATTCATGACCCGACAAGAGATAAGAGCATCACAAAATGCAAAATGGATAATTTTGATTATGTCAAATTGAAATGTTTTTGTACAAAAAAAGCCAATGCAACAAGAATTAGGAGGGAAGCAGAAAATTGGGAGAAAATCTTTGCAACTAGTATCTCTGATAAAGTCCTCATTTCTAAAATATATAGGGAACTGAGCCAAATATATAGGAATACAAGCCATTCCCCAATTGAAAAATGATCAAAGGATATGAACAGGCAGTTTTCAGAGGAAGAAATTAAAGCTATCTATAGGCATATGAAAAAATGCTCTGGACCACTACTGATTAGAGAAATGCAAATCAAAACAACTCTTAGATACCACATCTCTCCTGTCAGATTGGCTAAAATAGCAAAACAGGAAAATGATAAATGCTGGAAAGGATGTGGGGATATTGGAACATTGTTGCATTGCTGGTGGAGTTGTGAGCTGATCCAGCCATTTTGGAAAGCAGTTTGGAACTATGCCCAAAGGGCTATAGATATGTTCATACCCTTTGACCCAGTAATACCACTCCTAGGGTTGTATCCCAAAGAAATCACAAAAGCGGGAAAAGGACCCATATGTACAAGGATATTTATAGCAGCTCTTTTTGTGGTAGCCAAGAATTGGAAATCAAAGGGATGCCCACAAGCTGTGGTATATGAAGGTGATGGAATACTATTGTGCCATAAGAAATGGAGATGATGCAGATTTTGTAACAACCTAGAAAAACCTACACGACATAATGCTGAGTGAGCAGAGCAGAGCCAGGAGAACATTGTGCACAGCCACAGATATATGGATTCCGTGAGGACCAACCCTGACATACTGCGCTCTTCCCAGCAACCTAAAGGGCAAGGACAACTCCAGGGGACTCACAATGGAGAATGCTATCTTCATCCAGAGAAAGAACTGTGAAGTTTGAATACAGATTGAGGCGCACTACATGCTCGCCTTTTTTGCTTCTCTTTTGTTTTGGTTTTTGGGTTGTTTTTTTTTTTTTTTGGTTCTGTTTCTTCTTTCTCATGATTCATTCCATTGGTCAAAATTCTTCTCCACAACTTGACTAGTGCATAAATTAATTCAATGCGAAGTTATACATGATAGTTATATGAGATTCCATGCTGTCTTGTGGAGGGAGGGGAGAGGGAGGGGAGAAAATCTGGAACTCAAAACTATGTAGAACCGTGTGTGGTAAACTAAAAATAAATAAATAAATTTAAAAAAAATAAAATAAAGATTGTAAACTAACCGTAACTCTAGCAGGAATGGAGGGAATGGTTACCCCTGCTCCTGTAGCTGTATCAGTGTGAGTGTTCCCCTAAGCACTACACTGGCTCTCTCGAGGAGTGTAATAAAATGCCTTCCTCTGCCCACTCTGGTCCTGAGTTCTTTGGGTGAGAATTGGCAAATCACATGGATTTTCCTAAGGTCAAGTGAAAGGAAGCAATAGGCAGCAGAAGCTCACCAGGCTTACTTCTGGATCTTGTCTTGGGGTGTCCTGTGATCCCCACTGTGGTGTCAAGAGGGCTACCACTCCGGATTCCCTTGGGGAACCCTGTGGTCTGCACAGCCTTCTTAAGGGTACATCACTTGCGACTTCCGGCCCTGTCTCGGGAGCCTTGTGATCTTACCACTGCCCTAAGGGGCCATCACTGGGGTCTTCCTCAGGGTCTGACCCCTAGGAGGCTCTGTGATCCCCACAGATTAAGGGGTGGCTACCACTTCGTCTTCCTCTGGGAGTCCTGTGATCTGTACAGCCTTCCCTAGGGATTATCACAGGGTTCTTCCTCAGGACTTTGACCCTGCCTAGGAAGAGCAATGATCCCCAAAGCCGCATGTTCTCACAATTTGGGGAAGTCCAGTGATCCCCAAAACCATGTTTCTCACAACCCCACTTTCCTCTACCTATTCAATTATGTGTCTAGTTCATTATCTATCCACAGAGTCTATCTATAAGTATTGAAACTGACCAGTTGTATAGTTTATCCATCCAAATGCATATTAATCTAAATGATAAGCACTCTTCACACTTGTCTTTCCCTTATGGATCTCATCTATCTGACCATTCAATGTCTAAGTCTAGAAAATTAGGTACATAGTATAAGAGAAGGTTGCACATGTAGAGTGGTGTCAAATTCTGGTCAACCTTTAATGCCAAGGTAAGGAATTTATGCTTTATTCAGTAAATAATAAGTACTCTTTGAAGACTTTGAGAAGAGGAGGGATATAATGAAGTTTATATATAAGGAAAAGTAATCTGAGTGTGATGTGAAAAATGAACTAAAGAAAGAGGAATATTGGAAGTGGGGTGGGGGAGGGAACAATTGAAAGCCTTGGAACTGGGATTGTGATGGTAGCAGTGAGAAGAAGGGAAAAGTTGGTTGAATTCAAATAATTGGTTTCATAACAGAAATAACTCATAATCTTACAATTTATGCTACACTAAATGGTTTCCTCACATAAACTTTTGATGCAGTAGTACAAATACTATCTCGTTTTACCAGCTGGAGAAAATGAGGCTTATTTGAGACAGAATAAGTTACCAAAGGTAAACACAGCTAGTTAGTGGCACAGCTGGTTCTCAAGTACATGTCTCTCCTGTTGCCAAGACCAGTATTCTACATCACACTACCTCTCGGAAAGATAGTATATGTTTGCTCCTGGCAGATATCTATTCAATTCTGATTCCCCTTCCAAACCAGAATTCATTCAACAGAGACTTGAACATACTTATTTTAGAAAGAATATGGTTAAAAAGATGAAAATTTGCCACCTTTCTATCAGTCATAATAGATGGAATTTAAAAACATCTCCCATATGAATACAGTGCCTTCTAGCCTTCTCTCTGAATTCTAAGTTCTGTCTTTAGAGTAGTCTTTGAGATCTAAAAGCTTTCTAGAGAAGTCATGTATATGATTTTACAATGTGGATAGTTTTGGTTGAAAATCAACTTGCTGAGAATATGACCAGGGGAAAAAAGTTGACAGATTTACCAATTACCTTTTTTAGAAAGATCTCAAGCATCTTATGGAGAACTGCTCTCAGTATCCCATAAACATATCCTTCATATTCTGTTAATATTTATGATTTGTTGAGATTTATGATCACAAAATTTATCTCAATGTCACTAGCTCCAATACTAATATAGTTCTTCATCCTCTCTTTGTTGTCATTCAGATTTTGTCCTTGGCTTTACTTTGACCTTCACCTTGTCCCTGAAGACTGGATTCACGTTAGTGAAAATTTAGCAGTTCTACTGTAGTAGAGGCCATATACTGTTTCAACAATAACCAAGTTATACTCAAAAGAAGAAACAAAGGGACAAATATGTTTTGTCTAAATTCCTTCCCTCCCAAAAAAACTGATGAAGGCCAATAGTCCTGCTTTGCAATGTTGGCCTAACCTAACCCCAAAAGATAAAGTGTGCATTATCCAAATTGCTTTATGTACTTTTGTTTGATTCAAAAATTTAGAATATGAAAGATAAATATTAGGATCATAGCTACATTTGTATATATTAAGATTTATAGTTTTGTTTGTTTCTTCTTCCTCATGGTTCATTCCATTGGTTATAATTCTTTTTTGCAACATGACTAATGTGAAAACATGTTTAATGTGAATGTATAAGTAAAGCCTATATCACATTGCATGCCATCTCGGGAAAGAGGGAGAGGCAGGAAGGGGAGAAAATTTAAAATTCAAAAGACTGTGTAACCAAATGTTGTAAATTAAAAATAAATAAATATATTTTTAAAATATTCATACAATCATAGACTTTGGGCTAAAATGTTCAGGACATAAGAAGCTATCAAGTCCAAACCCCTTATTTTATAGATGAGAAAACAGGGACATGGAGAAATGAAGAGCTTTGTCTGTGGTCACACAGCTAGCAAGAGTTTGAGGTAGTATTTTAATTCAGGTATTTCTGACTATGGAACCATTATTCTTAATCACTCCACCATATATTACAAATCAAGTATTACAGCACTTTAACAAAGCTGTAAGAAACATACAAAAGAGGAAGCATGTCTTAGTATAAGATTACAAATGACAAGTCTGGGAGTCAGTAAGACTTGGATTCAAATCCCAAATCTGAAATATACTAACTATGGGGCAAGTCATAACATCTCAGAACTCTAGGAAACTCTTTAAAACTACAAATTACGGATGAAATAATATCTATGCCTGTTGAGGAAGTTTTAACACTGGAAATTTCTTATAACAATGAAATCAAAAATATGAAGAAAACATACACCATATATACAACACATCTCTTCATAAAACCTATGGCAAATAAAAATAAGTATCTCCAGTGCTAAACCATGTTGTATAGAAAACAACAGCAACAACTATATTTGGAGTCAGAGGACTAGGTTCAAATTGTTCCCACAATTCCCTAGCCTTGTTACCTTGATTAAACTACAACCTCTTTGGACATCAGTTTCTCATTCATAAAATATAGATAAAAAATGGAGCACAACTTATTTCACATGCTTGTGAGAACAGATTTTTGTTAATTATAAATTGCTATAGAAATAGAAATACATTATTTGAAAAAAAGTATATATTTGGAGCCAAAGACCATTTAGAACAACTCACCTACACAGCAATTGTGTATATTTTACTGGCTCCTGGCCCATTAATGGTAATATTTTCCAATGACCCTTAGCCTACTTTTGTCCAAATTGGAAGACCAAAAGAATAAAAAGCAAGTGTTGGGCTTATAGTCAGAGGCTAATAAATCCTTGAATGATTGAAAATATACAATTTTGGTCTTATTTTTAATGTTTTTCCTTGACTTTTGTATTTGTAGATGCTCCTTCCCATGCCAGTCTTTTATATACCCTGATATGTGTAAAATTGTCACTGTAAAAACCCACTGTATGGCTTTGGATTCTTTCCACACTGTGTTTTTGCAGCCAGAGATAAGAGTGTCAGTTGCTTATTGACCAGTGTCCTTCATATTATTATTGAACACACACTCAGCCCTCCAATCTTGAATTTATTGGACAAAAACTAAAATAATCCTCTTCTATGCTAGAATCACTGAACCCATGTTTTCAAATTTTGATGCAATCATCAATACATTCTCCAGCCAGCTTAGGAAATATGCCTTTTCATTTTACTTGGCATACATCTTATCCTGATGGCACATCGAGTATCTGAAAATCCCATCCACTACAGGAGTGTGTGATCAAACACTCCACAAAAGCACCACTTTTGTGAACAATGAAACCATCTGCTATCAGTTCTACTGGCTGAGCTTCTAAGATGGGGATTGAATCAAGAAGAAAGATTACCACAAAGAGACTCCAAAACATAATAACTGAGAAGTTGGCTAATAAAGTGAGAGGGAAAGTTCATAGATCAGGGGAAACATTTCATATTTCAGCTTTGTTTTCTGCTTTTTAGTGTCTCTCACACACTGAAGAAAATGTTATCTAACCACTTCTCCAACATGGTTTTCAAGTGGCCCATATTTAATTTTAGAAGATTCTAGTACACCACTTTCTTTTCTTGCACTGCTATAACAGATTCTGAACTGCGTGACATCAAAGTTGAATTTTTCTCACTATATTTTCTTGGGTCTAGTGTTATACTCACTGAGCATCTGAGTTTTTTTTTTGTTTTTATGGTTTTTTGGTAATTTGAATTTGGATCTTTTTTGTATTGTATTGGGATGCTTTGCTTCTCCCAGCTATAACTTTGAGCTAACGTTGATCAGGATAGTAAATAATGTTTTGGAGGTGGGGGAAATACCTTCCTTATTTCTTCCGGAATGAAGACACAAAATTTCTTCAACAGTTTCTTAGACCTCAACACATTTCAAAACATGAGAGAAAGAAGATTCTTGAAAAGTCCTGGCTTTCATTTAAGAATTCTAGAATAATGATGCTTATCAATTTGCTTACATGCTACTGCCTGAGAATACTTCTTGTCTGAGTAAAGATATAAGGGGAGAGAAGGCAAATTTATGATTTATTTTCATATCTTCCTCAGTGCCTTATGGAGAACACTGCTTAATGTTTGACGAATGAATGGAATTTCAGAATAACGGTGTCTTTATGGCTGTGGGAGGAAATTGATACTATTGGAGGTAAAGTTAGTTTTATCAAAACAATTTTATTTTTAATGAATTATTTATTTTTCTACTTCATTATCTTCCTTCTTTTATCATTTTTTTGTTTTTTTAGTTCAACTAGGATTAAACTACAACTTTTCTGACACAAGTGAAGATGCCTAAATGGGAAAGACTACTGTTCTTTCTCACGTTGTCCTCTTTCTTTATGTGGATCATCTTTAACAATTTCTATTTACTGAAAAATATTATGTTTGTAGATTTAGAGAAAAGAGGACTTCATAGGCCATCTATTTCAAAACTTTCATTTTACAAATGAGGAAACTTAGGATGAGAGAGATTAATTAGTTGGCCCAAGGTCACACAGGTAGAATGACATTGTGTAGGGACATCGACAATGGCATTTGACTCCAGGTCCAGTAACTCCAGAAGCCGCAGTAAATGTGATCACTCTCAACAAAGAATTGCTTAATAAAAGAATTGATTTAATAAATCCTCCTAATCACCCAGGCTCCAAACTTCAAGGTCAACCTTGATTGTCTCTTCTTCCTCACCTCCCTCTGTCCAATATAAGGTCAATTGGTAAATCTTGTCAATTCTATCTTCACACCCATTCCTTCTTCTCCATTTACATTGCCACCAGCATAATTCACACTCCCACTTCTTGTCTAGGGTAATAGCATAGCCTTCAAATTAATCACTCTGTTCCTAGTATCTGCCCTCTCAATTCATCTTTTAAACAGCTGCCAAACAATTTCAAGGCACAACACTCTCAGAAAGTGAGTGACTATTCCCTCTAGGATGAGATACAAAATCCCTAGCCCAGTATTTAAGACCCCTTAGAAACTGGATTCAAATGACCTCTCCAGTGTCATTTCTCTTTATTCCTTTACTTGATGCATCATATCCTATGTCCATGAGTGGCACAGATATTCATGGAATCCACTTTCTTCTCATAGAGTAGTGGTATTCTAGAGTCCTTCAAGGCTCAACTGAGATACTATATTGTTCATGTGGTTTTATCTCTCCAGTTATTAGTAGTCTCTCACTCCTCCAGTATTCCTATAGTTTTCTTGACTCCCTTTATTCTTTTAATCCCTATCTTACAGTCAGTCAATCACCAAGCATTTTTAAGTGCCTTCTATGTGCCAGATATGATTCTAGACAATAGCAAAGAAAGACAAAAGCAAAGCAATAACTCTGTTTAAAAAGGTGATATTCAACTGGACAAACAACATATGTACTATCACGAAACAGAGGAGAGAGAAAGAAAGGGGGGATGGTAGGGGAGGGGCAGGCCATTCAAGTAGTAGTACATAGTGCAGTAGATAGAACATAGGGCCCAAAGTCAGGAAGATCTAAGTTCAATTCTGGATTCAGATATTTCCTCTGTGATCCTGGCCAAGTTTCTTAACTTCTATTTGCATCTGTTTTCTCCACTGTAAAATGAGCTTAATAATAATAATAATATCACCTAGCTCACAACAATCCTGTGAGGATTAAACAAGATGATATTTGTAAAGCATTTGCCACAGCACCCAGCCCTTAATAAATGTTTGCTCCTTTCCTTGCTTCCTAAATGTGATATAACTTGAAGGGGGATGTCATGGCATCTTGAGAGATGAAGAAAGGTTTCAGATAGAAAGTTATCACATCTAATCAATTACCAAATTTTGTCACTTCTACCTCCACTTCTTTACTTTCTTTCTACCCACCCAGTCACCATCCTAGGTCAGGCCTTCGGTACCTCTCATTCAGACTATTTCAATAAAGCCCTAATTGTTCTCCCCGTCCTCTATATGCTACAAATTTGTCAAAGTAATTTCTTTGTTTTGTTTTTACTTTTGAATAATGAGTTCTGTCTTTATTTTCTTCTTTCCTGTAAACTCTAGATCACATTTTTTTTTAAATTTTAATTTGTGGAATAAAACAAACATTTCCAGAACATAGTATAATAAAAAGATGATCACATATGTAACTATACAACTTGCTATTCCTTTCAAATATATAACAAAATTATTACATAAATTTCTTTTTTTCTTCATTCCCCACTCCACCCTAGAGATGACTACCATTAGACACAAATATATATTTGTTATGCATATGTGTACACATATGTGTGTATTATATATACATATATAAGTAAAATCATTCTATTAATACTTCTGTTTATCAATTCTTTCTCTGGATGCAGATAGCATCGTTCTTCATACGTATTTAATAATTAATTTGGGGATTTATAATAGTCAAAATAGCTTATTCACTCAAAGTCACTCTAAAAACAACAAAAATTAATGGACTACTTGAAAGCCATGTTCAGAAAAAAGAGCCCAGACATCACCTTTCAAGAAATTATCAAGGAAAACTGCACTTATATCTCAGAACCAGAAGATCAAATATAAATTACAAGCATCCATTGATCACCTCTTAAAAGAGATCCCAAAATGAAAACTCCCAGAAATATTACAGCCAAACTCCAGACCTCCTAGGTCAAAGAGAAGATATTGCAAGCAGCCAGAAATAAATGATTCAAATATCATGGAACCACAGTCAAGACCACACAAGATTTAGCAGCTTCTATATTATTGGCTTGGAAGGCTTGGAATATGATGAACTAGAAGGCAAAGGAGCTAATATTACAACCAACAATCGCCTACCCAGGAAAACTGAGTATAATCTTTCCAGAAAAAAAAGGGATATTCAACAAAAGAGAGGACCTTCAAACATTCTTGAGAAAAATACCAGAGGTGAATAGAAAATTTAACGTTCAAATGCAAAACTCAAGAGAAGCATAAAAAGGGTAAACAGAAAGAAGAAATCCTAAGAGATTTATTAAGGGTACACTTTTTGCATTCTGGCATCGGACAGTTAGGTAGAGATGTCAAACAGTCCATGGGTGATATTGGATCTGAGAAAAGAGTTGGATATATCGATTTGGAGAGTTGTATTTATAGGGATAATAGTTAAAAAAATGGCAACTGACAAAACCACCAAGTCACAATGTAAGTAGAAAAGAAGAGAAGGCTCATGGAAGAACCATGTGATATACCCATGGATAGGGACAGGATCCTTATGATGAACCTGCAAAGGAGACAGAAAAGAATTAGGTGGATTGGCAGGAAGAAAACCACAACAGGAGATTGTCACAAAAAGCCAGGAAAGCAAAAACATCCAGAAGGAGGAGTAGTCAGCACAGTTAAATTCTGCACAGAGCTCAACAAGGATAAGGTCTGACAACAGACTTGTATTTGCCAATAGAGAAATTATTGGCGACCTTGCAGAGAGCAGTTTCTATCAAGTGATCAGGAAAGAAGACACAATTGAGGATTGAGAAGTAAGTGGTAGGTGAAAAAGTTGTTGACAGAAACCACAAGAAAGAGGTTAATTCTGAAGCTCCTTTTGGGTTTTGTCCATTCTTGTTGAATATAAAATGTTTAGCTTAGATGAAGTCTTTGAACCTAATTTAAACAACTGTCAACTAAATGAAGTCCTACATTCAAGGCCCTCCAAAGTATGGCTACATCCTGCCTTTCCAGCTTTGTCCCCTCCATGTGGACAAAAAATAGGGGCAGCTACGAGGTATATTCAGTAAAGAACAGGCCCTGGAGTGAGGGGGACCTGAGTTCAAATCTGACCTCTGACACTTGATATGCTTACTAGCTGTGTGACCTTAGGCAAGTCACTTAACCCCAATAGCCCTGCCTTCCCTCCACCAAAAAAATACTCATTCAAACTATACAGGCCTTTTCCCTGAATATGCCTTAGGTTCTCCCTCCTCTATTCTTTTGCTCACACAGTTATCTATACCTGGGACAATGGATTCCTACTCATCATGAAAACAACTCAGTTCAGGAAGCCTTTCCTGGACATGTTAGTGAGAGCTCTGCCGTAGCTCAGCTTCCTTTGCTAAAGCATTTATGTAAATTTCTATGCTTGTAGGCATGGGGCTGCATGTGGTCCAAGAGCCACATTTTGGACAGCCCTGTTGTAAAAGCGAGAAGAAAGACAGTCCCTGCCCTCAAGGAGCTTACATTCTAAAAGGGAAAATGACACATAAAAGGGAGCTGAAAAGGAGGGAGGGGAGAAGTTTTCTGCATAGGCGCATGATGGAGAAGTCTAGAAGAGTACAGCCTATTGGGAAATGAAGAGAAGCAATAAACTAATATTTCATTCACAGTAGTAATTTGCATTTGCATATTGTACAGCTTAAGAAAATTTGCATCAAAGATCTTCTGGCCTGAGGAAATGGTTAATGGAGAGGGAGAGTGTTGAAGTAATTCTGGGATCTTGGCCCAGAAAAGATCTCTTTCTCTCTTCTTCTACGAAGGCCAGAATTATTTTATTTCTTTTGCCAGAGGAACAGAAGCAGCAGAATAGGACTAAAAGGATGGCATCTATACTCGGCACTTAAAAAATTTGTTTTCTCTCTTCCTCTGAGAAGGAAGTACCAGAGGCTGAGACACAAACAGAGGTGCCATGAGTAGGGCCAGTTTACACAAAATGCTGGAACAATCAGGCTGACCAGGGCATCAAAGTTTAGACACAATTTCCATCTTACCCAGAATCAACAGTGGGTTGAGAGTCTCCATGACTCCTGTTTGCCTGTTCAGTGGTTAGCTGAGAAAATATTTTCCCTACCTTCCATTTTAATTCATGAAGATAGGGAGAGGGCTTCCCTCTGCTCATTGCTTTTCCCTAGACTGTGAGTGTGAGCTCTCTGGAGTTTTATTGTCTCAGGTAGATGAGGATATAGTAAAGATAATTTATTTCTTTTGCATTATGTTCCATTTTATTTTAAATTATGGGATCATATACAATATACTAGGTACTTGACTGTGCAGTAGGAAGTAACTTCAGAAGGTAGAACACTGTTAAGGGGCAGAGATTTTGAATTAGGCATAGTAGTTTTCATATTTTAGCATTTGATCAATATTTCATCTTTTCTCCTAGAATAAACTGTATCTCTGCAAGCAGGGAGTTTAAAAAGAAGCCACTTCTACTTCCATGGACTTGGTGTTTGCAGTGGTAAGGGAAATATGGCAACTTATTCAATGGCTTCCACATGTAATTAGTGAATCCAAAGAAAGATGGTTTTTGTTCAAGTTTCAAGTGTGCTGGAACCAGTTAGTGCAGGTAAGGGAGGGTTTATTTTCAGTGTGAGGATTTAAATCTCAGAATTAGGCAAACACTACCAATTTGGGTTTGATTTATTATTTTGCTGATTGTCTAGAATTAGGAAAGTGATGGAGAAAATATTAGTAATGAAAACTAAACTTAAAAGGGTATTAGAGTTATATTTTTCTTTTTCTTTTTTGAGAGCTGTTTGCCTCCTGATTACAAACTTAGACATTACTCCTTGAGCTAATTTAAAATCCCTTGTTTAATTTTTAACATGGTGAAAGCTGTCTCTCCAGGGAAACAGGGAGAATAGTACTGGTCCAAAGTGTTTAAGTTTTTAAGTTTTGTAAAGCTTTTTTTCCCTTCAAAACAATCCTTTGAAGTTGGTGATACATGTATTATTATCCCCATTTTCCAGATGAGAAGACAAAGATTCAGAAATTTCTTATTGCACTAAGGATAGGAATTATCTAAGGTATAGCTTAAACTCAGGTCTCCAAAATGTTTTGATACAAAACATAATCATCAAATGAGTATTATAGCTACTTGTGTTTGTTTCTTATTTCCCAGATAGACTGTAAGCTCATTGAGGGCAATAAGGTAGTCTTGTCAGAACTTTTTTGTTGTTCAGTTGTTACTCAGTCATGTCCAACTCTTCATGACCCCATTTGGGGTTTTCTTGGCAAAGATACTGGAGTGCTTTGACATTTCCTTCAGTAGCTCATTTTATAGATGAGAAAACTGAGGCAAATAGGGTTAAAAGACTCGCCCAGGGTCACACAGCTAGTAAGCATCTGAGGCCAGATTTGAACTGAGCAAGATGAGTTTTTCCAACTCCTCACCAAGCACTCTATCCACTATGCCACTTCATTGCTTTATCAGGACTTTATACCTTGCCTAATGCCTAACATAAAGTTCTGCACTCAATAGGTTACTTAGCATTTACTCATTTGAATGGTCAACACAATTCATCAGACAAATTATTAAAAAGGTTAGAGTTCAGCTTTCCTGAGTCTAGGGATCTGATTATATTGATTGTAAAGAACAGACTGAGCTGTGGAAGAGAAAGCTACCTTTTCTAGAGTATTAGAATATGGCTCAATGGTAAGGTCTCCATAACAAATCAAATCAATAAATTACCTATTGAACATAAATTGTAATAGAAAAGGAGCTGAGTTTGTCCGCAAGAATAAGGAAAGGGTGTATGGTTTTGATATTGACCTTTCCAACCCACATTCTAGCAGGTCAATAATGAGCATTTACTATAATACAGGGCACTTTACTTCTGTCTTGTGGGAGAGGAATATAAATTGGTATAGTGGGGAAAAAAACCACTAAATTTGGTGTCAAAGGATCTGGATTTAAATCTTATGCTTTATTAAAACATATGTCCTTGATCAAGTTACTTCTTGTATTTCAGGGTCTGCTATCTCATCTATGAAATTAGGGGACTGGATTATATGATGCCCAACAAAAGATCATAGCTCCTCAGAGGACATCTAGTCCAAACACTTCATTTCATATCTAAAGAAATTAAATCCCAAGGATATTAAATTATTTCCCCAAAATAACACAGGTAGACTTGAAGGTGAAATATGAACCCAGGTTCTCAGACTCCAAAACTAGACTATAGCACCTCATCCATCTCTTGTTCCTGTGATACGCATCAAAGAATGAATGACACAGTATTCTTCATCTCTGGGAGGTTTTAATCTAGTTGAAAAAGAAAATTATCAATAAATAAACAAGCATTTGTTAAGTAGTGTGCAATGTTCTGGAACTATAGACTAAAATAAAAAGTACTTGACCACAAAGAGCTTATAGAGAAGTTCAGAAAAGAGAGAAATTATGTCAAGTTGGTGTGGTCAGGGAAGGATGTTTAGAGGAAGCATGAATTTCACTCAGTCTTGAAGCCACAAGAGGATCAAACAGTTAGGTTAGCTGCCAAACAAATTTATATTCTTAGATTCCAGATGTCTAGAACTGAAGGAAAGGCATTCATCCCAAATGCTGCAGAAGGAACAGTAAACTCCTTAGGAAAAGGAGGTTAGTATACTATTTGTCTTACTCTTCACCCAGGGACATAAATCCAGTGATCCTCTACTGTCTTTCTTTTTTTCTCTCTTTGTCCCTTGTCTTTTTCTTTCTCCCCTCTCCCTCTTTCTTCTTCTCTCCTCCTTAATTTTCTCTCCCTCCTCTTCCTCTCTTCCTCTCCCCCGCTCCACCTTTCCTTTTCTCCTCTCCTTTCCCTTTCTCTCTCCTTTTCTCCTCTTTCTCTCTCTCTCCTTCCTTCCCTCTCCCCTTCCCCTCTCTCTTTCTTTCTCTCTCTCTCTCTCTCTGTGTCTCCCCTGTCTCTATCTCTGTGTCTCTACCACTGTCTCTGTCTCTCTGTCTCTCTCTCTGTCTCTGTCTCTCTCTCTCTCTCTCTCTCTCTCTCTCTGTCTCTCTCTCTCTCTCTCTCTTTTCCTCTACCCATAATTTGCATTGGCCACTCTGAAACTAGAGAAGGTTTGGGCAACAAAAGATAAGTTTCATATTCTTATTTAGGCATTTCCTATAATTACCAACCTTGACATCTCTTAGCCATTCTGTGAGATAGAGCTAGAACTCTCGGCTACAAGATCCACATGGTTTCTAAATCATAGCTCGTTAGATAAACAAGCAACAGTCATATTTTTTTCCCCGAAGTGTTTCCTCCCCTGCTTTCCATGTTCAGTCCTTGTGGAGGACAAAATGTGCCCAAGGGAAGTATGCTCAAAACAAGCAATTTACATAAAGTCATCTGTGCCTCTTCAAACTTGCAAAGATATTCAGTTTGGGCTTCATTCAAATTTTAAGCCAATTTTCCTGCCAGTTTTTATGTTATCAAAACAAGCTTGCTCATCCCTAGTTAGATGCCTCATAAAACTATCAGTCATTTGGAGATTGCTCACTCATGAAGGAAGAAGATGGGAAATTTTCCAAAATCTGGTAATATAGATTCTCCTCCAATTAGGAATGAAATTCTACAGGAAAACTGGTGGCAGTGGTGGGCATATCAGTAGTACAAAGACCATCCCAGGCCCACTGATATTATAATAGCCAAAATTAATGGAACAAGCAGAGTAAGAACTGTTCAAGAAAGGCAACATAGAAGAGTAGAGAATAAGTTTCTGAGTCACGAAGAACTGGATTCATATCTAGCCTGGGACACAGACTTTGTGACCATGGTCAATCCACTTAAAATCTCTGTGCTCCCAGGCAACTTCCCAATTTTAATCTGTAGAAAGAGTTCATATACTTGTAGTTCCCTACTCCCTGCATCATTAAGATTGCAAATCTGAACAAAAAGAAAAAGAAAGAGGAAGAAAAGAAACCTTCCAAGTCACCCTGCATTTAAGGATCAAGGCAACAGATGCTTACTAATTAAAGCAGTAACATGCAGGGACTACTCAAATTCTTATCCCTATTCATTTTCTCCCACACACTGAGGACCTGATTTGTACTGAGAGAGAGCAAAACTGATTTCCACAAGATTGCCTATTTTGTTGGCTTTCACTGGAGTGATCATGATTCAATAATCTTAACAAGCAAAGCTTCTTGGAACATCTGACTCCTCCTCACTGGTGGAGTGACATGAGGATCCATTCTCATGCCCAATGGGAGACAGATTTGGCCATTAATCATTTATCCCTCCATTGGGATGTAAGGAATGAGCTTTGGTAAAAAGCTCAATGGGGATTTGAAAGATTTTACTGTAATCAGACTTTCAGTTCATGTGATAATCAGGTAAATATGCCATTTCAGGGCAATTGATCACAGAAGGCTGGCTTCCAACATCTGTATCCTTTCTGCACTCACAAGATCATAGATCTAAAGCTGAAAGGAAACTAAGATAGCAACTGGCACAAACTCTTCCTTTTAGAGGGAAAGAAATTTAGGTCCAGAGAAGTTAAATGACTTGCCCAAGGTCATATAGCAGCACTGAAATTTGAACTCAGGTCCTTCTACTCCATATTCAGAGCTCTTCCATTTGTATCATGCTACCTCCCATATTTAAATTCCTTTGCTTTCTTTTTATTTTTGTGTCATTGTTGTTTTCCTTTGCAGTAACATAAGTGGCAGCACGATGCAGTGGAAAGAAGTTTGTCTTTTGAGTCAGAGGACTTGGATTTAAAGGCACTGCTTCTCCTTACCTCTGAAATGTCACTTAACCTGTCTGGCTTTTAGTGTTCTAATCTGTAGAGTGAGAGGTTTGGTGTAAGATTCTCACTTAATGACATTTGGGGCAAATTTCAAAGCCATAAAAGGAAAACTTTCCTCTCTTTCTCCTTCACACATTTTCAGCAATAACTAACTCAGCACCAAAGCCTGAAACAAGAAAATATGACAGATTTAAAAGATGGATAAAACCTTAGTCTTTGGGCTTTGTTTTGTTTTGCTCTTGCTATATAGCTCCATGACTTTCTTGGCTTGGTTAAAACAAATTCAAAAACAGCCTATTTCCCATCTACTGAAAGCCTATTACAATCAAAATGGTGATCTTAGTTGGATAATTTCTGACCAGTGTATTATAGACTCAGAGATGGGACATATCAATAAGGGACTGGAAAAGGGGCTTAATGGATTGCCACTGCTATCTCATCACTGCTCTTACCTCATGTTCACTAAGAATTATGAACAAGTAGCACTAACTAATGAATTGTCCATTGTCATAATCAGAAGTAAAATAACACCATGGAGCTAGTTTCAGAGTCAGGAATATCTGGGATCTGGTCTCTCATTTGACTCATACAAGTCAGGTCATTTAGTGTCAAAGTGTTCTAGTGAACTCTCTAAGACTATAAATTGAAAAAAAAAAGATGTGTATTTGCACTGGTAGAGGGGATTCCTACACTGGAAGTTCCCTATATCAATGAAATTGCATTTCCAAACTGGACCACAAACTGTGCCCAGTTAAGTAGCATGAAATGAGTCCCTATTTGAGAGGGAGGTGAGTACCAAGGTAAGATGGGGGTGGAACTCACCCCAACCTGCCATCTGTTATCTTCCCATTATAACTAATTATTTTTGCTAACTAGATTCTAAGCTATCTTATTTCTTTACTCCTGAGGGATTACAAGGGCTATCAGAAATTTCTAAATTCAGCACCTCTAAGTTCATCCTGGGGCAAAGCCAGTTGCCCTACCCTACTAATATCTCTGCCACCAAGGTATCTCATCAGATTCTGGAGAGAAGGCTAAATTTTCTGCTGGGCTAGTTCATAGCTAAACAGAACCTTGAACATATTCTTTAAGTCTTCCTACCTCAATGTTCTCTGGATGTTGTGGGGTTTGGGGAAAGTAGGCATATGGTGCAAATAGATGAGTATATCAACTGTCTCATTAATTTCCCCCTTTTCAGAAGCTGTCTTCAAGGAACAACCCCACTCCATCTTCCCCTACTAAAATATAAAACCACTCACATTATTCATGCCTACTAAGACTCCCAATAAACTTACAATGGGCACATGATCTGTGTGACATGGTGGAAACGTACCCTGCAGTATGTGTAATCATGTTTAGCCAACATAAGGAATTATAGACCTCATATTTATAGACAGAAAAACTAGCATAAGATAAGGGAGATTTCTTTGGGATTTGGTTAACTTTCTTCTCTTCCCTGTAGGATCCCAAAAGGAAAAACAGTATTCTTGCTTTTTCTTAAATCCATTCAGAGGAATGAAAGAAATCTTTCATTTGTTTGATTGAAATTAAAAACTATGAAAATGATGAATATTTAGGATCAATGATAAGCCAATATTCCTGTTGTCCTCTATTTTCTCCTAGGATTTAAGTGCTACAGATAATAATTTGTAGAGATATAATATTAATTGTAAACAGAAACTGTGCTAGGTTTACTGTTCTCTCTTTAACTACCATGATGTGGATGGCGATGTTTGGAAAGGGTACAACAGCTATGCTAGCTGGCAGTGATGCTAGTCACAGAACTGAAAAGAATACAAAAAATTATCTAGTACAAACACCTGGTTTTATGGATGAAGAAACTGAGGCCTTCGGCTCTTAAGCACACAGTGCTGTAATTAATTAGGTGGTGGCAGAACAATGACTAAAGTCTTGGGAAGTGCAGTGGGAAAAGAGGTAAATCTGAATCACAAAACCAGAGTTTGAATAAAAGTTGTGCTACTTATTGCCTGAGGGAAAGTTCACAAGTCACTTAACCTCTCTGATTTTTAGTTCCCTCATCTATAAAATGAGCAGATTGGACAAAATGACCTAAAGTCTCTTCCAGATCTATGATCCTATGCCTCCTGATCTCTTTTTGTTATCTAAATAGATAGGAATTAAATAATAATCTGGGATTTGACTTTACCCAATACGACCTGGAATGCCATGATGATAACCTAACTGTGGTAGCAATAACCCATAGGGCGCCCTCTATACCTGAATGGGAAGGAGAATGCTATCCATATGTGATAGTAGTGGATGGAAATAAATGGAGATAAGAGTGTAGTTTCTTTCTCATGATTTTCCAACTTGGTTAAGAAATAGAAAGAGGGGAACAAGGGAGGAGAGCAAGCATGTGCTGTGTGTCAGGCACTGCATTAAGTACTTTACAAATATTATTTCATTAGGTTCTCACAATAATCATGAGAAGTGGATGTCATTATTATTGCCATTCTAAATCTGAGGAAACTGAGCCAGACAGAAGTTAAGTAATTTGCCTAAGGACACAGCGAGAATATGTCTGAGGCCCAGATTTAAACTCAAATATTTCTGATTTCAGGTCCAACGTTTTATCCACTGTACCACTTAGGTGCCTAGGAAAGAGAAGAAGAAAACCTCAGCTTGGATGAAGAAAAAAAAGAGTCAGGAAGGAATTGTAATGTGCTAGCTAGATCAGTTCTGGTTTGAGATTGCTTGATCCTAGATTACAAGCAATTTGTTGGAAACCTTTTCTTCGCTCCGCCCCAAAAAAATGGTGATTTAACTTCCACTAAAAAACCCACATGAGTCTTAAGGTTGTGACCACTAATATAAGACACCTAGCACAGCATTACAATAATGAGGTTCTTATGAATGGGGCTTTTTTTTTGATAATTCTCAAAGGCTTTTTACTCTTCAGAAGAGAGAAACCAAAAACTAGAGCATTTATAGTATAATAGTTTTAATCCATGCCAGATAACTTTATTACATCATTATTTATTGTTTTCTGTGAATATGGGAAAGATCTGTGTTCCATCAATGTGGGGAATTCCTGGAGTGGGAAGTGCCTCTGCCAATGCAAATTGTATCCTATCCATGACTCAGCATATAACTCAGTCCTCAGGAGTTGCTTGAGGCATAGAGAAGCTGAATCCCTTGCCCAGTCACACAGAGAGCCAAGAGACAGAGGAAGAATTTGAACAAAGGTCTTCCTGACTTAAAATTCATGGCGCTATATATTACACCATCCTGTTCCCAAAATATTTTCTTATATTGCAAATTGCCTGATACGCTAGCCTTGGCTTTCCTCCTACATTAAAGTGGAGGACAATTGTCACATCTTATGCTTTCCTCCATGACTGAGATCACAGTAGACTTGTCCAAAGTCACATAGGGAGTAAATAAGTAGCAAAGTCAGGAATAAAGTACAATGTTGATTACATAGTAGATGCTAAATAACTGCTGGGTAATTGATGGACTAGCCTACCAGGGCTTGTAACTGCATCCTTGACTATAGTATATCTTAGATGGAAATCCTGGTACCATATTCATTCAGGATTTCAAATCATTTAACCACCGGGAGAAAGAGGACTTTAGAAGTTCCCTGGACTATCACCTCTACTATTAGGAAGGACTTCACTCAGATGATTCCAAACATTTATCTATAAATTTATATCAGCAGGATTAGTTTTTGCTATCTACTTAGAGGGTCTCCCACCCACAGTAGTGTTAATAAAAACATTTATTCATTCACTTATTCAATGAGCATTTATTAAATACCTACTACATGAAAGTCACTGTAAGTGTAAGGAAAGGAATTCCCATCCTCACTTTAGTTATTATAATCACAGAAGACGAAGAATGTAATTGCAAAAAAAAAGAGTGAAGGAATTTTTCTGCCACCCCACAACAATGTATGAAGCAGCTACTCAACCAGCTTGATAGGATTATATAGATCTGACAATCAGATGAATGCAACTAATTTTGCATTGGAGGATAAATAAATGAATGAATGAAGCATTTATTAAGCACTTACTTTATGCAGAGCACTGTGTTCAGCACTTGGAATACAAATATAGAAGTAAAACAGATTCTTTTCTCAGAGATCTCACATTCTAATGAGGAAGACAATATATATGGAATGTTTCACCCACAAGTCTGATGGGAAATTTGCTTGATCCTGTACAACAGCAAAGTAGATAATAATGCTTCTACTTTAATGTTATTTGTGCTGATAAAATCATATCAGTTCCTGATGTTAAACTGCTTGACAATGCCAAATATAGTGACGGAAAGAAATTTCCTTTTTGGGTCTTTAGTAGCTTCAGCACCTTAAAGAGAAGTTGCCAGACTGCATCTCTCCATAGATAATGAATGCATCTTGCCAGAATTATGGCCAAGGGTACTAGGCTGAAAAATAATGTTATTCTCAAGGCTCTTGTGTTCAAAAGTCAGGGGAAGGGAAATGGTGGTCAAGGTGGGAGTGATGGTTTGACTTGCCTCGTGTATCTTTCCTCTGGTCTCCCCTTCAGGGTAATTTATTGCTTTAGCTAGAATGGTTTGCCTGACCTATGAATGGGAGTTGGTTCACATTTGATAAGGATGGCTGGCCTTTTCTTCAGAGGAATTCTTTCCCAGGTGATGGCTGGGATGTGATAAAAGAAGAACTGGTGGTTTAAGAAGTGCTGCCACTCCCTGGGCTCTTGCGCCTATCTGCCTATTAATGTCATTTGATTGGCACTTGTTTCTGGTGGTGTTGAGGAAGGCAGGTTCTCTCTCTGCAATGATTTCTCCCTTGATGACTGTGGAAGCTTGACTACAAGTAGGTCTGGTGCCTTGGGGTACTGGTACTCCTGAGGCTCTTGGGTTCAGGGTTATGGGCTTTCTCCATCAGGATCTGAGGGGAAATTAAGATCAAAGTAATGTTGGTGATTTTAGTTACCTGGCACAAGCTGCCTCTTGCATCTCCCTCAGAATGCCTTGCTGCTTCAGCTAAGCTGGTTTGCCTTCCAGTCTCTGAGAGTCAGTTATACCTCTTGAACCTATACATAAAAGAAGAAAGACATCCAGCTGTTGAGAGTTTGAGCTTGAATTTGAGTTTAAGGATTGAAAATAATTGTGGAAATAGATCAATGTATGTCTACCAGAGGGCAGCAAGTAGAGGAAAGGTGACTTTCTCTCCTTTCCTCATTGAATACATGTGAGACACTGCATCGAATACCAGGGAAAAGATATTCCAAACAGACAGGAATTTAGATGAACAGTCATTCAAGAGATGAAGCTGGTTTTAGAGGCAGCTAGGTGGTACAATGAATGGATCACTGGGCCTGTAGTCAGGCTGAACTGACTTCAAACCTGGCCTCAGATCCTTCTGTTCTGTCTGACTTTGGGCAACTCACTTAACTTCTATCTGCTTCAGTTTCCTCAACTGTAAAATAAGAGTGAGTATCAAATGAGATGATATTTGTAAAACATAATACTAAATTTCCTGATATGTAGAAGGTGGTTAATAAATGCTTGTGCACTCCCTGTTCTTTAAGGAGCATGATCACTCATATGAAAGCAAGATGCCAGGAGGTAGAGCCAAGATGGCATAGTAAAAGCAGAGACTTTCCTGACCTTTCCCCAAACCTCTCCAAATATCTGTAAAAATGGTTCTAAAACTTTTTAGAGCTTCAGAACCCACAACATGACAGAGTGAAACAAATTTGTAGCCTAAGACGACCTGGAAGGTTGACAGGTAAGGTCAATTGCACCAGTCTGGTAGAGGAATACAGTCCAATGTGGGCCATGTAGGCACAGACAGGACAGAGCAGGCCTCAGGGGACTGAATCCCTGGCAGCTATAGCAGTTTCCATACTTCTCAACCCACAAACACCAAAGACAACCCAGAAGGTCAGTGGAAAAGGTCCTAGGGACCTGGGTGAGAGAGGAGTACAATCCAGCCCCAGCCCCAGGGTGGCAGAGGTAGCAGAAGCAGCTGCTGCTGCTTGTGGGACTCTCAGCCCAAAGAAGATGGGGGGTTTGAGCAGCTGATCAGAGCAGGATTGCAGGGATCTCTTTGCTGACACTGAGGCAAGATTCTCTTGCTTTCCCTGTGCCTGGATAAAGGTCACAGTCCTGGGTAGCAGTCCTGGGGTGAAGAGGAGTGCTGACATGGCAGAGCTTGTGGCACAGTAGAAAGGGAATCCTCCTCACAGTTCCAAGTCAAAAAAGAGTGCCTGTGGTGACTCACACAGCAGAGTACAGACCAGGAAAGGAGTACACACCTCTCCTTTAATCATCCCACTGTGGAAGAACTGAAAATTTACTGACCCCTAGAAGTATCTCTGAAAAAAGGTGCACAAAACCCCTGAGGTTTGGGACAGGACACCATACACACTGGAAGCAGAGATCTACCTTAACAAAGACTTAAAAGTCAAGTATTTGGCTGGGAAAAATGAGCAAATAGTATAAAAAAACCCAGGCTACAGAATCTTACATTGGTGACAAAGATCAGAACATACAACCAGAAGACAACAAAGTTAAAGCTCATACATCCAAACCCTCTAATAAAAATATGAATTGGTCTCAGGCCATGGAAGAGTTTAAAAATGATTTTGAAAATCAAGTAAGAGAAGTAGATGAAAAATTTGAAAGAGAAATGAGAGTGATGTAGGAAAATCATGAAAAACAAGTCAACAACTTGCTAACAGAGACTCCAAAAGTACTGAAGAAAATAACACCTTAAAAATAGACTAACCTAAATGGCAAAAGAGGTCCAAAAAGTCAACAAGGAGAAGAAACCCTTAAAAAGCATAATTGGCCAAATGGAAAAGGAGGTACAGAAGTTCATGGAAGAAAATAATTCCTTAAAAATTAGAATGGAGCAAATGGAAGCTAATGGCTCAATAGGAAATCAAGAAATTATAAAACAGAAGAGTCCACAAGGTCGACAGGATGGATCTGTAGGCTGGAAGAGAACCTGGAGTGTGCAGCTGCATCAGACAACACCAAAGCAGAAGCAGCTGCAGAAACCAGCCAACGATCCAGGCTGGGATAAAGCTGGGCACCCAAAACGGGAGTCTGTCAAAGAGAGGGGAGGCAGCAGCACAGCGCCTGTGGCTGTGAGACATCTACTCCTGAGGCTTGCAGCCCAAAGGTTTGAAACTCACTTTCTTGAATTTCCTGGAGACATAATGGCCAGGTAAACAGCTCTCATCCCTCCCTCCCTGACCCAGAGAATACCTCGAGAAAAACACTGGTATACAGGAGCCAGAAGTGGGGCTTCAGTAGCCAAACAGTGAGAATTCCTGAATCCCAGAAGGGTGGAGCCAGCAACGGTCAATACCAGGAACCCAGACATGCCTTTCCAAAGCCAGGGGAAGTGGCACACACCAGCACAGACAAAGGCTGAGACCACTGGTGCTGGAGAGCAGCCCCAGGGGAAGAGGAGATTTCCAGCAGCCAGATGATCCCTCCTCCACACCTCAGGAAACAAAGGCCATAACACACAAAGCCAGTAACTAGCCTCACAATTCCCAGAACAAGAAATCTGGGAAAGACCTTCCTGAGCCCCCAAAGCAGAAATGCATTGCAAAGCCAGGAAAAAGCTAACCAACATGAAGAAGAACATGAAAAAAGTGAGGGCCATTGATTCTTTTATGGAGACAGGGAAGATCAAAATACCAATTCAGAAGATGACAGCATTGACTCTATACCTATATCTGATATGTCAAAAGGGAACGTGAACTAGTCTGAAGTCCAAAAAGCATTCTTGGAAGAACTAAAGGAGGATTTTAAAAACCAAATTAGGGAGGTAAAAGAAAAAAAAATGAAAAAAAAAACACTGAAGAGATCAAATCCTTGAAAAGTAAAATTGGTAAAATGGTTAAGAAGATTCAGAATCTAAATAGAGAAAATGACACCCTGAAAGGTAAAACCAACCAATTGGAAAAGTACACTCAAAAGCAAAATGAAGACAGCAATTCATGGAAAATTAGGATTGAGCAAATGGAAGTGAAAAACTCTAGAAAGCACCAAGAAGTAGTCAAAGAAAATGTAAAGAATGAAAAAATAGAAGAAAACATGAAATATCTGATTGGAGAAACAACTGACCTGGAAAATAGATCCAGGAGAGACAATTTAAGAATTATTGGTCTACTGGAAAGCCACAATGAAAAAAGAGTCTGTACAGTATCTTCCAAGAAATTATAAAGATAACTTCCCAGAAGTCCTAGAACCAGAGGGGAAAATAGTCATTGAAAGAATCCAACAATCACCCCCTGAAAGAGATCCCAAATTGAAAACTCCAAGAAATATTATAGCCAAATTTCAGAATTATCAAGTCAAGGAGAAAATACTGCAAGCAGCCAAAAAGAAACAATTCAAATATCATGGAACTACAGTCAGGATCATGCAGTATCTTTCAGCTTCTACATTAAATGACGGGACAAATTGGAATATGATATTCCAGAAGGGAAAGGAGCTTGGACTACAACCAAGGATGAACTACCCAGCAAAATTGAGCATATATTTTTCAGGCAAAGAGATGGACATTCAATGAAATAATGGAATTCCAGACCTTCCTGATGAAAAGTCCAGAACTCAATGGAAAATTAGATCTTCAAATACAAAGCTCAAAAGAGATATAAAAAGGTAAAGAGGGGGAACTCCCCCCCCCCCTGCAAACCTTGTAAAGCAATAAGTGCAAGTTGTTTACATTCTTATATACATCAATCTTGAGAATGGTACAATCATTATGACAATTGAAAGGGTTACATATAGACTGTGGGTGTCTATAAAATAACTGATATAATGATAAAAACATGATTAAGAGATGTAAAGGGAGGGTTCTGAGAGAAGAGGCAAGGAAGTAGTAGAAAAGGATAAATTGCATCACATGAAGAGGCACAAAAACATATTATAGTAGAGGGAAAGAAGGGAGGGAGAAGAGTAGTATATCTGTTTTCCTCTCATCAGATTTGGTTCACTAAGAGAATAACATACTCTGATAAGTATAGAAATCAAACTTGTCCCACAGGCAGCAGGAGGGGAAAGGGGAAAGAAAAGGGATGGGGGTGGTCAGAAGAGAGGGAAAAAGTAGCAAGGGAAAAAGGGTAAGATAAAGGAGGGGAATCAAGAGAGAGGGTAAACTGCAGAAGGCAGTGGTCAAATGCAAAATTCTTTTGAGGAGTGGAAGGAAGGAGGGAGAAATAAAAGCATAAACAGTGGGGGAAACAGTATGGAGAAAAAGACACAGCTTGTAATCGTAACTGTAAATGTGAATGGGATGAACTCCCCCATAAAACGGAGGTGGATAGCAGAATGGATAAAAACCCATGATCCTACAATATGTTGTTCACAAGAAACACATTTGAAACAGAGAGATACACACAGGGTAAAAGTAAAAGGATGGAATAGAACATATTGCACTTCAGCTAAAGTAAAAAAAAAAAGCAGAAGTAGTAATCGTAATCTCAGACAAAGCAAAAGTGAAGATAGATCTAATTAAAAGAGATAAGAAAGGAAACCATATCCTGCTGAAGGCACCATAGACAATGAAAATATCATTATTTAACATACATGCACCAAGTGGTATAGCATGCAAATTTGTAGAGGAGAAGTTAAGGAAGTTACAGGAAGAAATAGAAAGCAAAATCATACTAGTGGGGGACCTCAACCTCTCCCTCTCTGAACTTGATAAATCTAACCTCAAAATAAACAACAAAAAAGCTAAAGAGGTGAATAGAATTTTAGAAAAGATGGATGTGACAGCCCTCTAGAGAAAACTGAATGGGGATAAAAAGGAATATACTTTTTTCTCAGTGTTGCATGGCACATACTCAAAAATTAACCATGTACTAGGGCATAAAAACCTCACAATCCAGTGCACAAAGGCAGAAATAGCCAATGCATCCTTCTCAGATCATGACACAATAAAAATTATTTTTAATAAAGGACCATGAAAACATAAACTAAAAGTTAATTGTAAACTAAATAATCTAATCCTAAAGAATGAGTGGACCAAAGAACAAATCATAGAAACAATTAATAACTTCATTAAAGAGAATGACAATAAGGAGACAACATACCAAAACTTATGGGATGCAGGAAAAGCATTTCTTAGGGGAAATTTTATATCTCTAAATGCTTAAATGAATAAAATAGATAAAAAAGAGATCAATGAAATGGGCATACAACTGAAAAAGCTAGAAAAAGAACAAATTGAAAATCCCCAATTAGATACCAAATTAAAAATACTGAAAATCAAAGGAGAGATTAATAAAATTGGAATCAAGAAAACTATTGAAGTAATAAATAAAACTGAGAGGTGCTTTTATGAAAAAACCAACAAAATTGATAAACCCTTAGTTGATTTGATTTTTTAAAAAAGAAGAAAAAATACCAGTATCAAAAATGAAAAGGGTGAATTCACCTCCAATGAAGAGGAAATTAAAATCATAATTAGGAATTATTTTGCCTAATTGTATGCCCATAAATTTGATAACCTTAGGGAAATGGATGAATATTTACAAAAATACAAATTGCCCAGGATAACAGAAGAATTAAATTACTTAAATAACCCCATCTAAGAAAAAGAAACTGAGCAAGCCATCAATGAAATCTCTAGGAAAAAATCTTCAGGGCCAGATGGTTTTACATGTGAATTCTATCAAACATTTAAGGAACAATTAATTCCCATACTTTATAGACTATTTGGGAAAATAGGCAAAGAAGGAGTCCACCAAACTCTTTTTATGACACAAATATGGTACTAATACCTAAACCAGGAAGAGTCAAAACAGAGAAGAAAAATTATAGACCAATTTCCCTAAGAAATATTGATGCAAAATTTTAAATATAATATTAGCAAAAAGATGACAGCAACTTATCAGGAGAATAATACACTATGACCAGGTAGGATATATTCCAGGAATGCAAGGCTGGTTCAATGTTAGGAAAACTATCAGCATAACTGACCATATCAAAAACAAAACTAGCAGAAACTGTATGGTTAGCTCAATAGATGCAAAAATAGCTTTTGACAAAATACAACACCGATTCCTATTAAAAACACTAGAAAGCATAGGCATAAATGGAGTCTTCCTTAAAATTATAAATAACATCTACCTAAAACTATCAACAAGCATTATATGTAATGGGGATAAGCTAGGTGCATTCCCAATAAGATCTAGAGTGAAATAAGGATGTCCATTATCACCCCTATTATTCAGTTTGGCACTAGAAATTTTAGCTTTAGCACTAAGAGAAGAAAAAGAAATTGAAGGAATTAGGACAGGCAAAGAAGAAATTAAATTATCATTTTTTGCAGATGATATAATGATTTACTTAGAGAATCCTAGAGATTCAAGTAAAAGCTACTTGAAATAATAAACAATTTTAACAAAGTTGCAGGATATAAAATAAACCCACATCAATCCTCAGCATTCCTATATATTACTAACAAAGCCCAACAGCAAGAGATAGAAAGAGAAATTCCATTTAAAATTACCATAAGACACCATAAAATATTTGGGAGTCTACTTGCCAAGAGAAACCCAGGGTTTATATGAACATGATTATGAAAAACTTCTTACACAAATAAATTCAGATCTAAATAAATGGAACAACATCAGTTGCTTGTGGTTAGGTTGAGCTAATATAATAAAAATGACAACTTTACCTAAACTAGTTTACTTACTCAGTGCGACACCAATCAAATTGCCAAAATATGATTTTACAGAGTTGGATAAAATAATAACAAAATTCATCTGGAAGAACAAAAAGTGCAGAATATCAAGGGAATCAATGCAAAGAAATGCTAGGGAAGGTGACCTAGCCATACCAGTTATCAAACTGTACTATAAAGCAGCAGTCATCAAAACTAGCTGGTACTGGTAAAGAAACAGAGTGGTAGATCAGTGGAATAGGTTAGGTACACAAGACACACAAGTCAATGACTATAGCAATCTACTCTTTGATAAACTCAAAGAATCCAGCTTCTTGGCTAATAATTCACTATTCCACAAAAATTGCTGGGAAAATTGGAAAATGGTATGGCAGAAACTGGACGTAGACCAATATCTTATACTGTATACCAAAATAAAGTCAAAATGGGTTCATGATTCAGAAATAAAGAATGATACTATAAGCATTTTGGGAGAGCAGGGAATAGTTTACCTATCAGATCTATGGGAAAGGGAAGGATTAATGACCCAACAAGAGATAGAGAGCATTACAAAATGCAAAATGGATAATTTTGATAATGTTAAACTGAAAAGTTTTTGTATAAACAAAGCCAATGCAACAAAGATTAGGAGGGAAGCAGAAAACTGGGAGAAAATCTTTACAATCAGTGTCTCTGATAAAGGCCTCATATCTAAAATATACAGGGAACTGAGCCAAATTTACATGAATACAAACCATTCCCCAATTGAGAAATGGTCAAAGGATGTGAACAGGCAATTTTTAGAGGAAGATATTAAAGCTATCTGTAGACATATGAAAAAAAAATCTCTAAATAACTATTGATTAGAGAAATGTGAATCAAAACAACTCTTAGGTAACACATCTCTCCTGTCAGATTGGCTAACATGATAAAACAAGAAAATTATTAATGCTGGAGAGGATGTGGGAAAATTGGAACACTAATACATTGTTGATGGAGTTGTGAACTGATCCAGCCATTTTGGAGAGCAATTTGGAACAATGCCCAAAGGGCTATAAAAATGTGCATACCCTTTGACCCAGCAATGCCACTCCTAGAGCTATATCCCAAGGAGATCATACAAGTGTGAAAGGGACCTGTATGTACAAAAATATTTATAGCAGCTCTTTTTGTGGTGGCAAGGAGTTGGAAATCAAGGGGATGCCCATCAATTGAGGAATGGCTGAACAGGTTGAGGTATATGAATGTAATGGAATACTATTGTGCTATAAGAAATGAGGGGAATATGATCTTCTTAATAACCTGGAAAGACCTACATGATATGATGCAGAGTGAGTGGAGCAGAACCAGGAGTACATTGTACACAACCACAGACATATTGATTCTGTGATGACTAACTGATAGACTTGGCACTCCTCAGCAATACAAGGCTCAAAGACAGTCCCAAAGGACTCATGATGGAAAAAGCTAGCTACCAGAGAAAGAACTGTAGAGTCTGAATGCAGATTGAGGCAAACTATTTTCTGTCTTTTTTTCTCTTTCTTTTTGGTTTTTTTTTCTCTCCCATGATTCATTCAATTGGCCATAATTCTTCTTTGCAATTTTCCTAATGCATAAATAATTTTAATGAGAAGTTTATGTAGAATCTATATAGGACTACTTGCCATCTGGGGGTGGGGGATGAGAGACAGGAGGGAAGTGGATAAAATTTGAAACTCAAAACATGTAGAACTAAATGTTGTAAACTAAAAATAAAAAAATCTAATTAAAAAATTATAAAACAAAACCAAAAAAGAGAATCCAATGTGAAATATCTCATTGCAAAAACAACTGACCTGGAAAATAGATCCAGGAAAGATCATTTAAAAATTATTGGACTACCTCAAAGCCATGATCAAAAAAAGAGCCTAGACATCATTTTCAAGAAATCATCAAGGAAAACTGCCCTCGTATTCTAGAACCAGAGGGTAAAAAAAAATGGAAAGAATCCGCCGATCACCTCTTGAAAGAGATCCCAAAAGGAAAACTCCTAGGAATATCATAGCCAAATTTGAGAGTTCCCAGGTAAAGGAGAAAATAATGCAAGTAGCCAGAAAGAAACAATTCAAGTATTATAGAACCACAATCAGCATAACACAAGATTTAACACCTTCTACATTAAGGGACTAGAGGGCTTGGAATATGATACATCAGAGGTCAAAGGAGTTAGTATTAAAACCAAGAATCACCTACCCAGCAAAACTGGGTATAAGCCATCGGGGAAAGAATGGATATTCAATGAAATAGAGAATTTTCAAGCATTCTTGATGAAAAGACCAGAGTTGAATAGAAAATTTGACTTTCACATACACACATCAAGAGAAGCATGAAAAGGTAAAGAGGAAAGAGAAATCATAAGGGACTTCTTAAAGTTGAACTGTTTACCTTTTTACATGGAAAGATGATATTTGTAACCAATGAGACTTTTCTCAGGATTAGGGTAGATGCAGGGAATTTATACATATATGTATTTATACACATATACATAAATACATACCTATGTGTATATATATATATGTGAGTGTATGTGTGTGTAATATATATACATACATACATACATACATACAGGGGGAACAAGTTGAGTTAAATATAAAGGGATGATATCTAAAAAGGAAAATTGATGGGTATGAGAGGAATGTCCTGGGAGGAGAAAGAGAGAGATAGAATGGGGTAAATTATCACACACAAATGAGGCAAGAAAAAGCTTTCATAGTGGAGGGGAAGAGGGGTGACTTGAGAGAGAATAAATGAACCTTACTGTCTTTGGATTTGGCTTAAGGAGGGAATAGTATACACACTCAATTGATTATGGAAATCTATCTTACCCTACAGGAAAAGAGAGGGAAAGGAGATAAGAGGGGGGAGCATAATAGAAGGGAGGACAAACTGAGGGAGTGGGTAGTAAAAAACAAACACTTTTGAAAAGGTACAGGGTCAAAAGAGTAAATAGAAAAATGGGGGGGGTGGAATAGGATGGAGGGAAATATAGTTAGTTTTTCAAACACTACTATTACGGAAGTATTTTGCATACCTACACACATATAACCTATATCAAATTGCTTGCTTCTCAATGAGGGTGGGTGGGGAGGGAAGAAGGGAGAGAATTTGGAATTCAATGTTTAAAACTGAATGTTAAAAATCATTTTTATATGCAACTAGGAAATAAGATATACAGGCAATGGGGTATAGAAATCTTTCTTACCCTACAAGAAAGTAGGAGGAAGAGAATAAGAGAAGGCAGATGGTGATAGAAGGGAGGGCAGACTGGAGCATGGGGTAATGAGAATTCATGCCACCTTGGAGTGGGGGGAGGAGAGAGATGGGGTGAAAATTTGGAACTCAAGATCTTATGGAAATGAATGTTGAAAACTAAAACTAAATTAATTTTTTTTAAAAAAATTAAGATGCCTATACACAAAAGTAGTCTCTAAAAGCCTAACTGTAGCAACAATTTCACTAGCAGGTACTATGGCTGTGTAAAACCAACAACAACCAGCACATGAAGGCTGCTAGCACAGGTTCTTTGATATGCTTTACTAAGGAAAGTAAATGTAAAGGGTTAACAATCTCACTTTAATCACACATACAAATATAACTCACTTAGTTCAGGAGGAAAAGCCAGCATCCTGAACTTCAGAACATATACAAATAAAAATTACAAACATCAACAGACAGACTTTGTCTGATTGAAATCACAATTCATAGGTACCAGGAAAACAACATCTGTATTTACAAGCCAGGGGGCTGTTGACAACAGCTGCCCAGAGTCTCTTCAAGTCATATGCCACTCTTCCAGTGAGTGAGAGCCCCAAGGAAAAATGCCAATTTCTGAGTTTATATAACCTGTTCGGGGTCAGACTGCATCATGACATGCGATTCAAACCCATGTGACCTAAAAGTGTCACAAGCATGCAACTCAAACCCATGTAAACTATGGTTTCCCTTGAGGCGAACAAGTCCTCAAAGACTCTCTATCTAATCAAAGAAACAAAGGCCAGATTCATCAAGGGCACTTGATTAAATAAGTGCTAAAAGAGAAATCAGCTATCCAACCCATATAGATTCTACATAAACCTTCACATTAAATTATTTACACAGTAGTCCAGTTGCAAAGAAGAATTATGACCAGTGGAATGAATCAATACACTAACTGAGCTATCCAACCAAGGGGAGGTGTAGGAAGACTCTACAAAGCAAGAAAAGACAGCCAAGTCCTACAATTCCAGGAATAGTGAGTTAACTTTGTTACACAAATATCCTGTACATGTGCCTCCTTGTCAGTGTACCCTAAGTCTGTTCTTCCCATAGACAGTGTGTGTATTTGTGGGAGAGTGTGCCCCAGGCTTTGGGGAGATTGGTGTTATAACAATTATTCTTATTATACTATCTTAGCAAATATCTTTTAGTAACTATTAATTGGAAGCTCATTGATAGGGGCTCATGAAGAATAATAGTAAGGTTGTCTCTAAAGCCTGTGGTAGCAGTGTCCTTGTGGGTATCTAATCCTGAATCAAAAGTGAAGGTTAGGGGTAGCTGGGTGTGGCAGTGAATAGAACACCAGCCCTGGAGTCAGGAGGATCTGAGTTCAAATCCGACCTCGGATTCTTAACACTTACTAGCTGTGTGACTTTAGGCAAGTCACTTAACCCCAATTGCCTTGCCTTCCCCCCCAAAAAAAAGTGAAAGTTAGGAAAAGAACCCAGAGGGATTGCTATATAAGACAAAAATAAAAGTTTTTGTCTTCAAATAATTTATATTTTACAGAAGGGAAAAAATAGATACAGTGATGTCAATTAATAAAGACATGTATGTAGAATGTATGTGGTATGTAGAATGTATATAGAATATTATTTATGTAAACACATGCATATGAATATATACACGTGTATATATAGATATATGTGTGTGTATGTGTGTGTGTATGAAGTAAATAGAAAGTAATTTCAGAAGTGTTATTGTTCAGTTGTTTCAGTCAAGTCCAATTCTTCCTAACCCCATTTGAGGTTTTCTTGGCAAAGATACTGAAGGACTTTGACATTTACTTCTCCAGCTCATTTTACAAATGAGGAAACTGAGGCAAAGAATGTTTAAGTGACTTTCCCAGGGTCACACAGCTAACAAGTGTCTGAGGCCAGATTTGAATTTAGGAAGAGGAGTTTCCTGACTCCAGGCCCAGCACTTTATCTTTTGTACTTCCTAGTTGCCCCAATTTCAGGAGTTAATCACTAACAATTGGGAAAATTAGGAAAGGCCTTATATGGAAGGTGATAATCAAGATGGGCCATAAAGGCAGCTAGAGATTCCACAAGGAAGAGATGAGAAGGGCATCAAGAAAGAAGGAACCACAGATTGTTTCTTTGAATATATGCACATATATGTATTTATATATTAATCACACTTTTATGCTCAATTTGTGAGTTGTTCATTCAGCATCAGTTAATATATTTGCATGCACTGATCTCTCAAAAAAGTTAAGTACAACGTGTTATCAAAGAAACCATGTAGGGTATTATGAATAACAATTTCTCTCACTTGTTGCCCTGAAATTGTCAAGTCAGCAGTTCCTGTCCGGACAGCAAGTAACATTCTTTGCCTACTGCCAAGGCTATTACTCATTTAGAACTGAAGGGAAGGTGAAATATTTGGGGAAGAATAAAAAAAGTAATTTAGTCTAGTAAGTCTGTTCCATCTCATTTAGATTTCAATAATGTGGGTTTTATTAAGTAAAAGGAAAAACTGCTGTGAAAAAGAGCAGCATCCATAACCTGGCCCATTCTTCAGTTAGGGGGATTAAGGAATGTAATTTTTCCCCAAGATTAATGTTAACATTGGCCATTTGTAATTTTTTAGCACAGAGTGCACAGTGCTTAGGTTCCTACTTTGAGTTAAAAGAATTGTTTGGGACTAATTTTCATACCCCAGATATTTCATATTTACTTGAAATGCTTTTATAATTGTAGAAATATGACAAACAAGGGAGCATAATTAGCTGGGCTCTGGAGCAAGTCTTTAGTAATCACTTAAAAATAAACCACCTAAAAGTCACCTTGGTAGAACATTAGTTAGGTTTTTATCCATGTTTTCTTCCATTTAATACAAGGTCTTGATGTGATTTTTTTGTCACGTATTATAAAGAAAACCAGCACAGTTTTGGAGAAAAAAGGGTAGTGCTTGGTAAAACTGAGTAAGTTTCAACAATCAATCTTGGAATGGCTATGAGAAGACAGGTACAATAATATTTTTAACAGAGTTATGTTTTGCTCCAACCATTCTAGAAAGCAATGTGGAATTATAACAATAATAATTAGGTAAAATTCACATGCCCTTTATTTCTAGCTTCCTTATGCATTATTAACTTTCAAATGCCCATTTCTCCACCCAAAAATGCCCACTTATTGTTCCCATTACATGACAGTAAATCTCCCATCATTTTGTCATTGAATGGTATCCATTCCTAGAATGTTCTCCCTTCATGCCTCATCATCTCCACCTCTCAGAGCTCTTAGTTCCCTTCAAGGCTCAGCCCAAGCGCTATCTCCCTCAAGATCGCTTTCCAGCTTCCTATGATTATTAGTGCAACACACTCTCCATGAATTTATATTGTATATATACTCTATTTGTGAATACAGTAGACTGTACAGTAGACTCAGTAGACTGTAAGCTCAATAAGGACAGGGATTATTACCTTTCCTCTTTTTGATTCATTGATTGATCAAGACATCCCAATGCTAGGTATATGTCACAACAAGATTAAAAACAGAGAAAAATGGATACAATGTATTCATTGTTGGGCTTTTTTTCAGTTGTATCCAACTCTTTGTGACCCTTTTCAGGGTTTTTGTAGCAAAGATACTGGAGTGATTTTCAATTTTTTTCTCCAGTTCATTTTACAGGTGAACCAACAGATTTGAACTCAGGAACAGAAGTCTTCCTAACCCAAGTCTGAGTATTCTATACACTGCACCACCTAGCTGCCAAAAATGATACATACAAAAAAGTTAATTGTGGATCTTTTGTAGCATTACAGAACTAGAAACATACTACTTGGCCATTGAGTGAAAGTGACCAGTCAGCTACTGATTGGGGATGGCACATGAATTTAATGGAATATTAATGGACTCTAAGAAACAATAAATATATAGAATTCACAAAAACATGGGAAGATTTACACAAACTGATACAGAGTCTGTGCCACCCACTATTGGGCAACGGATGACAGAGCTGATAGTTGGCACCATCCTGAAACCCTGGAGTAGTTTGGTGAGCCCTCAGGACCTCTTCTTTCCCCAGTGTTTCTGCCATGGTGGCAACAATCCTCTCTCAGTCCCTGGTCTCTTGAATACTTCATTTGATCAAGGCTAGACCACATTCCCAGTCTTGGAAGAACTCTCTATCTGTTTCCCTGTGCTGATCTTGGTTGCAAAAAAAATTACACTGTGTCTTTTTCTTGAGTTTCCTAATTAGGATTCAATCTGGTGCCATTTTTAGATTTTTGTGGAGGAATAATGGTGGGGAAGCTGGTTTGTGCCTCTTCCTGCTACTCTGCCATCTTAAGTCAGTCTAAGAGATGATAGTATTCTCATACAAATTCATACAAATACAAAAACATATATGTTTTATCTAAAAGTGCCAAGACTTAAATGCTTAGTATGTCTTTCATAAGGAAGAAAATTAAATTAGTCTGGTATGTCCTGATCCCTGAAGGTAAGGAAACCACTTAGAAGACTCTTACAATAATCTAGACAAAAGATAAGGAGGGCTTGAGTTAAGATACTCTGTGAGTAGAAAGAAAGGATCAGATGAGAGAGAAAGATGTTGTAGTGGTAAAAATGTTAAGATTCAGCTCCTAATTGGACATGTGGAGTGAAGTAGAATGAGAAGTTGAAGATAATGACAAAGTCATAAACCCAGGCAGCTAGGTGGCACAGTGAATAGAATGCGGGCCTGGAGACAGGAAGTTCAAATCTGACCTCAGACACTTAATAGCCCTGGTTTGCCAAAGTTCTTCATCTTTAGTATCTCTGCCAAGAAAACTCCAAACAGGGTCAGAAAAAGTCAGACAGTATTGAAAAATGATTGAATAACAATAAATATTAACCTGAAAAATAGGAAAGGTGATTATGTCTTCAATAGAAAAAGGAAAGTTTGAAATAGGGAAAAAAGAGGAAAACACAATGAGCTATGTTTCAGATAAGTTGAATTTCACATATCTCTAGGACACAATTGAAGTGATAAATGGGCAATCAGTGATGCAGTTCTGTAATTCAGGGGAAATACTGTTCCTGGACATATAAATCTGGAAACCATCTCCTTAGAAATGAACAAATCTATGGGAAAAGGTGATTATGATGAAAAAGAGGAGGAGGAAGAGGAGGAGGAAGAGAGGGAGACAGAGATAGAGAAAAACAAAGGGTATAGGAAAAAGAAGGCTGAGTACAGCACCTTAGAAAACACCCACGGTAAGGGAGTGTGATATAGATAATAAACTAGAAAATGAGAGAAAGAAATCATCAGATAAGTAGGAAATCAGATAAGGAAAACTAAGAAAGTCTAGTGTTATGAAAACCAGTAGAGGAGAGAAGATTCAGGAGGACAGGATAGTCAACAGTGTCAAAAGCAGCAGAGATATCAAGAAGGATGAGGACTGGGGAAAGATCATTAGCTTTGGCAGACACTCTTGTTAACCTTGGAGAGAATAGTTTCAGGTAAGTCGGGAGTTGAGTGAGTGAGAGGAGAAAAGGAGAGGTAATGAATTTAGACAGTATTTTTAGGATTTGGCTTTAAAATAGGAAGGAGGGACATGAGATTGTAGCTTGAGGGCAAGGTATGGTTTAGAGAAAGTCTTCAAAAGATGGAAGAGCTTTAGACACATTTGAAAGCAATAGGGAAGAAACATTTAGATAAAAAGAACTTAAAGATTCAAGAGAGAAGAGGAAAAAGAGAAGAAAGACAAGAAATCTAAGAGGGTAATGGAGTGGAAGAAGACAGAAGGAAAGAGACGTGGGAGGAATAAGAGAAGAGAAGCAGAGGACAGCAGACAAAGAATTAACCTAACAATAAGCAAGGCCTGGGTTCAAGTCCCAACTGCTGTATGTATGATTTCAAGTAAGTCACTTGACCTCACAGTAATCATAGGCATTTAGTACTAGAATTTAGAGAATGATTGCTGATCTATGTTGGTAGAAACACTTTCCTCAGCAGGGATTATCTATTCTATAATCACAGGTCTACACAAGAAGAAAAAAATAAGAAGCCAGGTGTTCTCTTAAACTCTCCTTGCTTATTTATGTCTCATGTCCACAGTTTCCCTTTATCCTATTCAAACATTATTCACCTTGGTAAATGAAAAATAGTATGTCAAGTCTCCTTTTCCTTTGTTGATTTCTACCATAGAGACTTGATTTCTCCTCTCAGTATGTCCTGAAATAGAAAGTAAATCAAAATAATATGTCAACATTAGTATATCCATCAGGAAAAAAAATGAACAGAAATGCAAAGAGATTTAATAAGAAAAAAACCTAGAGAGGAGAAAATTATCTCTCTAGGACATCACATTTTCAGCATTTCCCCAATCAACAGAATCTTCACTTTATCCCTCAGCCAGACTTATAACAAGAACTTCCTTAATAAAGGTAAATCAGTTATGTTAGGGATCCATTCCTAAACTTTTGGTTTGCTGTCATAGAAAACTACTACCACATGTCCCCACAAAATGTCCTTCTACATCCCATCCATACACTGAGGACTGGCCTAGACAGACTATAGATCTTGTTTGATTGTGGTATTTCTGAACATTCATTTGTGGTTATTAAATAGTATAGGTCATTCTTACTAAGTTAGTAAATATTTATTAGGCACCTACTATGTGCCAGGCACTATGCAAGAATTGGTAATGGAAACAATGGTAAAAACATATTCCCTGTGCTTAAGAAGCACGTGGTCTAATGGAGGAGACCATATGCATATAAACATGTACAAATAAGTTATATGAAGCATAAATTAGAAATAATAAAAAAAGTATGGCACTATAATTTAAGGGAATGCAAAAAGGCTTCCTGAAAAAGGTGGGGTTTTAGCTGGGGCTCAAAGGAAGCCAATGAAGCTAGAAGGTAGCAATGAAGAGGAAGAGTGTTCCAGGTATGGAGGATAGCCAATGAAAATTCCTGAAGCCGGGAAATGCAGGGTCCTGTCACTGAATCAAAGAATAAATAGTGCCTTGTAGAAATGTCAACATTTAATTAGTATATTTCACTTAAATAAAAACACCTAATTAAAATTTTTGCAACCTGTGAAAAATCTTTATGAGAGGCCGAGTAGTTGCTATTGCTCCAACCACCTGAACTTGGAGAAGAGGAGGATTCATGAAATGTTAATCATTGCCATTAAACTGGTGACTATTAAAGCAGAAACAAGGTTGCCTAGGTTTGCCAATCTCTTTTTTCATACATGAACCAAGTTAAGAGGAATTATTTTTACATATTTCTTTCCAACAGAACTTCATTTATTATCTCTTTCAAGAATAATTTTAGGCTGGGGCAGAGCCAAGATGGGGAGTACAGGAAGAAATTCAACTATATTCTCCTTGTATTCCCCACAAAATAATTCTAAAATAACTTCCAAAATTAAATTCTGGAATGGCAAAGTCAACAAAAGGTCAAGATGAGACATTTTTTTCTAGTCCAAGACAATTTAGAAGGTTGACAAGAGAGGTCTTTCTGGTGGTAGGGTTGGCTATGAGTGCAACAGATACTGCAGTTACAGCAGCAGCAGGCCTTGGGGATGGCTGTGACACTAACAGCAGCAGCATTTGGAGTTCTCAGGCAAGAGATGGTAAGAGATTGAATAAATGGTCAGAAAAAAATTACAGAGGACTCTTTGCTAGCACCAGGAGCAGGACTCTGTTTCATTGGTCATATGTAGTTCTGGGTCACAGTTTTGTGGTGAACTGGGGCATTAGTGCCTGAAACTGCAGAAGAGCAGAGGCCCTGCTCACAGTGGCAGGGTAGAAATGAGTGCTTATGGTCCCTCATAGGCGAGTAGCAGGGCTGGTCTTAGTTCCAAGGCAAAGAAGAGCACCAGCACTAGTGGCTGCAGAAGAGTAGGGGTTCTGGTTATAATGCCAAAGCCAAGAAGAGCACTGGCACTTGCAGCTACAGATGAGCAAGGTTCTTCCCTGGCTAAATACCAGAACATAAGTTCTGGTATTTACAGCAGTGACTACACCTCTCTTTGGATTGTACTGCCTAGGAAGCACTGAAAAATATACAAACTCCCAGAACTAGCTCTAAAAACAGCAGCACAAAAAGCCCAAAACTTGGGTCAATGCCTTCTCCACCCTGGGAGCAGAGCCCAACTTTAACATAAAATTAAATGTCAAAAAGTAGGTTGGAAAAATAAGCAAACAACTAAAAAGAACCTGACTATAAAAAAGTTACTATGTTCACTGGAAAGATCAAGACAGAAACTCAGAAGACATCAATGTCAAAATAGCTATAAGCAAAACCTCACAGAAGAAAATATAAATTGGAAATCAGCCAAACAAGAATTTCTGGAAGAGTGTAAAAAAGGATTTTAAAAATCAAATAAGAAGGGTAGAGAAAAAATTGAAAAAAGAAATGAAGGTATAAGAAAATTATGAAAAGAGAATCAACCACTTGATAAAAGAGGCACAAAATTGGAAGAAAATAACAAATAATAATAACAATAAACAGAATGGGTCTAGTAGTAAAAGAGGCACATATTCACTGAAAAAAGAGCTTCATAAAAAGAACAGGCAAAGAAGGTACAAATTCCTACTGAAGAATTCCTTAAAACTTAGAATTGGGCAAATGAAAGCTAATGACTCCAAGTGGCATCAAGAAGCAATAAGAAAGTGGAAAGAATGAAAATAATAGAAGAAAATGTGAGATTTCTCATTAGAAAAACAACTGATCAGGAAAACAGATGTAGGAGATATAATTTAAGAACTACTATAGTGCCTGAAAGCCGTAATCAAAGAGAGACCCCAGACATCATCTTTCAAGAATTATCAAGAAATGTGGTCCTGATATCTTTAGATCCAGAGGGTAAAATAGAAATTAAAAGAATTCACAAATCTCCTCCTGGAAGAGATCCCAAAAGCAAAGTTCCCAGGAATATTATAGCCAAATTCAAGAGCTCCCACATCAAGAAGAGAATACTTCAAGCGGCCACAAAGAAACAATTCAAATACTGTGGTGGCACAGACAGGATTATATAAGATTTAGTGGCTTCCATATTAAAGAAGTGGAAAGCTTAGAACGTAATATTCCAAAAGACAAAGGAACTGGGATTATGACCAAAAATAACCTACTCAACAAAACAGAGTGTAATCCTTCTGGGGAGAAATTGGTTATTTCATGAAATAAAGGACTTTCAAGCATTCCTCATGAAAAGGTCAGAGCTAAATAGAAATTTGGTGTTTAAACACAAGACTCAAGAGAAGCATAAAAAGATAAACATGAAAGAGTAATCATAACTGTCTCAACAAAATTAAACTATTTACATTAATAAGGGGAAGAAGATACATGTAACTCCAAAGAACTTTATCATTATTAAGACACTTAAATGGAGTTTACATAGACAGAAGGCATGGATATGAGTCATTTATGTTGGAATGATTATTTAAAAAATTAAGGGATGAGAAAGAGAGATGCACTGGAACAAGGGGAAAGGAGAGGTACAACTGGAAAAAAACTATCAAATAAAAGAGGCATACAAGGGAGAGCAGTGGAAAGGAAAATGAGAGAAACATGGTGGAAGGCAATGTTTGAACTTCACTCAATGGAATCAGTTCAAAACAGGGAAAATACTCTATATCATATATATGAAGATGTATACGTATACATACCTATGCACTGTGTTGCTGTGTTTGTCCTTTGTTCTCGAAGAGGACCATGACATCAGGGAAATGATGACACAACTTGCAGTTGACTTTGATTTGAGTGAGGGAGTAGCGCTATGTAAGGTCACCAGCCTCCCTTTCTACTCCAGAGCCATCTGGGTCCAGTGGCTTGATATACACAAGGAGGACTGGAGATGGCCCAGGATGCATTGCAAGACCCAGGTCCTTTTAGGCTAAGGTCTTTTCAGGTTTTCACTTTGAGTGAGGTGACAACCACTAAGTGAATAAACCTCTGTAAGAAGCTAATCAAGGGATGTCCCCTTTAATCAAAACTCAAAAAAAAAATCAAACTGGGAGGGGAAGATCCTCAGGGTTCCTGGCCAAAAGAGAAAGTTACTATTCGGTATTTACATTCACTCTGTGCTAGGAGGGCAAGGACCTATGGTCCAATCTATGAGCTACAGAGTAAATTGGGCTTAATGCTCCATACACACATTACATATAGAAATGTAACTTACCTGTTATGGAAAATAGTACAGAAAAGGAGTAAGAGGATATGGGCGGGAGGCATTGATAAAAGGGAGGACAGATTAATGTTGGCAGTGGTTAGAAGGAAAATAAACTTTTGAGGAGGAACAGGATTCAAAACAAAAGAAGAAAATGGGATGGAAGGAAAAACAGTAATCACAACTGTGAGTATGAATGGGATGATCTCACCCATAAAAAACAAGCAGATAGCAGAATGGATTAGAAGCCAGAATCCATCAATATTTTGTTTTCAAGAGACACTTAAAATAGAAAGATGCACAGAGTTAAAATAAATAATTGGAGCAGAATGTTATGTCCTTCAGCTAAAGTTAAAAAAAGGCAGGGATATCAATAATGATCTCAGAGAAAGGAAAAGCAAAAGCATACCTAATTATAAGGGATAATCAGGAAAACTTCATTTTGATAAAAGGTACTATAGACAATGAAGTAATATCAAAAATTTCTACAGCCAAGTTTCTCTGATAAAGGCCTTGTTTTTCAAATATATAGTTAACTATGTCAAAGAGCCATTTCACAATTGCTAAATAGCCAAAGAATTTAAACAATCAGTTTTCCAAAGAAGAAATCAACACTATCCTTAGTCATATGTGTGTAAGAACAATGCTGCTTACAGTTGCTGTGGAGGTGTAAGGCCAATAACACCAGTACACAGGATGGCTGCTAGCACAGGTTCTTTGATCTGCTTTTCAAAGGAAAGAATATTTAAGGGGTTTACAATCTTGCTTTAATTAAACAAGAATATATCATACACTTAGTACAAGGGGGAAAGTCAGCACTCTGAACTTCATAGAAAACACAAAGAGAAATTATAAGCAGAAATGATATAAAAAGAGCAAATTACAGAAATCAGCAGACAGGGCTTCTGTCTGTCCACAGCAACACATACATAGTTACCAGAGAGAGAAGCACCAACATCTGCATTTTGAAAGCCAGGGGGCTCCTTAATGGCTACTCAGAGTCTCATCTGGTCAAGTCACACAAACACTCTTCAAATGAGTGAGCCCCCAAAGCAAAATGCTAGCCTCAGAATATATACATACACTTCTTCAGGGTCAGCCCAGAGGGCATCACAACCATGTGATTCAAAGTCATGTGACTTAGGCTTTCTTGTGACTTAAGCAAGTCATCAAACACTCTTGATTCAATCAAAGACTCTTGATTCAAACAATGTCAAGACTCAATCAAAGGCACTTGGTTGCCTTAGTGCTGAGAAGCACCCTAAACAAAAAAAAATAGCAAAAATTCCCACTTTGCTTGCCATTACAACATATGCGTGTACATACATACATACGTGTATGTGTGTGTGTGTGTCTGTGTCCGTGTGTGTGTGATCTAAATCACTCTTGTTTAGAGAAAGGCAAATTTTAGCAATTCTGAAATACCACCTCACATCTATCATAAATGACAAATACTAGAGGTGATGATAGAAAATAGGTACACTAATGAATTGCTGATGGAGTAGTGAATTGGTAGAATCATTATGGAGAATAATTTGGAACTAGGCCCAGAGGATTGTAAAACTATTCCTACCCTTTGATCCAGCAATATAACCACTAGGCCTGTATCACAGAGAACAAAGAAAAAGGAAAAGGACCTATATGTACAAAAATATTTACAGCAGCTCTTTTTGTGGTGGCACAGAATTAGAAACAGAGAAGAGGCCTGTCAATGGGGGAATGGCCGAACAAGCTGTGACATATGACTGTGAGGGAGTACTATTGTGCTCTGGGAAATGAAGAGGATGGTGGTTTCTGAAAAACACGGCAAGATCTATGTGAATTGATGTAAAGTGAAGTGAGAAGAACCAGGAAATCATTGTACACAGTGATAGCAATCTTATTGTGATGATCAACTGTGAAAGACTTGGCTACTCTGATCAATACAATGATCCAGGACAATTCCAAAGAACACATGATGAAACAATGCTATCCAACTCTAGAGAAAGACCTGATGAAATCTGAGTGCGAATCAAAGTATTATTGTCTCATTTCATTTTTGTTGCTTTTTAAAAATATGGCTGTTATGGAAATACATTTTGCATAATTTCGTATGTACGATTGATGTCATATTGTTTGTCTTATCAGCTGGTAGGGGAGGATGTGGGTGGGAGGAAAGAATTTGGAACTCAAAATTTTAAAGGAAAAGACTTAAAATAAATAAATAATTTTTAAAAGCCAAAAAATAGAAAAAGTAAAAAATAAAAATCCTCAATTAAACACCAAAGTGGAAGTCCTAAGAATCAAAGGAAATATTAATGAAATTGAAAATTAAAAAATTAAAATAATAAATAAAATGAGGATGTGGATAAAAAACAAGAACAGTAAAATAGATAAACCATTGAATAATTGGATTTGTAAAAAGAAAGAAGAGTTCTAAATTCTCTCCCTCCCTGCAGTCCCTAACCTACCCGTTCACAGGGCAAGAAATGTGATGGTACCAAAAATCTATGTGATATCATGAAAAACATATTTCGATTTTGGCCATTTTGTAAAAAAATCATGAAAAAAGTTAAAATTATGCTTTTATCTGCTCTCAGATGTCATAAGTTCCCTCTTTGGAGGTAGATAGCATTTTTCATCAAGTCCTTCACAATTGTCTTGGATTATTTGTATTAATCAAAATAACTAAGTCATTCACAGTTGATCATCAAACAATATCACTGTTATTGTATACAATATGGTTCTGCTCATTTCACTCTCTATGAGTTCATATAATTTTTTTCCCAGGGATTTCTGAAACCATCCTGCTCATCCTTTATTATAGTACAATAGTATTGAATCATAATAATATACAATAATCTTTGCCACCACAAAAAGAGCTGCCATAGTATATATTTGTGTATATAACTTCTTTTGCCTTTTCTTTGATTTCTTGGGATATAGACCTATTTGTGTATTGCAGAGTCAAAGAATATGCACACTTTTATATTCCTTTGGGCATAGTTCCAAATTATTCTCCAGAATATTTGGATTAGTTCACAATTCCACCAACCATGCCTTAAAGTTTCTCGATTTTTCTGCATTACTTCCAACATCGTTTTCCTTTTCTGTAAAAATGCCAATCTAATAGATGTGAAATAGTACCTCAGAATTATTTTAATTTTCATTTATGTAGGTTTATTTTATATCTTGCAACTTTGTTGATATCATTGATTTTTCATCTAGTTTTTATTGTTGTTGTTATTGTGTGTGTGTGTGTGTGTGTGTGTGTGTGTGTGTGTGTGTGTGTGTGTTTATTCTCCAGGATTCCTTCAGTGTACAAGGATATCATCTGAACAGTGATAATTTTGTTTCCTCATCTGTTTTTATTCTTTCAATTTCTTTTTTTTGTTGGATTGCTATAGCTAGCATTGCTGGAGCAATATTGAAAAACAGCGTTGATAATGGAAATCCTTGCTTCACTCCTGATCTTATTAGGAAAGCTACAAACTTATTCCCCTTACAGATAAGGCTTGCTCTTGGTTTTAAATAGATACTACTTATCACTTTAATAAGGGTTCACTGATTCCTATATTTTCTAGTGTTTTATTTTAAATAGGAATGAGTGTTGTCTTTTTTCAAATTTTTTTTCTGTGCCTATTGAGATAATCATATGATTTTTTGTTTTATATTATTGATATAATTAATTATATAGTTTTCCTAATCTTGAAATAGCCGTGCATTCTTGGTACAAATTCTATCTTGTTATAATGTGTAATCTTGTAGATATATTGCTATATTCTCCTTGCAAGTATTTTATTTAAAATTTTCACATTGATATTCATTATGGAAATTGGTCTATAGTTTTCTTTCTCTGTTTTCATTCTCCTGCATGTAGGTATTAAAAAAAAAATTTGTGTCATACAAGGAATTTGGTAGGACTCCTTTCACTATTTTTTCAGATAAATTTTATAGTATTAGGATTAATTGTTGCTTAAATGTTTGGCAAACTTGTAAATCCATCTAGTCTTGGATATTTTTTTCCCTTAGGGAGCTCATTGATGGCTTGTTCAATTTCTTTTTCTAAGATAGGACTATTTAGGTATTCTATTTCCTCTTCTTAATCTGGGAAATTTATATTTTTTTAAATAGTCATCCATTTCATTTAAACTGGCATTTTACTGACATGCAATTGAGAAAAATAACTCCTAATAACTGTTATAATTTCATCTTCATTGCTGATGCATCCACCTTTTTCATTTTTGATACTAGTAATTTGGTTTTCTTCCTTTCTTAAAATCAGATTAACCAATGGTTTATCTATTTTTTTTATAAAACTAGCTCCTACTTTTATTTGTTAGTTCAATAATATTGTTACCTTCAAATTTAATTGAAATAGGATTTTAATCTCTCCACTGATTTTCAGAATTTTAATTTCGGTGTCTAATTGGTGATTTTTAATTTGTTCTTTTTCTATATTTTTAATTCCATGCCTGATTCATTGATCTTTTTCTCTTTTTTATTAATGTATGCATTTAGAGAAATAAACATTCCCCTAAGTACTAATTACAATGCATCTCAAAAAATCTTTAAATGTTATCTCACTGCCATTCTCTTTAACAAAAGTTTTGATTGTTTATAAGATTTGTTCCTTTACCCATTCATTCTCCAGGATTAGATTGTTCACTTTTGGATTAACTTTTAATATATGCTTCCATGGCCCTTAATGTAATTTTTTTGAATTATGGTCTGCCAAGTGTGCATTTAATGTTCCTGGTTTTCTGCATTTGCGTGTGCCCTAATATAGGGTCAATTTCTGTGAAGGTGCCATGTAGAGAAACAGGTATATTTCTTTCTAGTTCCATTTGTTTCCCCTCACTCCAGAGGTCTATTATCTCTAACTTTTTCTAATATTCTATTCATCTCTTTGACTTATTTATTTTTATGGTTAGAATTATTTAGCTCTGAGAGGGGAATTTTGAGGTGCCCCCCACAATAGTTTTACTTACTGTTTCTTCCTGTAATTCATTTAACTTTTCCTTCAAAAATTTTGATGCTATGCTATTTGGTGCACATGTTTAGTATTGATATTACACCAATGAGTATGCTTCCTTTTAGCAAGAAATACTTTTCCTACTTTCCTTTTAATTAGGTCTATTTTTGCTTTTGCTTTGTCTGAGATCACAATTGCTGCTCCTGCCTTTTTTACTTTGACTGATGCATAGTAGATTCTCCTCCAGCCTCTTATTTTAATTTAACCATGTTTCTTTCTGTTTCAAGCATTTTCCTTGTAAGCAATACATTGTTGGATTGTAGTTTCTAATTCATTCTTCTATCCATTACCATTTTATGGGTGAGCTCACCTTGTTATCTTCTGCTTATCCTTCTCTCTTTTTATCCTATCCCTCCACTCAAATCTCTTTTGCTTCTGAGCATTTATCTAGTCTTATTTTATCACCCCCTCCTCTTTCTTTTTTTTGCTTTCCCCTCCTACTTCCCCATTGAGTAAGATAGTTTTCCTTTATTAATTGAATCTGTATACATATTTTCCCTCTTTGAACCAATTTAAATGTGAATGAGGTTCAAGAATTGCCCAATATCCCAGCATTTTTCCCTTCACTGTAATAGTTCTTTGTGTACTTCTTTTGGTGGTATAATTTTCCTCAGTATTCCTCTTTCTTTCCCCTTCTCTTTTTTCTCACCAATCCCTCTGATTCACATTGTCTTAACATAATCAACTCATTTCTGCATTTTCTTTCTATATGAAATCCTTCAAACTATCTTAATAATGGTGAAGTTTGTAACTGATACCTGCCTCATCTTCCCATTCAGAAATGTAAACAGTTTAATCTTTTTGAATCACTTATAATTTCCCTTTCATGATTACCTTTGTACACTTCTTTAGAAGCCTGTATTTGAATGCCAAATTTCCTATTTATCTCTGGTCTTTTCATCAGGAATGCTTTAAAATCTTCTATTTTGTTAAATATCCATTTTGCACTTGAAGTATTATATTCAGTTTTGCAGGGTAAGGTTGTAATCCTAACTCCTCCACCCTCTTTGACCTTAGAACTTTGTAATTTGGCTATAATATTCCTGGGAGTTTATATTTTGTGTTCCCTTTCAGGTGGTGATTGGTAAATTCTTTTGATTTCTCTTTTATCCTCTGGTCTGAAAATTTCTGGGCAATTTTCCTGTTTAATTCTTGAAATATATCTATGCACTTTTTTGAATCATGGTCTTCAGGTAATTCAATAATTCTTATGTTATGTCTCTTAAGTCTATTTTCCATGTCAATTTTTTTCCAATAAGATAGTTCACATTTTCTTCTATTTTTTTTCATTCTTCTGACTTTGTTTTATTGTTTCTTGATACCTCATGAAGTCATTAGTTTCCATTTGCCTGATTCAAATTTTCTAAGGAACTAGTTTCTTCAGTGAACTTTTGTACCTCTTTTCCTTTGATAAATTCTCCTTTTTAAGGAATTATTTTCATTGCTGAATTTTTACACAGTTAAGCCAATTCTGTTTTGTAAGGTGTTATTTTATTCTGTATTTTTATGTCTCTTTTACCAAGCTCTTTTACTTTTAATTTCTTTTCTTTAATTTTTCCTCTATCACTTTTTTTTTGAATTTGCACTCTTCAGGAATATTTGTTGGGCTGCTTTCCAATTCATTTTCTCTTTTCCTTTAGGCTTTTCCCATAGATGTTTTGACTTCATTGTCTTCTGAGTTTGTGTCTTGATCTTCCCTGTCACCATAGTAGCTTTTTACAATCAGATTCTTTTTTTTTGTTTGTTCATTTTTCAAATCTATTTCTTGATTAGGAAATATGTTTCTTCTGTTGAGGGTTGGATGTGGTGAGGTGTGCTGTCTCAAGCATCAGGCTTTTGCACAGTACTGTTTTCATAGTTAATTCTGGATGTTTGGAAGCTTTTAGTGCTTCCAAGATTATATGATCTGGGGAGTGGTGTGGTCACCTCTCTCCATGTTTGTGCTCTAGTCTTTACCCAAGAAGTGCACCTTATCTAGTCTCTGGCTTGAGAATTTCTGAAGCTGCTATTGGTTCTGTCACCATCAGTGCCATCATTGGTATTTCATCCATGTGGGCTCTGGGTCAGCCTCCTCCTTGTTACAGATATCTCTTTCTGATTTCCTATGTTGTCTTGAGCTGGAAGAATGGCTCTCTGACATCTTGTTGGCTCTGTGTTATGGTGATTAGGGTGAGACTTTATTTTCCATTTTCTCTTTTGGAATGCTGGGATAATCAACTACCTTTGATGAGTTTTGTTTTTCAAATGTAATAGGAAGAAAAGTGGACTTTTTGTTGTCTTTGTTTTGGAGTGTTTCTCAGCACTAAGGAATCTTTGATTGAATCAGAAGTCTTTGATGATCTGCTTATTTCAAGAGAGGGCCTAAGTCACATGGGTTTGAGTCGCATGGTTGTGATGCCCTTTGACCCTGAAGAAGTGTGTATAAACTTAGAGGTTAGCGTTTTTGCCTTTGGGGGCACAATCATTGAAAGAGTGTTGGTGACGAGACTCTGGGTAGCCATTGAAGCAGCCCCCCTGGCTTTGAAAACCCAGATATTGGTGTTTCTCTCTCTGGTAACTGTGTATATATAGCTTTGGTCAGATATAGAGAAGCCCATCTGTTGATTTGTCTTATTTTCTCTATATAATTTCTGTTTGTGTTTTCTCTGAAGTTCAGGGTGCTGGCTTTTCTCCCTGAACTAAGTGAATGATATATGTATGTTTGATTAAAGTGAGATTGTAAACCCCTTAAAGCTTCTTTTTCCTTAGAAAACAAGATCAAAGAAACTGTGCTAGCAGCCCTCCTGTATGCTGGTGTTATTGGCCTTACACCCCCACATCAGCTGCTACCATCATTACTGTTACACTCTAGCATTCCAGAATTCAAATTGAGCCATTGCTTTAAAGTTGTTTGGAGAGGAATATTGGGAAGGCTTTCTCTACTCTGCTATTCTGGCTCCAATGAGCCCCCACACACACATACACACACACACACACACACACACACACACACACAGCCTGAATCCCTTTTTTGCATTTTGATAGTAAGGTGAAGATTCTCCTGAAAGTGTTCTTTCATTCCCAAAGCTTTAGCCTCAATTTAAAATCAAAGTAACTTCTCCTTTTCTGTCTTAAATCCCAATCAGCTAAACAAGTGCTGGTGATTGATTTTGTAGTTGATCAGAGAAGAGCTAAGGAACCTCAAAATCTTTAGGAGAGTAGTAGGTAATAGTTATGTTAAGCTCAGGTCTCTAGGCATGTGCTAAGTGACTCCTTTGAGAAATTTACATTGATCATGAACATTTTGTATTACCCAAAATAGAGATTGCCTCCCTAATCAAGAATTACTATGCTAAAAAAAAAAACAAAAAAAAACAACAACATAGAGGCATAGAATTTATCTTTGCAGAGAACTTAGTCTTTAAATCTATAGACTTAACTCAGAATTCACAGAGAGATTTTAGAACTTCCTGGGTAATACTCTAATTCAACCTCAAAAATCACATTCTTGACAAAAGTTAAGAGAAGTTTTCAAAAGTTGTACACACTGGCAAACAGAAAGCATTGGCTCTTTCCATCACTTTACAGTATGAGCACCTGGAATCTGCCTGGAGAGGTTTGTCTAAATGTAATCACACCCAAGAACACCATAGTGGTGATGACATAAATTGAAGCTGTGTCAGCATGAGCTATGAAACAATATATAATCACCAGTTCAAAATGGGCATTTATGTTGCCTGAATGCTGCAAATGTGCAAGCCATAGAATTTTTAGTCTTGAAAAGTCCTGTAGGAACATTAATGTATAAGTTAAGGCACTTGGATCTTTTGAAGTTCTATATAAGTGTATCATCTACTTAGAGCTTAAGCTAGGAAATCTGGCACCTGGGATTCTGAGACGTGGCCACCCTTGTACTTGGCTAGGATAGATTGGAGACAAGAGTTCAGAGGAGTTGTGGAGGCCAGCATGTCCTAAGAGGACAGTGTTTAGTGTGAAGAATACTTTGTCTTTTGTCAAATGTCCCCAAATGGCTGCCTAGGAAAAAGATAATAGGGGCACAGCCTGCCCAAAATGGTGAGAAGTTATGACTAAGAGACAGAGACATTAACAGTTTTGGGGGTCAGGGAGAAGGTGCTGGTGGAGGATTAGGATGCAAAATCCAACAAGGAAGCATCCTGTCTAGTAACTAATTCTGGGAAGGAGCAGGGCTAAGGGAAGAGAATCGTATCTTTTGGGATGTCGCCATTTGTGGCATACCCCTAGAGGCTCCAAAGTACCACTGAATTTTTATATTTCTCCCAATATTTGTGGACTTTATTTGCTGAAAATTTTTTACTTCTTAAGACATTATATATCTGTGTTCCTAATCTGAAACAAAAAAATTGGAATAAGACCAACTATGTAATCTTTGTGAGCTTTAAAAAAAAAGATGGCAAAGTAAATAAGATATTTATTTTTCACAAGGCCTATACCAAACATAAACATTGATAGAAAGATTTGAAATCCTAAGCTCTAGGGATCTTTATGACTACAAAGTTTCTTGAAATGATTGCTGATGATTTTTTTTGTTAGAATCACAGAATATTTATTAGAGTTCTAAGGGATCTTAAATGTAGTCTAGTTCAAAATCAACATTTACAGATGGAAAATAGAGAAGAGATACTAATTTTCTTTTCAAGTTTCAAATTAGTTTCTTAATCCAAAGGCTTTTTTTACTGACTATTTTGAAAGGAAAAAATCTAAATCTTATGGCAGCATCTAGTATTTATGAGGATCAGGGAGGGTCTTAGTAGTTGAGCTATGACTGGTTAATTTAACCAAGGTTAGTTAACTAGGGTTTCACTTCTGCTATACTGGAAATTTTTGGAACTTCCATATACATGCACAAACATATAGATTCCACATATTCATATGCATATATACAAATATATAAATATATTTAGTCATATGCATGTATGCAGGCTTATATACACATGTATGCATACTTACACATATATGCACACATACCTACTTACATAAATGTAGGATGTCCCAAAATTCTTAGTGCAGTTTTAAGAAAATTGAATTCTCTGTATGTGTATATACATAGGTGTATGTATACATACATATGTGCATTTCCCTGTGTATATGAACATATACATATATTTATATGGAAAGTTAAACAGAAATAGAGATAGTAAAAGAGAGACTCGGTCATATAGAGTGAGCTCTAAAATGTTGATATGTGCTTTTATTTTATATATACATGTATGTATGTATGTGTATATATATATACATATATATATACAAACATATATATGCTATGTACCATTTATATACGTATAGAGAGAGGGGTAGTTAGGTGGTGAAGTAGATAGAGCAGTATACCTGTACTCAGTAAATCATGACCTCAAAGAGGATTCTGGGAAGATGGCAGAGTAGGTCAGAAATTTCCAAGCTCTCAAGATTTTACCACACAAAGGAGAAAAAATAGCACTTTAGGGTGAAAAAGTGCAAATAAAAGTAAATAAGAATAGGGGCACAAAAGGGGTCTTCCTGAGACAATTTGAAAATATCAGAAGAAAAATCCTAGGACCAGGTTTGGTCCCTGTGAAGAGTAAACACCTCCAGGATAGAGTCCACTTTAATAACAGGCATCAAGCCCTGGGGTTAGTTTGAGAGGCTACCTCAGCCCCAGCCACAGGAACTTTTGCCCCAGGATAGTGAAGGGAATTGGGCATCTGAGCCTGGGAAGATCAACTAAACCTCTGTTGACAAGGAATGCCAGACCCAGCTGTGCTGCAAACAGCAGTAGGAGCAAGAAGGAAAGAGCCCATGCCTAGTGAGTGCAGAAGCAGTGGGGCAGAAAGCCCCTGGCTGTGGGCACTTACAGGAGGTTGGATGTTTGGCTTTGGTTCCAGTTTAGAGAGGAGAACTGAAGATCTGGAGCAAGAGGCACCATCTTCCATTCCCCCGAGCTGAAGGTGAGTACAAAAATTAAGCCATTACCACAAAAAAAAATGCACAGGCAAAGAAGAATCCAACCATAGAAAGCTATTATGGAAATATAGAAGACCAAGGTTCATCTTCAGAGGAGGATATTGATGTAAAGAAACTTCTTTTTACTCCAAAGACTAATGTCAAATTGTCATCTGCCCAAAAAGAATTCCTAGAAGATCTTAAAAAAGACTTTAAAAATCAAATGACAGAGATGGAGGAAAAACTAAATCCAAGAAAAACAAGATTGTGAAAGGAAAGTCAACCAATTAGAATAAGAGATCCAGAATCTTAAGAAAGACAATGACACCTTGAAAATTAGAATAGGGCAAGGTGAAGCCAGCAAAATTATGAGAGCAAGAGATAATTAAACAAAATATCAATAATGAAAAAATAGAAGAGAAAGTGAAACATCTTATAAGAAAAACAACACTTTTGCAGAACAGATGAAGGAGAGAAAACATAAAAATAATTGGACTACCTGAAAGCTATGATCAGAAAAGTAATCTTGACCCAGCAATACAAGAAATAATTACAGAAAATTCTCCTTAAGCATTAGGACAAGGAGGGAGGGGAGAGTAGAAACAGAAAAAAAAATCCATCAATCACCATTTAAAAGAGATACTATGAGGAAAACTCATAGAAATATCAAATTGCAAAACTTCCAATTCAAAGATAAAATATTAAAAGCAACAAGATTAAAACAATTTAAATATGATGGTGCCACAATTAGAAGTACACAAGACCTAGAATTAGAGACATTAAAGGACTACAGGTCTTGCAACACTACATATCAAAGAACAAAAGAACGTGGGCTCTGGTGCAAAATATACTCAGCACAGTTAAGCATAATCCTGAATGAAAGAAAATGGACACTTAATCAACTGTCAGACTTCCAAGATTTTGTTAAAAAAAAAACCTGAACTTAATAGAAGATTTGAAATACAAAAGCCAAGAGAAACATAAGTTACATACCAAAGACTGATTACAAGGGATTCAATAAGGACAGAACATTTATTTTCATATATATATGTATGTATATATATATATATATACGTATATATATGTATATATATATGTATATACACATATATAAAATGCAAAACATATGTCTAAGATTCTTATTAATAATTGGGGAGCACATCTCACCTGTCAGATTGGTTAACATGACAAAACAGGAAAATGATAAATGCTGGAGAAGATGTGGGAAAATTGGAACACTAATGTATTGTTGGTGGAACTGTGAACTGATCCCACCATTCTGGAGAGCAATTGGAACTTTAGCAAAGGGCTATAAACATCTGCTTACCCTTTTACCTAGCAATACCACTTTTAGGGCTGTATCCCAAAGGGATCACACAAGTGGGAAAAGGACACATATGGTCAAAAATATTTATAGCAGCTCTTTTATGTGGTGGCGAAGAACTGGAAATCAAGGGGATGCCATAAATTGGGGAATGACTGAATAAGTTGTGGCATATGAATGTAATGTAATACTATTGTGCTATAAGAAATGAGGAGCAGTCAGACTTCATAATAACCTGGAAAGACTTATATGATCTGATGCTGAGTGAGGGGAGCAGAACCAGATCATTATACATGATTACAGACACATTTTATCTGTGATGACTTGGCTCCTTTCAGCAATGCAAGATAACTCCAAAAGCCTCATGATGGTAAAAGCTTTCCACATTGAGGAAAGAATTATGAAGTCTGAATGCAGATTGATGCAAACTATTTGCTTTATCTCTCTGGTAGTTCTGGTAACCTACTTTTATCGGGAATAGGTTTAAGAGGGAACAATACATATATATTTAGAAGAGTATAGAAGTCTTCTAAATTCAGAAGAAATAAAATGGTAAGGGGATAAGGAGGGGGGAAAGGATGAGGGAGGGATCTTTAGAGGGCAGGGTGAGGGAATAGGTAAAAGAGGGGTATAGAACAATGTTCAGATCAATGGGAATGGGAGGATAAGGGAGGGATCTCTATAGGGGAGGGTGAGGCAGGGTTCTTAGATTTACAAGAGTGGGAGGATAAGAGAGGGATGTTTGGAGGGGGGTAGGCAAGTAATAGTAAGGCAAGGTAGTAGGTAAAAGTAAAAGAGAGGATGCAGGAAGGATGTGAAACAAGACATATGCACAAACAAAAACAAAGATGAAGAATAGAATGTGTTTGGGAAAGTATATGTCCATATATATTTGTTTATATATATGTATGTATGTATATCTCTATAGCTATAAAGAAATATATCTACACTTAATTGTAGCCCTCGGGGGGGGGGAGAACAAAGTAAAAAGTACACAGCAGAAAACAAAAGAAAACTTAAAAGGAAGCAAAAAAAGATGGACAGCTCTCAAAACAACGTGTAGTATTTATCAAACAGGCTTTCTTGAAACGAAAGTTTATTGTTACATATTTTGAATCTTCTCTTATGTTCTGCTATTTATATTACATGCTTTTTTTCTTACTTTATATTAAAGTTCCAGTATTTAAGTTTGTGATGTATTTTTGTTTCTATTCTTTATTCTGTATTTGTGTTTTAGTGTTTGAGTCTAAAATAAAATTAAAAAAAAAAGGCCTAAGCTCAAACTTCAGATACCGGATTGTGACCTTGGGAAAGTCACTTAATTGTTATTTGCCTCAGTTTCCTCATCTGTAAAACATGGATTATAGGGTTATTGTGAGTATAAAATAAAATAATACTTATAAAGGTCTTTGCAAATCTCAAAGCACTTTATAAGCTCTAGGCATAATTACATATATACATATATGCATATGTGAGTGTATACATATGTATAATTATACATATGGTAATTTAATCACACAGACTGCAAAGGAATATAGAACTCTGAATTAAGCTCTAGTTTACATATGCATATTAAAGACAAGTGATGGAATAAGAACACAGCTGGCATTTTCCAGCTGTTTAATAATGGGGACAGATGGGCAAAGGCCATCTGTCCCCTTTATATTACATCTTCCCATTATTCAACAAGCTTTAATGTGATACTAAAAGGGATGTTAACAATGGTTTCTTCAGCTTCAGTGAAGCCAAGAATTCAATTAATACATATAACGAAATGTTAAAGAACTCATGTCTGTGTAGTAGAAAGGGGATGTGTTTCCACAATCCGGCTAGCAGCTTCTGTGGGGGTATAAGATCCACCCACAGCCAGCACCCAGAAAGCTGCCGGCATGCCACCACTGCTGTGAGTAAGAGAGCTCCAAAGAACAAACAGCCAACCCCTGGTTTTTATATCTTTTTCAGCATCAGGGGTGAGTCACACATGCGATTCACCTACGTGACCTAGAATCCTCACAGGGAGGCGGACTTAAACCCACATGGTCTAAAAGCCTCTGCTGTCCCAGACATGTAAACTAGGCCCTCCTTGGAGTTAGTCCCACCTTGGGCCCCACCTAAGTTGCCAATCCACACCCACTAAGGTTTTACACCTAATAGGGGTTTGGGCCTAGGGCTTAGCACCTAGTAAGACTCAATCAAAGACACTGAATTAATCAAAGGAAACAAAGGCCAAACTCTTCAAGGGCACTTGTTGAACTAAGTGCTAAGGAGCCCATTTTTGCTTACCAACACAGGATGGGACAACTGATCTCTAGGAGGAAATGAAGTAATACTCAGATATACATAGCTACAGAAATCTTGTCCACAATAATGATAATATGAGATTATATTTTTATCACATTTTATTATTAATATAGGGTGTTCCTAAAGTCTGGACACAGGCAAAAATATATATTTTCAAGGAATGAAATGAATGAAATTTTTGATGACATTTTATTTAATTGGAATATTAACAAATAACAGTTTCAATATGATTTCCATCATTTGTGATGTAAAGGTTGATGTGCTTTGCCAGATTCATGTAAACTGGATGCAATAACTTGACATTGCCATCAATTTTAGCACATTCACTCTTTATGCTTTCAATCAAGTGTGTTGCATCTGTGATTTTCATTGAGTACACCTTCTCCTTTAGCATACCCCAGAAAAAGAAGTCAAGGGGGCTAAGGTCTGTCAATATTCCAAATATTTCAAATATGCATTTTTGCCATTATGTCCAGACTTTAATATAATGATTAAAATCCATTATCTCATTTGATCCTGACAACAAACTCATGAGTATTGCAGTTATCATTGCCCCAGTTTTACAAATGAGGGAACTGAGGTCATCAAATTTACGAAATATATTGGTAAGCTTGGTCTCCACCAAAAGAAGAGTATCCAAGATGTTGAGAGACCATGTGATGATTTATTAAAGGAATTGAGGACATTTAGTTTGTTCAAGAGAAAACAAGACATGATAGCTGTCTCTAAATATTTGAAGACCAATCATTTTCTATTTGGCCTGTGTGGGAAGAGCTGAAATAAGTGGTTTCAAATTACAAAAAGCAAATTTTGGCTTGAGATAAGAAAAGCTACTTATGATTAGAACTGTCCCAAAGTGGATTAGACTACATTAGGAAACATCAGATTTCCTCTTAGAAATCTCCAAGCAAAAGTTTGATTCCTTATCAGGATTTGTAGAAAATATTCTTCAGGTATGGGTTGAACTGGATAGTTTCAAAGATCCCTTCCAACTTAGGTCATGTTAGATCACTGCAGACTGACTTTTTCAAAGTCATTTGACTAGTAAATATCAGAGCCAGAATTCTAATTCAATTCTTCAAATTCTTAGTTTCTTTATTCTATACTAGGCTTCCCTCAGGAAGGTGGTTTCTCAAGTCTTAACATTGCTCTGTTTCTATCCAGCCAATTGTTTGATAACTGGTATCATCTCAGTTACATTTAAAATCTTTATGTGATTTATTTCAACTGGCAAAAAAATAAAATCTGCATGAAGCCCACATTGGTTCAGAAGGAGGTTAGAAATCTTCACATTTCCCAGCACTACTAGCCCTACAATTCAATGATGTATCAGAGCAAAAAGAGGACCTTGAAAAATATAAACATCACTCCTAGTATTGAAAATTCTTTCTATGTCACAAAGAAGAAGAATGGTAAGTGAAAGACCACTTTAAGTTTTGTCTTAATCCAGATTTTCTTAGCACATGCAAAAGTATTTTAAAAGAAAAGTTTCTGTTTTGGTGGGTTTGATTTTTAAATTAGCTTTCTGTGGGGCTTTTAGTTGCATCACTATTCATGGATCTTTTCTTTCACTCTTTCCTTCATGAAAGTGTTTAGAAATACAGATTTTCCCCTAAAAATTGATTTGTCTATATTCCATAAATTTTGGCATGTTACTTAATTGTTGACATTTCTGTAATGAAAGTGTTGTTTTTTTTACATTTTTTCTTTGACCAACATGTTCTTTTTTAATAAGCTACTTTATTTAATTTTAGTTTTCAACATTCACTTCATAAGTTTTATATTTTCTCCCCCTCCTCCTTTCCTCTTCCCCAAGACAGCATGCAATACAATATGAGCTCTACATATACATTCCTGTTAAACTTATTTTCACATTAGTCATGTTCTATAGAAGAATTAGAATAGGAGTAACCATGAGGAAGAAAAACATAAAACAAAACAAACAAAAAAAAGAAAATAGTCTGTTTTGATCTTCATTCAGACTCCATATTTCTTTTTTTGGATATGGATGGCATTTTCCATCATGAGTCTTTTTGAATTGTTTTAGGTCCTTCCATTGCTGAAAAGGGCTAAGTTAATTGAAGTCAATCCTCGCAAACTGTGGTTGTTACTGTGTACAATATTCTCCTGTTTCTGCTCACTTCACTCAGCATCAGTTCATATATGTCTTTCCAGGGTTTTCTGCCGTCTACCTGTTCATCATTTCTCATAGCACAATAGTATTCCATTACATTCATATACTACAATTTGTTCAGCCACTTCTCAACTGATGGGCAAATCCTCAGCTTCCAGTTCTTGACCACCACAAAAAGAGCTGCCACAAATATTTGTGTACATGTGGGTCCTTTTCCTATGTTTATGATGTCTTTGGGATACAGCCTTGACCAACATATTCTTTGGAATGAGGATATTTAGCTATCAATAAATTTTCAACCTTATAACCCTCAAAAGCCTGCTTTTTTTTCTTGATGCACCTTTAATGGCACTGTGATCTATAAGAATGTGTTTGGTATTTCCAAATTTCTGCATTTGCTTCTGAAAATTTTATGCCCTAATAGAGGGCTGTCTAATCTTAGGTTTTTATTGAAACAATAGATGATATATTTTGATTTGCCCTTTTACTGAGAGCTCTGCAGTAGCTCAGCTTCATTTACTAAAGCATTTAGGTAAATTTCTATGCTTGTAGGTGGGCAACATAAATCACCGCATGCAGCTAGACAGCCATCCCTAATATATGGTACATTTTGATAAATGAGTTAAACACAGCTGAAAAAGGTGCTTCTATTTTCTATTACCATCCAATAATCACAATTAAATAAAACATAAAATTTTCTAAAATTCCATTCAGGTCCTCAACTTCTGCCTTATTTACTTCCTACTTAAATTTGTCTATGTTTGAAAATATGTCTATGTCTGACATTCCCCCACTAGTAACTCATTTTTATTTTCATTGATGTACTTAGATCCTATGCCATTTGGTACCCATGTGTCAAATATTGAAATTAATATACTGTCTATGATAACTTTTAACATAATCTAATTTCCTTTATTATTTTAATCAAGGCTCTATTTACTGTTGCCTTGTCTGAGGTCATGATTGCTAGCCCTCCCCACCCCCCACACATGCCCTTTTTAAAGTTCAGCTAAGGTATAATATATTGTGCTCTGGTGTTTTATTTATATTTATTTATATGTGAGTTCTGTGTCTTTTAAGCATCATATTTCTGGATTCTCCTTTCTAATCCATACATCTATCCTTTTTCAAGAGTGTGTGTATGTGTATACGTATATCTTCACACATGCACACATATACATACAATGTATGCATGTGTGTATGTACACATACACATGTATGTATCTACAGGTATATATGTACTATGAGTGTATGCATGTATGTACGTATATTTGCTCTTGTGATATGGCTAATGTGGAAATAATTTTTTCATATTTTCGCATTTATAAATAAGTTACATCATATTGTGTGCCTTCTCAGTGGGTTGAGGAGGTTGTGTGGGAAGAAAGGGAGGAATTTGGAACTTCAAATTTTGAAAGAAAATAATATTGAAAATAAATAAGTAATCAATTTAAAGGGAAAAAATATATTCAGTGAGTAGGAAATGGATCAGGAGGGAGTACTTGAAATTCAAGTTTTAAAAACAAAAGAATGTTTTAAATAAATAATACATTTTTAAAAAAGATATTATAAATTAATGTCCCTGAAAGTAAGAGAATGAAAGACAAAGGATTCAATACTTTCACCTAAACTGGAAAATAGAAAGCAAAAACAACATAAAAATAATGGAAATATCATCATCATTATCATTATAACAAATGTGAGGAATTTGGGATGGGCAGGGTGAAAGAAGCAAAGTGATGAAGCAACTGGTATGGGGAAGACCAGGTTCAGATTACTTTCAGTTAAAAAAAAAGAGAGAGAGACTACAAGTTGACCTAAAATAAAGTGGCTTTAAAAATAGTCTAAGAAAACTTAACAATTAAACCTCAAAGGTGAAATGACAAATGTTGGAGGGGGTATGGGAAAATTAGGAGAATAATGGAATGTTGGTGTAGTTGTGAGCTGACCCAAATATTTTGGAGAGCAATTTGGAACTGTGCTCAAGGGCTTATAAAGCTATGTATATAATTTTACCCAGAAATGCCACTACTATCCCAAAAAGATTCAAGTAAAAAAAGGACTTATTGGTACAAAAATATTTGTAGAAATTCTTTTTTATGGAAAAAACTTGAAAACTGAGGGGACGTAGAATGGCTGAGCAAATTGTGGTATACAATTGTGATGGAATATTATTGTGCCATAAGAAATGAAAAGCAAGATGTTTCAGGAAAACATGGAAAGTCATGCATGAACTGATGCAAAGTGAAGTGAGCACAACCAGGAGAACATTGTACACAGTAACAATGATATTGTATAATGATAAACTAAGCAATACAATGATTTAAAACAATTCCAAAAGACTTATGATGAAAAATGCTGTCCATCTACATAGAAAAAATTGAAAGAGTCTGAATGCAGATAAAAATATATGCAAAAAACTTAAAATTGGCAAAGAAGCAGTCCTACCATATACTTTTTATGACATAAATATGATACTGATACCTAAACTGGGAAGAGCCAAAACAAAAAAAAATTATAGATCAATTTCCTTAATGAATATAGATGCAAAAAGGTTACAGCAACTTATCAAGAGAATATTGCGCTTTGATCAGAGGATTTATACCAGGAATGCAAGGCTGGCTCAATACTAGGAAAACTATCAGCATAACTGATCATATAAACAACAAAACTAATAGAAACCATATGATTATCTAAATAGATGCAGAAAAGCTTTTGGTAAAATACACACCTATTCCTATTGAAAACACTGGAGAACACTGAAAAAATGGATCCTTCCATAAAATCATAAGTAGCATCTACCTGAAACTATCAGCAAGCATTATATGTAATGGGGATAAGCTAGATGCATTTCCAACAAGATTAGGGGTCAAACAAGGATGTCCATTATCACCCTTGTTATTCAATTTGGTACTAGAAATGTTAACTTTAGCAATAAGAGAAGAAGAAGAGATTGAAGGAATTAGAATAGGCAAAGATTAAACTAAGTTATTACTCTTTGCAGATGATATGATGATATACTTAGACAATCCTAGAGAACCAAGTAAAGAACTACTTGAAATAATAAACAATTTTGGCAAATTTGCAAGATGTAAAATAAACCTACATGAATCATCTACATGTCTATACATTACTAACAAAGCCTAACAGCAAGAAATAGAAAGAGAAATTCCATTTAAAGTTACTGTAGACACTATAAAATATTTGGGAGTCTACTTGCCAAAACAAACCCAGGAACTATATGAACACAATTACAAAGCACTTTTCACACAAATAAAGTTGGATCTAAATAATTAGAAAAAATATCAATTACTCATGGGTAGGCTAAGCTAATATAATAAAAATGACAATTCTACCTAAATTAATTTACTTATTCAGTGCCAATACCAATCAAACTAACAAAATTATTTTATAGAGCTAGAAAAAATAATGAAATTCATCTGGAAGAGCAAAAGGTCCAGAATATCAAGGAAATTAATGAAAAGAAATGCTAGACACTGTGGTCTAGTCATATCAAATATTAAATTATATTATAAAACAGCAAACATCAAAATCACTTGGTACTGGCTGAGAAATAGAGGGTAGATCAGTGGAATAGGTTAGATAAACAAGGCACAGTAGTCAATGATTATAGCAATATACTATTTGATAAACTCAAAGACCCTAGCTTCTAGGATGAGAACTCACTGTTTGACAAAAACTGTTGGGAAAACTGGAAAATAGGAGGGCAGAAACTGGGCATAGACTAATGTCTGACACCATATACCAGAATAAAGTGGAAAGGGGTACATGATCTAGGTATAAAGCCTGATACTATAAACAAATTAGGGGAGGAAGGAATAGTTATTTGTCAGATTTATGGAGAATGGAGGAATTTACAACCAAACAAGAGAGAGAGAACATTATGAAATGCAAAGTGGGTAATTTTAATTACATTAAATTGAAAAGGTATTTTTTGCACAAACAAAGCCAATGCAACCAACATTAGGAGGGAAGCAGAAAAATGGGAAAGAATTTTTACAACTAGTGTCTATGATAAAGGCCTCATTTCTAAAATATATAGAGAGCTGAGTCAAATTTATAAGAATACAAGTCATTCCCCAATGTTAAATGGTCAAAGGATATGAACAGGCAGTTTTCAGGTGAAGAAATAAAAACTATCTATAGTCGTATGAAAAAATGCTCTAAATTAGTATTAATTAGAGAAACACAAATCAAAAAATACTCTGAGGTACCACATCATGTCTTTCAGATTGGCTAACATGACAAAACAGGAAAATCATAAATGTTGGAGACATTCATTGTTGGTGGAGCCGTGAGCTGATCCAAGTATTCAAGAGAGTGATTTGGAACTATGCCCAAAGGGCTATAAAATGTCCCTACCCTTTGACCTAGCAATACTACTTTTAGGACTGTGTTGCAAAGAGATCATAAAAATGGGAAAAGGACCAGCATGTACAAAAATATTTATAGTAGCTCTTTTTGTGGTGGCCAAGAACTGGAAATTGAGGGGATGCCCATCAATTGGGGAATGCCTGAACAAGTTGTGGTATATAAATGTAATGTAATACTATTGTGCTGTAAGAAATGATGAACAGGCAGACTTCAGAAAAACCTGAAAATATTTTTAGAAACTGATGCAGAGTGATGGGAGCAGAACCAGGAGAATATTGTACACTGTAACAACCAAGGACTGATTTTGATAGACTCATCTCTTCTCAGCAATACAAAGACCTAAAACTTTTCTGAAGGACTCATGATGGAAAATGCCATCCACATGCAGAGAAAAAACTATTGAGTCAGAATGCAGATCCAAGCAGACTATTTTCTCTTTTGTTTTGTTTTGTTTTCTTCCTCATGGTTTCTCCCATTTGTTATAATTCTTCCATGTAACATGACAAATGTGAAAATGTGTTTAATAGGAATGTATGTATAGAGCATATATCAGATTGCAGACCATCTTGGGGGGGGGAGGGGATGGAGTGGAAAAATATTTAAAACTTATGGAAGAGAATGTGGAAAACTGAAAATAAATAAACAAAAAACTGAATTTTTCTTGTTTTTTTTTTCTTTAGGTCTGTATTTTCTTATACAACATGACTAATATTGATGTGTATTTTTATGACTGCATATGTCATCATGTATATCAAATGGATTGCATTCTCAATAAGGTGGAAGTGTTGGGAGAAGAGAAATTAGAACTCAAAGTTAAAAAAAATTAAATTGTTTTTACATGTGTGTTGGTAATCAAAATGAGCTCCTTAGCATTTAGTTCAACAAGTGCTCTTGAGGAGTTCGGCCTTTGTTTCCTTTGATTAATTCAGTGTCTTTGATTGAGTCTTACTAGGTGCTAAGCCCCAGGCCCAAACCCCTATTAGGTGTAAAACCTTACTGGGTGTAGATTGGCAAATAAGGTGGGGCCCAAGGTGGGGCTAACTCCAGGGAGGGCCTAGTTTAAATGCCTGGGACAGCAGAAGTTTTTAGACCACGTGGGTTTAAGTCCACCTCTCTGTGAGGATTCTAGGTCATGTGGGTGAGTGGCATGTGTGACTCATCCCTGACGCTGAAAAAGATATAAAAACCAGGGGTTGGCTGTTTGTTCCTTGGAGCTCTTTACCGCAGCAGTAGTGGCACATGACTCTGGGCCAGCCCTTATTCTGAGCTCCTGGGCTGAACCTAGATGTTGGTAACTATGAATCTGTATTTGGTCTGTCTGTTGATGTTTGTAATTTGTTTGTAATTTGCTCTGAAGTTCACTGTGCTGGTCTCTTCCTCTGAACTAAGTGAATGATATTTGTGTGCTGAATTAAAGTAAGCTTGTCAACCCCTTCACCTTGTTTTCCTTAGTTAAACAGATCAAAAGAACCTGTGCTGTTGGCAGCTTTCTGGGTGCTGGCTGTGGGTGGATCTTACACCCCCACAGAAGCTGCTAGCTGGATTGTTGAAACAACAAGAAATTTGAAAAACAGTTAAAAACAACTTTAATGCGAATAAATGTGCTGTCCAATTTTAAAAAGAAGAGACTAACAAAGCTTAAAAAACAAAAACTGATTATTTGTCATACCACATGCATATAATGTGCATATGTATGTGTGTATGCATATTGTATTATAAACACACATATATATGTAATACACACAATATATGTACATGCAAAGTGAAAAATAGAACAAAACTGATTTTTTTCTAAAGGTGACTAAAAATGAGCTACAATAATGATTTTAGTTACGGCAACAATAAAAACTGGTGATTTTTCAGGAAAAAAATAGGAAAATTATATTATGCTTAAAGTTTTCATTGACAATGAAAATAGCTTTATTATATTTGTATGCACAAAACATAATGGCACCTACCTAGTTAAAAGAAACTTTAGGTAAATTTCTCAAAGCCATTTATGGTAATGAAAATCTAGTTGGAAACTTTAATATTCTGATTTTTGAAATGAATAAAACCAATAAGGAGGATAAAAAAAGAATAATACATAATTGAGCAGATTCCAGGAAAACATATAGTTACATTAGCTGAGGTGATTTCTGAAAGATAATTTTAATGAACATGTTTTTAAGATACTGCAAGCACCTTTACAGAATTAGTAAAAAAATAAATAAACAAATGTAAAAAGTGAGACATCATATATGACAAATAATGTACAGAAAGCAATGAAAATAGCAATTAATAAAGGAACTGAAAGCAAGTGAAATATATTTAAACAAAGAAAATAAAAATGAGAGGATAAAAGAACAAATTATTGAAAAAAATGATATTGAGTGTACATATAAGAACATAAATTTAAAGATCTCCTGAGCAAAATTTGTAACTCTCACAACTTGAATTAACAAAACAGATGGAAAAGAAAATATTTTAACTAAGTACACATGTTTTAAACAAAAAAAAAATTAAAATAGAAACAAATTTTGAAGTTTTGATGGAAACACAAAAATTTAATAGAAAATACTGTAGATTTTTTCCCACTCCTGGGACTCAGGATGATGGAGTAAGCAGTAAATAGCTGTTACTCTCCCCATATTAACCTCTGAACAACCCAAAAATAGCACCCCAGAACAAATCTTGGAATAGCAGAGCCAGTGGAAAGATGGGGTGTAGCAGTCTTTTAGGACAGGAGACTTGAATGATCAGCAAGAAAGATCCATTACACTCAAAGAAAAGGGGAGTGCATTCCAGGATATGAAGCATCCCAGCAAGCCATCAGCAAGCTCCACCTCAGCAAACCAGTGGGAGATCCTGAGCCCTAGTGTGGTGGAAATAGCACACTCCAACACCTGGACTCCAAGCGCCTTATCATAGTCAGGGGAAGTAGCAGACTCCAGCCCAGAGAGTCACCATATGCTTTAGCACAACCCCAGGCAGGAAGGCCTTCTCCAGTGGCAAGATCTCCATGTGTCCATGTGTGTAATCTTGGGAAAACACAGAAAAACTCCACCTGCCCCCGGCACACACTAGGCACCACCACTGGGACCGCAGCTCATACCAGGTAAGCTGCCAGACTCCTATACCCTCCAGCTGCAACCACCTGAGTCCCCAACACACAAAGCCAGTGACCAGGGCCCTGCCCCAGCACATGAAGCTTGGGACAGTGCCCCTTGTGCTCCAACAGGAAAGCTCAACATAAAAAGCCACAAAATAGGCAAACAAGATGAATGAGAATAAAAAATGAACTTTGGCCATAGAAAGTTACTATGGTTACAGGGAAGCTCAAAACACAAACTCAGAAGTGTACAACTTTGTCAATATACCTACATCTGAAACCTCAAAAGGGAATATGAATTTTTTTCAAACCCAAAAAGTCTTTCTTGAAGAGCTCTAGAAAGATTTTAAAAGTTGAAGAGAGGTAGAAGAAAAATTGGGAAAATAAATGAGAGATATACAAGAGAGAGGGAATAACTTGGGGAAAAAAAAGGACAAAAATTGACTGAAGAAAACAATTTCTTAAAAAATACAATTGGCTAAACGGAGATAAAATCCACTGACGAAAACAGCTCCTTAAAAAGTAGAATTTGCCAAATAGAAAAGTAGGAACAAAAATTCACTGAAAGAACTCATTAAAATAGTAGAATTGGCCAAATGGAAAAGGAGATACAAAAGCTAACTAAAGAAAAGAATTCCTTAAAAATTAGAATTGGGCAAGTGGAAGCTAATGACTCTATGAGACATTAAGAATCACTCCAACAAAATCAAAAGAATGAAAAAAATAGAAAAAAATGTAAGATATCTCATTGGAAAAGACATGGAAAATAGATCCAGGAGAGATAATTAGGAATTATTGGACTTCCTGAAAGCTATGATAAAAAAAAAAATGAGCCTAGACAGCATCTTCCAAGAAATTATCAAGGAAAACTGCCCCAACATCCTATAACCAAAGGGTTAGAAGTCATTGAAAGAATCCGCTGATCATCTCCTGAATGTGGTCCCAAAATGAAAAGTCCAAGGAATATTGCAGCCAAATTCTAGAATTATCAGATCAAGGAGGAAATACTGCAAGCAGTCATAAAGAAACAATTTAAATATCATGGAATGACAGGATTACACAGAACTTAGCAGTTTCTACATTAATTATTTGGAGAGCTTGGAGTACATTATTCTGGAAGGCAATGGAGCTGGATTACAATGAAGTATAAAAACCCAGCAAAAATGAGCATAATCTTTCGGGGAAAAAGATGGATATTCAATGAAGTAGAGGACTTTCAATCATTCCTGATGAAAAAGCCAGAGCTGAACAGAAAATTCAATCTTCAAATGCAAGATTCAAGAGAAGCATATAAAGGTAAACAGGAAAGGTGGAGGGGGAAAGCACTGAATACAGTTTCCATTTTTAGATCTCATAGATTCATTAGATTCCCCTTGCACATTTCTAATTTTTAAGGAATTATTTTCTTTAGTTAGTTTTTGTACCTTCTTTTCCATTTGGCCACTTCTATTTTTTTTCAAGTAAATATTTTAACCATCTTATGCAAAATGAAAATTACAAAAGTGAAAATACAATGTACAAACACTAAAGGTAAAAAGGAAACAGTTGGGATGAGAAGAGGTGCATGTAGCAAAGATGACTGAATCCTTTGCCCTCATGATCACATAATCTAGTCACATGTTTGCCTCTTAACTCTCCTCAGTTTAGGTAAACCAGGTAGGGACAGAATTATACACTTTACATTCTCAGGTTTCTGGTTTCTATTCTGTTCTGTACAGACATTTACCTCCACCCAGATGAGTATAAAGCAGACAGTTCTAGAAGTGATACACAATAGTCCTTCCTACTCACTTGTCACTACTATTAAGCAGACAATGGCAGAAACAACCAAAGATGATAAATTAAAAACCAGGGGTGGAAGAAATCATTCTTTTTACCTCATCTGGCCAAAGTCAGCTATGAGCAGGTCCAGTGTATCTCATCCCATCAGAATATTATTAAATAAGAATGTTTCTCTGACCAGAACCCATAGGAGGGGACCCTGTTTTAGGTCACAAGGTCTTGAGCTCAAGGTCCAGAGAAGCCAGGAATAAAAATACAAAATATAGTTATCTAAAACATCAAAAGAAGAGAACATACAAAATGAACATTCCATCCCACAACTACAACAACCTTTAGAATCAGTGCCAAGGGGACCCTGGTGGCCAAGTTAAGTGGTGTGAACCCCGAACCAACAGGACTCCACCATTTCCCCATGTCCATTGGTGGTTTAGAAAAGCTCTTGGGTAAGGTTTCCCTAAGGCACAAAGCAAACAGGATGCACAACATTGACTTGACCTTCCAGAAGTAAAGTGCATTATTAGCTACAGTGTCCTGAGGTTTTAGAACTACTGAATAATCAGTTTTTGTTTCATGTCATGGCTGAATTTATTCATTCTGAAGAATTCAGTGTCATAAAAAATAGCAAGGTTATGGAGGCTGACCTGATAAACCTTGTCCACTAGGTCTTTCTCAGGTATCTCAATGGTATCTCGCTGGGTTCCATAGCAGTTGTGATGATAGATCAACTGTTCTGCCACTAGCCACTTCAGGATGAAGATGGCTCAGGGCAGAGCCAAGATGGTGGTTGGAAAGCAGGGACTTGCATGAGCTGTCCACTAGTTCCCTCCAAACACTTGCAAAAAATGTCTCTGAACAAATTTTAAAACTGCAGAACCCACAAAATAACACAGGGAAGCAGGGTTCCAGGCCAGGAAAGCCTGGATGGTCTTGGGGAAGGGTCTATCCCATAGAGCTGGGAGCAGAGCAGAGTAGAGTGCAGCATGGGCAGTGCCATGACTAACCAGACCCTGGAGCCTGGTGGAACAGGCCACATGGCCCTGAATCATTGAGCTGTCACAGTTACCAAACTTCTCAACCCACAAACACCAAAGACAACAGAAAAGGCTAGTGGGTAGAACTGCTAGAATGGAGTGAAAAGAGTGCACAGTTGGCCCCAGCACTGGGGGCAGGGAAGAGGTGCAGCTCTGGGGCGGCTTCCAGCTGCAGTTGCTTCCAGCCCCAGGCCTACCAAGTGGGAGGAATTAAGTGGCAGATCAAAGGGAGAGTGCAGAGCCTGCTTGAATCTGAGTCACAGTCTGGGTTGGCGGTTCTTGGGGGAGGAAGAGCTCTGGTGCAGCAGAGCTTGCTGTGTAGAAGTAGCTCTGAAAACAGCAGCACAAGGCCCTTAAAGTTTGGGACAAAGTACTCTCTACTCTGCAAACAGTCATACCTTTACAAAAACCTCAAGGGTCAAGTAGTTAGCTGGGAACATGAACAGGCAGCAAAAATGGACCCAGATTCAAAATCAGACTTTGGAATCTTTTTCTGGTGACAAAGAAGACCAAAACATACAGTCAGAAGAAGTCAACAAGGTCAAAGAGCCTACATCAAAAGCCTCCAAGAAAAGTATGAATTGGTCTCAGGCCATGGAAGAGCTCAAAAAAAAAATTTGGAAAAGCAAGTTAGCGAAGTAGAGGAAAAATCAGGAAGAGAAATGAGAATGATGCAAGAAACCTAAGAAAAACAAGTCAATGACTTGCAAAGGGAGACCGAAAAAAAGACATTGAAGGAAATAACACCTTATAAAGTAGACTAACTCAAATGGCAAAGGAGCTCCAAAAAGGCAATGAGGAGAAGAATGCCTTGAAAGGCAGAAATAGCCAAATGGAAAAGGAGGTCCAAAAGACCACTGAAGAAAATACTACCTTAAAAATTAGATTGGAGCAAGTGGAAGCTAGTGACTTGATGAGAAATCAAGATATTATCAAACAACCAAAGGAATGAAAACATGGAAGACAATGTAAGCTATCTCACTGGAAAAACCACTGACCTGGAAAATAGATCCAGGAGAGAGAATTTAGAAACTGTTGGACTACCTGAAAGCCATGATCAAAAAAAGAGCCTAGATATCATCTTTCAAGAAATTATCAAGGAGAACTGCCCTGATATTCTAGAGGCAGAGGGTAAAATAGACATTGAAGGAATTCACTGATCACCTCCTGAAAAAGATCCCAAAAAGAAAACTCCTAGGAATATTGTCACCAAATTCCAGAGCTCCCAGGGCAATGGAGAAAATACTGGAAGTAGCCAGAAAGAAACAATTTGAGTGTTGTGGAAACACTATCAGTATAACACAACATCTAGTAGCTTCCACATTAAGGGATCAAAGGGCTTGTAATATGATATTCCAGAGGTCAATGGAGCTAGGATCAAAACCAAAAATCACCTACCAGGCAAAACTGAGTATCATGCTCCAAGGCAAAATATGGATTTTCCATAAAATAGAGGACTTTCAAGTTTTCTCAGTGAAAAGACCAGAGCTGAATAGAAAATTTGACTTTCAAACACAAGAATCAAGAGAAGCATGAAAAGGTAAACAAGAAAGAGAATTCATAAGGGACTTACTAAAGTTGAACTGTTTTGTTTACATTCCTACATTGAAAGATGATGTGTGTAATTCATGAGACCTGTCTCAATATTAGGGTAGCTGAAGGGAATATACATACATATATAAATACATATATATATATATACATATATATGTACACATATATGTGTGTGTGTGTGTGTGTGTGTGTGTGTGTGTGTGTGTGTGTGTATAGACAGAGGGCACAGGGTGAGTTGAATACGAAGGGATGGTATCTTAAAAAATAAAATCCAATTAAGGGATGAGAAAGGAATATATTGAGAGAGGGAGAAAGGGAGAGATAGAATGGGGTAAATTATCTCATATAAAAGTGGCAAGAAAAAGCAGTTCTGTAGGAAGGGAACAGGGGGCAGGGGAGGGGGAATGAGTGAATCTTGCTCTCATCAGATTTGACCTGAGGAGGGAATAACATACACACTCAATTAGGTATCTTACCTCAGAGGAAAGAAGGTGGAAGGAGATAAAAATGGGGAGATGATAGCGGGGAAGGCAAATAGGGGGAGGAGGTAATCAAAAACAAACACTTTCAAAACAGGACAGGGTCAAGAGAGAAAACTGAATAAAGCAGGATAGGATAGGAAGGAGCAAAATATAGTTAGTCTTTCACAACATGAGTATTGTGGAAGGGTTATACATAATGTTACACATATGGCCTATGTTGAATTGCTTGACTTCTTAGGGAGGGTGGGTGGGGAGGGAAGAGGGGAGATAATTGGGAACTCAAAATTTTAAAAACAGATGTTCAAAAAAAAAGTTTTTGCATGCAACTAGGAAATAAGATATACAGGCAATGGGGCATAGAAATTTTTCTTGCCCTACAAGAAAGTAAGGGAAAAGGGGATGGGGGGAGTGGGGTGACAGATGGAGGACTGACTGGGGAATGGGGCAACCAGAATATATGCCATCTTGGAGTGGGGGAGAGGGTAGAAATGGGGAGAAAATTTGTAATTCAAACTCTTGTGAAAATCAATGCTGAAAACCAAAAATATTAAATAAATAAATTTTAAAAAAATAAAAAAGAACAAAGTAAACTCAGAAAATGAGGTATATACTAAGGTTAGTTTTCAGATTTCTAAAGAATTAAATTTCAAACATGATTCCAGAGTACAATGAACTGATTGCTAACAAGTAGTCTAATATATCCCATTAACTAAGCGTAAACAGAAGGAAAACATGAAAGAAAATGTATTATATTCATACCACTTGGCAAAGTATTTTTTTTTTTTCAAATCAGACCAAGGCTTTTATTTATTCACTTCTTGCATTTAAAATATTCTTCGATGACATCTTTGGCCTGAGATTCCTTGCCATAGTCCTTAACAACAACGCAGCTGCAACCAACCACTTTACGGGGCTTTCCCTCTCTGTCAATTTTACAGAGGCCTACCCATTCACCCAGCTTCTTGTTGTCATCAACCTTGATCAAGTTGATCTGATGCTCAGCACACAGGGCCTCAACCAACTTTACATACATAGGTTCATCACAGTTGGAAGCAAGAACACAAAGATGGGCTTGGCGTTTGTCCAAGGCTTTGGCAGCTTCACGAATTCCACGAGCTAGGCCATCGTGGATGAGTGCGGTCTTCAGCACTTCTTGTAGAGCGGTGTTAACGTCCATTACACCTCCAGCAGCAATGCCTTCCTCGGCCATGGCAGCGGTTCACGGGTGAAGCTAAATCTTGAAAACACCCGGGAGCCTCCGCCTCCCGCTCGACTCAGCGGCGACAGGGAAAGAGCGGCAAAGTAATTTTTTAAAACATTATTGTGATTTCCTGACAAATAAAAATCTTAAGTATTAAGTATAATTAATTGATATGAATTTAAATTTCCCTTTTTAAATATGGTTTATTTCCAAAATATTTTAATGATCAATTATAGCTTTATTTGGAAAGTTAGCCACTAAAACCCTACCTTTGGTCTGAAGAAATCTAGCCTATTGTAATTTTGGCCCCTACCTACTGCCAAGTTGTGCACGTCTGTCCTTAGGTATAAAGGAAATGGGTAACTCATAGTACAAGCTCAGGAAGGGAGTGGCAGAAGCCACCTGGTAGGTGCCTAGAATGGAAATCTTGGAAGCTTAGATTACATCAGGAATCCATAGAGATAGAGCAAATAAAGAGAGGGGTCATGAGTCAGAGATTTAGCCTCTAGAACAGACAAAAAAAGACAATGGATAATGAAGAGACTGAGAGAAATACTTTTTGGGAAAAGAAATCACAAAAAGGAAATTGAAGAAACTAATGAATAAGATAGTTTAAGGGAAGGAGAGGATGTGTGAATCTTCTTCAAAAACTGAAAGGCTAAAAAAGGAGGGGAAGAATTATATAAGCAGATAAAGCCAAGAGAGGAGAAAAAAGGAATTAACAATGAAATCCCAGAAAGCAAAAGGGTAATAAATGAGAGGAGGTAATAAGGGGAGAGGAGAAGAGAGCTAGTAGGAACATGGTCTTCTTAAAAAAAAAAGATTAATGGAGGGCAGCTAGGTGGCACAGTGAATAGAGCACCTGCCCTGGAGTCAGGAGGACCTGAGTTCACATTGGGCCTCAGACACTTGACACTTACTAGCTGTGTAATCTTGGACAAGTCACTTAACCCCAATTGCCTCACCTCCTCCCTACAAAAAAAAAAAAGATCGAGGTAAAGTAACTGGAGAAACATAGTACTTACTGTATTTACAATGCAATAGGGAACAAAATCATAGCTTGAATAAAAAAAAGCATGTTTTGACATATGGGGGAAAATTTAAACCTAACTCATTATTTTAAATGTGAATGGATTAAATAATCCAATAAAATTAAAAAGAGTGACAGACCGGATAAGAAAACACAACTCAACAATCTGTTGTTACAAGAAACACACACATACACACACGCAAAACAAACACAAAACAAAGCTGAGGAGAAGGGAGAAAAATTTATTATATGTGCAATGAATCCAAGAAAATAGGAGTTGTGATCATGCCCTCTGACAATGCAAAAGAAAATATCCAAAAATAAAAAGAGACAAAGAAACTATATTATGCTGAAAGGAGCCATAGACAACAAACCAGTATCCGTAAAAACATATATGCTCCAAATGCCTTACCATCCAAATTTACAAAATTCATTTTAAAAAATCTAATTTCAAAATTCATAAACATCTGAGCTGCAAAAAGACAGTAAAATGATAATAAAGGGAGATTTCATATATTTTCTCAGTTTTTAGATAAGACTAACAGAAAAATGAACATAAGGGAAAATATGGAACTGAACAAATTCCTGGAGAGGCTAAAGTTAAAAGACTTATGGCATTTTTAAGCAGTATAGCAAAAGAATATATGAATTTTTTCAGTACTACATGGAACTCTTACAGCTGAACATGCACTAGAACACAGAGATATTCCAAACAAATTTAGGAAGACAGAAGTAGTTAACATACCCTTTATGGACAATAATGCAATTAAAATAATAATTAGTACAGGGACCACAAACAAAAGATTCAGGTCCAAATGGAGATTTAACAATGAAATTTTAAATAATAGTGAGTCAAATAACAAATCATAAAAATAATTAGTAAGTATGTAAAATAAAATGATAATGATGAAACTATACAAAAATTTCTGGAATGAACCTAATGCTCCATTTTTTTTTCCACAGGGGAAAATTGTATCCTTCCAAATACACATTAACAAAACAGAGGAGAAGGTAGGTGGTACAGTGAGTAGAGCACAAGCCCTGGAGCCAGGAGGACTTGAGTTCAAATCCAGACACAGACACTTGACACGCATGGTAGCTGTATGATATTGGGCAAGTCACTTAATCCCAACCGCCCTGCCTTTCCCCCTTCCAAATTAAAAAAAAATAGAAAAAGAGAGGACTAATGATCTAAATGTGCATTTTTTAAAATTGGCAAACCAAAAATAGCAAATGTAAAATAAGCACAAGAGAAAATATTAAAAATTAGAGAGGAAATAGATAAATTGGAGACAAAAAATTCATAGAAATTAAAAATAAAACTATTAACTGTTTCTTTGAAAAGACTAATAAAATTGATAAACAGTTACTTAATCTGATTTTAAAAGTATAAAAAAATCAGTAAGATAGCAAATGAGCAATGTAAAATTACAGTAAAACCAAAAGAAATTAAAAAAATAATTCAGAACATATATACCCTAACAAAAATGAGAACACTAAATAGAGGAATGCCTTTAGAAATATAATATACTCAAACTGTCAGAAGACTGGACAGAGATATTAAATATCTCAATCTCAAAATAAGAAATAGACCTGACTATAAAAGGAACTACCAAAGAAAAGAAAAACTTTGTTCCTGATAAATTCACAAGAGAACTCTATCAAACTTTTAAAGAACTATCAATACCCATATTCTACAAATCATCTCAAATTTTGAAAAATCATATATCCCTACCAGAATCCTTTCAGTAAAATAATATAGAACTAAATACCTAAATTAGGGAAAGATGAAACACAGAATGAAATCTATAAGCCAAAGTATTAAAGAACATTGACCCAAAAGTTATAAAGAAAATTCTATCAAAATGACTATAGTGATTTATCTAAGAAATCACTTATTATGGCCAAGTAGGACTTATACAAGGATAAAAAGATAATTCAACATTAAGACAATAATCAACATAATTAACTAAATTAAAAACCACAATAACCAAGTCCACATGTTTATCTCAGTAGATGCAGAAGAAGCCTTTGAAAAATGTAACGCTTTTAAGCTAAAAATGCTAAAAAGTACAGACACAGAGGAGTCTTTTAATAATATCCTAAAAAGCATGATATGCAATGGTAACACACTAGAATTTTTTCTAACAAATTCAGGAGTTAAGCAAAGATACCCACTCTCCATGCTATTATTTGTATAGTTCTTGAAATGGTAGCAACAGCAATAACAAAAGAGAAAGAAATTAAGGTTAAAAAGATAGGTAAAAATGAGACTGGAAAATTTGTACTTGTTGATGACATGATGTTTACTTGGAAAATCCTAGGGTATTAGCAAAGATACTAATTAAGACAGTTAAAAGCTTCATCCAAACTTCAGGCTACAAAATAAATCTTCAAAACAACAGCATTTCTCTATAAAATAACAAACACAAGAAGCAACAATAGAAGGGGAAATCCCTTTCTTAATAAATACAAAATGAATAAAATATCTAGGGATCAACCTACCAAAGTACACAAAATATTTGTACAGATTAAATTATAAAGTGCTCCTTAAAGAAAGCAAAACCATCTGTTACTGGTTTTAAAAATATAGAGATTAATGGAAAAGACTACACAAGGGGGAATCAGAAATAGCACTGAATAACCTAATGTTTGATAAAACATAAAACATAAATTCCCCAGGAAAAACATTCTCTGATAGGAAAAAACATTGGGAAATCTGGAAAGCAGTCTCACAGAAATTAGGTATAGACCAACACTTTAAATCAAAGTTCACAATATATTTTTAATAGATAGATGACCTTACTATCAAAAATCATAACATGAAAAAATTAAGAGTAAAACAGATAATATCCCTCTCACAATTCCGAGTAGCTCTTTTTCTAATGTGTGAAGTCATGCAAAATGTATTTCCATATTAGCCATGTTGTGAGGAAGAAAGCAGAAACAAAATAAAACAAGAAAAATAAAGTTTTTAAAATGTATGCTTCAATCTGCATCCAGAGTTCATTACTTTTCTCTCTGGAGGTGAATAGCATTTTTCATCAAGGGTTCTTTGGAATTTTATTGGATCACTATATTGATAAGAGCAGCTAAGTCTTTCCTACCTGGTTATCCTTATACTGCCATTTGTGTGTACAATGTTCTCCTTGTCCTGCCTACATAACTTCACACCAGTTCAACTATGTCTTCCAAGGTATTTCTGAAACCATCCAGCTCATCATTTTTTGTAGTGGAATTTTATTCCATCATAGTCATGTATCACTATGTGTTCATCCATCCCCCAAGTGATGGGCATCCCCTTGATTTCCAACACTTTGCAACCATAAAAAGAGTGGCTATAATTATTTTTGTGCCAGTAGGTCCTTTTTCCATTTTTTTGATCTCTTTGGGATACAAGCCACGTAATGGTATTGCTGCGATGAAGGGTATTCACAGTTTTATAGTCTTTTGGGCATAGTTCTTAATAGTACTACAGAATTATTGGACTAGTTCACAATTCCACCAACAGTACAATAGTGTTCTAATTTTTCCACATCTCCTCCAGCATTTGTCGCTTCCCTTTTCTGTCATATTAGCCAATGTAATAGGTATATGGTAGTATCTCAGAGTTGCTCTAATTTGCATTTCTCTAATCAATAGAGATTTAGAGATTTTTTTTGTGTGTGACTATTGATAGCTTAGATTTCTTCTTCTGAAAACTCCCTATTCATGTCCTTTGACCATTTATGAACTAGAAAATCATTCTTATTTTTTATAAATTTTACTCCATTTCCTACACATTTGAAAAATCAGGCTTTCATCAGGGAAATTTGCAATAAAATTTTCTCCAGTTTTCTGCTTTCTTTCTAATTTTAGCTGTATTAGATTTATTTGTGCAAAACTAAATTTTGCAGAAATAAAATTATCCATTTTATATCTTGTGATGCTCTCTATCTCTTGTTTAGTCATCAGCTCTTCCCTTACTCATACACGACAGTCTCATTTTTCCATGATCCCCTAATTTGCTTGTGATACCATCCTTTATGTCTAAATCATTTATCCATTTTGACCTTATTTTGGTACATGGTGTGAGATGTTGAACTATGCCTAGTTTCTGCCAAGCTATTTTCCAGGTTTCCCAGAAGTTGTTTTTTTTCTTTTTTTTGGTTTTGTTTTGCTATTGTCAAATAGTGAGTTCTTATATGAAAAGCTTGGATCTTTGGGCTTATCAAACACTAATGTACTATGGTCATGTGCTACAATGTATTATATACTTAACCTATTTGACTGTTCTACCACTCAATTTCTAAGCCAGTACTAGATTGTTTTGATTATTACTCCTTTGTAATATAGTTTGAAATATGGAACTATTAGGCCACTTTCCTTAACATTTTTTTTCACTGATGCCCTTCATATTCTTGACCTTTTGTTCTTCCAATAGAATTTTTTTTTTGCTATGCTTTTTAGTCTATAAAATAATTCTTTAGTAGTGTGATTGATATGGCACTGAATAAGTAAATTAATTTAGGGAAAATTGTCACTTGGTATACTCATGCAAAATTAATATTTCTTTAATGGCTTAAATCTGTCTTTATTTTTGTGAAAAGCATTTGTCACTATGTTCATGTAATCCCTGGGTTAACCTTGACAGGTATGTATTCCAGCATTTTATACTGCCTGTCAATATTTTAAATGAAACTTCTCTTTCTATCTCTTGCTTCTGAATGTTGTTGCTGATATATAGGAATATTGATGATTTACATGGGTTTATTTCATATCCAGAAACTTTGTTGAAGTTGTTGATTGTTTCAACTAATTTTAGATGATTCGCCAGAGTTCTCTAAGTATATCATTATACCAGCTGAAAAGAGTAATAGTTTTGTTTTTTATTGCCTAATCTAATTCCTACAATATCTCTCTCTCTCTCTCTCTCTCTCTCTCTCTCTCTCTCTCTCTCTCTCTCTCTCTCTCTCTCTCTCTCTCTCTCTCTCTCTCTCTCCTTCCCTCCCGTGTGTGTGTGTGTGTGTGTGTGTGTGTGTGTGTGTGCTATTGCTATATCTAGTTTTTCTAGCACAATATTGAATAAAAGTGGTGATAATGAACATCCTCACTTTATTCTTGGTCTTATTCAGAAGACTTCAGGTTTAAACCCATTACAGAAAATGCTCACTGTTGGTTTTAGATAAATCTTATCATTTTTAAGAAAGGCTGGCAATTCTTTCCTATGCCTTCTAGTGTTTTGAATAGGAGTATGTGTTGTATTTTGTCACAGGCTTTTTTCTGAATCTATTGATATAATCATCTGATTGCTATTGTTATTTTTAACGATATTATCAATGATACTGACAGTTTTCCTAATATTGAAATAGCCCTGCCTTCCTGGTATAAATCTTATCTTGTCACAGTGTGTGATCTTGGTGATTTTGGCTGTCATCTTCTTGCTAGTGTTTTATTTAAAGAGTTCACTTCAATATTCATTAAGGAAAATGATCTATTGTTTCAGGGTTTTTTTCCTCTGTTTTTGCTCTCCCTGGTTTAAGTATCAAAATAGTATTTGCATCATAAAAAATATTTGGTAGAATTCATTTTTAACTATTTCTTGCAGGTAGTTTATATGGTATTGGGATTCATTGTTCTTTAAATGTGGGTACAATTCAGTCATGAATCCAGGTGTTCCTGGGGATTTTTGCTTAGGGACCTCATTGTTGTCTTGTCCAATTACTTTTTCTAAGATATTCTATTTCTTCTTGTGTTAATCTAGATAGTTTCTTTTTATAAATATTCACTCATTTCACCTAGTTTTACTGTCATATAATTGGGCAAAATAAATCTTAAGAACTGGTATAATTTCATCTTTGTTGGTGGTGCATTCACTCATCATTTTTGATATTAGCAATTTGTTTTTTTAATCATATTAATCAACAGTTTATCAATACTATATTTTTTTATAAAAATGTCCTCCTAGTTTTATTGGCTAGTTCATTCTTTTTACTTTCAATTTTATTAATCTCTTTTGAGATTCAGGATTTCAATTTCAGTGTTTAATTGGAGATTTTCAATTTGTTGTTTTTCTAGGTTGTTGCTTTTCTTGTTGCATGCCCAATTCATTGATCTGTTCTCTCTCTTTTATTAGTATACACATTGAAAGATAAAAAATTTCTCCTAAGTATTGCTTTGGCTACATCCCACAAATTTTTGGATGTTGTCTCCTTGTTGTCATTCTCATTAATGAAATAATTATTATTTTTATGATTTGTTCTTTGATCCACTTATTCCTTCAGATTAGATTAGTTTCCAATTAACTTTTAATATATGCTTCCATGACCATTTATTAAATGTAAGTTTTATTGCATTATGGTCTACAAAGGTGCATTAAATACTTCTTATCTGAATTTGGTCGTGCGTTTTTATGCCATAATATAGGCATGCACAACCTGCGGCCCACCAAAGGATTTCAGGAAGTCCATGAAAAATGTAGAAGAAAACATACTGCCCTAATACATAGTCAAGTTTTGAGAATGGTCCAGGTACACCTGAGGAAAAAAGTTATACTCCTTCTTATTCCCATTCAGTGCTCTCCAAAGGTCTATCATATATAACTTTTCTAATATTCTATTCAACTCCTTGACTTCTTTTTATTTATTTTATGGTTAGATTTATTTAGCTTTTAAAGGGGAAGGGGAAGGCCCCTCTTTAATAGAGTTTTACAATTTCATTTTTTTAACTTTGTTTTTTTTTTTATTCTTGATGTCTCATGAAGTCATTACCTTCCACATGCCCAATTCTAATTTTTAAGAAATTATTATCTTCAGACAGCTTCTGTACCCTTTTTTTCCATTTGGCCAATTATGCCTTTTTTATTAAGATTTTTTTTTTTATTTTTAGTTTACAACACTCAGTTCTGCATGATTTTGAGTTCCAGATTTTCTTCCCCCCTTCCCCCTCCCTCCCCAAGATGGCATGGAGTCCGAAAGATCTTCTACATATAACTTCGCATTGAATTTATTTACACAATAGTCAAGTTGTAAAAAAGAATTATGACCAATGGAATGAGTCATGAGAGAGAAGAAACACAATTTTAAAAAAAGAGAGAAGAGAAAAAAAAAAACAAAAGAAAAAAAAGGAAAGCAAACATTTTGCCTCAATCTGCATTCAGACGCCATAGTTCTTTCTCTGGATGTAGATGGCTCTCTCCCTTATGAGTCCTTTGGAGTTGTCTTTGAACCTTGTATTGCTGAGAAGAGCAAAGTTTATCATGGTTAGTCATGACAGAATCCATATATCTGTGGTCATGTATATTGTTCTCCTAGTTCTGCTCAGCTCTATAAAAACCTATCATGTAGGTTTTTCCAGGTTATTGTGAAGTCCTTATCTTCCCCATTTCCTATATCACAATAGTATTCCATTACATTTATATACCTCAACTTGTTCAGCCATTCCCCAATTGATGGGAATCCCCTTGATTTCCAATTCTTTGCTACTACGAAAAGAGCCACTATAAATAATTTTGTACATATGTGTCCTTTTCCCATTTGTGTAATCCTTTTGGGATATAGCCCTAGAAGTGGTATTGGGTATGGACATTTTTATAGCCCTTTGGGCATAGTTCCAAATTGCTTTCCAGAATGGCTGGATCAGTTCACAACTCTACCAGCAATGTAACAATGTTCCAATTTTCCCACATCCTCTCCAGCATTTATCATTTTCCTGTTTTGTCATTTTAGCCAGTCTGAGATGTGGTACGTAAGAGTTGTTTTGATTTGCATTTCTTTAATCAGTAGTGATTTCAAGCATTTTTTTCATATGGCTATAGATATCTTTAATTTCTTCCTCTGAAAACTTCCTGTTCACATCCTTTGACCATTTCTCAATTGGGGAATGACTAGTATTCCTATATATCTGGCTCAATTCCTTGTATATTTTAGAGGTGAGGTCCTTTACCAGAGACACCAGTTGTAAAGATTTTCTCCCAATTTTCTGCCTCCGTCCTAATCTTTGTTGCATTGACTTTTTTTAATACAAAAAGTTTTCAATTTAACATAATCAAAATTATCCATTTTGCATTTTGTAGTGCTCTCTATCTCTTGTATCATAAATTCTTTCCTTTCCCATAAACCTGATTGGTAAACTATTCCTTGCTCTCCCAAATTACTTATAGTGTCATCCTTTATTCCTAAATCATGAACCCATTTTGACTTTAGTTTGATATATGGTGAAAGATATTGGTCTATGCCCAGTTTCTGCCCTATCATTTTCCAATTTTCCCAGCAGTTTTTGTGAAATAGTGAATTATTAGCCCAGAAGCTGGCCTCTTTGGGTTTATCAAAGAGCAGATTGCTGTAGTCGTTGACTTCTCCATCTTGTGTACCTGTCCTATTCCACTGATCCACAACTCTGTTTCTTAGGCAGTACCAAGTAGTTTTGATGACTGCTGCTTTATAGTACAGTTTAATATCTGGTATGGCTAGGCCACCTTCCCTAGCATTTCTTTTCATTAATTCCCTAGATATTCTAGACCTCCTGCTCTTCCAGATGAATTTTGCTATTATTTTATTGAGCTCTGTAAAATAATTTTTGGGTAGTTTGATTGGTATGGCACTGAAAAAATAAATTAATTTAGGTAAAAATGTCATTTTTTTATATTAGCTCATTCTAACCATGAGCAACTGACATTTTCCCATTTATTTAGATCTGATTTTATTTGTGTGAAAAGTGTTTCATAATTATGTTCATATAGGCCCTGGGTTTGTCTTGGCAGATAGACTCTCAGATATTAAGGAGTTATTTTTATTTTTTTTACATTTGGCCAATTCTAGGGTTTTTCAAGTGTTCTTTTTTAAGTATTTCTGTGCCTCTTTTACCAAGCTATTGTCTTTTCATGATTTTCTTCTTTTGCTTTCATTTTTATCTACTTTTTCCTCTCTCACTCTTAATTGATTTTGAAAATCTTTTTCTTTTTAGCTCTTTCAGGAATTCTTGTTGGCTTTGTTTCTACTTCATTTTTATTTTTTTTGAAATTTTGTTTATAGCTGTTTTGCTTTTTCTTCTAAGTTTATGTCTTTATCTTCCCTGTCACCATAGTATTTTTGTGGTCATGGTTTTGTTGTTTTGGTTATTTGTTTGTTTGTTTTTTGACCATATTTCTTGATTTGGGACTTCGTGTTAATGTTGGGCTATGTTCCTAATGTGGGGGTTGAGGGGCACTTATAAAGCTTTAGTTTTCTTCACACTGTTGCTGTCAGAGCTAATTCTGAAGAATGGTAATTTTTTAGCTTCCAAGGAGGTGTGATCTGGGGAGAGGTGTGGTAAATGCTCTCCTAGTGTGCACTCCGGTCCTTATCTAGAAAGGCCCCCTGATCCCTCAAGATTGCAATTTATACTATGCCTCAGGGTCCCTGATCCTTTAAGACCAGAAGTGAAACTGCCCCTCAGTACTTCCTCTTCCTTTTGACCAAAAGTGGATATAAGTAATGGACTTACTAAACAATGTCTCTTACTACATCCAGTACAATAAGCACTGGGGTAACTTGTAATTGGGGGAGAGGGGAAGGAATAAAATAATGTTTTAAAAATTCATTTCATAAAAAAGTTAGACTAGAATAAAAGGAGTTACAGGTCACAGTAGTTGAAGGGATAATTTTTAACTAAACAAAGTCTAGAGGTGATCTATATTCTTTTTCTCCTTCACTTCTGTGATTTCAGCATTATAGAGAATTTACAATGAGTGAACTCCCCCTACTATTTCTGAATGCCAACTCCTTTGAAACTTTTAGTTGTAAATAATTACCTGTGCTTCTGATATGTTAAGTGATTTTATTTTATGAGAATTATACAGACAACATCTAAAAAGTGGATTTGGACCTAGATCCTTGTGACCTAGAAGCCATTTCTGAATCCCTTATGACATCCTACATTTCAGATATACTTATAAAATAACAAAATTTTGATTACATATAATTAAAAACCTGTTATTCAAAAAAATCTTTAAAAATGTAATAAGAGATACACTCCAGTTCTGAAAACAAATCTTTGCCTGAAATAAACCTAATAAAATTTCTGATATATAAAATATATAGAATATTGATAGGAGACAACACAAGTCCAAGAGACATTCCTCAATAGAAAAAATGTTCAAAAGGCATGAACAACTTTCAAAAGAAGAATTGCAAATCATATGAAAAAATAATCTAAATCAATACACCTAAAATAAATACAAATTAAAACAACCCAGATAGTTTACTTCACAACCTGTATGCTGGTAAAGTTGAAAAAAGATAAAAATAATCAACCTTGTACGGGCTTTGGGAAAACAGACATATTCATACACTATTGATGAAACTGTGGTTTGATTTGACTCTTTTAGAAAACAATTTGGAAGCATTAATTAAACAACAAACATTTATTATGCATCTATTTTGTGTTAAACACTGACCTAGACACAAAGAAAGGATATGAAAGATAAAGAGACAAAAGTGAAACAGATTCTGCTCCCAATGAGCTTACTTTCTGTCAAGAGGGACATGTACATATATTGATGCAAACAAAAGTATTCAAAGTTTATTGGGCTATGAGAGAATAGCAGGTAGGCTTATCAGGAAAGGCCTCCTGTAGAAGATGGCACTTGAGTTTATCTTTAAAGTAAGACAGATAGTCTAAGACTTAACATAAGGAAGGAGTACATCCTAGTCATGGGGGACAGCTTTCAAAAGTATGGAGAGAAGAGATGTAATGTCATGTGAATGAAACAGCAAGAAGACCATTTTGACTGAATCATAGCCTTTGTGAAGGCCAATAATATGTGAAAAGTCTGGAAAGGTAAGTTGGAGCTAGGTTACAAAGAACTTTAAATGACATGCAGAGGAATTTTTATGTTATCCAATAGGCAATAGGGGGCCCCTGGAACTTACTGAGAAGAGAAGTGACATCAGACCTACATGTTAGGAAAATAATTTGGCAGTTGATTTGAGGGAGAGAAACAAATTAATACCATGATAGGATCATAGATTCCAAATTGTGAAGATCTTAAAGGATATTTCATTTCCCTTCATTTTATATTGAGTAATATGAGACCCAAAGACTTAATGACATATTCAAGTTCATAAAAAGTAAAAACTTACAGAGACTGTATTTGAAAAGATGTGTCCTCTGACTCCAAAATTCATGTCTCCTTTCTTCAATGTACTATGCTACCTCTTAATTCAGAAGCTATAGAAATAGTCTAAGTAAAAGGTAATGAAGGCCTGAACTAAGATAGTTGCTGTCTGTTTGAGTGGAGAGAAAAAACTGGACACAAAAGATTTTGTGAGGATAGAATTGATAATACTGAGAAATTGATTTGGCTACATAGGATGAGAGAAAATGAAATGGGGAAGTGAGAATGACTTTAATGTTGTGACCCTGGAAGGCTAGGTAATCATTCCCTCAGCAAAAATAGGGATGTTAGGAAAAGAGGAAGGTTGGGGTAGGGGGTGAAGGAAATGAGTTCTATTTTAGATATTTTGAATTTGAGATGACTATGGGATATTAATTTTGGAAAGTCCAAAAAGATGTTGGGTGAATCTCAGAAAGAGCTAAGTTTACGTAGAAACATTTGTATAGACATGATAATTGAAGCCAGGAAATTGAAGAAATCACCAAGAGAGAAAAGAAGAAGAAAACTCCAAGACAGAATCTTTGAATGTACTCACAGTAGGCAAGTGGGTGGGGAAGGATAATGGAGGGATATTAATCCAGTAAAGGAGTGGGTGGATATTAATTAATTTATTATTACTTAAATAATCCAGTAAAGTAATCATGGTGACTAGATGAGTAGGAGTACCTGAAGACACCTAAAGACATTAAAATCATGAAAATTCAAAGGAAGGTAGTATCCAGGAGGAAATGGTGAGAACTAGTAAGACACTTTAAGGAGACTAAAAAAGATTCAAGAGATTTGAGGGAGGGGAACCTTCCTTAAAGAGGTCAAGAAGGACGATTATTGAAAAAATCATGCAAGAAAATTTAATAAGCTCTTCATATTCTTTGATTCAGTGGTCTCATTGTTGAGTACGTGTTCCAAGGAATTCAGATATACTAATAAAAGGTCAATGAGATTATTAGTGGAAACATGCACACATATTAATGCATACAGTCCAACATATTCCAAACTGAATAGAACTTTTTGATTTGCCACAGGACTGGGACAAATCGGTACCTGTTCATTGGACAAGAACTGAATAAACTATTATAAAGGGATATAATGAAATATAATTGGAAATGACAAAGATGAAGTATTCAAGAAATGTAGGATGATTTGTGTAACTTGATGCTGAAACAAAATAAAACCAAAAGAAAAAGATACACAATCTTTTTAAATGAAAAGATCATTAAAAGGAAATTCCAAACTCTTGAGCATCTGGAAAACAAATAATATCACACATGAACAGATGGAGAAAAATACCTCCTTCTTTTCCTATAGGCAAAGCCAGAAATCTTCTAGTTCAGAGTGTCATCGTTAGGCAGAGTTCCAGCACTGGATACTTCTGCGCAACTACTCTCTCTTCCAATGGAAGGTTCAATTTTTCAAGAAATGTAGTAATTGTAAAAAGAAAGAGGCCAATAAAATATTAAGGAAAATGTCTATAATATGTCCATTTTGTCAAGGAATTTATTCAGGAGTCTAAAAATTTCAAAGAATCTAAATATAAACCAACGATTATTTACTGAGT